>NC_135895.1:99434550-100746826 GCF_964194155.1 Cetorhinus maximus
GTCATCGCAACCACAGGAGATTAAAGTTCAGTCTTTTGCATCTTTCCTATTCCACTTTCAAGTATCTCTGTTTGAAGAAGGCCATGGCACCTTTTCAGGTATAACATTCCATGTCCTCTCAGGATAGGTCTGTCAGTATAATCCATAAAGGAATTTTCCAGGAAGTGGTCACTTTACGTTATCAGCCATCTTTTGCTCAGTGTCCTTGCTTGTATTTCTTTAACAGCACACAAGCCTTCCTTAAAAAGTTCAATATGCCCGTCAGTAATTCGTGGCTGTAATCGACTTTTTATAATGCTTCCCCCTGACACACACTCACTCATTCATTCTCCTAGCTTTGGTCACTATTATCTCTTCAGTTCTAACTGGGTTTATTCATGTTCTGGACAGGGCGTCTGGAATCACATTTGATTTCCCGGCAATGTGAGTGATTTTTAGGTGTTATGGTTGGATGGTTGGAGAAGCAAAATACAACGGAATAACCTGGCATTCTGTATCTTAAATGTTTCCACAAAGTGGTTGTGGTCAGTATAGACTGTGGTCTCTCTGTACCCATTCTGGAAATATATACCAAAGTGTTTGAGAGCCAGTAACAAACCGAGGGTTTCCTTCTCCACCGTGGAGTATCGTTTCTGTTACTTGTTTAGTTTTTAGGAGAAGTACCCAGTTGGTCTCTCTATCCCTGGTTTGTCTTCCTGGAAGAGGACAGTTCGTACCCCGATGTCACTCGCATCGATGGCTACTTTAAATGTTTGGTTCAAGTTGGGAGCTGCAAGCTCAGGCTCGGCTATTAAAGTGGCCATCAGCCTTTTGAAAGCTGTCTGGCATTTCTCAGTCCATACTGCCTTTGCTTTTTTCTGTACTGGTCTGTCAGTGGGCTGGCTACTGTGCTGAAGTTTGGGACAAACTTGCAAAAGAACCCACACATACCCAAGAACTTCATAATTTCCCATTTTGTTGTGGGAATGGGCAACTGTGCTACTGCTTGTACCTTTGCAGCCCTGGGCAGTTCTTGTCCTTGACCCACCATGTATCCCAGGTAGGTCACTTGAGCCTTAGCGAACTCGCTCTTTGCGAGATTGACCACTAGGTCAGCTGACTGTACTTTCTGGAACAGGGCTTCCAGTTGCTTTAAGTGAGTCTTCCAGGTGTCACTGTAAACTAGGAGGTCGTCTAGGTACATTACGCAATTGGATAAGCCCATCACCAACTGGTTCATCAGCCTTTGAAAAGTGGGGGCATTTCGGAGTCCAAATGGCATGATCGACACTGATGTAACCCATCCGGAGTTAGGAAGGCGAAGATTTCCTTCACGTGGGCAGTCAAGGGAACCTGGCAATATCCCTTGAGTAAATATATCTTTGTAATGTGGGCTGCTTTACCTACTCTACCTGTGCAGTCTTCCAGCCGGGGTATCGGGTAGGAGACAGCTCTGGTCGCTGCATTAACTTTTCCGAAGTCCTGTGGAGCTGTCCGGCTTGGGCACGAGCATGAGCACAACTGGGGATGTCCAGTAACTGCTGCTAGGCTCTATTAGTTGGTGCTCCAGGGTGTAGTTAATCTCCTCCTGAACCTGGGCCAGCTTTTCTGGGCCTAGACGATAGGGATGTTGCCTTATGGGAGGGGCCTTGCCCACATCCACATCATGTAGAGCTAAAGTGGTGCAGTCTGGCTTGTCCCTGCATAAGCCTTTAAATTTAGTGAGCGGCCTCATCAAGTCTGCTCGGTGTTCTGCACTGAGGTGGGTGAATAGGGAGTCTAAGTTCGCTAGTATCTCTGTGTTGGTTAGCCAGGTAGTGAGGTTCAATGTGGGCCTCACCCACTTCTCCAACTTTACTCACTCAATTCATCCCCACTGCTACCTTCATCCTCTAGGTCGGAGAGAATAGGTCAGGCCTACTACCCGCTTGTCCCCCTCTCCAATGTGATACTGCTTTATCATGCTGACATGGCACAGCCGTCGCTTTTTTTCACGATCTGGGGTCTCAGTTAGTTTACTTCCCCAAGCTTCTTTGCTACTCTGTACAGGCCAGACTTTTAAGGGTTCACCTGATATTGGCACTAACACATAGTCTCCTGGCTGAAAGGTTGGGGCCCTGGCAAGTTCGTCTGCCTGTTTTTTCATAGCTGTCTGGGAGGTTTTCAAATGTTCTCGGGCCACATCACAGGCTCTGGTGAGCAGCTCCCGGAACACTGTTATGAGCTTTGTTTAAGCCCATCCGCACTCTCAGGAGTTCCTCTACAGGGATTTCCAGCTGCAGTCAGAGCCATAGCCTGGTCTGCCATGCTCTCTGACTGACTCCCATTCTCTGTGTGGGGGTGTATGTGCCCCAATAAATCCCACTGGTTTTTCCTGTAACCTCCAGCAATTTGCCCGGAGGTCCCCAACCTTGCGGCAGTTAAAACACACGGGCTTCTTGGCCTCACTTTTCAACTCAGCGCCACCCTTTCTGTCCTGAGGAGGGCCCCCAGCATTTCCCCCTCTCTCCCATGGGTGCTCAGTTTCCTATCACTCTCTCCACCCCTATCCTTTCCAGTTGGTTGGGGTGACTAGGGGAGGGTCTCTCCTGGAAGAAGGGTTTGTGGATCAGCTCATAATCATCAGCCAGTGTGGCTGCTTGCCTGGCCCTTGTTACCCTCTCTTCCTCTAGGTGTGTTCTTATTGGGAAGGGTATAGAGTTTTGAAACCCCTCAGGGAGAATTATTTCATGGAGGTTATCATAAGCGGCTTCTGTTTTAAGTGCCTGCATTCACTGGTCAAAAGCAAGTTGCTTAAGCCTTTTAACTTCCAGCTTTGTCTGGCCAGGCCAATTCCTGAGGGTTTGGAATTTCTGATGATACGCCTCCGGCACTAACTGGCACACAGTTAAAATATAAAAACAAGAAACTACTGCGGATGCTGGAAATCCAAAACAAAAACAGAATTACCTGGAAAAACTCAGCAGGTCTGGCAGCATCGGCGGAGAAGAAAAGAGTTGATGTTTCGAGTCCTCATGACCCTTCAGCAGATTAAAATAGTTAAGATAGCCCTTTTTACTGCCTCATAGTCAGTGGTACTTTCCTCAGCAAGAGAGAATAAGCCTCATGAGCTTTACCTGAAAGTTTACTTTGCAGTAATAAGGGCCAATATTGGACTGGCCACTTTAGCTGCTGTGCTGACCACCTGAAAGAGATAAAGAAGGCTTCCACCTCTTCTTCAACAAACTTAGGGATTAAATGAGGAAACTGGATTGTCTCAGCCGTTAAGTCTGAGTTAGTGGTGTCTTCAAGGGACACAGTAGAATTCCTGCCCCTCAACTTGAGCTGTTTAGTTTAAAATCCCTTTCTCTCTCTGTCCTGAAATTCTCTCTCTTCTCTCTATGCCCTTTCCTGTATTTCCCTTTCCCTTTCCTGAAATTCTAATTCCCGCTGCTCTAATTTTAATCTCTCTACCGCAAACTCTATCCATTTCATCGTCCTCAATTTCCACCTGTAGGCCATTGGCCACCCTTTTTAGAATTTCAGGTTTTCTGGCTTCCGAGCGAAATTCCAATCCTAAGTGCCCCGCTAAATCTTTTAACTCTTTGAGGGACAGAACTATTAAATTAAATTTTCATAACTAATGCCCCTACTGCCTGTAAAAACACAGGCATAAAATGTGGACATTTTTCACTGTAAGGGGCAGACTTAAAATAACCTTTAGCAGTTTTTAAAAATTGGTTTCAAAGGGACAATTTACTTTCCCCACTCTAATTCTTTGATTTTGTATTTGAGAATATTCCGGCACCAAGCCCGCAATTTGTTACAACCAGTTTTTGGGGGAGGTTCCCTAATTTGTTAGCTCCCTGACTGGGAGCCCAATTTTGTTATGCTCCCGGGTGAGGAGGGATGAATTGGCTCCCCTTCGTTATTCAACCCCCTCGGTTGGTCGCAACAAGGTTAATTTAAAAGGGATCCCTTCCCCCGTGGATACCTTTTCCCAGTCCAAATGTACTCATTTTTTAGAAGGAGCCAATTTAATCAGGTTTTCTTGAGTTAAAGAAAGAGTAAGTTTATTAGTTATTCAAGCCCAAGAGAAGTAATAAAACCGCAACTCACAGACACACAGATCAGAAATGAGCAGTTGACTCCAAACAAAAGTTAAAATAAATTTACAAATCAGTCTTTGCCTTGTCCATGAGGCATAGATGCTGATACATTGTGGCCATTAAGTTAGCTGATTCCAGTAAAGCTGACTTTGTCAGTTTTTCATTTGGTTTGGAGATATTTGGTTCAGCAGGGTGGCTGAAAAGCTGTCCTATTTCCTTTAGATTGTGGCTTCTGCTGAGCTTTACCTCAGCAACAGAGAGAGAGAGAGAGAGAGAGACCCTTCACCTGCCAGTTGCGGGGGAGGGAGGGTGACCTGTTGGTTCTTCTGCTTGCTGTCACACACACAGCACACCAGCACACTCTGCTTTTTAACTGATTTTTCCCTCTGTATTCTCATGAGGGGAAATAGTTGTCTTGCATCCATCTCAGAGCTTTTTACACATTCTGAGATATAAATCCACCAGGTGATGGATTTTTGGATTACTGCTGAGACGTGAAAATCAGTCTTTTGTCTCTGCAACCACTGGGGATTAAAATTTCAGTATTTTGCATCTTTCCTATCTCCCTTTTAAAGGTCTCTGCTTGAAGGAGGGGCCATAGCACTGTTTCAGGTGCGGCATTCCATGTTCTTTCAGGACAGGTCTGTCATTATAATCCACATAGGAATTTTCCAGAAAGTGGTCACTTTACATTATCAGCCATCTTTTGCTCAGTGTCCTTGCTTGTATTTCTTTAACAGCACACAGGTCTTCCTTAAAAAGTTCACCATGACCGTAAGTAATTCATGGCTGTAATGGGCTTTTCATAACAATATCAATAATTTTGTTCTTGTTATATATAATTGCTATTCTATAAAGTGAAGCCTTTAATTAGAAGTCTGTCTTTTAATCTTTACCACTTAACAAAAAGTTAGTGTGCAGGTACAGCAAGTGATAAGGAAGGCAAATGGAGTGTTGGCCTTTATTGCAAGGGGAATGGAATAAAAAAGTTGAGAAGTTTTACTGCAGTTATATAGGGGATTGGTGAGTCAGCATCTGGAATACTGTGTACAGTATTGGCCTCCTTATTTGAAAAAAAATATATTATTGTGTTAGAAGCAGTTCAGAGAAGGTTCACGTGACTCATTGCTGGGATGAAGGGCTTATTTTATGAAGAAATGTTGAACGCCCATTGGAGTTTAGAGAATGAGAGATGATCTGATTGAAACACATAAGATTGTAAGGGGACTTACTAGGGTAGATACCAGGGGCATGTTTCCTCTTGTAGGGGAGACTAGAACAAGGGGACACAGTTTAAGAATAAGAGGTTTCCTTTTAAGGCTGAGGATAAGGAGAATTTTTTTCCACTCAGAGGGTCTTTAGTATGTGGAATTTTCTTTCCCAGAAAGTTGTGGAAGCTGGGTCACTGAATTCATTCAAGGCAGAGTTAGATTTTTGATTGACAAGGGAGTCAAGGGTTATGGAGGGCAGACAGGAAAGTTAAGTTAAGACCACAGCCAGATCAGCCATGATCTTATTAAATGGCGGAGAAGGCTTGAGGGGCTGAATGGTCTACTTGTGCTCCTGTGTTTTGGGTATTGAATACACACCAGCTGCTTTATTTACAGGTCCATTAAAGAATGGCACCTGTTTTGACTAGGGCACGACTTTGGCCACGGTTCCTATTTCAGAGGGTAAAGTTATGTCACCCCAGTGCCAGATCAAACAAAATGATCTGTTTATGCTTCAAATGTCAGTCAATGATTTTTGTGATTTAGGAGGAAGAGCTTTTTCCAATAATCTGTGCAAGAACGTTTGCAGTGTAATAGGTGTGTGACATAAATGATTAGTTAATGGGTTTGTTTCGTCATCGCTTTCTTAATTGGCTACTTATGAACCTCAATAAGCCTAAGGGTGGGAGGGCTGGTTGGGCACCTGACCCACCCACCATCACACCCCACCCCCCCAACCTCCAGTATTGTGGGGACAGGTTAGGGCTGGGTGGAAAGGTGCTGGGTTACTGACCCATTATATTCTACATGCAACACCCCGACTGAAAACACACCTGGCCGAGAGGGGAGACATAAAATCAAGCCATGGTTTTTAGATAAAAGTGAAAGTGGAGATGAAGATAAAGAATCTAAAGAAACAGAGTTAATCATTTTAGTTCAAACTTAGCAAGAGAGGACGAATAAAAGTAACGTTTGCTCAATGTTTTATATATTTATATATTATCATCATCACAGCTCTCTGCATTGGAGCCCTAAAGCAGTGAAGGTTTAATGATGCCCCAAGCCTATTAAAATCCAGCAATTCCATCTGCAGGGTGCCCGCAAAGAGCAGTAGCATCATGGGCCATTGGGGAATAATTGAGTCATGTCTTCCTCCTGGGAAATGGGAAGTGACATGCTAAATGGTCTTTCTCTGCTCCGTAACAATCAACATATTTATGGAGTGGCCACCTGGCTTCCATCTATTACTGTTATAGAGTCGATTTTCCAGGCAACTTTTCTTGGTGGAAACATCGAACTTTATTCACAAGGCAACAGCAACAACTACATGCGCATCAGACTCTATAACTAAAGAAGAACTCTCTCCTAGAGGTTCCCCGCGCTGCTAACTCATTGGTTTACACACATCATGTGATCTTACAACACAGGATTATTCTTAAAGCTACAGTCCTACGTTTATCCAAACTATAATTACTGCAATTACCCTTTGCACTCATGGAAAATCTGCCGCTTGGAGTCCACTTTAATTGTCAGGTCCTTTCCCCTTGGAAGTGGATTTCCTTCATGTCTGACACTTGTTTGATGTACCTGTGCAAACAGGCAGATTAGAGCTGATGTGCCCTTTTCTGGCCTGAAAAGATTCTGTGGCTGTATGAAGTGAGGGCCTCTGTGGTTTGCAATGCCATTCCAGTCCTGTGGATGGCATGTATACCAGTCAGCAGCAGAGAACATCACTCTACCAATGGCTTACTGGTGAACCGGATTAAACATAAAATCCAACCCATGGTTTTTACATAAATGTGAAAGCCGAGATGGGATAAAGATTCTAAAGAAACAGAGTCATTTATTTTAGTCCAACCTTAGCAAGAGAGGATCAATAAAAGTAATATTTGTTCAATGTTATATATATTATATTAAAATCATCCACAGCCCTCTGCATTGGAACCCTAAAGTAGTACAGGTTTACAGGAGTCCCCAAGCCTATTAAAACCCAGCAATTCAATCTGCAGGGTCCCCTCAAAGTATGTTGGGGGTGGAAGTGCGAGTGATTCCTGCTGCAATGGCAGGACAACTGAACGCACGTGATCCTGTGCTGTCCAGCTCATTACTTATGCATCCGTGTGGAGCACAGTGAATCTGGTGGCGGGGAGCGGGCAGGAAGTCAAACCCTCCCTTCTGTCACCTCATGGGCGCGAAAGTCCGGGCGCCGTAGTTAAAGGGCAGGCGGACAGCTTCCCTCTCTCCCCTCCTTCACCTGTCTTATAGGTCCAGCCTCCACTCCCCTACCACCCACCTTCCCAGCCTTTGAGCAGCATCTGGTATGAATGAAGTCATGAGCGGTCCCCAGAAAGGCGAAAGCAGCATCTACTAAGCTCAGAGTTGTGGAAGGAGTGAAGCTTGCCAGGTGTGTGCCACTGATGTCCATATATTGTATATAAAAGCGAACATTCTAATTTCCCACTGGCGGGGAACTTAGTTTGACGGGGAACTTAATTCTGGCAAGGTGGCCTCTTAGTGAGCGTGCCTGACTTGCTAATATATGTAAAAAGGCTTCTGGACATTGTTCACCAGGAAGCTTGACCCGCCTTTAACCCGCCTTGAAAGTTCCAAGAATAGAATTCCGACAATTCACCCCAGGAAAGTGGTTTTTGCCCTCGCGCCAAATGAAGTTACCCCACGCTCCCTGCTGCTGGCAGGATTGGAAGACCCTGCCCAATATCTCCTAGATATCAAGGCAGCGTTCAGTTGAGTCTGGCACCAAATGGCCAAGAAACACGACTGGAGCTCACAGCTCCAGCAGTTGGGGTCATGTCCAGCCCAAAATAAGACAGCTGCGGAGGTCAATCATTGCATTCAGGACATACTGCAGGAGTTTCTCAGGGAAGAGTCCTTGGTCCAACCATCTTCAGCTGCTTCATCAATGAGCTTGCCCCACGATAAGGTGAGGAGTGGGGCTGTTTGCTGGTGATCCCACTATATTCAGCTCCAGCCAGGCATCAGCTCCAATCGCATTTTAACCCAGGCCTGAGTGGACAGGCCACTATGGTTTCTCTGCTAGATGCCCTCCGCTGGCAGGAGCAGGAGCAGTCATCCAGGTCCCACGTGGAAAGCCATGACTTCCCCTGCCACAGACTCCTGTAATCCCATCCTGTGAGATCTTCCTGGAACCCTTTCTTCCTGACTTACAGACAAGCTGGAGAGCCTCCGATTGGACCCACCTAGGTGCACAAGCTTCTTTTCCCAGCCTCTGGCCAGATGCCACTTTCTGCCTGTTTGCCGGGCAGTTGACCAATGGATGAAGATGAGGCCCAGGGGTTAAAATACCCCGAAGCTGAAACCCTGACTGTGCAAAACCCACTGGAGTTAAAGCTGAGTCTATCGTACTAATACAAGGCAAAGGACTTAAGCACATGCCAAATGATTCAGTTACAAATGTTAGCAGGCCGCATTCTCTGCTCCTGACCTGATGAACAGCTGCAGTTGCAACTATTTCCAGTTGTAAGTTGGAAAACCACAACTCAATGATTCTCTGTTTTGCATTCCCACAGTTTGAGTTTCCAGATCTTGTGGGAACACACAGTGAGGGAACACCCCCAGGATATACAGTTCATTCAGAGACTGAAGAAAGCATGAAAGTCCAAAGTTGATCCACTATTTATATAACTTATGATTTGTCACAGTGTCCTGCTTTGAGGTTTCCTTGTGCCCTGTCGGACTGTGAGCCATTTTGTACTCAGATCGGGGCGAGATTGCAGCCCTAACTAGTCAGAGAAAAACACCATGAATAAACAGGCCCACTCCCTGCCTGCATCCTGTTGACTGTCCCACCCTCCTATTAATCAGTGTTGAAAGGGCTTGCCCTCAATCAAATTCGTCTTCTCTGTGTGGTAAAACAGAGTTCCAACAAGATATTTTTTTAAAGCACATGTGCATGCAAGGTATAGCTTATGTAGAGAGTGTTAGGCGAGATGCAATAAATAGCTTGTTTGAGCTGTCAGGCAAAATGAAGTCTTCCTAAAAGTGTCATTGAGGACGGGACATTAATAGCAGGCCAGAGGAGACTGTCTGATGATGTCTATTCTCTGCTGCACATCTGACTTCTAGGTTCTACACTCATAGTTTCATAAAAGGGCTTTGAGATATTTACAATTGCATATGTGAGGCTAACTATACTGGTTTGTCATGGATTTGATTATGTTCATCCATCTATATGAATATCTATCTGAGTATAACATATAAAAATATATAGTTCCTCCCTGCTACACTTAGTTCCTGTGTCCGGATTTTCTTACTAATTCTTTTATATTATTTTAAATTGTGGAGATGTACTTAATATGATACAAACTGTCCAGTGTCTGATGTTAGGTGTAGCCTTTGCTTCTCTCTGGCTGTATGGTCTACTCTCATCCCTATTTCTTATGTTCTTAACAGCTTCAAATATTTATTTGAGTTATTTAAGAGTTACCCCTCCAATATTCCTGGAAAGAAATCGAATGAGTGGGAGAAGAGGGGAAAGAAAAGGGGGTGGGGGGGATGTCAAAGGAGGAGGGGGCGGAGATGATCAATGAGAAAGAAAAGCAATAATCTGAAATGTAATTGACCTGAGGGACTGCTCAGGAACAATTAGCCTCTAACTGACCAAGGATGGCACAGTAATTAGACTTGGTGCATTTAAAGAGAAATTAAACTGCACAAAGCTGCAGTTTCATAGCAGTATAATTCATTGTGTCCATTGTGTAGAGCTCCTTGTAAAACAGCATTATCTTGCAACCTAACATAAGTGTCACCACATGAGATCGTGGAGTAATTAGAAGTACCGTGTTCTTAATGAACCCCCTCCAAAGAGTGTTAGGAACCTTCTCATGGATTGACACTTCCTCAATTTCAATCAGAATTCTTATCACTTTTACGTTTAACCCATGAATATGTTGCTTTATTCGACCTAGTGTCATTTGACAGGAGCTGATGTGGGAACAATAGGATATAAATTTAACTGGGACGATAGTGAATGAGCAGCTTGTTTTAAACCCTGCCTAATTTTCTTTTTCAGAGAAGCAAATAGAAAAGAATGTCAGGTAGAGTGTGAAACAGGCACCGGTTCACGATCGGCTGTTTTGTGATTACCAACGCAGACGCATTTACACGCCAGTGATTTTGGGTGGTTTGATAACACTGCTTTGAATCGTTGGCGATGAAAACTCAATGTTTCCGTGCACATTTGGCAAAAGCCTCCATCGTTTAAGATCAGCGCCTCTCCTTGATTAATGCTACATTCGATTGGAATGGGGTGACAGTTTACTCATTATTAGATCACTCATAGCTGGCTGCAGTGATGACCATGTAGGCGAGAGTACACGATATCCACATGGAGGAACCTGTGCATTGAATAGTGCAATGCTGTCCACGTGACCTGTGCCCCCTGGCAAATGACAGCAGGTATGGATCAAGCTGGGGAAATTATGTCGATATTTAGTGAATAATAGGTATCTTTTATTTGGGCACTTTAAATAAAGTTCTTGATAAACTGGCAATTACAAATAATATAAATATTAATAGATGCTGCAAACAGCAAGTTATATATAAGCACAGCGAAAGGGTAAACCATAGCCTGCTTCGTGACTTTAGCTTTGAAAGTTTCTCTGGCGACTAGGTTTGGTCCTTGAAACAACATGGGGTGCAATCATCCAGATTTGCGGCAGCGGGTGGATAAAACAACCTTTCACCCGCCGGCCACGATGGCGGGTTTTCACGCCGTATTGTCCCAAACCCGCCACATGATTTATGCACTCCCGGGAAACACACTGTTTCCATGGTGGGTGGGCTCTCATTTGCCCGCCCACCATCACCCTGCCGCTGCGTCTCGCACCATGCGCCATATTGAAAGTCCAGCCGCAAGCACACATCTCGGTGCTTCCAGACCACCACTGCTGCATGGAAGACATGACCCTGAAACTGAAGAAGAGTGCAGCCCCCCAGGTTCAACAACGTGCCTCTCAAGCACCTTTTGAATGCCGTGGAGGCCCCGCCGGGATGTGCTCTACCCCAGCTCTGCCCGCAGGATGGGCAGCAACGGCACTAACCCAGATTGGGAGGCATTGGCAATGGTGGTCAGTGCCAATGCCCTTCAAAAGAGGACAGCCACCCAGTGCTGCAAGAGGATGAATGATCTCCTCTGTTCCGTCAGGGTAAGTCACTCTTCTCATCACTCTCAAATCACACACTCACAAACCCATCACACACCCACAGGGCCCTCACTCACTGCCTGTTCAAGGGACATCACCATTCACTCTCTCACACACACCGTCACTGTTCTCATCCCATCCATGGGACCGCTCACCACCCACACATGCCAGGCCTACTTATCATCTGGCCTGGCAGGCGTCCTGCTTACACTTTCCCCATCTCTGTTTATACAGGACAAGCTGGCACACAACAAGAGATAGAAGTCGCAGATTGGTGGCGGAATGCTCCAATGTCCTCATGGACTTTGAAAACAGAGCCATCCAGCTGGCTGGCGATGACCGGGACCGGTCCTGTGCTGACAGTGAGGTCAGTGCTGCTCTACCAAGTGAGGATCCAGCAGTGCAACTTCCATCAGACAACCATGCTGTGAGTGATGTGTCCTGTTTCACAGGCCACTGCCAGGCACTAATTATCTCCTCTTGCTTTCCCAGGCACGTCTGGGAAACAGCAGATTGAGTCCATGACCCAGGGCCTCCAATCAAGCCCTAAAGAAACCTCTGAAGAGGAATCTGAAGGCACCCTCCCTGAAGTCCCGTCACAGCCTCACCCACACCCTCCACCAGCGCAGAGACACACACCTCAGTGGGACCGAGCTTTAGAGTAGCCTCAGGATCACAATCTGGTGAGCACATCACACTTTCTGATCCACAGCAGGTGGAGGCAGGGACTTCCTAGGTCCCCGGCACTCGGAGGACTGCTGGAGGCCAGAATGTTGCTGAGTCTGAATGAGATGACGAGTTTCTGGACTCACAATTGCTAGAGGTGCAAAGGCAAGCTCAGGAACATCAGGAAGGGATGTCCGCTGCACTCCTCAGATTGCAAGGCACAATGGAGGAGTCAGTCCATCTTCAGTCTGAGATGATAGCGCCGGATACCAACGCGCCAAGATCAATGGCATGGAGGCCTTGGTCCAGGATTTCACTCCTGCACTGCTGCTCGGGCTCAACTCCATCACTACTGCCATTGTTGGCCTCCAACAGTGTGTATGCGAGAGGGATGCGGGGCAGCTCGATCTCACTCCAGCTATCCCTCCTCCTCAAGGAGTCAGCCTAAGGCCCCAGGCACCCATAGAGAGGAGGATCACAGGTGCACACTCCAGGCCCATCCATCCAGGTGAATCCGAGAGTGTCCAGCCCATCCTGCTCCCCTCTTCTTGTGGCCTCAGCAGCTCCAGCTCCACAGGCCAAGGAGGGTGCCACTGCCACACAGCAGGACTCCATAAGCGGGCCGAGACCCTCCAAGTCTCGGCCCTCCAGAAGATGCCCACCGAGGTCATCACAGGCAGGGCGTAGCAGTCAGCAGGCTGCCTCCACCTCCGCTGCATATTTTCGGGGAGCACAAAGACATAGCGGCAGGGTTAGGAAAGTTAGGTAAAAGTAGTTGCACAGCCTGGGCACGGGTGTTAATCACTTGTACATAATGTTCACTATTGTGAATAAACTCCCAGGAATGTCCCTGCCTATGGCTCCTTGTTCTGATGAGCAGTGTTCATGTCACTCAGATGTGAAACCTTTCTGCACATGTAGCTCCTCCATTCCTCCTCAGTCAGCTCATCTCCCCATTGGAGACCCAGCTTGTCAAAGGCACAGCAGACAATGATGATGCTGTGTGACACCCTCTGTGGACTGTATTGCAGGGCTCCACCAGACTGGTCCAGGCACTGGAGCCTCATTTTCAGCATCCCGATGGTTTGCTCCATCAAGTTGCGAGTTGCAGCTTGAGCCTCATTATACCTTCGCTCTGCTGCAGCCTAAGGCTGCCACACGGGTGTCATCAGCCACTTGCTCTGCGGGTAGCCCTTGTCCCTGAGGAACCAACACTGCAGCCGCTGAGAATGCCTGACTCCTGCTCTCTGTGATCAGGGTCATATCATGGAGACACAGGCATGAAACTTTAAAAGCACCTGATCCTTTGTCCATCTTCAGCACCTGAGCCCTTCAGGAGCATAGTGTCACTGGTCACAGATGCTGAAGAGTTGGGGGCCAGCCCCACCTTAAAGGCACTGAGCGCACCCAGAGAGTATGAGAGAACTCTGCGACACCTGCCCACTACATTCTGGCAGCAATGACCAGCACCGCCGAGGTGCAGGCATCAGTAATGTGCCCAGGGATTGTGAGGCTGGACCATCACTTTGGTCTGAAGGCTGCACAGACACAGGGAAGAGGCCCTGGACTGAGACACCTGCCTTTATCTTGTGCAGAAAGGTTCCACATCTGAGTGACAAGAACACTGCTCATGACTCCAGGGATTTGTGACCGACTAAAGGAGTCATAGACACTCCCTGGAAACTGTGCGCATACCTGTAGGATGTGTTTCCGGTGGTCGCACACCAGCTGCACGTTCAGTGAGTGGAAGTCACTGCAGTTGATGTAGTCGACCATGGGTTGTGACGGAGATCTGAGTGCCACATGAGTGCAGTCAATCGCACCCTGCACCTGTGGGAAACCAAGATCTGGGTGAATCCAATCGCTCTTGCATTCTGGCTCTCCTGGTCCCGGGTGAAATGCACAAAGTTGTGTGCCCTCACAAAGCTGGCATCCGTGGACCTCATGGATACATTTGTGGGCGGAGGCTTGTGATATCCCACAGAGGTCACCTGTGGAGCCCTGAAAGAAGCCACTGGCATAGAAATTGAGCACCGCAGTCACTTTCACAGCCACTGGCAGTGGATGTCCTCCATGTCCCCATGGCGCCAAATCCTACAATAGCTGGCAGTTGTCACTGACCAGTTCCCTAGACCTGCGCAGTCTTTGACGACACTGGTTCTCGGTCATCTGCAGGAATGAAAGGCGGTGTCTATAGGCCCTGGGTCTAGCTAGGCGCTGACCAGTGATGGCTCGCTGTGGCTCTTGAGCAGTGTGTATGGGAGCCTCAGCCACCCCTTCTTCCTGAGGTTGCTGCTCCTGTCTCTGTGCAGCCAGGAGCCTCAGTCACTCTCTCCTCCGTGTTCTTCGTGCTCTGTAGGCCATCAGGCATACAGCCAGTTCACCAGGATCCATGATCCTGCAGGATGAGAGAGACACGTGGTTAGCTTGGGTGCACTAGGAACCTGTCCTGGTTAAGTGTGACACTTAACACTTCCTGGGGAGTGCTGGCCACCACTTGAATGGCCAGAGAATAGTGCGCTGCATGGCTGCCCTGTTAGCTTGAACCATGGGGGAGACTGGTCCAAACCGGGATGCTGATGTTGCAAGAGGCTGTGAGCACCTCCAGCAGTGACTGCTGCATGTCCAGCTTTAGCAAGGAGATTGTACAACATGTACAGTCGTCCAACTGTTCTGCCGTCTGTGCTGGGAAGTGGGGGGAAGCTATGGAGCACCTGGTGGCACTTTGAAGACTCTGCATTGCTTGAGTTAGGAGCCTGACCCCAATCATATCAATGCGGCTGCACTTGAATTGTCTGAGTTGCAGAGGAACGGTCACTTTATACAGGTTTCCCTAATGTGTGGCTACTTCCCTCGTCCACTAAACCCCCCCCATCCTGAATGCTTGTGCACTATATTCAATGGCTGCCCTTGCGCCCACCCCCCCAACCGCCAGTCACGCAATGGCTGCCTTTAATCCCGACCCCCCAACTCCCATGAAGCTTGAAGTCCAACAGGGGACCCTGGCGAGCGCTGCACAATGTTACTGTGTACCCACCTCCAAGTTCCCCTCAAGGTGCAGGCTGCCAAGCGGATGCCTTTTATGAGCTGTTGTGAAACATGTTGGCGTGCTTTCCTGCCCACCTGGACGGACGATCCAGGGGTTGGGGGGGGGGTAATTATATGCTGATGTATTACAATGAGGTTCCCAACGTCCGATGGTGGGAAACACGGCCTGTTGTCAGCAGGCTGAGTGGTCGATCGCGAACTGGTTTCCCGTCATCGTGAAACCGATCGCGCCATATTGTCCGCTCACGCTACTGATCACGCCCAATGCCAGCGGAAACGGAAAATTCCACCCAGGGAGTGGGATTCAGTTCAGGGCGCTGATCTTTTCCCTGATTTCCCCTGATTGTTCTGCTCCCTGTTCTTTCCATTCTCACCAAATGTGGGAACTTACTTTTCATAAATAATATTCCATAGTCAACAAAAAAAAACTCAAGTCTCCTCACACATGATGCACCCCATTCAAGAAGACACCAGTGATGGATGTACTGGGACTCTATTAACTGGGAGTTTTTGCAACACCTTTAACATGGTAAAACCAAGAGGCAATTAGCAAACAAAATTTGACAGCCAGCCACGTAAGGAGATACTAGGTCCGGTGACCAAAAGCTTGGTCAAAAATGTGACCAAGAGATGTCTTAAAGGAGGAGAGAGTTACTGAGGTGCTGAGGTTTAGGGCCTTTGGAGTAACTTTCATCAGTCAGACCCTTTCTCCAGGGGCAGGATTTCGGGTCTATGGGCAGGCGCAATGGGCAGGCCCAGGAGCGGTGCGAAACAGTCCACCGCCCGCGATCGGCCCCCGACCGCGATTTCAAGCTGGCTGGGGTGGGGGTGGGAGAGGGGCGAGCGCTGAAGTCTGCGCGGGTGCAGGGGGAGCACGCGCTGAAAGCTCCCTAAAGGCCTCAGGGAGCTGAAGCATTTTAAGCCAATAAATAAAGTTTTTAAAAATCCAGAAAAAAACGTGCACACAGTGTACTCACCTGAACATGGATATTTGAAAAATTCTGCCCAAAGATTTTTATTGTTTTAAATTTAATTACGGACGCCTCATTCTGCCTGTGGATGAGTTGTCCTAAAGAATCCAAAAGCCGCCTGGTCGATTTGCCCATCCACCAACCGTAAGGTTGGACGGGCAGTGAAAAATAGTGCTTAATCAATACTTTAGTGGCATTAATAGGCCTCTTAATTGCCGGTGGGCGCGCTACCGACTCCTGCGCATTACCCGCCAGCCAAAATATCGCGCAAGTGCGTGGTGATGCCGGGACGCCCACCCAACGTCATCGCGCGCTATTTTATGCCCGATCGGGTCAGACACGTGCCCACCCGCAGCAGGTACAATTCTGCCCCAGAATACAATGCCAGCTGCTGCTGTGGGGATGCGTAGGGATGGGCACTTTTGGCTTTGAGTGAATGTCTGGAAAGGTCCACGGTTCACAACTGTTTTGCGTTAAAAGAGTGTCACAGTAGAATCTATGAACAAGTTTCTTAATCGCAAAGCTGTGCTTAGTCATTGCAATTGAGATACACTTGAGAACAGCTCATCATTTTTTCCAGAGCTCGAGATGCCTAACGGACGAAATTAGCTCCAGAGGACAGAACATTTCAAACCCCATGGAAATTTTAAGTCTTTGATTTGGGCCCATGTCTAATGTTTGTGTGGACTCAACCCACGTTGCTAAGAAAACAAGACCGCAAAGTACATTAATCCTCTCAATTTTTATCAGTTTATAAGCATTCCCTTTTCCTTCCGGCTGATCCCCTCTGCACATCATGAAGGATTCCCTAATTTCCCACCATGAGGTTGGAAAACTTTGTCAAGAGCAAAATCTGGGCAGATGGGGTGGCTAGGTAGTGGGGGCGGAAGGGAGCACTTCTTCAAAATTGCATTAAAGGCAAATTATTTCAGCAATTATACGGCTTGACATTTAACTGCTGTATAGAAGGTACATTTACCTCAATCCAGCTCCTCTCTTTGCTGTGGCTCATGCTCCTTTGCCAGGATTTAGTTTGAATGCTAGGATTACTTTTTCAAAACTTCTGTAATTTTGCAATCAAAGGAACAACTCAAATGATCTCTAACGCCCCCCACCCCCCAACTAAAAAATACGTTAAAACATTGGGGCAAAAACCTGCTAACAGTTACAAAAACAAATGCTCAGTCTGTATAAAAAAAAATGGACTGACTGACTAAAACATCAAGCTGGCAACACCCTGACTAAAACCGAATCTGACAATGCCGCTCTTGAGGCAGTCACCATTGGCTGCACGATAGTTTGGCTGGTCCTCTGACTGATTTGGACTGTATGGGGCCTGCCATACCCCTCTACCAAACACCAGGGCTGATATTAAAAGCTAGCACTTTGCTAAGCTTGAATCCTGTGCCATTTGTTTGATGGTTTGGACACAAAAGTCACAGCATCACAATATGACAGCATCTTTACATTGTACAAGGAGGCCATTCGGCCCATCGAGTCTGTGCTGGCTCTCTGAAAGAGCATTCCACCTAGTCCCACTGCCCTGCCTTATCCCCAAAACCTTGCACACCCTCTCTTTTCAGGTACTAATCCAATTCTCTTTTGAATACCTTCATCAAACCTGCCTCCACCACCCTCTCAGGAATTTCGTTCCAGACTCCAACCACCCTCTGGGTGAAAAAAAATTTCCTCACATCATATTTATTCCTTTTGTCAATTATTTTGAATCGGTGACCTCTGGTTTTTGATGTTCTCTTGAGTGGGAACAGTTTCTCACTATTTACCTTGTCTAAACCCCTCAGGATCTTGAATATCTCTATCAAGTCTCCTCTCAGCCTTCTTTTCTCCAAGAAAAGCAGTCCCAATCTCTCCAATCTATCCTCATAACTACAGTTTTTTATCCCTGGAATCATTCTTGTGAATCTCCTCTGTACTCTCTCATTGCCTTCATATCCTTCCTCAAATATAGTACCCAGAACTGGATGCAGTACTCCAGATGAGGCCTAACAAGTTCAACATGACCTCCTTACTCTTGAACTCAATGCCCCATTAATAAACCTAAGATACTATATGCTTTATTAACTGATCTCTAAACATGCCTTGCCACCTTCAATAACCTATGTACGTATACACCGAGGTCCCTCTGTTTCTCCATCTCCTTTAGAGGCTCTCCCTTTATTTTATACTATCTCACAATATCTTTCCTGCCAAAATGAATCACCTCACACTTCTCTGCATTGAAGTTCATCTGCCACTTGCCTACCCAATCCACTAACATGTCTATGTCCTTTGAAGTTCAAGACTATCCCCATCACAGTTGACAACATTTCCAATCTTGGTATCGTCTGCAAATTTTGAAATCATGCCCTGCACACCACAGACTAGGTCATTAAGGAACACTGAGGAACTCCGCTACAAACCTTCCTCCAATCTGTAAAACAACCATTTATTACTAGTCTCGCTTTCCTGTCATTCAGTGAATTTCTTATCCAAGTGCCTACTTTCCCTTTTATTCCAAGACATGGAATTTTGCTCACACGTCTGTTGTGTGGCACTGTATCAAATGCCTTTTGAAAATCCATATACACCACATCAACAGTGTCTCCTTTATCAACCTTTTCTGTTACATATCTTGCTGCCATTTACTATTCACGAAAAACAAATTGTCTTTAAAGCTTTGCAAAGCAAACCTTAGTAAGCTGAAGGAAAGGAAGACGTTGCTGTTCCCTCTGACTTCATGTAGCCAACAACTACTGCGTCTGGTGCTTGTAAATCCAGTCTCTATGTAACCGTTACAACCAACTTTCTGCACATGATTTGCAAAATAAGATTTGCAATATAACTCATCCGTCTCCCTGATTGCTGTCAGTTGCTGTATAGTTTCCAGTTGCTCATGTCACCAACTTAATTGTGCTGTTAAATGTGTTTCCATTAGATGTTTGCATTTTGATTCAATAACAAAGGTTTCAAACAATGGCCTTTTTTTGATTGACCCAGATTTGGGGTCATGACTTGAAAATGTGTTCAGTTCCAACTTCTCTCAATATACTTCATCAATTCCCAATGGGCTTTGTTAAGATATGGAGCAATTGGCCAGATCTGAACATTCCCTTTGAATTGGCCAACCTGCTCACTTGTACTGTTCTGCGTGCTGTGAACTGCAGTTAACAATTGAATTGTGATATGCTCCACCCAAGTCGAAAACCTAATACCATCTGGCAGTCGGATGGTTGTTGGCTCACTGCCTCTGGGTGGCAGTAATCCCCTTAATTTAACTCTCCACGATCAACTCTTCTCCAGTCTGGGGAATCTAAAGTTTGCACAGAAGCAGCTTGGAATTGCCAAACAACATCTGATTTTGATTTTAAAGAGATTTGTGCAAAAGAAGGGAGAAGTCAGCTGACCTGCGAACAATTCAAGTTGGAAATAGTCTCAGCTGCAACCAATGTAGCACTGTCTAGTAACACTATGCTTCGGTGATCAGTTTGAACCTCAAGATCAACTGAAATATGACATTTGAGAGACAGTAGGGTTGCTTTTCTGGTCCAAATGTGGGCTGCAGGAGACAGCTGCGGCGGGGTTTACTCCTTCCAGTTTGGAAGAGGGTTGGCCCAGGCTGAACTGGCAATGGCAGCTAAGCCCCAGGCTCTGGAGTAAACCTCTCTGTCTCTTTGCCTCTCTCTTTTTAAAGACTTTAAACTTTGATCAAGCTTTTGGCCATCTGGTCTGATATCTCATTCTGTCGCTCGGTGTCAACATTTTGTTCCTGTGAAGCGCACGGGGGCATTTTACTGCAAGCTATCATTGTCAACATGGGCCCAAAGCAAAGGCTTTAATCATCCCAGTATGCTGCTAGTCCAAACTGGGCCTCGCTGTGAGAACTCACCCCAAAGAATCCTCCAGAATGTGGCTGAGCTGTTTTGTAGGATGGCCCTTGCGCTTTTTAAGAGAACTAAAGTGCTGTCTAATTTGTATATGGTTGTGCTGTATGATACCTCAGGTAGTTGCTTGCACTTCATTGCATTTGTGCTTGGCAGCTGAATGTAGGTCATGTTGAAGGAGTCATGAAGAACGGCTCCAGATGGTAGGCTTGGTTTCTGGGGTTAACTGTGCACTTTTCTTTGTGGGTCAAAAGTAGGAGGTACAATGGGTGACCTTAAAATAACAGCATTATGGCATCTACCAGGATAGCAAGCCTTCAATCGCACAACATATGAGTCCACACTGATGATGGGCAAGTGTTTCCTACTTATGAATGCACAACAATTGTGCGCAGGATGACATAGGGTCACACAGATACCATCAATGCCACCTTGAACATCGGAGTGTGGGAGGAGGGCCACACTGTTAATTAAAAGAAGTGCAGTGGGCTCTCATGCAGTTACCAGTTGATCATGGTGGAAGCGGAAAAGCCACTACAGGACTGGCAAAGAATGCAAACCATACATGTGTGCATTTCAGACTGGCTGATGTTGTTGGTGCCCTAAGTGGCAACCTGGGATGAGCCTGAGGCATGAAAGGTGAGGGAGAAGTGACTATGGAAGCTTGTGGCAGTGCAGTACCCATGGGGAGCTTGGTTAAAGCTCCTATTTCAACAAGCCATATACATCTATAACAGCTGTTGCTGGTAAAGCTTAGTCCATGAGGACAGAGTTCCTCAGGAAAATCAATGTCAGCCTACCTCAATCTGTGTATGTGGAATGGCTGGTGATGAGAGTTCTCCCCTGATGAAAACCTATCTGCCTGACATCCTTCCGAGGCTCTTCTTCTTCATCCAGGAAGCAAATAAAGAGGGAGTCCCATTGTCACACCCATGGTTCCCATTTTTTTCCGAAAAAGATTTTAAAATTGGCAGTGCCAAATCTATTTGCACAAAATCTTTCAAAAACTCAACCACAAGGACAGGCATGTATACAGCACAGCTAATGCAGAAAAAAGCAGCAAGGCCCAATTCAGTCCTTTTTCTCCTTTCGATTGGGGCCTTTCTTGCATTTGAAATGATGTCAATGCTTCAGACAATTCTGAAGCACAGTAAAATATAAGAAATGGAGCAACAAAAATGAAAATATCTGGGCATTTGAGCCTTCACTGGGCCATACACCAGGGCAACAAGTTTCCTCGGTTTGATCAACTGCCCTTGATGTTCAGGGACCTCATTTGTATATCGAGAGGTACACATAGAATAGACAGCCAAAACCTACATTGGACAGACGTGGAGCTTGAAGTTTAAACATTTCAGACTAATCCAAACTTTTTTTTTTAAACTTGAAAGATGAATTTGCTTGCAGAAATTAGGACTCCAGCGCTCGAGGGGAAATTGCAATCAGAGTGATACATCATAGCCTGTAAAGGTAAATCACAAGTACAGTATTAACAGCAGTTCGGCTCAGGTCTGAGATTCACTCAATTCTCCTGCTTGTACTGGAGCCAGTTGTCAGAGTTTGACAGATGTACTTGAATGCAGTTAAAGGGACATTGCAATTTAGTTGTGAAGGTGAGAAAATTGTCATGTGAAGGAGAAGGGGAGGGTTCCACAGAAAAAAATCAAAATAAAATTGTTGAAAGACAAACAAGGATAAAAACGAGAGCACAGTGACCAGAAAACCTTTTGCAAAACTCCTAAGAGACATTTGTTACAATAATTAGGTGTTGTAAGGCATTTTGATATTTTGTGTATTGCTGTGATGCCGTAAGGTCTCCCTTTGTTTCTTTTTAATATGTAGTATCTTTAAACTTGCGTCAAAATGTAACCAGGTGTGAGGTGGACCAAGGTCCTGAGCTCAGAGCTGGGTGGTAGGAACATGGAGTGCAGAGGACATCGGATGAAGGGAGAAGATGTTTGATCGAAGACGTCAACTCTGAGGCTTATATGGAACTTTTTTTAAAAAGTAAAGACTGGACAAGGATACACAGGCACGGGGCAGAATCAGCCATGCCCACTGGCATCGGGCGTGTTCGGTGGTGTGAGCGGACAATATGGCGAGAAGGCCAAAAATCAGTTTCACAACGTGAAACCAGTTTACGATTGTCCACTCAGCCTGATGGCAGGCCACATTCCCCACCATCAGATGTCAAAAACCTCACTGTAATTCGTCAGCTTATCATTATAAGGTCAGCTCGCTGGATTTATCCCCTCCCACTGGATCGTCTGCCCAGGTCGGTGGGAAAACACACCATGTAGAGCATATCTTAGCAAGTGTGATATGCAGAATTCGGGACTTACTGCTGGGGCCTTGCTCACATCGCAGAGATCCGAGGAGCTGAAGATACTGGAGCCCGACATTAACGGCAAACTGGAGGAATGTCAATGGCACGCTGTTGGATTCTCAAGGACATGGCTCTGCTGTGAAGCAGTGCACGGAAGTTGGAAATTCATCGTTGATGCTCACAGTGCATGATGGTTGAGGGGGTGGGAGAGGAAGGTCTACGATCAACTGGGAGAGGAAGAGATATCGTGGGAGATGAGGTTGGGAGGGGGGGAAATGAAGGCATCAGGGGGTGAGGTTGGGAGGGAGAATGAAGGTGTCGGGGTGAGGTTGGGGGCAGGGAGTGTGGGGCAGGAGGGGGTAACAGGGAGAAGATGGCAATTGGGGAAGTCGGTGCAAGGGGGTGTAAGGTGTAAGGGGAGGAGTTTGGAAGGGGGAAGGAGTGCGGAGAGGGGAGGGAGCAAGGGATTCTTAAAAATTTATTCACAGGATGTTGGCTTCTCTGGCTGGGCCAGCATTTATTGCCCATCCCTAGTTGCCCTTGAGAAGGCAGTGGTGAGCTGCCTACTTGAACCGCTGCAGTCCGTGTAGTGAGAGTACGCCCAGAGTGCCGTTAGGAAGGGAGTTCTAAGATTTTGACCCAGCGACAGTGAAGGAACGGCAATATATTTCCAAGTCAGGATGGTGAATGACTTGGAGGGGAATTTCCAGGTGCTGGTGTTCCCATCTATCTGTTGCCCTTGTCCTTCTAGATGGTAGTGGTCGTGGGTTTAGAAGGTGCTGTCGAAGGAGCCTTGGTGAATTCCTGCAGTGCATGTAGTAGATGGTACACACAGCTGCTACTGTGCATCGGTGGTGAAGAGAGTGAATGTTTGTGGATGCGGTGCCAATCAAGCAGGCTGCTTTGTCCTGGATGGTGTCTAGCTTCTTGAGTTTTGTGGGAGCTGCACTCATCAAGGCAAGTGGGGAGCATTTCATCACACTCCTGACTGGTGCCTTGTAGATGGTGGACAGGCTTTGGGGATTCAGGAGGTGAATTATCCACTGCAGGATTCCTAGTCTCTGACCTGCCCTTGTAGCCACAGTATTTATATGGCTAGTCGAGTTCAGTTTCTGTTCAATGGTAACCCCCAGGATGTTGATAGTGGGGGATTCAGTGATGGTAATGCCATTGAACATCAAGGGGCAATAGTTACGTTCTCTCTTGTTGGAGATGGTCATTGCCTGGCACTTGGGTGGCGCCAATGTGACTTGCCACTTGTCAGCCCAAGCCTGAATATTATCCAGATCTTGCTGTATTTGCACATGAACTGCTTCAGTATCTGAGGAGTCGTGAACGGTGCTGAATGTTGTGCAATCATCAGCAAACATCCCCACTTCTGACCTTATGATGGAAGGAGGGTCATTGATGAAGCAGCTGAAGGTGGTTGGGCCGAGGATATTACCCTGAGGAACTCCCGCAGTGATGTCCTGGAGCTGAGATGACTGACCTCCAACAACCACAACCATCTTCCTTTATGCTAGGTATGACTCCAACCAGTGGAGAGTTTTCCCCCTGATTCCCATTGACTCTAGTATTGCTAGGGCTCCTTTATGCCACACTCTGTCAAAAGCGGCCTTGATGTCAAAGGCAGTCACTCTCACCTCATCTCAGAAGTTCAGCCCTTTTGTCCATGTTTGAACCAAGGCTGTAATGAGGTCAGGAGCTGAGTGGCCCTGGCAGAACCCAAACTGGGTGTCAGTGAGCAGGTTATTGTTAAGCAAGTGCTGTTTGATAGCACTGTTGATGACCCCTTCCATTACTTTACTGAAGATTGAGAGTAGACTGATGGGGCGGTAATTGGCTGGGTTTGAGTTGTCCTGCTTTTTATGTACAGGACATACCTGGGCAACTTTCCACATAGCCGGGTAGGTGTTGAGGGCTTCCAACAGCTCTGCTTGATGTTACCCCGCCTTCTGTTAACTCTCCAGGATGAGTTGGAAGGCCAAATCCAGAGGTTTATCATCTGACTCGGACCTCATAGATGCCCCTTCCCTAGCAGTCCTCTGAGTGCCGGGGAGCTCGGCTGAACCTGCCTCCTCCTGTTGTAGATGCATGGCCGTGCAGTGACCTCCAGGTTGTGAACCCAAGCCTGCTCACGATCTAGGTCCCGCCAAGGTGTGTGTCTCT
The DNA here is from genome assembly GCF_964194155.1 of Cetorhinus maximus. Lineage (NCBI taxonomy): Eukaryota > Metazoa > Chordata > Chondrichthyes > Lamniformes > Cetorhinidae > Cetorhinus > Cetorhinus maximus. Next base: position 99,459,072 of record NC_135895.1, read on the forward strand.
GTGCTGGTGGAGGGTGTGGGTAAGCACTGTGATGGGTCTTCCAGGCTGCTTATTTCCACCCTTCAATGGAGGAGATATCCTCATGGCTGGAGGTGAGGACATGGATGGCTGCTGAGGGTGTTGGTCGCTTGGCAGATCTCCCTGTGAACCAAAGTAGAGATAATTAGCGCATGGCAACAGAGTCAAAAGCAGGAGAGAGAGCACTCACACTTTTGTTGAGGGAGGGTTGATGTGGTGTGGGATCTGCTCACTGCTGACGTCACCATCACCACAGGCAGGGTCCATGCCTCACCAGTCAGTGCGATGGCACACTCCTCAAAGTGAGTGAGGGGCCTAGTGTGGGCTGCTCCACCCCCGATGTGGGACCTGTCCCTGCTGATGTGAGCTAGCTCTCCTGTGTGGGAACAGATGCAGAGAGTGTGAGCAGGACGCATAGCACCGCATGGAATGTTTGTGTGAGCGACGCCATTGACGGGATGAGGATGGGAGCTTGAGGGCATATGAGCCTGATGGAGATGTGAGGGTGTGTGTGAGAGTTAGTGGTGTTGTCCCTTGAAGTGGGAGATCTCTGTGTATGTGTGATGGGTTTGTGAGTGTTTGAGTTGAGAGTGATGAGAAGGGTGACTTACCCTGGCGCAATGGATGAGACCATTTATCCTGTAGTGGCACTGGGTGACTGTCCTCTTTTGCAGGGCATTGGCGCTGACAACTACTGCCAATGCCTCCCATGCTGGATTGGTGATCACACTGCTCCTCCTGCAGCCAGAGTAGGAGTAGAGGACGTCACAGTGGGCCTCCACAGCATCCAAAAGGTGCTCACCCTGGGGACTGCAGTCTTTTTGCTTTTCAGGGCCATGTCTTCCATGCAGCAATCGTGCTGGAAACCTAAAGGCCGACTGGCCAATTCGCTTGCCCGCCAATTGTAAGGTTGGACGGGCAGTGAAACATATGATTAAATTAATTGATTAAGGGCCTTAATAGGCCTCTTAACTGTCGGTGGGTGTGCTGCTGACTTTCGCGCACACCCGCTGACCGAAATATCGTGCAACTGCACGATGATGTTGGTACGCACGCCCAACGTCATCGCGAACTAGTTTACGCCCGATTGGGTTGGGCGCGCACCCGCCCACGGAATGTAAAATCCTGCCCCTGGAGTTTGTTCCAGTTCCTTTGGGAGAGGGGTCTGATTTTTTTCTTATTCCATTGCCCTCATGATATTTTTTTCAAGTCCTCTTTTTGACTCTCACAGGAGGTTTCATGACCACACGATGGCGGGTGGGAGGTACTGCAGACTGTATCATCTCAGAATAGGACAGTCTTGATGGTGCAGGCTATCTACTGCTGTCCGTTTTCATGTGTGAAACGTCAAGTTTGCTAAGATCCTTAGCTCCCCAGAACTATTTCAACACCATTCATTGTGAATACGTGTCTTCCATTTTCCCTTCTTATGTTCAGTACCTTGCATACTTTAGTATCAAATTTATCTGCCATTTTTCTGCCCGCTTATAGATTTTGTCCAATCCTTTCTGTAATTTTATGCCTCTCTACTTACCTGCTTTTATAATACCTGCATATTTGACTAGTTTGAGTTTCTAAATCAAAGTCCTTGATGTTAAATAGAAACAATCCCAATACTGAACTCTGGGCTACTCACTTAGTACCTCCTTCTGTCCTAAAATAACTGCTCTAACAAGTTTTTTCTACCCTTCAACCAATTTTCTTTCCAGGCCGAGGTTTTGTTCTGAACCCCACAAATTTGAACATGACAGCCTTTCATGTGGTACCTTGTCAAGTGTCTTTCAGAAGTCTAGGTACAACATACAGGGCTCACTACAGAATTCACATGGTATAGTACTTCCTCGAAGAAACCAAGGAAGTTGGCCAAGTAAAGCCTTCCTATTCAGAACTCACCAGGTAATCCTCAAATTTTCTTAGGATGAGAATTGAATTGAGATTAATAGTCTTGTAGTTGCTTGTTTTGTTACCTTTTCTGAACTGAGATGCTGTGTTGGCCTGTTTCCAAACTATTGTTACCTCTATGTGTCAAAGGACTCCCTCATCATGATTATATGTCCTTGAAAATCCCTTTCCTCATTTCTCTTCGCATTCTGGGATAAAGAGTATCAATTTCTGCGGGTTCATTGTGTTTGAGCCCTTTCCAACTAACTCAGACTTCCATCTCAAAAATATATAGTCATTCATTTTGCCTGGGTTATTTCTGTTTGGGGAGGATATGCTGCTCAGATGTTCACTTGTGAGTACCTGGAGAGAGCAATCATTATGAATGTTCACTGTCCGCTGCTGATGCTCCTAGCCAGTTAGCATCTTCCATGGCTCACACCTCTTCACTGCTATCCTCTTACTGCTGAAGAGTTGAAACTTCTTGTTAATTTTTTGCCTCCATAGCAGGTCTCTCCTTATCCCACTGAACACCCTTTTAACATTTTTCAGACTGTTATTACATTGATCCTATACTGAGGCCCTTTTTCTACCTCTGAGATTTGCAGAGGGCCATTTTTCCTCTTGATTTTACTTTTGTTTGGTTGTTAATTCATTTCGGATCATGCTTGTTTAGTCTGAGTTTACTGATTCTAGGTGTGTATTCATTGTACTTTACAGGCGTTCCATTTAACCTCCACTGAAGGATTCCAGAAAAAGCCTTCTCCAAACTGCTTGGTTAAGTTGCTAGCTCATTTCTTGGAAGTTTGTCTTTTTGTAAACTTACATACCTGTTTTCTCATTTGGGCAAGTTGGAATCCCTCATTGTATTGAATTTAATTATTCTGTGGTTGCTGTCCCCTAGGCACGACACCGTGCCCATTTTCTGTACAATACCCAGGCAATACAAAAGTACCAGGTCAAGGGAAGTACTGGCTTTGCTAACACACTGTATCATAAAGCAGCCACACATTATATTTACCAACTTTAACTCTGAACCACTTAGCTTTGTCCCATTTATATTTGATTGATTGAAGTCACCCACCAGAATAGCCCAGCCTTCCTATCTCTTCATAGGGCAAAGTATCTTCCTTCTCATTCTTCCCTGCTGGTGTGTATGCAACCTCATGGTGATATTTAGAACAGCACTGCATACAGACAAATCAAAAAATGTCTCTTGATCATGCATTTTGTCATTTTATTTTAAAGGAAAGGTGATACCAAATGGATCTAAGTTCAGCCCAAGTGCAGATTATATTTCCAAATAACCAATGTTTACTTAGTTTGATATCAATTTAGATTTGGACTCCTGCCCTTGCATTGGTCCATAGTTTGTATATACAGTAGATATTTAGGTAACAGATTAATGACCTTATCATCTTTTTTACATAGGTGTCATTCCATCTAACCCATTCTTGGCAAAGTAGGAGGTTAAACTGATCTACACTCCTCAGATATGAATTAGGACTTGTGCCAGTGTCAGTTTTATTAATTAGTCTTGATCTTATTTCCACATCCCAGATCCTCTGTAAAATTGTTCTGCCGTTAATTATATGCCTGTGGTGTGAGACAATGTGATGTTAATAAGATTGATGGAAGCTGTCCTCACTCACATCCACTTTTCTGTTGGTCGTGCTCCTCCCCTTGAAGCCTTGCTGCCCAAAGCCACAGCTACTGAGCAAAGATTCCGACAAAAGTTAAATGGAAAAATAAAATCACACGGAATTCTAAGAACTGAAAACTTTTCCCCATCTCACAAGCCAGGCTGCTTCCAACACGCTGAAGTATGCATGTGACAGGAACGATAATAATAACATAATCAATTGGAACAAAGTAACAACTGTTGGCATATTAAATCTGCAAACAGCACTCTGTCAGTTCATAGCTAACAGATGGGGACTCCGGTTTTGATAGTGGGGAAACATGTACCGTTTTCAAGGGAGAGCAAACCTCCAGACATCAAATTTAGGATCTCTCATGTAAATCTGTTCCGAATTGTAGTTCAAAAGCATTTCAGATGCAGACAATATGTAACTGATCTGGAAGGGCATGTAAAATGTTCTTTTTGTCCTGTCACCCTGCCTCATAATTAACTTATATATATATGCCAACTGGATGCAAAGGTTAACCATTTATTATAACCCTAGTTTTATGTCAGCTTCTGTTTTCTGTAATAGCGCTAAAAGGGTTGGCTGGGATCACCAGTCTTACATTTGTAACTGTCAGTTAACGAAAGATTTGAGTAAATGTGACTGAGGTTGCTGGAGATTTCCCGATGTTGCCGATTATACAATATTGCGATGGTAGCTCAACCATGCCGAAAATGTTTATTATTGACTGTCTTTCCTGTTGTGAGAAATACAAACAATAAATTATTTTCTCGTGTTCGCAAAGCACATTTTAAGTCAAAGGTCAGTACAGATTGCAGAGATATACCATTTGCTACATTGACGCTGTTGTGTCTGTTCAGATCGAGACATTTCTGGAAATCATTCAGAGAACAGCAGGACTGCACTGTGACAATTAGGTCATTGTTAAATCTGATATATAAGTTGTGCCTCTACCTTTCTGTTTTTGGTATAAAAGGTGATAAATTGTACTGTCAAAGAAGACTAACAAAAATATACTTTTTGTCGATATTTAATTTTTGATTTCTATTCTTTATCCAAAGCGTGGTGGAAATGTGGGACTCACAACCAGAAGGAGGAGTTGAGGCGAATAGCATAGATACATGAAAAGGGGAGCATATGACATAGAAAGGAATAGAAGGATTATGCTGATGAGGCTAGATTATGCAGGGTTGAAGGAGGCTCATATGAAGCATAAATAATGGCAGGGACCTGTCGGGCTATATGGTCTTTTCCTGCACAATAACTTCATTATAACCCTATTTACTATTATTTATGACTACATTCAAAACAGGTCGTGAGTAGGGTTGGCTAGTTATTTTGCTGCAAGTTGGAAGCTATTCTCATACAGCGCAGCAATCTAACATCAGTTACTTCACATGCATTTCTCTTCAGAAGCACTTTGTGGCATCTTCCTGCCAAAGGAATTTTTAAAATTTATATTTAACTTACTCAGGTTGACACTTTGGCCAGAGTCAGGCTGCGGGATGTTGCTAATGTAAGTGGTGATTGGATCTGGTTTTTCCCAAGCGACCTTGACACAGCTGAAACACAAGAACACAAGAAACAGGAGTGGGAATAGACCACTCGGCCCATCGAGCCTGCTCCACCATTCAATATGATCATGGCTGATCTTGGGCTCAACTCCATTTTCCCACCCGCTCCCCATATCCCTTAATTCCCTGAGGGACTAAAACTCTGTCTATCCCAGTTTTAAATGTATTCAACAATGTATCCATAAACCTCTGGGGTAGAGAATTTCAAAAATTCACAATATTTTGAGTGATGTAGTTTCTCCTCACCTCAGTGCTAAATGATCGACCCCTTACACTGAGACTGTGCCCCCGCGTTTTAGGTTCACCAACCAGTGGAAACAATCTCTCAGAGTCTATGCTATCAAGCCCCTTCAGAATTTTGTAGGTTTCAATGAGATCGCCTCTCATTGTTCTCAACTCCAGAGAATAAAGACCCAATTTACTCAGCCTCTCATCATAGGAAAGAATTGGCCTTGTGTTTTATTCACAGCAATATGTGGGACTTTGGAGATGGGGCAAAGTCATTGATCGGCTGCTGTTTTCTTTGACGAGCTGTTCGATGGACACGGGAGTCTACAATTACAGATTATGTCAGGTTTTGTGGATGGGGTCAGTCTGCAGTCACCATCTGAGTTCTGTAGCCACAATATGAGGGTTAGCATCTGGAGGCTTTGTGTTCTTTAAACGGAATAGCCAGGCCAGCTTTCAAACGGCTGCCTATTCTATAAGGTGAGAAACAAGTCCGCAATTTGAACTCCACAAGGCCAATTTTAACCCGCCCAGCAGAAAGTGCATGGATGGACAGTTAGAATGGCTTGTGTGACTTACCCTCACTGATCCGTCTGCCTTCTCGAGGATTGTAATCTTGAGCTGCTCATCTGAACAGGCCATAGAGATACCTGCCAGAAGACAGAATATGATTACATCACCAGGTCCCAACTGCAATTTTAGTTGAGGCTACAGCCAAAAGACGTCAAGAAAGCTAAGTCATTCAGTTTTTATTTTAGTTTCCTATTAGGCCAAAAAAATCACGAGTGCTCCTCCAGGCACCACTAGGAAATAGTGGACTTCCTTCTCACCTCTTCGGACCACAAGGCACATCCAATACCCCCCCATACCAAGTACCTACTTGAGTGCTAGGGACCATTCCTTCAGATACCTGGTGGCTGCCTTCCATCAACTGACATCCCTCTCCTGCCAATCAGCTGGCTAGTGCTTCTCAGACTCGGACACGAGACTGACAGAATCTCCCAGGCCTTGTGATGCAGCATGCTGAAGAGGTGGTCAATGCCTTATTAATTCACAAAGGGAGCCAGAAAGGCAGTCTCGAACCAGTAACCCAGCAAGATCATCACACAGCAAAGAAGAAAAGAACCTTGCCTCTAAAAGAAAGTCATCTCTGGAAGTGAAAGGGGCTAATTTGTTTTCACTTACAAGATTATATTTCTTCTCTACAGAAGCTAGGCCACAATTTCATATGAAAAACCCAGAAACTTTCAACTTCCATTTGTCTTCAAAGAACCAACACAGAGGATTCTTCAGACCTGCAATGCTTTTCATCTTAAAGGACTGGTTTAGAACACATGACTTGTTTCTTGTTACTTTGTTAGTAATCTAAGTGCATGTTTCATCTCTGGAAATCATCTTTTCTTATGCGTATGTGTGCTTGTGTGTTTGAGGGAGTGGGTTTTCCATTGCATTTACTTTTCGGATGTTGTGTAAATAAATGCTTATCCTTTCTTTCGATTTACACTTACCAGAAAGCCTGATTATATCTATTCTTTAAAGTCACCACACTCAAAACGTTTAAAACACTCCTTCTCAAAATATATCTTGCGGTCAGCCGAGAGGTGAGAAATAAGGGAAAAGTTGTCCCACCATCTCTCCCCTTCCATAACACTATTAATTTTGTCCTGAATTATTGTTTCTAAAAGCTTCCTCTCCACCGAGGTGAAACTGACTGGCCTGTATTGCTGAGCATATTCATACACCCTTTGTTATAAAGGGTATAACAAGAAGAGAGTATACATCAGTTGTAAGAGGAGATTTAATGGCTGTCATCAAGACTATGAGCGTACAAGGGCTGTGGGAATCACTCATGCCCATTTCTTTGGGTGTAGGCAGCATGCCAACTTTGTGCTGCCTGCTAATTAACATGATTACAATGTGCAGCCAGCACTAACTGCACTGTTGAGTGGCTGCACACCTCAGCAGATGGCCCTAAATGGGGAGATGCTCGCGGCACTTAAAGCTAGGCTGTGCTACTTAAAGGCAGCCTGCACCCCTTAAAGGAGAGGTGCATTGTGGCTGGAGCACACACTGAAGTCAGTGTGGAACTCATTCTGACATGGAAAAAGACTGAATAATACACAACATGGCAGAGAGTGTGTTCCTAGTTTCTCAGATGCTGCACTGGAGCCCTTGGTGAGAGTGGCGGTGGAAAGGAGAGCACTGCTGTATGCAAGGGGATTAAAGACCCTCTTGACACATGCTTAGAAGACAGAGGGAGCAGGTAGCATTGTGGTCAGTGCCAGCAATCAAGCCCTGAGGATCTGGATGCAGTGCCACAAAAAAATCAACAATCTCACATGAGTGGTCAAGGTCAGTAAATGCAGCTTCAAATTCCATATCCCATCAACTGCACCACTCGCCTCACACACTGCTCAGTGCACCACACTCCCATCACTGACGAACCAACAATCTCTATCAATCAGGACTCTTAGCTAACCTTCTTAACTACATCTCACCCTCCCATACTTAGCACAGCTGCAACCCACATATTGCAGCTGGCACACATCATCGGCTATTCAACCATAGCAGCCACATCAGCCAAACACATTACATCACACTCACTGACAAACTTCCCTCTGTCTTTCAGGACAATTGGAAGCAGCAGGAGCTAACAGGTTGGGGTCAGGCAGGGCAGCATGTTCTTATCCCATGGAGGAGACAGTGGTCGCCATCATTGGTGTGGCCATTGCTGAGGCCCTGGCTAGTGGCAGGCTGAAACTATGGAGAATGATGGTATCCTCCTACCTAACCTGCTCCTCACATCCTACTTCTCTCTCATCCCACCATCTCTAGTTACAAACTGCAGTTGATGTAAGCAAGTACCTCATTTTTTTTGTCCCTCTCTGTATCACAACCCTACCCTTGTGCCTTTGTCCTTTCAGATACCCAAGGACTGCTCCCAATCAGGTACCGATGAAAGAGCAACAGGTAGAATAGCAAAAAGACACTCTTAATGAAAACACACCCCTACTCGATTTCATATTGACAGCCATCAGCTCAGATATTGGCACTACTTGTAATTTAGAGAATAACACAGGGGCAGGCCTTGCACGTGGTAAAACATCGAGCACAGGTGCCCTGCAGCCAGGGCAGAGGGCAAGGATTATACAGGTACCAGCTCCCTGGAGGGCAAGGTTGCACGTGATTTCTGCTGTAGAGGACTCGGGTGAGCAATTCGATGAGGTGACGTACCGAAAGGATAAGCAGATTGAAGAGTTTGGTGGGTCGGCATGTCTGCCAGGAAGTCAGTGTTCAATCTCACGGAACATGAAGGAGTCCAGTGCAGAACATTGCGTAGAGCTTGGAGCCCATCCTTTCTGGAGTGGATGTGGTGGCCAACTCCATTAGACCCAACCACGACGCAGAGCCTGATCGCCATGCCACAGGTTCCACTGTATCATAAGCAGAAGCCACCCAGCATTTGAGTGCTACAGTGAAAGCTCAGACTTCTCACATGCAAGGTCAAGTTGCTGACGTTATGGCTGCGTACGTTCCAAGGGTCTTTTTTGCCGGCTGTGACGGCAGCCTAGCTATCTGTCCTCCAACAGACCACCAGCGTTGCTGGGGCACTTCCCCAGGAGGGTGGCAGCGGATCCCTGAAGCCCTAAGCTGCTATCCCCTCTGACAGCACTTTCTCTTCAAACCCTTCCACTCTATCTGCATCTTTGCTGTTGCCCATCAGCCAGGCAGCCCATTCTGCTGCCGCCCAGGCTGAGATGGTACAGTTCAAGACCAGGGGCGGAATATTCTTTCCCAGTTGGTGTCGTACACCATGGCGGGCATGAGCGGACAATATGGCGGGAAGACCAGAAATCGGCTTCACAACGTAATGAAATCAGTTTGCGAAAGTCTGGCTCCACCCGCCAATGCCCCCTTTCCCACTGCCACACATCAGGAACGCCATTTTAATACATCTGCATCTAATTATAAGCCCTGGTCACTGGGATCATCCCCCCCATGTCAAATTTACCATGCATGTCAGTGTGAAAACACATCGGTGCAGAACATGTCTTGACAAGTGTGACATGCAGTAAATCCTGACAACTTACCCACCAGGGCCTTGCTCAAATCATTGACATCTGAGGAGCAGAAGATGCTCGAGCCCAACAGCAGCCAGATCCTGGAGGAACACGTGTATCGCATGTTGGGTGGATTCATAGCTCTGCCACGAAGCAGTTCATGTAAGGTGGAAGGTCAGCATTGGGTTCTGCTTCGGGACATCAGTATCTTGGCCATGGTCTGCTATGAATGATCGTCAAGGTGTGGAGAAGTCGGTCTAGGTTTGCCTGGGAGAAGAAGGTGTAGTGGGGGTGGGAGAGCAACGTCTAGGCCTTACTGGGAGAGTTAGATGTGCCAGGGAGATGAGGCTGGGAGGAGGGGTACAATGGTGCCGAGGTGGAGGGGGGGGTGAGTTTGGGAGTGGGGGAACAAGGGTGGAGATGGGGAAGTGGGGGGCAGGGATGGCAGGGGGAGGAGGGTGTAACGGGGGAGGATGCAGCAACTGAGGAGGTAGCTGTAAGGGGATAGGAAGATGTAAAGGAAAGAGTTCGGAGGGGGGAAGGAGTGTGGAAGGGGGAAGGGCTTTGGGGGAAGGAAGGAGCTCGGAGGGGTGAATGAAGGAGTTAGGGGGAGGAAGGAGTAAGGATGGAGGAAGGAGTCATGGAGGGATGTCCAGGTGAACGTACAAGGGAGAGGTCTGTGGAGTCGACAATTGCCTCTTAGGGACTGAACTGAGCATGGGCATGATAGGAGGGGATGGTCAGAATGAGAGAGGGTACAGCGAGCTGGTAGGGTGGGAGGGTAAGGGTGTGACAGTAGCAGAAGAAGGGACGGCGGGGATGATTGTCGGTGCCTCGGAGGCAGACACCGATCCTGGGGGTGGGAAGGAGGAGGTCAGGGAGGTCAATGTGGATGGGGTGGGATTGCCGGGAAGATAGGGAACATGCACGTTAACCTGGATATCCCGGAAAGAAAAGGGTTCTGGCTGGTAGTGATGGTGGGCAGCTGGAAGGTGATTCCAGGGGAGTCAACAGTGATGGGGGAAAGGACATGAATGACTGGGGGTGGGGAAAGGACGGGGGAGCTGAAGACATATTTTACAACAAAATCGAAAGTGAGAGGAATGCCGGGGGGCTTGGCTGAACCAACCTCCTCCTGCTGCAGACATGTGTTGATGTGGTGAGCACCAGATTGTGAACTCGAGCCTGCTCTAGATCTAGGTTCCACCGAGGTGTGTGTCTCTGTGCTGGTGGTGGGTGTGGGTAAGCGCTGTGTATGGGTCTTTCAGGCTGCTTATTTCCACCTCTTTAATGGAGGAGGTGTCCTCTTGGCTGGAGGTGAGGGCCTGGTTGGAGCTGAGGGAATCTGTGGGTTGGCAGAGCTCCCTGTGAATCAAAGTGGAGATAATTAGTGCATGGCAGCAGGAGAGAGAGCACTCACAGTTGCGGTGAGAGAGGGATGATGTGGCGTTGGATCCTCACAAGGGTGCCGCTAAACTCACCAGACATGGTCCATGTCCTCATCAGTCAGCACGATGGCACACATCTCAAAGTGAGTGAGGGGTCTAATGTGGGCCACTCCATCCCCTGGTCTGGGACCTCTCCCTGCCGGTGTGAGCAGGCATCTCTGTATGAAAACGGATGGAAAGAGTGTGAGCAGGACACATGGCCCTGTGTGGAATGTTTGTGTGGTGAGCGGAGCCATGGACAGGGTGAGGACGTGAGCTCCAGAGGATATGAGCCTGATGGAGATGTGAGGGTGTGTGTGAGAGTTAGTGGTGTTGTCCCTTGAGGTGTGAGATCCCTGTGGATGTGTGATGGGTTTGAGAGTGTGTGAGTTGAGAGTGATGAAAAGAGAGAATTACCCTAGCGGAATGGATGACACCATTCATCTGGTGGCTGAAATCTTTAGCAGGGCATTGGTGCTGACCACTTCTGCCGCTGCCTCCCATGATGGATTGGTGACATAGCTTGCTGGCCTTTGCCCAGAGCAGAGGTAAAGGTCATCTTGGCGGGCCTCCACTGTGTCCAGTGGGCACTTCTGGGAGGCCTTGCTAAATCTGGGGGCAGCATGTTTCTTCCCTTTGGCAGCCAATAGCTTCCTATCCCTTGGAGAGTGCTAGCTCTTTGCAGGGGCGGCCTTTAAAATGGCACCCGCTTTACTGAAGGACTGAGGTGACTGCGGGGCAGGTGAATCAGAGGATGCCCTGCCAGTGACCCGGGTGTGTTGCCCGGGAATGCGTAATTAATGAGGTAGGAATGGGACAATATGCGCATCAAAACCCGCCATTGCGACCAGTGTGTAAAACGTCCTTTTTCCTACCCGCTACTGCACTTTGTGCAAATCTGGGATGATTCTGCCCCAGGTCGTCTAGGCCAAGAGCTGCTCAAGGTTGTCCTCCAAAGTCACCTGCTGTCTCTCCCTCTGAAAGTCAGCAGCCATGCTGCAGGCGCTGGGGTAGCACTTGTTACGAGCAGTCCCTGGGTGAGGTCCCCCCAGTTTGTTTTGATCCTGGATGACGAGGGATGAACTGGCTCCCTTTCTTTATTCAACCCCCTCAGTTGGTTGCAACAAGGTTAATTAATCCCTTCCCTCGTGGATACCTTTGCCCAGTCCGAACGTATTTATGTTTTAAAGGGAGCCAATTTAACCGGGCTGTCTTGAGTCAAAAGAAGAGCGAGTTTATTGGTTACTAAACGCGAGGAAAAATAATAAAAAATGCAACCCACATGCACACAGATTAGAAATGAGAAATTGAGTCCAAAAATAAAAGTTAAAAAAAGATATACGATTCAGTCCCTTGACTTGTCCGTGAGGAGTAGATGGTGAAACATTACGGCCGTTAAGTTGGGGTGATTCCGGTAGCGCTGACTTCAGCAGTTGGGTTGGAGATTCTTGGTTCTGCAGGTTAGCTGCAAGGAATTGTCCTGTTTCCTTTTCGAATGTGGCTTTGCTGACTTGTGACTTGTTTCCAGCAATCGGAAGGAGATTTTCTTAACTACAAGCACAGGAATGCCCAGTTGATGTTCTTCAGCTGTGATCTTCACAGCACATATGCACCAGAACAGGACACTAGAATAGCACACAGAACTAGGGTTGCAGTTGGCTTTTTAAAAACCCCTTTCCCTGTGTATTCCTGGAGGGGAAAAAAGCAAACGTGTCTTTTGTCCAGATCTGTTTTCTTTTCAAATCACTTCATGTTCATCATCTGAGATATAACTCAACAGGAGGTGGTTTCGGCTGAGATGGTAATCATTTTCCATTATCTCGGCACAGGAGATTACAGTTGTTTGCATTGTACCTTTTCTTTTGGAGTGCCTCTGTCTGAAGTAAGCTGTGTCACACCATTTAGGTGCGACATTCTGTTCTCTCTGAACTAGTTGGTGAAGTAACCCACATAGGAATTTTGTAGCAAGTGGTTACTTTACAGTCTCAGCCAGCTTTTGCTCGTATGTCCTTTTTTTAACAAAAACACATGTCTTACTTAAAAGTTCAATAGGTCCATAAGTAATCCGGGGATAGGATCTGTGGTCATGATACACTGCATAGGAACACGAGGAGAGACAAAGGCACATGGAAAATAATGCAAGCAGGAGTGCACGAAGATGATTCGTTGATGTTTCTATGCAACATGACATGCTTTGACTGATGAATTTGTTATCAATCTTTTTGTGCGTTGGCTTTTACCTTTACATTGTGGCCAAGCAAAATCTGTGATGGTCAGTGACAAAGGGAGGGTAAAGGGCGGGGCTGTTGGTCAATGAGGAATTGGGGTTTTGTTTGCCGGTATCACTATCGATTGAGTTTTTCACAGACACCCTGGCCAGAAAGGGGTTGTCTAAGTTGTTTTTTTTTCCCTTCCTACTTCATAGTGTTCGAAGCAGAAATCTGCAGTGGACTGCCACAGAATGAAGGCATGACAACTACTGCCAGGATACTGGGCAATGGGCATTTACCTACACGATGTGCTGAATATAGTGGCACACCCACTGAATACTGAGGGAATGGATTCCTTGTGGCTGTCATAGGCTTTTGAGTTTACATGTGGCACCTACAACATGATACATGTGCAGCCAATAGTGTCCTGCACCATGGGGAAACCTACTATCCTGGTGAAAGCAGGTACTCAATCCACCTCCTTCTCTTTGTAGGGGAGAATGCAATATAATCCCCTTTCTGTGTATATTCAGACTGTTGGACGCCTCCTTTACACAACAGTGGACAGCGAACGGTGAGATGTTGGAGATGTCATCTGCCCAGCCTAGAAGGAGCCTATTACAAAGAAGTTCATCACCGTGACCACCACTACAAGCCCTCGCAAGGCCAATCTCACCCTAATCTGCCGGTGGCAGATTTCAATGAGCATCCCCATTAGTGAAACAAAGATGTCACACTCACTTCCTCACTGAGATTAGGAGGATTGCCCCCAGACGACCTTCGGTGGATATGGCCTCCTGCTGAGTGCCCTTCTCCTCCTCTTCCCTCATCGAGAAGCTTGTCCCCCTCTGTCACCTCTGATCATTCTCCCTGGCATGCTGCAGGTCAAGGGGGGACAGAAACCACAGCACCCATAACTGGGAGTATGTGGTGTGAGCTGTACGCTTGGAGCCAGAACCAAGGCCTTCAGCACCTGCTAGACCACTCCCTGCAGATTTCACCAAAATTTAAAAATGACAAACCATCAAACACTTCACTAACCCAGCAACAGCTAGTAAAAAGATGTCCGTAGCGCTGAAAATACAGGTGCTGCCAACCAAATTCTGCTTTGAAATATCATTTGCAGCATTAAAACAAGCACATGAAAGTGATACCTATCAGTAAAAAGAGGAAAGAAAGGAAACCTGTGTTCTGTTGTATCCAGAGTGAATTGAACTGGCATTTGTCTCAAGAACATTTCATCAGATGAAACAGAACCATCCAAACTTGTACCCATTAATGATTTTTGCAACGTCTGGAATGTTGTATATAAATCTGGCCACACTAAATTCAAAAGCATCTTATGTGCTGGGGAAAAAAAATATATAAAGAGTCTGCTTCTGAGATGCATGATTGATTTGTGAGGAAAGAAGCTTAGAAGTGAACTGATCTAAGATTTTAAAATGCTGAAAGGAGCAGATAATATGGTTGAAATCGGGCTGGAATATTTAAAGAGCTGTCAGGGCAAAACTCGAGTACAAGCATTAAATTATGAAGCTCCAAGCAAGGTGCAAGACTGAAAGGATTCCTCACTTCATAACAGTAGGCTCGCCAATAAAGTAGCTAATGCTCTAGTGGTTGACATATTTATATAAAGGGCTAGATTAATATCTGGCTAGGAAGGGATGAAGAGTCAGAAGGATGAGTGCAGATAGGGATGATTGAATGCCATGGGTCAGAATGCCTCCTGTACCTGCGTAAAGGTAATGTCAAGAAGGCAGCTGGTCAAGAATGTCAGATGTGAGCTATAAGGCTGGGTATTTGTCTGGGAGTTCTGTTTGACTTTGTGGAGTTGCAATACCTTTCTTCAGGAGAATGAATGAATTTTGTAGAGCTACAGAAAGGCTTTGTGAAGGGAGTGGGCTTGATAAATCTTGTTCTGCACTTTAGGCTTTTAATCTGCAAAGTAATCAGCAGACAGGAGAGAGTCAGGGAGGAAGGGGGTTCTATTACTGTCAAAGCTGATCACAGCTATGAATGCACCAGAGATTCCACACAATCATTTGAAGAGACTGTGAACAATAAACCACAAACAACAGCAAAAAAATATAAACACTATTAATTCTGTAAGCTTATCCACAGAGCAATTATGCATTCCCTGAAGTATAACAACATTTATTTCCGCATAACAACATTTTCCAAGAATAATTTGGGCTAATGCCATGTTTTCAATGATACTGAATGCTTCCTGCAATTCCTAAAGCGTTAAGTTTGGATAGATTTACAAACTATTCCAGGAAATTAATTTCCCTCACAAATCAATGGCTGGGGAGCAATCATATCCAGAGCAAAGTTTTTCTGCTAAGTGTTAAGTATATTTTACATATGGCTGTTAAATGTGCCAGTCATTGAGTTCTGTAAATATTTCTTTCTGTCCTTGCCGGGAGCTTGCAGTTAGTGTGGAATGTTCAGCTTAAGTTGCAGTGTGAGATGTGAGGGAATCAATTCCAGGGAAGGTTGCAAATGATATGTGCAGGGTTCTGTTCTGCGGTTCATTTCTAAAGACTGATCATTATTTTGAGGAGCAACTTGGAAGGGAGAGCAAGCATACAAGAGCTGGGCAGGATGCCTGTCCCAATGATTACACACATCAATCACACAATGACTTTCTTGGCTCACAAATGAGTGGCACCACCAAACAGCACATTTACAAATAAGCTTTTGTCAAGAAATCTCCAGTGCCTCTGTGTTTTCTTCAGCTGATAAACCCATACTACACTTCACAAAGTGAGGAGCCAAATGAGTAAATGAACTGAAAAAGTGAATCGATGACTAAAGCTAAAACTAGAAAAATTAGGATGCTCTCAATGAAATCTCACATTCTGAAGCATTGAGCGTTTCCAACTTTACACTGAACTCAGTTTTGTGCCTGTTTCCCCTGGTGGATAAACGGAGATAATTTCACTGAATCAATGTCAGTGTAATTGTAAATGATATAAACATTGGGCACTTAATTCTCACCCAGGAACTGTCACTATCTCAGCAGCACATTGCATCATAAGCACCTTTAGTTAGTTTTCCCCTGCTAATGGTGCCATTTGATTGGTGGGGCTTTGAACCACCAATTGGGCAAAATCACCTTTGAAAAAGGCTGATCAAACGCGCTACATTTCACATAGCACAAAGTCAGTTTAACAATTCAGTCAAAAATGCAGCAGCAAGGTCATTGCATCCATTTCTAGTTGTTGTTCCTGGATTTTCAACCAGGTGCCAATTTGGCCACATGGCGGGACAGCCACACATGGGGTTTCTATATCCCAAAAACCTTCCCAACTAGCATGAAAAAACTTAGCAGCAGAGGCTGGGAAATAAATCTCTACGTTTTTAAGACATTAAAAAGACATTTAGTGGATCCTGAAAAGATTTTAAATGGAAATGGCCGAGCCACATGAGTTTGTGCTGCAGGGCCTAAAACAGACAATAGCGGCACATCGTCTTAAACATGAAGATGGTTTGGGTTTATTTTCATGGCACAAGAACACATTTGGCATTCAAGCCCTTTTCCGCCAAGCAACGCTGGTAGTATTTATAAATGTACTATTTATAAATGTAAAATAAAGCTAATTAAGTCTAACACCATGAACACCAGGGAAAGACCCCCAAGTTTACAAAACTTAAGCGACTGTGAGTAGCTCTTGGTCAGAATGGAAAACCTTTATGAGCTGCTGGGCATTGTGATTCTCTGCCTGCTCCATGCTTCATATCCTAAAGGATTACTCTAATAAAAAGAGGCAGTTAATTAAATTGTACTGTTGAGAACTCCAAATGTATTACTCCCCAGAACATTAGATAAGTGTTCTTATTGTTCAGATCGCCAGCAATATGATGTTCAGCTGTGTAAAAAGTCCAATTCTACTGGGGGACATAGAATGCCCAAAATCACCTGGTGGGAGCTGGCACCATTTGGCATCAGGTACAGAATGCCTATCTTCACCACGGTGCTCTTTTTATGGCAGACTTGGTGCACTGTGATAGCTTTCATGGCCTCAGTGCTGTGTTGGGGAAGTGCACTAGTCAATGCATATAGATCACCAATGCTGCAATGTGCAGCATTACCATCCAGTACAACTGGATTTTGTTTCAATTATCTGAAACAGAATGTACCAACGATTGTAAAAGGTCACAGAAGATGTAGCACAGCTCCCCTTCCCACAAACAACTTCCTTCATCACGCCCTGCACTCTTTGCATTGTGACACAGCCATTGGATATATACGAATGGGTGATTAGTAGAAAGAATATAAACATGGGAACCCATAGCAGTTTGAGCTGCAATATACCTTCTTTACATTCCATAAGTTCAGATCAATATGCCTTGACTCGTGTGCTTCCACAATGCAATATTGAAACCATGCCAGTTATCACTATGCACCAAGTCTGCCAATAAGGAGCACTGTGGTGCAGATAGGCAATCGGTCTTTACTTTGGAATCAGTACTTTGGCATAAATATCTTGTATAATGAAAATTGATTTCTAATGCAATACCTTTCCATCATAAAATGGTTTGATATCCTATCAAATGATAAGCTTCACAAAATCAGATTGCTGATTTTATAGTATACACTTATGGATGATTCAGGTTATGCTGCTGCACATATGGGAGACAATGTACCTTGATTTGCATTATTTTTATCCGTTTGCAGGATGTAGACATTGCTGGCAAGGCCAGCATTTATTACCCGTCACCAACTGCCCTTGAGAAGTTGGTGGTGAGCCGCCTTCTTGAACCACTGCAGTCTGTGTGGTGTAGGTACACCCACAGTGCTGTTAGGGAGGGAGTCCCAGGATTTTGACCCAGTGACAGTGAAGGAACGACGATATATTTCCAAATCAGGATGATGCATGGCTTGGAGGGGAACTTGTAGTTGATAGTGCTCTCATGCGTCTGCTGCCCTTGTCCTTCCAGGTGGTAGAAGTTTAAAAAGTACTTGCCAAGGTGCTGCAGTGCATCTTGCAGATAGTACATGCTGCTACCATGATGTGCTGGTGATAGAGGGATTCAATGTTTAAGGTGGTGAATGTGGCGCCAATCAAGCAGGCTGCTTTGACCTGGACGGCATTGAGCTTCTTGAGTTCTTGTGGAGGTGCATTCATCCAGGCAAGTGGAGAATATTCCATCACACTCCTGACTTGTGCCTTGTGGATTGTGGACAGGCTCCGGGAACTCAGGAGATGAGTCATACACTGCAGAACTCCCAGCCTCTGGCTTGCTCTCACATTTATGTGGCTGATCCAGTTAAGTTTATGGTTAATGGTAACCCCCAGCATGATGATGGTGGGGGATTCAAAGATAGGTGTTGTCATTGACTGTCAAAGGGAGGTGGATTCTTTCTTGTTGGAGATTGTTATTGCCTGGCACTTGTGTGGCATGAATGTTACTTGCCACTTAAGCCTTAATGTTGTGAATAGATTAATAAATAATGGTTGGCTGTAAAGTAACAACATATTTTCTAAATATTTTAGAATTGACTGTAGTGGAATCGGCACTAGTATTTGAGGGGAGAACACATGAAGTTTGTTAGGAGCCCATTCAAGTGCTTTTAACTATAGCTATGTTAACATAGTAGTTATGTTAATGAACCAGTGATCCAGAGGCCTGACTACTGATCCTGAGATGTGAGTTCAAATCCCACCACGGCAGCTGAGGAATGTAAACTCACTTAATTAAATAAACCTGGAATAAAACAACAGTATTAGTGATGGAGACCATGAAACTATCAGATTGTTGTAAAAGCCCATCTGGTAATTAATGAACCAAGCTGTTCAAGTCTGTGGAGTATTACAGCCAATGGCAATGGCCCACTTGAGATTGCTTGACTCAACACAGACTGGGATTTGGGCCAGGAAGCACGTTGGCCTGCACACAACTCAGGTACTCAATCGATGGTTGCTGAGCTCCCGCACAGATGAGGAATGATAAAATCATTGGTTCCATTGCAGATAGAGACTCGGAAATTCTTATGCCTTCATCTATCAGCAGATGGTGCTGTCACTTTCTTTGTGCAAAACATAGGCCTATAATCAGGAGATCTGGAAGTTCTCAGTCATGTATATAAAACCCCACTTGGTTAATTTTGATGAAGTGATACCATGCTGGTGTGTTTACTGACTGCTGCCAGCAGGTGGCTCCCTGCTTGTATCGCGATGTTGCAGGAAGGCCATGGCAAAGCTCCCATGATGCTTCTTGATTTGTTTATTTTCTGTTTTCATTATGTTTTTCAGTAGTTTTGCTGTTGCCATATCTGCAAACTTTTAATGGAAAATGGGTCCTCATCATTTCCACTGTGCGTAAATGCCCAAAATATACATCTTTCCTTTTTCAACAGTTTCAATAACTCTAACTTCAGATCTCAACCGCCAGTCCCGTTTTCTCAGATGGCAGAGTCCGGAGCTTCTGAAAGGGGAGGAGGTATGAGCGAGTGTTTGGTGTGGGGGTTGCCCCTAGTACACAGCCATCTGTGGGTCTTCATAACCCAGGAGTCCACTTACCCAGGAGGATAAGCCAGTAAAACCTGGGAAAGGACTGGCACTGGTCCCAAAGGGGTCTTGTATATCTTAAAATGGAACTCCAGTTCAGACCAGTACCAGTCATTTCCAAGTTTTACTGGTTTTCATTCCTCAGCCACATTCCCGGGACACTGGAGGCTTCTCTTTTTTTCTGTCAGATTTCCCACCCTTTCCTCCACTCCGCTGTTGTGCTTGAACCGTTTACACCTCCTTTGGGCCTATCTTTAATTTCTTTACTTGCCCCATTACCACCTCCTTGTGCCTGGCACCCATTAACTCTTATGTCATCAAATCACTCTTGCCTCCCACCATATCACCCATTGTACTGTCCTCCACCCACTGGTATCAAACACTACTGGTCTCACAGACCCTAATTGGGAAAAGGATAAGAGAAATATCAAGCAGGTTCTAAAGTGAAAAATAAGATGGATATAGGGTTATTGGTAAGAAAGGGCATGTAGGAAGGTTAGAAATAGGAAGAGGAACTCTGGAATTCCTTCCCTAAACCTCTCCGCTCTCTCTCCTCCTTCAGTGGAGGTGGTGACTTAGTGGTAATATCACTGGACTGGTGATTCAAAGTCCCAGGCTAATAGACTGGGACACAGCTCCAGGGAAGCTGGTGGTATTTTAAATTCAATTAATAAATCTAGAATTAATAGTCTAATGATGACTGTGAAACCATTGTCGATTGCCATAAAAACCCATCTGGTTCACTAATACCCTTTAGGGAAGGAAATCTGTTATCCTTACCTGCTCTGACCTATATGTGACTCCAGGTACACAGCAGTGTGGTTGACTCTTAAATGCCCTCTGAAATGACCCAGCATCCAGTTGTATCAAACCGCTACGAAGTCTAAAAGGAATGAAATCAGAGGAACAATCTGGCATTGCCCGGTAGACCCTGCAAAATCCTCCTTACTAACATCTGGGGGCTTGTGCCAAAATTGGGAGAGCTGTCTCACTGGCTAGTTAAGCAACAGCCTGACATAGTCGTGCTCATGGAACCATGCCTTACAGACAATATCCCAGGCACCACCATCACCATCCCTGGGTATGTCCTGTCCACCGACTGGAGGTGGCTGCACAGTGATATACAATGAGAAAAAGTTGCTCTGGGAGTCCTCAGCATCGACTCTGGACCACATGAAGTCTTATGGCATCAGGTTAAACATAGGCAAGGAAACCACCTACCATCTCTCCTCAGCTGATGAATCAGTACTTCTCCATGTGGAAGACCACTTGGAGGAAGCACTGAGGGCAGCAAAGGTACAGAATGTACTCTGGGTGGGGGCTTCAATGGCCACGACCAAGAGTGGCTCAGTAGCGCCACTACAGGCCGAGACCTCAAAGACATGGCTGCTTGACTGGGTTTTCGGTAAGTGGTGAGAGAACAAACAAGAGGGAAAAACCTACTTGACCTCGTGCTCAACAATCTACTTGTCACAGATGGATTTTTCCATGACAGTATTAGCAGGAGTGACCACCGCACAATCCTTGTGGAGATGAAATCCCATCTTCACATTGAGGATACCCTCCATTGTGTTGTGTGGCTCTACCACTGTACTAAATGCAATAGATTTCAAACAGATCAAGCAACTCAAAACTGGGCATCCATGAGATACTGTAGGCCATCATCAGCAGCAGAATTGTAAACAACCACAATCTGTAAGCTCATATCCCGCACTTTACTGTTACCATCAAGCCAGGGAATCAACCCTGGTACGATGAAGAGTGCAGGAGGGCATGCCAGGAACAGCACCAAGCATAACTAAAAATGAGGTGTCAGCCTGGTGAAACTGCAACACAGAACTACTTGCATACCAAACAGCGTAAGCAGTATGCGATAGGCAGAGCTAAGCGATCCCACAACCAACGGATCAGATCTAAGCTCTACAGTCAAGCCATATCCAGTCGTGAATGGTGGTGGATAATTAAACAACTCACTGGAGGAGAAGGGTCCACAAATATCCCCATCCTCAATGATGAGGGAGCCCAGCACATCAGTGCAAAAGACAAGGCTGAAGCATTTGTAACAATCTTCAGCCAGAAGTGCTGAGTGAATGATCCCTCTCGGCCTCCTTCCTGAGGCTCCCAGCATCACAGTAGCCAGCCTTCAGCCAATTCAATTTACTCCACGTGATATCAAGAAATAGCTGAAGGTGCTGGATATTGCAAAGGCTTTGGGCCTTGATGATATTCCATCAATAGTACTGGAGGCTTGTGCTCTAGAACAGTACAGCTACAACACTGGCACATACTCGACAATGTGGAAAATTTCCCAGATATGTCCTCTCCACAAAAAGCAGGAGAAATCCAACCTGGCAAATTACCACCCCATCAGCTTACTCTTGATCACTAGCAAAATAATGGAAAGTGTGGTCCACAGTGCTATTAAGTGGCTCTTACTCAGCAATAACCTACTCACTGATGCTCAGTTTGGGTTCCACCAGGGCCACTAAGCTCCTGACCTCATAACAGCCTTGGTCCAAATATGGACAAAAGAGCTGAACTCCCGAGGTGAGGTGAGAGTGACTGCCCTTGACATCAAGGCAGCATTTGACAGAGTGTGGCATCAAGGAGCCCTAGCAAAACTGGAGTCAATGGGAATCAGGGTGAAAACTCTCCACTGGTTGGAGTCATACCTAGCAGATAGGAAGGTGGTTGTGGTTGTTGGAGGTCCATCATCTCAATCCCAGGACATCACTGCAGGAGTTCCTCAGGGTAGTGTCCTAGGCCCAACCATCTTCAGCTGCTTCATCAATGACCTTCCTTTCATCAGAAGTGGGGATGTTCGCTGGTGATTGCACAATGATCAGCACCATTCACGACTCCTCAGATACTGAAGCAGTCCATGTCCAAATGCAGCAAGACCTGGACAATATCCAGGCTTGGGCTGATAAGTGGCAAGTAATATTCACACCACACAAGCGCCAGGCAATGACCATCTCCAACAAAAGAGAATCTAACCATCACCTTTGACATTCAATGGCATTACCATCACTGAATCCCCCACTATCAACATCCCAGGGGTTACCATTGACCAGAAACTGAACTGGACTAGCCATATAAATATTGTGGCTACAAGAGCAGGTCAGAGGCTGGGCATTCTGTGGCAAGTAACTCACCTCCTGACTCCCTAAAGCCTGTCCACCATTTACAAGGCACAGGTCAGGAGTGTGATGGAATACTCCACACTTGCCTGGATGAGTGCGGCTCCAACAGCACTCAAGAAGCTCGACACCATCCAGGACAAAGCAATCTGCTTGATTGGCACCCCATTCACCACCTTCAACATTCACTCCCTCTGCCACCGACGCACAGTGGCAGCAGTGTGTACCATCTACAAGATGCACTGCAGCAACTCACCAAGGCTCCTTCGACAGCACCTTCCAAATCCATGACCTTTACCACCTAGAAGGACAAGGGCAGCAGGTGCATGGGAACACCACCAGATGCAAGCTCCCCTCCAAGCCACTCACCATCCTAACTTGGAAATATATTTCCGTTCCTTCACTGTCGCTGGGTCAAAATCCTGGAACTCCCTCCCTAACAGCACTGTGGGTGTACCTACACCACAGGGACTGCAGCAGTTCAAGAAGGTTCGCCACCACTTTCTCAAGGGCAATTAGGCGTGGGCAATAAACGCTGGCCTAGCCAGTGATGCTCGCATCACATGAACAAATAAATGAAAAAAAAGAGATGCTCTCCAGGCTTTTGATCATCTGCCCTGATATCGTCTTGTGTCGTTTTGTACAACATTTTGTTTGGAAACTCTCCTGAAAAGTGCCGTGAGACATTTCACTGCACGAACGTTGCTGTAAAATTGCAAGTTGTTTGTTGCATAAAGAAGATGGCAAGTTAGGCTGTCAAATTAATAATTGTTAATGACTTTTCACTGAGGTGAATTGGTCCATACAGTGTTTGGTCAGCTCAGTAAGTCACTCAGCATCACTTGGGGCTGAATTAAGACTTTTCAAATTAATTGTCCACAGAACCACACAACTGTGTGCTAACCCATTCCCCTCCAGTAATTGTGGCTTAGAAAAGTACAAAAGCAAACCCATATATATTTGAAAAGATACAGGGGGTAGGAGGATGAATAGAATGTGTTGGCATGTTCTTCATTCAACACTAGGGACAGGGGTTCAAATCCAGTCCTGGCTGAAAAGATGAAAGCGTCTTCCTGCTGCTTCAAAGATCCTTTATGAAATGTGTTTCGACAGCCTCAGCTCAGTTGGTGTGGATCTACAGTGCTGAATTCGAGAACGGTTTGTGCTATTTGGCATTAAATCACCTCAGGGATCTGTAACAAATGTAGAAGTCAATAAAAGGAAGGTTGCCAAGAAACTCAAAGCATGAGGATGCCTACAGGGGCTTCAGCCATAAGGGATGCAATGTAGGATCATCAAGAAATAGATTGAGGATGGGAATAAAGCTTCAGCTAATATTTCCATGAAATCCAAGAATGTAGGGATGAATGTAATCCCGATACTTAATGAAGGGATTCGGAAGCAAACCTGGGAATTTTAGGTTCTGGAGGCGGCAGGAAACAGAGCTTTTGAATTAATAGGCTATACCTCATGAACCCTACTGGAATTCTTTCAGGGGAATCATTAAAGGAATGAATGTAAGATGTGGCTCCCTGGACGGTTGCCAGCAGCAAGCATATTTTGGAAGGTGATAGGGGAGCACTGAATTGTGGGTCCAACCCTATGAGAAACTTTGATCTTCTGCATTTGGAACTCCTGAAGAAGATTTATGGATGCAGAATTAATGGAAAACTAACCAATTAGATTGAAAATAAGCTTGGCTATAGAAACCAGAGGTGAGGATAGACGCTTTGCTCTGGGGAGCAGTGACTTATGAAGATCTATGGGAATCTTCTTTGCTGCATTTATGTAAGAAAATTTAGCTCAAAATTTCATATCATCAACAGGTTATGTGATCTGGTGATAGTTACAGTGGAGACTGATAGTTTTCAAAGAGACTTTGACAAATGTGGGCAAATCCAAAACTGTGGGTTATAAGTATAAGATGGTCATTGATATATCCAGTAAGGAATTCAGGAGAAACGTCTTCACCAAGAGGGTGATTAGAATGTGGAATTTGCTACCACAAGGAGTAGTTGAGATGAATAGCATTGATGGATTTAAGTGGAAGCTAGATACACACATGAGGAAGGAAGGATTATGCTGATAGGATTAGATCATAGGGTCAGTGCAGGTAACTGTGGAGGATAAATGCTGTCATAGACCAACTGAGCTGAATGGTCTGTGACTGAGCTGTAACTCTATGTAAATTCAGAACATGAGTTGACACATAGCAGATGGCATTAAGATTTATAAAAATGCAAGATGCATCACCAGCACAAGCAACATGAAATGGATCAAGGTGAAGAAGGAAAAGGTTTTGGGTGAAAGAAAAATACTGCCGATGCTGGAAATCTGATTTGGGTGTGAAGACGTACAAATTTGCACCCAGAACTACCCAGAAGGAATAAACTGTTTGGACTAGTATTCTTATTTCCCACTTTTTACTGTTTTGTCATTCTGGGTAGAATGCGAGATGCTGAAACAGGTTGTTTGTTGGCAAAGTAACCATGAGAGGGCACAACACACTAAACTGCCCACAATAAGAAGCACATGAGAAGATTCCAAAGGCAACTAATACATTGCCAAAATACAGGGGTAGATTATTCAGAGTCTGCTTGGTATGCCCAGCTTGTGGCCCCTTAATAGAGAGAAGCAAAGGTTGCAACACCACAATGTCACCAGAGATGTGACACAAACATGTGCAATTTTGCTTCACCTAACACACACCAAATCTGGGGTATTAATGGTGCCAGCAGGAACAAATCACTGCCATTTCTGGGGAAATAGTGAAAAGAGTCAAAAGACAAAAAAACAATCATTGAGAGCTGTAACATCAGCACAGTTTAGGTTGATGAGAATGCATATCCACACATTATGTACTGTGCAATGCTGATAGAGCAAGTTGAAGCAGGGTGGATGGAGGCTGTGTGAAGCAGCAACACCAGTAGGGGCCAGTTAGGCCGATTGGTCTGTTTCTGTGCTGTGTTTTTCTACGTAATAATGTTAATGGCCAGTTTTGATGTATAATTTAAGCAATACAAAACACATGGGTCCCCAAAGTGGATTAAACAGATATCTGTGCAAGAATCCATTAAAAGCAGCATAGCGTCACTCTAACACACTACAGTATAGTTCCAGGCTGCTATCAACAACTCCAGAGATTTCATTCACCTGAATTCATTTGTGCCCTATTTTGCAAATGTGTGCTCTGTGTTTTAGGGCAAAAGATTTCCTTGATATAAAACTAGTTTTCTGCATTGGATTCCAATAGAAATCTTCTCCTCTGATTCCTATTATGGGCAGTTTAGTGCTGTGACCTCTCACTGTTACTGTTCGGTCAGTACTTTGTCAACAAACAAATTGTTTCAGCATCACATATTCAAGTTCTGGGCACAAACTAGTATGTCCTAGTATAGTGAATTATACATTGAGATCCACATACCAGACAGAACAAGGAACAGCTTTGAGCTGAAAATTAAACAGAGTGATCCAAGAATTGCATTATTGTCACTAGATATGTAAGCATTAACTGGAGAAAAACGCAACAAAACAATTTCACTCTGATCAAAGAAAGATTGCATGTGAGGATTAATGCAAACCTACAAATTACCGAACCATAACGATTACAAATAGAATGTCATTATCAATATGTCTCCAGACTACTGGCAGATGTCTAAGACTTAATTGCAACCTTTGAATACATAATAGGCTTAAATGCATGATATGCCAAATTGTCAGAAATATATAGTTCATTAATAAAGATATCTAAAAATGGAAAAAAGGGAACTGCTACATGAAAGGTGGAGTCCAAAAAAAAAACCAGATATTATCATGAAATGTCAGTCATCTATTTTGAACTCAGTCCACTCCCACCAGCAGCAGCCCACTTGTGTAGTTTCCTGCCATGGTCTCATACTGACAGTTCCACCATTTACTGTCTCGTAGTTTCACAAACAGAACCCAGCTCATCAACATTGTCTGAAGCAGCATCACTTATTGCAAATGTTTGCTCTGCCTGTACGCCCACATTGACAAACTGTGCTTTAGTGTGGTGTTCGATGGTAGCTAAACAGATTTTCTAGCCTGCAGTTATGTGTATTGTCTGAACAGTTATTTGAAAGACATGTAATAATAGATGATAGGTACCCGCAAGGACATATTTTGGCCGTGAGTATTGAAAGATGCTTACGGTAACTGTTGAAGTTATAGTGGAACCTCAGTTATTTGCCAATTGCGTTATCTGCCAGGAATATCCCTTCCATTATAACATGTAATTAGAATTTTACTGTAACTTTCTCAACTACAATTTTTCTTAACTATCCTAGGATAAATGGCTTATCAGCATACGAATTACACATTAACCAATTCTTACCATTCACACATACTTACACGGTAGCACTTGCTACTTCAATGATTTCAACTGTTGACTTGAGTGAACCAGTGATCCAGAAGTTGCCCCTTTATCTGCGTTGCCCTTAACTATGACAGGTTAAAGAAAGTAAAAGCAAAGACGGAGAAATGAATGTCTATAACGCTTTTCAAAGCCTCAAGACATCTAAAAGCAATTCATAGACTATTTGCTGAATTGTAGTCACGGTTGTAATATAATTTGACAATTATACTATAGTTTAACAGCCCCTGTTGTCTATATTAAGAGGGATCGCGGATATTTGGCCTTGAAACTTAAATGTGACAACCTGCTGGAGAGAAGGAACTTGTCCTACATATTCCACTTGTTTTAATAAACAATGCTCAACATTGAAAGCTGTGGGCAATCCTCCTTTTCCTTGCACTGCTGGTTTTGGCAGAGCAGGGTCACATCACCCTCAGACCTTTCCAGTCCCCCAATTACATTCCTACCCCAAAGCCAAGCAGATGCAAAGCCCATGAATCACCCTCAGTTTGTAAGACCAAGCAGTTTATATTCCTGGTTGGAGCTGGCATTTTCCATTACCTGCAGATTTTAAATGCAAAAGTTTTCAACCAGGGTCACAGGTGATCTAGATTTTCCAAATATGAGGGAAGTTTTTCAAAGGAAGCATTGCTTTGGCAGAGGTTAAGCCAAGTGCTGATGATCTGTTCATTATTTCATTGCTGTTTCTGAAGCCTTGCTGTGCACAAATTGGCTGCTGCATTTCATATATTAAAACAGCGATTACATTTCAAAAATACTTCAGCATCCGCCAAGTGCTTTGGGTATCCAGAGGTTGTGAAAGGCACTATATAAATGCAATTTCTTACTTTCTTTTCAGACATGTTACTACATGCCGACCCCAATTTCGACATCAGCTGTTTTTTAAAAATTCTTAATATTTTCCTATTCAAGTTCCAATGGCACAGGTTGGGTGGAATTTTCCCAGCAGGCAGCTTTAGAGGGACGGCATTTTGGTAATACAAGCATCGGGCTAGCTCCCCAAAGGGTTCCTGTCTCCTTGTGCTTTTCCCGGAGGCATTGGTGACAACAATGTGCCCAGCAGCGGCAGGGGAGTTGAAGGGGGGCAGATAGTTAGGCCAATTTATGGGGTACTTAGTGGGCATTTTGTGACTGCACTCTTGATGGCAAGGAAGGAGAGGTGGCTGCACATTGGGAGATGGGAGGCTCCATTACATATGATTGAGATTTAACCGACCCCTGCAGAAAATGACAGGGCTACTGTCTTCCCATATCGCAGCCTTGCCATTGAGTGTGCAAGTCATGAAGACAGATGTTTCAGATCGCCATGTGCCCCATGATGTCTCAGCCACTCCTCTGGTGTTGATGGTAGCTGCAATGATTCCTTGGTGCTCCTGTTGCTTGAGCCCAGCAGGGATCCCACTGGTCACACAATGGAGGCTTCCAGCCTCTCTTGCAGTGGCTCTCTCTGTCCTGAGCTCATGCCTCCAGTACCCAGCCACCATCCCTAATTTGACAGTAAATGCAGAGGTGGCCTGTTAATTGGCTAGCGGGGCAATCAATGAAACACATTGGCTCAGGACGCAGAAAGGATTCCAGCATCCACATGAAACTTCAGCCCAATGTCTTTTGCCTAATATGTAAGAGCAAGGGCTGCTGAACTGAAATACTTCTCATCACTCGAGCAGTTGGTGAGGACTTTCTTAAACAAGCCACAAGTGCCTGATTCGTTTCCCATAAGCTACTATTTACCAGGTCAGAGTGAGGCACGAAATGCAAGAATCTTCAAAAAGTCAGTGAAAATCAGAAACAGCCTATCCCTGCGCTTATTATATTGTCCCATTTGGAGATGTTGTTATGAGGCTATCCCCCTTTATTTTTGAAAAAACTTTCAACTGCCTGTAACTTTTGAAATTTGAATGGAGACGAAACAAACTGCTTAAAAATGCAAGGCCACATTCCACGGCGAAGGTGAGAAACCAGATTTCACCCTCAGGGGAGTGTGAAGAGAGATACATTTCCTATAATCCAGACACCCATTAAAACTCATAATTGTCTAAGGAAGAGACATTAAAAATGCAAAGTGCTGGATATTGAAACAATGGCTGCCACAGACAGATACAACCGAAACCACTTGGAAATACACAATGGGTGATGTATTTCAAGGCAAGGCTGCCTTGGGAGAGATTGCAAGTGACACAGGCACTGTCTTCAGCTGAGGAAACAAGCTGTGTGCTCTCTTACCCTCCCTCTCTTCTGAAACAAGAGTGTTGCCTAGTTTGAGGAAACAACTCTACCAGAAGCCTACCAGCGAACCGAAATCTCATAATAATTGCAACACCTTCGACATCTGCCCGCGTCCAAGAAACCAGCTAACCTAAATTGGCTGCAATGTTTAAAATTGGCATCTCAAAGACAGTTAAAGGACACTTTAACTGTATTTTTAAAATTTCTTTTTATTGAACTCCAATTCCCCTTATTTCTGATACCTGTGTGTGTATGTGTTAAGTGTGTGCGCGCGTGTGTGTATGCCGAATGTTTGATGCCGCATTTTTCTTGGGTTTAGTGGTTAATAAATTTGCTCTTTCTTTGACTCAAGAAAACTTTGTTTGATTAGCTCCTAATTGCTCACAGCTTAAATAGTAAAATACGGTATGATTTGGAAAAGGCGTCTCCTTGTAAAAAGGAACTTGAACCTTTGTTGTGACCAACTGAGGAGGTTTATTAGGGGTGAGCCATGTCAGAACAAAATTGGGTGCTCATACCTGGAATGGTTCCCATAGACGGATGAAAGAATTGGAGTGGGGCAAGTAAATTGTTCCTTCAAAGGCAATTTAAAAACTGCAAAAGATTTTCTTGGCTCTGTAATACTAAAGTGTTAAAATGTCCACATTTGATGTCAATGCTTTCATAGAACAGGATGAGATGACTGATGAGAAGTGAAGGGCACTGTTCTTGGAAGAATTAAAAGGTGTAGCTAGGTACTTAGAGGTCGAGTTCTGCCCGAAAGCCAGAAAAACAGGAGTTTTACGACAGAGGCAAAACATTAAAAGTGGAATTTGAGGACACTGAAACAGATAAATTAGAAGCAGAGAAATTAAGATTGGAGCAGTGGAAGTTAGAACTGGAATTTGAGGAAAGGGAAAGAGGGAGAGAGAGAGAGACAGAGGCAGGAATGGAAGGAGGAGAGAGAACTCCAGGAAAGAAAAAAAAGGAAAGGGAATTTAAATTAAAAAAGCTCAAGCTGAGAAGTAAGGATTCCACTGTGCCCATTGGAACCACACCTAGCTCAGACTTAAGGGCTGAGGTTTTCCAGTTTACCCATTTAATATCTAAGTTTGATGAAGAGGTGGTCGCCTTCTTCAACTCTTTTGAACAGGTGGTGCAACAGATAAAGTGACCAGCCCAATATTGGTCCCCGCTGTTGCAGAGTAAGATGACAGGAAAAGCTCACAAGGTTTACCCCCTCTTGCCTGAGGAAAATGCAATAAGCTATGAGGCAGCAAAAAGGGCGACATTAAGTGCATAACCGCTCTGATGAAGAGTCATACGGACTCGAAACGTTAACTCTGTCTTTCTCTCCACAGATGCTGTCAGACCTGCTGAGTTTTTCCAGCATTTTTAGTTTTTGTTTCCGATTTCCAGCATCTGCAGTATTTTGCCTTTATATCCGTTGTGTACTAATTAGTGCCGGAGGTGAACAGCCAGCAATACTGCACCCTCAGGAAACAGCTTGACCAGACATACCTGGAATTTGAATGGCTTAAGCAGCTTTTGACCAGTGGGCACAGGTGCTTAAAATTGAGGCCACCTACAAAAACCTTTGTGAGATAATTCTCTTCGAGGAGTTCAAAACCTCCATAGCCTTCCCGATAAGAACTCACATAGAGCAAAAGAGAGTAACAGGGGTCAGGCAGGCAGCAGCCCTGGCTGATGATTATGAGCTTGTCCACAAAACCTCATCCCAAAGGAAACCATTCCCTAGTCTCCCCCGACCAACCAAGAAGGATAGAGGTGGGAGAGTGATAGGAAACTGAGCACCCATGGGAGAGAAGAATCAGCTGGAAACATAGGGAGCCCTCCTTAGGCCAGAAAGGTGGGTGCTGAGGGGAGGAGTGAGACCAAGAAGCCTGTGTGCTTAGCAGCTTCAAGGTTGGACACCTCTGTACTGATCGCTGGAAGTTATGGGAAAAACCCACGGGATTTGTTGGGGCACATAAACCTTGCACAGACAATGGGAATTAGACAGATAGCAAAGCAGACCAGGCTATGTCTCTGACTGTAGCAGAAAATCTCTGGAGATGCACTAATGTGAGTGCGGGTGAGTTTAAAAAAATCCATGAGAGTTTCAAGGATTTTGTATCAGAAGGAAGAGTGGCCATATTCCCCCAGAGTGAGGTGAGTAAGCCTAGAGTGATACTGAGGGACACGGAGGCCAGCCAAACTCCACTGCTCAGAAAAGGCATGACCTTTCTACCAGAGAGTACAGAAAGTGCCAAGATGTTGGTAAAGGGTAATGAAGGAGTATACATGCCCAATCCCCTTATACCAGGTGCACCTGGACTGCAACTTTGTGTCAGGACTGGTGACTGTGAGACTCATCCCCAGTTTGCCTGTGGATGGGATCGACATGCACCTCAGCAATGCCCTGGCATGATAAAAGGTGATCGCATCCTCAGTGGTCTCAGAGAAGCCAAGTGAGATCAGGGAGACAGAACAGCTGCAGGGGAAAGTACCTGGCATTTCCCTGACAGTGTGGTAATGTGGTCTATGGCCAGGCAAACTCCATCAGGGGAGGCTGAAGTGGCGCAGCAGACAGAAGACCCCACTGTCTGGTTATCTGAGACCTTTTTTGGGAGTCCAGAGGGCCTTAAGGAAGTAATAAGTAGATCTTTCCCGGTTGCGGCTCAGCAATCCAACCAGCTGTTAAAAAAAGTTAGCTCAGATTTCCCAAACTACAGCATTAAAAATGAGGTGCTGATGAGGAAATGGAGACCTCCTCACAGGCCTACAAAGGAGGAGTGGACAGTGATCCACCAGTTAGTGCTGCCACCAAGGTGCTGTGGGGAAATGATAAGGCTAGCACCTGAAATCCCAATGGCTGGACATGTCGGTATGTGAAAAACCCAAGCCCACATCAGCCAGCATTTCTACAGGCCCCACCCCCCCACAGGCCTCTTGGCCTCACTCCTCCTCTCAGCACCCTCCTTTTGGCCTGAGGAGGGCCCCCTATGTTTCCAGCTGATTCTTCTCTCCCATGGGTGCTGAGTTTCCTATCCCTCTCCCACCTCAATCCTAGTAGTAAGGTTTTTGCAGAACCTGCCACACCTGCCAGGTTGTGGGAAAACTCCCGCCTGTAATCAGACCTGTACCTATGAAAAGCACGGGCTGGTTTTTGGGGAACCGTTCAGCAAGGTGTTAGTGGACCATGTGGGGTCCCTGCTCAAAACAAAAGGGGGCCACCAAGCCACCATGACTTGCCGTCATGAATGTAGTTATCTGTTTGCCAGAGGCTGTTCCCCTGAGAACCATATCTGCCAAAACAGTGGTGAGGGAATTGACCCAATTCTTCACCAAGTATGGTCTGCCCACCGAGATCCAGTCAGATCAGGGCTCAAATTTTATGTCTCAAGTATTGCAGGAAGTCATGGGTAACGTGCATGACCCAGTTGAAGGCTTCAGCATATCACCCACAGTCACAGGGGGCACTAGAACAGGACCACCAGGCTCTTAAAACAATGATCAGTACATACTGCCTCAAGTACCTCCATGTCTGGGGTAAAGGATTAGGTTTCCCCCTATTCGCTATTAGAGACTCACCCAATGAGTCCACCAGTTTACCTCTGTTCGATTTGGTTCATGGACACCAAGTCAGAGGTCCTCTGAAACCAATCAAGGGGCAGAATTTTGACCTTGTCGGGCAGGCTCGGCAGGGTGAGTGGCAGTGGTCATGAAGCCGGCTGCTGTCCGCGATCAGGCCGTGACCGTGATTTCCTGCTGGCAGGCCAATTAAGGCCCGCCCAGTGTGAACGCTGGCTGCAGAAGGTTCAAGAAGGGAGGGTGGGGGCGGGGGCCTGTTGGCCGCCGGGTCCAATGGTGACCATCCGGCCGGTTCTAAAACGTTGCAGGCAGCCCCAGGAAGGTTGCCCGCGTCGGAGTTGCTGCAACGATATGGCTGCAAAAGAAGACATGGACACCAAGCGGGAGGGCTGGTTCAGGGGCACTCGGCCCCGTTTTCCTGGTGAGTGCCTCGCTGCCCTCCCGGAGAAGGTGGCTGCCAGAAGGGGCACCCTTGTCCCCGGAGATGAGAGGAGGAGGACACCGCACCTCACCAAGAGGGCATGGGAGAAGCTGGCAGCCCGGGTGAGCAGCCAGGGCATGGTGCGGCGCACCTGGGTGCAGTGCCAGAAGCGCTTCAATGACCTGCTGCAATCAGGAAGGGTGAGTACCGTGTTGGCATGGGTCAGTGTGTTGAATTGTTTTGGGCTGGCCGTCCCCCCGTGAAGCTCAGGGGAGTTAGAGTCTGAGCGCCAACTGTCAATCACACCGGAGCTGGTCAAGAGGGTGAGCTCTGGCTGCTTTAACTGAGTGACTTGCGCCTCGAGGGCCACAACTCGGATGTGTCCTGCGAGGTGTTCCTCAGCTGGGGTTGGCCAGGCTGCAATGGCGCTGCAGGTAGAGAGTGGACTAATCAATGCTCCTCTGTCCTTTCAGGAGAAGATGGCCCATAACAATATTGAGAGGTCGTGGATGGGCAGAGGATCCCACATCTTTTCACCCCCTCCAGGTACAAGCATGAGGCCTTGGAGCTGGAGAGGTACCATGCACCTCAATCAAGCGGCCGCAGTGAGGCCGGGGTGTCAGACGAAGGTAAGAGTACAGTACACAGAGGTGAGAATTTCAGATGGTGCAAACATTCTTGTGTAGTCTCGTCAGTGATGGGAGCCTCCAGACTGGATTCCTCATTGATCATTGAAAGATGATGGCACCATGATGCAGATCTCCATTGTCTCACCAGGGTGCCTGGCATGCACGGTGACAGTGTGGTGACTTAAACTAATGACATATCGTTAGATCTGCCACCAAGCAGCCAAGCGCAGAATCTCCAGGCGCTGACACCGGAGGACCAGAGGCTCCAGAAGCACCTACATCACACCCGCTCTCTGAAACAGGCACCAGCGCAGATACCAGCACCTCGGTGGGCATTAGTTTGGTGGCTAGTAACTCCGTCCATATTGGTGAGAGCACTTCACACTTGCAGGTGGAGGCAGAGAGTGCCCAGGGCACCGACATTTGGAGGACTGCTGGGGACTAGGACGATGCTCAGTCAAAGGCAGATGATGAGCCTCTGGAGTTGTCCATTAGGCAGCAGATGCTGGATGTCCCAGCAGGGTATGTGGAGGACCTGGTGGAGATCCATGAGGGTATGGGTGCCATGGTCTCCATTGTGGAGGAGTCCCTGCAGGGTGTGAGAACTGTGTTGACCCTCATGGTTAAGCGCAATGTCTCCTCCATTGAGAGAGTGGTGACTCTCATGGAGAGGCAGCTCCAGGGACAGAATCAGAGGTTCCTGGGGTTGCGCTCGGTCCTGAAAGCCCTCACACAGGCATTGACCTCAGCTGGCCAGTGTCCGTGTGTGAGATAGACGGGGCACCCAGTATTCCAGCCAGGTGCTCATCCATCAATGGTGTGCAGGGAGGTCCAGAGCGACCTCATGTTGCCGCACGAGCTGCTTGTGGTCTCTGCGGGTTCCTCTCAGGGCACTCTGGATGACGGCAGCAGCTCCTCTGCCCCTCTGCCAGTGACCGTCGCATCTGATGAGGCTGCGGCGACTGGGGAGATGCCAGCAATGGCACTAGCCGCTCCCTCCCAGGCAGGGCCAGCACAGGCTCCACTGGCCAGAGGACGACTGCCAAGGCCATCCAGGCCAATGGGACAGCAGGGTGAGCAGGCTGTCTCCAATGCTGGTGCTAGCAAGGAGGGAGCAACTAGATGTAGCACCTGTAAATGTGAATTTAAAGCACCTTAAGTGCAAGAGGGACTGAGCATGGATGATCTTTAGTTCTCCCATTTTTTGAAAATGTTTTTAATGGTTTGACCATCACCAACGGATATTGTTCTGTTCAATAATCTGTGAGTTCCAATATTAAATTACATTTGCTTTTGTGTTATTGGCCTGAGTGTGCTTCAGTTATTTTCTAGGTGCAGGGTAGGCCATGTAGTGCTGGATGTGGGTGGCTCGAACCTTCATTGCACAGGCACTGAGTGTATCTTGGAGCCAAGGAAAGGGTCATTTCTGTGATCCAGGATGACGGCGGTAGCCCAGGCATGAGGTGGTAGTTCTTATTTGGCAGCCTAGCTGAAGGATCGTTGGATCAAGGCCTCCCTGGAGGTTACTGAGGTCTGTCTCCATGCCCTCAGCGTTCTCCTCACCGTGCTCCTCTTCTGACTCACTACTGGATTCATCCTCTGTGGCCTGTGCAGCTGCTTCAAGATCCTCTTCCTCCAGTGGGTCCCCCCCTTGCCAGTGCCAGATTGTGGAGAGCACAGCATGCAACCAGTGACACATGCTCTGGGGGGTATTGTAGTGCTCCTCCTGAACGGTCCAGGCATCGGAAGCGCAACTTGAGAAGACCTATGGTTCTCTCTACCGCCTCGTATTATAACGCTGCTCCGCCTCTGTTCCAGGGTGGTGGAAAGGCGTCATAAGACACCTCTTCAAGGGATAGCCCTTGTCACCCAGCAGCCATCCATCCAGCCGGGCTGGAGCACTGAAGAGCCCCGGCACCTGGGAGTGTCTCAGGATGTAAGTGTCATGGGAGCTGCCTGGGTACCTTGCACAGACTTGTAGAATCTGCATCCTGTGATCACACACTATCTACACATTCATGGAGTGAATTCCTTCCTGTTGATGAAGGCACCTGGTTGACCCGCTGGCGCCTTGATGGCCACATGTGTGCAGTCGATGGCACCCTGGACATGGAGGAACCCAGCAATCGCTGCAACCCTCTGGCTCACTCAGCCTGGCTGGCCTCGTCCATACGGAAATGAAGGAAAGTCAATACCCGCCTGAACAGAGCTTCTGTCACCAGCTTGACGCAACTGTGGACAGCTGATTGGGAGACTCCACACAGATCACCCACTGACCCCTGGAAAGAGACAGAGGCATAGAAGTTGAGGGCCACTGTGACCTTCAGAGCCACTGGCATGGGGTGTCCACCCACACAGTCGGAGCTGATCTCAGGCCCAATCATCTGACAAATGGAGGTCACAGTCTCCCTTGAGAGGCGGAGCCTCCTTCGGCATTGCACCTCGGACATATTGAGGTAGCTGCATCGCTGCCTGTAAACCCTGGTAGCAGGTTAGTGGCGTCTTCTGCGGCCCCTTCCGCCTTAGACTATCTGCTGGCCCTGCACCCCTTGTGCCTGCGCCTCTCCTCCCACAGGTCCCTCCCCTGAAAGCTGCACTGGGACACCCGGCCTCCTCTCCCTTCTGCATCTCTCTTCCTCCTCAGAGGAGGTGCCTCCAGCGGAGACTACAATCCCCATTCCCAGGGTAATGGAAGGCTGTCTGATACCTGGAAGGGTCCACACAGTCCGAATCCTCAGGTGGTCTTGGAGACACCAAAGAGTCCTGAAATGACATGTGGAAATGTTAAGAATGCAGCCCTGATCAGAGAATAAGCTGCCAAGTACCAATAGCCACCAGCAGCAAACTATCTCCAAAGCTCCTCACCACTCACACTGAAAATGCTGCTGACCCTTTTTATCCTGCCTGTGGATGAGATTTTGCAAGCTGTCGGCTGCCTGCCTGCCCGTCTTCCTCATGCAAGAAGTGAAAAATCACACAGACAACGTTAAATCACCATCAGTTGGGTTGTCAAGGGCCTTAACTGGCCTCTCAATTAATGGCACACGCCCACCCACCAAAATATCGTGCCAGTGCGCGATGACTGGCACTCAGAGCTCTCACACATTATCATCACACTTCATTTTACATTCGTTCAGGTCAGGCTCATGTCTGCTCGATGAGAGAAAATTCTGCCCAAGGAGAAACTTTTAGAACAGAAGGAGGAAGTCTGTGTTAGGCTGTGTAATCGTTTTCTGTGAGTGGCTCATCGAAAGCCTGTGATGTGGCCCAAGAACACTTAAAATCTCCCAGACAGCTATGAAAAAACAGGCAGACGAACATGCCAGGGCCTGAACATTTCAGCCAGGAGACTATGTGTTAGTGCTCCTACCAATACCAGGTGAACCCTTAAAAGCCCGGTATAGTGGCCCGCACAGAATAGCAAAGAAGCTCGGGGTGGTAAACTACCTAACTGACACCCCAGACCACTGGAAAAAGCAAAGGCTGTGTGATGTCAACATGATAAAACAATATCACAGCCAAGAAGGGGACAAACAGGTAATGCTCTGTCCCATTGCCACTGACCTAAAGGACAAAAGGAGTAGTGAGAATGAATTGAAGGGAGACATGGGTGAGGTCCACATTGAACCCCCTACTGTCTGACTAGCAAACACAGAAATTCCAGTGAAATTGGACACCATATCCACCTAACTAAATGCAGAATAGTGAGGAGACTTGATGAGGCTGCTCACTGAATTTAAAGGCTTATGCAGGGACAAGCCAGACTGCACCACTTTAGCTCTACATGATGTGGATGTGGGCAAGGCCCCTCCCATAAGGCAACATCCCTATCGTCTAGGCCCAGAAAAGCTGGCCCAGGTTCAGGAGGAGATTAACTACACCCTGGAGCACCAACTAACAGAGCCTAGCAGCAGTAGCTGGACATCCCCAGTCATGCTCATGCCCACGTAGGTAAAACAGCCTACATTACAAAGATAGATTTACTCAAGGGATATTGCCAGGTTCCCGTGACTGCCCGTGCGAAGGAAATCTTCGCCTTCGTAACTCCGGATGGGTTACATCAGTGTCGATCATGCCATTTGGACTCCGAAATGCCCCAACTTTTCAAAGGCTAATGAGCCAGGTAGTGGTGGGTTTATCCAATTGCATAATGTACCCAGACGGCCTCTTAGTGTACAGTGACACCTGGGAAACTCACTTAGAGCAACTGGAAGCCCCCATCCAGAAAGTACAGTCAGCTGACCTAGTGGTCAATCTCGTAAAGAGCGAGTTTGCTAAGGCTCAGGTGACCTACCTGGGATACATGGTGGGTCAAGGACAAGAACTACCCAGGGCTGCAAAGATACAAGCAGTAGCACAGTTTCCCATTCCCACAACAAAACGGGAAATCATGGGATTTTTAGGGAACTCTGTGTTCTGCCACAAGTTCATCCCAAACTTCAGCACGGTAGCTGCCCCACTGGCAGACCTACTACAGAAAAAAGCAAAAGCAGTATGGAGCAAGAAACACCAGGCAGCTTTCGAGAAGCTGAAAACCATTTCAATAAATCAACCAGTGCTAGCAGCTCCAGACTTTACCCAAGCATTTAAGGTAGCCATCAATGCTAGTGACCTCGTGGTAGAGGCTGTCCTCCTGCAGGAGGACAAATCAGGAATATAGAGACCAAAGAAAATTAAACAAACATCGGAAACACTATTCCACAGGAGAAAAAGAAGCCTTAGGTTTATTACTGTCTCTCAAACACTTTGAGGTATATGTCTGAAATGGATACAGAGAGACCACAGTTTATACCGACCACAACCTTATGACCTTTGTGGAGAAATTCAAAACTCAGAATGAAAGGTTATTGCGCTGGAGTTTGTTTCTCCAACCACATCACCTAAAAATCACCCTCATTGCAGAGAAATTGAATGTGATTGTGGACGCCTTGTCCCGAACTTAAAGAGACCCTGACTGCAGCTTTTAAAATTTGAACTGAGACAAAGCAAGCTGCTTGAAAAAGCAAGGCCACATTCCAAGGCAAAAGTGAGAAACCAACAAATCACCACAGGGGAGTGTGAAGAGAGATACATTTCCTATAATCCAAACACCCATCGAAACTTGTAACTGTCTAAGGAAGAGACATTAAAAATGCAAAGTACTGGATATTAAAGCAATGGCTGCCACAGACAGACACACCCAAAACCCTTTGGAAATACACAATGGGTGAAGTATTTCAAAGCAAGGCTGCCAGCCACTAGAGAGAGATTGCAAGTAATGCAGTCTTCAGTAAAGGAAACTAGCTGAGGGCTCTCTCTCTCTCTCCTTCCCTCTCTTCTGAACTAAGACTGTTGCCTGGTTTGAGAAGCCAACGCTATCAGAAACTTGCCAGCTAAACGAGATCTCATAAAAATTGCAACATCTTATACATTTAACCACACCCAAGAAACCAGCAAATCTAAATCGGCCACAACATTTAAAACCTATGCTTCAAAGACACTGAACCTTATATTCTTTTCCTTTTTATCACATTCTAATTTCCATTCTTTCTGCCATGTGTGTGTGTGTGTGTGTGTGCGTGCATGCGTGTGTGTGCATGTGTGAGCCTCTGTGTGTATGTGTGCATGCGTGTGTGTGCAAGCCTGTGTGTGTGTGTGTGCGTGTGCAAGCCTGTGTGTGTGTGTGTGCGTGTGCAAGCCTGTGTGTGTGTGTGTGTGTGCGTGCATGCGTGTGTGTGCATGTGCAAGCCTGTGTGTGTGTGTGTGCATGCATGTGTGTGCAAGCCTGCGTGTGTGTGTGTGTGTGTGTGCGCGCGCATGTGGACCCAAATGAGTGCATGAGGGCTGAATGCTAGATGTCGTGTTTTTATTATTTCTCTCAGGTGCTGGTTAATAAATTAGCTCTTTTTCGACTCAAGAAAAGCTTGTTTGACTGGCTCCTTATTGCTCACATCTTAAATAGTTAAATGCAGTCTGATTTGGAAAAGGCACATCCTCGTAAAAAGAAACTTGAACGTTTATTGTGACCAAATGAGGAGGTTGAATAGAGGGGAGCCAGTTCACCCCTTCTCACCTGGTCGTACCAACGTGGAGGGAGCAGTACCAACAGAAAGAGCTTCTCCCTGTGAAAAAGTGCTCATTGATATTTTAAGAAAGATTGGGTGAGTGTAATGGGAATCAATACACAGGCAAGTCCTGTCAATGCAGGAACTGAAATGTAGTTCATATAAAACGTATTCAAAGCATTGATATGTTCCATTTTCACTTCAGCTAGAAGCATCACCTGAAGAATTCTAAATCTGCAGATGATCAGACTATTGAACGTCAACTCCACTCACAGAGAGGGCTCCCAAAACAACCAAACAGCCATCACCAACACACAAAGAAGCTGCACTCATCAAGCCACAACCATACTCCAATTACCATCCACAATACAACTAGCCATCCCTCAGCATCACACAACCAAACTTACAATCAGCATCCACCACACAATGATCCTTCACCAACACCATAACCAAACCTCTCAACATTACACAACCAAACTGCCCTTATTATCCATTACAGGGCCTTGACTGTCTCCCTATTAGGATTACCAACTGTGATTAAATGTATTCCTGGAGGTTTCATCAAATGACTTGCTCCATGCCCCAGCCATTAGTGGGCTAACACATCCATCCTTGTGACGCACTGCCTTTCAACGCCAATAGGAAAGCAAAAAGACTCATTACCCAATTGAATGATGTTTGACTGTCAGCCAAAAGCCTTCTTTCCCCCCATTTTCAATATTTTTGCACCTGGTAAAGAGAAATGTTCAAACAGAACGACAAAAAAAAACAACCTTTTTTTAATGTTTGGATGATTATTCTCCAGGGTTGTACACAGCAGTGTCCTGAAGATTGATCTTCAATTCCAGGATACTCCAGGCCAATCCTGGAGGGTCAGCAATCCTGCTCCTTATTGCAGCTTCCACCATTAACCAAACACCCCTGTCCTACACAGCCAAACTCTCTTCAACGCACAACCCACAATCGTACTGCTCACCATCGCACAAGAAAACAGCTTAACATTGTTCACACAATTCAACTGGCTTCAGCAACTTCGAACCAAACCACACTTACAATTCATTACACAACAAGCCTAGCCTCATTGCTGCTTAACCAATCTGAACAAATATAGTGTTGGATGTTGAATGTTTCAATTATCTTTAACCAATGGAATTATTCTTAAAGCTCGACAAGTCATTGATAAGTGATAGGACATCAAATCTCACTTCAATCTCATTTTAAAAGATTAAGCTTTTTTTAAGTAAACAATGAACCAGTAAAGATGTGATAAAATAAATATATTTTTAATAGAAATTCCATTCCCTCATAGAGGAAATAGAAGGCTGGGAATTAGAATGCTAATTGAAACAATTTTATATGCACAGTTCCCATCTTCTTATCTCCTTGCAAGTTAAGGAAGCTGACTAAAATCTCGATGAGATCTCAATTTGTTCAATTCAACTATACTCAAAGGAATATTGCCCGTTACCTGATTTTAATAGCCCTTGATCTGTTAAAAAAAAACAGACAATCAAATTCAGAACTGAACTAATCATGCAGAGTCTGTATAAATTTCAAAAATGTGCTGTAAGACTTCCCATCAAACCTGTTACCACGGTAACAACAAACTTCTCAAAATATATGTGGTTTGCAGGTGGTGGTTGAAATTCTTATACATTTTGCCCAATTTAAAGAGGCAGCCACTGTTCTAAAGAAAGAAAGAACTTGCCTTAATGTAGCACCTTTCACAACCTCAGGATGCCCCAAGGTATTTTACAACCAATAAAGTCACTGAAGTGTAATCACAGTTTTAACAAACAAAGCAGCCATTTTGTGTATAGCAAGGCCACATAAATAGCAGATAGGCAAATGACCAGATAATCTGTTTTATTGATGTTGGTTGAGGGATAAATAGTGGCCAGGACAGCAGGGAGAACACCTCTGCTCTTCTTTGAAACAAAACTGCTTCGGATTACTTTCACCATCACATGAGCAAATTGCCATCATCACTCAACACAATGTTATACCAACAATGACTCACTTGTATAAAACAACAATTCTGCATTGGCCAACTCTTAATTCATGTCGATATTAAGCAGACAATGTTCTTCCCTCTCCCCATCCCCAACTCCCCAGTGTAAATTGGAGAGTGCATGCACCTTCTTCTGCATGAACCAGTCTTGAACCTGTCTGAGCTTCCAGCTACATTACAAGCTTGTTTTGGTGTATTGGGTGGGTGTCTGGGAAAGCTGCTGCCTGGGAACCAGCGCTCACTTCACTTAAGACACAGGTCTTAATAGCCTGTAACAGAGCAAATGCCTTGGCAGCTAGATGACCTTTATTCATTCACCCTTCTGCAATCAAGGATTTGAAAATCTATCCGTGTTAAGTGGTATCAACCTACCTACAAATACTTCGATGTGAGGCTGCAGCCTTGTATCTAATGCTTGGTTCCCATGCGTGGCCTGCAATGCAGTACCAGCCTAACAGCATCCCAGAGAAGTACTGTGAGCATTGGTGTGATTGTTAGTTGTATATCAATGAACTGTTATTTGTATTCAGGCCGTGGGCATTAATTGGGTACTGACTAGTGCTCATATATGGAGGAGCAGGCTGAAAAGGCGGGGGGGGTTGCTGATAGAAGGTACATGACCTGCGTCTCTCTGTATATAAAGCTTGGAAGTTCAAAAAGACTAGGACCGGAATTTTCTGGCCCCCGTTGGCGTTGGGCGTCATGGTGAGTGGAGGGGGCAAATTCGGCGTGAGAAGCAGAAATCAGTTTCGTGCTGGCGTGAAATTACAGTGGGATCATACGATGGTGTTCGCCATGGTGGAACGCGAATCCCGCAGGAGGCTGATTTGCATCCGGTAATTGGATGCAAAGTGAGGCCCAATTGGAATTGACCCCCACGGCAGATTTACCGTTATGCCGGCAGGAAAACACACCGGCCCAGACCATGCCTGGACAAGCCTGACATGCAGAGGTCGGGGCTTACTGTTAGGGCCTTGCTCACATTGCAGACATCTGAAATGCAGGGGAGGCTGGAGCCCTACAGCTATTGGACCCTGGAGGAACACATGCATCGCATGCTGGGTGGATTCTCATGGACATGGCTCCACCGCAAAGCAGCTCACGGAAGTGGAAGACCTCCGTTGATGCTTCGGAACATCATGGTTTTGGCCATGGGCTGCTACAGATGATCGGCGGTGGGGAGGCGGGTGGCTAGGAGAGGAAGGTCTAGGTTTGACTGGGAGAGAAAGGTGTACCAGGAGGGGATGAGGTTGGGATGGGGGGGGAGGAGGGAGTACGGTGGGAGCCGGATGTAACAGGGGAGAGTGCGGCAAGAGGGAGGCAAGTGTAAGGGGGGAGGAAGGTGTATGGGAGGGGGTTTGGAAGTGGGAAGGAGTTTGGAGGGGGGAACATGTCTGGAGGGAGCAGGGAGCAATGACAGCCTCCTGGGGAGTGAACTGAGGGTGCTCGTTGTAGGAGGGAATGGTGAGTATGAGAGGGGGCAGAGG
The DNA here is from genome assembly GCF_964194155.1 of Cetorhinus maximus. NCBI lineage: Eukaryota > Metazoa > Chordata > Chondrichthyes > Lamniformes > Cetorhinidae > Cetorhinus > Cetorhinus maximus. The sequence goes on from NC_135895.1 coordinate 99,502,562, forward strand.
GAGCCGGTAGGTGGGAGGGTGGCGGCGCGTCAGTAGCAGTAGAAGGGATGGCGAAGGTGGTTGGTGGGGACTCGGAGGCAGATACGACCCTGGGGGTTGGAAGGAGGAGGTTGGGGAGGTCAATGTGGATGGGGGTGGGATTCTCAGGAAGGTAAGGAGTGTGCACATTCACCTGGACATCCTGGAAAGATGATGCTTGGGGATCAACAGTGATGGGGGAAAGAACAAGGGTGACTGGGGAAGGGGAAGGAACTGGAGAGCTAACAATACACCAGACCATGACCGTGGCTGTTGAAATAGAAAGTGAGCGGAGCCTCGTATTGGACAGGGTACAGGTGCTACATGGGAGTGCAGTCAGTGGGTGGGCGGAGATGCAGGTCAGCTCAGATGGACAACTGAACCAGAACCCCAGCAGGCAGCATTGAAAATGTTCAGGACAGGATGTGCTGGAGGAAGGCTCTGTGTGCGTGGGACAGTGCCTGCACCGAGGCTCCGAAAGGCCCTGCCACACGCACACTGCTAGTTTCGGGTGGAGGGGTGGGTTAGGCAGGGTTGGGAGGGTTCAGTGGGAGGACTCACAAAGCCTGTAAATGAAGCTGAAAGACAGCATTACACATCATTCAGTGAAAGTGAATATATTTTCAGATTATGGACTGACAAAATGTTTCCACCCATGTAACCACTTGTGGTCAGAATTTCTTAATTTTTCTAGGCCTAGCCTTCTTTTAGGCGCTGCCCTGACATCCACAGCCCGTGCAATGGGTGGCCCTGTTGCCGCTGATGACTTCAGCGTGCATCCTCTGGAGAGCTGAGGCCTTGAGGGCTCAGGCTTGCTTTGGCTGTCCTCCTGTGGGCCGGCTGCTCCCTCTGTGGTGACAGAGGATGAGGTCCAGGGCATCACAGGCAAAGGGGACTCAGAGAGGATGGACAGCCTCAGGGATTCCTGAGTGGATGACTCAGGGGTGTCCAGCTGCCGCTTCTCCTCCCTTCGGGTGCCCGAGGGCCAGGGCCTGACTTCTTGAAGGGAAAGAGCACCCAGAGGGATGTCGAGGTGCCCCATTTCCCTCTTGTGTTGCCACTGCAGGAACTCACCCATGTCTCTCGCAATGGAATGCAGGTCTGCGCGCATCTTCGCATTCTGCTGGATCAGGGTCTCCATGGTGTCTGCTACCTTCCCCAGGAGAGCTCCATATGCGCACATGTGGGCACCACTGCACCAGAGAGCAAGGCAAACTCATGTGCCACTCTGTTGAGGGCTTCCAACAGATCTGCTAACTCTCTACAATGAGTTGGAAGGCCGAATCCAGAGGCTCATCATCTGACTCAGGCCTCACAGATACCTCTTCCTCAACAGAATCTGCCCCATCCTGTTACAGACACGTGTCCGTGCGGTGACCACCAGATTGTGAACCCGAGTCTGCTCTAGATTAAGGTCCCACTGAGGCGTGTGTCTCTGTGTTGATGGAGGGTGTGGGTAAGCGCTGTGACAGATCCTACAGGCTGCTTATTTCCAGCTCTTCAATGGAGGAGGTGTCCTCTTGGCTGGAGGTGAGGACCTGGATAGAGCTGAGGGATTGGCTGACTGAGGGCGTCAGTCGCTTGGCAGAACTCCCTGTGAATCAAAGTAGAGATAATTAGTGCATGGCAGCAGAGTCAAAAACAGGAGAGAGAGCACTCACAGTTGCGTGAGGGAGGGATGATGTGGTGCTGGATCCTCACATTCGCTGCCGACCTCTACGTCGCCACAGGCAGGGTCCATGTCTTCACCAGCCAGCATGATTGCACACTTCTCAAACTGAATGAGGGACCTAATGTGGGACACTGCACCCCCGGTCTGGGACCTCTCCCTGCTGATGTGAGCCAGCTTCTCCTGCATGAAAACAGACAGAGTGTGAGTAGGACACATGGCCCTGCGTGGAATGTTTGTGTGGTGATCAGAGCCGTGGACAGGATGAGAATGCGAGCTCCAGAGGATATGAGCCTGATGGAGATGTGAGGGTGTGTGTGAGAGTTAGTGGTGTTGTCCCTTAAGGTGTGAGATCCCTGTGGATGTGTGATGGGTTTGTGAGTGTGTGAGTTGAGAGTGATGATGTGATGACTTACCCTGGCCAAATGGATGAGAACATTCATCCTCTTCCTGCACCGGATGTCTGCCTTCCCCTGTACCTTCAACTACGTCCAACAGGCGCCTCAGGGAGGCGTCAGTAAATTTGGGGGCTGCTGTCTTCTTTGCTTCCGGGGCTACCTGTCACCTTGAGCAGACCTGGTCTAGAGACATGAAGTAGGCTGAGCTCTGGTGCACTTGGAATATGGTGCCCGGAGCGAGGAAGTGCCTGCCCACCAACGATCTGGCGTGTTTCCCATGAAAGCATTATTAATGAGGCTGGGAAGGGGATGATACGGCATAAGAACCTGCCATTGCGGCCAGCGGGCATAATGTCTTCTTTCATGCCCACTAACGCACTTAGCGCAAATCTGGGACGATTCTGCCCTAGGCTCCAGTTCTACCCTTCACCATCTGGCTATCTGAGTTCTAACAATCATGTCACCACCGTATCATTTCCATGCAATTTAACTGCTGGTGCTGGTTTTGGAAGGGACTTCCCATTCTGATCCCCCTGGGTAAGACACAGCGCGTGGGTGTACAGCACAACCAGAATATGTCGCAGGCTTGTGCTCCTGATGGTGCTGCTTACAGCACTGGGAAATAGAAAAAGGAGAAACTTGTGCCAGTGATGCATTTAAGGAGAAACTAGATATGAACATGAAGGAGAAAGGAGTAGAAGGATATGCAGTATGCAGATAGTGTTACATGAATAGGGTGGCAGGAGTTGTAGGTCATGACCTCCAGCGTGGAGCACTGGGCTGAATGGTCAGTTTCTATGCTGTACGTTCTATGTAGTGCTTGAACACTTGAGTGGAAAAGTTCATTTTTCCCCACTCCCCTCCCCCCGCCAATAGTTGACATGGGAAACTGACTTATTTCTCTAGGCGGTAAGGTCACAGGGTTAGCCATTTAATAATCACTGGAAAACATTTTTGTCTGTAAGATCAATTTATTATTTGGGCCTGTTGTCCTTATTTTATTCTGTTATGTTTCATTGGCAGGCTCCTGTCAAACCTCCTATCTGGATCTCCTCCAAGTTTCCTGTCCCAGTGTTACAAATCTAACATGCTTTCTTTCTTAACGTGGAAGGAGATAACCCACAGCATCAAGCCCATGCTGGGGTCAGATGCATCCATTATCACATAGACATTTGTGGTGATGCTGGTGCTCAGTGAGGAACAAGCTAAGGTCAACGATTTTGCCCAGAGGAAAGAATTGACTAACCTTGCAGAAAGTTAATTCAATAACTTTTAGGCAGGGTGACAGCAAGTTACTGTGTGGAGACACAAGCAAAGGTCACTTCCAGCATTTCCTGTTTTTATTTCAGAGTTCCAGCACCTGCAGTATTTTATCTTTGCCTTAACAGTCACAAAAGTACGAGAATTGATTCCTATGCAGGCTAAAACCAAGTAAGCTGAGACACCAAGTGAGTTGGTTTGATAAAAGTATCCAACCTGTCGCTGGGTATTATTGGCTGGCTGGCTACCATGCTACACATCTGCTGCTCCTCTGACCTCCAGTCATTGAGGTAGAGGCAGAATTCGTCAAACAATGGAAATGCTGGTCTCCTCGCTCTGGCCTTTCTCAACATTGACATTCGGAAACACAAGTCCAATTTTAAGTATAGTGGTGGCACAAGGTGTGGAAAGAAGCAAGAACGAGGAGGTACTTGCTCAAGGTGCAGAGGGCAGGGCACCATTTGAAACAGTTTTGCTGAGATGCACTTCTCTTCGTGACATCTTTTAAGCTTTGCCTTCAAATAACTGGTCTTTGTTTGAAACAACAAATTGCATTTATATAACACTTTGAATACACAGAAGAAAAAAAAGAATCAATGAACCTGAGTGACACAAGGAGGGGGTTCACTGGGGTAACTAAAAGCTTGGTTGACAAGTTGTGATTTGAGAAGGTTTTTAAAGGTAGAAAGTGATGAGGGTCATATAAACAATGATGGACAGGTAAAGGTACTCTGGTCATTCCGGTCCATCCCACACAACTGTGATATCTTATCAATCACATTTTCCACACACCACCTCCACCACTAACCTCCAAAAACCAAGTGATCCCCTTGGAGGGGAGAAAACCAGATATAAACCTTAGCCAATGTGGGGGGAAAAATCTGTGAAATTCCCCTCTGGCCACCACCACCACCCCCCAGCCCCCTGACAGCACCCAAGGCAATTAAAGCTCATCCGAGTGACAACTTTGGCCCAGATAATTCTATGCAGTGCCTACCTATTCTACGAGGTGATCTCTGGCCCAGGCAGAAGCTTGTAAGGAAATGGAGAGCAAAGGGGTTTTGCAAGTGGAGGCCCAGAGAACAGGGCCTACGCAGCGGACGACTCTGCCACCATGAATAAATAGCATGAAAAGAAAGGGTGGGGGGGCGCAACAAATGGCTAGGGTGGAAGAACTGGATGCTGCAGAAGGGGATATTAGGAGATTGCAGAACTAAGAGGAGGCAAGGCCAAGGGGGGGCAGACAAATAAAAGAATTTGAAATTCAACATGTCTGGAGGCTGGGAGCAAAAGTAGGCCAACAAGAACAAAAGTGAAGGGTGAGCAGAAGTTAGCATGGGATAGAAATATGGGGCAGGTAGGGTTTGGATGAGTTTCAGTGATGATTCCACAATTATGATTTTACAGATATGTGTTGCAATAAAGGGCACCTTAAGCTTTGGACTTGGTTCCTCTATGTCTTTAGATCTAGCGAAACTGATTACAACACAACAGTTGAAATTGCGATATTATCCCGTATTGAACTAGGTGGGCGGGGGGGGGGGCGGGTGAGACAAAACTTCAAAATTTGACACATGAAGCAATTTGCTATTTTAACTAATACGATCTTATCAGGATCTCCTGACCACAGTTGATAAAGGTCAGTATTTTCAGATGTTTCACTCACTTCTGTTATGTCTGATTACAGATGGAAAATAAATTAAAAATAAGGTCAGATAAAGAGTATGTTGTCTCTGCGCACGTTGTGCGAAAATATGTTTCTTCATTGATCAGAGAACCAAAAAGCTTCTTTCCCCATAGCAGGCTCTTTCGTTGGGGAAGTATATATTTTACAGCTATCAGAAACTGGCCAGTAAGTTATTGATTTTATTTCCCAGGTTTTATTTTGGGCTTACAGGTCTTTTAATACAACAGAAGGTTTGAGGTATTACATCAACTTGTAGGAGACAACGCATGTTGTTCCCATGGTAATATACAAACAAAGACAACAGCAGCTTATTTTCATGTACTGCCTCTTCACATAATAAGGTGCTTCAAGATGTTAGACTTAGGAGAGACTGGGTCGAGCAGTGAATGATTTGATGATCTTAAATGGCCTCAGCAGAGCTCCTGCTGACTGAGAGCTGGTGTAAATCCTGCCAAGGACCTAAGGACTTCAGACCATTACAAAGAGTGGTAAGAGGTTCATTGAGGCAAGAGAGGGTTTCCTCTGCAGGCCCTGCTGGATCTCCTCTGCACAAATGGAGGGAGATCATTCCAACACTATTGCCTGTCATTTGAAGTAAATGCCACTGATGTGCCCTTGAAAGCTGAATGTGCCCATCCCAGCCATGTAATTGGCTCATTTCTTGCAATTTGAGATCATGGCTGAGTATTGCTCTTCTGTACTGCACACACACGCTGGTGGAGATGGCACCCTTGCTCATTGTAATTTGAGTTAAATAAACAAGGGAAAAAGAATTGGAATCTCAAAGCCTCCCTAACAAACAGAAAATAATTTATTTGTAACTGGATTTTGTTGCTAGAAAACCTCCTAATTTAGTTAGTGACAGCAATGAGGAAAAAAAAGACAGGGCCAGAGACTGACAGAGGAACGCAGAGGAAGGCAGAGAGAGAATGAGACAGACAATAAGAGAAGAGAGGCAGGCAGAGAGAAAGAGAGAGCCTGAGAGACAGGCATATAGTGACAGACAATGTAAGGGGCAGGCACAGAGAGAAAGACGGAGAGATGGACAGACAGACAGAGATGGAGAGACAGAGACAGCCAGACCTCAGAAAGCTCACCACAGTTTAGTTGAGCTAAAGGACTATTCCCCAGTGCAGTGAAATCCCATTCTCCAACCCAGTACTGCTAACTAGCAGAAGCCTAACCCCCAACTGAAACAATCTTGCTCTGAATCCTCAGCCTTAAAAACTGAAAGGATGGAAGCACTTTAGGCTGATTTACACATTAAAGGCTCTATATAAATGCAAATTATTGTTGTTGTAAGGGATTAAACTCAAATACATAGGCAAAAAAAATGCCATATATAATAAAATCCACCTTTTTATACTTTTCACAAAATAATGGACAGAGTTTGGAATTCAATCTCAACAAAAATTTCCAAAAGATTCAGTCAATGGCAGTCAGTCCCTTCATGTTATGTAAATGCAGCATTAACAACTGTATTCCCTGATTAACTATAAGCTTCACCATGGGATATCTGCTATATTAAAAGTCCCACATGTAGCATGCAGCTCCTGTGTATGTCATACTTTCCCAAACCTCTAATGTGCTTCATTTTCCCATCAAAGTTTCTTGATAACAACATTCTTTGACTCGCCATGAGCAATGGCAATGGCTTATCAGTTAGTAATTTATTGAAATTCTTATCTGTGCATATGTTTGTTGGAAGGGTCACACTTATTTCCTGTGTAACTTCCCACATCACATTTAATTGACAACATACCTATAACATAGCACATCCTTCCACTCATTGGGAGCTGTGCCATGGGTGATATGCATATGGTGTACAGTAGCATAATGGTTATGGTATTGTGCTAGTGATCCAGAGGCTTGGACTAATGATCTGGAGACATGAGTTCAAATCCCACCTCAGCGGTTTGGCAATTTAAATTCAGTTAATTAAATAAATCTGCTTATACCAGTAATGGTGACCACAAAGCTAACAGATTGTTGTAAAAACCCATCTGGTCCACCAACGTCTTTTAGGGAAGGGAATTGGCCCTCCACACCCAGAGCAATGTAACTGATTCTTAACCGTACCAATAAGCCACTTAATGGTGGTGGATCACCACTATTTTCATTAGGGTTGGAGAATAAATGTTAGTCTTGCCATCAGTGCCTACATCACATGAATGGGAAACAAAAAAGGATCCTCAGGCACCTTTGAAACCCTGTGTTGTAGTGTGGCCGAGTTGTACTATGAATAATAGAGTTGCTCTGCAGACAGCTTTCTAAATGGAAACATTAAGTTTATTTACAATATACTCAGCAGCAACTATACGTGTGCTTTCAACTCCAACTCTATCTCTACACTGTCTAGAGGTAGCCTGTGCTACTCTCCAATTGGTTACTACAGATCATGTGATCTTTCCTAACACGTATTATTCTTAAAAGGTACATTACACACTTGATAATGTCCCACATGGGAGACTGATACGAAGGTAAGAGCCCATGGGATCCAAGGCAATTTGGCAAATTGGATCCAGAATTGGCTGAGTGGCAGGAAGCAGAGGGTGATGGTCGAGGGGTGTTTTTGTGACTGGCTGCCTGTGTCCAGTGGAGTTCCACAGAGATCAGTGTTGGGCCTCTTGCTGTCTGTGGTCTCTATAAATGATTTAGACTTGAATATAGGAGGGTTGATCAGTAAGTTCGCAGATGAAATGAAAATTGGTGGGGTGGTAAATAGTGAGGAAGATAGCCTTAGATTACAGGAGGATATAGATGCATTGGTCAGATGGGCTGGTCAGTGGCAAATGGAATTTAATCTGGATAAGTGTGAGGTGATGCACTTGGGCAGGACAAACAAGGCACGGGAATACACGATGAATGGTAGGACCCTGGGAAGTACCAAGGATCAGAGGGACCTTGGTGTGCATGTCCACCGGTCCCTTAAGGTAGTGGGACAGGTAGATAAGGTGGTTAAGAAAGCATATGGGGTATTTGCCTTTATTAGCCGGGGCATAGAATATAAGAGCAGAGAGGTTATGCTGGAACTGTATAAAATGCTGGTTAGGCCACAGCTAGAGTGTTGCGTGCAGTTCTGGAATCCGCATTATAGGAAGGATGTGATTGCACTAGAGAGAGTGCAGGGGAGATTTACCAGGATGGTGCCTGGGCTGGAGAGTTTTAGTTATGAGGAGAGATTGGGTAGACTGGGGTTATTTTCCCTGGAGCAGAGGAGATTGAGGGGGGACATGATTGAGGTGTATAAAATTATGAGGGGCATAGATAGGGTAGACAGGAAGGAACTTTTCCCCTTGGTGGAGGGATCAATAACCAGGGGGCATAGATTTAAGGTAAGGGGCAGAAGGCTGAGAGGGGATGTGAGGGGGAATTTTTTCACCCAGAGGGTGGTGGGAATCTGGGACTCACTGCCTGAATGGGTGGTAGAGGCAGAAACCCTCATAACGTTTAAGAAGAATTTGGATGTGCACTTGCGATGCCATGGCACACAAGGCTATGGGCCTAGTGCTGGAAAATGGGATTAGAATAGTTAGGTACTTGTTCGACCGGTGCAGACTTGATGGGCCGAAGGGCCTTTTTCTGTGCTGTAGACCACTATGACTCTATGACTCTTTGACTAAATAAAACCATAATTACTACATCCTGTCTGAATTATTAGTGGCAGCTGTAGCACAGGCCTGGTGGAAATCAAAACTCAGCTTCGGACACCGTGATAAATGTTTGCATCGGTCATAAGCTTCCTCTGTCACAGTGACAGAGTTTCCTTCCTTGAAAAATTCAGGAAATTCAATGCAAACACATTTCATTCAGTGTTTATGAAGGGTACTCTGTTCATGGAAAAGAAATGCCATTTTTTGGGGGGGGTGGTGCGAGGCAGAAGAGCTTTGCATAATTTATGTTGTTGCATCGTGTTGGTGTAAGCAAATGAAAGAAGCATTTTCTTTAGGAAGATGATCCCACCTTTTGAAAAGATCACCATAGTAAAAGCAAAAATTGTTTGAATAGTAGAATCTTACTAAGCCTTCCAACTTAAGACCATAAGACGTAGGAGCAGAAGTAGGCCATTCGGCCCATCGAGTCTGCTCCACCATTCAATGAGATCATGGCTGATCTGATAATCCTCAACTCCACTTTCCTGCCTTTTCCCCATAACCCTTGATTCCCTTGCTGATTAAAAATCTGTCTACCTCCACCTTGAATATACATAACGACCCAGACTCTACAGCCCTCTGTGGTAAAGAATTCCAGAGGTTAACTATCCTCTGAGAGAAGAAATTCCTCCTCATCTCTGTTTTAAATGGGTGACCCCTTTACTCTGAGATTATGCCCTCTGGTCCTAGACTCTCCCACAAGAGGAAACAACCTCTCAGCATCTACCCTGTCAAGCCCCCTAAGAATCTTAAATGCTTCAATGAGATCGCCTCTCATTCTTCTAAACTCCAATGAGTACAGGCCCAACCTACTCAACCTCTCCTCATAAGAAAACCCCTCCATAGCCAGGATCAACCTAGTGAACTTTCTCTGGACTGCCTCCAATGCCAGTATATCTTTCCTTAGATAAGGGGATCAAAACTGTTCACCGTATTCTAGGTGTGGTCTAACTAGTGCCTTGTATAGTTTTAGCAAGACTTCCATATTTTTATACTCCATTATCTTTGAAATAAAGGCCAACATTCCATTTGCCTTCCCTATTACCTGCCGAACTTGTATGCTAGCTTTTTGGGATTCATGCATGAGGACCCCCAAATCCGCCTTGTTGAATAATACTCTGACTGCCCTACATTTTAAGAGCTAGTTTATGTAGAAGAGTATCTATCTGAATGTAGTAAAACGATTTGTGTAATGCTGTGGAGGGAGTCATTCCTAAGAGATAAAACTTCAGTAATATGAGAAACCATTGGAAATGTATGATGGTGCTGGCCATGAGCATCGGCACAGGAATCCAGACTCATTTGTATAAGGGGACCATAAACTGCTGATCAGGACTAACTGACATTGACTCTGCCCACCACCAGCTCGCAGTGGCAACAGTGTGTTCCATCTACAAAATGCGCTGCAACAACTCAATAAGGCTTATTCAATGGCACCTGGCAAATCCATGCCCTCTAAAACCGACAAGAGCAAGGACAGTAGACACTTGGCAACACTGCCTGCTGTGTGTTTCCTCCAAATCGCACAGCCTGACTTGGAAATATACCACCATTCCTTCGCTGTTTCTGGGTCAAAATTCTAGAACTCCCTCCCTAACAGCACTACAGCAAGCACCTTCATTACACAGACTGCAGAGGTTCAAGAAGACGGCTCACCAACATCTTCTCAAGGGCAACCAGGGATGTGCAATAAATTCTCACCTTGTCAGCAATGCTCACATCCCCATGAATGAATAAAAAATGGTAGTACTCAGAGAACTCCCACTTTTATTCCGTAAATTATATAGTTTGAAGTTTGCAACCACTGAACAAATCACTTACGAATAGGATTCCAGCAATTTGTTTTCATAAATGAGTAGTGCTGTGCTGACAATTCGAGAGCCTCAAAACTGTCATTTAAATTTGTTCAATAGCAAATATGGGAATCTATTCAAGTAATTTAGACATTATTTATTGCCTTACTGTAATGTTTCGAACACAGTGCAACCAGTAATCTAAAGCTCCAAACAATATATTTCCAACTATAAATATCTGTATCCATTATTTAACCATCTGCTTTTTTTACTCATTCATGGAATGTGGGAGTCGCCGGCTATGTTAGCATTTATTGCCCAACCCTAAGTGCCCTTGAGAAGGTAGTGATGAGGTGCCTTCTTGAAGTGCTGCAGTCCATGTAGTGTAGGAACACCCACAGTGCATAAACAGCAATGCGATAATGATCAGATAATCTGTTTAATGATGTTGATTGAGGGATAAATATTGACCAGGCTACCAGGAATAACTCCCGTGCTCCTCTTCGATATTGTGCCATGACATATTTTATATCTGCCTGAGAGGTCTTGGTTTAACCTTTTGTCCAAATGACGACACCACCAACAGTGCCAGACTTCCACAGTACTGCACTGAGGTCTCAGTCTAGATTTTGTGTTTAAGTCTCTGGAGTGCGACATGTGGGAGAATTTTCCCCATGTCGGGCGGGCCAAACAGGAGCAGGCACGGGCGGAGGCAGACCTGATTGCCGCCTGCGATTGGGTCCGCACCGCCATTTTACATGGGCGGGCCAGTTAAGGCCTGCCCTGCGTATTTCTCAACTCCCGAGGATAGCGGGAGTGGGTGGGCAGTGACGGGCGTGTACAGACCGCTGGGTCCATTGGTGACCTGGCTGCCTGTTTAAATAAAGGCCTGGCAGCCTTTGCAAGGCTGCTCACAGTGGACGGTAGAAGGGCCCACCAGAGGGCTTCTGTTGAGCAGGCCAGGCTGGAGGGTAGGACAGCGGGGTAGTGTGCCCCTCAGTTCTTGGATGAGTGCCTAGCTGCCCTCCTGGAGGAGGTGGCAGCTCAGCAGGAGGTCCTGATTCTGAGGGACGGGAGGTGGAGGAGGTGGCTGAGAGTGTGAGCTCCCATGATGTGGTGCAACGCACATGGGTCCAGTGCCGAAAAAGATTCAACGACCTCCTGTGCTCGGGAAGAGTGAGTACCATGTTGGCTGGGGTCATTTCGTGCACCGTCACCCTTTCCCCCCAACCCCCACCCCCAACAACTCTGAGCACAGCTACAGCATTGAATCCTTCACGGCATGTATCCCTCGCTGGGTGGGCCAGCAGATATTGCCCATGCCTAGTTCACCCTGAAACGGTTGAGCTAAGATGGATTCTGCAACCATATCATGTGTGACACTGACACCCAGAGTATAGAATGGATGTGAAACTCAAGGATCTGCACCTAGGCAGAGAGCTGGAACTGGGAAGCGTGTCAAAGTCAGGCTGCTAACACGCTGGGAGGGGAGCTTCCAGGTGGCGGGGGCACCAATCCATCTGCTGGCCTTTACTTTCCATGTGCTTGTGCCTCCTTTCTTAGCAAGGTAACACCTTGTGATGCCACAGACAGCATTTGGTCAAGGGTGGGGTCAGCCCTGGCTTCTTTGTGTGAGTGTGTGGCAGGTGTGGGGTGATGAAGAACTGGAGTCCTGCAATGTCCCACTCTGGCTAGGTTGGCAGGGATGTGATGGGAATCCAGGTACAGGCTGGACTAATCAATGCCCTTCTCTCTTTTTCAGGAGAAGACTGCGCACAATTCCACAGAGTGGATGCGGACTGGCGGAGGCCAGGCCCAGTTGGCGATCTTGACTCCTTTTGAACAGCAGGCCACAGATCTGGAGAGGCACCATGCCCCCGGTCCACCAGTGGTGGTGAGGCTTGTGTGCCATGGGGAGGTATGTTTGCCGAGCACTGAGGTCACCATGTGTGTCCCAGCAGCCATGGCTCTGCTGAATGCTCAGTGATTGAATTTTGTAACATGGGTTGACCATTGATTATGGAAGGATGAGCGCATAATGATCCGGGGGACAGGGATGCACATTGACATTGTCTCCACTTTAACTAATCAAATGTCCTTGTTCTTCCTTTCAGCATCATCAGAGCAGGGCCGAGAGGAGGAGGCAGAGGGACCACCTCTGACACCTGAGGGCACAGAACATATTGACTCACCAGCGTCACACCATCTCTGCCAGGCAGGCACCAGCACGGATACTAGCACCTTGTTGGGAATTAGATCTTTGGCTAGTGTTCCGGGGCATGGCGGTGAGGGTACTTCACACTCGCTTGAGGCGTGGGAGGAGACAGAGAGTGTCCATGGCGCCAGTAGTCGGAGGATTGCTGACATGCTCGGTTGGTGGCTGATGATGAGCCTCTGGAGTTGTCTGTGAGGCAGCAGACGCTGGAAGTGCAGCAGGGTGTGCGGGAGGATCTGGCGGTGATACATGAGGCAATGTGTGGCATGGTGCCCGTGCTGGAGGAGTCCACGTGTGGAGCATCACCGATGCAATGAGCCTCATGGCCGTGTACCATGCTCCCTCCATGTGTGACTCTCGTGGAAAGGCTCCTCCAATAGAACAATCAGGGCCTTATGGGGATGCGCTCGGACCTGCAAGCCCTCACAGCGGCATTGACCTTAGCTGGTCAGTGCCAGCGTGGGAGATGGTTTGGGCACCAAGTGTCCCAGCTCGGTGTCCATCAATCTACGGTGAGCAAGGAGGTCCAAAGCAACTTCACGTCGGCGCAGCAACTGCCTGTCGTCTCTGCGGGCTCCTCTAGGGACACTCCGGATGAGGGCCAAGGTCATCGAGGCCAACAGGACAGCAGAGTGAGCAGGCTGTCTCAGATGCCAGTGCCAACAAGGGGACAGCACCTAGATGTAGCGCCCGTAAGGATAAATTTAAGGTACATTAGGCACACCACAGGTTTCTCACTGGTACTTTGATGTTGGCCCATTGAAGACTTGGTGTGATGTGCAACACCTTTTGTTTTGGTTTCTGAAGCTAATTTTGTAATCTCATTAAATTTTGTTATGTAACCATGGCTCAGGGTGATTCCTTACTCCTGCAGGTGGATGGGAACCCGTGATGTTATGAGTGAGTTGTTTGACATTGAGCTTTATTGACAAGAGCCTTAGTTAATGTTCTTATCCAGGCAGATTTAGCACTCAGGTATTGAATATGGAGCCTGCAGCCCTGGCGTGTGTTGACGGTCCATATTTGGTGTGCTAGCTGAAGGTTCTTTGGATTAAAGCCTCCCGGGTGTCCCTGCCTCCCTGGAGGATGCCCGGGTCAGCATCTACCACCTCAGCGTTCTCCTGTGCGCGCTCATCCTCGGACTCACTGCTGGAGTCATCGTGTGCAGCCAGAGCAACTGCATCTACATCTTCTTCATCCACTGTGTCACCCCTTTCCAGCGCCAGATTGTGGAGAGCATAACATACAACCACTATCACCGAGACACGATCTGGGGGGTACTGGAGTACGCCCCCTGAGCGGTCCAGGCATTGGAAGCGCGTCTTGAGAAGACCGATGGCTCTCTCCACCACAGCCCTTGTGGTGCCGTGGCTCCTATTGTACCGCTGCTCAACCTCTGTTCTTGGATGGCGGAGAGGCGTCATGAGCCACCTTCTAAGGGGATAGCCCTTGTCACCCAGCAGCCATCCATCCAGCTGAGCTGGAGCACTGAAGAGCCCCGGCACCTGGGAGTGTCTGAGGATGTAGGCGTCGTGGGAGCTGCCTGGGTACCTTGCACAGACTTGTAGAATCTGCATCCTGTGGTCACACACTATCTGCATGTTCATGGAGTGGAAACCCTTCCTGTTGACGAAGGCACTGGGCTCACCTGCTGGCGCCTTGATGGCCACATGTGTACAGTCTATAGCACCCTGGACACGGGGGAAGCCAGCAATGGCTGCGAAGCCTCTGGCTCGCTGTGTCTGGCTGCCCTTGTCCCAGCGGTAGTGGATGAAAGTCAATGCACGCCTGAACAGAGGGTCTGTAACCTGCTTGATACAAGTGTGGACAGCTGACTGACTCCGCGAAGATCACCCACCAACCCCTGGAAAGAGCCGGAGGCATAGAAGTTGAGGGCAACTATGTCCTTTAGCACCAGTGGCATGGGGTGCCCACACAGAGTTGACGCAGATCTCAGGGCCTATCAACTGACAGATGGAGGTAACTGTCTCCCTGAAGAGGCAGAGCCTCCTTCGGCATTGCACCTCAGACATATTCAGGTAGCTGCTTCACCGTCTGTAAACCCTGGCAGCAGGATAGTGGCATCTTTTGCGGCCCCTTCCACCTTGGACTACCTGTTGGCCTTGTGCCCCTTGTGCCTGTGTCTCTCCTCCCCCTGGAGCCTGAATGTGGACTCCTGGCCTCCTCCCCCTTTTGGCCCTCCCTTCCTCCTCAGAGGAGGTGCCTCCAGTGGAGAGCACAACTCCCATTCCCAGGCTAAGGGAAGGCTTTCTGAAACTGCAGGCCCCAAAAATGACTTTTACTGTAGAGTCCTGACCTGAAGGCTGTTACTCTGTCCAAGCAGCTGGTATGAGTTTTGAAGTATTCCTGCTCACACAGGCAAGTATCAGTAACTTTCACAATTAACTATCTAACAGATACCATTCGCGACCCCACTCACCCCTCTTATCCCTCCTGTGGATGAGGTTTAAACAAATGTCTCCTACCCGCCTGCCCGTTGTGCCCTTGCGACATCCTGAAGATTGCGCATGCCCTGAAAAATTGCAGCCAATTGCTGCCTCAAGGGCCTTCAGTACCTGATTAATGAATGGCGAGTGCGCATTGGAGAACAGCGTTCGCCCGCCCACCTAAATATTGCGATGGCGCGCGGTGACATCGGGGCACTCGCCCGACGTCAATGTGCGTCATTTTTACGCCTCGGCTTGTGGGGCCCGCCCCCCCACCAATGCCAACGGGAAAATTCTGACCGTGAAGCCAAAACTTGTTGACTCAGAAGCAAGGTTGCTACCACTGAGCCACAGCTGACACATATTGTTGATGTTGTATAAGGGTCTGGAACATATAGGGTTAATGTGAGACTGAGTACGGCACTACCCACACAGTGATGTAAGAGAACACATGACCCACACCTAAGGGTAAGTGTAGTTGGACAGAGCCATGTGTAGAAGTAAGCATGGAGACAGCTCCTAGCTTAGATCTTTACTATACATATGTATATAGTTTCTAGTAGTTAATATTAATTACTGTTGAACAATCTAAGACTATGAATACCTTAATAAGACCTAATGAACTATGCCCAATGGTTTACATGGCGGCAGTGAATGGAACAACCCAAAACTTCACAGAGGCTGCAGAAGGAAATTAAAATCCTGGAAAACTGAAGAAAAAAATCAAAGAAGCATTCTGACTGGAAGAAATGCTCAAGAAGCAAAGGTGCAGAATGAAATCGCCGGAGAAAAAGCTCTAAAAAAAGGCTTGGAAGCTGAAGGCAGAAATTAAATTCCTCACTGCAGCAGGAGACTCCATTTAATCCCATGGAAGTTCAGGCTCAATACCCAGTGTGTACATAGTCAGCAGGCCTAGTAGGGATGAGCTAAAAATTTAAAATTCCTGGACAACACAAGTCCTGAAAAAAGTTAAATACTGCAGTAGTCAGAAATTGCTGTTTGAGTTGCAGTCCAAGAAAACTGATTCCTGAGTTGGCGCCAGAACACATGGTAGCCAAGCTTGCTCCAAACAAAGAAAAAAAAATTAATTAAAAATTAATCTTGACTGAGTAGGCAGCTTTAAAAACCCAGGAAACTACAAACAAGTTAGCCTAACATCTGTCATAGGGAAAGTGATAAAAGCTATTGTTAAAGTTGTTATAGCAGGGCACTTACAAAAATTCAAGGCAATCAGAAAGAGTCAATGCCGTTTTGTGAAAGGGAAATCATGTTTAACCAACTTATTGGAGTTCTTTGAAGGAGGCACATGTGCTCTGGGGAACCAGTGGATGTACTGTGCTTAGATTTCCAGAAGCCATTTGATACAGCGCCACATCAAAGGTTTTTGCGGAAAATAAAAGCTCATGGTGTAGGGGATAGCATATTGACTTGAAGATTGGTTAGCTAACAGGAAAAAGAAAGTAGGCGTAAATGGGTCCTTTTCTGGTTAGCAAGATGTGATGAGTGGTGTGCTACAGGGATTAGTAATGAAGCCTCAACTTTATTACAAATTATATAAATGACTTGGATGAAGGGACCAAAGGAATGGTGGCTAAATTTGCTGATGACACAAAGATAGGTAGGAAAGTAAATTGTGAAGAGGACATTAGGAGGCTACAAAGTGATATAGATAGGTTAAGTGAGTGGGCAAAGACCTGGCAATTGGAGTATAATGTGGGCAAATATAAAATTGTTCATTTTGGCAGGAAGAATAAAAAAGAAGCTTATTATCTAAGTGGTGAGAGACTGCAGAGTTCTGAGATTCAGAGGGATCTGGATGTCCTAGTGCATGAATCACAAAAGGCGAGAATGCAGGTACAGCAGGTAATTAGGAAAGCTAATAGAATATGATCATTTATTGTGAGGGGAATTGAATACAAAAGCAGGGAGGTTATGCTTCAGTTGTACAGGGCATTGATGAGACCACATCTGGAGTATTGTGTATAGTACTGGTCTCCCTATTTAAAGGAAGATGTAAATGCATTAGAAGCAGTTCAGAGAAGGTTTACTAGACTAATACCAGGAATGAGTGGGTCGTCTTATGAGGAAAGGCTGGATAGGTTAGGCTTGAAACCACTGGAGTTTAGAAGAGTAAGAGGCGACTTCATTGAAACCTTTAAGATCCTGAGGGGTCTTGGCAGGGTGGATGTGGAGAGAATGTTTTCTCTTGTGGGAAAATCTAGAACAAGGATCACTGTTTAAAAATAGGGGGTTGCTCATTTAAGACAGAGATGAGGAGAAATGTTTTCTCTCAGAATGTTGTGAGTCTTTGGAACTCTTCCTCAAAAGGCAAGTGGAAGCAGAGCCTTTGAATATTTTTAAGATAGAGCTAGATAGATTCTTGATTAACAAACGGTGACAGGTTATTGGGAGTAGGCAGGAATGTGAGGTTGAGGTTATATTCAGATCGGCCGTGATCTTATTGAATGGCGCAGCAGGCTCGAGGGGCCGAGTGCCCTACTCCTGCCCCTAATTCATATGTTTAATGTATGTATTTTCGTACGAAAAGCTGGGACTTGCACTTCCAGGAGCGACGAAAATTGTGCTAAAGTGGCGAAGACTCTAAGTAGTCAATCCAGGAAATTATTGTTGAAAAAGTTTAAATGCTGAGATTGCAAACACCATTTCTGCAGAGCCCACCGAAACCAGTAAGTACGGGAAAACCCTCTGTGAAGAAGCATACGGCAGCACCATCTGGGATTTTTGGAAACCTCTTAAAAGTTGAACGTGCAATGTAAAAATTTTAACCATTGATCAGAAATTCACTCTTCCAGATCAATTTGGACTTATCTAAGGCCCAGAACAATCACAAAATTGGCAAAAGAGATTCCTTAGTTACATGGTTGATTCAGGTCTGTGTGATATGACATAAGCTGAACAAGTTAACACACTGCTCTATTTGGTAGGCCCAATGGCTGAAGATATAATAGCTAGACAAGGAATCATCTGCAAAATCTGATGACGTTTTAAAATTATTTGATGCTTATTTTAGGCTCAGAAGTAACAACATCCTTGAAGGGGATAAATTTAATAAACATGCCCAGCAGCCAGGAGAACCTGTCGACCCCTTCATTAATGAGCTGTACAGAATGGCTGAAGGCTGTGATTAGGGTGACCTGAAATCTGAGTAATCAGGGATAGAATAGTTGTAGGAGTGGCAGACAACGTACTCTCAGATATGCTTCAAGTGAAGAAAAATGTTGAGTGAGCCACCCAGATTGTCAGGCAATCTGAAATCCATTTGCACCCTGGATCCATATTTAAGGGAGGAAGCAAATCATGGTACAATTATAAACCCCACTGTCTGGCTAGCGAAGCATCACAGAAACCGGGACACTCCAGGTCAAGGGAAGCAATACTCTAACTGACCAGTGAAGCAGCCATGCTAGCGCTGTGAAACAAATTGCCCTCATAATGCATGATCAACATTTGGCAATTTCAGTCAATGCTTTCAATGTAACTGAATAGGACACTTTGGAAAGCTGTGCAAAGCCAAACATCAAAACTTAGAAGAGCCCAAGAGGGTTCACAAAGTTGGGACAGCACACCAAGAGGACACCCAACCATGCTTCTTGGGTGAGATCAAAGATCCTGGATTTTCATTCTGAAATGCGAACATCTTGCTTAATGGCCATCTCACAAACTTTAAGTTGGACACAGGAGTCAGTGTTATGGTTCTATAGGACAAAGAACCATGGCTGATAAACCTCTGGCTACAAGCAACAGATGCACCACTCTATAGGCCCAGATGAATCCGATCTCTGGTCATGGGCATGATTCTGGAACCACTTAGGTATGGCAGCAAACAAACCTTCGAATTGATGTGCATCATCTGTAACCAGACTTTCTCTATCTTAGGCAGGGATGCCTGCACAGCCCTGAATCTCCTCAAAATGGCAGAAGATGTCAAGACAGCCACTGTTGTAAATTATACAGAACTGCACATTGTCGAGAGCTCCAACAAGAAAGGTTCTCTCGGCTGGGACTTCAGCTCTGAACTGTCTTCTCTTTTTGCAGAGCAGATTTGTCCACTTTCATTCCAGATGCCAGAAACCTCTCATTGGTCAGACCAGCCAACCACTCAGATGGTTACCATGACACCTTGAGTAGGTTACAGTCAAGAGAAGAAGCAGCAATGAGAAGAGCCTCCATCTCTGCTTCCGACGCAAGTTGCAGAGATAAACCCTAAGACCACAGAGAAGACGCTCCAATTCCCAGCCAGCATGACAGTGCCACAAATGGTGCTGAAACCGAGTAGCAGCCAACAATTATAACAGCACACCACACAGTCAAACGCAAAGATGAGCTCACTACCAAATCACACCCTCACAATAGGAAGAGTCAACTTCCATCCTAGTGTGCATCATGGCAAGCCACACGAAAGAAGAAGAGGAAAAAACACTATAGAGATGAGCCCAGAGTTCATCTGCCTTGTAAAGAGCAGGATAAACCACCATATATCACTACAATTCGGGAATTGACAAAGAGTGGTTCAATGCCAAAGAACGGAAAAAGGAGATGAAAAGACACCCAGGTGTCAAAACAACCTCCAATTCAACAAAGTTTACCTGCAGCAACAGAGCCCACCACTCCTCTGGCAGTAGTGCGAATGACATATGGAAGGTTATAACGTATCCAGACTGCCTGAACCTATGAATTCAGAGATTTGAAGCTGGGAGATGGGGAAGTAGTAACATTGTAAATACATGGGGTAAACTAGAATAACTTGAAATACATTGGATAAGGACTTGAGGGTTGGTGTAGTAAAAGGATCTGGCACATATCGGGTTAAAGTGGGACTGAGTACAGTACTGCCCACTCAGTGATGTAACAGAACACATGACCCACACCTAGGGGTTCGTGTGGTGTTGGACAGAGCCGTGTGTAGAAGCAAGCATTTAGACAGCTCCTGCCTTGGGCCTTTACTGTACCTATATATATATATAGATGGATTTTGCCGTCGGCGAGCAGGGGGCGGGGCCTGCTCGCCGACACGCAAAATGACACAGGATGACATTGGGGGGAACCCCCTATGTCATCCCGCCCCATTTAAATCTTCAGGAAGGTGGGGGCACAGCAAAATCAGCTGTGCGCCCGCCGACCTGTCAATGGCCAATTGAAGCCATTGACAAGATCATTAAAACAATTAAAGGACCTGCCCGTCCAACCTTATGGTTGGTGGGCAGGCCAGGAGTCCCGGCGGGCTTCTGAAAAAACATGAAACCTCATCCACCGGCGGGATGAGGTTTCATGTAGGGTTTTAAAAACGTAATAAAGTTTTAGAGAAATTTATGAACATGTCCCATCTCGTGTGACATTGTCACATGAGGGAGACATGTTAAGGATTTTTTTTTCTCTATTTTTAATGTGTCTACAGCTGTCAGTGATCTCTCTGGGGCAGCACATAGCCTCAGGGAGATGTGCGCTCTTTTGTGCACATGCGCGAAAGAGCGCACTCTCGCATTTGGGGAATCCCCCCCCGCCCGCACAGGAAGCGCGGGTGTCATGCTGGGTGGGCCTTAATTGGCCCGCCCACTTAAAATGGCGGCTGGGCCTGCTTCTCTGGCGGGGATCGGCTCTCTGCCCGCCGGAAATTGGGTCGGGCCCGGTAGGCAGAAAATTCTGCCCATTGTTTCTAGTAAATAAATACCTACTGCTGAACTACCTAAGACTATGAATATCTTAATAGGACCTACTGAACTACATCCAACAGCTTACAATTACAGGCTTTGCATTTTACATTTACTGGTGTCAGGTTACCTAATCTAAGGAAGAAGGTTCAATTGAAGCACAAAAACAAAATTCCCCTTCTTAAAAAATAAAGTTATTTTTGCCTCAGTTTACATCTCTCTTTGTCCTAAACAATAGCTCCAGTGGGAGAGGGGCCAACATCTAATTGTTCTATTTATGCTATTTTTGAGTCAGTAAATAGGGAACAGCATAGTTTGACAAAAATTTTCTCTCAATCTTTATCCCCTTCCCTAAAGATTTGTTGTGGGGTTGGTATAACTTGCAAGTTGAGATATATCTCCTATACATATATGTTCATGATATTTGAATCTGCAGCCATGTGTAAGGATTTCCTTACACAACTTAATACGCTCTAATCCTCACTTAAATTAATTTTGAGATGGAGCCGTCTAACTCGCACCCTTCCCTTGATGTGCCAGTTGAGAAATCCACTAACAGGTTCTCCATTGCTGCCTACCACAAGCCTACTTTCACCGAACACAATGCACTTTGGGAGGTGTATAACTCCACATGCTGTAAGATTGGCCTTACCAGCAATTTTGTAAGTAAGGCCCAACCATTTGCTCATCTTCCAAGCGTGACACAGAAACAGAGCGCATGAAAGCTCTCCTGCGGGACAATGGCTATCCTGATCAAATCGTTGTTCGCTGTGTATTGTGCAAACTCACAAATGGGCCAAGGCCGCCACTTTCAGTCTTGAAAAGTGCCTGATCTACCTCAAGTTACCCTGGGAAGGCAAAGTATCTCAAAAATTTGAATAACAGGTCAAGCAAGCTGTTTCACACTGCTACTACGCGGAGGCTGCATGAGTGGTATTTTCCACTAACAGGATGCTGCTGTCAGTCCAAAAAGACAACCTGCCTACCACACAATTGAGTAACGTTGTTTATGAATTGCAGAGCCAGTGTAATGCCAGATACGCAGGCTGTATGTCCCAAAGGTTGACTGATTGAATCAAGCAGCAGGTTTCTTCGGTTGTTTGCAACAGGCAGAGAACAAACCGTACGCCACCAGCCCACGCATGAAAACCTAAAACAAAAGGTCCCATGTCGGATGTGATTCCACGATGGGGCAGCCATGGCTGAACAATCTGGAATGTGGTAATAGCTACACTGTTACAACCGGGTGAGGAGGAGTGAACTGGCTCCAATTTATTCAGCCCCTTCGGCTGGTCGCAACAAAGGATTTTTAAAATTTATTTTCCCCTTTAAATGCCTTTTCCAATCCAAATGCATTTACTTTTTAATAAGGAGCCAATCAAACCAGGTTTTCTTAAGTTAAAGAGTAGGTTTATTAGTTACTAAGCCCAAGAAAAAAATAATAAAAGATGCAATGACACATACAGATCTCAGAAGTAAGAAAAGTTGAGTCCAAATAAAAGTTAAAAGAATACATGATTCAGTCCTTTGCTTGTCCTTGAGGCATAAATTGTTGAACATTGCGGTGATTTGAAGTTAGATGGTTTCCTTTAAAATCCTGCAGTTGAATTGAAGTTCAGATAATTGCACTTCGCTGGAGACAATCTTAGCTTCAGAGAGAGAGTGAGAGAGATTCCTTCAACAGTTTTTCCAGATGACTTTGATGACTTCTCTTTGTTTCTGGCTTGGCAAAACCAGTTCTTAAGCCTCCTGCCCATATATTCCAAGAAAGGAATTTCATGAATATGTCTTGCAGTCATTGTTGTAGAACAAGTAATCACATTTTTGATCTCTCATCTCAGAAATCTTTGTCACATTTCAAGATAGGAGAAACCAGCAGGAGATGGGTTTAGTTCACCCTTCGCAGTGGGTTTTGAGACTCTGTTGGGTTATCTAGCTGGTTAGCAGTTCCTGTTGTCTTGACAGGATTACCATTGATTAAAGTCCAGCACTTTGCATTTTTAATGCCTTCCTTTCAAAAGTCCCTTTTTGAAGTGGACCTTGACACCCTCCAGGTGTGAAATTCCATGCAACATGTCAGGGTAGGTCTGCAGTGCAATCCATATAGGAACTTTCCAGAAAGGTGGTCAACTTACAATAGTTCCAGGTGACTGGTGGTAGTCATCTTTTGTCAGTGTCTTTTCTTGTATTTTTTTTAAAAACAGCTCCTCTTTGAACAGTTCAATATGTTTTTGTTTAGCTGGTGAAGTTGTACGTATATCTCACTCAGTCGCAATTTCCCATCATTGTGACAACACTAACAACCAATTTAAGGTATTCGGTGAAGCTCATAACATTTACACTTGCAGAAGTGACATACTTTTTATGTAGGGATTCATTCTCAGCAAAAATGAAAGGAACATGTTCAAGCATTGTGCCTTTTTTGAATTAAATGGGAGCTTGGGTAATTCTCCATGGCAATACCTTGGCCGATCAGAGCTGACTTGCCAACCAATGAGCACCCTTTTCTCCTGTGGTATAAATTGTTATGATCGTTTGAAATTTGGCATTCTTGTATTTTTCCTGATGAGTGCAAGACAAAAAGCTTCAGCAACATATCCCTCTTTTCAGCAATATTCAAGTCCTGTACTACCAAGTGACTGAATATACAACATGTTAATGGTTACTAGGACTGAGTGCATGCAGTTGTTTGGTAACAAAGTCTACATTTTTATTTTGTAGAAGCCTAATTTAGTTTGTATTTGGCATTAAACTGAAATCTACAGTTTAAATTATGTAGTTGCCAGGCTTAAGCAGGGTTTTTTTAAGGGTACCAGTCAGTTCCAGAGCAGCTTAACTAAGAACCAGCTGAAACTGGATCCTCATTAAGTAACTCACATAGGCCTTTTGTGTTAGGAGCATACATAAGCCACCAACTTAGTGCGATTTAGCACTTGAGTGCGACTTACAATAGAGTGCTGGAGTTGAGCGCTTCACGAAGGGTGTAACTGCAGCTGAGGCAGGTGTGGGGACCCAGGGGGTAGAGTTCGAGAAGCCTCAGCCCCTGCAATTGTCCATCAGTTACGAGGTCCTTGCAAGCTGTGCGAATGAGACTGGGGACTGCAGGGAGGATGAGCGAACTGAGCACGGCACCGTAACACAGGGAGCCATTCAATTGGGGGGAGGAAATAGGAACATAGTATTGGCAGGGAGCAGTATAATTAGGGGGATAGATACTGTTCTCTGCAGCCATGAGCATGAGTCCTGAAGGCTGTGTTGCCTGCCCGGTGCCAGGGCTAAGTACATCTCCTCAGGGCTGGAAAGGAACTTGGAGTGGGAGGGTTGGGAGGGGAGGGGTGGGAGGGATCCAATTGTCATCCATGTTGGTACCAATGACATTGATAGCACTAGAAAGGAGGCTCTGCTGAAAGAATTTGAACAATTAGGAGCTAAATTAAAAAGCAGAACCTCCAAGGTAATAGTCTCGGGATTACTACCTGAGCCACGGGCAAACTGGCAGAGGGTAAATAAAGTCAAGGAGTTAGATGCGTGGTTCAAAGATTGATGTGGGAGGAATGGGTTCCAGTTCTTGAGGCATTGGCACCAGTACTGGGGTGGAAGGGAGCTGTTCCAGTGGGACGGGCTTCACATGAACCATGCTGGGACCAGTGTCCTGGCGAATCAAATAACTAGGGCTGTACAGAGGGCCTTAAATTAAATAGAGGGGGTGAGGGTTCTGGAGGGGGGCTACATAGGCTTACAAAGCAAAATTATATAGCAGCATTGCAGGGCAGTTATTTAGGTATTGATACCCAGAGTGTGACAGGAAGGGACGGACAGAGTACACAAACATAAAAAAAACAGCAGCAAATAGGGTCAAAGGGAGAAAAAATGGTAAAAAGGCAAAATTAATGACCCTTTACTTAAATGTACATAGTATTCGGAAGAAAATATATGAATTAATGCCACAAATAGAGGTTAATGGGTATGATCTTATAGCCATTAAGGAGACATGGTTATAAGGTGATCAAAGCTGGGAACTAAATATTGAGACGTTTCAAAAGGACAGGCAGGAAGGAAAGGGTGGTGGGGTAGCTTTGTTAGTACGAGATGGAATAAGTATGATAGCAAGAATTGATCTTGAATCAGAAGATATAGAATCCATATGGTTGGAGGTAAGAAATAACAAAGGGAAGAAGACACTGGTGGGGAGTAGTCTATAGGCCCCCTAACAGTAGCTATACTGTAGGACAGAGAATAAATCAGGAGTTAATGAGGGCATGTAGAAAAGGCAGTACATTAATCATGGGTGACTTTAATCTTCATGTAGATTGGGAAAATCAAATTGGCAGAGATAGCCATGAGCAAGAATTCATAGAGTGTATTCAGGAGAGTTTCCTAGAACAATATGTTGTGATCCCCAACCAGGGATCAGGCTATTTTGGATCTGGTAATGTATAATGAGGCAGGCTTAATAAATGATCTCAGAGTAAAAGATCCCCCAGGAAATAGTGACCATAATATAGCAGAATTTAACATTCAGTTTAAGAGTGAAAAACTTGGGTTAGAAAAAACTCTGCTAAACTTAAATAAGTGTAATTACAAAGGAATGAGGGCAGAATTGGCTGGAGTGGGCTGGAAAAGGAGTTTAGCAGAAAAGGCAGTTGATGAACAATGACAGATGTTTAAGAAAATAGTTTATGACTCACAACAAAGATATATCCCAGTGAGGAAGAATGATTCTAGGAAGGGGATAAACCAACCATGGTTAACCAAGGAAGTTAAGGATAGTATAAAATTGAGAGAAAAAACATAAAATGTGGCAATGATTAGTGATAAGTCAGAGGATTGGGCACGTTTTAAAAACCAACAAAAGGTGACCAAAAAAATAAAGGGGGAGAAAATAAACTTTGAGGGCAAACTAGCAAGTAATATAAAAACGGACAGTGAGAGCTTCTTTAAATATATAAAAAGGAAGAGAGAGGCCAAGTGAACATAGGCCCCTTAGAGAATGAGGCTGGGGAAATAATAATGGGGAACCAAGAAATGGCAGAGGAGTTGAATAAATACTTTGCATCAGTCTTCACGGTAGAAGACACTAGTAGAATTCCAAAAATGCTAAATAATCAAAGGGCAAAAGGGGTGGAAGAAATAAATAGAATAACTATCACTAGAGAAAAAGTACTAGGGAAACTAATGGGGCTAAAGGCTAATAAGTTCCCCTGGACCTGATGGGTTGCATCCTAGGATATTAAAGGAAGTAGTTACAGAGATAGTGGATGCACTGGTAATAATCTTCCAAGAATCCTTAGGTTCTGGAAAAGTCCCAGAGGATTGAAAGACTGCCAATGTAATACCCTTATTAAAAAGGAATGGAGAAAAACAAACAGGTAACTATAGGTCAGTTAGCTTAACATCTGTCATTGGGAAATTATCAGAGTCTATTATAAAGCATTTAGAAATACATAATATAATCAAGCAGAGTCAGCATGGCTTCATGAAGGGGAAATCATGTCTGACAAATTTATTAGAATTCTTTGAGGAGGTAACAAGGATAGATAAAGGGGAACCAGTAGATGTAATATATTTGGATTTCTAAAAGGTGTTTGATAAGGTACCGCACATAAGGCAATTTAGTAAGATAAGAGCCCATGGTGTTGGGGGTAGTATATTAGCATGGATAGAGGATTGGCTAACAGAGAAGACAGAGAGTTGGGATAAGGGGGGCATTTTCAGGAAGGAAAGCCGTAACTAGTGGAGTGCCATAGGGATCAGTGGTGGGGCCACGCTTATTTACAATATATATTAATGACTTGGATGAGGGAAGTGAATGTACTGTCGACAAGTTTGTGGATGATACAAAAATAGGTGGGAAGGCAAGTTGAGAGGATGACACAAAGAGTCTGCAGAGGGATATAAATAGATTAAGTGAGTAGGAAAAAAACTTGACAGGTGGATTATAATGTGGGAAAATGTGAGGATGTACAGTTTGGTAGGAAGAACAGAGGAGCTGAATATTATTTGAATGGAGAAAGACTGCAGAAAGCTGCAGCACAAAGGGATTTGGGGGTCCTCGTGCATGAATCACAAAATCTAGCATGCATGTTCGGTGGGTAATGGGGAAGGCAAATGGAATGTTGGCCTTCATTGCAAAGGGAATGGAGTATAAAAATAGGGAAGGCTTGTTAAAACAATACAAGGCACTAGTTAAACCACACCTAGAATACTGTGAACAGTTTTGGTACCCTTATCTAAGGAAAGATATACTGGCATTGGAGGCAGTCCAGAGAAAGTTCACTAGGTTGATCCCAGCTATGGAGGGATTTTCTAATGAGGAGAGGTTGAGTAGGTTGGACCTGTACTCAATGGAGTTTAGAATAATGAGAGGGGACCTTATTGAAACATATAAAGAGTCTTAGGGGGCTTGACAGGGTAGATGCTGAGAGGTTGTTTCTACTTGTGGGAGAGGCTAGGACCAGAGGGCATGATCTCAGAGTAAGGGGTCACCCATTTAAGACAGAGATGAGGAGGAATTTCTTCTCTCAGAGGGTAGTGAATCTGTGGAATTCTTTACCACAGAGGGCTGTAGAGGCTGGTTCATTAAGTACATTCAAGGCTGAGACAGACAGATTTTTAATCAGTGAGGGAATCAAGGGTTATGGGGCAAAGGCAGGAAAGTGGAGTTGAGGATTAATAGATCAGCCATGATCTCATTGAATGGTGGAACAGGCTCGATGGGCCAAATGGCCTACCTCTGCTTCTACGTCTTATGCTTTTATGGTCTAATCCCATGCTGAATCATTTGGCTAAGGCTCTTGTCATTAGACCCTTTGGTTGCTTTTGAGTCAAGTCAGTTTTCTCAGATTCTGTTTTAGGGACGAGTAATAATTCTGAAATGGTCCTAATCTTGAAATGCCCATTTCTTGAGAGGGGGAGGGACAAAAATAGCAAGGTAATATCTTGCTATGCCCTGGCTTACAAGTGACAATGTTCTAGTTTGTGACTCTTAACATGCACAAAGTAAGTTTGCAATTTGTACCTCTGTGTTTGGCTGTAATGGAGAGTACTGAAGTCTTCAGAGGCACACAGTGTTTGTATTCATTTCTGTGCCTTGTCTAGTGTGTGTGTGTGTGTGTGTGTGTGTGGCCATTGTAGTCATTTTCCATAGTATCCATTTTTATATTTTCTTTGGAATATATCCAAGGGATAAATTCTTGAACTTCATCATTTAGGAATCAGATAACCTTATCTGAATTGGAATACTAAATGAATTCAAATGCTTGTCCTACTTTACTTTATAACAGAGGCAAGTTGTAAATCTGAGCTACCTGCTTTGATGAAAATATGTTTGAATGAATCTGGTGCTCATCAGAGTGAAGGATGTTCATCTGGGATTAGAACATTATTCTCTTTGTTTTTTTTAAACCCCAAAACAGCATCAAACACTGCTGCTTGGCTATAGCATGGGTTAGCTGCATTCGCTCTAGGCAGTTCTCCAAGAACTCTAATTTTTCTCTTTCCATTACCCACTGTTATTTTTAGTGTGAAGCAAGTTAGAGGGACACATAAGGGGGAGCTGTAGCTCCATTGCGTCGTGCAAATTGAGTCACTATATTCAGTATCAGTCATTCCAGAACTTGCCCTCCTTCCACAATTTTGAAGGTTGAAATGAGCTGCAGGATTTGCATTGGAGCATTGTCCCATAAAGAATGTGGCGGTCTACCGGGCAAACTCGCTCACTGTTATTTTATCAGATGTGATAACTTTTAATAGCATATACGATTGCTATCACCACTAAAGCCCCAGAAAATGAGGACATTAGTGATAAGGCCACAGTTATAACAACACAACAATTAAGTGCAACTTTAGGAGTTGATTCACTAGAACCAGGGCTGAAACCTGGAAAAGATCATTATTCAAACTCTGCCTTCAATTAAACACAGTGCAATGGCCATGTTCCTGCATTAAGGCCAGTTTTAACACTGCTGGCATTTCAGAAAGGAACCGAGAGAGTCAGACTCATTAAACCTGTCACTCTTGGGCTGATTATGAGATGATGGGTTTGGTTCAAACATCAAAGTTGTTATTGTTTTTGTATTTTTTCACTCATCCCTTGAAGGATAGTGTGAAGTAGTGGCAGGATTTGCAGGGTGATTTAACAGTCGAGCAGGCCTCAACATGAGCTGTAATCATCATTATACCAACTGATATAATGGTTTGTCTCATAAAGCAGGAATTTTAAGTGTTCATGCGATCTACACAATAGTGGGGTTGGGGGTGCCACTACCCACATCCACACCCACACACATGTAAATAGCCTGTTCAACTGAGAATTCAAAGCCTGTGCTCTTATCTCCATTGACTAGGACTGCCTGGGATATGGTTCAAACCCTGCACTTTCTGGTATAGAGGTAGAAATGTTCCAGTTGAGCCAAAGACTCGCTCCCAATATGCAGCTGATTGTTATGATGCAGATTCTCAAATCTTATCAAATGAAAATTTTGATTTATAGACAATTGATGAAACTTACCACATAGTGCATCAAACTATGCCATAGCAATGCCTTGCAGTTCATTAATGACAAGTGTATGCAATATCTAAAAGTACAAAAATATGCACTCTCTGTGGGCTGCTGTTAAAAGTGATAAATAACTATTCAGATAAAGCCCATTCAGTTCAGGAGCAATGGGCTTTACTCGTAATCACTACTCCGGCTTTGAAATTAATTTCAGATTTACCATTAGAGATATTGAACCAATAACAGAAAGGTACAGATAAACACAAGTTAGGCTTGTGGTTTGATCCTGATCATTGAGGATTCCTGAATTATCAGCAGCATCTTGCAGCTAACTACAATGGTACTTTACCAGAATATAGCAGGTAGTTTGATGTGGGCACACTTCCAAGGTTTGGTCTTTCCTTGCATTTTATAAACAACAGCTGCCGTCATCAAATCAAACTGACCTCTGTATAGAGCTGGCCATTTCTGAACAGGCATACCTTTCCAAGCTCCTTAGGCCACCACCATCATCTGTGGTGCAGGAGTTTCCCAGCAGACTTTGGCTTTGGATTGGAGTTAGAGAATTGCAGTGGGGTATGGTCTTGCTTATGTTGATGGGCATCAAGAAGGCAAATTTCTAACCTGTGTCCTCTATACCCATGTCCAAGTCATCTACATATACCATTGCATCCAACACCGAACCCCTTGGCAAAACCATCTTCTTTCTCCAATCTGTAAATACTCATCTAGTCTAACCCTCTGATTCCACTCCTTCATTCAAGTATCTATCCACCTTGCTACATTTCCTCTTATACCATATGCCTGAAATCTCCGATACAAGTCTCTTTTGAGGCATCTTATTAGATTATCTTGTGGAAATTCATAGTTGCTACATGAATTGCATTTCCTTTAACCATTCATTTGATCCAGATTTGTCTTTTACCTTTTCATTTGTCTCGTCTTTAACAGGTGGGTGCTGGCTGCCCGTGGTAACTGTAACTAATACGTTTCATGTTAAGGCCTTTTCAGCAGAGTAGCTTGGTGCTCACCTGTGGCTTCTGATGTTGACCCATGCAAACTTTCCTGGATCAGCTGATTTAAACAGTGATCAGGGTGGGGTTGAATGGGGAAATGATATTCCTCTAGCTGGCCTCAGGCACCTGCAATAATGGAGCATGGATATTTCAAACCATCATTTGGCAAGTTGAGCTGAAGACATTTGTGCTACTGTTTCAGGTTTTAAATCTAGTGTATGAGATAGTTGTAATCAATCACCCTACCACTCATTGCACTCGGCCTCTACATCACTCAATAGTTAAAAAAAAGAGAATTGAATTGACATGAAGAAAGACATGCATTTATATAGCGCCTTTCACCACCTTAGGACATCCCGAAATGCTTTCTAGCCAATGAATTAATTTTGGAATGTAGTTAGTCCAGGAAACGCAGCAGCCAATTTTGACACAACAAGTTCCCACAAGCAGCAAGGCCACAATAACCAGATAATCTGTTTTAGCGATGTTGGTTGAGGAATAAATCTTGGTCAGGCAGCTGGGGAGACGACTGCTGCTCCTCTTCGAAATTGTGCTTGGGATAATAACTGAGAGGGCAAAGGGGACCTTGATTTAACCTCTCCCCTGAAAGGCGGCATGTGCTGACAGTACAGCTCTCCCTCAGTCCTGCACAGATGTTTTAGCCTAGATTCTGTGCGCAAACCTCTGGAGCGGAATCAGAACCCACAT
Source organism: Cetorhinus maximus (assembly GCF_964194155.1). Classification (NCBI taxonomy): domain Eukaryota; kingdom Metazoa; phylum Chordata; class Chondrichthyes; order Lamniformes; family Cetorhinidae; genus Cetorhinus; species Cetorhinus maximus. Next base: position 99,533,592 of record NC_135895.1, read on the forward strand.
GCTTCTGAGACAGGCAAGAGAAAACTACCACTGAGATCGGACAAACACCTAAAAACCTCATCCACCTCCCTAGCCATGGGGTACACCAGAACACAATAGAGTTGCTAATGCTCAACATTGCAAATGCATTAATGAACACAATTGCAGAGTTGATATTTCTTTTCATTAACATGCCATTAATGTACTTTTCCAAATATGGCTGGGCATATCCAATATCTACTTGACTTCCAGATGAAAACACCAAAATGCCAGAACCCAGTGGAATGACTCCCCAGTGTAGTTGCCTACCTCCATCCACCCACAAATGGATGGTAAGGAGGAGGAAAGTGTGACCCTGTACCTGAATTACTTTCCACAGATTATATTAGTGCAATAAACACTGTGGCTACAAGTGCAGATCAGAGCATAGGGATCCTACAGTGAGTAACTCACTTCCTGACTCCCCAAAGTCTGTCCACCATCCACAAGGCACAAGTCAGGATTGTGATGGAATACTCCCCACTTGCCTGGGCAAGTGCAGCTCCCACGACAGTCAAGAAGCTTGACACCATCCAGGACAAAGCAGCCCGCTTGATTGGCACCCCGTCCACAAGGATTCACTCCCTCCACCATCGACACAAAGTAGCAGCAGTGTGTACCATCTACAAGATGCACTACAGGAACTCAACAAGACTCCTTAGACAGCACCTTCCAAACACCATTCTACCATCTAGAAGGACAAGGGCAGCAGACATATGGGAAATCACCACCTAGAAGCTCCCCTCCAAGTCACTCACCATCCTGACTTGGAAATATATTGCCATTCCTTCACTGTCGCTGGGTCAAAATCCTGGAACTCCCTTCCTATCAGCACTGTAGGTGTACCTATGCCACAGGGACTGCAGCAGTTCAAGAAGGAAGCTCACCACCACCTTCTTAAGGGCAATTAGTGATGGGCAATAAATGCTGGCCTAGCCAGCAAAGCCCACATCCCATGAATGAATAAAAACAAATCCAAAATGAATTCGAATTGATGACAGCTGACATAGTAAAATTTAATATTTTATGAGCGGATGGTTTTCCATATCCTGTCTATGTTGTGTGGTAAGTGCAGATCACTCCTCTTGACCAGAACTTTAGTCAAGCTCCCTGATGCCATACATTCGGTCCTTCTCTGCTCCACTGTGTTGGTTTTCCCTGCATTGCTGACAATCATCGGTGGGTGTAGTGAGTAACTCTGCTCAGTTAAAGGCCACTTTGATATTGTATGCGTTTGGTGCACGCCCCTCATATATAATTATTTAAAATAGCCACTGCAGAAAACCACATCTCTCCGGGCTGGATTAAATGACATGCTCCGATCTGCACCAGACTATAGACAATAATTATTGCAAATTCCTGACTTTTTGCAGGGCAGTCGCTTGGAGATACCCCCTTGAACAAAGCAGAAGTGTCTTCATGCTTGAGCTCTGAGCGAGCATCAATTCCTATGTGTAAATCTGTACGATTTACACAAACAAGCTGCACTTTCAACCATCACAAACAAGCTTTCCATTCACTCAAAAAATATAATATTAAGGAACAATGGGTGGCTTGTAGAATACAACCTAGCATGTCAGAGGCACATGGGCATTCAATTCACTCGGAAATCTTGAAGTTCGAAATAGAACACATACTGAAAACTTCTAAATTCAGGATAATTCTTTCTCTAGAAAATTAACTCAATCCCCCCAAAGCAAGGTTTATGCCTATTTTGTGACTATATCTGTTGATTTCTGAAGGCTTCCACTATTGCTTTCCCACCCTCCCACTCGCCCACAAAAGAAAGGAATCTGAGCAGATGTCAGCAAATTTCCTTCCGGTCAGAAACGGCACAGGACCAAGGAGGAAGAAAAGAACATGGCAAAGGGTGATGCTTCAAACACTAGGGCCAGCAATATTCAGAACTGGCCTCGTTTTGCTTTAGTGCGGTATAAACTGACAATGCCCCATCGATGCTGATTCTCGAGTGCATAAAGTTCGAACGGCATTAGACATCTACAATTCTCTGCTCCAGCACTTAATACAGAAACTTAGAGCCAAGATAAACACAGCTGTTGAACGTCTTCCACAACTGCACAAATAATAAATCTAGACTTGGCTTCGAACAACTGAGGTAGATTTCTCAGGGACAAGGGTTATGTTTACTCTCGCGAAACAGGCAGGCTTCAACTCTTTGCAAGCAGGTCTCGGTTTTTTTTGTCCCTTGTTCGTTTTGCTGCAGAATGTGCGTCCATTTCTGTGTTAAAAAGAACAAATCACTTCGCCCCAGAGCAGATTTGTATCAACCCAGCACGGTCAAGTTCACCGCTCGGTTTGGCAAGCCTGGCTCAAATTACTTCCTAGGGGGAAAGGTCCAACTGCGATGTTGACTTTGAGTCAAATTCTATACAAATCCTGCTTTATGCATCAAGTAATACTAGTAGCTGTATAGCGGCACGTACAAAAAGGCAAATCTAAACAACTCCGAAATGTTTTATTAACCAAGCATACACAGGCACTATTGAAATCATGAAACTCAGTGCCCTTATCTTAAAATTCTGACAAAACACAGACATGCAGCCATTAACAAACTTCTAATTTAAAAAGAATGACTTTGTGGGGAAAACATGTCAGGACAGAGTTATGCAAAAATTTGGACCACAAGAAGTGTGGGTAAGGGAGCTGTCATTTTATCTCGTTTGCAAAATTTAAAACAAATATGTAGAAGATAATCCAGGCTTGATATAAAAAGCATAAACATCACAAGACCACAGCTTTACTGGGGGAAAAAATAAAGCCAGTTTGTGCCACTTCAGGCTTCAGTCAGAGTAACTCATGAATTATGTGGGTTTGTGGCTGGTGAGATCACAAATCACTCACAGTTTGCTCTCCATGTTTCATCCTCAACGGATGTTTGAAGGGGAAGCATTTTATTTCTGTCCTCGTTTCCTTCCTTGGGTAAGGGTGTCAGGTTGCCAACTCTGGTTGGACATATTCCTGGAGGTTTCATCCCATGATTATCCCGCCTCTCAGTGCCCGCCTCCACCATTGGTCTATCAACATCTCCCCTATCACAGCTCGCCGCCCTCCCACGCCAACTGAAGAACAGACCTAATTGAACTTCAGCCAAACAGCCATTTTTTTTCCCTCATCTCCGATGTTTATTTTAAAACTTTTAAGCCAAAGCTCAGAAAGAAGATTAAAAGAAACACGAGAAATGTTTTAACGTCCCGAAGAATTTTCACCAGGATTGCTCACAACATTGCCATGGGTGTCAGTCTCCACTCCCTGGTGACTTCAGGACATTCCTGGAGCATTGAGCACCCAATAATGGAGACCAAGGCAGGGTGCCAAGGAGCTGAAAGGGGCTTTGCACTTTCCTGGTGGTGAATTTTCGCCTAAAACAGCTGAGCGTGTTTACATACAATTCCTGCTACATCAGAGCCCGAAAGTTGATTGTGACTGCTGTTGGTGTGCTGCATAAACCTCTGAGTGCTGCAGTCATGTAAATGGCAGTAGTGCGTAGGGAGGCTAAAATCTGTAAAAAGTTGCAAGTCTGGTCTTCAGGTACTTCACTCTGGCAATGTTCTTAGTTTGGAGGGGGTTTCCTTTCTCAGACAAGCTGAAACGAAGTACTTAAGGTGAGTAAATGGTATTGTTCAACCAGCGTGACTGAGATTGGTTTGTGCATTTATGTCAATGCAAACTGTACAAGCCTTTGTGCTCTTTGTCTGCCTTTGTTTTCATTTCAGCTGGTTATTTTTAGGATCAGATGTCAATGATCTGGGCAAAGGGTCAAATTTGGGTGCAATTGTCCCAGATTCGCACTAAGTGCATTAGTGGGCGGGTATAATGACATTTTACCCACCGGCCGCAATGGCAGCTTTCCAAGCCGTATCGTCCCAAACCGGCTGTGTTAATTATGCATTCCCGGGATACACGCCATTTCGATGGCGAGCGGGCTCCGATTTGCCCGCCACACCTTCACCTCGCCGCTTCAACACGCCAGGCACCACATTTAAAGTATAGCCGCGCACAATGCTTCCAGCCCAGGACTCCAGCAAAAAGACTGAAGTGAGATGTGGAAACTAAAGGCAGGAGATTTATTTTCTCAGGGGGAGCTTGGGACTTTCCCAGAAAACATTGATTCTTGGCACTCCCGTTGGTGCATTTTCTGACATGATTGTAATTCAGCTGTTCCAGCCAAAAGGAACTTCTCCTGGAAGAGTGACAGATATAGAAATAAAAGCCGTTGTAGGAGCTTCAATGTTACTTTGTAGGGCCCTGTAAATCTCATCCCAGGTATACCCTGCTAATGTGTGAATTCAAATCTTTCACCACACATACCAAGATAGAGTACACGATACATGCACTAAATAAAACTACCTCAGTATCGCATGCATCCCTGACCACAGTGGAACTGAGGTGAACGCTGGATTACTGTACATGATTTGAGAGCATGGTGGCTTAACAACTTCAAACAAACAACTTTTATTGTTAAGCAGCTTCATGAGAGAGGAGGTATTGAATGTTGAAACCAACATTAAATGAAACATTCACTAATGTTCCCCAGGGAAGAAAATCTACCATTCTTATTTGATCTGGCACTGTGGGTGTACCTACGCCAACACGTTCTGCCAGGACTCAAGAAGGCAGCTCACCACCACCTTGGCAATCGCCAGACATATTCCTGGAGACGTCATTACATGACTTCCTGGCCCCAACCACCCCACCCCCACAGTCCCACCATTGTTTGTGTACTTCTGGCACACTGCCTTCCCATGCCAATCGGAAAGCGAATAGATTCATCATTACCTGATTTGATGATTTCCACATCTTTTCCCCATTTCTGAAATTTTTATCATTAATAAAAGCGTTCAAATATATGTTTTTAAACGCATGATTTTTATTGGCCTGATGATATGTTTCTCTTGGGATTACGCACAGCAGTGACGAGAGGTTAGTTTTTAATTCTTGGAGACTCAGGTTACAGTCACATCATACACCTGTGGATCTATGAGGAAGGTAGACATATTTACTTCTTTAAAAAAGGAGCATAAAATATGGACAATTTGGCCTGGCAAAATGGGCTCCAGAAGATCAGGTGACTTCTTATGTGTTTTGTACAGACAAAGGGTTAGACGTGTCTGAGCACATCTCTGGGAAGTCACTTAAAATGCAAACTACTTCCCCAGGTGTTGATGACCACCCCTCTCCATTTCAATTGAAGAGACCTAAAGTAATAATGGCTGATAGACTCGGTGGCCCCTTGAAGATTACAAATAAACACATTGCAGAGGCTATTGACAGCTGGAATATTGTCGGGATATTAAACATCCTCCATTATGTGGCAAATTGCTTAGCCATCAACTCATTTGTGTGGACAATAGAAATATTGATACAATGATGAATGACAAAAGCTGGCTTATGGTTAAAAAAAAAAACCTTATTAACTGACATCTTGGAACAGCAGCAAGAAATCTGGGATTGAGGTAGAGATCTCGCCCAGGAAAGGAAGAGCCCTGTGTCGAAATTCATTACAGGCAGAGAAGTGGGGCTAATTCTTTTTACCTGCAAGATATATCCCCACTACAGGAGCTTGTCTATAGCTTCAACTGGGCCAAGCAAGCCAGGAGCCTACTATTGCAAGTAATAAGCCATTGAGAGTTCAAACTTCCAACCTTCATTGTCTTCAATGAACCAAGGGAGGATTCTCAGGCCTGCAAAGTTTCCAACTAACAACTTGAAGAATCAGCGTAATAGTGACTTTTGAAGACTCTTTAAAGATATCAGTGCATGTTACATCTTTAGAAATCGTCTATTCATATAAGTGTGTGTGTGTGTGTGTGTGTCTTGTATTTACTTTTCGGATCTTGGGAACAATAATTTATCCTTGCTTTTGATTTACAAGAAAGCCTGTTTTGAGCCTGTTCTTAAAAGTTACAACTGTCAAGGAGTCAAAACAGTCCTTCTCTCAAAATACATTTTGTTAGTGAGTCGAGAGATGAGAAAAAGAGGGAAATTATCCCACATCTCTCTCCTGTCTGTGGCATTACTGTGCAATGTTTGAGCACTGATAACTCTACCTCACTCTCTCCCTCTCTCCCGCTCTCTCTCTCTCACACACACAGGTTAACTTGCATTTTACTCTTTCAGCTGCTACTGAACCTGCACTGCCTTTTGAATATTCTCTAACACAGGAAGGTGTCAATCAAAATTAACTAAAATAAGTAGGCTTGTACTCTTTACTAAAACCACAAACACTTGTGTTAGGTGTTTATCTTGCTATTATCAGCAGCTGAATTGTCTGGCCTTCATTGCTGTTTTACCTTTATCAAAGAATAGATTTTTCTTCGCAGTGTGCAATGGTTACTGCTTCCAGATCAAACAATCATTAAAACAAAAGTAAAATGCACAAGAACATGGGTTCCAGGAATGGGAGGCTGAGGTTTGTGCCCTGATGTGATCCTGAGTGATTGGTTACATTCAATCTGCAGTTTGCCATCGACTATACTCTTCCTGCTCACTTTTGCTTCTCACATTTGCCCATGGATGCTGACCACTCCAATAAGCATGATGCGGGCTCAGTCCCCTATGTGTGTTGTAACAAAGGGATCTTCATTATGACTGCTAATGACTTTGAGAACATAACCAAGAACAACAACTCACCCATAAACAGACCAACTATCTGCATGATATAGCTGTTGGGATATCCTAAATCTGGGAATATGGGTATAATTCAATAATCAAATCTCAACATTATCATCAAATCTCATTTTTGTTGCTAACTCCTGGCAATTGTGTCAGTGAAATGACAGCAAGACTGAAGGAAAGCTGGTTAATTGATTCACTGCAACAACAACCTTCTCATCTCATCTCAGAAAAGTGCTTACAACTATTCCTGAAGAAAAATAAACCTTCACAAAAGACAACAGTTAGACATGACTCAGGAAGTTCCTAGGAGGAAATGGACAATGCTTTATAAGAAACTGCATGATAACTGTCTGTTAGTTGTGTGTAATGTCTTCAGGGATGAGTACTAACTGAACAAAGCTGTCATTCCCAACTCTCAGAAACTATCACTTTGTCTGGAAACGTTTTCGCCTTAAGTTCGTATGTGACTAGTAAGAAAAAGTAACATTTGATTGATTGATACTTCTAATAATGTCCAGTCTCACATCAAGCAATCTGATTGATCAATGCCGATGACCTAAAATCCCAATGACAATCTGACACCAGTTAAAACATTAAGGCCTAGAGTTTAACCATCACTGCCAGGCAATGTGTACAATCGGATGTGCGTGTGTTGTGTGAAGGTTTTAGACAGTCATTTAAAACATTTTTGAAGGTTGAAAGAAGCCTTGTGCGCCATTTTATGGTACTATTTTCTGCACAGAGTAAAGTGATTTATTATAGGTTGGGGCAAGGGAATCGTAATTGTTGCTTAGACCCATTGAACTCTGAATCGGTGTCAGATCTTTCAGGTAGGGTAATCTACTGATGCACTAGGGGAAGGGGTGGGATTTTACAGAGCCCACAAGAGTGGGAAACGTGTCATGCAGGGAACTTAATTAGACGGGATGCAAAATTTCAATTTCCCGACAGCGGGTTGAGATGCAGAGATACAGTCAACGGCATGTTTGCTGCATGCCAAGCCTTACACCAGCCTGTGGCAGGTTCCTGCTTGTAATAAGTTTGCATTCCATGAATACTCATTATTACAAAGCCTATTTTAAATATGTCCTACTTTCAGGGTAAAGTCAGCAGCGCATAAGAATCTCGTGGCACTTGATTCATACCCATTTAGATGTGGCGTGCACCAGTGTGCTTTGTGCTGTTGTGTGTGAGGTCAGAGGTTTTCCTTGTTTAACTCTATGGCACAAGGGAGGGGAGCAGGAGAATGGCAGCTTGCATGGAGGTTCGGAACTGGCAAGGGTGAATTGTGACGGGGGTGGGTGGAGCGAGTTTGGAGCATGTAGGAGGGGAAGATGTATCCAAGGGAGGACATGGTGGGGTCAGGGGCATGGAGGAGTGAAGTGGGGAGGACTTGGCATCCTGGGTCTGGTGAGGGGAAGGTTGGTGGAAACTGAGAGTCAAGGTAAGAGAATGAGGGGGCTAGAGGGCGGAGTCAATACTGTCCACAAGTGGGTCCATTTCAGGGCTTCGGCTGGCAGAGTCCTTACAGGGCTTTGAGTTCACCTACAACATTTCAATTATCCCCGCTGCGAGTGATCTCAGACAATGTCCTTTACAATGTGTAGAAGGGAGGGTCAGCTGAGCCTGCAAGTGTAGCCATGTCCCAAAGAGTGGTGAGTACAACAATGGACACGAACATGAACATTCAACAAAAATTGAACAAAAAAACACATTGTTTCTTCCATAATAAAGGAAATGTCCACCACATCCCCTGTAAAGAATCAATGCATGCCAACCATGAGGCATGCCAGTACACTTAGCCCTCTGACTAACCTAGTCTCAACAAATAGCGATGGGCGGGATTTTCCAACCTCGCCGCCCACGGGATTGCCCGGTCCCGCCAAAAGCCAATGGGCCGCCGAGTCTCCCGTGGCGGGTCCCACTACAACGGGGCAGGACAATCCTGGCCGACGATGCACATATGAATAAAGTGAAATCAATGTGATGTGAATTATTTACAAATGAAATTTAAATTTGAAAAACACCTTTGTGCCCTCAAGTCTTATGTTCATGGCAATATAGCAGGAAAGTTTTGGCTGTGACGTAGAGCCTCCATTTGACCAAGGTGCCGTTTTACATTAGAAAAACAGAAGAGGTCATATTGGACTTGAAACGTTAACTCTGTTTCTCTCACCACAGATGCTGCCAGACCTGCCGAGCTTTTTCCAGCACTTTCCATCCTTTTTTTCAGATCTCCGGCATCCACAGTATTTTGTTCCTTTATAGGCCACCTGTAGATGCAGCATTCTCAGCTGATGGTGGGTTTTCCCAATAAAAAGGTTCCCCACCGCCGAATCACACGTGTTTCCTCTGCATGCTGCCGTCACTTAAAATTTTAATTGTGATCGCGTGGGAAATGGCAAAAAGCGAGGGAGCACAAGTGGAGTACCATCCTGGTATTGCCATTGGGAACAGTACACTGTTGACAATATCCACCCCCATTAAGTCAAAGTTGCTCCACCAGTCTCGAACAACTTCAGCTTCTTTATCTAATGAGCACTCAGCAAGTTTTTGACCGACAACAATAGAAGAGGCGAAGGGGCATTTGACCTTTTCAAGAGAGATATTCCGAGACTTTGCTACCCTGGGCCAGTGTTCCTTCTTGCCATTTCATTTCTTCAAGTGCTCGTATCTTAGCAATAAGCTAAGATACTTAAGAGAAAACCTTCCCTCTTCACTTAGAAAATAAGCAGAACTGAGGCCTGAGGCTTTTACTATGACTTTACAAGTGTACATCCAGCCATAGGACTGGTTATTATTTTAAACTAAATTGGAGAGTCTCCATTATGTACTAAAAAAAGCAAACAGCTGGCAATAAGTTAAAGGTTGTTGTTCCATCTCAGGATCATGCTGACATTTACAAAATGCTTGAGGTTTGGTCACACACTTTATAATATTATCAGAAGTATTCGATCAAAAGATAATTACTTATAGTTCAGTGCCAGCTGTCCACTATATGATAATGATTCTTGGACACAAAGGAGTCAAACTTCTGGGACTTTTTGGATAGAGGATTTTAGAACAAAAAGATCTTCTCTATAGTTCCACATGATGTAAGTCCACTCCAGCAGGAAAGCACAGGGAATTAATGATAAAACAACAGCACAATCCAAGGGTATGAACAACAATTCCGGGGATGTGAAGAGAATATTCTTCGATCCATTTAATCGGATCACTGAAGAGATTTTCTGCAGTTTGGATTACAGTTTAGGGTAAATCCTAACAGTTTTTCACTCTCATGTTACTGGAGCTGAAGTTTCTTCCGCACCATGAGGGCTATATCACACACCACATGAAAAATGCAGAGGTCATTTAAATCTATTTTATTCGATTACCTATGACCTGATGCATCCATATGATTCCTATGGAGTTTAGAGTGGAATCATTAGTTGCACGAATTCATGTTATTGTACACCATATCCGCCAGGAATGGTAACATGAGCCAATGCACGACCTTTCCTCCCAGAGCTGCTATGTAAGCCTGTATTTGGATGAGTAGGATTGGAAGCACATATTATTATGCTGGGTAGTTAGATGAAATTCTCTTAGACTGCTAGAAATTAAATGGGGCATTTTACCCCCTTCTGAGTGCAGAGGAATGAAAGCTACTCCCAAAACTAAAAGTTACCAAGTGACCCTGGACACTGCTCTACGACACAGATCCAGGACATCACAATGGCAGCAGCAGGATGCACTAAAGTTAAGCAGAATTAACCTTCCTTGTCCTTTGTGGTTCCACCAGCTGGATCTCCTTTGCTGCCATTGGAACAGGCGGCAGGACCCATCTGTTGTGCCTTTGTGCCTCTTAAACACTTTGAGTCTCTTATTGTGGTGCACAAGAAAATACAATTCTTCTCAAGCTTCCATCGTATTGGTGAATGGCATTGGCCTGGCTATTAATAGCAGTGGGTTACTTAGGTGGAGGGATAGAATTTCAGATGAAAAACACGGTGGTTGTTTTCCCACGTGCTGTGGCGTTTTAACGTGGCCCAGACATCAGCTTGATTGATTTGGCTTGGCTTCCAATTGAATGGGGAGCAGTCCAGAGAGGCCTTATTAGGGGCAGGTAGGTCCAATCCCAGTCCCTGGGGATCCCCAATCCAGGGTGAGACCTGATCCTAACCTCAGGGGTCTTTGTTTTGGGGGTGGGTGGGGGGGGCATGTTCTGATGCTGGGGGAGCTTGGGGGATGGAAGGAACCACTGCTGCTCCTCTTGGCCCACAAGAAGCACTAGAAAAAGCACTTACCTTCATCCTGGAGCTGTCCACACCTAACTTAAGATGTTGGATTTCCCAAGTCCTGGGAAACCTAACCAGTGATTGTAAAACTTGCAAAGCAGGTTACACCAGACTGCCAACCTACCTCTGGGGAACAGATTGGCTGCATACCCTTTGTCCTGCCTCCATAAAACTCACTAGTGGGCAGGTTGTAGACAGGGTTGGGGGTAAGGATTCAGACTTTTTGAAATATTGATATCTGACCCATTGTTGTGTGCTAAAATTCACACCATTGAGGTAACTCTGTTAGCGCCACTGGAACACTTTGTATTTTAGAATATGCAAAGACTTGCACCTTAAGGGCCAATGCTGTCAAAGGAGGAATATTATAAGCACATGCCTGCCTCTAGTGTGTATTATCTAATGGGGGAATATGGATTTAGTAAAGGTTCAACAGGCTGGACTCTTTCTCCTCCCCCCTCATCAGAATGCTTATGAAAAATAAACGCATTTTCTAAATACTACCAAACACAATTGTGAGAGAGAACCAAGTCCTCTTCATGACGCTCCATGGGTAAATGAAGAGCATTCCCTTGCTGAGACTTGACCCCCATCACCTACAATAAAAGCACCAATGCATTAATGATAGCAACATCAACTTACACTTTGATCGAACCTTCAATCTAGTAAAACATCCCAAGGTGCTTCACAGGAGCATTATCAAACAAAATTTGACACTGAGTCACAGAAGGAGATATTAGGATAGATGATGGGCAAAAGCTTGGTCAGAGGTAGGTTTCAAGGAGCAAAGGATGAAAGTGAGGTAGAGAGGCAGAGAGGTTTAAGGAGGGAATCCCAGAGCTGAGGGCCTAGCCAGCTGATCAGGGAGGTTCAAGAAGCCATAATTAGGAAATGTAGAGATCTCAGTAGATTATAGGTGTGGTAAAGTGGAGTGCTATGTAACTTTAAGCTAACCATGTGACTAAAGTGACCAATCGCTACATAGTGCAGGCTTCTTGGGTAACTGGAAGCCTAGAGCTGGAGGTGATTGAAGAAGCACACATGATGTTAGTGCTCTGTTCTTAGTACCAATAAACTATCGTGTTTGTTCAGTTAATCGGCCTCTCTGCCTATATTGTTTCAAGCACCAACTTATGTGTTAATATCAAGGGGGCAGCTAGTGATCGCTGGATAAAGTGAACCTGATAACTAAAAACATAAAAATAGGGCTGGAGGAGATTACAGAGAGAGTTGCGGGGGATGGGGGTGAAGTCATTGACGGACTTGAAAACAAGAATGAGAATTTGAAAACTGGGGCATCCTAAATAGTTAATAATAACGATGCTGGCTCAGAGTGTGAAAGAAATACAATTCAAAATCTTTCGGCAATGTTGGGAGAATTTTTTTGCTGCATGGCCCCTTCTCAATTTGACAAATCTGAGTTGTGTGAAATGCTGGTTCAGATGTTTTAGATTCCTGCATAGCTTGTCTACTATCTTCCCTCCCAAATATCACGAGGAAAATGTCATTAATGCATTATTAGGCAGCCAAAAGCTTTGTTGCCTTTTTGACAAAGCTATTCTACAGGTTTGATTTGGTGCAACCCTTTAATTGTTAAATAGTGAACCGGGCAACCACAAAGCTTAAAAAAACAACTTGTTAATTATAGACTAACTCTGAACGACTACACGCCTAGATTCCACCAGCTTTTTTGTTGCTGTTATGAAGCAGTTATAAACAGCTGCAGGATTTCTGTACACTGCAATTCAGAATTTAAGAACAGCACAACAGTGGAGGGAAAAAAAATAGTAAAAAAACGATTCTTCACTTCCAGGCCATTCGGGTGTTGTCCAAATTAACCATGAAGTGAACTCCGTGTGACCTCCCCCTCCCCCCCAACCCCACCCTGCCCCAAGCTGCAATGCACTTTTTGCAACAGGTTGGCTGCGGCTATCATCAAAATGTCAATCAAACTCCTACACCCCTCTTCCCCATTGTCCGATGAAAAATGCATGACGTTGGCAGACAGTCGTTTTCTGCGGAGCAGCTCTGTCAGTGACTGCTATGCTGCTATCTCGCAGCTTAATCCAGAAAACATTCACACAATGTTGCTAAATGCATAGCAGTTAGAAGGCAAATCATAAAGTCCATTGATTTCATTATGGGGTGGGGGTTGGCAGAGGGAGGGGTTCATATTTTAAAAATGACATCGATATGAACTGTAGAAATGGTGACCTAACATAGCTGAACCAGGGTTGTCGACCCATAACTAAAGCATTTATGAGATTGAATTGAATTTGACCTGTCGCTTAAGCGTTAATAAACTTGCAGGATCACACTCACGTCGAATTTAGGTTAGTCTCTTTGATCAGACTGCAGCATTAAGTCGTCCAGTCAGCAATCCTCCTCCGATTCTCACTCACGGTGCGATTATTCTTATACAATCATTCTGCTTAACAAGTATTAAATAAGAGGCTATTTTCTGAGGGAAAATGTTGTGGTTTCTAAAGTTACTCCCGTTCTGTACAAATGTGTGGAGTGTGTAGTGAAGGGAGCAGGATTAGTCAGTGCACCAGCTGAAATGACACACTAAAGAATCATGCAGTTTATTTTAACAAAGGTTCAGAAAATAAAATTACCAATCATTTAAAAGTGTAGAATGGAATCATAGAATGGTTACCACACAGGAGGCCATTTGGCCCCTTGAGCCTGTGCCAGCTCTCTACCAGAGCAATTTGCCTAGTGCCACTGTCTCACCCTTTCCCCTGCAACTTCTTTCTCTTCAGATAATGATCCATTTCCCTTTTGAAGGTCACGACTGATTGTGCCTCCACCACACTCTCAGGCAGTCCATTCCAGGTCCTAGCACTTGCTGAGTAAAAACGTTTTTACCTCCTGTTGTCTCCATTGCTTCTTTTGCCAATCACTTTAAACCTGTGACTCTCTGGTTCTCGACCCTTCCATCAAAGGGAGCAGTTTCACTCTATCTGCAATGCCCAGACCCTCCCCCCCTCCATCAACTCTCCTCTCAACTTTCTCTTTGCCAAGGAGAACAACCCCAGCTTCTCTAATCTATCCCTCCTCCCGGGAAACATTCTTGTAAATCTTTTCTGCACTATCCCCAATTCCTCACATCCTTCCTAAAGTGTGGCACCAGACTTGGACAGAATACTTCAGTTGAAGCCATACCAGTGTTTAGTAAAGGCTCATCATAACTTTCTTGCTTGTGTACTCTATGCCTCGATTCATAAAGCCCAGGATCCTGTTTGACTTTTAACCTGCAGTGCCACCTCGAACAATTTGTGCACATATACCCCCAAGCCCCTCTGCTCCTGCACTCTCTTCACAATTGTAATCTTTATTTATATTGCCTCTGCTCATTCTTCCTAACAAAATGTATCATATCACACTTCTCTGAATTAAATTCCTTTTGCCACTTGCCCACATATTTTACCCATTTGTCTGTGTCCTCTTCAAATCGATCACTATCCTCACAGTTTGCAATACTTACAAGTTTTGTATCAACTTCAAATTTTGAAATTGTGGCTTGCACACCCAAGCCTAGGTCATTAACGTAGATCAAGAAAAGCAGCGGTCTTAGTACCGATCTCTGAAGAATCCTACTATACACCTCCTTCCAGTCTGAAAAACAACGGTTCACCACTACTCTGTGTTTCCTGACACTTGGCCAACTTCATTTCCATGCTGTCACTACTCCTTTTATTCCATGGGCTTTAACTTTGCTGGCAAGCCAATTATGTGGCACTGCCCTTGACTTCAAGGCAGCATTTGACCAAGTTTCTTTATTCATTCACGGAATGTGGGCTTTGCTGGCTCGGCCAGCATTTATTGCCCATCCTTAGTTGCCCTTGAGTGGGGCATCAAGGAGCCCTGGCAAAACTGGAGTCAATTGGAATCGGGGGAAGACTCTCCACTGGTTGGAGTCATACCTAGCACAAAGGAAGATGGTTGTGTGGTTGTGGTTGTTGGAGGTCAATCATCTCAATCCAAGAACATCACTGCAGGAGATCCTCAGGGTAGTGTCCTAGGCCCAATCATCTTCACCCGCTTCATCAATGACCTTCCTTCCATCATAAGGTTAGAAGTGGGGATGTTTGCTATTATTGCACAATGTTCAGCACCATTAGCGACTTCTCCGATACTAAAGCAGTCCATGTCCAAATACAGCAAGATGTGGACACTATCCAGGCTTATGCTGACAAGTGGTAAGTAACATTCATGCCACACAAGTGCCAGGCAATGACCATGTCCAACAAGAGAGAATCTAACAATCACCCTTTGACATTCATGGCATTACCATCACTGAATCCCCCATTACCAACATCCTGGGGGTTACCATTGACCAGAAACTGAACTGGACTAGCCATATAAATACTGTGGCTACAACAACAGGTCATAGGCTGGGAATTCTGTGGCAAGTAACTCACCCCCTGACTCTCCAAAGCCTGTCCATCTACAAGGCACAAGTCAGGAGTGTGATGGAACACTCTCCACCTGCCTGGATGAGTGCAGCTCTAACAACACGCAACAAGCTGGACATGATCCAGAACAAAGCAGCCCACTTGATTGGCACGCCATCCACCACCTTAAACATTCACTCCCTCCACCACCGACGCACAGTGGCAGCAATGTATACCATATATAAGATGCACTGCAACAATTCACCAAGAATCCTTCAACAGCATCTTTGAAACCTGCAGCTTCTACCATCTAGAAGGACAAGGGCAGCAGATGCATTAAACACCACCACCTTCAATTTCCCCTCCACACACCACTCGCCATCCTGACTTGGAAATATACAGCCGTTCCTTCACTGTCGCTGGGTCAAACTCCTGGAACTCCCTCCCTAACAGCACTGTGGGTGTACCTACACCACAGGGACTGCAGCGGTTCAAGAAGGCAGCTCATCACCACCTTCTCAAGGGCAATTAGGGATGGGCAATAAATGCTGGTCTAGCCAGCGAAGCCCACAACTCAAGGACAAATGAACAAAAACTCTCATCATCGTTACATTATCAGAAAAGCTAAAACAAGTTAGTTAAATATGATTTGCATTTCACACATCCAGCCTGCCTTTTCTTAATTAATCCACACTTCTCCAAGTGACTGCTCTTTTGCCTGAATTATCATTCCTAAAACCTTTCCCACCACCGAGGTTAAACTGACCTCCAGTTTGCAGTTACACATTGGGCAGAAAGTGACGCTCAGCAGGCGTGCCTGCGCATGACCCAGCCGAGTGTAAAATGATGTGCGATGACATCGGGCAAGTGTCCTGACGTCATCACGCGGTCCTGTGATATTTCTTTTGGTGGGCACGCATTGTAGTTGGCAGTGCCCCTACTGACTATTAAAAGGCCTATTAAGGCCATTAAAAAGTTAACTAAATTCAAATTTACGCTGCCCGTCCAACTTCACGGTTGGCGGGTACGCGAAAAGGTCAAGCGGCCTTTACATTTTTTAGGAAACCTCATCCACGGGCGGGGTGAGGTTTCGTCAAGCAAATAAAAATCACATGAATATTTTACACTTGAATCAAAAACATGCCCCTGCTCAGAGTCACATGAGGGGACATGTTTCATAACATTTATAAGATCATTAATTTTTTTAAAATCCGAAATCAGTTCATGCCCCTGAGGTGGCTTTCTGCCTCAGGGGGATTGTGTGGTGCGCACTTGCGCGTATGTGCCAAGGTAGCGCTTGCCCGGCTCACACTCCTCCCCTGGCCCGCCCACACAGGCAGCGCTCAGCGCCCTGCCACTCACCTTTCACCCTGGGTGGGCCTTAATTGGCCCGCCAGCGGGAAATTGCCTTCTGGGCCCGATCGCGGGCAGTGGCCGACTTCCCAACCGCCCCCGCTGAGCCCGAATGCCAAGGGCAAAGTTCTGCCCATTATTTTAACAAAGCTGCAACTCGCAATTCTCCAGTTTGCTGGCACTGTCTCTGTATCTAAGGAAAACTGGAAGATTATGGCCAGTGCCTCAGCAATTTCCACCCTTACTTTCCGCAGCATCCTCAGATGCATCCCATCCGGTCCGGGTGACTTAACAACTTGAAGTGCAGCCATCCTTTCTCATACCTCCTCATCAACAATTTTCAGCCTAGCTAGCATCTCAACTACCCCACTTTTCACTGTGACTTTTGCAGCACTTTCTCCTATGGCAACTATAGATGCAAGATGCTCATTTACATCTCAGCCATGCCCTCTGCCTACTTGCAAACAATGAATAGGCTGAATCCTACAGTTATTGTATGGTAAGTGATATGGGTGATACTGCCACTTAGGTATCTATTTAAAAACAAGAGTGTCACCATCATTACCTTTTAATTGTGCTTCTGAATCTGGCAGTTTTTTGTTAAACCTACACACTATTCTCCTTTTATTGTTGTTTTTATTTTGCTTTGTTTTTGAATGATGAGTCCCACTGACACAACTGTGCATTGGTTTACAGTGGCTTCAATGCACTGTGCCTCACTGTATGGTTTTGCCAATCTTTGTTCAGTGGTGCACTTGGCATTCTCCAATTCATCTCAATAATCCATTCCCAACACCTTTTTGTGAGGGCAAAGCAGGAACCGGGGCAATGGCCCCAGTTTTAACTCAATCAAAATGCACTCACTGACACGGGGTGGTGGCTGGGGGGGGGTTAGGATCTTACACCCCGCGGGCGATTATGCGCCTGACCCGATTAGGCGTAAAATAGCACTCGATATTTCGGTCGGCGGGTGCGAGTGATTACCGGAGCCGCGCCTGGCGTTAATTAAGACGCCACTTAAGGCGATTAAAAAGCCAATTGGTGCGGATTTTTTGTTGCCCGTGTGATTTCGCATTTGTCGCATGGGCAAAACGGGCAGGTGGTCAGCTGACATGTTCAAACACTTCATCCATGGGCGGACTAAGAGGGGTGAGCCGCATTGCCAGTGTGAGTGGTGAGGAGTTTGGGGCACAGTTTGCTGCTGGTGATTTATTGGCACTTGGCAGCTTCACCTCTGGACGGGCCTTCATTCTTAACATTTCCAGGCTTCATATGAGGATTCATTGGTGTCTCCAATGCCCCGAGAGAATTCAGATCATGTTTGGACCCTTCCAGGTATCAGACAGCCTTCCCTTACCCTGGTAATGGGGATTGTGGTCTCCGCTGGGGGCATATCCTCTGAGGAGGAAGAGAGGGGCAGAAGGGAGAGGAGGCCAGGTGTCCCTATTCAGCCCCCGGGGGAGGGGCCTGTGGGAGGAGAGACGCAGGCACAAGGGGCGCAGGGCCAGCAGGTAGTCCAAGGTGGAAGGGGCTGCAGAAGATGCCACTATCCTGCTGCCAGGGTTTACAGGCAGCGATGCAGCTACCTCAATATGCCTGAGGTGTAATGTCGAAGGAGGCTCCGTCTCTCCAGGGAGACTGTGACCTCCATTTGTTAGATGATTGGGCCTGAGATCAGCTCCAACTGTGTGGGTGGACACCCCATGCCAGTGGCTCTGAAAGTTACAGTGGCCCTCAACTTCTATGCCTCCGGTCTCTTTCCAGGGGTTAGTGGGTGATCTGTGTAGAGTCTCCCAATCACCTGTCCACTGTTGCATCAAGCTGGTGACAGAAGTTCTGTTCAGGCGGGTACTGACCCTTATTCATTTCCGTATGGCCAGCCAGGCTGAGTGAGCCAGAGGCTTTGCAGCAATTGCTGCATTCCCCCATGTCCAGGGTGCTATAGACTGTACACATGTGGCTATCAAGGCGACAGCGGGTGAGCCCGGTGCCTTCATCAACAGGAAGGGATTCACTCCATGAACGTGCAGATAGTGTGTGACCACAGGATGCAGATTCTACAAGTCTGGGCAAAGTACCCAGACAGCTCCCATGGTGCTTACATCCTGAGACACACCCAGGTGCCGAGGCTCTTCTGTGCTCTAGCCCAACTGGATAGACGGCTGCTGGATGACAAGGGCTATCTGCTGAAGAGGTGGCTCATGACGCTTTTCTGCCACCCAAGAACAGAGGCTGAGCAGCATTACAATATGAGTCATGTCTCCGCTAGGGCTGTGGTAGAGAGGACCTTAGGTCTTCTCAAGATGCGCTTCCGATGCCTGGACCATTCAGTGGGCACACTGCAATACCCCCCACCAGAGTGGGTGTCACTGATAGTGGTTACATGCTGCACTCTCCACAATCTGGCACTGGCAAGGGGGGACCCACTGGAGAAAGAGGATGTTGATACAGTTGCACAGGCCACAGAGGATGACTTCAGTAGTGAATTAGAAGAGAAGTGAGGAGAATGCTGAAGGCGTGGAGGCAGACCTCAGTGACCTCCAGACAGGTAGGGACAGTAAGGATGCCTTGATCCAATGCTCCTTCAGCTAGGCTACCAAAGATCCGCTCCCACCTCATGCCAGGGCTGCCACCTCCATCCCGGATGTCTGAAATGACTCTCATTTGAACCTACTCAGTGCCTGTGCAATAATGTTTAGAGCCACTCACATCCAGCATTACATACTGGCATACCCTGGACCAAGAAAATAAAAAAGTGAAGCATACTAAGGCCATGACGACAAATGCAAAATTTATCTCATTTTGACAATCCAAACAAACTTACATATCCTTCTCTGGCTTTCATTCCCAGACCAATAAAGATAAACCAAACATAAATGAACAGAAGCTCACTGTCCCTCTTGTTCTCATTGTGCCTTTAACTTACGTTTCCAAGTGCTACGTCTTGGTGCTCCCCCATCACTGGTACCAGCATTGGAGACAGCCGGCTGACTCTGCTGTCTTGGTGGCCTTGATGATCTTGGCGGTTGTCCTCCGGCCAGTGGAGCCTGTCCTGGCCCTGCCTGGGTTGGAGTGGCCAGTGCCATGGCTGGCATCTCCCCAGTCATCGCAACCTCATCAGATGCCACAGTCACTGCAGAGGACGGAGGAGCTGCTGCCATCATCCAGAGTGCCCTGAGAGGAGCCCGCAGAGATGACAGGCAGCTCATGCGCCAACGCGAGGTCACTCTGGACCTCCCTGTTCACCATTGGTGGATGGGCACCGAGCTGGGATACTGGGTGCCTCATCCATCTTCCACACTGGTACTGGCCACCTGAGGTCAGTGCCTGTGTGAGGGCTTGCAGGTCTGAGCGCAACCCCAGGAAACCCTCATTCTGTCCCTGGAGCTGCCTCTCCATGAGAGTTGCCACTCTCCCAATGGAGGAGGCAGTGCGCTCGGCCATGAGGGTTAACACGGTGCTTATGCTCCACATGGACTCCTTCACAACAGAGACCATGGCATCCATAACCTCATGGATCTCCGCCAGATCCTCCCACACATCCCGCTGAATGTCCAGCATCTGCTGCCTAATGGGCGATTCCAGAGGCTCATCATCTGCCATCGACCCAGCCTTGTCCTGGTCTCCAGCAGTCCTTTGAGTGCCCTGCTGGCACTCTGGGCACTCTCTGCCTCCGCCTGCACCTCAAGCGGGTGGGAAGTGCCCTCACTGCTGTGCACTGACATTCTAGTCGCTGATCTAATGCCCACCGAAGTGCTGGTATCTGCGCCGATGCCTGGTTCAGAGACCGGGTGTGACACAGGTGCAAATGATGCCCCTTGGTCTGCCAGCATCAGGGGGGCCCCTTGGGGTGCACAGAGCGAGTGCCAGCTGATGAACCTAAAAGGGAGAACAAGACATATCATTAGTTAAAGTCACCACACTGTCACTGTGCATGCCAGGCACCCTGGTGAGGCCATGGAGATCTGCATCATGGTGTCATCATCTTTCAGTGTTCAACAGGGACTCCAGGTTTGAGGCTCCCATCAGTGAAGGGACTACACTAGAAAGATTGCACAATCCGAAACGCTCACTTCTGTGCACTGCACTCTTACCTTCGTCTGGCACCCCCACCTCTCCACATCTGGTTGCATGGGGAGTGTGCTGACTCTCCATCTCAAGGGTGTATTGCTCAAACCGGGAGAGCAGCAGAAGGCTGAGTGGGCCTCAGCCTGTACGTGACCTCTCTGATTGGTTATGTCTTGTCTTCTGAATGCTGAATGCTCCTGAAGAGGAGCATTGATTAGCCCACTCTTTATCTGAAGCGCCATTGCAGCCTGGCCAACCCCAGCTGAGGAACACCTCACAGGGCACATCTGAGTGGCCCTCGAGCTGTAAGTCTCTCAGTCCAAGCAGCCAGTGCTCACTCCCTTGGCCAGCTCCGGCATCATTGACAGTTGGCGCTCAGACTCTAGCACTGCTGAGGTCCACAGGGGGACGGCCACACCTTAACACTTCAGCACACTGACCCGTGGCAAAACGGTACTCACCCTTCCTGAGTGGAGTATGTCATTGAACTGCTTTGGCACTGCACCCATATGCGCCGCACCATCTCGTGGCTGCTGACCAGTGCTACCACCTCCTTCCATGCCCTCTTAATGAGGAGCAATGGCCTCCTCCTCCCATCTCTGGGGAAAAGGGTGACCCTCCTGGTAGCCACCTCCTCCAGGAGGACGGCGAGGCACTCAAGTGCCCACCCGAATTGCCCCCCTGCCTGGCGTCTCCAGCCGCACTTGACTCCATAACGGGAATGTTGAAGGCGCACAGGAGACATTCTCCCATGGCAGCCTGGGCTGTTTTTAAACTGCCCCCCTCGGCCCTTCCTGACCAGTGACGAGCCGCGTTTCACGGTCGGGGGGATGATCGCCGGCGGTGGACCCTTTCCCGGCCTGTCCCGGGCCTGCCTACCATGCCCGCCCGATGGCTTCAAAATCCTGCCCCAGAGTTAAAATTGAGTCCCATCTCTCCACCGGTGCTGAAAGTTGCGTTTAGTTTGAAAACCAAACGATGGCGGAAGGGGAGGGGGTAGGGGAAAATAGACTCCGAGGTGCTTTTTCAACGCTGTGAACACGTTAATGCAAATTCTCCTCCTTGCTCTCAGAACAAAATAAGTGCAGCATAGGAAGGAGCAGGAGGAGTGTGGTCAGAGTACATCGAAACCAATCCCCAAAGATTCCTGGCTCTGCCAGGGCTGAAGCAAGTTACATGAAGGAAGTTCGGATGGTGAAATTCAGTTCCTAACGGAATGAAGTCACAGCACAAAACCATCCATTACTTTAATGCTGAAAAAAGGGGGAAATCTGCAAACATTGAGACTACATCCAGTGTTTGAAGCGATAAAGGTTGAGTTAGCACACCTGACTTTGGATATGCGTTTGCAATGTTAACCCAGCAGTAGGTTTTCCTCCATGGGTTTCGGAGATATGTGGTACCTGAGAGGAACGGATGTCCCAACAGATTTCCTCTCCCGAGCCAGGCAAGGAGCCTGGAGAAACCCTCAGGTGCTGGCGATAGGTCAAGAATCAGCTGCTCATTTTTCAGGTGCCAGAGATCAGCACCAGAGAATTTCCAAGTGCCTCATGTCGAATAGTGGGAGGAGGGCGAATAAACAAAGAGCCCTCTTTTTAAAATTCTTTCACGGGATGTGAGTTTCGCTGGCTTGGCCAGTATTCATTGCCCATCCCTAGTTGCCCTTGAGAAGGTGGTGCTGAGCTGCCTTCTTGAACCGCTGCCTTCTTGAACCGCTGCAGTCCATGTGGTGTAGATACACCCACAATGCTGTTAGGAAGGGAGTTCCAGGATTTTGACCCAGCGACAGTGAAAGAACAGTGACATATTTCCAAGTCAGGATGGTGAATGACTTGATGGGGAACTTCCAGGTGGTGGTGTTCCCATCTATCTGCTGCCCTTGTCCTTCTAAATGGTAGTGGTCGTGGATTTGGAATGTGCTGTTGAACGACCCTTGGTGAATTCCTGCAGTGCATCTTGTAGATGGTACACACTGCTGCTACTGTGCGTCGTATTGGAGGGAGTGAATGTTTGTGGATGTGGTGCCAATCAAGCGGGCTGCTTTGTCCTGGACGGTGTCCAGCTTCTTGAGTGCCAGGCAAGTGGGGAGTATTCCATCACACTCCTGACTCGTGCCTTGTAGATGGTGCACAGGCTTTGGGGAGTCAGGAGGTGGGTTACACATCGCATGATTCCGAGCCTCTGACCTGCTCTTGTAGCCACGGTATTTATATGGCTAGTCCAGTTCAGTTTCTGGTCAATGGTGACACCCAGGATGTTGACAGTGGGGGATTCAGTGATGGTAATGCCATTGAACAGCAAGGGGTGATGGTTGGATTCTCTCTTGTTGGAGATGGTCATTGCCTGGCACTCGTGTGATGCGAATGTTACTTGCCACTTGTCAGCCCAAGCCTAGATATTGTCCAGGTCTAGCTGCATCTTGTCTGCACCTTGTCTCATGCTTTGATCTTCCTTAATGACCCTGCTGACTCTCCAATCAGAATGGGGGTTATGGGACGTCCCCATAGACTCTTCCCCCTTTGTCATGGCCCTGTACTTAGGGATGATTGTGTTCCCTAGAAACAGAGCAGAGGGAAATTTCCCTTTTCTCTTTTCAAATACTGGTGATCCCTTGTGATCTTGGAACATTTTTTCTTCAGTTCTTTAATAATTCTATACAAAATAACGAAAAAAAAGACTAATCTCAGTCAAAGCGCTCATATAAGATGGCTGGTGTGGTTTTTAAGTCCTTCTCAAGTTAGAGTTACAGCAAATTGTTGCTCTACAGTTAAGATACAGTGGAGAGACTAAAACCTGGACATTCCACACTGAGGCGTGCTTCAAAAACAACATCTTCAATTCATGTAGTGCCTATAACATAGTAAAACATCCCAGTTGCTTCAACAGAGAGATATCAATGTTTCACACTGAGCCACATAGGGATATTAAGGCAGATGAGCAAACACTTGGACAAAGGGGTAGGTTTTGAGGAGTGTCTCAGAGGAGTGTTAGGGAGGCAGAGCAGTTTAGGAAGGGTATTTCTGAGCAATTAGTGAGTGAAAAACTGTTGTTCTATTCACCAGCGCTGACTAACACCAATACCTATTTCAAGATCACAAAATTTCTCCAAGCATTAAGAATAAAAATGTGAAGACCGGGGTTGTATACCCCCTCAGGATTGTTTTGGACTCTTCAGGAATTGTAAGTTAACATCTCGGTCACTGCAGTGAGCAGCTCAGCAGAAAAATCACAGGGGCTTTGAAATTCTCAATTTTTTTGAATATTTTTAATTAATTATTGAAGCGTTGGGGATGGGGAGGAAAGGGCTGTTTGCCAGGGTGGATCAGTTGGAGGCAGGAAATCACGTGACGAGATCCCCAGGAATGCACCCAACCGGCACTGGCAACCTTAGTTGAGACCTGCTAAGACAATGCAATAATTCTGAACTGCTCAAGATGGGCTGGAGAGTGCATCATCGCAAATCCAATCCATCCAATTAGACCATAAGACATAGGAACAGAAATTAGGCCATTCGGCCCATCGAGTCTGCTCTGCCATTCAATCATGGCTGATAAGTTTCTCAACCCCATTCTCCCGCCTTCTCCCCGTAACCTTTGATCCCCTTACCAATCAAGAACCTATCTATCTTGGTCTTAAATACACTCAATGACCTGGCCTCCACAGCCTTCTGTAGCAATGAATTCCATAGGTTCACCACTCTCTGGCTAAAGAAGTTTCTCCTCATCTCTGTTCTAAAAGGTCTTCCCTTTACTCTGAGGCTGTGCCCTCGGGTCCTAGTCTCTCCTACTAATGGAAACATCTTCCCCACGTCCACTCTATCCAGGCCTTTCAGTATTCTGTAAGTTTCAATCAGATCCCCCCTCATCCTTCTAAACTCCATCAAGTATAGACCCAGAGTCCTCAAACGTTCCTTATATGTTAAGCCTTTCATTCCTGGGATCATTCTCGTGAACCTCCTCTGCACCCTCTCCAGGGCCAGCACATCCTTTCTGAGATACGGGACCCAAAATTGCTCACAATATTCTAAATGTGGTCTGACCAGAGCCTTATAAAGCCTCAGCAGCACATCCCTGCTTTTATATTCTAGTCCTCTCGAAATAAATGCCAACATTGCATTTGCCTTCCTAACTACCGACTCAACCTGCAAGTTAACCTTAAGGGAATCCTGGACTAGAACTCCCAAGTCCCTTTGCACTCCAGATTTCTGAATTCTTTCCCCATTTAGAAAATAGTCTATGCCTCTATTCTTCCTACCAAAGTGCATGACCTCACACTTCCCCACGTTGTATTCTATCTGCCACTTCTTTGCCCATTCTCCTAACCTGTCCAAATCCTTCTGCAGCCTCCCCGCCTCCTCAATACTACCTGTCCCTCTATCTATCTTTGTATCATCTGCAAACTTAGCCAGTATGCCCTCAGTGCCTTCATCTAGATCATTAATGTATAAAGTGAAAAGTTGTGGTCCCAACACTGACCCCTGCGGAACTCCACTAGTCAGCGGCCGCCATCCTGAGAAGGACCCCCTTATCCCCACTCTCTGCCTCCTGCCAGATAGCCAATCTTCTATCCATGCTAGTACCTTGCCTCTAACACCATGGGCTCTTATCTTACTGAGCAGCCTCCTGTGCGGCACCTTGTCAAAGGCCTTCTGGAAGTCCAAGTAGATAACATCCATTGGCTCTCCTTTGTCTAACCTACTCATTACCTCCTCAAAGAATTCTAACAGATTTGTCAGGCATGACCTCCCCTTGATGAAACCATGCTGACTTTGCCCGATTTTACCATGCACTTCCAAGTATTCTGAAATCTCATCCTTAACAATGGACTCTAAAATCTTACCAATGACCGAGGTCAGGCTAATCAGTCTTTAATTTCCTGCCTTTTGCCTCACTCCCTTCTTAATCAGGGGGGTTACGTTAGCGACTTTACAGTCCTCTGGGACCCTCCCTGACTCCAGTGATTCCTGAAAGATCACCACTAATGCCTCCACTATCTCTTCAGCTATCTCCTTCAGAACTTTGGGGTGTAATCCATCTGGTCCAGGTGATTTATCCACCTTCAGACCTTTCAGGTTTCCTAGCACCTTCTCCTTGGTAATGGCCACCATACTCACCTCTGCCCCCCGACTCTCTTGAACTTTGGGGATGTTACTCGTGTCTTCCACTGTGAAGACTGACGTAAAGTACCTATTCAGTTCCTCTGCCATTTCTTTGTTCCCCACTACTACTTCTCCAGCATCATTTTCCAGCGGCCCAATGTCCACTTTTGCCTCTCTCTTACCCTTTATATATCTAAAAAAACTCTTGCAATCTTCTTTTATATTACTGGCTAGTTTACCCTCATATTTAATCTTCTCCCTCCTTATTTCTTTTTTAGTTGTCCTCTGTTGGTCTTTGTAGGCTTCCCAATCCCCTGGTTTCCCACTGCTCTTTGCCGTATTGTATGTTTTCTTTTTAGCTTTTATGCTGTCCCTGACTTCCCTTGTCAGCCATGGTTGCCTCATCCTCCCTTTAGTATGCTTCTTCTTCCTAGGGATGAATTTTTGCTGTGTCTCCCAAATTACTCCCAGAAACTCCTGCCATTGCTGTTCCACTGTCTTTCCTGCTAGGCTCATCTCCCAGTCAATTCTGGCCAGCTCCTCCCTCATGCCTCTGTAGTTGCCCTTATTCAACTGTAATACCGTTACATCTGATTCCAGCTTTTTCCTCTCAAATTGCAGGGTAAATTCTATCATATTATGGTCACTTCCTCCTAAGGGTTCCTTCACCTTAAGCTCCCTTATCAAATCTGCCTCATTACACATCACTAAATCTAGAATTGCCTGTTCCCTAGTGGGCTCCACCACAAGCTGCTCCAAAAAGTCATCTCGTAGACATTCCACAAATTCCTTTTCTTGGGATCCACTACCAACCTGATTTTCCCAGTCTACCTGCATATTGAAATCCCCCATGATCACTGTAACCTTGCCTTTCTTACACACCTTTTCTATCTCCTGGTGTATCTTGTGCCCCACATCCTGACTACTGTTCGGAGGCCTGTACATAACTCCCATTATGGTTTTTTCACCTTTGCGGTTCCTCAACTCTACCCACACAGATTCTATATCATCTGACCCTACATCATTTCTTGCTATCGATTTAATTTCATTTCTTACTAACAAAGCAACACCAACCCCTCTGCCAACCTGCCTATCTTTTCGATAGGATATATATCCTTGGATATTTAGCTCCCAGTCCTGATCCCCTTGCAGCCATGTCTCCGTAATGCCCACCACATCATACCTGCCAATTTCAAGCTGCGCCACAAGCTCATTTACCTTATTTCGTATACTGCGTGCATTCAGATACAACACCTTCAGTACTGTATTTCCCATCCCCTTTCTCATTGTCATCCCTTTATCTGATGTGCTTGAAGTTAGATTCCTAGCCCTTTCCAAACACTCTGTCCTATTTTGTGTTCTGGAGACTTTAATAGCCTCTCCTGGGCTCTCCTTTCTTTTCAGTTTTTTCATAATTTTCCATGAAGTTGAATCCACCCCCCCACATGCTAACCTGGTGCTTTGTTTCCCATTAGTCATACTTCTTGGAGTTTTACCGTTCCTTTTCCCCCCCACTTTCTAGTTTAAAGTCCTGTTGACCATCCTATTTACCCTTTTCGCTAGAACATTGGTCCCAGATCGGTTCAGGTGGAGACCGTCCCAACGGTACAGATCCCTCCTGTTCCAATACTGATGCCAGTGCCCCACGAAATGGAACCCGTCTTTCCTGCACCACTCCTTTAGCCACGTGTTTACTTCCCTTATTCTCACGTCCCTATGCCAATTTGCACGTGGCTCAGGTAGTAATCCGGAGATTATAACCCTTGAAGACCTGTTCTTTAATTCAGTTCCTAGTTCCTAATAATCCCCAAACAGGTCCTCTTTCCTAGTCTTACCTATGTTATTTGTACCGACGTGGACCACACCAACTGGATCCTCCCCCTCCCTCTCCAATATCCTTTCAAGCTGGTCAGAGATGTCCCTCACCGTGGCACCGGGCAGGCAACATACCATGCGGGACTCTCGATCCTTCTTACAAAGGAAGCTATCAATTCCCCTAGTTATAGAATCCCCTACAACTACCACTTGTCTTTTTGCTCCCCCCTCTTGAATGGCCTCCTGTGCCACGGTGCCGTGGTCAGCTGGCTCATCCTCCCTACAGCCCTGTTCCTCATCCACACAGAGAGCAAGTACCTCGTACCTGTTGGACAAGGTCAAGAGCTGAGGTTCCTCTGTTCCTGAACACAGGATCCCTCTACCTGCCTCACTTGCAATCACACCCTGCTGACCCTGACCACTGACCGGACTTGAGGTACTTAATCTATCAGGTGTGACCGCCTCCTGAAACAAAGCGTCCGGGTCACTCTCCCCGTCCCGGATGTGCCACAGCGTCCGGAGCTCGGACTCCAGCTCATCAATTCTGAGCCAAGTCATCAAAATTGAGGCATATAGAAAAATATTTACTGTTACAGGTGTATAAATATAACCTAAGACTGTTTCAGAGCTACTTTACCTCGTTATATGAGTAATTTAAAAGGTGAATTATGGTTTGGAGCGGGGAAGGAAAGTACTCTACTCTATTTTCCCTCTGCAGCAATTTATGTTTCAACATAATTGAGAAGAAGAACTGAGCCTTCTGTTTAAAAAAGCACCAAGTGTCTCATTAACATTTCCCAGAGGTGTCACTTCAGAGAGCCAAGGCCAAGGGAAGTCAATTCTGCACATTCTGACCTCCTGACTTGGTGGCAAAACTAATCCTTGGTAATACTTCTAACTTCACAAAACAGCTTCTCAATTACATTAAACTCCAAAAAGGGCTCTGTGAAACGGCTCACTCTCTTCACCTTCATGTCTTTGACCACAGGACTGCACGGCCTGACAGGATGGTGGAAGCAGAATCAATAGTAACTTTCAAAAGGAAATTGGTGATATAATTAAAAGGAACAATTTGCTGGGCTCTTGGGAAAGAGCAGGGAGGAGCAGGACTAATTGGAGAGCTCTCAGAAGAGCCAGCACAGGCTCGATGGGCCAAATGGCCTCTTACTGCGCTCTCCGATTCTCTTCCTTTGATGGGAATATACCTTTGGATGGTTGGCTTGATTTTAATCTTACGGCCTTTTAAGAGGGCTTCACTGTCAGGAGTTCCTGGTTTGCCATATTATCAGTGCGCACCTTGTCTCTGTGGTTCATTTGTGATTTGTAACAGCAATTTTTAAATAAAAATGAATTTTGATGATTGTAAGATACTGTCGCGGCATATGTATTATTTCCTGGTAATTATCCGGTTATCTTTGCATTGATTATATGATGATCATTAATTCACCTGCTGTCATGCATCACTGACATCCCCTCAGGCGTTTGCTGTGACAACTGCTATCAGTAAAGCCCTGCCAAGAGCTGAATAAAACCACATTATGAATTTCAAAATCCATATTATAAAATTATATATATGCTGGAGGCTTTTCAAGCTCGTAATCTAACTTGGGCGGTGGAGGTTCAGATAACTGTTAGAAATCACTCACACTTTGCTCTGCTGATTTGTTACTTTATCTCAAACCCTTCAAAGAGGTTACTGCCTTCCAATCACTCCCTGGTTTCTATTATTCCATTTCAAAGTTTCAATATGAAAATTTTGCTGTAAAATATTATTATACAAATCATGGTGGGCTCATGTGCTATCTTGGATTTTAGGGTGTTGTTACTGTGAATGTGTCACACAGACATTATTGCTGTGGCAACAGCTAAGGCTGTTCTAGCATGCTGCCATTATGTCACATCCCTCCCCCCCACTCCCCTCGAGACTAAGGAGGGTTTTGCCAGAATTCTCAAATGGCATTTATGAATAACGTTCTGCCCAATTTAATTTTTCCTTATCTAGAGTTGCTAAATTAAGTCTCAGCGCACAAGACACTGGGAGCACATTACTGCTAGTTGAGGTATAATTGTGCAGATCAAGTAGAAACCATCAATGGAGGGCTCAGTACAAAATATTGCTTAAATTGGCAGTTACATACAGCGCAATGCTCCTCTGTGCTATGCAATTATACCAGTGTGATGTCCCGATGACTTTTTAAATGAAACCTCTTCGGATTAAGCGACAAGACACACCACCAGCAGCTCTTGTTTTTTACATTGAATCTTATGGCTAATAATGTCCCAATGAACATTCAAAGGAGAGAATATTTGCTTCCATCCCTATCCCTGATATCTGTTAATCTGAGGAGGGCTGTGTTATAGATTCAGAAAATGTGTCAAGCTTCACTGTGAACAAGGGAAAACCGCATAGCTGAAGAACTTGTAGCCGTTACTAGAGAGATAGTAAACTGCTTACATTGCCATGCTCTTCATCTTTGTTTTTATTCTTGGAGTTTATTTATTACATATCCTGAAATGAAAGTTTATTTAAACATTGCCTCTGCCATAAAGTTTTCACTCGTTTGTTAGTCTGTTTGTCCGTAAGCAACATATCTCAAAAACCAATGGACAGATTTCAACAAAACTTGGTACACAAATAGGATATGGCCCAAGGCAGGATTAGTTTTTGGTGAAAGTGCAGAAGCAGATCCTGGATTTTTTTTTAAAGGATCCATTAACTTTGGGTGATAGGGTGCATTTGCGTTTGTTTAGAACACTATGGCTTGTTATAATTCAGATGTTGTTGATTGTTTTAGAATGTGGTGGATTGTCTCAGCTGCTGTGGTGGAATTTGTCACAGCTGTCAAAATGTGAGCAGAGTTTTCAGATCAGAATGTTGGATGTGGATTGGCCTGAAGCCTCCTCAGGGCGAAAGAAGCTCCTAATGAAAAGATTTATTTTCTCAGCTTTGTAGTTACAAAGCATCAATCAGGCAGGAAAAAGCTGTGAGGAAGAGCTCAGTAATTGTAATAATGTTGAGTTAACACAGCGTGGCAGAGATATGCGCTCTACTGAGTGCCCTCTTCACTTGCATTCATCTGAGTTTTTTTGGCACAAGGCAATG
Source organism: Cetorhinus maximus (assembly GCF_964194155.1). NCBI lineage: Eukaryota > Metazoa > Chordata > Chondrichthyes > Lamniformes > Cetorhinidae > Cetorhinus > Cetorhinus maximus. The sequence goes on from NC_135895.1 coordinate 99,564,363, forward strand.
AGAGTGGAAAATAGCCAGGTGTCCTAAATCTAGCTGAATAACAGCATTGACTAGAAGGGGAAAAGTTTAAATTTGCTTCTTGTTCCACTTCATTGGTGAGAAGTATAATGGTCTCTTTCAGATGGTGGATTTGATGGGCTCCACTTACCCAATGCTACCCACAGTGCCTTCACACACCCAACTGACCCCACATCCCATCCATACCCAACAACAATTTGCAATTATATAGCACCTTTAACATTATAAAACCTTCCGAGGTGCTTCATAGGAACGTCATCAAACAAAGTATTAGGACAGCTGATAAAAATTTTGCTAAATAAGAGTTAGGTTATAAGGAGCATTTTAAAGGAGGAGCGGTGTAGTGAGACAGAGAGATTTTAGGAGGGAATTCCGGAGCTTAGGGCCTTGATAACTGAAGACACAGCTACAAATGGTGAAGTGATTAAAATCTGTGACACACAAGAGGCCAGAATTCGAGGAGTGCCGATATTTGAGGGTGACGAGGGTGGTGGGGGAGGGGTTTAAGGCACTATGTAGGAGGTTACAGAGATAGGGTGGAGCCAGGCCATGGAGGGATTTGAAAACAAGGACGAGAATTTTAAAATTGAGGACTTGCAGCCTGTGTGGGTCAGTGAGCACAGAGGTGATAGTGAACAAGACCCTGTGCGAGTCAGGAAACCGCACCAGAGTTTTGGGTGGGCTCAAGTTTGCAGAGGATAGAATGTGGGAGGTTGGCTGGATAACAAAGGCATGGGTGAGAGTTTTAGCAGCAGATGAATTGAGGGGCAGAATTAAGGCAATGTCAGGGAGGTGAAAGTAGGCGGTCTTAATGAGTTAATAAAGTTGTGAATGGTTTTGTTTAGCCAGTGAGAGGGATGGAGTTGGTAGCTAGGGAACAGTTTGTGGCATCTCTACCTTAAGGTCTTCATTTAACTAACACTCCACCCAGATTCCTCATTCATATTTTTCCTGCCATCCATAACTCATAATTCACACTTTTTGCACCTACTCACAGGAGATTCTCGGACCTAAGCCCTTCTGGTCCTGCCCATTGATTTTGATCCAATTCACTTCTCTTCCATTCACCATCTCCAGCTTTCACACTGGATATACTCAAGTTAATCTTCATTGACCAGTCTACATTATCTCCAACACCACATCAAGCAACAACCTTCTTTTTCATAATTCAAACTGTATCTATTGCACTGATATGCATAACATAAATAGCTGTTTTCTGAAAATTCTCAATTTCAGTAAATACCCCATCACAGATTACTCATGCAGAACTAGCAATCCTTGAATAAACTGGCTTTCAACAAATAAACTAGCATTCTCTTAATAAACTAACGCTCCCGAGTAAATCACAGGGGCCAAAAAGGACTGACCTGTATAATTAAGATATACAGCTGGGTGTGCCAATTCGCTGATAAACATACTGCCTTGTCAATCGCCTAATATTTTACTTGTAATTATGAAGTTTAAGAGTAATCTGATCCAATGCGACTTGACAGTTTATTTTTGTCTGGCCTCTACTCCACAACTTGTATCCTATGTGTATATTTAACATCTTTTCAATATTTATAAATTGCTTTCTGTTGCTGCCTGTGATTTTTCATGTATCTGAAGTAATACCTCGCTCAGTGGCCAGCCTTGACTCAGTGGAAGTACCCTCCTGTCTGTGAGGCAGAAGGTTACAGGGTCAAACCCCAATTCCTGAGACTTGAGCATGTAATTTAGGTTGACACATCAGTGCGATACTTTGGGGATGTTAGATTATCAGAAGCATTTATTTTCACATGATGTGTTAAACATGTGCCTTTACCTGTCCTAATGCTCCCATGCAGTGCTACCAGTGGCTGGAGCGTGGCTGGTGAAAGGCTGTTGAATTTCGATGGGGGAGCCTTCAGGTGGCATTGGAGGAAGGCTTCGAGCAGCTCTGGGCCTTGAATGCCCAGCTTCAGACTGTTCCACCTTGGCTTGGGCAGCAGCAGACTGGACTGGTTAACTGACAGGCAACAGCGCGGACTCGAACAGCTTGGCAGAGAGGGGAGGACGGGTGTTGTCATTATAACAGAGGCCAGCAGGTTCACACTCTGTGGAGCCGCCGTCAGGTTGACGCTCGAGCAATCTCTGGAGGACAGGTTGATGGAATACTGTAACACTCTACAAGCCCCTTTGAACACTGGTATCCACAGCCCTGATGGCAGCAAGCTGAACGTGCATGTCAGCAGCCTGAGCGTGCAAGTCAGCAGCCTGAGCGTGCGTGTCAGCAGCCTGAGTGTGCATGTCAGCAGCCTGAGTGTGCATGTCAGCAGCCTGAGTGTGCATGGCAGCAGCCTGAGTGTGCATGTCAGCAGCCTGAGTGTGCGTGTCAGCAGCCTGAGTGTGCATGTCAGCAGCCTGAGTGTGCATGTCAGCAGCCTGAGTGTGCGTGTCAGCAGCCTGAGTGTGCATGGCAGCAGCCTGAGTGTGCATGTCAGCAGCCTGAGTGTGCATGTCAGCAGCCTGAGTGTGTGTGTCAGCAGCCTGAGTGTGTGTGTCAGCAGCCTGAGTGTGCATGTCAGCAGCCTGAGTGTGCATGTCAGCAGCCTGAGTGTGCATGTCAGCAGCCTGAGTGTGCATGTCAGCAGTGTGAGTGTGTGTGTCAGCAGCCTGAGTGTGTGTGTCAGCAGCCTGAGTGTGCATGTCAGCAGCCTGAGTGTGCATGTCAGCAGCCTGAGTGTGTGTGTCAGCAGCCTGAGTGTGCATGGCAGCAGCCTGAGTGTGCATGGCAGCAGCCTGAGTGTGCATGGCAGCAGTGTGAGTGTGTGTGTCAGCAGCCTGAGTGTGCGTGTCAGCAGCCTGAGTGTGCGTGTCAGCAGCCTGAGTGTGCGTGTCAGCAGCCTGAGTGTGTGTGTCAGCAGCCTGAGTGTGTGTGTCAGCAGCCTGAGTGTGCATGGCAGCAGTGTGAGTGTGCATGGCAGCAGCCTGAGTGTGCATGTCAGCAGCCTGAGTGTGTGTGTCAGCAGCCTGAGTGTGCATGGCAGCAGCCTGAGTGTGCATGTCAGCAGCCTGAGTGTGTGTGTCAGCAGCCTGAGTGTGCATGGCAGCAGCCTGAGTGTGCATGTCAGCAGCCTGAGTGTGTGTGTCAGCAGCCTGAGTGTGCATGGCAGCAGCCTGAGTGTGTGTGTCAGCAGCCTGAGTGTGCATGTCAGCAGCCTGAGTGTGCATGTCAGCAGCCTGAGTGTGTGTGTCAGCAGCCTGAGTGTGTGTGTCAGCAGCCTGAGTGTGTGTGTCAGCAGCCTGAGTGTGCATGGCAGCAGCCTGAGTGTGTGTGTCAGCAGCCTGAGTGTGCATGGCAGCAGCCTGAGTGTGTGTGTCAGCAGCCTGAGTGTGTGTGTCAGCAGCCTGAGTGTGTGTGTCAGCAGCCTGAGTGTGTGTGTCAGCAGCCTGAGTGTGTGTGTCAGCAGCCTGAGTGTGTGTGTCAGCAGCCTGAGTGTGCATGGCAGCAGCCTGAGTGTGTGTGTCAGCAGCCTGAGTGTGCATGGCAGCAGCCTGAGTGTGTGTGTCAGCAGCCTGAGTGTGTGTGTCAGCAGCCTGAGTGTGTGTGTCAGCAGCCTGAGTGTGCATGGCAGCAGCCTGAGTGTGTGTGTCAGCAGCCTGAGTGTGTGTGTCAGCAGCCTGAGTGTGTGTGTCAGCAGCCTGAGTGTGTGTGTCAGCAGCCTGAGTGTGCATGTCAGCAGCCTGAGTGTGCATGTCAGCAGTGTGAGTGTGTGTGTCAGCAGCCTGAGTGTGTGTGTCAGCAGCCTGAGTGTGTGTGTCAGCAGCCTGAGTGTGCATGGCAGCAGCCTGAGTGTGTGTGTCAGCAGCCTGAGTGTGCATGGCAGCAGCCTGAGTGTGTGTGTCAGCAGCCTGAGTGTGCATGGCAGCAGCCTGAGTGTGCATGGCAGCAGCCTGAGTGTGTGTGTCAGCAGCCTGAGTGTGCATGGCAGCAGCCTGAGTGTGTGTGTCAGCAGCCTGAGTGTGCATGGCAGCAGCCTGAGTGTGTGTGTCAGCAGCCTGAGTGTGTGTGTCAGCAGCCTGAGTGTGTGTGTCAGCAGCCTGAGTGTGTGTGTCAGCAGCCTGAGTGTGTGTGTCAGCAGCCTGAGTGTGCATGGCAGCAGCCTGAGTGTGTGTGTCAGCAGCCTGAGTGTGCATGGCAGCAGCCTGAGTGTGTGTGTCAGCAGCCTGAGTGTGCATGTCAGCAGCCTGAGTGTGCATGTCAGCAGTGTGAGTGTGTGTGTCAGCAGCCTGAGTGTGCATGTCAGCAGCCTGAGTGTGCATGTCAGCAGTGTGAGTGTGTGTGTCAGCAGCCTGAGTGTGCATGTCAGCAGCCTGAGTGTGTGTGTCAGCAGCCTGAGTGTGCATGGCAGCAGCCTGAGTGTGTGTGTCAGCAGCCTGAGTGTGCATGTCAGCAGCCTGAGTGTGCGTGTCAGCAGCCTGAGTGTGCATGGCAGCAGCCTGAGTGTGCATGTCAGCAGCCTGAGTGTGCATGTCAGCAGCCTGAGTGTGCGTGTCAGCAGCCTGAGTGTGCATGGCAGCAGCCTGAGTGTGCATGTCAGCAGCCTGAGTGTGTGTGTCAGCAGCCTGAGTGTGCATGGCAGCAGCCTGAGTGTGCATGTCAGCAGCCTGAGTGTGTGTGTCAGCAGCCTGAGTGTGCATGGCAGCAGCCTGAGTGTGTGTGTCAGCAGCCTGAGTGTGCATGTCAGCAGCCTGAGTGTGCATGTCAGCAGCCTGAGTGTGCATGTCAGCAGTGTGAGTGTGTGTGTCAGCAGCCTGAGTGTGTGTGTCAGCAGCCTGAGTGTGTGTGTCAGCAGCCTGAGTGTGCATGGCAGCAGCCTGAGTGTGTGTGTCAGCAGCCTGAGTGTGCATGGCAGCAGCCTGAGTGTGTGTGTCAGCAGCCTGAGTGTGTGTGTCAGCAGCCTGAGTGTGTGTGTCAGCAGCCTGAGTGTGTGTGTCAGCAGCCTGAGTGTGTGTGTCAGCAGCCTGAGTGTGCATGGCAGCAGCCTGAGTGTGTGTGTCAGCAGCCTGAGTGTGTGTGTCAGCAGCCTGAGTGTGTGTGTCAGCAGCCTGAGTGTGTGTGTCAGCAGCCTGAGTGTGTGTGTCAGCAGCCTGAGTGTGTGTGTCAGCAGCCTGAGTGTGCGTGGCAGCAGCCTGAGTGTGTGTGTCAGCAGCCTGAGTGTGCGTGTCAGCAGCCTGAGTGTGCATGTCAGCAGTGTGAGTGTGTGTGTCAGCAGCCTGAGTGTGTGTGTCAGCAGCCTGAGTGTGTGTGTCAGCAGCCTGAGTGTGCATGGCAGCAGCCTGAGTGTGTGTGGCAGCAGCCTGAGTGTGTGTGTCAGCAGCCTGAGTGTGTGTGTCAGCAGCCTGAGTGTGTGTGTCAGCAGCCTGAGTGTGCATGTCAGCAGCCTGAGTGTGCATGTCAGCAGCCTGAGTGTGTGTGTCAGCAGCCTGAGTGTGTGTGTCAGCAGCCTGAGTGTGTGTGTCAGCAGCCTGAGTGTGCATGGCAGCAGCCTGAGTGTGTGTGTCAGCAGCCTGAGTGTGCATGTCAGCAGCCTGAGTGTGTGTGTCAGCAGCCTGAGTGTGTGTGTCAGCAGCCTGAGTGTGCATGGCAGCAGCCTGAGTGTGTGTGTCAGCAGCCTGAGTGTGTGTGTCAGCAGCCTGAGTGTGTGTGTCAGCAGCCTGAGTGTGTGTGTCAGCAGCCTGAGTGTGTGTGTCAGCAGCCTGAGTGTGTGTGTCAGCAGCCTGAGTGTGCATGGCAGCAGCCTGAGTGTGTGTGTCAGCAGCCTGAGTGTGTGTGTCAGCAGCCTGAGTGTGCGTGTCAGCAGCCTGAGTGTGCATGTCAGCAGCCTGAGTGTGCATGGCAGCAGCCTGAGTGTGCATGTCAGCAGCCTGAGTGTGCATGGCAGCAGCCTGAGTGTGCATGGCAGCAGCCTGAGTGTGTGTGTCAGCAGCCTGAGTGTGCGTGTCAGCAGCCTGAGTGTGCATGTCAGCAGCCTGAGCTTGCGTAACTTCAGACTGAGGTTCAATGCCGCGCTCCAACTTTGGATGGCTTCTGCTTGCACTTGAACGGGGGTGGAGGCACCAGGCATCAGCTGGTGCATCACGGGGCCTTGGGTCTGCATGTGTGTTCTCACAGAGTTGGCCACCTCTCCCACATTGGAAAGGGGGAAGCCCCAGCTCTGGCATCACGGTTGGGTCTGCATGTGTTCTCACAGAGTTGGCCACCTCTCCCACATTGGAAAGGGGGAGCCCCAGCTCTGCACAAAGCCAACATGCAAGGTTGGTGCTGGACTTCTCTCTCATCTCTTGTTTTGACCGCAGGTTTTCTGGCAGGCCTACCAATGCACCAAGCGTTTCTGTCTGCATACCCATCAGCCTTTTTTGTAGGTTGCCCATCAAAGTCTTCATCTGAATCCTCTGTAGCAGGAACCGTGCCTGCTCTCTGGGCTATCCTTTCCCCTCTACCCTCTCTGCAGGCTATTCATGCCTAAAAGTTCCCCAAGTGCATACATCATCTTTAAACTGCCCTCTCAACTGGGGATAATGCCAGTATCTGAGCTGGTGGCTGCAAATGTCAAGGTGGGTGACAGTGTTTCTTCATTTTCATCAGTCTCTTCTTTCTCTGCCACTTCTTGTGCCTACAACACATGAGCAGGCTGCAGCTCTGGAAGGAGAAAAGCACAACTGCTGGGGTTGTGGCAAGGGTAGTGGGGGATGTAAAAGCTGCATCCTTAAACCATTTGCAGCCTCCAAATTGGGAGAGAGTGTGGGATGAGGGGAAAATGGGAGGTGAGGAGGAGGATTAGATATGAGCATATCATCATCCTCAATCCTTTTAACCCCACTGCTGGCCATGGCCTCATTCTTGGCTGCTCCAGTGACAAAAAGCAATGTCTTCTCCAAGGAAGTCAGGACCTGCAGCCCTGCCTGTCTTCCTCCCATTCACTCCTGTTGCCTGAGGTTGTGTTTCACCTCCTGCAAGAGAGAGAGAAATGCGTCAGTGGGTGTGGTTCAACGTGTTTGGATGACATGGCTCTTGTGGTTGAATAGCTGCCAGTGTGTGCAAGCTGTGAGATGTGAATATGAGGCTTGCAGCAGTGTTAAGTGTGCGAGGGTGAATTGAAGCATATTAATTTGAGTTATGAGTCGTGACTGATAGAAATTGTCAGTAGGTTAGTGAAGGAGTTGTGGTGAATTTAGAAGTTTGTGAGGCTAGTGGTTCAATTGTAAGGATTTGGAACTTGACGATGAATTCACTGACCTTGACCACACTTGTGAGGCCACTTAACTTCTTGCGGCGTTGCATCCCGGTCGTTGGGGCTAGATTTTGGCATTGACAGCAGTGGTTTTCTGATTCCAATACATTTGCAAAGTTTGTCTGGGATGACTGGTCCCCTATGCACAAAGGCCCTCTCTCCTCCTGTACACCTCACGTGCCAAGGCCTGTATTGCTGTGGCAGAGAATCTTGAAGCATCTCTGTTGCACCACATTCACTCCACTTGCAGGTGAGGCCTAGTCTGGTGTCCCCCGTCACTTCCAGTAGCCATAATACACCTCTCCTTTAAGCTGGCTTTAAAAAGTGTAGGTTAGTTTTAAGGCTGTTATCCTCGCACATTCAAACAGCTTTTTTAGTGCTGGGCTGCACACTACCATTTAACTTAGCAGGCAGCATGAAGTTTGTATGTTGCCTGCATTGGAAAACTGGACATGGGTTAACCCCACATCGCAATCCATGCGCCGTTTGAGAGGGATCATTGTTTTGCTCTCAAAAACTACCATAAGCATTGCAACCATGGTTGACCATTTAGAAAACTCCTTAGTCCAGCTCACAATCCAATTAACTGTTTACATACAACATATTATCAAGAACCCAGTCCTCCCAGTGAGGCCAGAGCTTGAATCCAGCCCACAGTCACAATATTTTGGTTCCCTTCTGTTGCTAAGAGGACCATCCTCGACTTAAAAGGGTAATTATGTCCAAAGGACCTGAAAGTTCTTGAATTCTATTGTTTTAGAAGCAGGAACACTCTGCAACCATCAGTGCCATGGACTGAACGAATGAACTCAAAGGGAGAGATAGGTACAGCCTTGATCTCTTTTTATCCCATTGATTCATAATTAGCTTAAATTGTGAGGATTGGTAGATGTTTGTAGCATTATCCAGACATGGCAGTTTGGATGTTGCTCAATGTAAAATCAATGGGCCATGAGTATAATACTTCACAGGCACATAACGCAACATGAGGATCAGGCAGGTGTAAAATAATACAGAGGTAAAAAAAAAATCCTGAATACAGAATTTTAAAATCATATTCAAACAACTTTTGAAGATTGACGGTTAAAATCCATAGGCACCTTTTCATTCCTGGAGTCACCAGAAAAAACCTAACCTTCAAGGTCCTGATAGTACTGGGAATCAACATCTTTATCTTATTGGTTCTTTGGGTGTGGATTGTCTGAAAAACAATCTGAGTCAACCACTTAGTGTGGGACTATAGAACCATGTGCAATAGGTCACCAGAGCAGGTGAGGAAGAGACAAATCCCTGCAGAAACAAATTGAACTTATAGTGACAATCTGGTATCTTCTGCGGTAATTTTTTTCTGAGGGTAACCAGCAGATTATCATATCTATTAAATTGCATTATACAACTTGTGTTTCACAGGGCGGGATTCAAACTCTCAGTTTCTAGGTTGCCAGACGGGTGCCACAAACACTACACCGTCATATTGTCCCGGCAACTCCCTGGGGTTTGAAGTTGCTATGAATTTCAAAAATGTAGAGAACCAATTCCATTGTAGTTGTCTGTGTAAAAGCTTAGTAGTAGACATACAAAGGCTTACTAAATTCACTGCAGTATTGAGCTATACATGTTTAGTAAAGCTATAGTAATCTGTTGATCAAAATGTTCTGACAGTTCAGACTTGCAGTGGGGAATTTGACCTTGATCAAAACTTTACTAATTTAATCAATACCATGTAATCTAGTTGCCTTTGAGTAGCACCTTAAATTTTTCATGGCTGATTCATGCTACCTAGATCATCCTGTTTGGCTGTAAACAGCCTTGAGGGACATTTTGAACGTGTCTTGCTGCCAAAAACCTCCCATGTGCGAGACTCAAGCAAGGTGCCAGAGGCTGGGTCCCCACTCTTCCAGCTTCTGCATTAAGTCGGCTTAAGTTCACTTGACTGATTTCTGGGGTGGGGTGGGGTGGGGTGATGGGGAGGGGTGGGTTATCTTATGAAGAAAGGTTGGATAGGCTGAGCCTGTACCCATTAGAGTTTAGAAGAATGGGAGGTGGTCTTATTGATACATAAGATCCTGAGGGGATTTGATGGATACTGAAAAAATGTTTCCCCTTGTGGGAGAGACCAGAACTAGGGGACACAGTTTAAGAATAAGGGGTCTCCCATTTAAGACGGAGGTGAGGAGGTATTTTTTCTCTCAGAGGGTCATGAGCCTGTGGAACTCCCTTCCCCTGAGAGCGGTAGATGCAGGATCATTGAATATTTTTGAGGCAGAGGTAGATAGATTCTTGATTAACAGGGGAGTCAAAGGGTACTCCTGCTCCTAATTTGTATGTTCATATGTTCGTTAGATTAAATTCAAACTGAACCTTATGCTCAGTTCCCAGGAGAGAGTCAATAAATGTGTAAATGTCAGATATTAAACTCTGCAACAGGAAAGAAGGCCACTTTTAGTTTAAACATTGTGGAAGTTTCTCAGATTGATTTGATCCTTAATTCAGGTTGACCCAGTTTAATGCTGGATTTTTACAGGTCACTGTGCCATAAATATTGTGCTCACCCCTTGCTCGTGGACATGTGCAAAATTGGGGGTGTCGCTTTACAGAATGGCCTCCAGGAGACCAGGTGTAGGTACGCTCCAGTTCCCTTTAGTGACGGTGATAGGTTCCTTGCTCATTTTTTCTAGTGACAGGCTACAAATTGCCAGAAATTCAATTCTAAAACTTATCTGACAGTGTGACTCCAGCCTCTGGGCTGTTAGGCTAATACCATAACCACTGCTGCACCATAAATATTCCCTTCCCACCCCCAACTCCCTTAGAGACAGGAGAGTGAGGAGGCTGCAGTTCTCTTTCATTCTGCTTCTCTTCTGAGGATGCAACTTAAAACTTGGTACCAATTTTGGGATTAATGGTATGTAGGTGCTCAGGGTCACACACTGTGCCACAGAAGGGTGCATTAGAGATTTGTGCCATCAATGAAGATCACCAAACCTTAAAGAGAAGCTTGGATAATTTAAATTAAACTGAAGAGACTGTATAAATGTAGTCATTGCAAAAGATTATGATTGATCTAACTTAATATTAGGGAGGGCAATGTAGAAACAGAGATCTGTCACCTTCATATGCAGCTCTCCCTTGATTATATTCCTGCTGTTCCAACTGTAGGCCTCTTTGCAAAGGGAATCCCACATTTTGCATATTTCCAAATTGACATGCACAAACTTGAGAGTGAAAATGCTGAACCATCACTGTGTCTGATAACATGTAAGCAATCCCTCTCCCTCATTTACACTCAACCCAATCTAAAGGTTATGTTGTGGAACCTGAACCCTTAATTGACTGAAATTGGAAAAGATTTACTCTAAGGTTAGTGACGCATTGTTTTTACACCTGATGTCATCCCAATATCATTTACAGCAAAGGTAATATAACATGACAGCATATACACACAGGATCTGGTTTCTGAACCTGGGTATTAGCAAAAAAAAACGTGCTGAGGCAGTTATTTAGACAAAGGAAAGCTAAAATAAGAAAAGAGCTTGCTTGTCTTAATGAAAAAATGATCCAATGAATGTGCAGCCATGAAAATTGGCAAACTAATACAGCACATAACCTAATAATGGAGAGTGCAGTGACAATTTTACAATTGCTATTAAGAACCTCAGTTTGATAAATGACCAATGTTAGTGACCTCATGGCGTCAGTTGTCTGATGCACCCCGTTACCCAAGATTTCCAGAGCCACGTTATACTGAGATCTTGCTACGCTGCTTAGCAACACTTCAATTGTTGAGTTCAGTTGCCCAAGGATCCTTATGTACCTCACCTTCTTTCAGGAATTTCATTTAAATTTCATTCAGATCTCTGGAACTCAACAAAGATGGCAACACCAATGTCAGATCAACGCTGTGCGTTCACTCCCCCAGTTATCACTCCCAGCGATTGCAAATGTTATTGTGTAGATGGTGAGCCCGAGAGGAACTCGGTTGTCATGTTTAAACCTATCCAAATGGAGGGGTGCAGCTAGTTTTATGGCCCAATAAGGTGAGTTTATGCAGGTCCGGATTGTATTAACCTCACCCATGTTTCAATAAACTGGAATTTGTGACAACTTTGAAGCCAAATCCCAGCTGTGATTTGATTATTGGGATACAATTAACTTCTAAGCTGTGGCAGCCAGCTTACTTCACATACAAGATCAGAAGCTTGAAAGAACAGACAATCTAGAAGCCTGACCTAATCAATCACTCCCATTAGAGGGCTGGCGTTAATGGAGGATAAAACACATTACTGCTGCTCCAGTGGGGAATATAAATCCATTTTTTGTTTGGGTGGCTGGATGGTCGATATGTTTGGAAAGCCCTCATGGTCTTGCTGGACTGCAGGTGGGCAGTTATGCACTTGATGCTGGTGCGCTGCTAGGGGCAGGATGCTAGGGACTCACCAGATGGAGGACAATGATCTCTTTGGTCCTCTACACTGGCATATTCCTGCAGTTATCTTCAGAGCAACAATCGTCACACTTCAAAGTATTTCAAGGTGTGATATTTCAGCAGAGCAATGAGTGTTTCCCACATTGTGGGAGGTGCAGATGAAATGTTAATGGGACTGGAAATTCTGCCAGGAGTAACTCACCTTCTGACTCCCCAAAGCCTGTCCACCATTCACAAGGCACAAGTCAGGAGTGTGATGGAGTACTCCCCACTTGCCTGGATGAGTGCAGCTCCAACAACACTCAAGAAACCCAATACCATCCAGGACAAAGCAATCCTCTTGAGTGGCACTCCATTCACCATCTTAAACATTCACTCCCTCCATCACTGATGCACAGTAGCAGCTGTGTGTACCATCTGCAAGATGCACTGCAGCAACTCACCAAGGCTCCTTAGACAGCACCTTCTAAACCTGCGCCCTCTACCATCTAGAAAGACAAGGGCAGCAGACACATGGGAACGCCACCAACTGCAAGCTCCCTCCAAGCCGCACACCATACTGACTTGGAGCTATATCACTGTTCTTTCACTGTTGCTGGGTCAAAATCCTGGAACTCTCTTCCTAAAGCACAGTGGGTGTATCTACAACACATGGGCTGCAGTGGTCCAAGAAGGTGGGCCCACCACCACCTTCTCAAGGGCAATTAGGAATGGGCAACAAATGCTGACCTTGCCAGCTATGCCCACATCCCATGGAAGAATTTAAAAAACCCTAGGTGTCAGGGGAAAGTGATACTTTTCCAGAGGAGAGAAGGGAAGCTCTCCCACCATGATGGTTGATATTCATTCATCAATTGGAACCATTGAGATTAATTAGATGTTTAGTTCATTGCTGTTTGTGGGATCTTGCTGTGCATAAATTGACACATACAGAGCAACCAAAATAGTTCATTGGCAGTGACACTTCAGTGGCACTTTAGAACATTCTGAGAATGTGAATGGCTCTATATAAGTGCAAGTGTTTCTTCGTGTAGTGTAAAAAGACATCCTTAAGCATCATAGGGCATAACTTGAAGCATATGTAAAATGGAATGGGGAATTCATCTGTGTTCCCAGCTGTGCTGTGATGAAGAGGCTGCAGGACCAAGTAGGTTTGAGCTATGAGCTGGGCAGGGAAGATGGAGTGATCCTTCAGGCCTCAGTTGGGTGGGGAGATCAGAGGCCTCAATGGGGAGGGATTAAAGGCCTGTAGCCTGTGGGGAGGCAGTGGTGATTGGAGTCCTCAGGGTGGGGGGGAAGTGATTAGTGGCCTTGGAATGGGGGAGTAGAAGATTGGAAGATTCTGGGAGGAATGAGGCATATCATTGATATTAAGGGGATGTGTCAGGGGCATGGAAATTGGAGGCCTTGAGTGGGGATCAGAGATCTGGGGCGTATATCCAAGGTCAAAGGACTTGGGCAGGATTGGAGGTCATAGGCCTTAGCAAGGGAGTTCAGGTGTCTTGGGAAAGATCAGGACGAGATCAGAAGAATAAGGGATTGTCCAATCATGGGGTTTGGCATGGAAGGACAACTGAATCCAGCAAGTAAAGAAGGCACCTACCTCCTGGATCCAACAGCTCTTATCATCATGCTGGGCTCAACAGCATGGAGACCACCTTCCCAAAAACTCAACTTAGGCAGCCCATGTCCCCTGCATTGGTGACTACAGAATCTCCAAGCAGATCTTTGATGGGGAACTGTCACAGGGTAAACAGCATCAAGGTGCTCAGTACAAACAATGCAAGGCCATCCTCAAAAATAGCCTTACAAACTTCTGCATCACAGACTACCTCCCTTGGAACATCACTGCAGCTGACCGGCCCATGTTCAGGCAAGCACTGAAATTTGGTTCTGCATGTTTCAAGGGTCATCTTCATCAAACTCGCAACTTGGCCAGCAATGTGCCCAGAGGAAGGCCAGGGGTTGCACAGCTACAGAAGTTTCCCCAAGCACCAACGATGACACCATGAGTTGTCAGTTCTATGGACGTCCATGCTGATCTCGCCTTGGTTCTTCACTCAAGGGAGGAGCCAGAGAAGACAATGACGTCATCTACAGCTTGGACATGCTTGAATAATGAGGAGTCTATCATAGGTGCACTGCTGACAACTGCGGCATTTATTGACGATCCCTAATTGTCCTTGAGATGGTGGTAAAGCACCCTAGAAACACCGGAGCTCATGTGGTGAAGGGCCTCTCACAGTGCTGTTTATCATCATCTGTCCCTCAATTCAAGAATGGTGTCTACTCAGGGTTGCGAGTTTCTGCCATGGGTCTTCATGTGACTGAACAGGCCGATTCCCTCATGTCTTTGGACACAAGGGGCAGGATGCCCCACGAGGCTGTGGGATCCAGAATGCAGGCTTTGCTTCCTTTTCTTTCCTTCTCCTGCCGTTGCTCTGCCTCATCATTAAAGCATTTGGACAAAAAGCATGATGCAGCTTGATGGACAAGTTGTCACCATTTTTATTGGTAGCAAGCTCCTCCCAGTCATTGATGTCAATGCTGCCAGCCTTCAAGGGGAACTTTAGAGTATCTTTAAAGCATTTCTTTTGTCTTCCCAAGAATGCTGGCTATTTGAGAGCCAGAAAACAGGACTTGCAAGGGAGACGCTGATCAGCCATCGACCACAATGTCCAGTTCCAAGTATTTGATTTTTGCAGGAGTTTTGCCTGAATGCTTGTGGAATTGGCTTCAAGAAGGACACTAGCATTTGTTCAACAGTCCTTCCATTGAATCCAGAGGATACGGCGGAGGCATTGCTGATGGAATTTCTTTAGCGCTTTTATACATCACTGATATGCAATCCAGGTCCCAATGTTATACAGAAATGCAGTGACGACAACTGCTCTGTACACTAGTACTTTTGTTGACTTGCAGAGGTCTTTGTTGTCAATCCCTCTTTGCCGTAGTTTGTATAAGATTGAACTGACGCAGGTGATCCAATGTTGGATCTCCTTGTCAATGGTGGCCTTTTAAGAGAGGCAGCTGCCAAGTTATGGGAAATGATCAACATATTCCAAAGTCTCTCTTTCACCTTATATGGGAATATTTGGCTGGCCAGGTCTCGGTTGATATATGAGTTTTATTTTGGCAACATTCAAGGACAGACTGAGTCTCTTGTTTGAAGAATTGAAGCAATCGAGAGTGGCTTGCAGTGGGCAACAAGATTGCAGTCATCCGAAAACTGTAGACCATGTATGTCTATGGTGGTCACTTTAGTTTTGGCATGGAGGTGACTGAGGTTAAACAGTTTTCCATCTAGACGGTATTTTATGTTGATACCAGAGGGAAGTGATCTTTGATAGCCACTGTCAGGTAGATTGGGAAGAGAAAGCCCAACAGATCCAACAATATCCTGGCCATCATGACATGAAAAGCTTTTCTGGAGCCGCCAGGGTCATATATAGACCAAGGTCTATTGGACAGAATCCCCTTCAATCACAGGATGGTATTTCTCTTCTTAAGGATGTCAGTGCCATCCGTCTACGCTGGAAAGAACATTT
This sequence comes from Cetorhinus maximus, assembly GCF_964194155.1. Lineage (NCBI taxonomy): Eukaryota > Metazoa > Chordata > Chondrichthyes > Lamniformes > Cetorhinidae > Cetorhinus > Cetorhinus maximus. The sequence goes on from NC_135895.1 coordinate 99,579,611, forward strand.
TCAACAGCTCCTCAACCGTGAATTCACAGTGGCAGCTAATACTCTCTGGGCTACCCCCCAGTACCTGTAGGGAGATCATCCCTCTAAGCTCGTGACCCTAGAATTATGTCAAGTATGACAAGGTTCAACATCCAACAGAACAACCTGAACAACAGAACAACATGAATGTACAATTCAAAATCAACTCTCAATCTTTATTGAGCAGTTCGCACTTTACTGCCACTTACAGTAAGATTACACTTAGTTGAATGCATGATCCATATGAGGATAAAGCCCCTATACTATCCCTCTTATTCCCAACATTCCTAGCATAATACTTACAATCACTCCCCAGATGGTCTTCTGATGGTGTTGTACATCCCAATAGTGCTGAGCGGACTCTACCTGCTTCCTGTGACTGGCTATGGCCTCAGCTTCAGAGTTATACTGCAGATCTCAGTTCATATTTATACAATCCTTTGCAGGCAATGTTGATAACTCTTTGTCTGGTGGCTGACTTGGCTGATCTCGTTAATTTACGTCCTCGTTCATTTTAAACAGGCAAAAGGCACAAAGGCCCTCTGTTTCCTGATGACGATTGACTGTACACAGGCTTAATCTTGCCCCATTGTCTGATTATAAGGTTAGCCAACGCCAAACATGTTTTCTTACGCTCAGGTGTAAATGGTCACCTTAAACAGTTTTGACCAAATCCTTGTTCTTTGTTCTTGCAGCAATGTTCCCTCAGGCTGCGGCCTAGCTCGCATCAGGCAAAGTCTCACACCAGAAGTGAACTCATTGCTGTCCTTCATGCCCTGTGGTTGAACCCATGGGTGGACCATCATCAACGGGAGAGCTGCAACAAGCAAACTAGGTCTGCGGCCTCGACGCTATTCGAAGCTGGTGGATTTTAGCTCACATCAAGACTCCATGCACTCATCCTACACATTTGGGAGGAAAAAACTAGAATTCCCCCCAACCCCCATCACCACTCGCTCCCGGCTTCAGGAACGTGATAGTTTTAACTATCTTCAAGAAGGGAGATAAATCAAGCTGTGGAAACTATCGAGGTCTTTCCCTCCTGTCCATAGCAGGAAGAATCCTGACACGCATTCTTCTAAGTCGCCTACTTCCTGTGGCTGAGGAAATCCACAGTGTGGCTTCAGACCTTCCAGAGGAATCTCTGGCATGGTCTTTGTTGCTAGTCAAATCCAGGAAAAGTTCAAGAACAACACCAGGAACTCTTCATTGCCTTCGTTGACCTGACCAAAGCATCTGACTCAGTAAATCATGAGGCTCCGTGGATTGTGCTCCAAAGATTTGGACATCTAAGAGCCTTCTTCACAATCCTTCAACAGCTTCATAATGATAAGACTGCAACTGCCTTGAGTAGGAGATCTGAAACAGACACTTTCAAAATCCAGACTGGTGTCAAGCAAGGCTTAGTAATAGCAGTGCTGTGAAGGAGGAAGTTTCAGGAGTTTCGCCCAATCTTTCTCTATCTCATCACCCTCACCCCTTTCATTCAGTCTCTCTCTAGGTTTCTCCCTCTCCATTCCTCCTTTCACCTCCTTCTTCTTCTTTCTCTTATTTACTCGTGCCTCCTTTCTCTCAATTCCTTTACTTCATTCCTTCTCTCCTTGTGACTCATTCCATTTTCTCATTCCCATTCTCTCCTGTTCCCGTCTCTTTCCCTGTCCTTTTCCCTTGTATTGTTTCTCATGCTAGTGCCATTTTGTTCAGTGGATGATATTTATCTTAAGCTCAAAAGATGCAACAATTTATTCTCCACATCCACAATCCTACAGTTCAGGGCAATAAAAGCTGATATCAAAAGGTTCCTGCCTGATTGTTGAGTAGAAGTTCAATGTTGTTCCTCTGCATCTCACTTGTTCTCAGTCAATGTCTGTGATGTGTAGGTGTAGTCGCTATTTCTCAATGAGCCTATTTGAAATGATAAGTTTTTCAATAAAATGATGGAATATCACAGGCCCGGCAGCTGTAAAGGCCTGGTTGCTTCTATAGTTTCCTTTTGTCTGTGACTATAGCACAATGGTGTCATTAACCAGGGTGGCCCTTAGCCTCTGAGGAGCCGGTCTTCCAATCTGGCCTTCAAACAGCCTGGCATAGATGATTCTCTTAAAATTAAAGCTGCATTATTGCTGCCAGGGATATGGGCATCGACTTGCACAGGTCTCTCGTGGTCACTGAACAGCTGCAGACTGATGGCAAGTACAGACAAGTGAGGATACAACTTCTTTGCAACATGTTGGATTGCTTGGATAGACTATGAAGAGCAAATATTTAAGCTGACAAAGAAGCATCAGCTTCCGTAAATTTTAAAAGGGATCTTCACCAGTTGCTTTTTTTGGTTTACAAGGCAGGAATTGCTGATATAAGCAAATCTTCCTGCTCAGCAGCAGAACAGGGTGACAGTTTGGAAAAAAGACATTTTGCTAAAAATAAAAATACTTTTTTTGATTTCTCCAATTCTGAAGACTTGATTCCTCAAACAGAACTTATAAAGTTATTGAAAACTTCACTCTTTTAGATTCTTCAGTTGCTATTGGTAACAATCAATTGTTCTGAGCTGCTGTATTAATCATTCACCTCAACACCCACCAGTGGAGAGTTGGGAGCTCAGTTCTGAATCTGTTGAAGATTTTCTTTCTCTTTGTTTTTCAGCATGCTTGTGAGGTTGAGGTTCTTCCATCCCCAGCTGCCACCACGTTGGAATGGTGATGTTTACAGAACGTGTCTGTTAAGGGAGTCTTCTTGTAACAAGCCGTCTCCATGTCTAAGTCTTAACGCACCTCTGGCCAACACCACACTGACACTGGCTCTGGGCCATGTGCCTTCTTACATCATTGTGTGAGTGGTACAGTACTCAGTCCCACATTAACCCTGTATATCCCAGACCCTCATTGTTGGATTGCTGCTCAGCTGAAAAATTCCCCCGACTCAACACTGTTCTGCGTTTCTTCCAGGACCTTCCAACCCCGGCTTTTCCAGAAATATGGAGCACAGCATCCCTCAGGGGATTCTGTCAAAGTGGAGTAGAGTCAGGTGAAGACAGGCCATGCTCCTTTCTACGGCACTAGTAATCGTATGTTTAGTTTAAATGTCCAGTTTAAATGTTTGAATGGATGAGTGAATGGGTAGGTGGGTAAGAGGTAGGTGGGTTGGTGGTATGTAAGGGGTTAGGTGGGTAAGTGAGTAGAGGTAGAGGGATGGGAGGAGTCTGATTACTAGTAGCCATCTAAATAACTGCAATGACAGGCTTTCATCCCCTACCTACTATTAAAGGTAATTTGACCCCTTTGTTCCATTTTTCATTAGGCACGGGTCAGTACAATCCATTGTACGTGAGCTTTTAACTTCAGCGATATTTGTTTCCTTAAAACCCTTCTAAGCTGTTGTACAGAAACACAACCTGTTTAATATGGATATCTGGCTATAAGAAGCATCACTTTAAAATTTATCAGCATTATTAAAATTTTTCAGCAAAGCTGAACTACATGTAGGCTTGTGCAAAGCTCCAACATCTGATTCAAAACAGAATCACAGAAGAGTCATAGAATTGTGACGGTGTAGAAGGAGGCCATTCGGCCCATCGTGACTGCACTGGGTCTCTGAGCATTTTGCATTAGTACCAATCTCCTGCCTTTTCCATGTAACCCTGCACATTGTTTCAATTTAGATAATCATCCAATGTCCTCTTGAATGCCTCAATTGAACCTGCTCTCCACCACACTTCCAGGCAGTGCATTCCAAACCCTAACTACTCGCTGAGTGAAAAAGTCTTTTCTCACCTCATATTTGCTTCTTTTGCAAAACACTTTAAAACTCGATCAGTTTATGAGCGAGAAGTTTCTCCCTATCTAATCTGTCCAGACTCCTCGTTATTTTGAAAAGTTCTATCAAGTCTCTTCTTAGTCTTCTCCCCTCCAAGGAAAACAGTCCCAACTTCTCCAATCATTCCTCATAACTGAAGTGTCTCATCCCTGGAACCATTCTCGGAAACCTCTTCTGCACTCTCTCCAATGTGTTCACATCCTTCCTGTAGTGTGGTACCCAGAACTGTACACAATAAACCTCATGTGGTAAAAGACAGGCGAAAGATAGGAGACTGGGCTAAGTATTGAGAATCTGAAAAAAAATTCTGCATCTTTCTTTAATTTATTTATTGATTGTCTCTGTAAAACAAAGTCTTGGTGCTGGGAGTTCATGTCGCCACAAAATTGAAAGGTTTAATGCTATATTCTCCCCGATAACAAAATTCTATCACAAAGATTTCAAATACATGCAGGTTTTGTGGTTGATTCAGTTTAACTAATGGCCCCTTTTTAAATTCAAGAGGTCAGATATTCAACCACCAGGATATCTTGGTAAATGAGCAGTAATAATATCTCTTGAGAAGATATGATCTAAACATCTCAGAGAAGCCAAAACTGTTTGGCAGGCTCAGCAGAGGCTAGCTGACATTTTGGGTTTGGTTTTCTGCACTAGCAAGCCAGCAACATTCACTTTAATTAGCTTACATTTTTATAGAATTAGAAATCCCAGCATTGTGTGTATTTAAAAGTTATTTATGAAAACTTGTTGGTCGTTCAATTGCAATCGTTTATTATTGTATATACTTGGAAAGTTAGATACGTTGGAGTTCAGCTGTAAATATAAAACTGCATTTTATCACTGTTCAATTATTTACTTGCCCATCATTTGTTGCATAAATGTGCTTAAGTGGTTTAAGCCCTAAACAAGGCCTGTTACGACGCTGTACTATTTTCACAGGCTGAGAAGGGATCTTATGGCATAAGGTTACCAGCACTGCAATGTTGACTAAAGAGCCTCCAGGAATTGAAGATTAATTTTCTGGACACTGCTGTTATGGTACAGCGGATGGTAAATGCCGAGCTCTTCAAATCCCAGAGGGAAACTTGAAACAACTGCCACAGCTATTTTACAATTTGTATTTATTTTGAGGTGTGTGCCTTGAATTCAGTAGTAATAAGACCACAGAGTCTTATAGGTTTCTCACAAAACAAAGTTAAACTTTAATGAATAAAAAAATCATTTTAAGCACGTATATAGGTCTACAAATTACTACTATGATAATTCCTAGCTCCCCTAGTTAATCTAACTCCCAGTTACATCTCCGTTAAGGCAACAATAAGAACAAAATAGATCCAGGCAAAGCAACACACAATACCCTGGACAGGAATGTTCAAAGTGACTTTTCTTAACTTCAGTTTTTGCAGATGGCAATTTTTGCACAGCGACTGGAGGCTTTTCGCACTTGTTACATCTTAAAATTTCTTCTCCCCTTATACACAACCTCATCTCCTTTATACATGTTCCCCCCTTTTTAATGGAAATCCCATTGTTTCAATGGATAGAATCTTGCCCTTATCTAGCGGGCTTGACAGGGGCGATTGGGAAGCCGAGCATGAGCAAGGGACATGTTATTAAATAAATTTTAAAATTTTATTTTATTTTTATTTGCTTTTGGAAACCTCATTCCGCCCATGGATGAAGTTTCCAAAAAAATTGCAAAGGCCGCTTGGCCTTTTCGCCTGCCCGGCCACCCTTAGGTTGGATGGGCAGCAAAAAAATTTAACTTAATTGATTCTTTAATGGCCTTAACAGGTCTATTAATTGTTGACAGGCGCACTGCCAACTCTGGCACGTGCCCACTGCGCGTTGATGTCGGGACACTCACCTGACATCAATACGCATCATTTCACACTTGAGCGGGTCAGGCGCACGCCCATCTGCCAAGCTAAAAATTTTGCCCAATATGTCTTTAGACTTTATCTTTCTAATAATAAACATTTTTAATTGTACCAAGTTTACCAGTAATCTTTGGGAAAAATAAAACACACTGTTTCTTAACTTCTCCTGTCTAGGTGAAACATTTCACCACCTCTTTTAAATGGAAGCTATTCTGGTTTATTGAAAAATGCAAATATTCCCTTTTATACCTCGCATTCTAAAACTCCAGCCATGTTTACCTAGTTAAAATTTCAAACCTAGCTTCTGTTCTGACACATCAAAGCCTTCAGACCAACTGTCTTTAATTCAATTAAGTCACACACACACAAACACACACACACACACACACGCACACACACAATTCCTGTCCTTACAATAAATTTCAATAATATTATGAAAATTATTATATTTTCCTGACACCCGCTCCTTATTAAAAAATGAACCATCATAATTTAAAAGTCGGCTTCATTTTCTGAACCCACCTTACATTACCTCCTGTACTTATTACACTGTTACATTTCTAGATGCATGCATTAACATAGCAATATATATACAAATCCTTGTTTAGACAAAAATCATTCCAGTCCAGTGTCCAGCTTTTAAATGTCCAATTTTCCCTTTAAGCTTCAAACTCTTGACAATGCATCTGCAATCAGATTTTCTTGTCCGGCCACATGTATAATCTGTGGATTAAATGGTTGTTGTAATAAACTCCATCTGAATAGCCTTGCACGTTTGCCTCGAAATTGGTCCAGGAACTTCAAAGGATTGTGGTCTGTATAAACAATTGTTTCTGATGAATTGTATGCAACGTAAATTTCAAAATGCTGCAACGCTATCACGAAACCCAAGGTTTCCTTTTCGATAGTTGAATGCCTTCTCTGTTGTATATTCAACTTCCATGAAAAAAATTCATATTGGCTGTTCAGTTCAAGTGTCATCTACTTGTAGTGCCTATATCGCTTGCGTCAACGGCGAACTTAAATTGCTTAGCATAATTGGGTACTGCCAAAACTGGTGTTGTAGTTAATACCATTTTCAAACTGTCAAATGCCTTCTGAAACTCCTGTTTTCATTGAAATTTTTTGTTCCTTTTCAAAAGTTCAATCAATGGAGCAACCACACTGCTAAAATTTGGTACAAATTTCCAGTAAAATCCACTCATGCCCAGAAGTTTCAAAACTTATCATTTTGTTGTAGGCACTGGGAAATCCAAGAAAACCTTGACTTTCACATCTCTCAGAGCCACCTTACCATGCCCAATGGTATGGCCTAGATACGTAACTTGTGCTTTTGCAAATTAACTTTAAGCTAAGTTCATTACCAAATTGGATTCTTGTAATCAGTAAGACAGTTCTTCCAGATGTTGTAAATGCTCCTCCATACCTGACTGAAAACTATCAAGTCGTCAATATAAACAGCACAATTGCTCAGACCTGCAGTTTCTTTGTTTGTCAGTCTTTGAAATGCTGTGGGTGCATTTTTCATATCAAATGGCATCACTTTCAACTGATATAGCCCATCTGGCATCGCAAAAGCCAATATCTCCTTTGCTCTCTATGATAACGGTACTTGCCAATTCCTCTTAGCAAGTCAATCTTTGTGATAAATTTTGATTGTCCCACTTTCTCAATGCAATCTTCCATCATATAGGATGTGAAACCGTTTTTGTCTCTGCATTCACCTTTCGATAGTCTGTACATAGCTTTTCACAGTGTTCCATCCGGTTTTGGTACCAGCACAATAGGTGAACTCCAGTTACTGCAACTAGAGTCAATTACATCGTTTTGAAGCATGAATTCAATTTTTTTCTGTACTTGTGATAACCTTGCCAGAATTACTCTATAAGGATGTTGCCTTATCGAAGATGAAACTTCTATACAAACATCATGTATAGCCAAATTTGTCCTCCCCACCTTATTTCCCACAAATAGCTTTGTGTGTCTGCAATGGTTTCTCCAAGTCACTTTGACACTTGCCTGGAAGGCAACTCAATATTACATTTAAATTTTCAAGTAACCCTTTATTATCCAATTTGCTTAGAGGAAAATCAATTTCAGAATCCTTCATTTCTACCTCTTTCTCATTATCTACCACCACTAATACCTCCTTTTGGTCCCTGTCAAAGTACTTTTTAAGCATATTTACATGACACACCCTCTGCTTTTTTCTTCTATCTGGAGTATGTATTAAATAACTTACTTCACTCAGCTTCTTTTCAATCCTGTAAGGCCCACTAAATCTTGCCTTTAACAAGTCACCCAGTACTGGTAACAGAACTAGCACCTTTTCCCCAACAACAGAACTATGAGCTACAGCTTTCCTGTCTGCCCTCACTTTAATCACTTGCTGTGACATATTTAAATGCTCCTTAGCTAACTCACATGCTCTGTTCAATCTCTCTCTGAAGTCTGATACATAATCCAGGAGAGTAGTTTCTGAATTTTGATCCATCAATTTCTCATGAATCAATTTCAGTGGTCCCCTTACCTCATGACCATAAACTAGTTCAAAAGGACTAAAACCAGTCGATGCATTAGGAGCATCCCTAATAGCAAATAGCAAGAATGGAATTCCCCACCCCAATCCTGTCGATAATCCTGACTATACATCCTCATCATAGTTTTTCGAGTTTGATGCCATCTTTCCAAAGACCCTTGTGGCCAGGATGGTAAACTGTTGAGTTCAACTGTTTTATTCCCAAACTGTTCACTACTTCCTTAAACAGCTGTGACATGAATGCTGATCTGATTGTATTTCTTTAGGTAAACCATATATTGTAAAACAAATTAGTTAACTCTTCCACAATTTTCTTTGTTGTAATATTACTCAAAGGTATTGCTTCAGGAAACCTTGTAGACACATCCATTTTTGTAAGTAAGAACTGATTTCCACTTACAGGGCAGAATTTTTCCGTCGGCGAGTTGGGGCCGGGGCCCGCTCGCCGATACGAAAATGATGCGGGATGATGTCAGGGGAAACCCCGGATGTCATCCCGACCCATTTAAATATCCAAGAAGGCAGGGACACAACGCGATCAGCTGGCTGCCCGCTGACCTGTCAATGGCCAATTGAGGCCATTGATAGGATAATTAAGCCAATTAAAGGCCCTGCCCATCCAACCTTAAAGGCTGGCAGGCAGGCCAGGAACCCCAGCGGGCTTCTGAAAAAACATGAAACCTCATCCACCGGTGGGATGAGGTTTCATGTCTGTTTTTAAAAAACTTTAATAAAGTTTATTTGATATTTATTAACATGTCCCATCTCGTGTGACATTGTCACATGAAGGAGACATGTTAATAATTTTTTTATTTTTCTATTTTTCAAGTTACAAAAACTGTCAGCGCTCTCCCTGAGGCAGCACTTAGTCTCAGGGAGATGTGCGCTCTTTCGCGCGCATGGGTGAACTCTGACAGTTGGGGAATCCCTCCCTCCCACCCCGCACAGGAAGCGCACAGCAAAATGGCGGCAGGGCCCGTTTCGGCGGCAGCGATTGGCTGCCCGCCCGTTGCCGAGCCGGTAGGCCTGCCCGCCCATCAAGGGCAAAATTCTGCCCATAGTCTTAGAGAGGGGTCCTACACAGTCAATCATGACCCTACTGAGAGGTTCTTCAAGTGCTGGAATTGGAATTAAAGGTGCCAGCTTCATTACTGCTTGTGGTTTCCCTATCACCTGACATGTGATGTGGCTACATCTCTGTGCAATGCAAGCCAATAAAATTGTTTTTGTACTTTCACCTGTGTCTTTCTAATTCCTAAATATCCCCCCATTGGAATTTCATGAGCAATACTCAGAATATCATATCTATATCCAAATGGCAGGACAATGTAATGCACCTTCCTCCAGCCCTCATTTGCTGAAACATGATAAGGCCTCCATCTTCTCATTAAAACATTACCTTTAAGGTAATAACATTCTGGAATACATTCTGCCTCGGTTTCTGAGGAAGCTGTCTGATATAACAGTCTTATTTGCAAATCCTTTTTTCTGTATCTCCACTAACTGTCGTGAGTTAAACGCCGCAGCTGTATTGTCTTCCAGTCTTTATTCCTGAAAAGTCTTATCAAACACAGTGCCAGCTAACTGGACTTCCACACATTCTCTCTGCCTTTGAACTTTCTGTTGTTTTTGGTTCAACCTATGAGCCTGTGCTCTTGTTATCACACAACCTGGAAACAATCCAGGATGGCCTCTCTGCAACACTTCCTTTGAAAACACTTCTACAAGCTGCTCAACTACCATAGCTGGGACCCAGCTATATCATTATCCAAAATAAATTGAACCCCTGAATTGGGCAATTTTCACACCACTGCAATAATCACCTCAACGGTTTTTCACTTACTCTTTACATTTACCTTCCACAATGGAATAGGTTTAGCATCTCCATGAACCCCATTTATTATCACCTGTTCCTGCAATACTCCCCCTGAACAAGAAATATCACTATTCCGCAACATTTAAGGATTGACTAGCCCCTGTGTCTCTTAAAATTTTAACATTTTTACCTACTCCACCCTGTACACATGGAAATAATTCCCCTTCATATACAAAATCTTTAAACATTTCTGAAACCTGCTCCTCAGGACTCTCTTGGGTAAATTGTGAATGCATTCCCACTTCTTTACCTATCATTGATTCTTCCTGTTTTACCTGTACACAAACCATTGTTTTTTCCTGTGCCTGAACTTCAGAACCCATAGTACTTCTACTTGCAGAATTTTTCTACACTCCAATAATTCCAACAGATTTTACCTGCAATTTTCAACATCCTGATTTAGTGTATCCAACTTTATTACAATGAAAACACCTTAATTTTTGAATGTCACTTCTACCCTCAGCACCTTCATTTTATTCTGAAAAAAATTTCCACCTACTCCTTATTTTCTCTGACTACCCACCTTCCTTTCACCTTCCACTTCCTACCTTTCTCTGGTTTAAAATTGTGACGAGAAAAAAGGTTCAGCTTTATGAACTAACTCATAATCATCAGCTATCTCTTCTGCTGGTCTTGCAGAATCAACATTCTGTTCCTCCACATGAGTTCTCATTACCGAAAGAATTGAATCTTTAAATTCTTCCAAAGGAACTACCTCTCTAAGAACTGCATATGTCATCTCTTTCTTTAATGTCCATATCCACTGGTCAAAATTACTTTGTTTCACTCTTTCAAACTCATTATAAGTTTGCCCAGGCATTTTTTTTATGTTTTCTTTTTTTTTGTTTTCTCATATTCCTAAATTTCTGCTGTATGCCTCAGGAACCAACTCATTGGCACTCAAAATAGCCTTTTTTTTTTAACCACATCATAGTTCACCGGCCTTTCTTCTGACAATGGAGCATAAACCTGATGTGCTGCACCCACCAACCTGGATTGTAACAATAATGTCCAGTTTTCCTGTGGCCATTTCATCTGTTTAGCTATCTTCCCAAATGAAATGAAGAATGCTTCAACATCCCTTTCCTCAAACTTTGGAAGAGCTTGTACAAATTTAAACATCTCTCCACTGGGTTCTGATCTGGAAATAACCTTTGGGAAAAATAAACACTGTTTCTAACTTCTCCTGGCTAGGTGAAACATTTCTTTGGAATTCAAAATATTCTGGTTTATTTAAAAAATGCAAATGTTCCCTTTTACACCTCACATTCTAAAAGTTCTCCCATGTTTACCTATTTAACATTTCAAACCTAGCTTCTCTTTTGACACATCAAAGCCTTCAGGCAACTGTCTTTAATTTAATTAAGTCACACACACACACACACACACACACACACACACACGATTCCTTTCCTTACAATAAATTCCAATAACATTGTAAAAATTATTATATTTTCCTAACATTGCTGCGAGCAAACCCAGGAGAAAATCAATGGAGCTTTAATAAAAATTGTGTGTACATTTCAATTTCTTTCAACACTTCTGTTTATTAGTGATGAAAATATAGGAAATGAGAAAAAAAAGGCTGTTGACAGACAATCAAGAATCATCCAAAGTGAAAATTAAAATTATTTTTGCTTTCCAATGAATGGGAAGATGGTGACTACAAGGATGGACATGTTAGCTGACCAATGGCAGGAGCATGGCGGCAGGACTGTTGGAGGCAGGAGGTCATGTGATGAAACCACCGGCGATACCTTCCCAGCATTGACAACCCCATTATGGTGGTGGAAGGTAATTGTGCACCTTAAAACAATTATCAAACAGGGATAACTCTCCACTTTTCCAAGTGTGTTCTTGAAAGCTTACCGAAATCTTGAGGCCACTTGCACGAATACATTAAGTTCTGAATTTTGGCCACACAGACAGCAACGTGAGCCAGGCCCGTTTTTGTGTCAGAAACCTGGGAGTGAGGGGGGTGCAGATCAATGTTCAGAGTTTTGCATAGGCAAATCCTTAATCAGTATGGAAATTGATTTCCTGTTCACTTAGAGCCAGTGGAGGTGGGAACGGAGATTGGACAAAAAAAGCGTGGGACTGATTTAGACTTGCCACGGCAGCAATCCTGAGGGAGAAATATGCAGATTATGCCAAAGCCTTTTACAGCACCAGGGGGAAGCAAGATGTCACAGGGGCTGGAGGCCTGGCACCTGGGGCAGGGCAGCTCCTTGCTTCATTGATGCTGACCTGAATCTAATGCTGGAGGCCATGAAGGAGAAGTAGGAGGTCCTCTTCCCATAGAATCACAGAATCGTTACAGTGTAGAAGGAGGCTGTTCAGCCCATCGAGTCTGCACTAGCCCTCTGAAAGAGCAGTCTACCTAGACCCACTCCCCTGCCTTATCCCATAACCTTGCACATTCTTTCTTTTCAGATAGCAATCAAATTCCCTTTTGAATACCTCAATCGAACCTGCCTCAACTACCCTCTCGGGGACTTTGTTCCGGACTCCAGCCACCCTCTGGGGGGAAAAGTTTTTCCTCACATCACTATTACTCCTTTTGCCAATTATTTTGAATCTGTGCCCTCTAGTTCTTGATGTTCTCTTGAGTGGGAACAGTTTCTCACTATTTATCCTGTCCATGCCACTCAAAATCTTGAATGCTCTATCAAGTCTCCTCTCAGCCTTCTTTTCTCCAAGGAAAACAGTCCCAACCCAAAGCAGGAGAAGGCCACCTCATTGTGCATCAGGGGGACCTCTCTGTTCAATGTCATCTCCCACTGCCTCCTCTTCCTCCTCCTCTCTCATCTCCTGCACTTCCCCCGTGAGCTGTTTTCTTCTACAGTCTCATTGTGCTTAAGGTCCATACCTCTCTGGAGAGCCATGGCATGGAGAATGCAGCAGACCATCATAAGGTGTACAAAATTATGAGGGTCCTAGATAAAGTAGACAGTAAAGACTTGTTTCCCCCAGCTGAGGGGGCAATTACCAGGGGGCACACATTTAAGATGATTGGTAGAAGGATTAGAGGCGACGTGAGGAAAACTTTTTCACCCAGAAGGTGGTGGACATCTGGAATTCACTGCCTAAATCGATGGTTGAGGCTAAACACTCAACTCATCTAAAATGTACTTGGATCTGCATCTGAAGCACTGTAACCTGCAAGGCAACGGACCAGGTGCTGGAAAGTGGGATTAAAATGAGTGGCTAGTTCCTTTTTCATCTTTTTCTGGCCGGCACAGACATGATGGGCTGAATGGCCTCTTTCAGCACCGTAACTTTTCTATGGTTCTATGGTTCCAATAACTAAGACCCTTCCAGGATGGTATAGGAGGGCACTACCCAAAAGGTTCAGGAAGTGGAACTGCACTTGCAGAATCCTGAGGGCCTTCTCAATGGTTGTCCTAAGCAGGTGTTGGTTGGATTGCCTCCATGCCTCTGTCTGGGGCTCCCAAAGAGGGGTCAGTAGCCATACTTTCAAGGGGTTTCCCTTGTCCCCTAGAATCGATCCACACACTCTGGGGGTAGGTGTGATGATCTGCAGCAGCCTGGGTTGCTGGAGGATGAAGCAGTCATGGTAGCTACCATGAAAACAAATGCACACATAGAAGAAGCTCTTATTGTCATAGCAGGCCAGTTGGACTTCAGGGATTAGGAACCCTTCCTGCTGATGGATCTTATGGTCAGCCACTTAGTGCCTTGATGACCACTTGGGTGCAATCGATGATGCCTTGCACCTGGGGGAATCCAGCAATGGAGGTGGAACTTAATGCACTCTGCCCATGTAAGGATGTGTCCGCTGTCATGTGCTCTCCAGCTGTGGCTAGGATGGCATCATTGACAAGGGAGATGCAAACAAAATGCTCACTATGCCCAAATAAACAACATATTTTAGTCTGCTGAGAGCCACTTGAGGGGTAAAAAGATCAGCAGAATAATATCATTAGCACAAGAAGGACTGCAACCAGGAGGGGAAATCCCACTCAAACACCAATTTACACCAGGATACTAGACAGGTGAGTGAAAGTAAACCCAGCTCAAGTTACATTCCACTAATTATACTGAAGCCAGAAAGAGAATCACAGCGTTCATAAGAATGGGATTTGCTTTTCGTGTTAGTTATGGAGACGGATTCACACCGTAATGGATTTCCTGCATTGTGTTAGAAGTACATTTGATATGCCATGCTATGTGATTGGCTCTTATATCTGTGATCACTTTTCTTTTGACTGTTCATAGAAATTGCAATGCTGTGAAATTCTTGCCTGCATTTTAATTTGAAGTCATCTCTCAATGTAATGAATACAATGACTTGAATATAATGACTTGTATCTCTCTCCGTCATTAACTAAGTGAATAGTTTGGTAAAGCTGCATGAAAATTGAGTTGGATTGTGACTAATGCAGTTTTATGCCATTTCAGCAGCAAGGAGCGGCAATCACATAAAGTATTGCGTTAAGTAGAGCTTCTCATTCATTGTGAAGAATTAAATATTTTATATGAGTGGAGTAAATTGCTTATTTCCCCTCCCCTTCTTTACACTGGTTCAATTGTTTAAACTAAATGCAATTTTCTCCACAAATAGAGGGTAAATATTAGAGCACTCATTCCTTGCACCAGCTTCCTCACAAGGTAGATCAAACACAAGAGAGAAGTATATAAAATAAACACTGGATTCTGAAGTTAGTGGTCCAAAGCTCACTCCTCACTGGTCACAAATTACAGAGTTAAGGTAATATAGATGCCCAAACCTTAGCTGCACTAGGAGTGAGACAGAATAGATTTGTGGTAATCTGATGTGTAATATGCCTTTAAGAAGAATGTTATAATAGAAGATCACATGATCTTATTATCCAATGACAGAGTAGCGCGGGCTATCTTAGTAGTCTGTAGTCAGTCGTCAGTAGTGAGTGGCCCAGAGTAAGAGTCTGTAAAGTAGGGACAGGGTTTTAGTTGTAAGCACACAGGTGTAGCTGCTGAGTTCCCTTGTAAATAAATAGAGTATGTTCCACATAAGAACAGTCTACTGATCTGCTATATCTATGGTACTAACTCAGTCATCCTGAAAGAAACGTGCAACCCAGATCCATTAGTCCAACTAAACTAGTGACCGAGGATCCAACAAACTGGCGACGAGGTGAAAAAAAGCAAGAAAAAAGTGAGGAAAGAAATCAGGTGAACTGAAATCAGGCCGTAGCTCACACGGTAATCGTAAATAGAACTTTTCCTAATCGTCGAAGCAGTCCCCTCGAAGCATGCTGCGGTTTGGAAGTGTCCGGCCCAATGGTGGACGATTGGTCTCATTAAATTGAACGCCCCGCGTTCTTTTTCCAAGCTAATGACATTGCAGGGGAGGAGAACAGGCATGCGATCCTCTTATCCACACGTAGGGGTAAGACTTATGGATTGATCCAAAATTTAATGGCACCCAGTGCCCTGGATTTGAAAAGTTTTGATGAGTTAGTGAACCTGGTGAAGAGTCATTAGCAGCCCAAGTCCTCGGCAATGATGCAGCAGGTTCAAATTTAACTCAAGAAATAGAGCCTCAGGGGAGACAGCCGCTTGTTATGTGGCAAGTTTAAACAGTTAATCGATTATTGCGAGTTTGGTACACCTGTTTAGGGATGCTTAGAGATCGTTTGGTGTGCGGTATAAATGAAGATACAATTCGGAAAAGATTACTGTCTGAAACAAATTTGGATTTTCAGAAGGCTCTAGATTTAGTACTGGCCATGGAAAGTGCAGTGAGGGACTCAAAAACCATACAGGGAGCGCAAAATGGCACTGTCCTCCACGTTGGACAGGGAGCCCCAGGCAAAAAGGGCATGAAAATGTACAGCTCTGATGAGAAGTGGGAAGTAGCCACAGCTTTCAGACAACTAAAAAGAAATGACTTAGCAACGAAGACATGGAATAATGGTAACAGAGGTGGAAGCAAACAACCTTGTAAGGAATCGATGTTTTAAAAAATCAAATGTTTTTACTGTCATCGAAATGGACACCTCATGAGACATTGCAAGGATGGAATCAGGCAGACTTTCAATCAAAGGAAAAACTCCATGAGATTCATAACATAGAAGTGCCTGAAGTAACAGATTCAGAGCCTTATTCGTTGCATAATTTAAAGGTAGGAAGAACAGAGCCAATATATGTAACAGTGAGGGTGAATAACAGGCCTATCAGAATGGAAATGGATACAGGGGCTTCCTCTAATGATGGATGAGCATTCCTTCAAATACCTGAGTTATGGGGAATGTAAATTAAATTTGTAAGAAACAGATGCCAAATTGAAAACTTACATGGGAGAAGACATCAAAATCAAAGGCATAAGCAGGGTTACTGTACAGCACGAAGTCAATCAGTAAAATTACCCTTGATGTGGTAGCAGGTGAGGGGCCAAGCCTCCTTGGATGAAACTGGCTGAAAGAAATTAAATTGGATTGGGCTGAGATCTTCCAGCTGAGAGCCAGTGGGCTATCTGAGCTACTACAAAAATACACCTCAGTTTTCCAAGATGAACTCGGGAAGATCCAAGGGCTACAAGCAAAAATTCATGATGATCCAGACTCTACCCCCCACCCCCACCACCGATTTATGAAGGCAAGACCAGTACCTTATGCAATGCGGGAAAAGGTAGACCCCAAATTGGACAGATTAGAGAAACTGGGAGTGATATAACCTGTGCAGTTCTCAGAATGGGCAGCACCAATAGTCCCTGTAGTTAAGCCTGACCAAAGTGTTTGAATTTGTGGA
Organism: Cetorhinus maximus; assembly: GCF_964194155.1. Taxonomy (NCBI): domain Eukaryota; kingdom Metazoa; phylum Chordata; class Chondrichthyes; order Lamniformes; family Cetorhinidae; genus Cetorhinus; species Cetorhinus maximus. The sequence continues at coordinate 99,596,493 of NC_135895.1, forward strand.
GACTACAAATTGACCGTCAATAAAGTGGCTAAGTTGGACAGACACCCTATACCAAAAATTGAAGACTTGCACGCTAAGTTAGCAGGTGGAACCGCCTACATGAAGCTTGATATGAGTCATGCTTATCAACAATTGTAGTTAAGGAAAGCCTCCCAGAAGTTTGTCACAATTAATACACACAAATGGTTGTACCAATCTACTCCTTTGCTTTTTTGGGGTGTATTGCACCATATTCCAGAGAACAATGGAAAATTTACTGCATGATGTTCTTGTGACAGGACTCACTGAAAAGGAGCATTTGGCAAACTTGGAAGAAGTTTTGAAGTGTTTTTCACAGGTGGGAGTGCGTTTAAAAAAAGAAAAGTGCACATTCAAAGCAGAACAGGTAGTCTACTTAGGTCACAGGGTAGGTGCACATCGCCTCCACCTGACAGAAGAAAAAGTGAGAGCCATTAGAGAGGTACCAGCACCAAGGAACACCTCCGAGCTCAAATCATTCTTAGGGATGATCAATTACTATGGATGCTTCTTGCCTAATTTGTCAACAGAACTGGCACCCCCTGTATTACCTACTCAAGAAAAACCAATGTTGGTCTTGGCAAACACCAAAGAAAGAAGCTTTCACAAAAGTGAAACAGCTGTTGCATTCATCCACCCAATTGTGCATTTTGACCAAATAGAAGAGTTAGTTCTGACATGTGACGCATCTCCTTATGGAGTGGGAGCAGTTTTCTCCTATCGAATAGATGCTGGCTCAGAACAACCTATTGGATATGTATCAAGAACACTCAACACAACGGAAAAGGGATACTCACAGATAGAAAAAGAAGGCTTGTCAATCATCTTTGATGTCAAGAAATTGGTCGTCATTTTAATACCGTTTTGGACCACAAGCCTTTGCTAGGATTATTCAGCGAGGACAAGGCTATACCACCCATAGCCTCAGCAAGAATACAAAGATGGGCATTGATCCGGCAACATATGAGTATACTTTCATCCACAGGCCTGGAAATCAGATTGTAAATGTTGATGCACTTAGTCATTTGCCTTTGAGAGAAAACAATGAGGATGTTACAGTACATCAAGAACTCGTTTTATTATTGAACTTCTTAGATTCATCACCGGTATGTGCTAAACAGATCAGCGATTGGACAAGTTGAGACCCAGTCTTATCCAAAGGAAGAGGACAAGTTCTTCACGGTTAGTCGCAAGGACAGAAATCTGACAAAATGAAATCGTATTTTCACGCAAGATATGAGATAACCAGCCAGGATGGTATCTTCTTGTGGGAAGCTCGAGTGATTGTTCCTCCAAAAGGACGAAAGCCTTTGTTAAATAAACTACATAGTGCACATCCAGGAATTTCCCGAATGCAGCTATCTATGGTGGCCTGGAATGGATGGAGAAATAGAGAGCTTAGTGAGAAGTTGGATGCAATGTCAGTGAGTGCAAAACTTACCTCCAGCTGCTCAGTTACACCCATGGGAGTGAGCAGGAAGCTCATGGGTGCAATTGCATATTGACCTTTTATGGGAACAATGTTTCTCCTTATTGTTGATGCTCACTCAAAATAGATGGACATATATGAAGTAAAGTCACCAACATCTTCTGCTACAACTGACAAGCTACGACAAAGTTTCGCCATCACCAGACTGCCAGAAGTGGTTGTATTGGACCACGGCACAGCACTTATGAGTGCTGAGTTTCAACAGTTTTTCAGCCTCAACGGTATCACTCATGTAAAAACTTTACCATACTACCCTTCTTCGAATGGACTGGCCAAGAGAGCAGTTGAAACATTCAAAAATGGTATGAAGAAATTAAGTCTTCATAGCGACCAAGTTAGTACGTTATCTTTTCCATTATAGAAACACCCCTCACATGACAACAGGTGTCGCACCTGCGGAATTGTTGATGAATCGCCATCTCAGAACAAGATTGAGCTTAGTAACGCCAAATTTAGGTGGGAAGGTGGAAAGGAGCCAGGGAAGTCAGAAAATTGTACATGACTGACATTGTCGTGACAGAAAGTTTACCGTAGGAGAGACAGTATATGTGAAAAATTTTGGTGAAGGACCTAAGTGGTTATTAGGTGAAGTAAGTGAAGTCACTGGACCTCTTTCTTACCATGTGAAAGTAGAAGACTGAATCATACGGAGACATATAGATCATAAAAGGAGGAGAGAAACAAAGGATCAGGAAATGATCCCTTCAGTATTCAGGACTGCGTCAACATCTCCTGTTGAAAGGACTCAACCGAGTACAGGTGTGTCTGAAGGGTCGGCTGTACCTGCGAGAGTTGAGGAAACAGATTTGCAGGTGCCCACCGTAGAACCTGATGTTCAGACAGCACCAGAAAAGTAGGTTCCTGACAGAAACATCTGAAGCTGTAGAGCTGAGACGTTTTACATGCGTAAGGAAACCCCAAGAAAGACTGCATTTGTAGATTACTTATCTGTGTAAATAATTTGATATTTTGAGAAAAATTGTAATTGTAACTGTAAAATGTATTTCTGAGTAAAAGGGGAGGAATGTGGTAAATCTGATGTGTAATATGCCTTTAAGAAGAATGTTATAATAGAGGATCACATGATCTTATTATCCAATGACAGAGTAGCGCAGGCTACCTTCGTAGTCTGTAGTCAGTCGTCAGCAGTGAGTAGCCTAGAGTAAGAGTCTATAATGTAGAGACAGAGTTTTAGTTGTAAGCACACAAGTGTAGCTGCTGAGTTCCTTTGTAAATAAATAGAATATGCTCCACATAAGAACTGTCTGCTGATCTGCTATATCTATGGTATCAACTCGGTCATCCTGAAACAAACGTGCAACTGGATCCATTAGTCCAACTAAACTAGTGACCAAGGATCCAACAAGATTACAAACATGTTAACTACTCTGGAAGTGTACCTGGCTGGATAGCAAAGTGTGTTTTCAGCACCATAGACGCCAGTCCTTGAGTTATTATTAGCTTTAGTCAACTAGAGGAGATCCCTAAAATTACTTGTTAAATGTGAATTGCAAATTTATTGCTAAATGCTTTACATGGGGCAGTGCTTTTGGATCCCACAAAGGTCAGGATTGGAGAAGGATGTGGCCTGAACATACCAGTGACAGCTGGAATGCTGGTTTCCTGACACCCTTCCAGGTGCCGGCCATTTTGGGAGAGGTGGGTTCAAGGCTCAGCAAGGCTGTCCCTCCCGACACGTCGGGCAGCCAATTTGTCTCACGAAGGATTAAAGACGAGATTATTCCTGATGTAACAGACTGCAGTTCAACTGCCTGGAGGCAGGCAGCCAGTGACAGCCTGGAGGCCCACCCTGCCTGCCTGGGTGTAGCACTGTAGAGGAATTCAAACCCTACCCCCCACCCCAAAAATAAAATCACAATGGTGGCCTGGCTGCTTTTTTTATTTTTCATTTGAATTTTTAAAAAAGTCTTGAGAAGACACCTTCCTGATGAACAGCCATCTCAGTTACTTACCCTTTACTGCAGGCTTCCGATCCTCTCAAGCCTGAAGGCCTCTGATTGACCATCCAGCTTCAAAAGCCCACCTGCCTCCTTTAATTGGACAATTGGGACCTGGCTCGATGCCAATGAGTGGCTGTTTCTACCCGGGGCTGGCTCCAGAATTCGGAAACAGTCTTGGCTCTTGTTCCCTGCCACCTAGTGAAAGTTCAACCCCAAGATACTGCTCCTGATTTTGGAATTTGGGATGGGCTTAGCAGTGAATCCAGGGGTGGACAGTTCCTCTCCACCCTAGTTTTGCCCCTCACTCTTCCCAAAGCTACCACAGGAATTTCCAGGATTGCATTTTCTGCATAGAGCAAGTCTTTCTTCCTGGAGCCCCACAATCTCTGTAACATCACTGGAACTCGCTATATTTACCAGAAATGACCTCATAGACCTCGGTGAGCTATTTGATTCTGCTGAACGCTTAAGGCTTCTGTGACTCCACAAATAAATGAAATCCATGGAAAATGAGTAGCTCTGCCCAGCATGGAATTTCCTCCTCCCCCTGCTGCGCGCCCCCCTCACCCCCCAACCCCCCAACCCAACCCCACTTTCCCCCAATTTAACATCCCGTATTATTCTGTAAAAATACAGAATATATGTCCATCCTCACATCTGCAATATTCAACCTTGGTCAGTCATCCTCCACACGCTATATAAATCCTCCGCATCTAACTCCCCCAGCATCAGCAGAACAGCAATCCCGTGCCCCATGGTGTCTTTGGTCCTTTAAATCTATGCTTGGAGCTGTAGCTAGAGCAGCACTAGATGGTCCATCTTGTAGAGCAGATGGGGTTGGTGGAGTTGCCAATATTAAGCAGTTGTCCCACATCTTTCATAATGCCTACCAGACATCTAATTCAAAATTACCCTTACTGCCAATGCAGGGAAAGCGCTTGATGATCTAATGGGAGAGCCTTTCTTGCACAATGGGAAGATTTGCTCTTGATCTAATTTCAATTGATTTAAACTCAATCCTCATCATCACATTCCTTTCTGGGCAGAACTATTAGCAAGCCTCTGAATCACACCATGAATCATCATTTTAACTCTAGAACTTCAGTAAAATACCATCAGAGCAGGGATTAAGCTATAAGCCATGCCTTCACCCCAACAGTTCAGGCAACAATAAAGCCTGACTCTGGGAGTTACAACAATAACACCTGATATTTATAAGGCACCTTTAACTTAATAAAATGTCCCAGGGTGCATCACAGGAGCATTGGGCAGCACTTTCCTGTCGACGAGTGGGGGAGGGGGGCGGGGCCCTCTCGCCGACATGTAAAATGACGCGCGGTGATGTCGGGCGGGCGTCCAGACGTCAGCTCGTGTCATTTTGATTGTCAGTTCGGCCGGCACTCAGCAGAGTCGGCTGCCTGCCCGCCAAACTGTCAAAGGCCTATTAAAACCCGTTAAAAACTAATTAACTCAATTTAATGAGCTGCCCGTCGAACCTTAAGGTTGGCGGCAGGCGAAGAGCCCAGGTGGCCACTGCATTCCTCATGAACGCTCATCCTCGGGCAGGATGAGGTTTTATGAACTGTTTTAAAAGCTCATAAAAATTTGTACATTTATTCTTTGACATGTCCCAGCTCACGTAATAGTGTCACATGAGGGGACATGTTTTAAAAGTTTAAAAATGCTTTACTTTAAAGTTTCAGAATGTAAGTTTAAGACGAAGGAGTGCAGGGAGCCACTCAGGGAAGCCCTCCCCGCCCGCACAGGGAGTGCACAGCATTTCCGGGTGTACGTCATGCTGGGCGGGCCTTAATTGGCCCACCCACGTAAAATGGCGGCACGGCCCCGATTGGGGGCGCCGATCGGGATCGCGCCCCCCCTGGCCCACCCCCGCACAACCTCCCTGACGGGGGGAAATTCCTGGCCATTATCTAACAAAACATGACACTGAGTCATATAAGGAGATAATAGATCAGATGGCAAAAAGCTTGGTCAAATGGATAGGTTTTAAGGAGTATATTAAAGGAGGAAAGAGAGATGGAGAGATGGAGAAGCAGAGAGGTATAGGGAGAGAATTTGCGAGCTTAGGGCCTAGGCAACAGAAGGCATGGCCACCAATGGTGATGAAAATCAGAGCTGCTCAAGAGTCCAGAATTAGATGCGTGCAGGTATCTCAGAGTGTTGTGGGCTAGAGGAGATTATAGAGGTATGGAGAGGTGAGGCCATGGAGGGATTTGAAAACAAGGATGAGCAGTTTAAAATTAAGGTGTTGCTTGGTCGGGAGCCAAGGTGGGCTGGCGAGCAGAAAGGGGATACAAGAATGGGACTTGGTGCCAGTTAAGACACCAGCAGCAGAGTTTTGCATAGCCTCATGTTTGAGGAGGATAGAATATGGGGGATGACATTCAATGTTGGAATAGTCAGGTCTAGAGGCAGCAAAGGCATGAATTAGGGTCAAGCAAGTCAGGCAATGTTATGGAGGTGGAAGCAGTCATTCTCAATGATGGCCTGGATACGTAGGGGGGGGAGTTCATTTCGGGGTCAACATCAAGGTTGCGAACAGACTGGTTTAGCCTCAGACAGTTGCCAAGGAGTAGGGTAGATCTGGTAGCTAGAGAATGGAGATTTAGGCAGGGGTCAAAACCAATGGCTTTAGTTTGGCCAATATTTAATTACAGGAAATTTCTGCTCATCCATTACTGGATATCAGATAAGCAGTTTGATAATTTAGCAACAGTGGAGGAGTCAAGAGCGCTGGTGGTGAAGTAGAGCTGAGTGAAGTCAGTGTACTTGCTTTCAGATGATGTCACCGAGGAACAGTATGTAAATAAGAAATAGAAGTGGAGGGGGAAAGGATTGATCCTTGGAGCACACCAGAGGTAATAGTGCAGGAGCAGGAAAAGAAACCATTGCAAGTGATCCTCTGGCTATGATTATATAGTTGAGAATGGAGCCAGGTGAGGACAGTCCAGCTGGATGACAGTGGAGAGGAGCTGGAGGAGGACGATGTGATTAACTGCGTCAAAGGCTGTGGACAGGTTGAGAAGAACGAAGAGGGATAATTTAACTTTGTCACAGTTATGCAGGATATCATTTACGACTTTGATAAGAGCTGTTTCAATACTGTCATAGGGGCAGAAACCTGACTGGAGGGGTTCTAACATGGGAGTTCAGTACAGAATGCCATGCTCTCCTCAGTGGGTTAAAACTGATGGATCTCCATTGAATTGCCGATGCATCAAATCCAAACTTAAGGCAGTTTCTAACGTAATGAAATGAAAAAAAACATTTCAGATAAAATGGTTACAAAATGATGCAAAATTAAAGGCATAGTCTTGTGTCTAGACTGCAGTGAAGGCTGGAATGAGAGACATGAAAAGAAAAGTGACCTGTTGAATGGGAAGTGTACCATTGTACATCGTACTGAATGCTTTATATACAGTTGAACCTGCTGCACCAAATATAAATAACCCTTAAACACCTCGGATCAGATTTTCATGGTCCCGATCACGACCAAACAGAAGCGTGAATGGAAAATAAATAGCCGAGTGCAGTAATTTTCCTACGGGCAGGGGAGGGATCAGGTCCCAGAACCTGTCTGCTTCTATGAATGAGGCAACTGATAGCTTTGTGGGCTCATTGAAAGCCTGTCCATGTAAGTGGCTGGGCTTCAACAAATGTCAGGTATTACACCAGCAGGTGTAATGGAGTCATGAATCATGGATTGGAGGCAGGAAGAGTTTAAAAGGTAAGCAAAATGGTATTGCTTTCTTTAAAATTCAACATTAAATGCTGTAGTATGAGTTCTATCTGTGTTCATTAAGGTGAGTTATGACAGTGGTGTGACTGGAAGATGTAACTATCCCCTAAAAAATATGTTTACCAGATTGTTACTTCTGCCACTGGCAAGCTGTCAAGGAAAGATCCATATTGTAAATTTGGAAAGGTCGTCATATGAATTATATGTGGATAAAAAGATAGGGTGCATATCACAGTATTTAAAGGGTTGCCTTGTATGATAACAAAGTGTAAATGTTTAATATTTTCCCACTGCTTTTACGCATTCAGTCTAGACATCTGTTGAGATAGCAGTTCTAAAGTCTGTTTGTTTATGCAGGGAGTTTTATAGGCTATTCAATGGTTTCCAACTGTTACAATAGGGTTTGTGAGTTCAGTTAATAAAGTGGATAAAGGGTGAGGGGTATGAGGGTGAGGGGATGAAGGCTTTTTTTATTCATTCATGGGCTGTGGGCTTTGATGGCTAGGCCAACATTTGTTGCCCATTCGTAATTGCCCTTGAGAAGGTGGTGGTGAGCTTGCTTCTTGAACCATTGCAGTCCTTGTGGTATAGGTACACCCACAGCGCATTTAGGGAGGGAGTTAGTTCCAGGATTTTGGCCCAGCGACAGTGAAGGAACGGTGATTTATTTCTAAGTCAGGATGGTGAGCGGATTGGAGGGGAACTTCCAGATGGTAGTGTTCCCATCTATCTGCTGCTCTTGTCCTTTTAGATGTCAGCGGTTGAGGGTTTGGAAGGTGCTGTCCAAGGAGCCTTGGTGAGTTTCTGCAGTGCATCTTGTAGATGGTACACGCTGCTGTCATTGTTCATCAGTGGTGGAGGGAGTGAATGTTTGCGGATGTGGTGCCAATCAAGCGGGCTGCTTTACCCTGGATGGTATCAAGCTTCTTGAGTGTTGTTGGAGCTGCATTCATTCAGTCAAGCGGAGAGTATTCCATCACACTCCTGACTTGTGCCTTGTAGATGGTGGACAGGCTTTGGGGAGTCAGGAGGCGAGTTACTCGCCGCAGGATTCCTAGCCTCTGACCTGCTCTTGTAGCCACAGCATTTATATGGCTAGTCCAGTTCAGTTTCTGGTCAATGGTATTTCAGCATTGGTAATGCCATTAAATGTCACGGGACAATGGTTAGATTCTCTCTTGTTGGAGATGTTTATTGCCCAACACTTGTGTGGTGTGAATGTTACTTGCCACTTGTCAGCCCAAGCCTGGATATTGTCCAGGTAACTTGCTGCATTTGGACATGGACCGTTTCAGTGTCTGAGGAGTCATGAATGGTGCTGAACCAAGTGTAAATAGGTGACCCGTTGATTGCATCAGGGGCACTAAGCTTAAGTTTTTTTGGGAATGGAGGTAGACCTTTTAACCTGCCTGCTCTTGACTCAACTCACCTCCATTAATGCCATTGGAGGCCACAGGTCACTCAGGGCCCACAGCATGGAGACAGCATCACAACAATAGGGTTAATCTCATCTCTCAATTCCCGTCTCCATCATAAAAATCTGACACCTCAACTCTATTAGTTTTTGGAAACTGAAGGATCTCCCAGTCCCATTAAGGTACTCTTCCCCAACTGTTTTAGGACTGCCTAGAAATTAGGAGCTAATAATCAGAGATCCACTACCTAGCTATAGGATGTCTGGGTTTTGAAGGAGATATCATGTTTGAAAGTGCTCATTCAAATATACTTGTTTTTTAAAAAATGGCCAATATCGCATAAATATCCATGACTGATCTATCTTTATTCTAAATGAATCTCCCCATGTAACAGTAATTCTGTAGCTCATTAACTTGTCCTCAATAGCCTACAGTTAATACAGTCGAGTATCTTCCCTTGGATTTAAATTTGCAATCATGTTTTATATGGATCTACCAATTTATGAAGTACTTTTAAATAGGAGAAACACAAACACCAGAAAATTCTATGATCCCTTTGGAAAAGCTTTATGTAAACCTGAACGAATTTTGAACCATTAAAACAATTCCAAGAGAAATTATCGTTTAATCTGTACCCCTGGAGAATTCTAACAGTTCCATACCATTTCCCCCCAGATTTTTACTTCACACACCACAATCACTTACAGAAAATTATGATTTCTCTGAAATCCACTATTTGTAGCAAGTACTTTCTACAATCAGTAACACATTTCCAATGGAAAGTGAGTTGATGACACCAAAAATGATATACCACTGAAATGTTTTAGTTCTGATTTGTAGCAACAGCAGCATTTGAAGAGATTTATCCAAGCATTTGGAGTCCTGAGGGAAGGACAAGGTATGGAGTGCATCTTCCAAATGTATCACGAAATAAAGCTGTTTCTGTATGTGAAGGCTATAAAAATCTGAACTGCTTTAGTGTTTTTGAGAGTGAGTGAGTTTTTGTGTTCTTTTTCCTGAGGTACTCCGTGTAGCTTAGAGTAGTCATAATTCTCAACTTAGCACTTGGTATGGCGGAGCTGTTAAATGCACATGATGCACCTGAGGTGAACTTGCAGGAGAAGATTCGCATCAATGCAAAGCAGTTTTGGCGTTGCGCAATCACAAAACTTTATAATGAAAATAGGCAAGGCCTAGATGGACTCTAAAGTGAGGCAGAGTGAGACTCCAGTGTCCCTTTAGGCCCTGACTTTGGATTCAAGCTTCATTTAAATTATAATTGCAGCATGAAGCATGAACTACTTTGAACTGACTCTACAATTATGGTGTAAATGCACTCGTAGATCTACAAAGATTAATTGCCACTGTACTATATTGTACATTAAATCAGGTTTTGAATAACAAAATTTGCTGGAATTGTATCTATGGAAACAAAGGATATTTGAAGAATGCAAATCAGTTACATTTGGCACTGGGAAGTATGTTTCATTTTTCACATTATCTTTGAGGCCAATCAAGGATACTAAGGAATGTCAGAGTGAAAACGGTACTTCCCATGCTAGTGTTCTATTTGTGGTGAGAAACGCACCTGCACAATTTCATGAAATGGACACAGATGTGACACAAAATAAATAAGACACTTGCAACTCTGTTGAAATATTAGTTGACATTTTAGGGAAAGGGCTTTATTTGACTTCGGGCTTCTACTGATCTTTAGGCATGCAAGAACATTTTCACAAAGAGCTGAAACTAATAGTTTATGTCATAAAACAGGCGTGCATACTGCTGAATAAAATCTAGTCAATAATTGCACACAAGCCCATTCAAGACCAGTTAACATGATGTAACTCATGAATGCACAGTCTGCCCTTAATCCAATTTTGGTTAATTTGAATGATTGTGTATTCAATACTTTTCATGCAAAAACAAAACAAATCGATCAGAATTAGGTGGTATATCTAAGCCTATTGATTGACCCTTTCCGCTTCTCAACTGACTGCTTGGAAGCACCTAACCAAATGAAAATGAAAGGAAGGCTATTTAAAAATGCATGTCCTAACCAGGTCCTGGGTCACATGATAACTCATGCGCCAGTTGATTCCCCCTTGAGGGAGGTGGAATTCCCTATCGCGACATAGTGCTCTAGAGTCATCGCTCAGCGGAGAAGTGGCATCACTCAACTGGCTGAAAGAAGCAGGTTTCAAATCAAATGTTAAATGGGAGACAGAAAGCTTGAAATTACAGAACCCTACTCGAGAATCGTGAGATCTGTCATTTGAATTAGTGGGCTCACTTTTTAATAAAAAACACATGATGGTGCAACAAAGTAAGCCATGTATCAGTAGGGGTGATCAGACGCAAATCAAATGCTATTTGCCAGTTGTATAATAAACATATTCACAACTACCGCTTAAGGCACAGGGATCCTATATTTAACAATAAAAATGCACTCAAGTTGAATTTAGGGAGGAAGATAGCTAGCTAACTAACTTGGGACTCCTTTCAATTTCTACCCATTTTAAAATGACTACTTCACATTTCTGAAAAAGAGTTAAGTGGTACAAACTGATTGCGCCAGTCAGATTCTGGGCTGACTAAAGCTTTGAGACGTACAAGATTTTCTTATATTCCAGCAAATATGAGATTAATTTCATTGCTTCATGGTATACAAGCAGCTAAGAATGAAAGTCTTGCATTTCTATGGCACCAACAACATCCACCTGATTCCCCAAAATGCTTTCCAAGCATCATGTCATTTTGAACTGCAGTCATTGTTGTTACAAAGGCAAAACTAGCAGCCCAATTTGTACAAAATAAAGACCCACAAACAGCAAACGAATGAATAACCAGACCATCTGATGTTGCTGGAGGTTGGCTCAGGGATAAACATTGGTCAGGGCACTAAGTGGACCCCTTGATGTTTTACCATGGGATTTTTTTTTTACTTCCACTTCTACAGGCCAAGGGAAAGTTGAACTTGATCTGAATGATGGCATCTCCAACAATTCAGCACTCCTTCAGTATTGTATGGGGGTGTCGGCCTAGATTACGTGCACAAATCCATAATGGGGATTGAACCCATGATTTCACAAATCACTGGCGAGAATGCTATCAACTGAGCAAAGCCAGAACTATTGCGTAAAGGGAAATAGTATATACAGGAAAATGATGGAAGAGCTGCACAGGAGAGACGCTCAACGCCCTTCATATGAAAAGTTTGCCATCTTGGCTGCAGCCTCAGGGGTGGGTTAAGAAGAGTTTTCATAGAAAGGTAGGGGGAAATTGGTGAACAGAGGAGCATTCTTGGGCCTTGAGTGCCACAAGATGTTTCCATATGTTAAAAGTGATAACATACAGAAGCAGGTTGTTGTTAATCAGCCGCTAATGCAAAACTAGAAGACATCCAGAAGCATCCTTACCTTACCAAGTTATGGGCTAAGAAATGGCATGGAATTCAGCAACTATGTGAAAGAGCAAAATAGAACAAGAACATGAGGAGGGGATAGGAGTGGGTGGCAGAGAACTGTAACATTTAATCATAGCATTTATGGAAAAATCTCTCCTCAAACACTGTATCATTTGTTAGCATGAAAGCACAGCATGTTTATCTCACTGAAGTTTGTATTTTGTAAGTACCTTTAAGATCTTATCTGAACACTCCCCCACATAACATTAAATAGGCTTCAGAAGTGATACAACTGGCTTCTGCACGCAAGCCTCGCTTGTCTATTAAGGTTCCACTCACACAAAAGAATGAGCTTACATGTTTGGCCCAACTGGTAAGGGGCAGCCCACGTTTTGCATTGCAATATTCATTAGAGTTTGAGTTATGGATTCTTTAAGTATTAAGCTGACAAAGCTTTTTGCTGCTCACTTTGTAAAGACAAATCTTACACATGATCGATGAATAGGATCAAAATGCAAAGGTTATTTGCAAAATTCCATTTCTTTTTGAAAGCTAGACTTATTTGTTAATTTGCCTCTGGCGTGTTTCATATACAAAGATTCGAAACTTGAAACTACGGACACTATCTTCTCGGATATAGTTGTCCATTTAAGGATCCTGAGCGTCTACTCGTTATAGAACTTGACTCTCACTACAGGGGAATGACTTGTGCAACAGGGGGTACTGGGGCGTAACTCCTTTATCATCTGAGCTGAATTTCGGTGTCTTACGCAGGAGTACTCGGTCCCTCCAAAGATGAACTGAGTTAATACTGGGTGAAGAGAAGTTCAGCTCAAGTTGTAAACTACTTTATTCCACAACAGGAAAAACAAACAGGACAATGAGGTTGACATAAATCATTTGATATAGTCAGTACATCTTCTGTTTGCTTACTGTTACACAAGTAAAGATCATGGGAGTGCTGCCGAACTCTAGTGGGCCACCTTACTCAATTTAAAAGCACAGGGCAGAATCATCCCAGATTTGCACTAAGTGTGATAGCAGTTGGGTAAAACGTCACTTTACCCGCCGGCCGCAATGGCACCTTTTCAAGCTGTATCGTGCCAAACCTGTCGCATGAATTATGCATTCCCGGGAAACATGCCGTTTCCATGGTGGGCGGGCTCCCAATCGCCCATAGCCTCAAATGGCAAGAAGACTGCAGCCCCCAGGTTCAATGAGGCGTCCCTCAAGCACCTTTTGGACGCAGTGGAGGCCTGCCTCTATCCCCACTCTGCCACAGAGCCAAACAGAGCCAAACAGAGCACAACAGAGCCAAACAGATCCAAACAGAGCACAACAGAGCCAAACAGACCCAAACAGAGCCAAATAGAGCCAACCTCACTAATCTGGCCTGGGAGGCGGTGGCGGCAGTGGTCAGTGCTAGTGCTCTGCAAAAGAGGACAACCACTCAGTGCCACAGAAGGATGAATGATCTCCTCCGTTCAGCCAGGGTAAGTCACTCTTCTCATCACTCTCAACTCACACACTCACAAACCCATCACACATCCACAGGGCCCTCACTCACTGCCAGCTGAAGAGACATCCCATTAATTCTCTCATACACAGCCCCATTGTCGTCATCCAGTCCATGGGACCACTCACCACTCACACATAGCAGACATACTTATCATCTGGCCCAGCAGGTGTCCTGCTTACACTCTTTCGATCTCTATTCATGCAGGACAAGCTGGCACACGAGAGGGAGAGGTCGCAGACTGGTGGCGGAATGCTCGAAATCAAGGTCCTCATAGACTTTGAAAACAGAGCCATCCAGCTGGCCGGCGAGGATCTGGATCGGTCCTGTGCTGACGGTGATGTCGGCGGTGCACGTCCAGGTGAGGAACCAGCAGAGCAACATCCATCAGACACAATGCTGTGAGTGATGTGTCCTCTTTCACAGGTCATTGCCATGCACTAATTATCTTTCCTTACTTTCACAGGCACATCTGCGAAACTGCCAAGAGAATCCATGACCCAGGGCCTCCAATCAAGCCCTGAGGGAAGCTCAGAAGAGGAATCTACTGAAACCTTCCCTGAAGTCCCATCACAGCGCTCACCCACACCCTCCACCAGCACAGAGACACACACCTCGGTGGGACCTAGCTTTAGAGTAGCCTCAGGATCACAAGCTGGTGAGCACATCGCACTGTCTGATCCACAGCAGGCGGAGGCAGGGACTTCCCAGGTCCCCGGCACTCGGAGGACTGCTGGTGGCCAGAACGGTGCTGAGTCCGAGTCAGATGACGAGCCTCTGGACTCAGTCATGTCACAGTTGCTGGATCTGCAAAGACAAGCTCGGGAACACCAGGAAGGGATGTCCGCTGCACTCCTCAGATTGCAAGGCACAATAGAGGAGTCCTTCCACATTCAGGCTGAGGTGATAGCGTCGGCATGTCAATGCACCGAGGTCAACACTGGTAGGATGGCGGCTGCCATGGAGGCCTTGGTCCAGGATGTCGCTCCTGCACTGCTGCGCAGCTGAACCCCATCGCCGACACCATAGTTGGCCTCCAACAGTGTGTGCACGAGAGGGGTGTGGGGCAGTGCAATCTCACTCCAGCTACCCCTTCCCCTCAAGGAGTCAGCCAGGGGCCCTTGGGCGCCCATAGGGAGGAGGTTCAGCAGGTGTACCCGTTGGGGCCATCCACCCAGGTCACTCCGGGAATGTCCAGCCCATCTGAATCCCCTTTTCCTGTGACTTGAGCAGCTCCAGCTCCACAGGCAGAGGAGGGTGCCACTGTCACACAGCAGGACCCTGAAAGCAGGCTGGGGCCCTCCAGGTCTCAGCCCTTCAGAGGATGCCCACCAAGGTCTTCACAGGCAGGGTGTAGCAGTCAACAGGCTGTCTCCACCTCTGCTCTGGATGTCTGGGGAGCACCAAGACGTAGTGGCAGGATTAGGAAGGTTAAGAAGATGTAGTTGCACAGTCTGGGCATGGGTATTAATCACTTGTACATAAGGTTCACTATTGTAAATAAACTCCCAAGAATGTCTCCCTGTCTATGGCTCCTTGTTCTGATGAGCAGTGTTCATGTCACTCAGATGTGAAACCTTTCTGCACAAGATAAAGGCAGGTGACTCCATCCAAGACCTCTTCCCTGTGCTCTGTGCAGCCTTCAGACTACAGTGATGGTCCAGCCTTACACTCCCTGGACATATTACTGATCCCTGTACCTCGACGGTGCTGGTCATTGCTGCCAGAATGTAGTTGGCAAGTGACACAGGGTTCTCTCATTCTCTCTGGGTGCTCTCAGCACCTTTAAGGTGGGGCTGGCCCACATCTCGTCAGCATCTGTGACCAGTGACACTGTGCTCCTGAAGGGCTCAGGTGCTGAAGACGGACAAAGGATCTGGTGCTTTTAAAGTTTCATGGCTGTTTATCCATGATATGACCCTGAACGCAGAGCACAAGTGAGCTGCCCTCAGCCAGACAGGAGTCAGACATTGCCAGAGCCTATGTGAAGATCTATGGAGTGTCCTCGCTGCATGTCGTCATCATCCTCCTGCAATCGAGTGACTATTAGGGCCTCTACTGCGTCTCCATGACAGGAGCATTCTCACAGAGAGTATTTGCGCTGCCATAAGCCAGACTGGTGTCAAATGTTCAGAGATGCAATGTGAGGATCTATGGCATCTCCTCACTGCATATTGTCATCATCCTCCTCAAATCTAGCAGCTATGAGGGCCTCAGACTCACAGAAACATAGAGTTTTAATGGCCCATTGTGTCACCAGCTCTCCAAATGAGTATTATGACCTCGTGCCATTGCCCTGCTTTTTCCCTATACCCCTGCACATTTTTTCTGTTCAAATAATGATCTAATGCCCTCTTGAATGCCTCGATTGAACTGTCTCCACCACACTTCCAGTCAGTGCATTCCAGACCCCAACCACTCATTATGTGAAAAAGTTCTTTTCCCACGTCACATTTGCTTTTTTTGTAAATCATTTTAAATCTGTGCCCTCTCGTTCTTGATCCTTTTACGAGCAGGAACAGTTTCTCCCTATCGACTCTGTCCAACCCCCTCATGATTTTGAACATCTCTATCAAATCTCCTCTTAGCCACCTTCTCTCCAAGGAGAACAGTCCCAACCTCTCCAACCTATCTTCATAAGTGAAGTTTCTCATCCCTGGAACCATTCCTGTAAACCTCTTCTGCACTCTCCAATGTGTTCACATCCTTCCTATAGTGTGGCACCCAGAACTGTAGATAATACTCCAGCTGAGGTCTGACGAGTGTCTTATATAAATTCAGCATAACCTCCCAGCTCTTGTACTCTATGCCCCTATTGATAAAGCCCAGGATACTATATACGCTTTATTAACTGCTCTCTCCACCTGTCTTGCCACCTTTAATGATCTATGCACATATAGACCCAGGTCGTTCTGCTCCTGCACCCCCTTCTAAATTTCACCCTTTATTTTATATTGTCTGTCCATGTTCTTCCTACCAAAATGCATCACCTCACATTTCTCCACATTGAATTTCATCTGCCACCTATCTGCCCACTCCATCAACTTGTCCACGTCCTCTTGAAGTTCCACACCGTCCTCCTCACAGTTCACAACACTCCCAAGCTTTGTATCATCCACAACCTTTGAAATTGTTCCCCGCACACCAAGATCTAGATCATTAATATATATCAGGAAAAGCAAGGGTCCCAATACCGACCCCTGGGGAACTCCACTACAAACCTTCCTCCAGCCCGAAAAATACCCATTGACCATTACTTTCTGCTTCCTATTTTTCAGCCAATTTTATATCCATGTTGCCCCTGTCCCTTTTATTCCATGAACAATAACTTTTCTCAGAAGTCTCTTGTCTGGCACTGTATCAAATGCCTTTTGAAAGCCCATGTACACCACATCAACAGCATTAGCCTCATTGACCATTTCTGTTACCTCTTCAAAAACCTCCAGCAAGTTAGTCAAACACAATTTTGCCTTTAGAAATCCATGCTGGCTCTTCCTTATCAAGCCATATTTTTCAATGTGATTACCAATTCTATCCCAAATAATTGTTTCTAGAATCTTGTCCACCATTGAAGTTAAATTGACTGGTCTGTAATTGCTGGGCTTATCCTTACAACTTTTTTTGAACAAGGGCGTAATGTTTGCAATTCTCCAGTCCTTTGGCATGTCCCCTGAGTCTATGGAAGACTGAAAATTTATGGCCAGTGCCCCTGCAATTTCTACTCTCACTTCCTTCAATATCCTTGGATGCATCTTGTCCAGTTCCAGTGCCTTGTCAACTTCAAGTGCCAACAGTCTTTTCAACACTTCCTCCTTATCAATTTTGAACCCTTCGAGTGACAGAATCTCCTCTTCTGTCACCACAGCCTGGGTTAATCTACCTCCTCGGTTAAGACGGATGCAAAGTATTCATTTAATACCTCAGCTATACCACCTCCGTCCATGTGAAAATTCCCTTTTAGATCCCCAATCGGCCCTACTCCTCCTTTTACCACCGTTTTACTATTTATATGCCTCTAGAAGACTTTGGGATTCCCCTTTATGTTGGCTGCCAGTCTTTTCTCATAATCCCTCTTTGCTTCTCTAATATGCTTTTTCACCATCTCTCTGAACCTTCTGCATTCCCCTTGGTTCTCAATGTTATTTTCTACCTGACCCCTGTCATAAGCACACTTTTTCTTCTTTATCTTAATTTCTATCTCCTTTTTCATCCAGGGAGCTCTGGATTTGTTTGCCCTACCTTTCCCTTTCGATGGAATATACCTTGACTGTGCCTGAACTAATTCTTTTTTGAAGGTGACCCATTGCTCAGCTACAGTGTTTCCTGCCAATCTTTTCTTCCAGTCTATTTGGCCGAGCTCTGTCCTTGCCCCATCAAAGTGGGCTCTTGTCCAGTTAATTATTCTTACTCTGGATTGCCTATCATCCTTTTCTATCATCACCCTAAAATGTACAATACAATAACCACTGTCTCCTAAATGTTCCCCCACTGACACATTTTATCTACTTGGCTCACCTCATTCTCAAGAACCAAGTCTTTTCTTGTTGGATTGGATACATACTGCTGCAGAATATTTTCCTGAACATAATCTAGGAAACTTTCCCCCCTCTCCACTCTTTACACCACCACTGTCCCAGTCTACATTCAGGTAATTAAAGTCCCCCATTATAACTACTCTATAATGCTTGCATCTCTCTGCAATTTCCCTGCAGATTTGTTCTTCTACATCCTTCCATTTTACATCCTTCACTGTTTGGCGGTCTATAGACTACACTGAGCAATGTAATTGCACCCTTTTTGTTCCTTAGCTCGAGCCAAATTGATTCTGTTCTTGAAGCCTTTAGGACATCCTCTCTCTCCAGCACTGCAATGCTCTCCTTAACCAATACTGCTATCTCTCCTCCTTTCCTTCCTCTCCTATCTTTTTTGAACACCTTGTACCTGAGAATATTTAACACCCAGTTCTGCCCTTCCTTGAGCCAGGTCTCTGTTTTCACCACATCATATTTCCACATTGCAATCTGCGCCTATAACTCCCCAATCCTATTTACTGTACTCGGTGCATTCACATACATGCTTTGTAAGCCTGATTTAGACTTTGTTGCTTTCTCCCACACTCCGACTCCACCTACTAATTTACTAATCTCTATTCTAGTGTTATCTGTCTCTCCCAGTATGTTTTGCACCCTGGTATTCCTCTCTAGTATTCTCTCCTGATTCCCACACCCCTGCCCACTTAGTTTAAAGCCCTCCCAACAGCACTAGCAAAACACTCCACCAGAAACTCAGTCCTGGCTCTGTTCAGGTGCAACCCATTCAGCCTGTACAGGCGTCGTTTTCCCCAGAGCCAGAACCAGTGCCCCATGAACCTAAAGCCCGCCCTCCTGCACCATCTTTCCAGCCATGCATTCATCTGCTTTATTCTCCTAGTTCTGTACTCACTGGCACCAGGCACACGGGGAGTAATCCAGAGTTTACTACACTTGAGGTCCTGCTTGCTAATTTTCTACACAGCTCCCTAAATTTTGATTGTAGGATCACATTCCGCTTCCTTTCTAAGTCATTGGTACTAATGTGGACCATGACATCTGGCTGTTCACTCTCCCCCAGAAGAATGTCCTGCAGCCGTTCTGTGACATACTTGACCCTGGCATCATACCAATGGTATGGTTGCCAGGAGGCAACATACCATCCTGGAGTCACACCTATGGCCACAGAAACACCTGTCTGTTCCCCTAACCAATGAATCCCCTATCACTATTGCTCTTCCTTTCTTCTCCCTCCCCTCCAGTACAGCTGAGCCCCTCGTGGTGCCACTATCTTGGCTCTGACTGCACTCCTCTGAGGAACCAGTACCCTCACCAGCTTCCAAAATGGAAAACTGATTGGTGAGCAGAACCCCATGGGTCTCCTGCAGTACCTGCCTATTTCTCTCGGACTGCCTGGTGGTCTCCCATTCCCCCTCTGTCTCCAGGCCCTTAAGCTGCGGTGTGACCACCTCTCGGAATGTGCTATCCGCGTAGCTCTCAGCCTCGTGGATGCACCACATTGACTCCAGCCGCCGCTCGAGCTCTGTAACCCGGAGCTAAAGCTTCTGCAGCTGGCAGCACTTCCTGCACATGTGGTCGT
The DNA here is from genome assembly GCF_964194155.1 of Cetorhinus maximus. NCBI lineage: Eukaryota > Metazoa > Chordata > Chondrichthyes > Lamniformes > Cetorhinidae > Cetorhinus > Cetorhinus maximus. The sequence continues at coordinate 99,616,187 of NC_135895.1, forward strand.
CTAGGACACCAGTAACGTCCATGACTTTGCACATATTACAGGACACGCATTCCACTCGACTGAGCTGCCCTGCCATGTCATAACTCTACTTCCCTTACATTAACATTATTCTACTCTGGATTATTTATATTATTTTATTATATTGGCCCTAAATTTCTTTACTTCCAATGCTTCTCAGTTAAGTCCAAGTACTTGTTTAAAAATATTTGTTTAAAAATATTTTCTAATTTATTCACCAAGTCCTACTTCCCGAGGCCGCTACTCTTTTTTCTGAAGAAAGATAGAAAAGGAAAGGAGCACCTTCTCCCTCCTCACTGAAACTCCCTCAGTCACCTCTGCTCTTGAACTCTCGCCACTTCTCACGCTGTTTTTATAGCTCCTCTTCTCTCCTCTAGGTGCTGTTGACTGCCCATCCCCCGGGTCCTCTTCTCACCCTCTCTTCCAGGTGCTGCTGACTGCCTGTCCCTGGGTCCCCCTCTCGCACTCTCCTCCTGAGTGCACCTGCCTCATCTGGCCAGTGCAAGGGCCTCATCGCCATCATCATCGCCTTCCAGGATCCCCTCACCTTCATCACCATTGACGTCCTTCTCATTGGAGGAGACCTCCAGCTCCTGCTTTCCCTCCTCAGCCAGCTCCTCTCTCCATTGCAGTGCCAGGCTGTAAAGGGCGCAGCAGGCAATGATGATGCGTTATACCCTCTATGGACTGTATTGCAGGGCTCCACCAGACCGGTCCATGCACCGGAACCTCATTTTCAGCATTCTGTTGGTTTGCTCCATCAAGTTGCAAGTTGCAGTATGAGCCTCTTAATACCTTCGCTCTGCTGCAGTCTGAGGCCTCTGCATGGGTGTCATCAGCCACGGCCTCTGCGGGTAGCCCTTGTCCCTGAGGAGCCAACGCTGCAGTCTCTGTGGACCCTGGAAGACATCAGTGATCTGTGACTGGCTGAGAATGAAGGTCTCCTGGACACTCTCTGGAAAGCATACGCAGACCTGCAGGATGCGTTTGTGGTGGTCGCACACCAGCTGCACATTCAGTAGATGGAAGCCCTTGCAGTGATATTGTTTACCCCTTGTTGTGACGGAGATCTGAGTGCCACCTGAGTACAGTCGATCGCACCCTGTACCTGTGGGAAACCCGAGATCTGGGCAAATCCAATTGGTCTTGCATTCTGGCTCTCTTGGACCCGAGCAAAATGCACAAAGTTGTGTGCCCTCGTGAAGATGGCATCCATAACCTCATGGATGTATTTGTGGGTGGAGGCTTGTGATATCCCACAGAGGTCACCTGTGGAGCCCTGGAAGGAGCCACTGGCGTAAAAATTGAGCACCGCAGTCATTTTCACAGCCACTGGCAGTCGATGCCCTCCATGTCCCCATGGTGCCAAATCCTGCTGTAGTTGGCATATATGACCGACCAGTTCCCTAGACATGCGCAGTCTTCAGTGACATTGGTTCTTAGTCATCTGCAGGAATGAAAGGTGGCATCTATAGACCCTGGGTCTGGCTGGGCATCGACCAATGACGGCTTGTTGTGGCTCCTCAGCAGCGTGTGCGGGAGCCCTATCCGCCCCTTCTTTCTGAGGGTGCTGTTCCTCCCTCTGTGCAGCCAGGCGCCACCATCGCTCTCTTCTCCGTCGTCTTTGCTCTCTGTACACCACGAGGCATCCAGCTAGTTCACCAGGCTCCATGCTCCTGATGTACTCCTCCTGGAGGATGAAAGAGAGAGCTGTGTGGGTTAGCTTGGGTATACTGAGAACCTGTCTTGGTTAAGTCTGAAAGCCCCTTAACACATCCCAGCAAGTGCTGGCCACCACTTGGATAGCCAGAAATTAGTGCATTGCATGGCTGCCCGAAACCCCACCCACCTCTGACCCACTCCTCCTGGCTGATTGGCGACAGCTTTGCCCATTGGATTGCATTCTGTGCTCTTAGCTCAGGTGCATGCATTCTCCTAACTGGCACTGCAAACTTGCACTGTTAGCTTGAACCATGGGGGAGACTGGTCCAAACCGGGATGCTGATGTTGCAAGAGGCTGTGAGCACCTCCAGCAGTGACTGCTCCATGTCCAGCTTTAGCAAGGAGATTGTACAACATGTGCAGTTGTCCAACTGTTCTGCAGTCCACTAAAACACTCATTAGTTTGCAGTCTGTGCCCGAGGGGTGAAAAGCTCTGAAGCACTTGGTGGCACTTTGATACCTTTGCATTGCTTGACTTGGCAGGTAAGCTAGAGGCCCAACTCCAGGCATGTCAATCTGGCTGCGTCTGAACTGTATCAGCTGTAGAGGAATGGTCACTTTATACAAGGTGTCCCTTCCCTCCCACCCACCCCGCATGTGCTTGTGCACCACCTTCACCATAGGGCAGCTCTTGCCCCCACGCCCCCAATGCTCCTCAACCTTGAAGTCTAACAGGTGACCCAAGCGAGCACTATTCAACATTACTGCCTACTCATCTCCGAGTTCCCCTCAGAGTGCAGCCCTCCAAGTGCACACCTTTTCTGTGCTGCTGTGAAACATGTTGTCGTGAGGCGGAAGATCCAGTGGTGAGGGGATGATTCAGGCGGGCTAGCCTTATAATGATATGCAGATGTATTGCAATGAGCTTCCTGAAATCCAATGGCGGAAAACGCATAGACGGGCTGAATGGACAATCGCAAACTGGTTTCACAATGTTATGGAACTGATTTCCGGCCTTCTCGCCATATTGTCCGCTCGCACTGCTGAGCACGCCCGACGCCAGCGGGCACAGATTGTTCTACCCCAGTCTCCTGGTGCCGGAATACCCACAATGTGGTCCGCAGCCTTCTGCACAACCCCTCTGGGTGTCTGTATTTTGAGGTTTAAAACCCGCAATCCCCACTCAAATAAAAAGAAAGTTTTCAACACCCAGGTACGAAGTGTCATTCAGAATAACCAGGCATCGCCACCAAACCACTCACTGTTTGGACTAAGTGAGAGAAACAAGATCCAATCTTTGATGGGTAATTACCATTCACTTGCCTATGGAACCATAACTCACCATTGGACTGACTTGGGAATCTAACCCCATTTAGGCAAGCCTGCATTAAAAAGAGTCCATGTTAACATGATTCACGTCCAAGTGCCTCTCATGAAAATAGTGGCCATGAGAATTCCAAACCAGTCTACCAGTATAACAAGTATTTGTTATCTTTCTAGTTCTGTATTAAAATGCTTTTCACTATCTGATTTAAATTAATTAGCCTAATATTAAATTTTATGAAATTTTCTTGTGATTGAGCCTGTTGAGATCAAATCCTGAACATCTCATTTTACTTGAATTAATTCATGTTTTAACTCTTGCTCCTTCAAAGCTCCAGATAGAGCAACCTACACACTGCTTCTCCCTGGCCAAGTTTTTAGAACATAACTTTATGCCTCTCGACTTATTTCACTTTATACTTTCCTGGCCGCCTAGCTCTCTCCCTACAGGAGCTTGAGCACATCCAAACCTCAGCTGCCCAGATCCTGGATCCCACCCAGCCCAAGATCACCCATCACCCACTGTGCTCACCAACACACATTGTCTAATGGTTCCCAAATGCTTCGAATTTAACATTCTTAAGCTCATGTTCAACTTCCGCCATGGTCGTGCCTCTCCCTATCTTTGAATCTCCTCAAGCCCTATTACCAATCAAAAGCTATGATCCTCCAACTTTGGCCTCTTGTGCATCTCCCATCCTCATTACGCTACCATTCACACTTCTACCTTCATGTACCAAGGCCCTAAGCTTTGGAATGGCCCTCCCTAAACCTCTGTGCTTCACAACATTTCACTCTGCTCCTTTAAGGAATTCTTTAAAAAAAACATCTCTCTGACCAAGCTTTGACCTATCCTCCTACCTCCTTTATTATCTTAGTGTCAGTTTTGTCTGATAACGCTCCTGTGGAGCACCTTGGGATGTTTTGCTCTATTGAAGGCACAAAATAAGTAAATGCTTTTGCTTTTGTTTCTCTCTTCAATGCTTTTAACCCAGAATATGTTTGAAAAGAAGCCTGCTGAAGTTTCTACATCACAAACACAATCAACCATTCAAATTAATCATGTTCTGTGTTTCGTAAATAAAGAAGCTAACTATACCATGTTCGCGTTCACTTTCTATCACAGGTACTCGAGCAGGAGGAGCTGCCTCAGTGTGCATTATAGGTTGAATTCTGGAACCATCTATAAAGATAGGGTTGGAAAGTGTGCAAGGCTGAGTCAGCTGTCACACTCTGTGCAACTAGTTGCCTGTCCCTGACCTCTGCCCTGTGGCCTGACCCCGTCTCTTTGGCGACGTGGCTGTTGTCAAATGGAATCAATTCCTGATTGCATTTGGCATTGTTCCAGACCCAGGATTAATTTGGGTTGTTCGCAGATCCAGCCGAATAACCGATGTTCTCCACTCCTAACTCCAAAAAGAAGTGAAATTAAGAGAAATTGTTACTTTAAGCTAGGCCTTGTTATTACAAAAAAAATAATCGGTCAGGCTCTTTTACATTCTGAGCCAATAGACTTTTATATGTTCCATAAATCAAACTGAATTATTACAGTGTAACGACAACCAAGTTATGAATGTACTGGAAAAACCAAATAAAGCTTCCATCTAACCACAAATGCACAAATGAGTAACTGATAATGTTACTGGTAACTTAAATTTATCTTTACCTTATAAATGCAGCGAACACATTCATCATCTGTCAGAGGCCGTTAATGGTTTTTGAGGTAAAGGGGCAACAATTCCTGTCTGTTAAAGACTAGTCAACCAACATTTACAGAAGAAGAATTAATTGCAGAGCAGAATTTCTGATCCAGATTTATGTTTCAACAAAGTATTAGTTTCAACAAAACAAAAATATCCAACAAGAGATGTTGGAGGTGGGGGATTGGTGAAATTGGGTTCCAGTCAGTCCCATTCTTCCAATCTACTCCTGTAGCCCTGCAAATATATTTCATTCATGTGGCCATACAAATTCCTTCTGAAATCATTGAGCATCTGCACTTCCACCACTCTCTTAGGCAGCGAGTTCCAAGTCATTTCCATTAGTTGTGTTAAAAAGCCCTTCCTCACATACCTGCTACATCTCTTGCCCAAAACTTGAAAACTATGTCCCCAGTGCTTGTACCATGAACAAATAGGAACAGTTTTTCTTTGTCTACCTTATCTAAAGCTGTCATAATCTTGTACACCTCTATCAAATCACCCTAAAGAGAACAACTCTAGCTTCTCCAGCCTAACTCTAGCTAAAATGCCATCCTTGGAACCGTTTCTGGATATTAATGCAATTCCAAGCGTTTGAATAGTTTTCCCCACTTATTTAAGTTGAAATCGTCTATAAGGGATGTCCGGCTGGTGCTGAACTGCTTTTTTGGTGACTTACAGGCTTGTGCATGAACCAGTTGCTTTGTGACATGGCAGGCCTGGGAAGACTTCCTCTTGGCAATGAGCATGACTGGGGGGCTTAGAAGAGGCCATGCAGAGCGAGGAAAGCTGCTGGAAGAGGGAGGACGGTGGGGAGAAGGGCTCTCGGTGATGCCCTTTCCCATAATGGTCTGCACGGTCTTCCCCCTTGGTGGTTGAAGCATGTCAGCATGTCTCTCCCTTCCCTGTTAATTTCTGCTGCCTGCTATCACACACCACCTTCCCCTGTAAGGGAGAGGGAAGTATGTCAGTAAACGTTGTGCAATTTGTTTGGACGAGCTGGCTGGCATGTTTGAATGGATTTCAGTGTAAGCAAGCTGTGAGATGGGGATGCAAGGCTTGCAACAGTGTGCGAGGGTGAGGTAAAACCGATGAAAGTTAGGTGTGCAATCTGATTATCAGTAGGTGAGGATGGGGCTCTGGTGAATTGAACAGTGGATGAGGCTAGGGGTGCAGGTAGTGGGATATGGCATTTGAAGGTAGAGACATTGACCTTGAGAACTCAAGTGAGATCATTAAACTTCTTGCACTGCATCCAGGTCCTTGCAGCTACACACCTAGCATTAAACTTCACTGTTCCCTCTTACCACTGCCTTCTGAGCATGTGGCTGGAGTGCCTCCTGGCCCCCGATGATTTTCTTCTTCTGCCAAGTCTTCCAGTGCAGGATCCAAAAACCTTGGTGCCCGTGGTCAGCCGTTGCTGACTCTTCCACAACACAATACTCAGGGTGATCTCAGCATCACCAGCAGCCTCAATGCACCTCCCTTTTAAGAGGTGCAAGCTAGCTTTAATGCACTAGGCACTTGTGATGCTGGGCCCCCAGCTGATGTGTGCAGCCAGTGCAAGGAGTGCTGGCCTACAAAAACCATGGCAGTGAGCAGGCAACTTAAAGTTTGTCCTGCCTGCAATGCAATGAACCAGCATGGGTTAAACACACATCCAGAACCCTGCACCCAGTTTTGGGGGTTTATACCCCCAACAACTAGGGTCAATGTTTTATGTATGCAAATTAGGCTTTTCACACCTGGACCTGCTTTCTCAACATTTATGAAATGCTCAAATGATATTCTATGTTGTACGTTATTATGGCCATGTCATTGTGTCAACTCATCGATTCCTCACCCACCAATGCTCATCATTGTAAAGTGCGTTGAGATGTTTCCCAGTATTAAACTTGCTATATAAGTGTAAGTTGTTGATAATTTGCAATACCACTGAGTATAGCTGGTGTTACACTGTTACGTGCCTGCAATGTTTGTGAGTGCTTTTTTTCTTCCTCTTGCCCCTGTCCTGATTATTTCAGAGTTATTTATAATCATCTTTCATTTTCGAGTCTGCTTATAGCCAACTTGTCCAGTCAAACATATTGTACATAATAGAATTTGACTGCACAGAACACTTCAGCGAATCTGAGCTATTGGATTGAAAGTGCACTCCAGGCACTTCCATTACCACGTGAAATTATTTTTATATATTTTCAAAAAAGTGATCAAATCCATGGTACTTTGTTTCCCAAATCCCATATAAAAAAAGGCTTTCTCTAAAGTCTTAAAGTAATCAGTACACTTATTTATTTTCCTGCTCAAAAAAATGTGATCTGTATTTTCCATAACTTAATAATGCCTGTTTGAGCCTCCTCTGCTCAGCACCTTTTCTCAAGCAAACACCAACGCCTTGACAACATATGCCGATATTTAAATATGCACGATTTAAATGTTCTGTGTCAGAATGACTCTTTCATTCAGAAAAAAAAAAGGAACCTGTATTATTCTGTACAGCTTAGAAACCAGCATGAACACAGATCTCAGGATCAAATGGAACATTTGGAGTGTAATAGAAAAATGTGACAAAAGCATTGCAGACAATGGGTGAAAGAAAAATAGCATAAAACAAGCTGTGCTTTGCCACAGTGCTCAGACCGCATATTTCTTTTTTAGCATTTTTTTCCCATCCAACACATCTGTGAGCCAAGAGATTTTCATCAGGGTTCATTCTATAGGACTTAGTAAGGCTAGAAGAATCGAAGATGAGCTTGCATTGTCCTTGTTTTTAAGTAGTAATGGCATGTTTTGGGTAACATGCATATATTACCTACTGCCTTCAGCCATTTTGGAACATAAAAACAACAGATGACAAGTGAGGAGCTCAAGATGTTTGGAATGTGACTCAATGGAGCTTTAGTGGGGCGTGTGAATGATGAGAGGTGACAAGGAGCTATGAATAGAACTATAGCCGTGTTCGGGCAAGGGAGCGGGGCAGTGCTCGGATGACATCATTTATAACATGAAACCTCACAAAAACTGCATCAAGAATGACAATGTGCCATTTAGCAAGGCCCTATACCCTGAGCTGGCCATGAATTATTACTTGTCAGGAAATTGAAAACTATGAAGAAATCATTGCTCTTTAGTGCACAGTTACCCTGGTTGCTGAAAATGACAAGCTTTATGCTGCAAAATCCTCAATCAAATCATAATTGAAGCCCAAGCCCCTTGGGTTTATTTCAGGAGCCATAAATAAATGCATTTTTTTGGTTTAAAAGGAGGTTGACATTCATTCCTTAAATAACCACAGGGTAAGGCAAGTAAGCCCTTGCAGTAAATGCTGCCGAAAAAAAACTATACATATTTTATAAATATTCAAATTTTTCCTTGACCCTTTTGCTAGCTTGAGAGTCTGACATGAATAGGTGTAGTTATTAATAATAATACTGAGAGGCAGTGTGCTTGGGCCTCACTTTAAACCTTACATTAAAAAGCTTTTAAACACCCAGCTGTCACAGGATTCTATTTCATATTTTTGTTTGGTTAAGCCCATGGGATTAAGCTAATGGAAACTATGGGCTGCAAGTGCACAAGTTTATGTAACTTGCATTTGATGCCATTTCATTGCTGGCAGATGTAGGTTTTAAGCATTGGGTTCTTAACATTTCATGAATTTTTAAACAATATTTTTATGTTCTCCAGAGTGAAGGGGAATGACAAAAGTTTCCAGCTCTGGATATTGCGAAGAGGCTGTATCCAGCGCTGATAAAAGGGGGCTGCAGGAATCAGAAAAAGCAATCCCTGAAGTCAGGTTGAGCTGCGCTGGGTAAAGGAATAAAAGGGATTGTTTTATTTATCAAATACGCGGCAGATACAAAGGCTGTCGTTTTCCTTGTTGCCATTTAATCTAAATGCATTGTGAATTTAAAGGCCGAGTGATCATTTTTAAGCCTGTGATTATCCATACATGCACACATTTCTCAATTGTAAACCCCCAATTTTGTACTGACAATTTGAATGCTTCAATGTAAAAGCACGCCCGTGGTAGCGCCTTTTCATTCAAATGCGGAACTAAAAAGTGCTTCTTTAATGGCTCCTGACAATTTACTTGGTCATTACTTGTCTCTCTAGTTGATTCAATAAATACACTTTATGCTTTTAGGGTTTATGATTAAAAACACAATGGCCACAATTCCCAGTGTCAGTATAATTTGTTTAATTTGACAGGGTTTGGAACTGCACCAGATTGTCAGATCGCCGGTTTGGTGGTTAGGATGAGGGTGTGGGGGGGGGAAACAGTGCAAAACGGCAAGATTTAAATATCTGCAGCAGCTTAAAAGGGCAGTCAACTTTAGATTCCATAAGGATCAGCTTTACAGAATGGGATTAATATTGATTTAAGTTGCTAGTGTAAAGTGGGCACTATAAAGGAGAGAACATACAAACTAAGGGCTGGATTTTATGCAGAGGCTGTGCCCCACCCAGGGCTGAAAAGTAGGGGGTGGGCCTGCCTCCGCCCAGCCAGGAAGCCACCACTGAATTTTACTGTGGTCAGGCAGTTAATTCACTGAGGTCATGGCTTCTGCCCCCATGTGGGAGGGTGTCCCGCCTCCAAGACGTCCCAGCGAATCAGATAGCCGACAGGTCTTCCAGCTCAGCAGCGCCATTGGGAATGGTGGCTACTGCTGGGACTGCAGCCCCATCCCTGGGCAGGAGCCAGTCAGGCAGGCCCCAGTGATAGTCGGGGGGGGGATCCACAATCGGGAGGCCGGCAGCGGATAGGATTCAAAAGTGAGGCGTGGCACTTTCTGCTGGGGGCTCCTCCATTGGGTACAGGGTGCCTGGATTAGAGGGAACCCCATCATCTCAAGTCTGCAGTCAGACCACCAGGGTCTCCCCATGTGTCATGGACCCTAGCCCCCTGCCACTGGAGGAAACCATTAAGTGGCCATTAATTCTCCACTTAAGGACCTCAAGTGGCACAAAGCTGCCGGACGACTATGCAGTCTCTGGTAGAATATCAGCAGAGTCGAATAGGTGATGGGCAAGGCACCCTCCACCATCACGACGGACAAGACACCCTCCACCATCACAACGGGCAAGGTGCCCTCCACCATCACAACGGGCAAGGTGCCCTCCACCATCACAACGGGCAAGGTGCCCTCCACCATCACAACGGGCAAGGTGCCCTCCACCATCACAACAGGCAAGGTGCCCTCCACCATCACGATGGGCAAGACACCCTCCACCATCACGATGGGCAAGGCACCCTCCACCATCACAACAGGCAAGGCACCCTCCACCATCATGATGGGCAAGGCACCCTCCACCATCACGATGGGCAAGGCACCCTCCACCATCACGATGGGCAAGGCACCCTCCACCATCACGATGGGCAAGGCACCCTCCACCATCACAACAGGCAAGGCACCCTCCACCCTCACGACGGGCAAGGTGCCCTCCACCATCACAACGGGCAAGGTGCCCTCCACCATCATGATGGGCAAGGTGCCCTCCACCATCACAACGGGCAAGGTGCCCTCCACCATCACGATGGACAAGGCGACCTCCACCATCACGACAGGCAAAGCGCCCTCCACCCTCACGATGGGCAAGGTGTCCTCCACCATCACAATGGGCAAAGCGCCCTCCACCATCACGACGGACAAGGCGCCCTCCACCATCACAATGGGCAAAGCGCCCTCCACCATCACGACGGACAAGGCGCCCTCCACCATCACGACAGGCAAGGTGCCCTCCACCATCACGACAGGCAAGGTGCCCTCCACCACCACGACGGACAAGGTGCCCTCCACCATCACGACAGGCAAGGTGCCCTCCACCATCACGACGGGCAAGGTGCCCTCCACCATCACAACAGGCAAGGCACCCTCCACCATCACAACGGACAAGGCGCCTTCCACCATCACAACAGGCAAGGTGCCCTCCACCATCACAACAGGCAAGGTACCCTCCACCATCACAATGGGCAAGGCACCCTCCACCATCACAACGGACAAGGCACGCTCCACCATCATACTCAATTTTACACAACACCCCCACTTGCCAGCCCTCTCCCCGAGGGGAGGGGAGGGCATAAATTTCCACCCTAACGCTTTGGCCTGAATCTTCCTATGACCAGAGCAGCGAAATGCGGACTTAAGTCTGAATCGCGCGACGGGGACCCTGTGGAGGTCCTGGCCCTCACACATGTGCTGGAATTTCCCGGGAAGTCTTAAACTTCTGACTGGGATAATTTGTGCTGCCCAGGACCCTCCACGAATGTCTCCGACCCTGAGCTTTGGGTCAGATATGTGGGATGTACTTGGATATTTACCCTGGAAATCTTAAAGAGTGAATCTTTGGTGCAACTCCAGTGTAAATAAATTGAGCACTACAACCGCACCTCTCAACCACACCCCGAGCCGACACACTGATGCACACACTCGCCCACTCATCTACCCGCTCACCGACCCAACCCCAGCCACTCACTCACACATCCAGCCACCCACTCATTCACCAACTCATCCACCCACTCACACACCTGCTCATCCACTCATCCCCTCACCCATATACCTACTCACTCATTTGCCCACCCACTCACCCACTCACTCACTAATCCACTCACCAACCCTTTTACTCATTGAAAGACTTGAGACCTGACTTATGTGAAAACGTACACAAATCTCTTCGCCTGTCTTCATCTATGCTCAGTGGATTTGCCCTGGGCGGGCTGTGCTGGCCCATTTCTGCTGCAGCCAGGGTCAGAAGTCCCAGCTGAAAATAGAATTGGGGCATAGAAAAGTTCACAGTCAGTTGCAATGTGCATAACACTGCTTCAGACCAGGAGATCTGGGCCTTTGTTTGGGAAATAATATGAACTATGTGCTCGGGGGCTCCAGATAAAAATTGTTTTCTCCTTTATACGTTTTTGAATATTTGTGATTGAATTCAGTGCGAATTTAGAAAAAAGTATATTGCTGAAAAAAGACACATGCTGTCAAAGCTTTTTGTCCTGCACTCATCGGGGCAAACACAAGAATGCCAAATTTCAAAGGGGACAACAGTTTACACAGCATGGTTGGCAAGTCGACTCTGATTGGTTGGGGTATTGCCATGGAGAATGCACCAGGGAAGTTAGGCCAAGCTTTTGTTTAAATTCAAAAAAGGCAAGTCGTCTGTAGTCGGTTGAGGCTTTGCCATGAGAAATGCGCCAGGGAACAGTTGTCCTCATGCTTTTGTTTCATTGAAAAAGGCACAATGCCTGGGCATGTTCTTCCTGCTTGCAGAGGACATGAACTTGAATATATGGAGCTTCTCGCAAGCGCAAATGAGCCACATTGCAAGCCTGACTGATAATTTTAAATTGATTGTTACTGTAATTCCTAGCACACTCAGGATTGTTCAGAATTAGAACCACATCTAATGTTCTAAATGCTATATATTCCATATTTTGTATACTCTGTCTTATGTTCAGAACACATGCCTATTGTGCACAGTCAGTACTCTGCTTGTTGCAGACACCATAAGGGACGTGCTGTTTGATACCATCCACCTGTTGTTGGAACATACGGCCTACATACCTTTTCTACACAACACTAGACAGGAGAAATTCTGACTGAACCTGTTTAATGCATGCATATTAGAGTTCAAACAGGTACATTGATGTAAAGAAGTGTCATTTGGTGGAACTTCCATTGACAATTATTTATTGCTTTGCAAAAATGGTAACCAAGAAAATTAGCACAGAGGAGTGCTATTTGGCCCATTACACTGTGCCTGCTCCCTGAATGTGCTGCACACGTCATCACATATCCCTTTGCTTTGGACATTGGCTTCCCACTGAAGCTGCTCAATATGATTTGCTCTTTCCATGTTAACATGATGGGTAAAGTCAGCTATGTTGGGACAAGATCAGAATCCTTTGAGGTCCACAGTGGGGTCAAGCAGGGTTGTGTTCTGGCACCGACACTCTTTGGCATATTCTTCGCTTTGATGCTGTCATGTTCCTTCACTTCATCTAGAGAGAGTGGCTACTTACATAACAGAATTCATAGAAAGCTGTTCAGCGTTGCTTGCCTGGGATCCAAGAGAAAGATATGCCAAGTCCTCATCACAGAGTTACTCTACGTTGATGATGCTGCATTGATATTCCATAGCGAGGAACACTTTCAACAGCAAAAATGAACAGGCTCTCCCACTTCTGTAAAGAGTTTGGTTTGACCATCAACATCAGGAAGACAAATGTCACAGTTTAGGATGTTACTATACCACCATCTATCGGCATTGACAATGTGACGCTGGAGGTTGTTGATAGCTTTACATGTCGAGGCTCCACATGTCTAGGTTCCACAATCACCTGCAATCTGTCACTTAATGCTGAAATCAACACGTGCATTGTAAAAGCTGCAGCTGTTATGTCCAAGCTGAGTAAGAGAGTGCAGAGCAACAGTAACGTGACTGAGAACACCAAACTGTGAGTCTATGAAGCCTGCATCCTCAGCGCACTCCTGGACAGTGGTGAGACCTGGACAACATATACTAGGCAGGAGAAAAGGATGAACAGTTTCTACCGTCACTGTCTCAAACCTATCTTCAGCACCTCTCGGCAGGATAAGGTCACCAACTCAGGGATCCATCAGCATACCCTCATTATTGGCCAATGATATCTGTGATGGTTTGACAACACTCATCTGATAGAGGGCGGCCATGTACCCAAAGTCCTTCTGTACGGTGAACTGGTCACTGGGTCACAACCTGCTGGACAACCGTACCTCCGCTACAAGGGGCAACTAAAAGTAAAAAGATGGGAGTCATTGACACAGACAACTGGGAGACAGTCGCCAATGGCCGAGACCTGGACACTGATTGTTTGGTGGACCATTAGATGAGGCAAGCAGAAACGAAAAACTCAACTGGCCAAGGAACAGGGCCCAGAGAAATCAGAGGCCGGGTAATCCTGCACCTTCTCAGTTCACTGTCTTCATCAGCAGCAAATGCAGCAGAGACTGCCAAGCCAGAATGGGGCTCCTGAACCAGGCAATGCTTAACACAGAGTTTATTACCAAGACACAAAAACCATCATCTTATGAGACAGAAGGTTGCCAGAAAATTTCCCTTCCTTTTGAACATAAGCAAAGATAAATCTGATTGGCGATCATGGTAAATTAGGCGTCCATCTTGTTTCTCAAGGCTTTAAATAACATACACTATGATCTGTTCCTTACATAAGCTTTTATTATTTAGATCTAAAGAGTCTGATTTGAACAAGAAACTACAGGGCCTGGTGCTGGGAAGAGGAGAACTCAGTGCAACTTACTCAATAGCTCAATTCATCAAACTTCAGGAGATTCAATGAACATTATTATTGCTTTCAAGTGTCTATTAGTTATCATATTCTTGAAGATTTTAATAAAATCTCTCACTTTTCTTAGGGAATTAAACATAATTCCTAGTCAAATTAAATGATGGAGCAGCACTGAGGGGCTGAATGGCCTACACCCGTTTCTATATCTGTAGTGGCAAAAAATATCTTGAGGTGAGGTGAGAGTGACTGCCCTTGGCATCAAGGCAGTATTTGACTTGGCAAAAAAGCACCAGCAAAACCGGAGTCAATGGGAATCAGGGGGAAAACTCTCCACTGGTTGGAGTCATACCTAGCACAAAGAAAGAGGGTTGTGGTTGTTGGAGTCAATCATCTCAGCTCCAGGACATCACTGCAGGAGTTCCTCAGGTAATGTCCTTGGTCCAACTATCTTCAGCCGCTTCATCAATGACCGTCCTTCTATCGTAAGGTCAGAAGTGGGGATGTTGCTGATGGTTGCACAATGTTCAGCACCATTCACAATTCCCCAGATACTGAAGCAGTCCATGTCCAAATGCAGCAAGACTGACAAGTGGTAAGTAACATTCACAAAGCACACAAGTGCCAGGCAATGACCATCTCCAACAAGGGAGAATCTAACCATCGCCCCTTGATACTCAATGGCATTATCAACATCCTCGGGTTTACCATTGACAAGAAGCTGAACTGGACTAGCCATATAAATACTGTGGCGACAAGAGTAGGTCAGAGGCTAGGAATTCTGTGACGAGTAACTCACCTCCTGACTCCCCAAAGTCTGTTCACCATCTACAAGGCAGAAGTCAGGAGTGTGATGGAACTCTCTCCAGTTGACTGGATGAGTGCAGCTCCCACAACACTCAAGAAGCTTGACACCATCCAGGGTAAAGCAGCCCGCTTGATTGGCATCCCTTCCACAAACATTCATTCCCTCCACCACTGACAAACAGTAGCAGCAGTGTGTACGATCTACAAGGTGCACTGCAGGAGCTCATCAAGGCTTCTTCAACAGCACCTTCCAAACCCACCACCATTAACATCTAGAAGGACGCAGATACATGGGATCATCACCACCTGGAAGTTCCCCTCTAAGACACTCACCATCCTGACTTGGAAATATATCGCTGCTCCTTCACTATTGTTGGGTCAAAATCCTGGAACTCCCTTTCTAATAGCACTGTGGGTGCACCTACACCACATGGACTGCAGCAGTTCAAGAAGGCAGCTCACCACCACCTTCTCAAGGGCAATTAGGGATGGGCATTAAATTCTGACCTAGCCAGCAAAGCCCACATCCCATAAATGAATAATTTTTTTAAAAGTTCCTGTTTCGCCAATTTATAATAATTTTTGGTCTCTTACTCTTGATTTGTATGTTACTTCTTGACAACATCATGGAGCAGAGGATCAGTTCCATCTCATCCAGTATTCCCAATGGCAGCACTACAACCCCACTGCATTACTTATGCATTCCTGGGAAACATGCCGTTTCCATGTCAGGCAGGCTGTCATTCAGCTGCCACTCCATCATCTCGATGCTTCACCACGCCGGGCGCCATATTTAAAGTCTAGCCATGCGCACACATTTCAGTTCTTCCAGCCCACAACTACTGCAGGGACGATGTCCATGAAAAGCAAAAAGACTGCAGCTCCCAGGTTTAATAATGCATCACTGGAATGCCGTTTGGGTGCCGTGGAGGCCTGCTGTGATGTCCGTTATCCCTGCTCTGGCCACAGGATGGGCAGCGGCATCACCTATGCAGCATGGCAGGCGGTGGCAGCGGTGGTCAATGCCAATGCTGCACAGGAGAGGTTGGCCATCCAATGCAGATAGAGGATGAATTATCTCATCTGTGCAGCCAGGGTATGGCAACCATCTCATCACTCTAAACTCACACACTCAACCCCATCACACATTCACTGGCATCTCGCTCACTGACAGCTCAAGGGACATCACCACCCATTCTCACACACATACCCTCACATCTTAATCTGGCCTCCTCCCCTGGAGACTGCCTCCTCAGCCCTCACCGTCTTGTGGCCACTTGCACAGATCAACATGTGCCCCTACAAACGCCATGAGATACCCTCCTTCCCCAGTATAGCTCTCATACTGCATCGCTTCTCTTGCCTGAGGCCACTTCTCCCCCTTCCCCAAGCAAGACCTTGCCCTCTAGCCATTGAAAAGCCACTCACATGTGGCTGATCTGGTAGGTAGAGACCTACTCGTGAGCCATCGTAAAAGTGATGTGGTGCTGTTTGTGAAGCCTGGCGCTGATGACTGTGAGTGCTGACTGAAGCAACGTAGGTGAACAAACCTTGAAGTCCCGAGTGAAGTGCAGCCCGCCAAGTGCACGTCGCTTATGTGCTGTTGTGAAACATGTTTTCCCGCTGACGTGGGCGGACGATCCAGTAGAGGGTGATGAGTCTGGCAGGCTGACCTTATAATGATATGCTGAAGTACTATAATGAGGTTCCTGATGTCCGCTGGCGGGAAATGCAGCCCACCATCGGCGGGCTGAGCAGACCATCACAAACTGGTTTCACACTATCATGAAACTGATCGCGCCATATTGTCTGCTCACACCACCGAACACACCTGGTGCCGGCAAGCAGGGGATATCCCAGCCAGAATCTATCCTCTTAAACTCCCATTGGTGGCTAGTTGTCTGAGGCCTTCAATTATTAATTTCCTTGGTCACTACCTCATGCTAAGCTCATAGATGCAACACTTTGTTATCCTGCTCAACTCCTATTCAGATTCCTTTTAATATTGAATGACTTTGTAAAGTTACTTTCTTTTAACTCCATCCCTACCTTTCCCACACTGCTGCCAAAATCCTTATCCATATCTTTTAACTTCAGGGCATGATTTTTCTGATGGTCTATTTATTGGTCTCCACTACCAGCAAGTTGAAAGTAGTTCAGATTTCAGAAGGCTTTGTTCTCACCTGCATCATCCGACACCCTTGCCAAACTCCACTGGTTCTTCGCACCTCCTGATTTCAAGATTCTCATCATTGCCTCCTTTGTCTGCTGGCTATGGCAGTGCCCCACCTTAACCCAGTGACCTCCTCCTCATCCCCAAACCCTACGCCTTGTTCCACACTCCCTCTGCTTTACCATTTGCAGCTCTGCCGCAGTCACTATGACTGCTCTTTGCACCTCCCTCACTAGCTGCCTTAGCCTTTCCATCTCCTCCACTCATTCAAATACCTCCTTGTGAAAATCTGTTCCTTTGACTAGGTTTTTATCCACCCAACCTTTATATTCGCTTTCTCCTTCCTGCTGGTGTAGTGTTTTGATCTTTGACCTCCAAATTGCTTCGAGACATCTTCCTGCATGTGGGGAGCACTGGAGGAATGTAAGTAAAAGGTCCAAGTTCATTACAACTGGGAAACTATTCAAATTACCATTGTTTACATTTTAAGAACTAATTTTCTCTTCGGAATTTAAACACTCAGAATGGCTCAAAGCCTTTCCCTCGGATATGTTGCAGTGATCATCATTTTGCACTCCAGCACTTTACATTAAATTTCCAGACTGTTGTGATTAAAGTGATTGAATCTTTGTCACACTGACTTCTCTGGCACGCTAAATCTTGAAAGAAAAAAAAAGGCATTTGCTTTAGGCGAGATCTCTCACCAAACCAATCAATCTGAAATATGATCAGCCATAGGATATTTGATGTTTTTGTTATCCCATCTGGCTTTCCTTGTGGCCTATAGTTTGACAGCGAGCGTTTCTGAATTGCATTTGAACCGACTTTCTAGACTTATAGCATTGTAAATGTTGCCGGATCACACTTTCCAGTGAGGACATTGTTATTCCAAAAGGCCCTGATAGATTTAGTACCATCTTCCAGAGTGCTTCCCCAGTGTTTATTTACATCTCTTGGGTGGGCGGGTTTGGGGTGTAGGGACGGAGAGGCTTTGAGAATGATCCTTCTGTTTGACCTGTTGATTGTGGATGAACCCTCTTCTGACTCAGAGGGTGGCGTTCCACCACGGAGCCACAGCTAAAATCATGTTAAACGTGTTGTGTCAATCTCAATAAAGGACAAATTAACATGTGTAAACATAATAATTCTTTTTATATTGGAATTGACCATCTTTGGTCATGTTGCCAGAAACTCAAACATGTGGGTGTACTTGAATCACTGGTTTACATTTTCCACTTATGTTTAACTCAGCTACATTGGGTTAGTGACTAAATAGAAGTACAAATAAGCAAATAATTTAAAGGGAAGTAAATTAAAGTAATGATGTTCATTCTGTATTTGCTTTGTTATTTTTAAGCCACATTTGGAATGGGACTTCATGCATCCCATGATAAATACTGATAATTACATATAACTTGATAAATTTGTAGATAAAGATAAATCAGCTGTGATTTATGCACCCATTTCTAGATTACAAGATGATGAAATCCAAGATGGATTTTTAAGATTCGGAAACATTGCAGTTCTTTCAAACAAATTTCCAACATCTGTAGTTAGCTTATTATACCAGAGAGATGATTTAAGGGGATCCGACTATCACATAAATTGAAATTCTATTCAAGGTAGCATTTTTACGTTTCACATGGCATAAGGTAATAAACTAAAGAACTAAAATTCAGAAAATTTAAAATCAAAGCAGAACACTCCAAAAATTAAAAGTGCATGTCTTGTCCTGCAACATGTGAATGTTTTCAAAAAATTATTATTTTGAAACATTTACTCGTTTTCTAGCATCAAGAAAAATTGCAAGAGCAAAATGTTGTGGATGCTGGACATCTGAAATGAAAACAGAAAATGCTGGGAATACTCAGCAGGTCAGGCAGAATCAATGGGGCAAGAAACAGAGTTAGTTAATGCTTGAGGTCAATGATTAGTTCTGAGGTTAACAAGTAACAGTTGGCATTTGTGTTGTGTAAGTGACTCAGAATGACCATGAAAAGCAAGGGAAAGCCCAGAAATCTCCCCTCACCTTCAACAGCATCACCATGGCCGCCTTTGCCAGCATCAACAACTTGGAGTCGCTACAGACCAATTGCCACAAAAATGGTGGAGAGCCTGGCTGCTCAGTAAAAAGTAGTCCACCTCCTGTCAATCACAGGGATTGAATCAGTACTGTATATATACCATTAATGGTGTATTCACCACCGGTTTCGACTGGTGAGGCAACAACAACAGTTAAGAAGTTCAACACTGTCTAGGACCGAGTGGTTCACTTGATCAGGGCTCCTGTCACTGGACTCAATATCTACCCTTCTGCCACCAGCACACTGTAGCTTCTTTATATACAATCTACAGGATGAACTGCAGTGACTCTCGAGGTTACGTCAACCCTCCCTAACGATCTCTACCACTGAGACAGATAAGAGCAGCAATGTCATGGGAAGACCATTACCTCCTGATTTCCCTTTTAAGTCACATGCCATCCTGACTTAGACATATGTCAACATTTCTTCCTTCTTACCAAGCTAATAAGCCTGAAACTCCTGACCTTATAGGAGCACCATCCCTACAAGAACAACTGTGGTTCCAGGCATGGTCCACCACCATCTTCTCAGGAGAACTACAGGTAATTAAATAAGTTCCAGCATGGCACACATTCTGAGAGTGAATAATAAAAAAAAGAGCACTCTAAAACATTCTGAGGTCCATATGCAGTTCTGGATGACTAACGTTAGCAGACAGGGGACAGCAGCAATTTGATAAACTGTTTAGTTTGTCTATCTTTTATGACCTCAGTTTAACAAACAGGCCAGCCACGTTAGTTCTTTTCTTTTTCAAATACTGTGTCTGCTCTGGATTTTCGCAACAGGCACTTAAATATGGGTTGCCATGCATTGAAGTGAACAAATCATATAATTTGGTGTTTGTTCAAATGTTTTTTATTCCCTCCTCTGAATCAGTTCAAAACAATCAGTTTGGATTGGGCCTTTGGATAGGACATGGATCTACACCCTTAAACTGCCACAGCTTATAATGTCCTCGGGGCCTGGACTGCATTCTGGAGTACAATGACTCAGTGAGAAGGAGAGAGGGTGGAACTGGAAATGAAAGGGTTTCAGCCACCAACCCAGCATGACTGGAGGTGGGAGAAAGTGGAAGAAGGTCCCAACTGCCTCATAGCAGGCCATGGTGTCAGCAAGAAGATGGTGTTGCTGAGCCGGTGCATCTCTCCCCCTCCACCAGAATTCCTACAGCTCCCACCTCCCAAGAGCCCACTTATCCAGCTGTCAGAGCAATCCCAGGGGTGAGCCAGTCCGAGGAATGTTGGCCCCAAATGTGCCATGGCTGAATTTAAAAGCTCAGGGAAAAATACTGCATTTTTATCAAAGTTGGTATGAGGTATTTATCACAGAATCTATCATATTGTGTACACCATGAGGTTTTGGGCACCCAGTGTTTTCTGCTGACTCCCAGTGTTTGTCGGCTGCTTAGGGATGAACCTTAACTTCAGGGTGTGATCTTTCATACTGAAGCTACTTCTTTATGTGGCCTCAGCCTTTTGTAAAGTGTGATATAAGGGATTAATTCTAACTATGTGATATGCTAATGAGACACAGCATACATCATCACAGGAAGTGATGCAATGTCTCAATCTTGCTCTCTCTTGTTGAGATGAAGCCACAGTAAGTTGTTTCTTAATAAAGTTAGTGTTTTCCTTACTTCAGCAGACTCTGTAAATATCCTGTGTTAGCTCAAAGAGACCAAGGATATTAAATACTGGCAGAAAGTGAAAGAGCAATCATGGAAAAGTCTCTGCCATTACCAGAAACATTCAAGCAGGTCGCAGGTCACAACCAAGCAGAACCATGGCTGAATTGGCGCTGAAGATTTACCAGATATCGCACTGCTTCGGGCCTAGCAATTGAGGAGAGTAGTAAGCAGGTCAATACACTATTATATGCAATGGGTGGCTGTGTAGATGATATCCTAGTCAGGCAAGGAATCAACAAAGTATGATGAAGTAATAAAAGCACTTGGTGTGTACCTCAATCTGTGAAAGAGTACAATTATCGAGTGGGCTAAATTTAACAAGCCTACCTGGCAACAAGGGGAAAGTATTGATATATTTATCAACGATCTGTATAGACTTGCAGAGAACTGTGAATATGTCAGCTTGAAAGATGAACAAATCAGGGACAGAATTGTCATCAGCATCTTGGATAAAACATTGTCTGACCACTTGCATTTGAGAGATGATTTAACCTTAACAAAGGCAATTCAACTGAGCAGACAAGCTGAGGTGAGGAAGCAAAACTGATCAGTGATTTGGGGTGACAGGGAGAACCATATTCCCAAAAAGACTGACTCAGTGGAGTATGTCAAGTTTAAAAGTAGAGAAGTGGCCATACAAAAAGCAGGAGAGGCAGGAACAGCGTCATTCAACTGCCTCTGCTAACTAATCGGTGTAGTGGTAAAAAACACAAGCGCAAAAATTGTCTGCCAAAGAGCAGCTCTGGTCGCCACATTATAGGAAGGATGTGATTGCACTGGAGGGTGTGCAGAGGAGATTCACCAGGATGTTGCCTGGGATGAAACATTTAAGTTATGAAGAGAGGTTGGAAAGACTTGGGTTGTTTTCGTTGGAGCAGAGAAGACTGAGGGGCGACCTGATCGAGGTGTACAAGATTATGAGGGGCATGGACAGGGAGCAGCTGTTCCCCTTAGTTGAAGGGTCAGTCATGAGGGGGCATAGGTTCAAGGTGAGGGGCAGGAGGTTTAGGGGGGATGTGAGGAAAAACTTTTTTACCCAGAGGGTGGTGACGGTCTGGAATGCGCTGCCTGGGAGGGTGGTGGAGGCGGGTTGACTCACATCCTTTAAAAAGTACCTGGATGAGCACTTGGCACGTCATAACATTCAAGGTTATGGGCCAAGTGCTGGTAAATGGGATTAGGTAGGTAGGTCAGGTGTTTCTGACGTGTTGGTGCAGACTCGATGGGCCTCTTCTGCACTGTGATTCTGTGATTCTGATTCTGTGAAGAGGCCGAATGTCATTTTTGCTGAAAGCAGGATCACTTTTGGACTGTGCCACAGCAAGAAGCTTGTACAGAATAAGCAAAAAGAGAAGCCTTCAAAAGGTAACAAGATCCATGAAATAGAAGATAGCAATAATATCGAGGTGCCTCTCCTTGGACAGAACCAGGGACCAAGCAGAAGCTGCTGGAATGCCGATATCCTAACAGAGGGAAACTGGACACACTTTAAGTTAGACACAGGTGCAGCAGTTTCTGCTCTTCCTGATGCTGAACCGTTGTTGGAGGAAGGTTCTCTTCAGCCATCATGCAAAAAATTATATGGGCCAGGTATAGAACTCAAGGTCATAGGGAAAATGAATGCAACCCTCCAATATCGAGAGAGGAAAATCACTAAAACCTTAATTGTGACCCTGAACTAGTGCTGTTCACTCTTAAGCAGGAAAGCTTGCACTGACTTAGATCTGATCTGCAGAGTAGAGGAACTGGAAAGTGAGAAGATCAGCCTAAAAACTTCAGAGCTGAATTTTCTCAACTGTTCACAGGACGAGGGAAGCTGAAGACAGCATACCACATCTCTCTAAAGTCCTGAAACGAAGCCAGTGTGTCTGCCTACACACAGAAAAGTTCCACATCCGACAACAGCAAATGCAAATTCTCATAGCCCACTGTCAAGTTAATTGGGCATATTGTGGATGCATCTGCTGATCCACAGAAGGCAAGACAATCAAGGAGTTTCCAGCTCCTCGCAGCATGACTGAGCTCCAGAGATTCATGGGAATGGTAAACCAAGTAGGAAAGTTTCTGCCCAACCCAGCTGTCATCATGAGCCACTACGTCAGCAGTTACAAGAAAATACATGGTGCTGGGAGATAGCACAACTGAGGTCTTCTGAGAAAATCAACAAGCTGTTGACAATACCTGATATTTTAGCTTGCTTTGAACGAGACTACCCACTATCATTGCTGCAGATGCATCTCCCACAGGATTGGGAGCTGTACTCTTTCAGGTACAGACGGATGGAAAGCGTATACCAGTTTACTATGTATCCCATGCACTGAAAGAGACTGAACAGAGTTATGCAGTGATACAGAAAGAAGCATTAGCTACATTGGCTCGTCAAAAGTTTGAAGGTTATATTTTGGGTCTCCACTTCAAGATAGAGACAGACCACAAACCCTTTGGGGCACTCTTAAATTATAAGGAGTCAGCAAAAATGCCTCCATGAATACAACGATTCAGACTGAGGGTGGTGAGGTTTGATGCAAAGACGGAGTATGTTCCGCAAACACAGCAGACTGCAGCAGTTGCTTTGTCCCATATCCCAATGTCAAGACCCAAACAAGGTCATGTAGTCCTTGTCAAAGAGGCAGAAACCTTTGCTTCGACAACAACCTCAATTCTACCAGCAGCAACTCAACGACTGAATGAAATCACAGATGAACAGAAATCTGGCAAAGTACATGTTCAGGTCAGAGAGTACTGCATCAAAGTATGGCCAGCATACACACCACACAATCCCATTCTCAGACAGTACCATCAATAGAGAGGACATCTCAGTGTAATGGATGATTTACTCATTTATGCTGAGAGATTGGTCATTCCGAGTGTTCTGAGATTTAATATACCACAATGATTACACCAAGGACATTTGGGTATCACAGAATGTCAAGCCAGAGCAATGGTGAAGCTGGAAGAGGAGTACGTACAGCCAAAGTATTGCTGAAGAAGAATGATGACATCTAAATTGTACTTCTGAAGAATCGCTCAACTCCACTCCAAAATGCTTTAGCACCATGTGAACCCTTAATGGGAAGAAGGCTGAGAACTCAGCTCCCTACTGTCCCACACACACTCATGCTGCAGGTACAAGGTGATAACTTGGACAAGGTGAGGGAGAAAGACGATGAGTATCATTCCAGCCAGATGTGGAACTATGACAAATGTCACAGAGCATGCAACCTGCCAGAACTCCAACTAGGAGAGCCAGTTTGGATCCAAAACCAAGCCCATTATGGACAAGTGGTTGAACAGATACCACATCCACACTCCTAACTCATTCCAACAGATAATGGTGCAGTGAGACGGAACAGACATGCACTAGTCGCCACACAGAAGCAACTTCCTACACAGTCGAAGCCGTCATCTACCCAGCCAATTAGACCAGAGATGCTGCATTCATTGAGAGATCAATATGATCACCAGACTGGTGAACCTGAGTCAGCTACAAATTCTCCTTCTGCCCAGCAGAGACTGAGAGATCACAGGCAGGACTCAAATTTCCAATCACCTCCAAAGGACTGGGGACCCATTCGAATAAATTAGTGAAACTGCCACAGAGGTTGTTCAACTAAAAAAGAAATGCAAATCAGATAATTTGGGGGAGATATAGTATGAGGGAATCATTCTTATTGTGTGGTATGCTAATGAGACACAGGCCAGAATTTTCCAGCCCCTTTGGCGTTGGGTGTCATGGCAAGCGGGGGAGGGGACAATATAGCGAGAGGCCAAAAATCGGTTTCACACCGTCATAAAAGCACAGGGGGTTCATCCAATGGCATCCGCCATGGCAGAATGCCAATCCCACTGGATGCCAGTGTGAACCCGCTTTGCATCCCGCTAATCTGGACAAGTGGGACACGCAGAAGTCAGGACTTACTGTTAGGTCCTTGCCCAGATCATGGATATCTGAGCAGCAGAAGATATTGGAGCCCTACGGCTACCAGATTCTAGAGGACCACGTGCATCGCATGCTGGATGGATTCCAATGGACATGACTCCACCACGGAGCAGCTCTTGGAAGGAAGGAGGTCTCCATTGATGTCTCAGGTCTGCTTTGGAACATCATGGTCTTGGCCATGGGCTGCTACAGATGATCAGCAAGGGGGAGGAGAGGAAGGTCTAGGTTTGACTAGGGATGGAAGGTGTACTGGGCGAGTGAGTTCGGGGGCCGGTGGGGAGACGAGGTGTCAGGTGGGGGCTGAAGTATGTGGGGGCAACAAAGATGTCAATGGGGGGTGAGGTTGGGAGGGGAGGGACAAAGGTGTTGGGGGTGGTGACATTGGCGGGGGGGGAGCAAGTTCAGGGGGAGGATGTAACTGGGGAAAATGCAGCAACTGAAGAGGTAGATATAAGGAGGAGGAAGGCGTAATGGAAGGAGTTTGGAGAGGGGAAGGATTTCGTGGGGAGAAAGGAGTTCGAAGGGGAAGAAGAAGTTCAGAGGGATGGAAGGAGTAAGGGTGAGGGTGGGAGTAAGGGTGGAGGATGGAGTAAGTGGGGGGGAATGTACAGGTCAACGTGCAAGCGAGTGGTCTGTGGAGTCAATGACTGCCTCCTGGGGAGTGAACTGAGGGTGGGTGTTGTGGGAGGGAATGATGAGTGTGAGAGGGAGCAGAGGGAGCTGGAAGGGTTAGAAGATCAGGGTGCAATGGTAGCAGTAGAAGGGATGGCGAGGGTGGTTGGTGGGGACCCGGAGGCAGACATGGACCCTGGGGGTGGGAAGAAGGAGGTCGAGGAGATCAATGTGGAAGGGGGTGGGATTCTCAGGAAGGCAGGGAGCGTGCACATTCACCTGGACATCCTGGAAAGAAAAGGGTTTGGGTTTCTAGGTGACAGTGAAGAGGTGGAAGGAGATGCTGGGAGGTCAACAGTGCTGGGGGAAAGGACATGGGTGACTGGGGAGAGGAAAGGATGGGGGAGCTGAGCAGAAACGTGATGAATACCATTTTTCTCAAATCGAAAGTGAGTGAAGCCTCGTGTTGGGCAGGAACAGGTGCTGCAGGGGAGTGCAGTCAGTGGGTGGGCGGAGATGCAGTTCAGCTCAGATGGACAACTGAAATAGAAGCCCAGCAGGCAGCATTGAAAATGCTCGGGACAGTGAGGTGAGTGTGATGGATGCATACGTGGGAGAGTGCTTGCACAACGCTCCAAAAGGCTCTACCCCCCACACACACTTCTCCCCCCAGAATCACTTGGCTGGGTGCAGCTGAACTGCTAGTTGGGGGGATGCAGAGGGAGGGCTTGTGAATCCTGTAGATGAAGCTGAAAGTTAACATTACACATTATTCGGTGAAAGTGGATATACTTGCAGACTATATAGTGACAAAATGCATTCACCCTTGCAACCACTTGTGATCAGAAATTCTTAACTTTTCTGGGCCTACCACTTCTTCTAGATGCTGTCCTGACATTTGCATGAGGGGTGGCGACAGTCTGTGCAAATGGTGGCCCTGTTGCCTCTGATAACTTTGGCATGCGTCCACCTTGAGAAGCCTGGGTTGCTTTGGCTGTCCTCCTGTAGGCCAGCCACTCCCTCTATGGTGACAGAGGACGAGTTGAGGGGGTCACAGGTGGAGGGAGAGGACGGCCTCTGAGATTCCACAGGTGTCCAGCTGCCGCTTCTCCTCCCTTCGGGTGCCCAGGGGCCCCGGCCTGACTCCTTAAGGGGAAGGAGGACCTGGAGGGTCGAGGTGCCCCGTTTCCCTCTCGCGTTGCCACTGCAGGAACTCACCCATGGCTGCCGCGATAGAGTGCAGGTCTGCACACATCTCAGCATTCTTCTGGACCAGGGTCTCCATGGCGTCCAAGATCCTCCCCATGGAGACCACCATACATGCACATGTGGGCACCACTTCACCAGACAGCAGGCGGATGCACACCTCTGACTCACGTATCACTTTGTTGAGGGCTTCCAACAGCTCTGTGTGATGTTCCCCCATCTTCTTCCGACTCTCCGCGATGATTTGGAAGTCTGAATCCAGAGGTTTATCATCTGACTCGGGCCTCACAGATGCCTCTTCCCCAGCAGTCCTCTGAGTGCTGGGGAGCTCAGCTGAACCCGCCTCCTCCTGCTGTGGACATGTGTCCGTGCGGTGACCACCAGGTTGTGAACCTGAGCCTGCTCTAGATCTAGGTCCCACCAAGATGTGTGTCTCTGCGCTGATGGAGGGTGTGGGTAAGCACTGTGACAGGTCTTCCCGGCTACTTATTTCCAGCTCTTCAATGGAGGAGGTGTCCTCTTGTCTGGAGGTGAGGACCTGAATGGAGCTGAGGGACTGGCTGGCTTGGCAGAGCTCCCTGTGCATCGAAGTAGAGACGATTAGTGCACGGCAACAGAGTCAAAAGCAGGAGAGAGAGCGCTCACAGTTGCAGTGAGAGAGGGAAGACGGGGTGCAGGATCCTCACATGGGTGTTCACCGCCAACCTCAATGATCCTTTGTCTGCCTTCAGCACCTGACCCTTTCAGGAGCACAGCCTCACTGCTCATAGATGCTGACAAGGTGGGGGCCAGCCCCACCCTAAAGGCCCTGAGAGCACAGAGAAAATGAAGGAACTTGGTGACACCTGCCCACGACATTCTGGCAGCGAGATGCTTTCACAAGTGGAGAGTGGGTGGTTTTATATGGAAGAACCGTAAACTCTTTCAACCTGTCCTCTTATTTGTAGGCATTGTAAAGTACCAGTGATGCTGTACAGTGTTCTGACTATGGGTGGAATTTTCCATTCTGGAGACTAAGTGCGGTGTTGGGCGGGAAGATCCATGTGATTCTCACTGGGTGGCAAGGTGGGTGAACAGGCCCAGTCTTCTGCTTTTCAGCTCATAGTTATGCATCCACGAGGGGGTTGGCAAATTTCGTGTTGGGGTGGGCAGAAAGTTACCCACCTTGCCATTACCTCATGGAGTTGAAGGTCATGGTGCCATTTTTAAATGGCAGCCAGACACACATTCACTCACTGCAACCAAGGAGCCTCGCATTATTCCTACAGAGTCCTTGCGGCCACAGCTCGTACTGGAGAAGCTGGCAGATGTGAACAGCCACACCCCAGGACATACCAGGGTGTCTCTGGTATTGCCCCTTGACCATCTCTAGATAAGAGCACCATCGATGATATACCCATGGTCAGGCCGATGCTCGCCATTGCAGTGCTCCATGTTCGTCAGCTTTGTTACCTTATAGAGGGCCCCGCTGCCACTACTGCTCAGGCCCTTGCTCCTCATGGCCCTGTGCCAAATGGCGACAGACGCTCTGTCTCCTCACCTGCCTGCAGCCTGCATCATCGATACCTCAGTGGATGTGTGAACGAATTGAAGTGTTACATTAAGGGAGCATGTCATTTACAGGCTTCTCTCCATCTCAAAGCCACCAGGCAAGTGCTAAGCCCTTTCCCTGCCCTTTGTCTAGACCATGGCATTCCCACTCCACCCCTCCCAGGTAAAGGACATCCTAGAGTTCCTCCGGTTCATACGTCAATGTGTATAGAGATATTGTTCTTTCTCCATAAGTCTGCCTCCCCTGTCTTGCCTTGGTGCAGCGTGTGATACAGGTACCTGAAATCTCACAGCACCACTCTTTAATGTAGGCAAGAGCAATGCCTACACACTGCAAGATGAAGTGAAGCTCGCCAGGTGCACGCCACTTATATACCGTTGGGAAACAGGCCGTTCTAATAATCTGCTGGTGGGACACTTAATTTGGAGGGGGAACGTCATTCTGGTGGGTCGGCCTTTTAATGAACATTTAAAAGATGCAAATGAATGCAGATGTGGTTCCCGACATAGACCAGCAGGAAACTCGAGCTGCCTTTAAGCTGCTATCAAAGCCGGAAGAACAAAATTCCAAACTAATTTCCTGTCGGCGGGAAACAGACCTTTGCCTTCATACCAAATTTTGAGCCACCACCCACCACGATTTTCACTTCCTGCGGGAGCAGAAAATTCTGCTCCATGTTTCGGTTTCACTTCCCACTGTTCAGCATTCCCAGTTGACAAGGACTTGAAGAGTCTCTTCTCCTGTGCCCAATCCACTGTTCCCCCTTGTCAGGTTTCAATGCTACAACTGGACATGGTCACTCAGTGCAGCAGGATGTAAAGATAGCGGATTTCAGTTTGTGAGAGACATGGCCTGCCTAGAGAAACTGATGTTAGTCCTTGTATAAGAGGCTGGGGCAAAACCTGAACTGTTAACAGCTACAATCACAAGTCTAGAGGCCTTTAATCCAAACTTATGATTTGCCTTTCTCCTCCACCCAAGACCTAGCTCCCCACTTGCTGCTCGAAGATTCAGTGATTTTCACTCAGTGAACATGACATTGTGAACATTTAATTTTGGAGTGTATTTGTGCTTCTATGTTAACTAGCATAACATTTTATTAATATTTAATTACAGTGAAAGTCATGACATAATATGCAAAGTGTCTAAATAAAATGTGTACCAGAATATGGTTATCCATTGATGTGGTGACCTCCTCTCTCGAGCTGTTAAAAATTAAAGCCATTTCTGTTCAGCAGCAGATTTAGTTTGCAATTGCTGGGATGTTTGTCACCACAGCCTGACTTTTATTTTGAACGGCCCACAATCAATGTCAGCTTTCCAGGATCATTCAGCCATCAATATATCCCTCACCAGTCTTAGTGGGATCATTTATTTCTTTTATAGGTGAATTTCTCTTAAAACACAACCTGGCCAATGGCTTGGCAGCCAGATGTGTTTTTAATATGTTTCTGGACATGCCGAGCTTCAATTTGTCATCGCTGCTGAAAAGTAGACCTTAACAGAACCGAATGAGCTGGTAAATGAATTAGGCTGCCCCTCAAAGATCCCCTTCAAGTTTGATTACATGCTTTTTGGTGATTGAGAGATTTTCCTGACTTCTCAGTGGTTCTTTCCACGTGTATTTTTCTAGTCTGCTTGCATTCAAAATGCTCCTCAGCCCGAGTCCTGTCCAGTGTACTTGAACAGCTTACATTACAGATATTTTCAACTCTTCCTGACAGTGAGGAGTCCTGAGGGTTTTATATTATGTGTCGACACTGGACAAAGAGCTATGTGACTAGAAGTTGAGCAACTCCAGCCAGAACAGTAAACAATCTACAGCCATGGACCTCGGGTTGATTTGAATCATTTTTCCTGGTTTGCTGTTGGGATTTTACTGATGTTCCTCTTCAGACTTTCAATATCTATGCTCATGCCAAAATGGCTTTTGGTAGTGGCACGTTCATAAAATCAAACTAAATATGATTAATTATTTTATACTCTCAAGGGCCAGGATACCAGAAGTGATTTGAGTTCCATTCCTTCTGGGAAAGTTGTTAGAAACTCAGTCACCATAGTTGGATTGAAAATGCGTTTGATTTCCATTAAGACGGACATAGAAAAATGGAAAATTTATAGTACAGAAGGCCAATCGGCCCATTGCATCCTTGCCAGCTGAAAAAGAGCCTTGTAGGTTACGGCAATTCAAGTAAAATCATCAAGAAGAAAAGATCTTTCATTGGCTTCCCCTATGAGGGGGAGTTCCCAGGCCCGACTAATGAAGTTACGATTGGAATATACAATCATGTTTGAATTACTGGTCAGTTGGAGAGGGCGGTCACATGACAAACCAGCCTTTTGTATGTTTTAAACACGTTTTCTCAGCAGAAGTGAGGACAAGCTGAGGGAGATCCCCCCCTCCCCCGCCCCCCCCTCCCCCCCTCCCCCGCCAATATCTCTCTCTCTCTCTCCATCCAATAAGCTTTTGGGCCCTGTCTGCTTTGACCCTCTCTCCATTGCAGCAGACAGAGATTTTGAAGGAAGAACTCAACTCCACAGCTGTGTCTTCAGAACAGGAAATAGGTCATCCATTTGCAGTTTTAAACTGCCTCGAGACTGAAAGCAGAAGACCATGAGTGAAAGCAGCAAGACCACCAATTCGGCCTGAAGCCAGAGGAGCCATCAAACTACTACAGTTGGATAGCTGTCAGCTGGAAAGGGCACTATGGGATGAATGGCCTCTTTCCATGCTGTAACTTTCTATCATTTCCATGATGGCTAAATTTAGTTTTGGCAGGTAGTGCAAAGGCTGTCTCAATCCGAGACTAAACTTCACTTCTATTTTGACAGGGCTCTGCATCAGAGGCCTCCTGAATTGAACTGACCCCGGGACTCGAAAGTTACCCTGGGTCAGGGAAGGACCTTTGGTGTGGGAGGATTTCCCATCCCTCATGAGGAATAAGGAAGAAGGAGAGGGGGAGAGGGGTATAGAAATAAGGGTGGCAAGAGGTAAGAGAAAGGGAGAGGGAAAGAGGTAGAGAGAGGGGGAGAGGGGGATAGAGGTAGAAATGAGGGAGAAAAGAGGGAGAGAAAGAGTTAGAGGGATGGAGAGGGAGAGAAAGGAAAAAAAGTGGGTGGGAAGAGGAATAGATAAAGAGGGAAAGAGAGAGAAATGGAGGGGTAGGAAAAAGATGGAGAAGGGGATGGAGGGGAGAGGAGAGGGCGTCTTTTTTTTAACCTAAGTACATATGCCTCAAGTTAGGTTGACAGGGTTAACTTTGCCACAGCTTTTGACTACTTTCCAATTTTTATAAATACAAAAGTCTGTAATTTCTTTTCAACATCCGGCTTGCGAGAACATTTATGCAGCACTGCCACTTATTATTCAGCAACTTCTCCCATTTCATCATTTCCAAGTGATAAAGAGGGAACTTAATGCATACTCAGCCAAGTCCATGTATAAAGAAGCACATTCATTCTCATTCCATAGGTCTCTCACAATTAAAACATTACAAACCTAAAACATTTCGTCTTAGAAATATGTGGGATAAACTGACTGCATGATACTGAAAGCCAGCTTGACTTCTTTCACAAGCAAACCGTTTAGTTTTCAAGCTCCAATTCTGGGCTTTTCACTTGCATTCACCTACTGTAATGGTGGTGACCTTCTTCTGGTCTTGGAAGATGGTGTTCATGGTAGGAATGGGGGGGTAATAAACTGATGTGGACATCTCAATTCCACTGCAATAACACCCACCAAATCACCATGAATGGTGCAAGGCCTGGAAATATTTCTAAAGTGGGACCACTTATCCTCAAGGAAACAAACAACAGGGTGACTTGCTCCTCTGTTAAAGTAAGTTTAATAGTTCCACATATTTTCCTTGTGTAAGTTGCAGGATTTTCTCTGCTTGAAGAGTAGTGTGTAGGAGGCATCACTGTTCACGATATCCAGATTGCGATCAGCTACCACAGTGTTGAAAGATCACAGCGCACACAGTCTGAATTTTGATTTAAGCATGGTACTCCGGGAAAGTGCCTGTTGCCTGAATAATTTATGTCATTCTACTTTTAATCTTTGGAAAAGCATTCAGCTTCAAAGGTTCAGGGAATTGTTAACGTTTTAATTTCAAAATAGACTTTTTTTTTATTCGCAGATTAAGGAATGTGATTGACTCAAAAGTATCCATAATCTGTTTTTAAACTATGCCAGTCATTTTGGTACAAAGTATTATCATAAACAAAGCAGTCACTGGTTTGATGTATCCTCCAATACAATCAGGGTCTGTCCTTAACTGTTACCTAAACAGATTAAAGGTAAGAATGAAAGAGAATTATTTTCAGCTGAGAATTAAACATTATTTTTGCAGTAACAGAAATGGGAAATGAAAGTCATGAGGTGAAACCATTGTGTGTATAGACATTACAACAAATTATAGTTTCTCCCTCTCCCTCTCCATGTATAGCCCATTTGGAACTGATTTATAGTTTTGTTTTCACATTTTATTTTATTGTTGGCAGTTATGTTCAGTCAGCCAAAGGAACGTGACAACTAATCATGCAAATTATCATCAATCTGTATATTGGTTTATGCAGTCCCTATAGTACATTTCCTGCATGTGTTCAACAAATCTTTTTAGACTTTTTTAAAGCACTAAACAGAACAAATTCAATACATCCGGCATCAAGGTTAAAATACAGCATGACAGATCCCAACATGATTAAATGGATTCACAAATTAATTGTCCAATAACAATTTTTGCATCCCTAACATGAACTGCCAGAAACAATACCCATAACAGCACGAGGAAGGGCATTCCAAAGTGATAAAGCTTGAACAAGAAAAGATGAAATATAGGTGGTTCACTAACTCTGTTGATTCACGTCTCCTGCTAGGGAGATGTTGAGTATTTACTTATTTGCTGTGAGCTCCCAGTGCATTGTGATTATTCTTCCAGGATGTGACATCCAGACAAGTCTGGGTGCAAAACTGAGCTGAGTCGACTAGAAAAACTCCACAGGAGACTTTAGGTGCCCGCTAGCAATGGCCGAACCCTGTATTTACACAAGGGCCGGGATTTTGCGTCCCGTGGGTGGGTTGTGCGCCTGACCAGATCGGGTGTAAAATAGCACGCGAGAGTCAGGATGAGGTATGAGGTTTCCAACAGCAATTTAAAAATAATTTTTAGACATCATTTTTAATGTGTGCCTGTCAATGTGACTGAGTCATGTGCAGGGACATGTTTCTCTCATTTTTTAAATCTTTATTTTTGTTTCTACAATTCTTCAGCTCCCTGAGGCAGCTCTGTGCCCTCAGCGAGCTTTCAATGTGCGCTCCCCCACACACGCCCCCACCCCAGCAGCGCTGAGCTTCTCAGCGCACCTTTCACGCAGGCTGACCTTCAATTGGCCAGCCAGCATGACATTGTGGTCGGGGGCCAATCACAGGCGGCGCACCGTTTCCCGGCCGCTCTCAGACCCGTTTGCCGTCCCCACCCGGCGACGGGAGAATCCTGCCCTAGGTATAGCATATACAGACAAGTTTGGAATCCTATTCAGCAATTAAATATGTCATTTGGAAGCTCCCATCCAAAGCAAAGGTGCTTTTTTTCAGCTTACTATGGATTTACAGATGCCGGGTAAACCACTAGTGTTCTTCCAGAGGTTTCAATCTATACAAATTTGGCCAGCTCTTTGGTATCTTGGCTCATTTGAGAACCTTGGGTCATTTAGATGGTATAAGTCAACCCCACAAATTCCAGCTCATCGTCTATATAAATATCCTTACCACTGAATATGATGGAACGTTAGATCCAGCAGACAAATGACTTGTTTGCAGTGGATCACTGCTTTGCACTAGAGGCTTGAGCGCAGTCTGCCACCTCTTTTCATTGCCTTTGATGCTGCCACAGCCTATCCATTCTCCCACTAGATTCTCGCACCACTGGACTTGGCTCCACTTTCATACTGGCTTTTCATGCTTCTAGTTCCACTCACTCATCCCTCCTTAGCTCTTCTCAGGTACATGAGTCTCAAATTTCTCTGATTTCTCTCATCATGTGTCCCTTTTCTCTCCTACATTTATAAATTCTACCCTTTAATAATGTTCTGTTCATCACCTATGCATTTTATGGATCGTTCTGTTTCTTCTCCAGTCTATGAGTTTGGAGATTTTCCTCCAAGCGCAGTCCATTTCTGATATCTCCTAACTCTGAGGAAGGGTTTCGACACCAAATACCCATCTCCTGCTTTCTTAACAGATGTTGCCTGACCTGCTGAGGGTTTCCAATATTTTCTGTTTTTGTTTCAGGTTCCCAGCAATCGCAGTCTTTTATTCCAATGTTTTCTTCTGGAGGCTCCCGACACCCACCTTCTATAAGCTTCAGCTCATTCAAAGCTTTGCTGTCTGTTCCAGATGAAGGTCCAGATCACCCATCAGCTTGCTCACCTACCTTGGGCCCCAGTCCTCAAAGACCTCAAAATTAAAATTCTCATCCTTGTATTTAGATCCCTACATGGCCTCAACTCTCCCTATCGCTGGAACATCCTGAAGTCTAGACCTCCTCCTCCGAACTTTTCCTTGCTCTGACTCTGGACATTTGCACCTCTTTCTTCAAACCAAAATCGATGACCCTGGATGCAGTTACCTAGGCTGAGTATCTTCTAGGCTTCACTTAACCCCTCCACTGCTGTATGACCCTCTTCCTTCTTATAAACCTTCCATAAAACCCACTTCCATCCCTCCTAATATCCCTTTGTCTCGGCATCCATCTTTTATTAGTGCGACTGGGATATTTTTCTACATCAAAGGCTCAACATAATTGTTAATGGAGGACAGATTTGAGATGCTGCTTTGAATTGGCAGTTTTTACAGCAGCAACTACTTATAATTATATAGCACCTTTAACATAATAAAACATCACATGGCACTTTACAGGAGCATTGTAAATCAAAATATGACACCAGTCACGCAAGGAGAGCTTAGTCAGGTGACCAAAAGCTTGATCAAAGAGGGTCTTAAAGGGGGAAAGCAGGGGAGAGAGGTGGAGAGGCGTAGGAAGGCTATGCCAGGGCTTGGGGCCTGGGGGCCTTGGCTACCATGCCGGAATGACTAAAATCAGGGATGCACAAGAGGCAAGAATTAGAGAGTGCAGATATCTCAGAGGGTTGTACAGAGGGGCAAGGCCATGGAGGGATTTGAGAACTAGGATCAGAATTTTAAGTTCATGGTGTTGCTTGACCAGGAGCCAAAATAGGTCAGGAAGTACAGGGGTGATAGGGGAATGGAACTTGTTATGAGTTAAGACAAGGGCGGCAGAGTTTTGGATGACCTCAAATTTACAGATGGTCGAATGTGGGAGACCAGCATGCATTGCATTGAAATAGCGAAGTCTAGAGGTAACAAAGGCACGAGTGAGGGCTTCGGCAGCAGATGAGCCAAGCTGGCTGAAGGCGGGTGATGTTATGGAGGTGGAAAGAGGCAGTCGTAATGATGGCACTAAGGTCAGAATCTCATCTTGTGATCAAATGTGTCACCAAGGTTACAAACAGACTGGATTAATCTCAAACTGTTGACAGTGGGAGAGGGATGGAGTCAGTAACTAGGGGGATGGAGGGGTAGAGCAGGGTGTTGTCAGCATACGTGTGAAAACTATTGCTGTGTCTTCAGATAATGTCGCCGAGGGGCTTCAGGCAGATGAGAAATAGGAGGAGGTCAAGGGTTGATCTTTGGGGGACACCAGAGGCAATAGTGTGGGAGCAGGAAGCAAAGCTATTGTAAGTGATTCTCTGGCTATAATTAGATAGGTAAGAACAATCCCACTGAGATGGATGACAATGGGGAGTTTTTTGTGGAGGATGGTATGGTCAGCTATGTCAAAAGCTGCAAACAGGTCGAGAAGGATGAGGAGGAAAAAGATAGCCTTTGTCACTGTCACACAGGATGTGTTTATGACTTTGATAAGGGCTGTTTTGTACTATGGCAGCAGCATAAACCTGATTGGAGGGATTCAAACATGGAGTTCCTGGAAAAATGGGAAGGAGGTGACAACACATTCAAGGACTTTAGGCAGGAAAGGGATGTTGGAGATGGGACCATGGTTTGCAAGGATAGAGGAGTCCAGGATTGTTTCTTTGAGAAGAGGGATGATGATGGCAGATTTAAAGGAGAGAAGAACAACATCTGAAGAGAGAGAACCATTTACAAGATTAGATAACATGGAGGTCAGGAGGGGAAGTTGGGTGATCAGTAGTTTGGTGGGAATAGGTTCGAGTGAACAGGAGACAGAAATGAGAGAAAGATGCAGGGTTAGGGCTGATGGGGGAGCATTAAAGAAAGTTTGGCTAGATAGGCTAGTAGAATGGAGGGAAGTAGCAGAGGCAGCTGATTGGATTATCTGGTTCATAGAGCTCATCACACTTGTTGTTGGAGGTGAGGTTAGAGAGGCCAGGAAAAAGGGGCTTAAGAAGATCGTTTGCAGTAGTGATATGAATCCAGGAGTTGCCTTTGCATTCCAGGATGTTCCTGGAATAATCGTCAGTTTTAGCAGATGAGAGTAGGACCTGATGGTGTTTCAAGTGGTCCAGCCAGATGTGGCAGTGGATGCCTAAACCAGTTGTCCACCATATCCTTTCAAGTCTGCAGCCACTTAATTGGAGCTAAGGGAGAGGAGATTAGGGCCGTGCCGGGTGCAACAGCCAGGGTGAGAGAGAGAGAGAGGTAATGATATTGTCGAGGACGAGGACATCAAAGATGGAGGTAGGGAGGTTGAGTAAATCAGCAAAAATTTACAGTGCCAAAAAGGGGTCACTTCACATGTGTAATTTAAGTCTACGGTAATAAGTACTGTTTCCTGAATACTCACGCAAACTAAGCAACTAACAGCAGAAAACAAGTCACTTGACCTTTGCAAATGAATCAAACAAATTCCATGGTTAGAATGCAGTCTAAACAGAAATCTCCAGGTAGCTGAGAGTTCAGGGTCATGTAATCTGAAATCATGCCTTCATATTGACACATTTCATGAAACTGCAGTCTAAACCACATCTGATGTGTCCATAGAAACTGCCAATTGTGCCCAAGTAGGGCAGGTCAAGAAGCAAAGTGGAAATAAGCAAGGAGTGAATGACACCACCCACATGTTCAACACTCAAATGGCAGAGCAAAATTAACAAACAAAGTTCTCCATCTGCATTCCTCCCAAGACTCACTGCAAAGGTTGTCCTTTCATCAGACAACAAAGATTAAATGCATCAGCCACATAGACAAAGGTGAAGCACACCACACCTTGAGATAAAAGGAGACAACTCGTGCCATGAAAGATGAACACATTGGAAATCCGTATTCTCTTGCATGGACTTGCTTCACATAGAGAAGAAATTCTTACATTAAATTGCAAATGAGTGTGGAACATTTAGGCAGGCAGGCTGGTACTCTTCAGATGATTAATAATGTTGGCCCACTGGCTGACGCCTTATTAATGTAACTCAACGATCCCACCAGTTCAACAACTCCTCTGACGACAATGATTTCCAGATTATTGGCCATTTATACCACGGTCGATGTGCCACTCCTTTTAGAAGCTGAGCTTCTTGAGAATCTTAATCAAACAGAAAGAACATGTCATTTAACCGGGTCCTCAGGACATGCTGAGGGGGGGATGGAACTGACTGGCTTGATCTACAGAGAGCCAGCATGGACTTGATGGGCTGAATGGCCTCCTTCTGTGTCACAATCACTCTGTGAATCTATAACATCCCAAAGGACTGTACAAGAAGGAGATTATTATTAAAGTACACTCACTGTTGTGATGTATTAAAAACAGCTGCTAATTTGCTCATTAATAGCAATGGAGCAAATGGCCAGATGATGGTGTTGATGTTGTAGGAAGATGTCCTGCTGTTGCTCAGTGGCAGGTATTCCACAAAATCCAATAAGACTCAAAACTGGCACGGGGATCATGATGCGCTTTTAACCATGCCCATTGCTTGGATGCAGGCAGCAGGGAAACCTCACGTTGCCTGTTTATTTAAATGATGATAACATACAGTCTGTGCTGAGTACACTGTTGAGTGGCTGCACACTGGAGCAGGGGCACAATATTGTGAAAGGCTAGCATGAGTTCCAATGAGCTTACATTATTTAGAGCCAACCTTCATCTTTTAAAGAGGAGATACATTTTGGCCGAGGCAGTGCTGGAAGTAATAGTAAAAGTGAGTTTGAACTGGGAAAGATGCAAGAATGGCATTGCAGCTCCAAAAGTTTTTGTTGTTACATTGGAGGCCTTCATTGAGGAGGTGCTGTGGAGTAGAGATGTCATATATCCACAGGGTGCCCTCCAGACAAACTCTCAGAAGGCAGTGGGGCCAGAAAGCCATGCTAGTGAAAGCCAGGAGTCTCTCCCTTAGCATTTGGATGCAGTGATGCAAGAAATTCAATATATTCACACAAGTGGTCAAGGTCAGTAAATGCATTTTCAAATACTATGTCCCACCAACTGCACCACTATCCTCACACTACTGCTCAGTGCACTGCACTCCCATCACTACCCTACCAACAATCTCTATCAATTACATCTCATATTTCACATTAACTTGCTTCACCTCACCCTCACACGTTTAGCACAGTTGCAAGTCTCAGAGCTTGCACACAGTGCCACCTATTCAACCATGACAGACACCTCACCCAAACACGTTGCTCTACACTCAGTGACACTCTTCCCTGTCTCTTTCAGGACAAGATGGTGCTCGCTTAGAGACTGCAGCATCTAACTTGGGGAGAATAGGCATGGCTGTATCTCTTTACCCACATGGGGGAGACAGAGCTCGCCATCATTGGAGTGGCTGTGACTGGAGCCATGGCCAGCTGTCATGAAGATGACAGTACCTTCACACCTAATCCCCCTTCTCACATCCCACTTACCCATCAACCCACAATGTCTTCTGGTTTACAAGCTGTAGGTCATGTAAGCATGCACCTCTTACTTTCCCCTATTGCCTCACTGCAACTCTACACTTGTCACGTTCTCCTTTCAGATGACTAAGAGCTGGAACCTGGACAGGCAATGGAGCAGGAGGGAAAAGTGGAAGAGGAAGAAGTGAAGTGATGGTGAAGAAACACCATCACGTGCTCACTCACTTGCAGCCACTAACTCAGGTAGTAACACTGCACTCACTTTAGAGGATAGCATTGAGGTGGAATCTGTACCTGGTGAGATACCGAGTATGACTGGCCTGCAGCCAGGGCAAGGGGCAAGGATAGCACAGGTGCCAGTTTGCCAGAGGTGAGGTTGCACACGAGTTCTGCTATGAAGAACTCCGATGAGGACTTCGCAGGCTGGCATGCACAAAGTTGATGGGTATACACAATGAAGTGCTTGGTGCATTGGCAGATCTGCCAGAAAGCCTGTGGTCAATGTCAAAGAGCACAGAAGAGTGCAGCACCAATTTATATAGAACTTTGCGTGGAGCTTGGTGTCCACTCTTTCCAGTCTGGAAGTGGTGGACAACTCTTTGAGAACACTTCCAGACCGAACCCTGATGCAGCGTCTGATGGCTGATGTCTCAGCTCCCATTGCAGCACAGAAAAAGCCAACCCAACAGCTGAATGCTACAGTGGAAGCTCAGACTGAAGCCATTGATGCCCAGCTTGCTGCCATCAGAGCTGTAGATACTAATGTGAAAAGGGGCCTGCAGGGTGTCTCAGCAGTGAGCAATCCGTGCTCTAACAGAATACTAGGATTGTTGAGGCACCGCCGTGGGAGAGGCAGTGACCCCCATGGTGCATGAACCTGTGGTCCTCTCTCAGGATGCCAACTTTCATTTTCCCATCCCTGCCGCTTCACCAGTAACCCTGCCAGTGCAGGCTGCAGTAACCTGCTGCTTCACCAGTAACCCTGCCAGTGCAGGCTGCAGTAACCTATGCTAAGGTGGCAGAGCCTGAAGCTGGGCCTGAACAAAGGGGAATCACCCATCTGCATTTTGCAGTCAGGATCGTTTACATCCACCTGAGGAAGCAGATTATGACCTCGGTTTATTGTCTAATCTGAAAGATAGCACCTCCAGCAAAGCAGCACTCTTTCAGTACTGCAGTGTTGGATTATATGATTAAATTCAGACACAGGCTTGCATCCACAACCTCTCGACTTAGCAGCAAGAATCTATCAATTGAGCCACACTGGAACTAATACTGATTCCTCAGGTTTTATTTCAAAGTCTGTAGTTTCTCTATAAAATTCTGTGGTGTTAAAATTAGTCACTTCAGCTTTTGTTAAGCATAGTAATTGTCATTTTTCATCTAGTCTGCATGCCTCTCATTTGCCTTGATTCCAGGAAATTCGCTAATATTTGAAATTAAATTTATAATATGCCATGAGAGCATTTTTGCAAAGTGAACTTTTGCTCCATAGTTTTGTGCTCTTAAATTAATCCAGTAAATGCATTATTGTGACATTGCTGAAAAAAGAGACATGTCAAAGCCTTTCATCTTGCACTCATCAGGAGACTCACAAGAATACCAATATAAGGGGAAAACAGCAATATGTAAAGAGAGTGCTGATTGATTGGCAAGTGGAATTGCCATGGGGAATGCATCACTGATGGTTACTGACAGTTAACTGCCAAGCATTATTTGAAATTTAAACCAGGCAGCTTGACCCTGATTGGTCGAGGCATTGCCCTGAGGAATGAGTTAGCAAATGGCTGTCACTTATTTTGTTCAGCTGAAACAGGCGCAATGTCTGTACATGTTCTTTCTGTCTGCAAAGAACAGGACCCTGTGCATTAATATATGTAGCTTCCAGTACATGGAAATGTGCCACACTGCGAGCCCAACTGACAATCTTAAATTGGTTGTCAGCTTAATTCTCAGCACATTGAGGATTATTTAGCAAATACTGTCCAATCGCAGAATCACATCTAATGTTGGATACTGGGCTTTGAGTTTTGCAAGCATTGCGTACATTCTGTACCTTGCCTGTTGCGAATAGCGGCTGGGACGCGCTATTTGATATGATCCACCAGTCTTTGGGATGTATGGCCTGCATACCTAGAATCACACTGGCACTGAAATTCAAATACCACATTACTCATTTGTGTGATAGGCAGAACATCTTTTTGGCTTGACAGCAGCATCCTGTTAGTGGCGAACATCACTCACGTTGCCAGTGCATAGTACAGCATGAAACAGCTAGCTTCACCTGATGCTCAAATTTTCGAGATACCTTACCCTTCCAGGGTAATCTGAGGTAGACTGGGCACTTTTCAGGGCTGAAAGTGACGTTCTGTCTCTCACACAAATGAATAATGTGCTATATGAATTTCAGTGCCAGTGTGATGCTAGGTATGTAGGGCATATGTCACAAAGACTGGTGAATCATATCAAACAACATGTTCCAGCGACTGTTCACAATGGGCAAGGTACAGACCGTACCCAACCAGCCCGTGCTTGCAAAACTCAACACACAGTGTCCAACATTAGATATAATTCTGCGATTGGACAACATGTGCTAAATAATCCTCACTGTACTAAGAATTACGCTGACAACCAATTTAAGATTGTCGGTCGGGATCTCAATGTGGCACATTTTCATGCACTGAAAGCTACATATATTAATACACAGGGCCCTGTTCTTTACAGAAAGAAAAAACATGTACAGACATTGCGCCTGTTTCAGCTAAACAAAATAAGTGACAGCCATTCACTGACTCATTCCTCAGTGCAATGCCTTGGCCAATCAGGGTCAAGCTGCCTGGTTTAAATTTCAAATAGCACTTGGCAGTTAGCTGTCATCAGTGGCGCATTCCCCATGGCAATTCCACTTGCCAACCAATCAGCAATCTCTTCAATTGCAGTATATATTGTTTTTTTCATCCTTGTATTGGTATTCTTGCGAGTGTCCCGATGAGTGCAAGACGAAAAGCTTAGATGTGTCTCTTTTTTCAGCAATACTCAAGTTCTGTACTACCAAACAACTAATTGTGACATTATTCTAATTCCTCATTTCCCTAGTGAATTTTTGTAGAAAATATCTTACATGCCTTCCCTTTAAATTGTATATCCACTTGATGATACTTCAGTTATTAAAGCTAGTTTACAAAAATAAAATCCTGTAGCTGCAGTTGCCAAAACTCCTTTTGTATTATAGCAATTGCTAATGAATTATAATAGTTCTCCAAGAACAGCCTTTATATAAAACGTGTGTGGTTAACATTAGCCCCTTACTGAAAGGGAGGAATTAATCCATACTTCAAATATAATTTAATTGCACATATGTTTAATGCTCAATGGAGTGTAGCAAAATTGTTACTCAGCTAATTATGTTCCATTCCAACCTTTAATTATTGGCTTATGTTGTGTTTCTCTACTTGAGCAACAGTGTTTAACACCTACAATTATTTTACCGACCAAAATACAACTTACCAATACTAATTGCCAAAGTATACTTAATACCTTCAAAAAATAACTTTGTCACCAAGTGCTAATGGAAAAACAGGGCCCAGGAAGAAGGAAACTCCACTTATAAGCAATGGACTACTTCGAACACTGCCACTAGATGGTGTCCAGTTGAAAATGTTGTTAAAGTTATGCCTGACCGCGTCTTATATCATTACCCATAGCAAGTCTGCATTAAAATTTGATAGTCAGGATATCTTAAACAAAGGACTTGTACTTTAAACAATGCAAAGAGTGGTGAAGTAGCTAATGTTTGACATCAAATCACAAATACACAATTCCATCAGGATGTGTTTTGGATAGCAACTTCTTTTTAAGAACACGTTTGAATAAGTACTGCATTTCAAAACATCTTGCTTATTCATGAATCCTCTTACATTAAGTTTGCAAGCATAATTTTTAAGTACTACAACTTGCATAAATGGACTGAATTCACAGCTTAAAAACAAGCATGATTTCTTTAAAAGTAAAAGTATAAACAGAAAAAAAAAGTTCTGGTAAAGAATAATCTATACGCAAACTTTCATATATTACGTCACGACAATCTTGCCACAACACATCTATTGGTCATTTCTGAATATCTGACTACAGTAGCTAGTACAGTAGCATTTAATATGGTCAATGCAACAACAGAAAGGAATTCTACATTTGCATTCATGAAGATTAATAATAGGCAAACAAGTGTATAGATATTTGTTAAAAGCAAAAGCAAAATACTGCGGATGCTGAAAATCTGAAGCAAAAACAAAAACTGCTGGAAAATGACTCATGCAGATGCAAAACGTTAACTCTTTATCTCTCCACAGATGCTGTAGATATGTGTTTGCTGCATACCAACAATAAGCATATTTATCTGAAATTGCTTGCTCTGTACTTTTAATGCAGAGGCTAAGCCGTTTAAAATGAATTGGTTAATACCCCTATTGAGGTAGCAAAGGAGTTGAGACAGATGCATGGAGTTTCCATTCAACTACCTAGCTGTTTAAAT
Source organism: Cetorhinus maximus (assembly GCF_964194155.1). Classification (NCBI taxonomy): domain Eukaryota; kingdom Metazoa; phylum Chordata; class Chondrichthyes; order Lamniformes; family Cetorhinidae; genus Cetorhinus; species Cetorhinus maximus. The sequence continues at coordinate 99,659,662 of NC_135895.1, forward strand.
GCAGTTTCTCTGATATCAGCAAAATTGGCGCAAAAACACGGAATTTTAAGCACAAATTGTGTTCAGAGCAGTTTGAATTTCTGTGATCTTTTGCGCTAGTTTTTAAAACATCCCTTTAGAAGTTGGCCCTGCCTATAAAACTAACCACACCCCGAGGATAAATTAATCCCCAGTGGGAGATTCTGCTAATGGTGCTCGTTTGTAGGTCTTTGATGAGGCTCCAAAAATGACGTTAGAACTTCTGGATGCAAGGACACTTATAGGAATTTTTTAAAAAGGTATTGATTTTTTAAAACATTTACAAAGGAATGCACAACAGTACCCTAATCTCACCAGAAAATAATTCTGTATATTTTTAAAGTAATTTTCATTAAGGTTGCTCACAGTTAGTTGATTGACACTGTGATTTAAAATGCTTATTTTTTTTGTTATATACCCATTTACCAGCTGTGTTAATCAGATATTACAGGGTCACCATGCATAAATATATCAAGGAACACTTTTGAAAGCAAAATTGCTTTGAAGAATTGCAGGCTTGTAAAACCAATCCAATTATTATTTTAATTCATCCTATTACGGGTACTAATATTAGTGATCTGAATTCATACATTCAATCTATTGAATAAGAAATAGATACTGCAGTTGACCTTCTCCTGGTGAAATATGCGATGATCGTTCGTTTTTGTAAATTAAATCCAAACCACCTACTAAACAGATAAAGGCAGATAGCTCACCATTGGTATGTTATTCACCATTCTTTGAATAGTCACATCTGGAGCCCACACTTTTGGTCTGAATGTCACCAATTTATTATTCAGCAAACCACTGAATTGACTCATGTATCCTCTTTGCATACCATGGGTATTCAGAATTCTCAAAGTGTCTCAAGGGAACTTATTGGTTCTTGTTCGTTTAAGATTTCATCGCATCAATTCATTGTGCAACTTCCCCTTTCTGCCTCCTGTATTTGCACCTGCGTGTCATATGCTGTCGTCTCCTGTAATGGTTGAATGCCACAGGCACAATATGTTTATACACATTTTTCCACAGTAAACCTGACACCTTGGTTGCTATGCTGGCCACTTTCCTTGGGAACCATCTCTTCTAACAACTCTAGCGAGGTGTTTCTGATGATTAAATATGACTTTCTTTCCCTTTATTCTGTCCTTATGAAAGTCTCAGCTGAAGTCCATTCTCACTCCAGGTCCAGGTATTCAGGGAAGGACTGTAAGAGAGGTATTTCGCAGAGAGCAGCTTCATTTAAAAAATGAGGATATTGTACCCTTGGCAAGTGATATGCATCACTCTTGATTCAATTCCTTTTACAAACCACACACCATTTTTACAAAGTAACATTCTTCAGGGGTGTTGGGCCCTGTCTGTTGAAAAGCCCCACAAGAGGCAAACACAGAAACAACCACAATCTTTGTGACTACATTTGCAAAGTCTTGTTTGGTAATGGCCGGGATCTTCCGAGCAGCGGCAATGATCGCCATAAATTCCCCCGATCCGACGCTACTCCACATTTCTTCTGGGGCTTTCCGATCCCAGCTTTTCCAGAACTGCGCAGTGCAGCATCCATCTGGGAATTCTGTCGGAGCGGAGTAGACTTGGGAGGAAGACAGGACACATTCCTTTTTACGAAATTTGATATTCTATGATGAGTTTAAATGTCCAGTTTTCAATGGGTTAGTGAAGGGGTGAGTGGATAAATGAGTGAATGGGTGGATGGGTATGGTGGTATGGTGTGTAAGCAGGTAGGTGAGTAAGTAGGTAGGGTGGGTGAGGTGGGTAGGTGGATAGGTGCGTAGGTGATGAGGTTATTAATTGGGTAGGGTGAGTTTTATGTCTTGTGTAAATGAGTTTGTTGGCCAACCAAACTCTAACTGCACACCTTCCGATGTTCTCATCAGTTGCTGCTTGCAATCAATAACAGGGAGAGACTAATGTAAGAATAAACAGTGATGGTTTATTGAGACATGCGGCAGAACACCAGATCATACGTGCTCACTTAGAAACCTCCAGAACGAGACTTACAGTTCCCAGATGCCAGCAATGTACAGTGATTTGTCAGTGCTGTCACATGATCGGTACACTTGCATTCTCTTAAAGGGACAGGGTATCTCACTTTACCACAGTGTGGTCAGATGAGCAGGTGGGTGAAGTGAGTAGGTGGTAAGATGGATAGGTGGGTGAGGGGATTAAAGGGGTAAGTGGGTAGGGTGTGATACGGTGGGTAGGTGGGTGAGATGGGTGAAGTGGATAGGTGGGTAGGTGAGTGAGGTGGGTAGGTGAGTAAAGGAGTAAGTAGGTGGGTGAGTGGGTAAGTGGTTAGGGTGGGTAGGTAGGTAAGGTGGATGAGTGGATAGGTGGGTGAGTGGGTAGGTGAGTGAGATGGGTAGGTAGGTGAGCAGGTAGATGGGTGAATGGGTAGATGGGTTGGGGGATAATCAGTTCGGGTCAGAGGCATAGTCAGGTTGGGGGATAGTCAGGCCTGGTTAGTGGGGGTGGGGTAGTGTGGTTTGGGGTGTAGTCAATTCGGGGGCAGATGGCCAGGTCACGTAGGGGTTTTGGTCGGGTAGTCTGAGGGTAATCAGGGTAGTCGGATTGGGTTGGTGGCAAAATTGGGAGGTCACGGGGGAGTTGGGAGAGGCAGTGTGAGTGATTGGGGGTCAGTTGCGTAGTTACCCAGGCATTAGACTAGATTTTAATCTGTCTAACATTCCCTGGGTAACTAGCCAGCAAAGTACCGTGGAACAGTGCCAAGTCTCTGACTCTAACTTGGAGTTGAAGACATTTGTTGAGGGTTCTGGGAGTGGGGAAATGTCCATGTCATGATAGTGGATCATAGCTCTGAATTACTTATGGACAGATTGAACTGTTTAGGTAAGACATGTTTTATTTTTTAAAAAGGACATACAAGCAAAAGTTGGCTGAGACTGTAAAGTAACCATTTGCTTGAAAATTCCTATGTGGATTGTAATTGACTAACTAGCACAGAGGGAACAGAATGTCACACCTAAAAAGGTATCAAGGCCTCTTTTAGACAGGGGAAGAGATGCAATGCAAAAAACTGATTACCATCTCAGAAGAAACCACCTCATGTTGAGTTATATCTCAGACTGTGGAATGAACTGAGTTGAAAGAAAGCTATTGCTGGGCAAAAGGTATGTTTGTTTTTCCCTTCCAGGAATACACAAGAAAAGGGGTTAAACATCAACTGCAACCCTAGTCTCTGTATTCTAGCTTTTGGTGTCCCTAGCCTGGTGTGTGAGGGTGTGCTGTGAAAGTGACAGCTGAAGAACATCTACTAGGCATTGCTGCACTTGCAGGTAAAAAAGTCCTCTCTCTCTGATTGCTGGAGGCAAGTCACAAGTCGGTAAAACCACAGTCAAAATGGAAACAGGGCAACTCCTTCAGCTAACCTGCAAAACCAAGAATCTCCAAATCCTCAGCTCAACTGCCAAAGTCAGTGCTACCAGAATCACCCAACCTAACGGCCACAATGTTCTGCCATCTACTCCTCACGGAAAAGCCAAAGACTGAATCACAGATCTTTTTTTAAACTTTTATTTCTGGACTCACTTCTCATTTCTAATCTGTATGTGTGTTGCATTTTTAAGGGCTGTGAGGATGCGGCTAACAAGCAGATTAACCTAGAGCTCTATTCTTCCTATGTTTATCTCTCCATGCCCTCTTACTTTGACCGGGATGATGCTGCCCTGCGTCACTTTGCTGAGTTCTTCCAGGAGCGGTCACATGAGGAACGGGAGCACGCTGAGAAACTGATGACATTCCAGAATAAATGTGGAGGCCGGATCATCCTGGAGGACATCAAGAAACCAGTGCAGGATGAGTGGAGCAATGGTCTGGAGGCAATGTAGAGAGCTCTGCAGGTGGTGAAGAATGTGAACCAGAGTCTTCTGGATCTGCACAAGCTCTCCTCTGGGAACACCGACCCTCATCTTTGTGACTTTCTGGAGACTCACTACTTGGATGAGCAAGTGAAGAAGATCAAGAAGCTTGGAGATCACATCACCAACCTGAAAAGACTGGGAGCCCCTGAGAATGGCATGTTTGACAAGCTCACCCTGTGGGGAGAGTGACTGAACTGACTGCAGGGAACAAGCTTATTGCTTGTATAATTTGAGATCTTGCCCTGAAGCGATTACATTGCACAAGGAGCTTTTGAGACCTGGACTTTATTGTGAAATGTACTAACAGTAAATAAACTCAGCATTGGATTAAAAAAAATAAATTCTCTCTTTCTTTGACTCAAGAAGGCCTGGTTAAAAGGTATCCACAATGGAAGGGATCCTTTTTAAATTAACCTTGTTGTGACCAACCGAGGGGGTTGAATAAAGAAGGGGAGCCAATTCATCCCTCCTCACCCGGGAGCATAACAATTTGGGCTACCTCATCTGGGGACATAACAATTTGGGGGAACCCCACCAGGGGACCGACCGTAACACCCATTGGAAGTTGAAACTTCCAAGACAATTCCCATGAAGGTCCGCATGTCAGGACTTCCGCAGGGTCCAACGTGTATCTTCCATCGTGCATCCACACTCCGACAATCCAAAGGCCGAATATTTGGACTGATGATTTGAGAATTGCTCCACGTGGCTGCATTAATTATTCTGCGGCTATACCTTTAAGATCATTCCTCATATGGGAAAAGTGAGAAGTATTTATTATTATAGGAAGATGCAGTGCTATGGGGAATGAGTAGGGCTGTGGATTGTTCCAGCAAAAGAACCAGAGACACAATAGGCTGGATTTTAACTTTCCAACTTGCTGGTCGTGGGGAAGCCAGAAGGCTTCAAAACACAAATGTCAATGGTTTTTTTAAATGCATTTACATCTGATTTCCTGATTTCCTGACTAATTAACATGAACAGGCATGGTGACCACCTGCACCCATGTATTTCAGTCCAACTATTTAAAGAGACCGTGCCAGGATGAAATTGAAGCATTGTATGGATGCTCAGACACAGCCAAATCCCGCAACAATGAAAACAGAAAACGCCAGAAATATTCAGCAGGTCAGGCAGCATCAGTGGAGCGAGAAACAGAATTAACATTTCAGGCCGATAACCTTTCATCAAGCCCCTAGATCAAATGAATCATCATGGCGACTTTCTGCTAATTGTACCCATGTGCAGGTCTTCGAGGCCACTAAAAATTAAGCTGCTTTTTTTAAGTGCAAGCACACTAATAGGCTTGTATGTATGTATATAAAATTATATAATTCACTAAGGGACTGACTACAGTACGCCATTGTAACTAGCAAATAGTTTTGTTGAGTGTTTTTGAAGTCATTTTCAGTTATTTAGTATGGATTATTCATGTAGTAGACTAGACACTGATTGAAAAGGCTTATTTTTTGTAATAAGCTAATTTTCAATGGTATTAATCAAACTGCAGCAAATTACCATTCTTAAAACAAGCAAAACAAAATGTTCTGAAACCCTGTTGAGTGCATTGGTTCATGGCAGGTTTTATATTCGTCAATATAAAATTGAGTTTGAGCGGAAACTTGAGAAAAGGAAACACTTCTCAAAGCTAGTGCAAATTTAGGGCACAGTTTGCACTTGGATCCTTGATTATTCCCAAGGCAGAACTTGCTGTATTCCATAATGTTCTTCAGTATTTCCTTAAATTGGAAACAAAAAATAAAAAATACCTGGAAAAACTCAGCAGGTCTGGCAGCATCGGCAGAGAAGAGCACAGTTGACGTTTCGAGTCCTCATGAACCTTCAACAGAACTGTTCAGTTCTGTTGAAGGGTCATGAGGACTCGAAACGTCAACTGTGCTCTTCTCCGCCGATGCTGCCAGACCTGCTGATTTTTTGTTTTGGATTTCCAGCATCTGCAGTTTTTTGTTTTTATTTCCTTAAATTGGGCTGGACTTAGGATGCTGAACCGTGGCAATTTAAATCAGTTGAGTTTGTACAGCAACAGAGCCTGAACATCCCTGGTGAAAAAAAGACAAATTTAATGGCAATGAATGCAGCCTGTGCCAAACTAGTTGGGGCTAGTTTAATGAATATGGGAAGTCACAATAAAAGTCCTATGAATTAAGCTCAATAGAAGAATAGTCCTTTTGTCCAATCGTGCGGTGGTAGCAGGGACACTCATATTTAAACAGATGCATGTTATAACAGTAAGCTCTTGTGATCCTTCTTGCACTGGACCCACTGACCAGTTTAGAGTCCAAGTTATATCCAGTACTCTGCAGAGGTTTCAGAGAACATCAAAAAGGATCATTTCCAGGCTTGGGGCTCCAAATATTTGAGGAGAGGTTCACACTATCATGTCCCAGTATATTCTGAACTTCAAACTAATTTCTGCATTTAAAAAAAAACTGACCACAAAAGCTATAAAAACAGCTGGCCACCCGAGGATCATCTAACTCCTCTTGTGGATTGAAACCAGTCCCCTGTCCCAAGAGGGTACAAAAGGAACCTTTCAGACTGATGTTGTATCAACGCCCCTTCCCTGAAACTAATTCAAAAGGGTGATAACAATTGAATGGGTTTTTCAAATACAAAGGCACTTGCCATCTCAAACTCCCAAGGTGTAAAATACACAGCACAGAATGTTTAATTGACATAACCACACCCGTTACTTGGAAAAGGGCTTTGAACTTGTACAAATCACACGATGAGACAGCCATACTTCCTGTTTGCTTTTAAAATAACAGCAAGAGGCTGTCCTGCAGACAGAGTTCCGCCAGAAATCATTGAACCAGCTGTAAGTCATCCAAGCAGCCAAAGTAATAAACAGCAATACCTTGAAAGCGGCAGAAGGACTCCACCCCTCCCCCACAACATGTTTTTAGCTTTGAGTTCACCTGAGAACCGGCCTCCTGGAAATTCAACTACAAGAAGCCTCATGGCTGACTGAGAATCCGCTACTTTACAAGACCTTCACTTTAACTAAAGAATCAATTTCATCTAAAAATCTACAGGCCTGCCATGAGGAGACTGATGCAATTATAAGTTGCAATTGCATTGTTTTACCTTCATCCACATCTAATCTTTGTGTGTATGAGATGTTGCATGTTAAATTCCAGGGCAAGTGTGTGATAATAAGTAACCTTGTTTATTCTAAAACTCACCAAAAAAGCTTGCTGCTGGAATTATTTAAATTGGGACACACACTTCAAAGATAAGGAAAACACATACCTCAAACATGCTGATCACAGACAGTAAAAAGAAATACATAAATTATTTTTCACTAGGGAATAGATAACTGAAAGAAGACTTGATCCAGGCCTTAAAAGTGCTGAATGGCCTGGATAATTTTTTTTTATTCATTGACAGGATGTGGGCTTCACTGGCTGGGCCAGCATTTATTACCCATCCCTAGTTGCCCTTGAGAAGGTGGTGGTGAGCTGCCTTCTTGAGTTTGTCTCCAGCAATGGGCAGGGGAGTGTGAAGAGAGATATGTTTCCTATAATCCAGACACCCAATGAAACTCATAACTGTCTAAGGAAGAGATATTAACAATGCAAAGTACTGGATTTTTAAAATGTATTCTTTCATGGGATGTGGGTGTCACTGGCAAGGCCAGCATTTGTTGCCCACACCTAATTGCCCTTGAACTGAATGGTTTACTAGGCCATTTCAGAGGCAGATAAGAGTCAACCACATTGCTATGGGTCTGGAGTCACATGCAGACCAGCAGATTTCCTTCTCTAAAGGACATTAGTGAACCAGTTGGGGTCTTACAACAATCAATGATAGTTTCATAGCACCATCTTGATAATTACAGATTTATTAATTGAATTTTAAATTCCAACAGCTGCTATGGTGGGTTTTGAATTTATGCCCCCAAAGCTTAAGCCTGGGGCTCTGGATCACCAGCCTAGTGACTTTACGACTATGCCACCATCTGCCCCATGCTATTGAAGCAATGGCTGCCACAGACAGACACACCAAAAACCTTTTGGAAATACACAATGGGTGAAGTATTTCAAGCCAAGGCTGGCCAGCTACCAGAGAGAGATTGTAAGTGACACAGAATCAGGAGATTCTTTGGCAGAGGCTGAAGGCTGCCTTCTCATCTTTTTTCTCTTTTTAAATAAGTGTTTCGTCCAATTTGAGAAGCCAACTCTACCAGAAACCTACCAGCGAACCAAGATTTTGTAGTAATTGCAACATGTTCTACATCTGAGCGCATCCAAGAAACCAGCTAACCTAAGTCAGCCACAACATTTAAAATCTATGCTGCAAGGAAAATCAAAGGACATTAGCCCCATATTCTTTTATCTCTTTTTTTTATTGGACTCTATCTCCCCTTATTTCTGATACCTGTGCATGTGTCTGTGCATGTGTGTGTGTGTGTGTGTGTATGACCTAAAGCCTGCATGAGGGCTGAATGCTTGATCTGCATTTTTATTATTTTTCTTGGGCTTAGTGGTTAATAAATTTTCTTTTTGACTCAAAAAAACCTTGTTTGATTGTCTCTTTATTACTCACAGCTTAAACAGTTAAATACATTCTGATTTGGAAAAGTCATATCCCAATGAAAAATAAACTTAAACCTTTGTTATGAGCAACCAAGGAGGTTGAATAGAGGGGAGTCCATTCGCCCATTCTCACCTGGTCGTAACACACTGAAGAAAGACACTTCTCTTCCACACAATAATGAATATATTGAGAGATTTCCAGGAAATGTAGATAAGGTGGCAATTGGTTTTAACAGAAAACATGGATTAGGATTTCCTGAAGGACAGAGTTGAAGATTATGGAGATAAGCATAGATTTAGAAGATCACATGCTCCACTGGGTTCCAGTGCCAAAAGAGCTTGGATGTGCAAGCAATGCAGGACAGCCACAGCCAGTATTCAATAACAGAAGATGCACGGCAGGAATTCACCAAGGCTCCTTCAACAGGACCCTCCAAACCCACGACCACTACCATCTGGAAGGACAAGGGCAGCAGACACATGGGAACACCACCACCTGCTAGTTCCCCTCCAAGTCACTCACCATCCTGACTTGGAAATATATCGCTGTTCCTTCACTGCTGCTGGGTCAAAATCCTGGAACTCCCTCCCTAACAGCACTGTGGGTGTACTTACACCACACGGACTGCAGCTGTTCAAGAAGGTGGCTCAGCACCAGTTTCTCAAGGGCAATTAGGGCTGGGCAATAAATGCTGGCCCAGCCAACGAAGCCCACATCCCATGAATGAATTTTTTAAAAAGTAGGTTGGACAGTTAGGGAAATTCAAGAGATGGGTCTGTGGGAAAATGCATGGGAATACGCTGGTCAATGGAGGAAGCAGGCTTAACTATCAAATGGCTTTTTCCCTATAACCTTATGTGCAAAGAAATATCAGCTTTGGAATGAACACTCCTTATGCATAATTAACTTTTCTTTCTTTAGGTGAATAGGAACATGTCAATATATGAACGAATGAGATCTCAACACCTCCAACATGGCGGAGAAAGAAAGGGGGAAATAAAGTATTTGCATTTATTTAACACCTCTCTCATTTTTTGCACATTTCAAAGTCTTTCAAAGACAGTGAAATACTCCTTAAGAGTAGACACTGTTATGAAGGGAAAAGTATCAGCCAAATTGCCGCAGCAAGATTCCACAGATTTCAAATGAGATAACTCATTAGATAATTTGTATTGATGGTGATGGTAGGGAGGTGAATGTTGGCTAGTACACCACAAATCCCATGCTCTTCTTCAAATAGTGCCAAGGGATGAACTGGTGGATGGTGCTTTAGTTTAATGTCTCATCCAAAATATAGTATCAGGCTAATGCTGCTCAGAAGCATCAGCCTACATTGTATTTAAGCCTCAGAGACAGCCTTGAACCCATGACTTTCTGACAGGTGAGAGTGTAACAATTGAGAGAAGCTAACACTGGGCAGAATCATCCATGCGATTGGTGTCTGGCGTGTTCGGTAGTTTAAGTGGGTAATATGGCGAGAAGACCAAAAATCAGTTTCACGACATCATGAAACCAGTTCGTGATTGGCCTCTTCGCCCATCGATGGCCTTGGTCCTTGCCATCGTACATCAGGAACCTCATTCTAAAAAGTCTGCATTTTTTTATTTATTCATTCATGGGATTGGGCATTGCTGGCTGGGCCATCATTTATTGCCCATCCCTAGTTGCCCTTGAGAAGGTGGTGGTGAACTGCCTCCTTGAACCACTGCAGTCCATGTGGTGCAGGTACACCCACAATGCTGTTAGGAAGGGAGTTCCAGGGTTTTGACCCAGTGACAGTGAAGGAACGGCAATATATTTCCAAGTCAGGATGGTGAGTGACTTGGAGGGGAACTTCCAGATGGTGGTGTTCCCATCAATCTGCTGCCCTTGTCCTTCTAGATGGTAGTGGTCGTGGGTTTGGAAGGTGCTGTCTAAGGAGGCTTGATGAATTCCTGCAGTGCACCTTGTAGATGGTAAACACTGCTGCTACTGTGCGTTGGTGGTGGAGGCAGTGAATGTTTGTGGATGTGGTGCCAATCAAGCGAGCTTCTTTGTCCTGGTTGGTGTCAAGCTTCTTCAATGTTGTGGGAGCTGCACTCATCCAGGCAAGTGGGGAGTATTTCATCACACTCCTGACTTGTGCCTTGTAGATGGTGGACAGGCTTTGGGGAGTCAGGAGATGATTTACTCGCCACAGAATTCCCAGCCTCTGACCTGCCCTTGTAGCCACAGTATTAATATGGCTGGTCCAGTTCAGTTCCTGGTCAATGGTAACCCCCCAGGATGTTGATAGTGGGGGATTCAGTGATGGTAATGCCATTGAATGTCATGGTGGTTAGAATCTCTCTTTTTGGAGATGGTCATTGCCGGCAATTTTGTGGCGTGAGTCTCCTTTGAACTGCCTCCAATGCCAGTATATACGGGGACCAGAACTGTACTCCAGGTGCAGCTTCACCAACACCCTGTACAGGTATAACAAGACTTCCCATTTTTAAACTCCAACCCCCTAGCAATACAGGTCAAAATTCCATTTGCCTTCTTAATTACTTGCTGCACCTGCATGCTAACCTTTTGTGTTTCATGCACAAGAACACCCAGATCCCTCTGGGCTGCACTTTTTTGAGGTCTCTCTCCATTTAAATAATAGTCGGCCTTTTGATTCTTCCTACCAAAGTGCATGACTTTACACTTTCCTACATTAAACTCCATCCACCAAGTTTTGCCCACTCACTCAATCTATCAATATCTCCTTGCAGATTCCTTATGTCCTCATCACAACATGCCCTCCCACCTGTTTTTGTATCATCAGTAAATTTGGATACATTACACTCTGCTCCATCCTCCAAGTCATTAATATAGATAGTAAATAATTGAGGCCCTAGGACTGATCCTTGTGGCACTGCACTAATTACGTCTTTCCGACCTGAAAAAGACCCGTTAATCCCGATTCTCTGTCCTCTGTGTGTTAACCAATCCTCAATCCATGGTAACATGGACAGCTTCAATAACTGAGGAGTCGTGAATGGTGTTGAACATTGTGCAAGCATCAGCAAACACCCCCACTTCTGACCTTATGATGGAAGGAAGGCCATTGATGAAGCAGCTGAAGATGGTTGGGCCTAGGACACTATCCTGAGGAATTCCTGCAGTGATATCTTGGGACTGAGATGACTTACCTCCAACAACCACAACCATCTTCCTTTGTGCTGGGTATGACTTCAACCAGTGGAGAGTTTTCCCACTGATTCCCATTGACTCCAGTTTTGCTAGGGCTCCTTGATGCCACACTTGGTCAAATGCGGCCTTGATTTCAAGGGCAGTCACTTTCACCTCACCTCAGGAGTTCAGCTCTTTTGTCTATGTTTGAACCAAGGCTGTAATGAGGTCAGGCGCTGAGTGGCTCTGGCAGAACCCAAGCTGAGCATCAGTGAGCAGGTTATTGATAGCACTGTTGATGACCTCTTCCATTGTTTTACTAATGATCAATGGGCAGTAATTGGACAGATTGGATTTGTCCTGCTTTTTGTGTACAGGATATGCCTGAGTAATTTTTCACAATTGCCAGGTACATGCCAGTGTTGTACTGGAAGTGTTGTAGCTGTACTGGAACAGCTTGGCTAGGGGTGCGGCAAGTTCTGGAGCACAAGTCTTCAGTGTTATTGCCGGAATATTGTCAGGACCTGTAGCCTTCAGCCGTTTCTTGATATCATGTGGAGTGATCTGAATTAGCTGAAGACTGGCATCTGTGATGCTGGGGACCTCCGGAGGAGGCCGAGATGGATCATTGACTGTGCACTTCTGGCTGAAGATTGTAGCAAATGCTTCAGCCCTATCTTAATTAAGGCTAGCCCAAGGGATTCATCCCCGCCGGATCGTCTGCTGCCATGCCAACATGTTTCACAACAGCATATAAAAGGCGTCCACTTGGCTGGCTGCACTTTGAGGGGAGCTCGGAGGTGAGTGCACAGTAATGTTACGGAGCGCTCACAAGGGTCACCTATTGGACTTGAATGTTGAGGCGACTTTGCGGGGGAGAGGGGGACAAAGGCTGGCCTGCGGTTCAAGGTAGTGCACAAGCACAGGCGGGTGGGGGCGGTGGGTGGGCGAGGGAAGTAGTCACGGATTAGGGATACCTTGTATAAAGTGACCATTCCTCTGCAGCCGAGACAGTTCAGGTGCAGCCACATTGACATGTGTTGAGTCGGGCCTGTTAGCTTATCTGCCCAGTCAAGCAACATAGAGGTATGAAAGTGCCACCAAGTGCTCTGGAGCTTTTCACCCCTCGGGCACAAGCTGCAAACCAATGAGCATTTCAGTGGAGAGCAGAACAGCTGGACGACCGGGCACATTGTACAATCTCCTTGCTAAAGCTGGACATGGAGCAGTCACTGGTGGAGGCGCTCACAGCCTCTTGCAATGTCAGCATCCCGGTTTGGACCAGTCTCCCCCATGGTTCAAGCTAACAGGGCAGCTTAGCAGTGCAGGTTAGGAGAATGCCTGTGCCTGAGCTGAGAGCACAACATGCAGCCCAGTGGACAAAGCTGCTGCCAATCAGTCAGGTGGAGTGGGGTGGAGGAGGATGGGGCCTTGAGTAGCCATGCCACGCACTAATCTCTGGCCATCCAACTGGTGGCCAGCACTCTCCAGAGTGCATTAAGGGGCCTTCAGACTCAACTAAGAGAGGCTCTTAGTACACACATGCTAACCCTCTCTCTTTAATCCTGCAGGAGGAGTACATCAGGATCATGGAGCCTGGTGAACTAGTTGTATGCCCTGTGGAGTACAGAGAGCGAAGACGACAATGAAGAGAGCGACTGAAGCACCTGGCTGCACAGAGGGAAGAGCAACACCCTCAGGAAGAAGGGACGGCTGGGGCTCCTGCACACGCCGCTGAAGAGCCACAGCGTGCCATCACTGGTCGGCACCTAACCAGGCCCAGGATCTAAAGGTGCTGCCTTTCATTCCTGCAGATGACCGAGAACGAATGTCACCGATGACTGCGCAAGTCTAGTGAACTGGTTGGTAACATCTGCCAGCTACTGCAGGATTTGGTGCCACAGGGACATGGAGGGCATCCACTGCCAGTGGCTGTCAAAGTGACAACAGTGTTCTATTTTTCTGCCAGTGGCTCCTTTCTTGGCTCCACAGGTGACCTCTGTGGGATATCACAAGCCTCCACCCACAAATACATCCATGAGGTCATGGATGCCATCTTCGTGAGGGCACACAACTTTGTGCATTTCACCCGGGACCAGGGGAGCCAGGATGCAAGAGCGACTGGATTTACCCAGATCTGAGGTTTCCCACAGGTGCAGGTTGCCACGGACTGCACTCCTGTGGTGCTCAGATCTCCGTCCCAACAAGCGGTCAACTACCTCAACTGCAAGGGCTTCCATTCGCCAAATGTACAGCTGGCGTGTGACCACCACAAACACATCCTGCAGATCTGTGCATGGTTTTCAGGGAGTGTCCAGGAAACCTACATTCTCAGTCAGCCACAGATCCCTGACGGCTTCCAGGGTCCACAGAGGCTGCAGGGTTGGCTCCTCGGGGACAAGGGTTACCCACAGAGGTTGTGGCTGATGACACCCATGCAGAGGCCTCAGACTGCAGCAGAGCGAAGGTATAACGAGGCTCATGCTGCAACTCGCAACTTGATGGAGCAAACCATCGGGAGGCTGAAAATGAGGCTCCAGTGCCTGGACCGGTCTGGTGGAGCCCAGCAATACAGTCCACAGAGGGTGTCACACATCGTCATTGTCTGCTGTGCCCTTTACAACCTGGCGCTGCAACAGGGAGAGGAGAGGAGATGCCTGAGGAGGAGATGGAGGAGCTGGAGGTCTCCTCCACTGTGGAGGACATCGATGGGGATGAGGGCGAGGAGGCTCTTGAAAGTGACAATGATGGTAATGAGGCCCTCATGCTAGCCAGATGAGGTAGGCAAGCTCAGGAGGCTCTCATAGCTGCTACATTTGTGGAGGATGGTGATGACTTGCAGTGAGGAGACACCATAGATCCTCACGTTGCACCTATGAACGTTTGACTCCAGTCTGGCTTATGGCAGCGCACATAACCCCTGTGATAATGCTCTTGTCATGGAAACACAGTGGAGGCCCTAATAGTCGCTCGATCGCAGGAGGATGATGACAACATGCAGTGAGGACACTCCATAGATCTTCACATAGCATCTGAGAATGTCTGACTCCTGTCTGGCTGAGGGCAGCTCGCTTTCGCTCTGTGATCAGGGTCATATCATAGAGACGCAGTCATGAAACTTTAGGAGCACCTGACCTTTTGTCCACCTTCAGCACCTGAGCCCTTCAGGAGCACAGCATCAGTGGTCACAGATACTGAAGAGATGTGGGCCAGCCCCACCTTAAAGGTGCTGAGAGCACACAGAGAGAATGAGTGAACTCTGTGGCGCCTGCCCACTACATTCTGGCAGCAATGACCAGCACCGCCGAGGTGCAGGCATCAGTAATGTGTCCAGGGAATGTGAGGCCGGACCATCACTTTGGTCTGAAGGCTGCACAGAGCACAGGGAAGAGGCCCTGGACTGAGACACCTGCCTTTATTTTATACAGAAAGGTTTCACATCTGAGTGACACGAACACTGCTCATCAGAACAAGGAGCCATAGACAGGGAGACATTCCTGGGAGTTTATTGACAATAGTGAACATTATGTACAAGTGATTAACACCCGTGCCCAGGCTGTGCAACTATATCTTCTTAACGTTTTTGTTAATTTAGTTTATTGTTTTGACTCAAAAGAGTTACATCTTCTTAACCTTCCTAATCCTGCTGCTACGTCTTGGTGCTCCCCGGACGTCCACAGCAGAGGTGGAGGCAGCCTGCTGACTGCTATGACCTGTCTGTGATGACCTTGGTAGGCGTCCTCCAGAGCACCGAGACCTGGAGGGCCCCGGCCTGCTTTTGGGGTCCTGCTGTGTGGCAGTGGCACCCTCCTCAGCCTGTGGAGCTGGAGCTGCTGAGGTCACAGGGAGAGGGGATTCAGATGGGTCAGACGCTCCTGGAGTCACCTGGTTGGATGGCCCTGGAGTGTGCACCAGCTGATCCTCCTCCCTATGGGTGCCCAAGGGTCCCTTGCTGACTCCTTGAGGAGAAGGGGTAGCTGGAGTGAGATCGAGCTGCCCAGCAGCCCCCTCACATACACACTGTTGGAGGCCAACTATGGCATCAATGATGGAGTTCAGCCTGCGCAGCAGTGCAGGAGTGACGTCCTGAGCTAAGGTCTCCATGGCAGCCGCCATCCTACCAGTGTTGACCTCAGCGTGTTGGCATGCAGCGCTATCACCTCAGAGTGAAGGCAGACGGACTCCTCCATCAAACCTTGCAATCTGAGCAGGGACATCCCTTCCTGATGTTCCCGAGCTTGCCTTTGCAGCTCCAGCAACTGTGACATGACCGAGTCCAGAGGCTCGTCATCTGACTCGGACTCAGCAACGTTCTGGCCTCCAGCAGCCCTCCGAGTGCCGGGGACCTGGGAAATCCCTGCCTCCACTTGCTGTGGATCAGAAAGTGTGATGTGCTCACCGGATTGTGATCCTGAGGCTGTTCTAAAGGTGGGTCCCGTCAAGGTGTGTGCCTCTGAGCTGGTGGAGGGTGTGGGTGAGGCTGTGATGGAACTTCAGGGAGGGAGTCTCCAGATTCCTCTTCAGAGGTTTCTTCAGGGCTTGATTGGGGTCCTGGGTCATGGTCTCCGAAGGCTGTTTGGCAGATCTGCCTACGGAAGCAAGGGGAGATAATTAGTGCATGGCAGTGGCCTGTGAAACAGGACACATCATTCACAGCATGGTTGTCTGCTGGATGTTGCACTGCTGGATCCTCACTTGGTACAGCGCTGCCAACCTCACCTTCAGCACAGGAACAGTCCAGATCCTCGCCAGCCAGCTGGATGGCTCTGTTTTCAAAGTCCATGAGGACCTTGACTTCAGGCATTCCTCCACCAGTCTGCGACACCTCCCTCTTGTTGTGTGCCAGCTTGTCCTGCATGGATAGGGATGGAGAGAGTGTAAGTAGGATGCCTGCTGGGCCAGATGATAAGTATCCCTGACCTGTGTGGGTGGTGAGTGGTCCCATGCACTGGATGATGACAATGATGGTGTGTGTGAGAGAGTGAATGGTGATGTTCCTTGAACTGGCAGTGAGTGAGGGCCCTGTGGGTGTGTGATGGGTTTGTGAGTGTGTGAGTTGGGAGTGATGTGAAGAGTGACTTACCCTGGCGGAACATAGGAGATCATTCATCCTCTTGCGGCACTGGGTGGCTGTCCTCTTTTGCAGGGCGTTGGTGTTGACCATCACTGCCACCGTCTCCTGAGCCAGATGAGTGATGTTGCTGCCCATCCTGCAGCCACAGCAGGGGTAGAGGACATCATGGCAGGCCTCCACTGCGTCCACAAGGCGCTCGCGGGATGCCTTATTGAACCTGGGGGCTGCAGTCTTTTTGCCTTTCAGAGCTTTGCAGCACTTGCGCGCTGGAAGCACTGAGAAGTGTGCACATGGCTGGACTTTAAATGTGGCACCGAGACAATGAAGCAGCAAGGTGATGGTGTGTAGGGCAAATGAGAGCCCGCCCACCATAGGAACAGCATGTTTCCTGTGAATTCAAAATTAATGCGTCATGTTTGGGCTGATACGATATGAGAAGCTGCCATTGCGACTGGCAGGTAAAAGGTTATTTTACCTGCCCGCTACCGCACTAAGTGCAAATTTGGGACAATTCCGCCCACTATATTGGTCACTTTTCCCCTTGTTCATTCTTACTTCCCTTATTCATTCAACTCAAGTAGTTTTTCTCCTTGGGCTCCTTGGAGCCGATTGTAAAATTTGTAGAGCACAAAGCTGTAATCTGGACACTGATACATCTCTAAGCTGTATCCTACACTTGAGACCTACAACAGGGGTGAGAAAAAAGACCTCATATACCAATTACACTCCCAAAATAAAGTGAGTTTTTTCTTTTTGCTTTGAAAGTGCAACCTGAAGTAAGTTAATATGGTAAAGTCAATGCAATGCATGGGCATAATGTGGCCATCAACAACAGCCAGGACCTTCCTGCAATCAACACAGACTTTGTAGCTTATGATTTGCACAAACAATTTTAAGAACTCGGGAATCTCACAGTCATGGGCATATGTAATGTTGACAAATGTGGTTAATTGGCAGCATTAGGGGAATACAACAGAGGCCACTGCCAAAACAAAGAATCAAGGGAGATTCAGTGCAGGACACTATGTGATGTCGCACAAGGTGATAGCAAGGATGAGGAAACTGGAAGTGCTGTCTTGTGGGTTAAGCTGGCTACAGTGAATTGCTACTGCATGTGAAGGAGATAAACAGTATTTGCAAAAGGAAAGAACAATAATTGTTTTAATGGCCAACCCTCGAAACACATTGCTGAAAGATTATAGTGAAACCTCTGCAGTTACTGCATCCAGCAACCTTGCAGAATTTAATGCTGCACTATTTTTAGATAAAGCTACTGAGTATAAAACTGTAGCTGGAACAGCCACAAACAGAACACAGATCAGCGTCAATCTCAATAGCTCCATAGCTGACAGCGCTTCTGAAGGAATCAGTTTTTGAAGAAGAGTGCTGTAAATTCAGATCATTGACTAAAAATGATATGCAGCAATTGGGCTCAGCAATTATTTTCTGGGTCAGTTGCTGAAACTGACCTATTTGTTATTATCAATTTGAGGATGTTAATGTTAAAATACTTAATCATTGTGCTCACTGTTTGTTTTAATAAGGGGTTGATTTACTGAAATGACTTACCTAATAGTCCAGTAAATAGAATTATGTTGAAACCAGAGCTACTTCCTGTTTAAATTTTGGGCTAAACATTTTGAAATACAAAATCTATTAGTAAAAGAATGATTGAGTTCTGGTTGAATTTTTTTCACAAGACAAAAATGAATAAAAGGTTGTCAATTTTATTATTCATTCATGTTAGCAGTCTAATTAGAATAGAAAGGGAAACCAAGGGCTTAATTTGCCATCAGACTAGACACAAATGCTATCTGCCCAAGAGGGAATCTATTCTCAAAAGATCGTTTGTACCCGCATTGCCCGGTCTCCTGAGAAAGAATGTGCTGATGGACATAGTAAACAACCAGCAACTTCTCCTTGCTTAGCAGGGACAAACAGGTTTCTCAATCTGCGCACAACAAAAATGTGTCCAAGGTATCCAGTTCTCAGATTTATTTGGAGATTAGATGTTTGGAGGGTGTATTGCGACAAATTTAGACAATATTAGTTTTGCAGCTACTAGAACATGAAAGAAAGAACATTCAGAGAAATAGCAACGTAGAAACAGGGGTAAGCCATTTCGCCCCTCACACCTTTCCACCACTCAGTGAGACCATGGCTGATCTGCGACCTAACTACTCATAACCGCCATTACTCTGTATCGCTTAATACCTTTGGATAACAAAAATCTATTATCTCAGTTGTAAAATTAACAAGGGATCTAGCATAATTGCCATTTGTGGAAGAGAGTTCCAAATCTCTCCCTCCCTTTACATGTAAAGTGCTTCCTAATTTCAGTGCTGAGAAGTTTGATTCTCACTTTTAGACTCTGGCCCCTAGTCCTAAATTCCCACCCAGTAGATAGAGTCTCTCTTTATCCACCATTTGTTCCCTTTAATATCTCGAAAACTTCAATCAAATAGCCCCACAAAAATTCCAAGGAGTATAACCTGAGTTTGTGTAATCTCTAATAATTTAATCCTTGGTTTCATGTACATTTCTAGTAAGTATATGCTGCACTCCCTCTAAGTCCAATACATCCTTTCAAAGTTGTGGTATGCAGAACTGAACACAATACTCCAGGTGTGTCTAACCAGGACTTTACATAGCTGCAGCATAATTTCTACTCCCTTGAATTCTCATCATTGTTGGCATCCTTCCATCTGTGTAAGATGATGGGCATGCAGTAAATCAAAGCCACTGGGGATAGGTTAGCTTCATAGGGTGCACTTTTGCTGATAGCTGAAGAGACTAATCCATGAGAGAGAGATTCTGCTACAAGTTCCACATATGAAATGGTTATCAGGTGTTACGGTTGGTAGTTGTTTTCTGCATTGGCACCTTTGCAAAGCCTCTGTAGCCAGTGATCGTCGTAGTGACGCACACCAGCCCACAGGTGATGTCACCATTTTCCTCTGTGGTCAGCTAATGTCTCCCAGGTACGAGAGCGAATGTTTATGGCTTTCGTGTTATGCTTGCAAGCACCCTTGAAGCAGAGCTTTGGGCATTGTACTGGTTGTCTGGCTCCGGCTGCCTCACCATGCAGAAAGTCCTAGGTACAGGACCATCTTCTATCCTGCAAATGTGCCCAAATCGGGTAAAGTTGACCCTGCTTAGTGATTGCCAGTATACCTGGGAGATTTGCCTTTGAAAGAACTGTCACATTCGTGCTTTTGGCCCGAGGTTTCCAGAATGTGCTGCAAACAGCAAAGACGAAAGTTGTTGAGTTTCCTTTGATGAATACTAGTGCTCTCGATATAAAGGCCAGCATTCCATTAGCCTTTTTAAATTATTTTCTGTGCCTGTTCATGACATTTAAATACTCTATGTACCTGAACCTCAATATTTCTTTCGAACTCCATAGTTTCTAGCTTTTCACCATTTAGAAAATACCCTATTCTATCCATTTTATGTCCACAGTGGATTACCCCACATTTGTCTACATTGAAACCCATTTGACATAGTTTTCCATTCACTAATTAATTAATATCTTTGTAATGTTATCCTTCTATTTACATTGCTCACGATGCTGCCTATCTTTGCGACATGGTCAAATTTGGATATGTGGCTTTCTAACCCATCATTTAAATGTTTAATAAATATGATGAACAGCTGATGCCTCAACATAGACCCTTGGGGGACACCGCTAGTCACATGCTGTTAATTTGAGTTCCTGCCCGTTATCCTTTATCTTGGCATCCTGTACTCAGCCAATCTCCTAACCAGGTCAATAGTTTGCCTTCAGATTCTGAGTTTCAACTTTAGCTAATAGTCTATTATGAGCAATTTTACTGAATGACTTTTGGAATTCAATATATTATAAATAATACCCATAAACATCCCTCATGTCCAGTACTTCAGTCATCTCTTCAAAATGTTCAATCAGGCATGATCTACCCTTTACAGATCCATGCTGGCTCTTTCCAATCAGCTGAAATTGTTCAAAGTGTGCTTGATTTCCCTCTCTCACCTATCTTAAATAACAGAGCAACATGCACAAAGTTACATCCAAAGGAATGATTCCTGATCAAGAGAATTTTGGAAGATTATGGTGATTTGAAGATCTGCAATGTTCCCACTACTTCCTTTAAATCCATGGATGGAAATGATCAAGTCCTAGGTATTTGTTACTCTTTAATGCTATTATTTTCTTAATTCCTGTTATTTTGATTATATTAATTTTGGAGAGTCCTTGATCCAATACTAGCTGCTTTGGGATGTCTGTTATGCTGACCTCGTCCTCTACTGTAAATATTGGCACAAATTAATTGTTCAGCACGTCTGCTGTTTCCTTATTTTCATTGGCAATCATATTGTCATCAGTTTTCAAAAGACCCACATTGCTCATGAGCACAGTCGTCTAACATAAGTGTGAAAACAATTGTGTTGATTTTGATATTCCTTAATTTTCTTTTCAAATTCCTTTTTGTAATTCTTATTGTTTTCCCACCCTTTGCTGTTCCTTGGATTTCTCCTGCTTGACAGGATCTGTGCTATTTATTTCCACTTTTGTATTCTTTTTCTTAAAGTCTTATGTTGCCCCTTACCTCTTTAGTTGTCCATGGCTTTGTTTTGTGGCAAGCATAGTTAAGCTGGCTTGGTATCATATTAAATTCTTCTTGCAACAACTGCCACTGATCTTCGGTCATTTTACCCATTTTCTCAGTTTACTGTGGAGAGACTAGTTCATTGCAATGAAGTCAGCCTTACATAAAACTAAAATTTTAGTACAATAGCTGTTTCATGTTTCTCCCTTTCAAACATTACATTGAACTCAATTATGCAATGTTGGGTAATGTTCACACACCATTAGGCTGATAACTAAATATGGCTTAATACTCATTACTAAACCCAACATAGCATGTCTCTAATTGGTTCTAGAACATACTGTTGCAGAAAACGAAACTGAACATGTGGAATTCACTATCTTTCTGAGATGTGCCGGTTATCCCAAGCTATTCGCAAGTTAAGCGCCACTATTACAACCATTCTACCTTTACTGCATGCTTGTCTAACCTCTGCATGTATACAAGCTACCATTTCACAACTGCTATCAGGAGGCCTATACACAACTTCTGATGCAGCTTTAAACCCTTTTCCATCTCTTACAATACACGTGTGCCAGTTGGCCTAGTCTGAAGTGCCACAGTGCTGGCAAAGTTGTGTTTACGTTGCTTAATCCAAGAAAATTAAACTTCCGACAACTGTTTTTATTTAATAGGGCAATCATATGATATACCCACAGTTTTGTCACTTATGTAAAAATTATAAAGAACAAACTGTTCAAGATAGGTTATTGAAAGCAACATGTGACCCAATGATTGAACATGTTAGTACCATGGCAAACAATAGAACACGAGTCTTCCACCATCATCACTTAATATGGAATTTCAGTCCTCAGGCTTGGCGGGGTTGCGGGGAGAGTGTGGGGTGGGAGGGGGGGTCAATGGAAGTCGATGTGAGGTACAGTCAGAGTTCAAATCATTTTGCAAACGGAATTACAGGAAGGTAACCAGAAATTAACAAAAAGTTCATGCCCGACTCTCTTCTAAAAGAATCGATGCATTGCCTTAACCACAGCCACAGCTCCGTTGCATTTCACGTTTTTAGTCCTTCTTCTTTGTGTCTGGGATTTCTTGACAGTCTGTCTGCTGTTCTTAGAAAGGTTTATCAGTGTGAAGTTTCTGTGGACGAGAGAAACATTTTTTGTATTGCTGTGATGCAGGTTTGCAGCCACTATTCGTCTTTTAATGAATGTCCGTTCATGGCTCAATGATTTAGTTCAGCAGTGATTACAAGCAAGACCCTTCCCACCATCGCCGGAGGTAAGAAACTCATGTCTCCCTCCTAGAGGATCCTTGTAGAACAGTTGTGGAAGAAACCAGCATCAGGCTGTCAAGTGTGTTCAATTGGGGAATGGATTATGCTGTAGTGTCATTCCAAAAGGAAGGGAAGTCTATAAAATATAGTTAAAATTGGTAATTAAAATAAATGTGAATGCTTATAACTCATTATAATGTGCTTTTTATTACCATGGGTCTGTTTGTCTTGGGCTTTAAGAGGTCAACAAACGTGAGACTTAAAAACAAATGTTCAACAATAGTTAACCTTTGCTTATCAACTGATCAAAGCTGTTTGCTTACAAAAGTTTCCAAAAAGTAGAGGCCAGTATTATCAGGCTGATCTATCTTTGAATGTGAAGGAATGAATACAAGGTAAGCTGTGATTCAGTGTAGGTCTCTGGCCTCAAGAGTGTTGTGTTCCACTCCAGAGACTGGAGCACATAATCTAGGCTAACACTTCAGGGTAGTACTGAGGGAGTGCTCACCCAGAACAACAGTTACAATTAGCTTCCATAAACTGTGCTCAGGGAGACTAAATCAGCCAGGCTGAAGGAAGATGAAGAGCTTTCTTTGAAGTCAGAAAACTAAAATGTTAATGGGCTTAATGACTTTGTCAACAATGGGGCATTCTATCCTAACCACCAGCTACCCCAGTGACCCCACATAGCATCAAACTTATTTTAACACCCAGCAATAAGAAATTCCATTTTCATCTGCACATCCACAGGGTGGACAGTAAGTAACAGGTCTCGTAAACATTGGCGGCAATATTGGATAAGGCCTGAAAACCAGAGCGGGAATCCTGTTGCACCGTTAACCTGCTCCCATTGTTTTCAACAGAGGCAGCACGCAAAAGTTTGCGCTACCTGCTCATTTAAATGATGATAGCATGCAATCAGCTCTGAGCGAGCAATTGAGTGGCTGCGGGTCTGTGTAGTGGCAGCAAAATAGTAAGAGGCTTCGAGTTTGAGTTAGCACGTATGAATTAAGGCAACCCTGCACCTCTTAAAGGGGAAGTGCACTTTGGCAGGAGCAGGTGATGGAAGTCATTGTAAAATTGAGTTCAATCTGAAGTCAGCGGAGTGACACTGCTCTGAAGCTGCAGCTGGGGCTGCAACAAGTGGCAGATTTCAGTGAGGACCACCTGAAGCAGAAACATCTGACACACGAGATGTTCCTCGTTGAGGTTCAGGTAGGAGAATTACTGCTTGCTGATCAACTTTCACAACCTGCCTACCCTGCCTACTACCAGCAGATGCTCCCTCCACCCATGCTAATGCCCTCAGCAAAATGGCGCCCATGTGCGTGTACATCAGGGACAGCATTTTGGTGGCAAAAGGATCTGTTGTGCCGCGTAAACAGGGACAGCATAATTAAGTTTTACAACCATTCTCTTGCAGTCAGACAAGGAGTATTTTGGTTTAATTAAATCCCCTGGGACCAGTATTAGAACTGTTTTAGCGCCACTTTTAAAAGACATAGATGTAGAAATCTATCTCGGGCAGTGGTTTCAAATAGGCAGTATGGAATTGCCCATCTCTTATATGTAATGCCTGATATTCAGTTCCATGGCAGTCAATGGAACTCACTGTCAGGTGCTGCGTATAACAGCCAGCCAGTCCTATACTGTCCATTTTACAAGTACCACTACCTGAAATTAATTTCTACCTCCTGCATACAAGACACATACATCCAGCTGGACAAAACTTCTCTTTGGTTACAGAATCTTTGAGCAGGATTTTTCCCACCAGCTTCAGGACCAAATGGGGGTGTCGAGTTCTCACTGGGTGGAAGCCACAGCGGGGGAGTTATTTTCCCGTTGGCAGCCTCCTAGTTGGCCAGCTATGCGCTTGCTCCCCAATTAAAGACAGGAGGTGGCATCCTGATGCTGCCAGCCCAATCAGATGCTTCAAAGCTCTACATCCTCAGCAGCCTCACCGGGAGAGGTGGGAGATGCTGAGGCGTCTAGAATGAAAATAATGACTGTTTTTTAGAGGGGTCGTTCCAGCCCCTCTATGGGCGATGGAACCTCTGGCTCCAATAGCTCCCCAGACCGCTGCAGGAAGGCCACCTATTGAGTTGGCAGCCTCCCCATCTGGTGCAGGCCGCTCCACAGCTGGAAAAATGCTGGCGGGCACTCAAAAATATGCCTCTAGAAGTATGTAGATGGCTGCCCTGGGAATCCTCCCTGGTGATAGCATTGCAGAGCCATCCCAAAGTGACTTCTCCCTATTTTTCTGGCACCCTCATGTCCACTCCAGCCACCCCTGGGCTGGTAAACTTCTGTCCTTTGACCAATTTATATATATTCATTTCATATTGTTTCTGGTTATCGCACTGATATACAGCTTCACTCTAGAATCAGGCTTACTATCTAGAATGTTTACCTACAATTGACACTGGTTGACCAGTTAAAGTTCTTAGGCTGCTTCTTAGGCTGACAATATGTTAAATTTGTAGTATTAGGGTCTGGTACATAAAAGGTTAACGTAGGACTGAGTACAGTACCGCCCACACAGTGATGTAAGAGAACGCATGACCTACACCTAAGGATCAATGTAGTGTTGGACAGAGCCATGTGTAAAAGCAGGTGTGGAAATAGCTCCTAGCTTGGACCCTTACTGTACCTCTGTATATAATTTCTGGTAGTTAATAAATATCTGCTGATGAACTACCTAAGACTACGACTGTCGAACCATGCACAACACCTTACAACAAAATTGTGTCCGGATCCCTTCAAAGATGCTGAAATGTCTTGCCTCCCTTCTTCCCCAACTGCATCCCACCCTACAACCCCCGCCCAATCACCCAACAGAAACAGTGGGCTCCTATTTCGTAGTTTGGTCAGGCACCTTGCAAATATTTCCTTTGCAACATCGTCGGTTCACTAACCCTAAAAAATGTTGTTTAGATTTCAATCATAAAGTAGATTGACTCTGATCAAAAGGAATGTTACCAAATGTCCTCTCACCTATTTTCACCCTGACTGAGGCATGTGAATCCCTCTCAAAACAGTTTTTTTCCCAAGCCTCTCAAACATGCCTGTACAGCAGCAGGAAATATTGCTTCAAACTGCAACTATTGACATGAAACCATGTAAAAAAAAACTTACTATGCAACTAATCTGTATGGTGCTTGTCCCTTCACTTACATGTAAGCTGCAGATATTTGGTGACCACTTAATTCTCACTTGTTTTCTCACCCTTCAGATGCTCATAATCTCAGCTGTACATCTCTGTTTGTGGGACAAAGGTGCACATAGCAGGAGTGAACAGGTACAGGTGAGGACTTCTTTGGTTTACAACTCTCAGTCAGCAGGATCGCAACATACTGGACGTGGTTGCGCTCAGGATTACACAGGGGGTGAGCCAAGGTGAAGCTGGAATATTTCCCATGAAGCTCAGGGGCAACACTATCCTTTCCTTGTCCTTTCTCCTCACACACTCACTCTCAAACACCCATTAAAGCAATCCATCGTGACTCACACTATTGAAAGGCTGATTTTTTTTTTATTTTAAAAATATACTTTATTCATAAAATATCTGGAAGAACATTACAAAACATTTCGAAATCATCATCACAAAAAGTACAATCAGATTATTATAATGCAATTAGTATTCAATGCATACATTCATTTTGAGCTCACAGCCTGAGGGGCTCTAAACAATTCCCAGCCCCTCGGTGCACTGTGGCAAAAGGTCTGAGACAGCGACCTTTCCCCTTTGCGCCTTGACGGCAGCTGCCCCAAGCTTTAGTGCGTCCCTCAGCACGTAGTCCTGGACCTTGGAATGTGCCAGGCTGCACCCACACTATTGAAAGGCTGATTTTAAAAAAAAAATACTTTATTCATAAAATATCTGGAAGAACATTCCAAAACATTTCAAAATCACCATCACAAAAGTACAATCAGATTCAACTTTTACACATGTATCACAAGGTGCATCAATACAATCAATGAATATTACAATCATTTCAATATGGTCAATGCAGACAATCAGACAATGGTATTGGAGTTATCAATATATATCATGTTGCACTCTGAGGTGCTTCAATACAATTATAATACAATTAGTATTCACTGCATACATTCATTTTGAGCTGTACAGCCCGAGGGGCTCTCAACAGTTCCCGGTCCCTCGGTGCGCTGTGGCAGAAAGGTCTTAGACAGCGACCTTTCCCCATTGTCCCTTTGCGGTGGCTGCTCCAAGCTTTAGTACGTCCCTCAGCACGTAGTCCTGGACCTTGGAATGTGCCAGTCTGCAACACTCGGTCGGGGACAGCACTTTGCGCTGGAAGACCAACAAGTTTCGGGCAGACCAAAGAGCGCCTTTCACTGAGTTGATGATCCTCCAGCTGCAGTTGATGTTTGTCTCGGTGTGTGTCCCTGGGAACAGCCCGTAGAGCACAGAGTCCTGTGTCACAGAACTGCTCGGGATGAACCTCGACAGAAACCACTGCATCTCTCTCCAGACCTTCTTTGCAAAGGCACAATCCACAAGGAGGTGAACCATGGTCCCGTCTCCACCACAGCCACCTCGAGGGCAAAGTGCAGAGCGGGTGAGACTCCTGACTGTTGGAAGGATCTGACAGGGAGGGCCTTTCTCACCACCAGCCAAGCTACATCTTGGTGCTTGTTGGAAAGTTCTGGCGATGAGGCATTCTGCCAAATGACTTTGACAGTCTGCTCGGGGAACCATCCCACAGGATCCACCCTCTCCTTTTCCCGCAGGGCCTCTAAGCACCCACACTGTTGAAAGGCTGATGCACCTTGAAACCTGCTTGGCACCCCTTCTTTCAAGCTCTTCAAGTGAGTAAGAAAAAGTGGCATCCCTGCTGGAACACCTCTTTTACGTTATATTTGTAACAACGCAGTAACTTGAGACGTGGTGCATTCTCAATGCAAACCACCAGAAATTGCACACGTCCCTCTAAGCAACTCATTCCAATCAGTATTAAAAAGCACTGCAGGTACTGAAGCTTTAGTTAATTGGTGGTGAGATATTGTCATATCCAGCACTGGCATGTCCTATTCTGAACTTCAAACTAATTTTTACATTTTAAAACTGGACCCAAAAACCTGAGGGTCACCTGATTTCTTTTGTGGATTTCAACCAATGGCTTATCTCAAGAAGGGACAAAAGGATCATTCCAGACTGATGTGAATAAATGCCCGTTCCAGGAACCAATCCAAAAAGGTTATCAAATTGAATGGGTCATTCAAAAGCAAAGACACTGACTGCATCAAGCCTTCAAGGTGTAAACTCACAACTCAGGATGTTGGAGTCAACATGAAGACCACGCTTCTTTGGAAAAGGACTTTGACTTGTGGAAAGTCACATGATGAAATGGCCAGGCTTTCTTTTTAAACATCAAGCCATTTGCAGATAGTTCCATCAAAGCAATCAAACTAGCTACAAGTAATTCAAACAGCCCAGGTAATTAACTGCAATATCTTGTAAGTGGACGATCCCAACAGAGAGGATTTTCCCAACCTGTTCCAACTTTGAGCCCACCTGAGAACCAATATCCCTGAAATTCGACTGCAGGAAACCTCACAGCCTGCCGCGAATCCTTTGTTTCACAAGGCTCTCGCTTCAACTTTAAAGCATTAACTTTCTTCAAAAAAAACAAGCCTGTCTCACAGGAGACCAGAGATCACAAACCAGAGACTGAGTTAACCATAACTGTGCAAATGTACTACCTTTATCTGTAACCAATCTTTGTGTACGCGTGTGTGTGGGAATGATTATGTGAGGTGTGGCATTTTAAATTTGGGTAAGTGTGTGAGAATAATTAACCTTTATTGTTTAAACTAACAAAAGATTGCTGCTGAACTATTTAATTGGGACACACACTCCAAGGGTAACATCCTTCATACAAAACACACTGATCATGAGCAGTAAGGGAAGACATGCATTCTGTCTGTGACAGAATGCTAAGGGGTAAAATGTCTGTCAAACTTGCTGAGTTTACCAGATTTACTAAATTCAATGTCACACAGTAGAATTGGAACACACAACCTCTGGGTTGCTAATTGAAAATTGTTCACCCAGAGAAAGTATTGCAGATGAGTTCAATCCCATTGTCGCTCACCAACACCACATTTGTTCTTTGTAGCAGCCATCACCAACATCCCACACTACTGGCTGTGTAAGGCAGCGAGTGTTGGCAGGCTAGTTAACGATAGGAGTTGGATGCCAATTGTACTTCTATGGCTGCCCTGGTTGAGATGAGCTAACTCAGCAGAGATTTTTTTTAAAATGTGTTTGCAGATGACCCATAATGTAATGGGACCAATTTTTCCCTCCCTGGGCTCCCACCAGGTGCCAGAGAGGTGTAGTATCCAGAAGGTGCACTGTGCCACCCGGGTAAAGAGTACCCTTGATTTGCCTAGCCTGTTAGCATGGCCTGGGCATATTTCTGGCACAGGCTTGCCCCCAGCAGAGCCTTGCATTGGGATTGGTGGGGGAGGAGGAGGGGGGGGCACACGTGGGGGTTGGAAGCAGGTGTATATTTGCAGGCCTCAACAGCTTGCAGCTGTGTTCCAGGCCTGAAGCACTGGGGCCTTCTGGCTGTTGCTGGAGAGATGGGGGAACTAACTGTTAGCATCCATAACTGCTCGGTCTGAATGAAACTACATTAGGATGAGGGCATCAAGCAGGGCACCAAAGCAGACAAATAGTTGTTTATAATTCCATGCTGTTTTCTTGTACAATTTTCACCTGTCACGCCACACTACCAGAAAACCGCGGAACATAACACTTCTTAATGTCAAGTTCATTTCTTTCCATTGCACACTTCATTATTTTATACAGTTTCTCAAAGTTTTATTGCACAGGATTCATTATCGTCTATTCAACTCAACAGTTACGTCTCTATGATTCCAAGGATGTTGAGACTGATAAAAAACAGATCTTGAACAATGTGTTGACATTTTCTAGAGTTTTGCACTGGTTTTGTACAGCTCTTCATACCATGGACTCTTCTGATTGAAAGGATGAAATGTACCATGTAAATAACAAAAGGAAAAGAGGATTGGAGGGAGGGTTGCAAGATCAAAGTAGACTAGTCAAACGGTATCAATTAAACACATCTCCTTCTGAAATATGAGAATTATGCAGAGCATGCAGATTACAAAAAGGTTAAATTTGTAAAAGTTAAATCTGATCAGATGCTAAGAGGAATTAGGAATAAAAAAAATTGGAATGAAGGTAGGGAAAAATTGTATATAAGCAACTAGCTACCCCACCCCCTCCACCTCAGCTCTGATCTGTACATTCACGGTAGCTTAACATTGTACTAAGCTATTCTCTATTTCCCATTAAGGATCTGCTTAACTTTAAAAAAAAGCAGTATTTTACAATCCCCTCCTTATTTCACTGAATAGACTGAGACTGGGAAGTACATTTTTGATGTATTTATGAGTATAGTTCACAAGCACAGGTTCAAATTTTCAGGTTAAATGGATAACCAAAAGCAGAGAAAGCAACAGACTTGGGATGCATCAATCATTGACACTTCATACTATATAAAGAAAATGAAAATACCTGACAAGCAGGTTTATTCTTATATTAACATCGCATGTTTGAGGTATGTACCTAAGGATTTATTAAAGCGAAATGTTTAGATTTTCATACTGTACTATTTGACATTCTGTGAAGTCAGGGGCTGCTCAGTGTGCATTATAAGATGAGACAAAAGGACTGAAACATTGCCTTAAGGGGTGCATGAGTGAGCACTACAGTAATGTGCTATAATGCCTCAAAGCAAAGGCTGCGTGCATCATTGCACAATGAGGTCATTCCATTGACCCTTTCAGTACTGAATGTCATTTGTAGCTTTTGAAATGGACACACACGCACGCACCGTATTTCAGTGAACAGCTTCAGAGAACAAGACTTATAATTCCTCATGCAGATTGTTATAATCAATAGACTGTACAGAACCACATTTACTACATTCATGTGCTAACAAAAAGAAGCAATTCTCATATGGCTGCATTCCCGTGTTTGGTGCAGGTCCTGCTCCAGCAGTGCATGTCGGGTTAAACCCATAAATACATCCTGCAATCTTTGGGGAGCCTTGTGATCTATGCAAGTGTGGAGCTATACAGGATAGTTTGGAGTTGGATTTTGGGAAGGGTATTTAATGCCTGCATATCAGAGGATTTGGAGAGGGGATGAAGGTTTCATCAGGTAGACAGGGTGGAATGGAAATCACATTTACCAAGTTCTCTGGAAGTTAAAATAAAATACACATCATCCTTCAAAGATATTTACCTAACAACAACTTAGGCTATAACAATATAGCACCTTTAACATAATAAAACGTGTGCTTATTATTTAAACTGATGTCTGCCTTTCAATTTCCTGTGCTGTTCGAAAAGGACAGTATCATTTTTTAATCTTTCTTACTCAATAT
Organism: Cetorhinus maximus; assembly: GCF_964194155.1. Lineage (NCBI taxonomy): Eukaryota > Metazoa > Chordata > Chondrichthyes > Lamniformes > Cetorhinidae > Cetorhinus > Cetorhinus maximus. Next base: position 99,690,657 of record NC_135895.1, read on the forward strand.
TTGTAGAAACCGTTATTCACTTTTGATTTTTTTTTAGTCCTTTAATTTTCTGGTTTTTTTGCACATTCCCAGTTAGAAATAATCACAACTGCTCTCTTGTTTATGTTGAAATGGATGAAGTAAGCACTTTGGCTCTTGTGCATCAGAAATGTGTGTACATGCACGCATATCTAGCTGTGTGCATGTAGATATCTTTCTGTGTGTACATATATATCTAGCTGTGTGCATGTAGATATCTTTCTGTGTGTACATATATATCTAGCTGTGTGCATGTAGATATCTTTCTGTGTGTACATATATATCTAGCTGTGTGCATGTAGATATCTTTCTGTGTGTACATATATATCTAGCTGTGAGCATGTAGATATCTTTCTGTGTGTACATATATATCTAGCTGTGTGCATGTAGATATCTTTCTGTGTGTGCATATATATCTAGCTGTGTGCATGTAGATATCTTTCTGTGTGTACATATATATCTAGCTGTGTGCATGTAGATATCTTTCTGTGTGTACATATATATCTAGCTGTGTGCATGTAGATATCTTTCTGTGTGTACATATATATCTAGCTGTGTGCATGTAGATATCTTTCTGTGTGTACATATATATCTAGCTGTGTGCATGTAGATATCTTTCTGTGTGTGCATATATATCTAGCTGTGTGCACGTAGATATCTTTCTGTGTGTGCATATATATCTAGCTGTGTGCATGTACATATCTTTGTGTGTGTGCATATATATCTAGCTGTGTGCACGTAGATATCTTTCTGTGTGTGCATATATATCTAGCTGTGTGCATGTACATATCTTTCTGTGCATGCATATATATCTAGCTGTGTGCATGTAGATATCTTTCTGTGTGTGCATACATATCTAGCTGTGTGCATGTAGATATCTTTCTGTGTGTGCATATATATCTAGCTGTGTGCACGTAGATATCTTTCTGTGTGTGCATATATATCTAGCTGTGTGCATGTACATATCTTTGTGTGTGTGCATATATATCTAGCTGTGTGCACGTAGATATCTTTCTGTGTGTGCATATATATCTAGCTGTGTGCATGTACATATCTTTCTGTGCATGCATATATATCTAGCTGTGTGCATGTACATATCTTTCTGTGTGTGCATACATATCTAGCTGTGTGCATGTAGATATCTTTCTGTGTGTGCATATATATCTAGCTGTGTGCATGTACATATCTTTCTGTGTGTGCATACATATCTAGCTGTGTGCATGTACATATCTTTGTGTGTGTGCATATATATCTAGCTGTGTGCATGTACATATCTTTCTGTGCATGCATATATATCTAGCTGTGTGCATGTACATATCTTTCTGTGTGTGCATACATATCTAGCTGTGTGCATGTAGATATCTTTCTGTGTGTGCATATATATCTAGCTGTGTGCATGTACATATCTTTCTGTGTGTGCATACATATCTAGCTGTGTGCATGTACATATCTTTATGTGTGTGCATATATATCTAGCTGTGTGCATGTACATATCTTTGTGTGTGTGCATATATATCTAGCTGTGTGCATGTACATATCTTTCTGTGTGTGCATATATATCTAGCTGTGTGTATGTACATTTCTTTGTTTTTTTTTATTCATGGGATGTGGGCTTCGCTGCCTGGGCCAACATTTATTGCCCATCCCTAGTTGCCCTTGAGAAGGTGGTGGTGAGCTGCCTTCTTGAACCGCTGCAGTCCATGTGGTGTAGGTACACCCACAGTGCTGTTAGGGAGGGAGTTCCAGGATTTTGACCCAGCGACAGTGAAGGAATGGTGATATATTTCCAAGTCAGGATGGTGAGTGGCTCAGAGGTGGTGGTGTTCCCATGCGTCTGCTGGCCTTGTCCTTCTAGATAGTAGTGGCTGTGGGTTTGGAAGGTGCTGTCGAAGGAGCCTTGGTGAATTCCTGAAGTGCATTTGTAGATGGTAGACACGGCTGCCACTGTGCGTCGGTGTTGGAGGGAGTGAATGTTTGTGGATGGGGTGCCAATCAAGCAAGCTGCTTTGTCCTGGGTGGTGTCAAGTTCCTTGAGTGACGTTGGAGCTGCACTCGCCCAGGCAAGTGGGAAGTATTCCATCACACTCCTGACTTGAGTCTTGTCAATGGTGGACAGGCTTTGGAGAGTCAGGAGGTGAGTTACTTGCTGCAGGATTCCTATCCTCTGACCTGCTCTTGTAGCCACTATATGGCTAGTCCAGTTCAGTTTCTGGTCAATGGTAACCCCCAGGATATTTGTGCAGACGTATCTGGCTGTATGTATTGCATGCCTTCCTGTGTGCATGCATATGTACAATCACTATACATGCATGTATAATTTGAATTTGTGTAGCACTTTTAGTATAATAAAAAGTCCTAAGTCATTTCTAATAGGAGAGCTAGAAGCAGACTACATGGAAGTAATAAAATTAGATTAAGCAAATGCAAAGTAAAAACATAAAGTCTTCAGGAGACTGTTAAAAGCAAAAGGGTTAGTTAATATTCAAGGGCAAGGTTTAGATGGCTGAAAAGCTCTTCCACATAACAGGGAGTATCAGGTACAGAGGGAGCCACATGAAGCCAGAATAAAAGTGCCTTCGGCATGGTTTAGGTGCTGGATGTTGGAAAAGTCAAGTATGTATTTATAAATGAGAGCAAAAGATTATGATTTCACTGTTTTTTGTAGGGGGATGGAGGAGTTGCGGTGAGGCAGTGGTGAGCCATCGGAGATTAGTGAAGACAGGAGTAATAGGCAAGTGAGATTCAGTGCTGAAGAGTGCAGGGGTGCTGGAGTTTTGGATGAGTTTGATGACAATGAAAGTGTGGTTAATGTTTCAGTGGTGGGTGGTTCAGATGGGGTGGAGGTGGGAAACATGCAGAAGCGAGCGAGTCTTCAGTGCTACGAGTTTGAAAGAGCAGCTCAAATTGAACAGAGCATCTAGGCTACCCACAAACTGGCTTAACCTAAGTGAAAAGCCAGGGAGGGCTTGGAGTTGGAGTTGGGACGGTAATATATAGTTATTGGTGGAACTCAAATAAGTTACCTTTGGTTCTCTAAGTGTTCACATGGAAGTAAGTTTAGTTTACTAATCACTTGCTGTCACACAAAGTGGAATCAAGGGCTGTTTGGGGTGGAGGAGGGGGGTGGGCAGAGATGAAGATAGGTACAGCAGGGTGTTGTCAGCATATATAATAACTGACCTCGCAGCTGCTGAGTGAAGCAGAGGAGTGGGGTCATGGATGGAATCGTGAGGCATGCCTCAGATAACCATGTGAGAAGGGAGGAGAAATCATTGCTGGAGATATGCAATATAGGCATCTGTTCTTGTGGCCCTCCATATGCCCTCTCCATGCTCACAAGCGTATCAGTATTAAAGGTACACAGAGCACACTCTGAAGGTTCAGTATCACTCTAACTTCTATTCATTTATTTGGAAAATTGATGAACTGACGATCCCCTGCACGAAACAATTGTAGATTATCCGTAAATGAGCGCTTGTAATGTAAGCAGAATAATTTCTTTCGATAACTGTGCGAATGTCGAACACGGTCTGACATTCAAATCTGTGCATCTGTGGATGTTCAAATTGACCTCAGAATAGGAGGACTGAAATTGGCTTGTTCCTAACCTCTTTTTTTACTTACATTGGATTTAGTCCTTTTCTATGGAAAGCCAGACGGAATGCTAGAAAAGTAACAATGCTCAGATACGAATTTACAGCAGCAGTGCAATATTATGGCTCAGTTAACCTCTGCAAGATCAAAAAGGCAGCAGACAATGTGCAGTGCACAGAGTTTTAAAAAAATTATTGTTAATCAACATGAAGAAGTCAAAAGCCATCAGCTCAGATTTACAAACAATCTTTTGAAGAAACTACACAGCTTAAGGCTTGCGGAGTACACACTCTGGACGGCCTGGAGCCATTGACTGGGTGACCTGTGGACAATCCATGTGAGGAAATCTCAACAGCCAATGTCAGTGAAAGTCACGAACCTCCAACATCTGAACAGGGTCAGCAGGGAGGGAGTGAGGATGGCGAAGAATCCACAGCTAAATCCTAGAGGAATTCTATTAGCTTCAGAGGCAGGAATGGAATTAGAAATATGAAGAAAACCATCATTTGCTGAGCTTTCAGCAGGAAAGGAAATCGTTCTACACAAAAGCCACTAAATTACAATGTCTGCTTTTCTTGTCATAAGAGCCTATTTATAGTCCATGTAGATAAAATTGGTGGCTGTAGCATGCCAGTAGATTTGGTAGGGATTTAGGATTGAGGGGTAATTTAGCTTAGTCGATTGGGACAGTGAAAAATATTTGGGGTTTAGGGGTGAATTTTATGGGGGGTGGGGGTGTGTATGGTGGGGGGGGAGGGGGGGAGTGGAGTGCGGAGTGGATGGTGCATATTGCTCACACCCCCGGTAGAAAAGTCGATCTTGAGCCGACCAGTTTTAAATCTAGTTGCCCCACAGTGATTCCAGGACAGCCTTAATGAGCTAAAGGGGCAATTTTACGGCCCTCTGTTGATGTATTTGCAGGCAACGGGCATGTAAAATCGAACGGATGGCTAGCCCACTGCATTCCTGCCCACCCCCGAGCTGTTTTCCATAATACAGTAGGCAGGTAGGGTGTCAGTTAATGACCAGGTTAGGGAAGCAGAATGAAGAAGGCTAACCTGATCTTTCATGACCTTGGGTTAAAAGGTGGGAAGGAAATGGAGTGGTAGCTCCTTTCGGTGGTGACCTATGCCTATTTGGGGCACCCCCTAGATGGTACCCCCCCCCCCCACCTCCAGAACCCAACTTCCCCCACTTCCCAGGATCCCAGATCCCTCCCTGATGAAAAACCCTAGATTCACCTATAAGTCTGGCATCCATGGATCTTCTCCTTGGGACTGCTTGCAATACCAGCAGTGGCCACTACTGAGTTCTGGTGCTGCTGGGACTACTCAGCTATCAGCCAATCAAATCAGCCAGCAGCTCTTGAAGGCAGGACTTCCTTTCACCTGAGGGGTGGGAATTCCACTCCCAGCTCATGAAGACTGTCCCCAGTGCATTATCACTGCAAGGCAGCCAGATTTATAGTCTGTCGACTTAAGATGGACTTTTCTACTGGGGGGGTTGAGTAATATGCCCCCCCCCCCATTATAAAGTTCATCACTGAGAGTGGAGCTTTCACCCCTAAGGGAAAGGAAGTCCCACCCTCGAAAGCTGAGTAGTACCAGTGGCACCAGAACTCAGTAGTGGCAACTGCTGGGGTCACAAGCAGTCCTGAGGAGGTGGTCCATGGATGCCAGACTTACAGGTGAGTCTAGGTTTTTGGCCAGGGAGGGATCGGAGACACTAGGGAGATGGGAAGGAAGGGGGTGACGGGTACTGAAGGCTGGGGGCAGGGAGTGGCACAAAGGAGGAGTACCACCTTGGAGGGGAGGGGGTTGTCCCTGATGGGCATAGGGCAGGTACCCCACACTCCCTCCCCACCTTTTAACCCAAGGTTGTAAAAGAGCGGGCTGGCTTCCATCGTCCTGCTTTCCCAACCACACGTATTCTCGCAGCAGAGGTGGACTGAGGCCTAAGGGCAAGTGGACTGGCTAACGCCTTACCCGTCCACCATACTATGGGGGGACAGCTTGGGGGTGGTCAGGAAGGTGGTGGGCTAGCCACCCGTTCTATTTTACATGCCCACCCCCACCACCCCACCTAAAATATGCCAGCAAGGGAGCATAAAATTCCCCCTTTAGACTCAGGGTTGATGGAATTTGATCCATTCAATTTGAAACAGGCTGACGTTTGACCTCAATCATTCATCACTATTCTCATCCCTGTCATCAATGCCACATCCGTACTCACCCTGCATAGACCTACCTAATTTGAATGTAAGAGTGCGTTCTTTTTCTTATTAAAACCTTGCAATGTGTTACATAATCCCACATGAACCTATACAAAACAAGCACAGAGCTGCTATTAGAATTATTGGACCGTAACATATAGAATTAATTGTATAAATGACGAATAAATAGTCACGGGCTCCTCAAGGCTGGAAAATGAAACAAATCACACAAAGTTTACACTCTGCTCAGGCATTCTGCTCCAATTCTGGTGGAATGCAAGCCCAGCAGTCCACATCTGCTCAAAGATTTCAGACCTCCCCTGTGTATGATAAATTATCCGTTAACAATTAGTAGCCTCAAGGCTGAGGCAGGCAAAGAGGAAAGCTATTCATCAACATGGAAGGGACCAAGCTAATGTAATGGCTAAGAACAACGGCCCCAAACGTCCTGTGATGGGGTGCTTCTTGATTTAGGTGCACCCTCTGGGAACCTCCGCTGATCATTGCGGAGGACTTTCTGGAAAGTTTGCTCAGTTACCTGCCATGGTGGATACTGCAGTTGTTGTCAGAGGGAACAGCTTGCTATCAACCGTTATAAAGGTGCCAGGAAGTCGGGTGTCAGTGGGCTGTCTGGGTGATGGGGTCGGGGGTGGCAGAGAATCATTTTCCCTCACAAAAACAAGAACCAGCTGCCTCTCCCCCAGCCATGGTTTGTCACAGGGTCGCTTTTAAAATGTTAAAAAGAAATTGCAGCTGTTTTTCTTTAAGGGTCATTATTCCAAACTGGACTCCGAGATGGGCTCCTCTTCTGCCGGATGCTGAGGTGTTATGCCTGGATTGACCAGGTGCACCCGTGATTTATGTGCACTCCTTTCAACTTAGCATACTGTATTTGTTGCTCCCAAATGGTCTCCTCAACACCGGGGAGACCAAACGCAGATTGGGCGAACGTTTTTCGAAACACCTCTGTCAGTCTGCAAGCATGACTCCGAGCTTCCTATGGCTTGCCATTTCAACTTTCCACCTCGCTCTCACACTGACCTTCCTGCCCTCAGCCCCCTGCAGCTCCTGACGCTTAGCACAAGCTCGAGAAACAGCACCTCCAAGCTTCACGTACACCCCTCACCCCCCATCATTTTGTTTCCTTTTCTTTGTATGTGGTAGACTTAATCTTGTTTTTCTCCTTTTTGCTTTTGGATGATAGCTGTTCATTATTCTGCCATTCAAACTTGCTTTGGACCCATCATTTGTTCCTTTACCTGTCCCATCACCACTCTCTTTGACCCTACACAACCAACCCTTTTGTTAATTAATGTCTCATCCCTTCTGCCTTATCACAGAGCTTCCCTTTCATTCCTTTTCCACCATTTCCCAGTGCTGATGAAAGGTCACGAACTGAAACATTAACTCCTTTTCTCCCTCCACAGATGCTGCCAGACCTGCTGAGTATTTTCAGCATTTTCTGTTTTAATTCCAGCTGCACCTTCATTGGCCACAGACCAGATTCCACTCAGGACATTGGTCACAGGAGTTCCTAATTTAGGGGGAGCAAGGTTGCCAGCCCTTGAAGATTGTCCTGGAGTCTCCAGGAGGAAAAGAAGTGGCGAACAACACAGGAGAATAAATTATAAGGACCATGAACTCTTTCATTTATTAAATATAAAAGCACCGGAGAGAGGGTGAAAATGGCTGCTTGACTGGGTTGGGTGATTATAGGTAGGTCATGTGATGAAACCTTCAGGAATACATCCCACAAGATTTGGTAACCTATTAGGGAATCCCATATCTGGCCTTGTTCCCTCCTATGCCAATGGTCATTAGAGGTTCCATCTCCACCAGGCTGTGAACCAATCCCTGAACTAGGGCCAGAACTCCATATATCCTGGTCTTGGCCTAGTTTCTGAATGATCTGGCATCAGCCTGTTGAGGTTACAGCTGGGGGGGCGGGGGGCTTACTGTAGCACTTGGGTATTTTCAAGGGCCAGTTTGCCTAGCAATTAGGAATAGAAATAGTTTCAAGTATGACCTCAACTTGATGGGGTCAACGCCCTTTATAGGTGTTGCAAGCTCCCCTGCAGAAAGCAACTGTAACTTTGCAAATGTATGAACATTTTCAGGCTGAGGCAGGTGGGTGGTCTATGTGGTGCTCTAGCACAGCGTGTGGGTTTATCCTCCATACCACATCACTCTTGTAAACATGCATTTGGTAAACGGTTCTGGGGCGAATTGCAACACCTTTGGTAATGAAGTCAGAGTAACTTTATTCACTACAATTTCCATTGTGATGCAAGGCTTAGATGTGTATTACTGATGGCTCATAGTGCCCCCCCCACCCCCAGTCATCATGGGAACTGTAGTTTATAGTCACAGAGTGGAAGAAACAGTGGTGCAGGTATGTAGGAGGTGGAAGGAGGAGGTGCATCATATGCAACGTGGGTGTGATTTTAACATTACAACGGCCTATTTCTATTGTTAACTGTGAATCAGTGACAGCATTGCCCACAGACAAAGTTAACATGGAACAATAAAACAAGATTCTGAATTATGTGAATTCTGTCAGTAGACAGCTTGATGTGTCAGTAACTCTGTACAACACTTTTTGGGAACAGTGAAACAACATTATAAAGAAGGACTACTGAATTAAGGTTACAAATTCATCATTATTTTACCATCAATTGCCATGCCCATTTTACATATTTAAAAGAGCTGTCTTTTGGAAAGTCTTCATGCTGTAGATACGTACAAAGGATAACATCAACCTGCAATATTTTCTGTTCAAACTGATCAGCCAAATCAAAATTCAATACCTTAATCTATTTTTTTCTCCCCTCCAGTTTTTCTTCAGGTTAGAGGCTGAGGGCAGCACTCCTTCACCATACCATCATCACTGGGAGAGTATATAGGAATGGAAGGTGTCATCGACAGTGCTATAAAGCGGCACTTAGACAGCAATAACCTACTCACTGATATAAAAACAAAAACTGCGGATGCTGGAAATCCAAAACAAAAACAGAATTACCTGGAAAAACTCAGCAAGTCTGGCAGCATTGGCAGAGAAGAATAAAGTTGATGTTTCGAGTCCTCATGACCCTTCAGCAGAACTCTCAGTTTTTGTTTTGGATAACCTACTCACTGTTGCTCATTTTGGTTTCTGCCTGGGCCACTCAGCCCCTGACCTCATTACAGCCTTGGTCCAAACATAAATAAAAGAGCTGAACTCAAGAGGTGCGGTGCGAATGACCCCAAGGCAGCATTTGGTCAAATGTGGCATCAAGGAGCCCTAGCAAAACTGAAATCAATGGAAATCAGGGGGAAAACTCTCTGCTGGTTGGAGTAATACCTAGCACAAAGAAAATGGTTGTGGTTGTTGGAGGTCAATCATCTCAGTCCCAGGACATCACTGCAGGAAATCCTCAGGGTGGTTTCCGAGGCCCAGCCATCTTCAGCTGTTTCATCAATGGCCTTGCCCTCCACCACCAATGCACGTTGGCAGCAGTGTGTACCATCTACAAGATGCACTGCAGTAATTCACCAAGGCTCCTTCGACAGCATCTTCCAAACCCACGACCACTACCATCTAGAATGACAAGGGCAGCAGATAGATGGGAACACCACCACCTTGAGATTCCCCTCCAAGTCAGTCACCATCCTGACTTGGAAATTTATCGCCATTTTTTCACTGTCGCTGGGTGTGACTGTGCTGACGCATTTCACAACTGAACATAAGGACCTGGAAAGTTGCACTTCACTCTGGACTTTGAAGCTTGTTTGCCTACCTTGCTTAGGGCAGCAGCGCCACGCTTTGCAGGCAGCACCACATCACTTTTAGGAGGGCTCACGGGCAGATATCTACTTACAAGACCAGCTGTAAGGTGGGGCTATGGCTTGTTTGGGGAAGGGGAGAAGTGGCCTCAGGCAAGGGGAGAGGCTGCAGGACGAGGGCATTACTGGGGAAGAGGGGCTATCCCAGGCTGTGTGTGGGGACAAATGTTAAACTGTGCCAGCGGCCTCAAGAGGGTGAGGGCTGAGGAGGCAGTCTCCAGAGGAGATGAGGCCAGATGGAGATGTGAGAGTCTGTGTGGCACAGTGAGTGGTGATGCCCCTTGAGCTGGCAATGAGTGAGATGAATGTGTGATGGCCTTGTGAGTGTGAGTTTAGAGTGATGAGATGGTTGCCTTACCCTGTGGGCACATATGAGATCACTCATCCTCTTTCTGGACTGGATGGCCAACCTCTTCTGTGCAGCGTTGGCACTGATCACCACTGCCACCACCTCCCAAGCTGGAGTGGTGGCACTGATGGGCCTCCTGCAGCCAGAGCAGGGGGTAGAGGACATTGCGACAGGCTCCAGCGGTGTCCAGGAGTCATCCCAGGGATGTGTCACTGAATTGGGGGGCTGCAGGCTTCTTGTCTTTCAGGGCCATGTCTTCTGTGCAGCAGCCCTGGGCTGGAAGCACTCAACAGTGTGCACGTGGCTGCACTGTACATATGGCACCCAGCGTGAGGATGTGGCCTGCGTGTTTCCTGGGAATGCATGGTTAATGAGGCGGGATTGGGACACTGCGGCATGAAAAGTCGCCATTGAGGCCAGGGGGTAAAACGTTCTTTTTCCCGTCCACTACTGCACTTAATGCAAATTTGAGACAATTCTGCCCTATCACTTTGACCAAGCCTTTGGCCACCTCTCCTTCTTTGGCACATTGTCATTATTTGTCTGAATGCCCTTTTGTGAAGTGCCTTGGGACATTTTACTCTATTAAAGGTAAATGCAAGCTGTCGTTGGGTGGGCAGATGGACCTCCATAAAACTGATTTCAAATGGAATTCTCGCTATCGCAGTATGTAACAGGCACTTGGAGGATGTACGTTCTTCCTAGTAGATTTATACAAAACTGGAGGAAAAGCAGGGTCACCCTGGCTTGTGCATTTGTTGCCTTGATGACAGCACATTGAGAAGCCTGGGAGCTGGCTGATATCTTTGGTCACAGAATGTTTGGGGAAATGGAAAGAAGGAGAAACAGGTGAAACTGTCTGAAATTCAATCACTATGCGGCACTCTCTCAATACTGCACTGAAACACAGCTTAGGCAAGATGCTCAAGTCTTAGTATGGGTCTTGATCCCACAACTTTCTGATATGAAGCTGAGCAAGTCACCACCAAGTTAAGATGCCATTCTGAGTAACCACTTGAATAATGCCTTGTCAATGGAGAAGCCACATCAAGATCTCACAGTAGCTGATAGGGCTATATGAACGTCAATGCCATAGACTTCGGAGAATCCTGCTGTCTGAAATGATTGTACAGCTTTGTCATTGCTAGCAATGATAGCTGAAAATTTTCCCCTTTAGCTCCCACTGCTCAGGCGGGTTTCTTTCAGCTGCAATAGTCCTTGTCAAGGCAAAACCAAGAAGCTCACTTTGAATGCTGCAATTGATTTATATGGACAATTCTGTTTGTTGAGTTAGCACTGATGAATGAGCAATGTACTTCCAATAAAAACATTTTATTTTCTTTATTTTGAAAATCAGATGAGATATTATATTGACAGTCATTTATTGCCTATTTCTTGCTCTCCTGCACCACCCCATTTTCCTCTTCCTCAGCTTCTATTATCAGTCTGAGGGGATAGGTCTACAGATGTCGACCATTAGGAGATCTGCCAGGTGTACCCAGTTTGACTCATCCACTGAATTTTCCTCCTTAGACAAAGTGTCTTTTCTAAAACATAAGCAGACATAGAACAGGAAAAGGCCAGATGACCCCTGACGTCCACTCCTTCAACATACTAGCACATTGTGCTTTATCACAAACCCAACCAGTTTAAGTAGATTTCCCAGTTGCACTGATTTGTGTTAGCAAAAGCTGAAGCGCTGACTGGAACTTAAAACGCTGACACTTAGCACATTTGGACAATAAGACACAGTCATCATGGATTAAGGAAAAGATCCTCATTGACCAACTTGCCAAACTACCTTCAGCATGCAAGTGATAAAGCAGCAGAGGTGCTCCATGTGATAATATTTATTTAGACTTTCAGAATGCTGTTGATAAAACTCCACAGCAAAGAGTAAGAATGACAGTAAAAGCCACAGGATTTCAGGATTGAGGGCCAGGCTGGATACGAGGCCAGTCTACTGAGGATACACAAGATGTAAGGTTAGAATTTGATGTGAGGGTAGAATTTCTGAAAGGGAACTCCTGATTGGGTTCAAGTGTGCACTCAATCTTGTGGTCACTTCATTATTTTAGCTATGTGCAGCTTCACGAGCAAGTTTGCATATGTGCAGGGAGGACACTTGTGTTGGGAACCGAAAATGGCAATGTGGGTTTATTTTATCCTTTCACTGGTTGTGGGCATCATTGGCTAGATCAGCATTTGTTACCCATCCCTAATTTCCCTTGAGAAGTTGGCAGTGAGCCGACTCCTTGAACCGCTGCAGTCCATGTGGTGTAGGTACACCCACAGTGCTGTTAGGGAGGGAGTTCCAGGATTTTGACCCAGTGACAGTGAAGGAACGCCGATATATTTCCAGGTCAGGATGGTGAGTGACTTGGAAGGGAAATTACAGGTGGCGGTGTTCCCATGTATTTGCTGCGCTTGCCCTTCCAGATGCTGCAGGTTGCAGGCTTTGAAGTGCTGTTGAAAGAGCCTTGGCGAATTGCTGCAGTGCATCTTGTGGATGGTGCTACTGTGCGTCAGTGGTGGAGGGAGTGAATGTTGAAGGTGGTGGATGAGGTGCCAATCAAGTGGGCTGATTTTTCTTGGATTGTGTTGAGATGAGCGTTGTTGGAGCTGCACGCATCCATGCAACTAGAGTATTCCATCACACTCCTGACTTGTGCCTTGTAGATGGTGGACAGGCTTTGGGGAGTCAGGAGGTGAGTTACTCACCGCAGGATTCCCATCCACTGACCTGCTCTTGTAGCCACAGTATTTATATGGCTAGTCGTTCCTTCACTGTCGCTGGATCAAAATCGTTGAACTCCCTTCCTAACAGCACTGTGGGTGTACCCACACCACATGGACTGCAGCGGTTCAAGAAGGCAGCTCACCATCACCTTCTTAAGGGCAACTAGGGATGGGCAATAAATGCTGGCCCAGCCAGCGAAGTCCACATCCCGTGAATGAATTTTTTAAAAATTCAGCTCAGTTTCTGGTCAATGGTAACTCCCAGAATGTTGATATTAGGGATTTCAGCGGTGGTAATGCCATTGAATTTCAAGGTGAGTTGGTTCGATTGTCTCTTGTTGAAGATGGTTATTGTCTAGTGTGGCATGAATGTGAAATATTTGTACACCTCCCCCTACCATCCTTTGTAAATTTCAGCCCATTCAGAATTCTGCTGCCCAAGCCTCATTCCTGCTCATTGTTCACCCTTGTACAGTAAACTTTGAGTTACCCAGCACTGCTCCAACGGGAATGCTCTATTAACTGGAATTTCTAATATCCCCCAATACAAATGCTGCCCGAAGCCATTCAGAAGTTATCTGGGACCCAAAGATTTTCGAGCACAGTCAGGTCACCTCGATATGGCTAGCCAAGCTTCCTGTAGTCCTTCTTGTTGGTAACCACCATTGTAATTTGTGCTTTTGGTGTTGCGTTGTGAATTGTCATGAATTATAAACTCCATCCTGCAAATATGGCATCCAATAAAGCAGAGAAGAGCCGAGATGAGAAACACAAAAGAGTTGTGCTGCCATTAAAACAGAACATTGTGTGCTGTACTTTAATTCTTTGAAAATTTATGCTACGGTATTGCACTGTATTCCATCGATAAATGTAACTCCCCGTTTTGATTTAGCAGCACCATCCATTCCTGGAGCATGCCGAATAACATCAGTTGAATGGTACTTGTCGATCGACATTGGCACCTGATTCCACACCATCGTCCCCCCCAGGGCCTTAAGTCATAGAGTCTTAGAAGTCTACAGCACAGAAAAAGGCCCTTTGGCCCATCAAGTCTGCGCTGGTCAAACAAGTGCCCAACTATTATTATCCCATTTTCCAGCACTAGGCCCAAAGCCTTGTATGCCATGGCCTCACAAGTGCACATCCAAATACTTCTTAAATGTTATGAGGGTTTCTGCCTCTACCACCCTTTCAGGCAGTGAGTTCCAGATTCCCACCATCCTCTGGGTGAAAAGATTCTTCCTCACATCCCCTCTAAACCGCCTGCCCCTTACCTTAAATCTATGCCCCCTAGTTATTGATCCCTCTACCAAGGGGAAAAGTTCCTTCCTGTCTACCCTATCTATGCCCCTCATAATTTTGTACACCTCAACTATGTCCTCCCTCAATCTCCTCTGCTCCTCTGCTCCAATCCCTCCTCATAACTAAAACTCTCCAGCCAAGGCAACAGCCTGGTAAATCTCCTCTGCACTCTCTCTAGTGCAATCACATCCTTCCTATAATGCGGATTCAGAACTGCACACAATACTCTAGCTCTGGCCTAGCCAGTGTTTTATAGTTCAAGCATAACCTCCCTGCTCTTATAATCTATGCCTTGGCAAATAAAGGCAAGTATCCCATATGCCTATTTAACCACCTTATCTACCTGTCCCGCTACCTTATGGGACCGGTGGGCATGTACACCAAGGTCCCTCTGATCCTTGGTATTTCCAAGGGTCCTACCATTCATCATGTATTCCCGTGCCTTGTTTGTCCTGCCCAAGTGCATCACCTCACATTTATCCAGATTAAATTCCATTTGCCACTGATCAGCCCATCTGACCAGCCCGTCTATATCCTCCTGTAATCTAAGGCTCCTTCTCATTATTTACCACCCCATCAATTTTCGTGTCATCCGTGAATTTACTGACCAATCCCCTTACATTCAAGTCTAAATCGTTTATATATACCACAAACAGCAAGGGACCCAACACTGATCCCTGTGGAACCCCACTGGACACAGGCATCCAGTCACAAAAACATCCCTCGACCATCACCCTCTGCTTCCTGCCACTCAGCCAATTCTGGATCTAATTTGCCAAGTTGCCTTGGATCCCATGGGCTCTTACCTAGATTATCAGTCTCCCATGCGGGATCTTATTAAAAACCTTGCTGAAGTCCAAGTAGACTACGTCAAATGCATTGACTTCATCTACACACCTGGTCACCTCTGAAAAATTCAATCAAATTGGTCAGACATGACCTCCCCTTAAAAAAACCATGCTGACTGTCTTTGATTCATCCCTGCCTCTCCAAGTGTAGGTTAATTCTGTCCCTCAGAATTGCTTCCAATAGTTTCCCCACCACTGAAGTTAGACTGACTGGCCTGTAGTTCCCTGGTTTATCCCGTCCTCCCTTCTTGAATAACGGTACCACATTGGCTGTCCTCCAGTCGTCTGGCACCTCTCCTGTGGCCAGAGAGGTATTGAAAATTATTGCCAGCGCCCCTGCTATCTCCTCCCTTGCCTCACTCAACAGCCTGGGATACATTTCATCCGGGCCTGGAGATTTATCTACTTTTAAGCCTGCCAGACCACTTAGAACCTCCTCCCTTTCTATGCTAATTTATTTAATTATATCACAGTCCTTCTGCCTGATTTCCATATCCACACCATCTCGCCAGCACAAAGTATTCATTTAGAACCCTACCCATGTCTATCGGCTCCACACACAAATGACCACTATGGTCCTTAATGGGCCCTATTCTTTCCCTAGTTATCCTCTTACTCTTAATGTACTTGTAAAATAACTTTGGATTTTCCTTTATTTTACTTGCCAATGTCTTTTCATGCCCCCTTTTTGCTCTCCTAATTTCCTTTTTAAGTTCCCCCCTACACATTCTATACTCCTCTAGGTCTTCCGCTGTTTTGAGCCCTCAATATCTGCCATAAGCCTCCCTTTTTCTCTTTATCCAATGCTGTATATCCCTCGACATCCATGGTTCCCTGGATTTGTTGGTCCCACCTTTTATCTTTACTGGAATATGTTGGCCCTGTACTCTCCCTATTTCCTTCTTGAATGAGTCCCACTGCTCTGACGCAGATTTATCTAAAAGTAGCTGCTCCCAGTACACTCTGGTCAAATCATATCTGATCTTATTAAAATCGGCCTTCCCCAATTTAGAACTCTGATTTCTGGCCCATCCTCGTCCTTTTCCATAACAACCTTGAATCTAATGGAGTTATGATCACTATCTGCAAAATGCTCCCCCACTGATAACTCTACCGCTTGCCCGGCTTCATTCCCTAAAATTAAGTCCAAGACTGCTCCCTCCCTTATAGGACCTTCTACGTACTGGCTTAAAAAGCTCTCCTGGATGGATTTTAAGAATTCCGCTCTAAACCTATCACACTATGACTAACCCAATTAATATTGGGGAAGTTGAAATCCCCCACTATTACTACCCCATTATTTTTACACTTCTCTGAAGTTTGCCTACATATCTGCTCTTCTATTTCTCTCTGACTATTTGGGGGCCTATAGTACACTCCCAGCAATGTGATTGCTCCATTTTTGTTTTTCAGCTCGACCCATATGGCTTCATTTGAGGAGCCTTCTAAGATGTCATCCCTCCTTCCTGCTGTAATTGACTCCTTGATCAATATTGCGATATCCTCTCCTCTTTTATCTCCTTCCCTGTCGCGCCTGAAGACCCTATATGCTGGAATATTGAGCTGCCAATCCTGCCCCTCTCTCAACGATGTCTCTGTGACAGCAATGACATCATACTTCCATGCGTTAATCTGAGCCTTCAACTCATCTGCCTTATTTGTCAGACTCCTTGCATTAAAATAAATACCATCCAACCTTGCCAAACTCCCTTGTGCCTTTACTGGCCTATAATTTCTATGCCTTCCAGACTCACTTGCTCTCTCTTCTAATTTTGGCTGTGCATCTCCCCCTGCTGTAAATGTAAATTGTCATCCTTGAATTTAAACCCTTCCATAGCTTCACCTGTTAATATCTAATATCTATGGCCTTCATAGCAAGAGGATTCGAGTACAGGAGCAGAGATGTCTTGCAGCAATTATACAGAGCCTTGGTGAGACCACACTTGGAATATTGTGTGCAGTTTTGGTCTCCCTAGAAAGGATATTCTTGCTATAGAGGGAGTGCAGCAAAGGTTTACCAGAATGGTGGGACTGACATTTGAGGAGAGGTTGAGTCAGTTAGGATTATATTCGCTGGAGTTCAGAAGAATGAGGGGGATCTCATAGAAACCTATAAAATTCTAACAGGACTAGACAGGGTAGATACAGGAAGGGTGTTCCCAATGGTGGAGGAGTCTAGAACCAGGGGTCACAGTCTGAGGATACAGGGTAGACCATTTAGGACTGAGATGAGGAGAAATTTTTTCATGCAGAGAGTGGTGAGCCTGTGGAACTCGTTACTACAGAAAGTAGTTGAGGCCAAAACATTGCATGTTTTCAAGAAGGAGTTAGATATAGCTTCTGGGGTGAAAGGGATCAAAGGATATGGGGAGAAAGCGGGAGCAGGCTATTGAGTTGGGTGATCAGCCATGATCATAATGAATGGCAGAGCAGGCTTGAGGGGCCAAATGACCTACCCCTGCTCCTATTTTCTATGTTTCTATGTTTATCTCTGCAATCTCCAGCAGTATAATCCTTCATCCCAGGGCTTTCCATCCATTGACTCCAGCGCATGCATCCCTCTCTCCCATCACTGAAACTTTCTGCCACTCCACTCTGGAATTACCTCCCTAAACTCCTCTGCCTTCCTCTCCTCCTTAACGACCCCTTAAAACCCACCTCTCTGACCAGACATCTCACTCACCCCTCTTCACTCGCACGGTGCTGTTTCTTTCCCTTGTGTCTTTCAAGTGTTCTGAAGATTTTGATATCTTAAATGTGCTGTAAGATGTGTTGTATTGTTGAGAGTTTGACAGAGTCTGACAAACACTTTGAATGAAAGTAGATTATTTCAAAACTCCCCTTCCCTATTTTTCCACTGCAAGCCTTGCTCTCCCAGGCAGTTTCTGTTGACTGATCACAGAATTGGTACAGTACAGGAGGCCATTTGGCCCATTGTATCTGCACTGGCTCTTCGAATGAACAATTCACCTAGTGCCATTCCCCCAAATTTTCCCTGCAACCCTGCACATTCTTCCTTTTCAGATAACAGTCTAATTCCCTTTTGAATGCTTTGATTGAACCTGCCTCCACTGCACTCAGGCAGTGCATTCCAGACCTTAACCACTTGCTGTGTGTAAAAGCTTTTGCTCATGTCGCTTTTGTTTTGTTTGCCAATTACTTTAAATCTGTGCCCTCTCATTCTCGATCCTTTCACAAGAGGGAACAGTTTCTCCCTATATCTACTCCATCCAGGCCCCTCATGATTTTGAATACCTGTGTCAAATCTCCTCTCAACCCTCTCTTCTCCAAGGAAAACACTCCTAACTTCTCCAATCTAACTTCATAACTGAAGTTCTTCCTCCCCGGGACCATTCTCCTGGATCTTTTCTGCACCTTCTCCAATACTTTCATATCTTTCTTAAAATGCGATGCCCGGGACTGAATGCAATACTCCAGCTGAAGCCAAACTAGTGTTCTATACAAGTTTTACATAACCTCCTTGCTCTTGTACTCTAAACCTCTATTTGTAAAGCCTAGGGTACTGTATACTTCATTAACCATGCTCTGAACCTGATACCTTCAATGACTTATAAACATAAGCACCCAAGTCCCTCTGTTCCTGCACCCCGTGGAGTTTAGGGCAACGGCAGATCAACATGCCCTGGAATTCTTCATTGCTTGCCTCAACGGCCCAACATCAAGCGAGGAGGTAAACTAGAGAATCTCTTTTCTTTCCGTACCTCCTCTTGATCCAAATTCTTTTACTTGACCATAATCAGTTGCATGGTTTTGAGGTGCATGTGGTTCATATGGAAAACATAACTGTTTCAGTTTCATTACTGGTGTTACAGCTGCCACAACATTTCTAAGTGGCATTAGCCTTACAAATATATAATTAGATCTGTTTCCCATAGAAATAGGATTTAGCTTACCTTATTGGAGGCAAATTTACCAAATTATTTGAATAGTAAATCATCCAATTTGATTGTAGGTTCAATTTCTTTAAAGCGATTAAGGTGTCAATGAAATGCTCTTCTGCTATTTTGGTACATGGAAGGAACCAGCACAATAATCTTCAAAATAAGCTTCAAATTGATCATTGAAATTCAGGTTCACACCCAAGGTTTCCACTTTGATAAGTTCCCTATCTTGGGCATGTTTTCAAGGCAGGGTCAAATTATTTCTTTATGGAGAGGAAAGGAAGTGTCATGGAACACTCTTATCTCCAAGTAAGAGCTCAAAAGCTACAAGAGATGGCGGTGTAACTGTAGTATCACGGGGGTAATCTAGGAGGTCCAGATTAATGCACTGGGGCATCTGGGTTCAAATCACAGCAGCTAGTGGAATTTAAGTTCAATTAATAAATTTAAAAGAAAAGCTAGTCTCAGTGATGGTAACCATGAAACCATTGTTGTAAAAAAAATCCATCTGGTTCACTGCTGTCCTTTAGGGAAGGAAACCTGATGCCCTTACCTGGTCTGGCCTACATGTGGCTCCAGACACACAGCAATGTGGTTGACTCTTAGCTGCCCTCTGAAATGGCCTAGCAAGCCACTCAGTTCAAGGGCAATTCAGGATGGGCAACAAATGTTGGTCTTGCCAATGACACCCATATCCCATGAAAGAATAAAAAATTAAATACCTTTAGGTCCAGTTCTTCTCCTATTCCTCAGTGCTGCAAAACAATTTATGGCCAAAAGTGGAGGGGCAATGGGACAAAAATTATATTAATAAAAAAAGCAAAATAATTTTTTTTAAACTTGCTTGCAAAAATGCACTGTCACAAATATAATATCCAGTGCTTGACCTTTTGCATTGAGTGTTCAGGGCTGTTCCAGGGATTTTAGCCTAAGCAAGAACACTCTCAATACAATATAGCTCTTCCTTTTAAATGATTATCAATCATACACCATTCAAGTGCGATCTTTTTGCACGCTATCTTTAAACATTAACTTCAGTGAGGTGATACCGTGTATTGCACAGTTGCTAGAACAGAGTACTCCAGAAAATACACTGGCAAGATTATTACACATCTGCGGCTGCATAAATACTTTCATTCCTTGAAATAAATTACACCAGTATTTGTTAAAATTAAGATAGGAGTGGTGCAATGAAAGCAATCATTATACTGGTAAATTGTGTCATTGCACCCACTTCTATTTATAAACAAGGTTGTACAGCTTGCAAAAGACTTTCACTTTATTACCTCAGTGCTCCCTTAAAATGTACGACTATGTTGGAATCAGAGGTTAGGAAATGTATCCCCCTCGCTTCCACCAATCTCCTCGCTGCTTAATGTCAATCTGACATGAGCTTGGAGATGTAACTTGGCACATTAACTTTTACAGATTAAGTTAATGACAGGGAAATCTCCAGTGGATTAAAGTGTTAAAGTAGAGTATATAGATGCCAACCCATATTGAAAGCCATGAAGTATGTGCTGCCTATCCTGGCACAGCCAAGAGGACACTGACAGCTATAATTACTAAGTAGCTGAGATTTTTTTCCCAGGCAAACAATGTCAGCTAATGGCCCAATGGTAAGATTGTTGCTTCTCAGTCAGACATTGTGGGTTCAAGCCCCAGTGTGGAGACTAGGGTGTGTAATCTAAGTTAACCTTACAGGGCAGGGGCTGAGCTGTTGGAGGTATTATCTTTCAGATGAGATGTTGATGCCTGATCTGTTCTCTCAGACAGGTGTAAAACATTCCATGGTACTAGCTGAAGACTAGTAGGGGAATGGAATGACTGATGTCCTGGCTAATATTTATTCCTCAACCCACATCATTAATAGAACAAGATATCTGGTCATTAAGCTCTAATTTTGTGGGATCTTGCTGTGCACAGCTTGGCCGCTGTTTCCCTCTGTACCAGTATTAAAGTAATTAATTAGCTGTGACATTGTGAGAAGCTATATAAAGGTAAGTTCTTTCTTCGTTCTTTGTGCTGTGCTGTCAGGTTAAAATTTCCCTGCCTTAGTATTAAAATTGAATGATATCCTTATAGAGGATAGGATTTTTTCATGAGAAAAATAGCATATGTTTAACTCAAATTACGAAGAAGAATAAAGGTAAAGATCATTTAACACATGGTTTGACGTCAAGCTATTCCCTCTTACAGTTTAAGGGGGTGGAGGGAAATCAAGCTTTAAGGCAGCTTGGGCCAATTTTGCTGTCACATGGATCCTGATGGGATACTGGTCAGGAAGAGAGAAATACAAGGGTACGGTGATAGCGGGAAACAAAGTAGTGGGGAAGAAGCTTGTGAGGAGCAAGAACAGTGCCGTAGATCAGTTGGGCTGAATGGCCTGTTTCTGTGCTGTAAATTCTGTGTAATCTCCTCGCCATCAAATTATGTATACAAAAGTGGGTTTTAGATATGGTTTCCAACTGATGAATTTCAATGGGATATGTAGAGGGCACCATACTGGGATGAGTGTGATATGACATTTGAATGATGAGTGGGCTAAACCACATCACACACAAGTGAAGAACTTGTGAGACTGAGTTTCTTATATTTGGGAGGATCACAGCGGTGTGGTAATCTATTTATACAATGGCATTTTATAATGTGTGTTTGAACAATGCAAATGCACATTTTGTGGTTTGTAAGGAGGACTATCTTGTTCTGTGGTGGTATATGAATAAGTCACTCAGGTCATATAACATGGTCACTGTGCGCGTGGGATGCAGATGAGCTGATGCTGAGGGAAATAAACACAGCAGTAAAGGATAGTAACAAGGTTGTATCTGAAGTTGAGATGTAAGAGATGATACCAGGATCCTGCACTTTCAAAAGGGAGCCACAATCACAGAAAGTCACCAGAACACCCAGGCCCCATTTTTCAATCCATGCTTCCAATTATTATTGGCTTGCCCTTAAAGAGTCATGTAGCTGGTGTAAACAGGGTGCATTAAATGATGCTAATAATTGCGCAGACATCAGAACTCCCAACTATAATTCAGAGAGCCATAGGTTGTTTAACACCCCTGAACCAAAAGACCAAAAGATAGATCCACCAGTGAGACAAAAGCTTTTTCAAAACCCCCAAGCCCACAAATCTGAAAAAGTCAAACCAGCAAATAAGAACTATAAATGTACTCAGGCCAAGTTACCTGAGCTTTGAGAACCAGGCTGTCAGAGTTCGAGGGCACAAGTTAGATCAGCCTTGCATTCAGAATGCCCTGATATGGGAGTCACACCCACAGTCCTCCAAGCTAGAGCGAGAGTGCTGTCAATAGGACCGACCATGGAAGAGAAAGTGCACAAAATGAACTAGATAACAAGGGTTGGGGTGGGGCGGTGAGAAAGAAAAAATTAGAAACAAAAAGAGAGAGACAAGAGAGTGTGAGGAAGATGGGGACAGAATCTGAGAAAGGAAAAAAAGAGATGGAAGGGAGGAATGAGAGAAAATGAGAGAGTAAAAAGCAAGAAAGTCAAAAGGATGGACTAAAGGAGAGAAAGAAATTAGAGAAAGGGAAAGAAAGAAGAAAGCTGGACAGAAAAGAAAGACAGAGGTGGAAATATAAAGACAGACAAAAATTAGATCTGAAACACTGACAGATTCAGCAGACAGTAAGGATGGGCAAAAACAAAACTGTTGTCTAGACCTGGAAAAATTTATTAATTTTGCTTCCAATCTCCACCCCTCCATCATTTTCACATGGTCCATCTCTGACACTTCCCTTCCCTTCCTTGACCTCTCTGTCTCAATTTCTGATGATAGACTGTCCACCAATATCCATTACAAGCCTACCGACTCCCACAACTACCTCGACTACAGCTCCTCACACCCCGCTTCCTGTAAGGACTCCATCCCATTCTCTCAGTTCCTTCGCCTCCGTCGCATCTGTTCTGATGACGCTACCTTCAAAAACAGTTCCTCTGACATGTCCTCCTTCTTCCTTAACACAGGTTTTCCACCCACGGTCGTTGACAGGGCCCTCAACCGTGTCCGGCCCATCTCCCGCGCATCCGCCCTCACACCTTCTCCTCCCTCCCAGAAACATGATAGGGTCCCCCTTGTCCTCACTTATCACCCCACCAGCCTCCGCATTCAAAGGATCATCCTCCGCCATTTCCGCCAACTCCAGCATGATGCCACCACCAAACACACCTTCCCTTCACCCCCACTGGCGGCATTCCGTAGGGATCGTTCCCTCCGGGACACCCTGGTCCACTCCTCCATCACCCCCTACTCTTCAACCCCCAACTATGGCACCTCCCCATGCCCACGCAGAAGATGCAACACTTGCCCCTTCACTTCCTCTCTCCTCACCGTCCAAGGGCCCAAACACTCCTTTCAAGTGAAGCAGCATTTCACTTGCATTTCCCCTAACTTAGTCTACTGCATTCGTTGCTCCCAATGTGGTCTCCTCTACATTGGAGAGACCAAACGCAAACTGGGCGACCGCTTTGCAGAACACCTGCGGTCTGTCCCCAAGAAAGATGCAAACCTCCCTGTCGCTTGCCATTTTAACACTCCACCCTGCTCTCTTGCCCACATGTCTGTCCTTGGCTTGCTGCATTGTTCCAGTGAAGCCCAACGCAAACTGGAGGAACAGCACCTCATCTTCCGACTAGGCACTTTACAGCCTTCCGGGCTGAATATTGAATTCAACAACTTTAGATCTTAAACTCCCTCCCCCCATCCCAACCCATTTTTTCCCCCTCCCTTATGTTTTTTTCAATAATTTATATAGATTTTTCTTTTCCCACCTATTTCCATTATTTTTAAATCTACAACTAATACCTTGTCAGTCTTTCCACCCCACCCCCACTAGAGCTGTACCTCGAGTGTCCTGCCATCCATTCTTAATTAGCACATTCTCTTAGATAATATCACCACCTTCAACACCCCTTTGATTCTTTTGTCTGTGACATCTTTTGATTATCTGCTCCTATCACTGCTTGCTTGTCCCTACAACCACCCCAGCTTCAACTTCTCTCCTCCCCCCTACCCCCCACCCCCCCCACCTTAAACCAGCTTATATTTCACCCCTCTCCTAACTCTACTCAGTTCTGCTGAAGGGTCATGAGGACTCGAAACGTCAACTCTTTTCTTCTCCGCCGATGCTGCCAGACCTGCTGAGTTTTTCCAGGTAATTCTGTTTTTGTTTTGGATTTCCAGCATCCGCAGTAGTTTTTTGTTTTTAAAAATAAAACTCCCCTGATTTTCCTGCCTGCTGCCGCTTCTGTCCTTGGGTTGTTAATTATGGTCTATATTGTTGTCTGATTGCAAGGGAGCCTATCTGTAATCTCATATTCTCATCATAAGGCTTGTTGCCACAATTTGTTTTATTAATATGAGTAACCTATGCATTATTGATATAAAAGTAGCCTATTCCCCATCAGCTTTCAGCTCCGAATGCTGCAGAAGACACTATGCACTAAACTTCATGCTTGTTGGCCTTCAGGGCAAACACTGCTAGAGGCAGCCCAAGAACCCTGGCCATGTGAAGGCCTTCTGCTTATCTCAGTATTAGCAATGAATCACTCTCTCTTTCACATCTCCCCCAGACATTACACAGATCCTGGCATCCAGGAAAATAATCCCAAAAGCAGTTTCACTTTTGAGGGCCACCTTTGTGGTTATTGCTTGCTGTACAACCAATATGCAATACAGATTGTCCAGTTTCAGCAGCAGAACCCTGGCTATTAGCCAGAAGATGGCTTCATAAAGGGAGTACTCCAATAGCAATGGAGTCTATAAGGGACTTATTAATGGATGTATTACAGCCTTGGGGCTTTGTACAATGCTTACAAATCACTCAGGCTTCACTCTCATTGTCATAACATTATCGAGTTACATTAATGGTGTCAATGGCTTGTAACTTTTGTGCTCCCTGTTATTCTCATTAATTCAATCCAAGTTCTAGGCACACAAAGACCATGTTCATTAGACCACATTGTATGCATCTGCTCAGAATACCATGAGAATCAAATGAGACCATAAATCCTAATAGCTTTGCAGCTGCTCGTAAAAATCATGTGCTCTCCAAAAGTGCATTGTTGATCTTCACAAGAAATCAGCTTTGAAAAAGCAAAGCGGTGCAATCATTGGAAATTTTCAGTAAATAAATTGCTCCACAGTGACAAGGTTGCTAATAAACCTCATGAAAAGGATTTGTGAAAATCCTCCATTCACCATTTTGTATAGACACTCTGACAATAGAATGTTCAGAGCACATTGAGCTTCAAATTTGTGCCCTAGAGCTATAATGCAAAGAAGAAGCACAACTAATGACAAAATTATGACAAATGAATTCCTACTTAACATGCAAAGATGTGCATTTTGGAACATTATAGAATCATACAGCACAGAGAGACCATTCAGCCCATCATACCTGTGCCAGCTATTTGAAACTACCCTCCAATGAGTGCCTCTGTCCTGCAAATTCCTCATAACCCTGCAAATTATCCCTTCATTTATATATTCCGATATCCTACTGAAAGATATTATAGAAACTGCTTCCGTCACCCTTCCAAGCCATGCATACCTGATCACAACTCATTGCATAATTATTCCCCCAACTCATCTTTGTACTTTTGTCAATTATCTAAAATCTGCGTTCTTGATCCTCCTGCCAGTGAAGCCAGTTTACTCTTCTTTACTTTAATAAAACCCTTCATAATTTTTTTACACCTCTATTATATCTCCCCATAGCCTTCTTTGGCATAACCATCTCAATTTATCTAATCTAGCACTTGTACTATTTTAGCACATATTTCTCAGCTGGAGTAAAGCTTAACTTATTCCTTTTTATATTTCAATGGATAAAGTCCACTGCACAGAAAACTGTTAAATGCTTCAATTGTTCCTTAAATGGAAAATAATTTTCTTTCCTTCACAGGTATATCACTTTTAAACATTGATCAAAATGCCAAGCTCATGCTACAGCATCGATGTGAATCCATATAGGGTCAGCATAGCAGAACCTCGCAGACCAAGCAAGCTGGATGTTGTAGTTGTTTCCTCACTGGTCTTATGTGGCTGTGAGCCATAAAAAAGAACTTGCATTTCTGTAGCCTCTTTTACAGCTTCAGGATATCTCAAAGCACTTTACAATCAATGAAATGCTTTTGAATTGTAGTCACTATTATAATGACAGCCAATATACATGCGGCAATTAAATAAATGAACAGATAATCTCTTTTATTAATCATGGTTGAGGGATAAATATTGTCCAGCACACCTGGAAGAGCTCACCTGTTCTTCTAAACAGTGCCATGGGATCTTTTGCTTCAACTTCAGAGATTGGATGGGTCTCAGTTGAATGCCTCTTAATAACAATGGCGCCTTCAGCAATACAGCACTTTCTCAATGCTGCACTAGATTATCAACTTAGATTTTGTGCTCAAGTCTCAGGAGTGGATCCATAAACTGTTGTCTCAGAGGCCAGAGTGCTACCACTCAGAGCCATGGCCGACACATTATGGATGTGCTACTGGCACCGCCCGAAAATGCCACATTCCATGTGTATTACCAATGATCAAGGCTACACATTCAATAGCAGGATCATCAAAATAGGAGGTCTATCATGAGTCAGTGCTGCTAGCAAACACATCGGGCTCAGCGATTAAGGCAGCTTCATTGTTTTGGTGACATTATTCAGTTGCACAACAGTAGGCTTCTCACGGAGCTCATCGATAGCAGCAACATATTCCAACAGTGGGCTGAAGAAATGGTGCAAAACCATCTTGGAAAAACAACTTCAGGCCTTGTAACAATGTCACTGATAGTGGGCAACATGGCACTGCACATTGCTCTGCATACTAGTCTCATTTCAAAACCAAGTATAGAGACAAAAAAAAATCACAAAGCTACAGAGTGACATCATCCAATTCAAACTATTTCAGTGTCAAAAACAAAAAACTACTGCGGATGCTGGAAATCCAAAACAAAAACGGAATTACCTGGAAAAACTCAGCAGGTCTGGCAGCATCGGCGGAGAAGAAAAGAGTTGACGTTTCGAGTCCTCATGACCCTTCAGCAGAACTGAGTAAAGTTAGGAGAGGGGTGAAATATAAGCTGGTTTAAGGTGGTGGGGGGAGAGAGAAGTTGGGGGGGTGGTGGTTGTAGGGACAAGCAAGCAGTGATAGGAGTTCTCTCAGGTCCAACCCCAACATTGTCACCAAACCCGCTGACAAGGGTGGTGCTGTTGTTGTCTGGCGCACTGACCTCTATCTCGCGGAGGCTGAGCGTCAACTCGCAGACACTTCCTCCTACCTCCACCTGGACCATGACCCCAGCACTGAACATCAAGCCATTGTTTCCAGGACTGTCACTAACCTCATCTCCTCTGCAGATCTTCCTCCCACAGCTTCCAACCTGATAGTCGCCCAACCTCGGACAGCCCGCTTCTACCTCCTACCCAAAATCCACAAACAGAACTGTCCCGGCAGACCGATTGTGTCAGCCTGTTCCTGCCCCACGGAACTCATTTCTCGTTATCTTGACTCCCTTCTCTCTCCCCTTGTCCAGTCCCTTCCCACCTACATCCGTGATTCCTCTGACACCTTACGTCACATCAACAATTTCCAGTTCCCTGGCCCCAACCGCTTCTTCTTCACCATGGACGTCCAATCCCTCTACACCTCCATCCACCACCAGGATGGTCTGAGGGCCCTTAGCTTCTTCCTTGAACAGAGGCCCGAACAATCCCCATCCACCACTACTCTCCTCCGTCTGGCTGAACTTGTTCTCGCACTGAACAATTTCTCCTTTAACTCCTCTCACTTCCTCCAAATAAAAGGTGTGGCTATGGGTACCCGCATGGGCCCCAGCTATGCCTGTCTCTTTATGGGTTATGTGGAACATTCCTTGTTCCAGTCCTACTCCGGCCCCCTCCCACAACTCTTTCTCCGTTACATCGATGATTACTTCGGTGCTGCTTCATGCTCTCGTCGGGACCTGGAAAAATTTATTAATTTTGCTTCCAATCGCCACCCCTCCATCATTTTCACATGGTCCATCTCTGACACTTCCCTTCCCTTCCTTGACCTCTCTGTCTCAATTTCTGATGATAGACTGTCCACCAATATCCATTACAAGCCTACTGACTCCCACAGCTATCTCGACTACAGCTCCTCACACCCCGCTTCCTGTAAGGACTCCATCCCATTCTCTCAGTTCCTTTGCCTCCGTCACATCTGTTCTGATGATGCTACCTTCAAAAACAGTTCCTCTGACATGTCCTCCTTCTTCCTTAACCGAGGCTTTCCACCCACGGTGGTTGACAGGGCCCTCAACCGTGTCCGGCCCATCTCCCACGCATCTGCCCTCACACCTTCCTCTCCCTCCCAGAAACATGATAGGGTCCCCCTTGTCCTCACTTATCACCCCACCAGCCTCCGCATTCAAAGGATCATCCTCCGCCATTTCCGCCAACTCCAGCATGATGCCACCACCAAACACACCTTCCCTTCACCCCCACTGGCAGCATTCCGTAGGGATCGTTCCCTCCGGGACACCCTGGTCCACTCATCCATCACCCCCTACTCCTCAACCCCCACTTATGGCACCTCCCCATGCCCACGCAGAAGATGCAACACTTGCCCCTTCACTTCCTCTCTCCTCACCGTCCAAGGGCCCAAACACTCCTTTCAAGTGAAGCAGCATTTCACTTGCATTTCCCCTAACTTAGTCTACTGCATTCGTTGCTCCCAATGTGGTCTCCTCTACATTGGAGAGTCCAAACGCAAACTGGGCCACCGCTTTGCAGAACACCTGCGGTCTGTCCGCAAGAAAGACCCAAACCTCCCTGTCGCTTGCCATTTTAACACTCCACCCTGCTCTCTTGCCCACATGTCTGTCCTTGGCTTGCTGCGTTGTTCCAGTGAAGCCCAACGCAAACTGGAGGAACAGCACCTCATCTTCCGACTAGGCACTTTACAGCCTTCTGGGTTGAATATTGAATTCAACAACTTTAGATCTTAAACTCCCTCCTCCATCCCCACCCCCTTTCCGTTTCTTCCCCTCCCTTTTGTTTTTTCCAATAATTTATATAGATTTTTCTATAAAAATAACCTATTTCCATTATTTTTAAATCTATAACTGTAATACCCTGTCAGTCTTTCCACCCCGCCCCCACTAGAGCTGTACCTTGAGTGTCCTGCCATCCATTCTTAATTAGCACATTTTCTTAGATAATATCACCACCTTCAACACCCCTTTGATCCTTTTGTCTGTGACATCTTTTGATTATCTGCTCCTATCACTGCTTGTTTGTCCCTACAACCACCCGCCCCCCCCCACCCAACTTCTCTCCCCCCCCACCCCCCCTGAACCAGCTTACATTTCACCCCTCTCCTAACTTTACTCAGTTCTGCTGAAGGGTCGTGAGGACTCGAAACGTCAACTCTTCATTTCAGTGTCACTTCACTTTAGGGAAATTTGTAGTTCTCAATTCTTGAGGATGATTTGAGATACTTAGTCCAGCCATCCTCGATAACCCATTCAGTTATATTTTTATGTTTTTCATATCTATTCAGCTTCTAATGAAACATTTCATTCATATAATTCCGTGTATGAGGCTCAGGTTATTTTGTTCATGATTCACAATAAGGTTAACTTCAATCATGGAGTGTCGATCTAGCATGCTAGAGTCTTTTCTTGTATGAAACTGAGCTATAATGAAACAGCGTAATGCAACGTGTGATGGTTGCAACTGAGGATCGGTAAAGCTAAAAGTGAAAATACAGCTCTTAGAGACTTTATTATTCAGTCACATTTAGCAAAGCAGATGGTGCGGCACCTTGCATAAACTGAACATGGTATTTTTTCAATGACCGTATGAGAAATATTTGTCATGTTGGAAGGAAGCTTTCCTGTGTTGGATTTATAGTAGGTTTGTAAACCAATGATTACAATGTTGCTACACCATGTATAAAAGGGAATTTTTTCCCTTTGTTTGGTTAATCTGATGCATATATACAGACAATTTTTTTTTATTTGTTCATAGGATGTGGACGTCACTGTATGACTAGGCCAGCATTTATTGCCCACCCCTAATTGCCCTTGAGAAGATGGTGATGAGCTGCCTTCTTGAACCGCTGCAGTCTATGTGATGTAGGTACATACACAGTGCTGTTTGGTAGGGAGCTCCAGGAGTTTGACCCATTTCAATTTAACACAAGTATCCCAAATCAAACCACAGACAAAATACAACAGGCTGGTGTTAAGTGATTTACCAGCTAGGTACTGGGCTGAAATGCCACACCTACCTAAATTGGTTTTGATCAACCAGTTTGGGCTCAGATTGAATGAAAAATGGGGGTTTCTTCAGTAATATTAGAAAAGGAAACTCAAATGGTTAGATCAAGCTGAAGCCATTTTTCCTCTCATTCAGTACGAAGAGAACAGTTTCCACGCTTTTGTTCAGAATTCAAGTTTGGTGACTGGGATCAACTTGTGTCAAACCAAATTTGCAAAATTGAACAGGGTCCAATGCATTCACTGTAGCTGCTCCACTTTTACTATGAAATGAAGAGGAATGATTTATCCAGAGAAAGATACCCTTTGAAAGAGTTGTTCGAACCAGGAATACATGGAAGAGTTGACCATTCGGCCCATCACACCCACTTCTTCCAGTTACCAGTTTACTAAGGCTAAAGTAGTGTAGCAGTTCATAATAAGTGTGTTCATTTTTACCATGTCTTCATGTGACTTAACATAAAACTTGTTTAACTGAAGCCCAATCTTACTAAGTCTTTATTCAGCCAAAGATTAATCTGCCAATTCCCAAGAAGAACTAACATGAAAGCACACGAGAAATCAAAATATTAGGTTTGATTAGCAACCTTTTTAAAAACTAGTGTGAAGAAAGAAAAGCAACCAATGACTGCCCTCCTTTGGGGAGGAAGGAGAGATGGAAAGGAAAAGCCTCTTCATAGTATCTCCTTGGTGTCAAGTTGGCATGCTTGGTGAAAAACCGTTGGAACCAAGTTGATGTGATCCTCTCTTCTCAAATCAGTAATCTACTTTCCATGCCAAGAAAGTCTACAATGCTCCTGGGCAAATTTGTGGGTTGAATAGACAGACTGAATCATTAATGAGCAATGGAGAGATAGGACCTGTGACTTGGCTTGAGATAGTGTTACAAGCCAATACTTTTTTTTTTATTCGTTCAAAGGACCTGGTCATCGCTGGCCAGGCCAGCATTTTTATTGGCCATCTCTAATTGCCCTTGGGAAGGTGGTGGTGAGCTGCCTTCTTGAACTGCTGCAGTCCATGTGGTGTAGATACACCCACAGTGCTGCTAGGGAGGGAGTTCCAGGATTTTGACCTGGTGGCAGTGAAGGAATGGCAATTTATTTCCAAGTCAGGATGGTGTGTGTCTTGGAGGGAACTTGCAAGTGGCAGTGTTCCCATGCATCTGCTGCCCTTGTCTTTCTAGGTGGTAGAAGATGTGGGTTTGGAAGGTTCTGTCTAAACTTGTATGGTTATCTTTCTCAATGGGAAACCCGCACTTACGTATACGTGTAGACTTCTAAGCCTTGACCCGTGTCCACAGGACTGGGTCTAAGTTCACTGGGCTGAGTGACATGGCATTATACCTCAGGGAAAGAATGTGGGCCTTATCACTGGAGGTTGGTAACTGCTTCTCTGGATTTTTCAGTAGCCATAAAAATGGGATTTTGCACCTTTAGATTGACCAGGTTGTTCTTGCTTGAGTCAAGGACAGAACTAATTTGCTTAGAGCTAAGAAAAAATAGAAGTACCATAAAACTGCTGGGTGTATACTATAGGTCACCAACTTGTGAGAAAGATATAGCGGAACAAATTTGCAAGGAAATCACAGAAATTATGGAGATTTATAATGGGGAACATTTACTATCCCAGTCAATATTAAGATATTAATAATTTAAAGGGCAGAGAAAGGGAAGAATTTCTAAAGGGCGTTCAGGTTAATTTTCTAGGTCAGAACATTCCTGGTCCAAAGAGGAA
The DNA here is from genome assembly GCF_964194155.1 of Cetorhinus maximus. Lineage (NCBI taxonomy): Eukaryota > Metazoa > Chordata > Chondrichthyes > Lamniformes > Cetorhinidae > Cetorhinus > Cetorhinus maximus. The sequence continues at coordinate 99,722,470 of NC_135895.1, forward strand.
GAAGGCATTGCTGATTCTGGTACTGTAGAATGAGGTGGGTCAAGTGGATCAAATGGCAGTAGGAGAACATTTGGGGTACAACGATCATTGCATCCTAAGGTTTAGGTTAGTTATAGAAAGGGACAAGGAGCAATCCAGTGTAAGGATAATTAATTGAGGGCCAACTTCAATGGGGTGAGAACCAATTTGGTCCAGGTAAATTGGAATCAAAGACTGACAGGCAAAACTGCAACAGATCATTGGGCTGTCTTTAAAGGGGAGATAGTTCGGGTACAGTGGAGGTACATTCCCATGAGCAGAAAAAGGTAAGACAAATAAAACCAGAGCTTCCTGGGTGACAAATGAGATGGGGAGTGAGATGAAGCTGAAAAAAGATGTATGTGACACATGTCAGGGTGAAAATACAGTTGAGAAACAAACCGAATCTTTAAAGTTCAGAAGGGAAGTGAAAAAGGAAATAAGAAAAGCAAAGAGACAGTGTGAGAAGAGACTGGCAACCAACATAAAAAGGAATCCAAAAGTCTTCTATAGGCATATAAATAGCAAAAGACTGAGAAAAGGAAGTGTGGGCCAGATTAGGGACCAAAAAGGGGATTTACAAATGGAAGCAGAGGGCCGAGCTGAGGTATTAAATGTATACTTTGCATCTGTCATTACCAAGGAGAAAGATACTGCCAACGTCAGTGTGAAAGAGGGTGTAGTTGATACATTGGATAGGCTAAAATATTGACAAACCGGAGGTACATATGAATGTACAAACGTACAAAATAGGAGCAGAAGTAGGTCATTCGGCCCTTGAACCTGCTCATTGCTGATTTGTTTGTGTTTTGAATTCTACATTCCCATCTATCGCCAATAACCTTTCATTCCCTTGCCTAACAAGAATTTATCTACCTCTGCCTTAAAAATATTCAATGACCCTGCCCCCACTGCCTTCTGAGGCAGAGAGTTCCAAAGTCGCACAAATCTCTGAGAGAAAAAATTCTCCTCATCTCTGTCCTAAAAGGGCAACCCCTAATTTTAAAAAAGTGCCCCCTAGTTCTGGACTCACCCACAAGAGGAAACATCTTTTCCACTTCCACCTTGTTAATATGGTTCAGGATCCTATATACTTCAATCAAGTCACCCCTCACTCTTCTAAATTCCAGTGGAAACAAGCCCAGTCTGTCTAACCTTTCTTCATAAGACAACCCATTCATTCCAGGCATCAATCTAGTAAGATAAAAGCAAACTATTGCAGATACTGGAAATCTAGAACAAAAAAAATACCTGGAAAAACTCAGCAGGTCTGACAGCAACTGCGGAGAGGGATACAGTTGACGTTTCGAGTCTGTATAACTCTTCATCAGAACTAAGACATATAGAAATGAGATGAAATATAAGCTGGTAGAAGGAGGTGGGACAGGAGAGCTCGATGGGGGGTCAGTGATAGGTGGAGGCCAAGAAGAGACTGCCAAAGATGACATAGACAAAAGGACAAAGGGGTGTTGACGGTGGTGATATTATCTAAAGGATGTGCTAATGGGGACATTAAGGGTAGTAAGCAGGACAAGCTAATGGCAGATGGCCCTAGTGGGTGTGGGGTGGGGGGAAGGGATCGAAATGGGCTAAAAGGTGGAGATGAAACAATAGATTGAAATAAATTTAAAAATTGGAGGGAAAAGAAAAATATATAGTTGTAAAAAACTGATAAATTATTGGAAAAAGGGGGATCGGAAAGGGGGTGGGGATGGAGGAGAGAGTTCATGACCTGAAATTGTTGAACTCAATATTAAGTCCGGAAGACTGTAAAGTGCCTAGCCGGAAGATGAGTTTGCATTGAGCTTCACTGGAACATTGAAACAGGCCAAGGACAGACATGTGGGCATGAGAGCAGGGTGGAGTGTTGAAATGGCAAGCGACAGGGAGGTCTGGGTCATGCTTGCAGACAGACCGAAGGTGTTCCGCAAAGCGGTCACCCAGTCTGCATTTGGTCTCTCCAATGTAGAGGAGACCGCATTGGGAGCAACGAATGCAGTAGACTAATTGAGGGAAGTGCAAGTGAAGTGCTGCTTCACTTGAAAGGAGTGTTTGGGCCCTTGGACGGTGAGGAGAGGGGAAGTAAAGGGGCAGATGTTGCACCGTCTGCGGTTGCATGGGAAGGTGCTGTGGGAGGGGGTGGAGGTATAGGGGGTGATGGAGGAGTGGACCAGGGTGTCCCAGAGGGAATGATCCCTGCGGAAAGCCGCCAGGGGGGGTGAAGGGAAGATGTGTTTGGTGGTGGCATCATGCTGGAGTTGGCGGAAATGGCGGAGGATGATCCTTTGAACGCGGAGGCTAGTGGGGTGATAAGTGAGGACAAGGGGGACCGTATCACGGTTCTGGGAGGGAGAGGAAGGTGTGAGGGTGGATGCACAGGAAATGGGCCGGTCACGGTTGAGGGCCCTGTCAACCACCGTGGGTGGAAAACCTTAGTTAAGGAAGAAGGAAGACATGTCAGAGCAACTGTTTTGGAAAGTGGCATCATCAGAACAGATACGACGGAGGTGAAGAAACTGAGAGAATGGGATGGAGTCCTTAAGGGAAGCGGGTTGTGAGGAGCTGTAGTCGAGGTACCTGTTATTCATTACAAGCCTACCGACTCCTACAGTTACCTCGACTACAGCTCCTCACACCCTGCTTCCTGTAAGGACTCCATCCCATTCTCTCAGTTCCTTCACCTCCGTCGCATCTGTTCTGATGATACCACTTTCCAAAACAGTTCCTCTGACATGTCTTCCTTCTTCCTTAACACAGGTTTTCCACCCACGGTGGTTGACAGGGCCCTCAACCGTGTCTGGCCCATCTCCTGCGCATCCGCCCTCACACCTTCCTCTCCCTCCCAGAAACATGATAGGGTCCCCCTTGTCCTCACTTATCACCCCACCAGCCTCCGGGTTCAAAGGATCATCCTCTGCCATTTCCGCCAACTCCAGCATGATGCCACTACCAAACACATCTTCCCTTCATCCCCCCTGGCAGCTTTCCGCAGGGATCATTCCCTCCGGGACACCCTGGTCCACTCCTCCATCACCCCCTACACCTCAACCCCCTCCCATGGCACCTTCCCATGCAACCGCAAAAGGTGCAATACCTGCCCCCTTACTTCCCCCTCCTCACCGTCCAAGGGCCCAAACACACCTTTCAAGTGAAGCAGTGCTTCACTTGCACTCCCCTCAATTTAGTCTACTGCATTCGCTGCTCCTAATGCAGTCTCCTCTACATTGGAGAGACCAAACGCAGACTGGGTGACCGCTTTGCACTGCCTGGGAGGGTGGTGGAGGCGGGTTGCCTCACATCCTTTTAAAAGTACCTGGATGGGCACTTGGCACGTCATAACATTCAAGGCTAAGGGCCAAATGTTGGTAAATGGGATTAGGTAGGTAGGTAGGTCAGGTGTTTCTCACATGTCGGTGCAGACTCGATGGGCCGAAGGGCCTCTCCTGCACTGTGATTCTGTGATTCTGTGTGATTCTATCTGCAAGCATGACCCAGACCTCCCTGTCGTTTGCCATTTCAACACACCCGCCCTGCTCTCATGCCCATACGTACGTCTTTGGTCTGCTGCAATGTTCCAGTGAAGCTCAACGCAAACTGGAGAACCAGCTCCTCATCTTCCGACTAGGCACTTTACAGTCTTCCGGACTTAATATTGAGTTCAACAATTTCAGAACATGAACTCTCTCCTCCACCCCCACCCCCTTTCCGATCCCACTTTTTCCAATAATTTATCATTTTTTTACAACTATATTTTTTCTTTTCCCTCCTATTTTTAAATTTATTTCAATCTATTGTTTCATCTCCACCTTTAACCCATTTTGATCCCTTCCCCCCACCCCACACCCACTAGGGCCATCTGCCACCAGCTTGTCCTGCTTGCTTCCCTTAATGTCCCCATTAGCACATCCTTTAGATAATATCATCACCGTCAACATCCCTTTGTCCTTTTGTCTATGACATCTTTGGCAGTCTCTTCTTGGCCTCCACCTATCACTGGCCCCCTATCAAGCTCTCCTGTCCTACCCCCTTCTACCAGCTTATATTTCATCTCATTTCTATATGTCTTAGTTCTGATGAAGGGTCATACAGACTCGAAACATCAACTGTATCAATCTAGTAAACCTCCTCTGAACCGCCTCCAATGCATTTACACCCTTCCTTAAATAAGGTGATCACCACTGCACACAATATTCAAGACGTGGTCTCACCAATGCCCTGTATAACTGAAGTATAACATCTTTACTTTTATGTTCAATTCCCCTCGTAATAAAGGATAGCATTCCATTAGCCTCCTTAATTACTTGCTGTACCTGCATTCTAACTTTTTGTGACTCATGTACTAGAACACCTAGATCCCTCTGCACATCGCAATTCTACAGCCGTTCTCTGTTTAAGTAATTGTCTGCTTTATTATTCTTCCTGCCAAAGTGAACAACTTCACATTTTGCTACATTATACTGTATTTGCCAGATTTTTGCCCAATCACTTAACCGATGTATATCTGTCTGCGACCTCCTTATGTCCTTTTCACAACATATTTTCCTGACTATCTTTGTGTCATCTGCAAACTTAGCTACCAAGCCTTCGTTCTCTTCATCCAAGTCATTGGTATAAATTGTAAAAAGTTGATGCTCAGCATGGAGCCCTGTAGAACTCAAGTCGCACATCATGCCAGTCAAAAAAAGACCCATTTATTCATACTCTCTGTTTACTGCCAGCCAGCCAATCTTCTATCCGTGCTAATATGTTAACCATTACACCATGAGCTTTTATTTTCCACAATAGCCTTTGATGGGGTGCCTTATCAAATGCCTTCTGGAAATCCAAGTACAGCACACCTACAGGCTCCGCTTTATCCACAGCGCATGTTACTTCCTCAAGAACTCCAATAAATTGGATAAACATGATTTCCCTTTCACAAAACCATGCTGCCTCTTCCCAATTGCCTTGAGCTATTTGAACTGCCCCGGCATAACCTCCTTAATGATCGATTCTAACACGTTCCCCACAGCAGGCGTCAGTTAACTTGCCTATTGTTTCCTGTTTCCTGCCTCCCACCTTCCTTGAGGTGCTTCTGGAATGGCTGGCTATACTTAAAGCAGATAAGTCACCAGGGTCAGATCAGATGCATCCAAGGATACTGAGGGAAGTAAGGGTGGAAATTATGGAAACACTGACCATAATGCCCAAATCCTCTTTAGATATAGGTGTGGTACCAGAGGAGTGAAGATCTTTGAAAATGATACACCCTTGTTCAAAAATTGGTGTATGGATAAGCCCAGCAATGACAGGCTGGCCAGTTTAACCGCTGTGGTGGGATAGCTTTTAGAAATGATAATTTGGGACACAATCACAGTCACTTGGACAACTATGGGTTAATTAAGGGAACCAGCACAGATTTGTTTATCTAACTTGAGCGAGTTTTTTAATGAGGTTATGCAGACGATGGAGTGTACATGGATTTGCAAAGGGCATTTGACAAAATGCCACATGACAGGTTTGTCACCAAAATCAGACTCCATGACTCTAAGGGAAAATGGCACCATGGATACAAAGTTGGCTGAGTGACAGGAGAGAGAGAGTAGTGGCTATCGGTTGTTTCCCGGATTGGAGGAAGGTATGTAATGGTGTTCCAAAGGATCAGTATTAGGATCATTGATTTTCTTGATATATACTAATAACCTAGACTTGAGTGTGCAGGGCACAATTTCTAAATTTACCAATGACACAAAACTTGGAAGTATGGTGAAATATAAGTAGAAAGTACTGGAAAAGTCAGCAGGCCTGGCAGCATCTGTGGAGAGAGAAGCAGAGTTAACGTTTCAGCCAGTTCCAAAGAAGAGCCATTAGACTCGAAACATTAACTCTGTTTATCTCTCCACCCGCTGCCAGACCTGCTGAGTTTTCCAGCACTTTCGGTTTTTATTTCAGGTCTCCAGCATCTGCAGTATTTTGCTTTTATGGAAGGGCTGTGAATTGTGAGGGAGGTAGTGAATAGACTTTAAGAGGACATTGGCTAGTGGGATAGGTAGACACATTGTAGATTAAATTAAATGCAGAGATGTTTTAAATGATTCATCTTGGTAGGAAGAAAATGGAGAGCAAATATAAAATAGAGGGTACAATTCTAAAGGGGATGTAAGAGCAGAGGGACCTAGGGTTTATGTGCACAAATCAACAAAGGTGGCAGGGCAGGTTGAGAATGCAGTTAATAAGGCAGCCAGAATCCTGGGCTTTATAGAGGAATAGAGTACAACAGCAAGGAAGTTATGGAGAACCTACAAAAGGGATGCTTCAGCCCCAACTGGACTATTGTGCCCACTTCTGGGCACAGCACCTTAGGATGGATGTGAAGGCATTCGAGAGGGTCCAGGAAAGATTTACGAGAATGGTTCCAGAGATGAGAAACTTCAGTTACATGGATAGCTTGGGGAAGCTGGGACTGTTCTCCTAGGAGAAGAGAAGGCTTAGATGAGATTTGAAAGAGGCATTCAAAATCATGAGTCTGGATAGAGTAGATCATGTAAAACTGTTACCATTGGTGAAAGGGTCAAGAACAAGAGGGCATTGGTTTAACATGAATGGCAAAAGAACCAAAGGCGACATGAGGAAAACCTTTTTTCACACAGTGAATGGTTAGGATCGGGAATGCAGAATGGCTGAGAAGTTTGGTGGTGGCAGGTTGAATCATGGCTTTCAATAAGAAATTGGCTAATTACTTGAAGAGAAACAATTTGCAGGGCTACAGGGAAAAGGTGGGAGAGTGGCACTTGCTGAGTTGCTTTTGCAGAGAGCTGGCATGTACACAATGGACCAAATGGCCTCCTGTACTATAACCATTCCAACCTTCTATGATTCAAACAATCTCAACTTAGGCACAAATCCAACAGCACACAATATTGCAGGGTTTCTTTTATTTAGCTGATTGCAGCTGAGTCATTTTGCGTTCACGTAAATTTCAAGGAGTAACTCCTCGTACATGCCCTGACTATCTGGCCACAGCAAGTGATTTTGCAAATGATAATAGGCCAATATAAATAAACATAGAAGTAAAGCTCAGTATTATTAATTAGTGTTTTGCTGTTATTGACTCCTCCCTTAGTTGCTGTTATAACTCATGAATCAATCACGACGATTAAAAGCCATTGGTTAATTAATCACTGATGACAGCGCACACAGAGTATGACTTGCAATTTCATATACAGTGCAAATCCGCAGCATTTACAGTAATTTTAGAATTTAAAAGAGATCCAATTAAACTTGTTTCATTTATATTTTCTATTTCTTGCACCCAGTGTCATGTTATAGAACTTCCAGTTAAGGTGTATTCTGAATAAGGAACAAATGACATACAGAGTTTGTTCCTGCTCCTTCCCAACAAAGGCAAAGATATCCATCATTGTCTGAGGCCACACTATCCTCATTGCCCCCTCACACACAAGTTACCATGTTAAATTACACAGGATGATTTGAAGATCATTTTGGGGCTCGGGGAAATATGACACGGGACACAAGACAAAAGGCAAGTGACTGCATCACAGAACGTTTACTTCATGAGTTTGCAACAGTGTTCCTTTCAGTGATCCAAAGACAAAATGTATTTTTAGGTCACTCCATTGTCACCTCTTAACGTTGATACCAAGACTAGACTATCAGTCTATTGCTTGAGGGCCTCTGTGCATAGAGACCAATTTAACCTTAAAAACCCTCACTTCCACATGCATGCCCAATAGAAAACTTTAGCCAACTTATTTACATTTCCTGTCTTCCAAATCAGCTGTCCTGTTGCTCCCTAGTGCACTTGCCAAATTAATACAAATTACTGCTGAATTGCCTGCTCGTGTTCATTGAAACCTGGCCTGAAACTCATTGAATCTTCCCCAATTCACTTTCTATCTCAGTTCATCTGCTGCTGAACCCTCATTCATGCTCTGTTACCACTTATCTTGGCTACTCCAATGAAATCCTCGCTGGCCTCCCACACTCTACCTTATGTAAACTTCAAGTCCTGTTTACCCGTCACACCTGCACGACCTACATTTGCTCTCATTTAAGCTTTACATCAATTTTAAAATTCTCATTCTGGCTTCAAATACCTTCATAGCTTTGCCCTTCCATACCTCTGTAATCTCCTTCATTCCTCCAACTTCCCAGGGGAGGCAGCGGCATAGTAGTATGTACCAGGCCTGGTAACCTGGAGAACTAGGGTGATCCTCTGGCGACCTGGGTTCAAATAGCACAAATTTAATAAATAGCTCATGATGAGTCAGTTGTCATAAAAACCAATCTGGTTCACTAATGTCCTTTAGGGAAGGAAATTTGCTGGCCTACATGTGCCTCCAGCAATGTGGCTGACTCTTAAAAATGCCCTCTGAACAAGGGCAATTATGGATGGACATGCCTACATTCCTCTAATTTTTAGCCTCTTGAACATCCACAATTTTACTCAGTCCATTACTTCAAGGCCATGCCTTCAGTTGCCCTAAACTCTGGAATTCCCTCCCTAACCTTTTTAGCTCTTCTTTCCTATTTTAGGACATGACTTGATCAAGCTATTGGTTAACTGCCCCATAACTCCTTATGTGACTCAGAGTCATATCTATTTGATAATGCTCCTGTGAGGTGGCTTGGGGAAACTTTACTACATTAAAGCTGCTATATAAATGCAAGGCGTTGTTGTTGGGGCTTCAAGCCTCAACTCGAAAGGCACTTGAATTAGATAGGTTACTGACCTTTATGCGACTAATTTAATGCCACGGTCTTTGTGAGATTATGTACAACACGCGATAAACAATGATTCTTGCAGAGATTTTTTTTTTAAGAGTTGATTGAGTTTGTCTTTATTGAGAATCTACTGACCCACTTTCTGTATATCTGCCTTTGAAAGCAGAGATTAATTTGGCATGGTCTAATCACACAAATCCCTTTTGAGTGGTGAGGGTCTTATATGTTGTAAGCTTTGGTAGTAAAGCACATGGAGTTCTTAACATTTTCATTCCAGAATATCACTGTTTGCTGATAAACAATTCAGAGTACATTTAAATGCTATTATACTGAATGAAGGAAACATCTCTTTACACAGAACAAGTAAGTGCATCATCCAAAAGAGAATGTTATAATGCATCCTAGTGCCATACTTGGCGAAGTACGACACATAGCAAATTGTCATAATGTATTCGCAATAAATATGGATGCAACAGTGCAGAGTTATTTTCGTCTGAAGTGATTATTCCATCTGGAGAGCTGATGCTGTCTGACTCCTTCTAATAAAGCCATACCACCCTCAATCTATTCAACCACAATCAAACTGATGAGCTTCAGACTTTTCAAAACCATTTAGGTCGCAATTGTCAAATCACCATGTCTGTTGCTAGGGGAAACAACGGGTTATTCTGTAGTCTTACCCACCCATGTTGTATGAAATGTGAGCAATCCCTCAAGACAATTGAATAATTGGGAACTACATAAAAATATTTATTTTGCATTCATGGATTCATAAAGTAACATTAACATTATGCTATATAAAATGATAAGCAATTTAAAAAACAGTTCCACTTCTCCTCTTCCAGACTTTGTTCAGCTCTCTGCTGCTGAAACTGTTGTTCATGTCTTTGTTACCTCTAGACATGGTTATTCCAACACACTCTTGGTTGGTCTCCCACACTCTACCCTCTGTAAAATGGGGTTGGTTAGATTAGATGGCGGGTGTGTGGTTATAGCATGATGCTAACAGCATGGGTTCAATCCTGATACCAGCTGTGGTAGGGCTGCCTCATGCTTGATGTGGAGTGGTGCCCCTCAAGATATATAACTGCATGTCTTTCTCCAACAGAGAGAAATGCCTATGATCCCTTGTGGACTGTAGTTAACTACCTTGCCTTTTATAAACTCTGCTGCCTGTGTCTTAACTCGCACCAAGCCCCATTCACCAATCACTCTTGTATTCATTGGCTTAAGTTGCCTCCCTGTCAAGCAATGTCTTGATTTTAAAATTCCCATGCTTGTTTTCAAATCCCTCCATGGACATGCCCCTCCCTATCTCTGCAATCTCCTCCAATCTCACAACCCTCCAAGATACCTGTGCCCCTCTAATTCTGGCCACTTGAACATCCTCAATCTTAATCACACCACGTTTGGTGGTTGCGCCTTCAGTTGCCTGGGCCCTAAGCTCTGGAAAATCCTCCCTACACCTCTCCACCTCACTTTCCTCCTTCAAGACACTCCTTAAAACTCAACTCTTTCACCAAGCTTTTGGTCACCTGATGTGACTGATATCATGTTTTGTGCTATATACATTTTAGCTGTTATTGTTGTGATTGTAACAGATTTAAAAACTGAAATGTTGTGCATTAAAACACATTTGTTCATAGAAGTGAGGACAGATTATTCTTTGTGGCTCAGCTGCGTGTTCACTCAAGCTGAAATTAAAATAATATACTCAAATGACTCATCACAAACGCCCTGCACCTAGAGCCACATTTCAATAATCTGCAAACATCCTTTGACCAATAAATAGGGACTAATGAGCATTTTGGAGTGATTACCCGCAAAATTCAGAGCAAGGATTTTCAGATGATGTCAATCCATGAGTAGGAAGCACGGAAAAAAGTCAATTTACGATTTCAAACAGTAAATAGCGTAGTTTAGGGACTTGTAATCTGCAGCAATTTCAATTGAGGATGGTACTGGAGGATCACCTTGACCTGTCGAATTGTACTATAACTTGACTGCCATCCTGAGAAGAGGACAGGAAAATAGCTTAAAAGCAGATTTTAATTTAACAGGAAACCTGTGCATGGATGTTTTCTTCAGCAATTGTGAAGCAGGCACTTTGCCTCAGAACTCCAGTTAGTTTCCTCTACCATAATATATTTTTCCTCCTCTACTATGAGTTTTTAAAAGTCTCATCCTTGTTTTCAAATCTCTCCATGGCCTTGCCCCTCCCTACCTCTGTAATGTCCTCCAGCCCCACAACCCTCCAAGACATCTGTGCTCCTCTAATTCTGCTCTCTTGAGCATCCCTGATTTTAATCGCTCCATCGTTGGCGGACGTGCCTATCAGTTGCCTACGCTTTAAGCTCTGGAATGCCCTCCTGAATCTATCCACCTATCTTCGCCCCTTTAAGAATCTCCTTCACATCTACCTCTTTGACCAAACTTTTGGTCATCTGACCTATTGCCTTCTTATGTGGGTCGGTGTCAAGTTTTTTTTTATCATGCTCCTGTGAAGCACCTAGGCATGTTTTATTACATTAAAGGTGCTACATAAATACAAGTTGTTTTGTTATTGATGCTAAGGTATGGTTCCATGGGCACCTCTCATCTTCTGGTTGGAGTGACCTTTATTCTTCAACAGAAAACACAGGAATTGACAGCAGTTTATTTGAGCGTAGGGGGCACTGCAGCCCAGCCCGAGCCTGTCTTCATTCAACATGGACATCAGGAATAGGAACCCTGATGATTTTCCCTTTCTCCAGTCTGAGGCCAACGGTGGTGTCCTTACCTGTCACAGCAGACAGCCACACCTACCTCAGCACAGGCTGGCGGCTCAACCTAGGCCTTCCTGGTGTGCGTGGCTCTGCCACTTACTGGATAAACTGACTGAGCTTTTGGCAAGTCTTGGGTGTTGAATGTATCTTGCAGAACCACTTCCTACGCATAATTCATATCCTTGGCCAGTATGATCCAAAAATAGGCCCTTTACTTTTAAATTGAATATTGGACTCATCCAAGCAAAGAATATGTGCTTCAACTTTAGTGCTCCAAAGCAAATAAACAAATTGGCTGCTGTGAGCTCAATGATGATTTATTCTGCCTTTAAATACAAATTACCCAAATTGTTCTTTGGAAACTGAAGAAAACTGACAGAAAATAATTTTCACAAAGGCTGATGGCAGCAATGCAGTTAATAGAGTACCACGAGGTCAGTTGGAAGCCAGATTGCATTCACATTCCTCATGTGGGAGCTACTAATCTCAGTTAGATACTTCCGCACAGGGAAAGAGGAAGGTGGGAGGGCAAATAATCAGCGACTAAGTCATAGTGGGTCATGCTGGCATGCCTCCCAGTTACTGGGCGCAGAGCAAGGACTAGCCAATGTCCTGCCTATTTAGCTAGTGAATCATGTTAGGAGGCTTTTTAAATTTTAAGAGAAGCACAAGAGAAAATGATTACTTGGCTTATATTGTTAAACAATATAATTAAATAGCATTTGAACACGAAACTAATTAACAGATAGTACTGAATGTCAAATAAATTCTCTGATTCATCAGAGATAATAAATGCATCATTATCTGAATTAATAAATAATGCAGCATGATTCATAGACCAAACAGGAAGGAATGGAATGCAAAAACAAACCATTGTTCAAAGGAAAATTCAGAGCCAGAGCCCAATTGCCTCCATTTTATTTAAAGATTATAACTTTCTGCAAATATGTAATTAGGCCTTTGCCAATTTTCCTCTAATGTGGACAGTCAGTTTTTCCATTTGAATTCTTGCTGCTGTTTAAGTGAATCTTGAGAATGCAAGCTTAGCAGGAAATCGGCAGCCTATCTCGGCAGGGGAACCTGCTGAAAATCAAACAGGCCAAAACACATTGGGCATGGTTCCCTTTGTGACATTAGTAATACTGTAATGCTTCTAGGGATAAGAAACTTCAGATCAGTGGATAGATTGGAGAAGCTGATGTTGGCCTCCTCAGGGAAGAGAAAATTATGGGGAGATTTGATGAGTATTCAAAATCATGAGGGATCTGAATAGAGCAGATAGGGGGAAACAGTTCCTGGTGGCAGAAGGGTCAAGATCAAAGGACACCTGTTTAAGGTGATTGGCAGAAGAAGCAATGTTGGCTTTTTAAAAAAAACTTTCTTTTATGCAAAGCGGCTAGGCTCTGAGAGTGTGGTGGAGGTAGATTCATATTAAGGCTTTCAAAAGAGAATTGGACAATTATTTGAAGGGAAAGGATTTGCAGGGCTACGGGCAAAAGGCAGGGAACTAGGTGAGTTGCTCTTGCAGAGGGTCTGCATAGACACGATGGGCCAAATGGCCACCTTCTGTGTCGTAACCATTCTATGATTCTATGAAAGGTATGGGCTGTTCATTTTCATTTTTTTATACTGTTTGCTTATGTTATTTTACTTTGGGAAAGGGTTTAAAGACATAATTTCAACCAGGTAAGAAGCACGGCAAACTGACAAGTTGCTTTTATTTTTAAGTTGGGTTTTGTTGTATTTGTGGGGATATTAAAATTTTGGGGCGCCTGGTTGTGGCGCTTAATATTCCTAGCTCAAACATTGCATGGCCAGATGCAAAATACAGCCACTATCAATTTGTCAGCCTTGGTCCCTATTGAACGAGTGTGACCATTTGTATATCCAACGCTAGTCACACTTTGTTATCTGATTGCATTTGCCAATTTAGTGCCCATAAGGCCAACAACAGCGTGCATTTATCTCACTAGGACCAAAACTTCACAATTCCCATGAACAGAGTACAAAGACGTGGGGCAGAATTTTCTATTCCGGAGACTAAGTGCGGTTACGGGCGGGATTAGCGGCGAGTTCCGCATTGATCGGTGGGTCGGGGTATCACACCTGATCTTCTGCTTGAAACCTCATTAATTATGCATAGGCGAGCTGTTCGCTGAATCACGTGGTGAGGCGAGCATGGATTTGTCTGCCTACCATCATCTCATGGGGCCAGAGTTCCTGGCACTGTAGTTAAACACCACCCAAGCACACACATTACTCCCAGCAGCCCAGCTGTGTGGTCAGAAGTTCCAGAGATGGCCCCAAGGAACAAGAAGCGGGCACCAAGGTTTAGCCACGGCTCTCTGGAGGTTTCAATTAGAGATGCCCGCCAGCACCAGGAGGTTCTTTTTCCCAGGGATGGATTCAGGAGGTCCACCAACCTTACCTCGCCGGCCTGGGAGGTGGTCATGAAGGAGGTCAGCTCTGCAGGCAGCTGCCAGAGAAGTGCCCATCCAGTGCAGGAAGAGGATGAATGATCCCATCTGCAATGCCAGGGTAAGTCAACCTTCAGCGCACTCCAAACGCACACTCTTATAATGGCATTATACACTCAAAGGGTCACACAGCTCAAGGATGTCACAACATATTAGCGGGGGAGAAATCAGCATTGAAAGCCTATTCAGCAGCATCTCATCTATCATCTTGTACAAACAACATCTTCAGCCCTTACTGGGGAGAGCTCAGCACCCACAGCAGGCATGCATGCTTCCCAACCTCTGCTCCATCCCCTCTCATCACATTTCATCCATTTTTCTTCATGCAGGCCAAGCTTGCCTACAACACGAGGGAGAGATCCCAGACCGAAGGAGAGCTTGCTGACATCTAGGAGCTCTCCAAATTTGAGGAGGATGCCGCCTAGTTAGCAGGGGAGGATAGAGATTGTTCCTGTGGGGAAGGTGAGATCGGCCTCTCCCAGCAGGCCAGTATGGATGAGACCTCCATGAGTTGATCACATCCTGACACTCACAGTGAGTGACATGTAATCTTGTATTCAGCCTGTTCATGAACTAAATCCATCTTCTCTCTTTTATAGGCAGCAGCAGGTCCAGACAGACCAGCACAACCAACATAAGCCCCAGCCCTCAGGCCACCTCAGAGGAGGATGATGAGGATCCATTTGAAGAATATTTGTCACCGCGTTCGCCTGCACCCTCCACCAGCACAGAGACACACACTCCGGTGGGCCACATTCTGGACCTCACCGACACGTCTCCGCAGCAGTCGGAGGCAGTGACAGCCCAGGTCTCCGGCACTCGGAGGGCTGCTGGAGATCAGGCACCTGCTGAGTCTGAGTCAGATGATGAGCCTCTGAAAATGGCCATAGCACACATCTAGCTGACTCATTTAAGTTACTTGCCCAAAGTATAATGCCAGGGAGATGCGTCAAGCTCTTTATTGGAAGTTAATACAAATTGCGTTCTGAACTTTTATTCCTCACAAGGCACCATGGTGTAATGCGTGTTCAATTGCCTTGAAGGGTCAGCAGTAATGTTGACTCATCTTCAAATAGCTGTTTTCACTGTTTGTGCCAATGCGCATGGCCTGCAGCCATGATGGTCTCTCTGTCCATGTATGCATCTCTGTGGCAGCAAGACGTGCCTCATTCAGGAAGTCACAACAGGCTTTGCGCTCCTGCGCTGCCTTTCACTTCCCAGAGCTGCTAGCTGCAGCTTTGGCTGCTGATGTTCTCAAAGATTAGGATCTGGTGAAACAGAAGGGTTGGAGGTCCAAGGCCCAATGCTGACCTTGCTCTCGATGTTAGTGGTTGTAAAGGTCTTTCAAATTATTGGCCTGCCTCTAAGGGATAGGAAAAATGCCTTGCCTGCACTTCACTCCTCCTGGAATCTTGTGGCTATCAGTGTCTCACAGGCACATCTTCCATGTCGAGCCGCTTCTATGGCATCCTCTCATTGAAGCTCATCATCATCTTCCTCCTCAGCTTCATGGCCTTCCAGGTCTTCATCGTCCAAGGAGTTCTCAGCCTCCTCTACGTCTCCCTCTAGCAAGTTATCTCCCTTTTGAAGGGCCAGGTTGTGCAGGGTGCAACACACTACGATAATGTGGGTCACGCTCTGTGGAGAGTACTGCAGAGACCCACCCGAGCGGTCCAAGCATTGGAAGTGCATCTTTAGGATGCTGATGGTCTGGTCTATTATGGACCTTATTGAGCTTTGCACAGTGTTGTATCCCTCCTCTGAGGTGCTTTGAGGACAACACATGGGTGCCAGGAGCCATCGTTTCAGTGGGTACCCCTTATCACCTAGCAGCCTACGCTGTAAGCACCACAGCCCATTGAATATCTGAGGCACCTCAGATGATGTATGAGTCGTGGGAGCTCCCAGGATACCTGGCACAAACATGCATGATGTGCTTTTGATGGTCGGACACAGCTGGTCATGTGAGTCGCCTCCATGGGATGGGTCTGACCTCCTTATCCTCTGAGTCTCACTGGGGCTCCCCAGGAATCAGACCTCAGGACTGGCCTCCACTCGAAGTTATGCTAGGCAGCACCAGGTCCTTCTTCTTCTCCTCAAATGGGAGAGAGCCATCAAGAGTGCAGGCTCCATTATTCACTCCCCCTTCTGCCTGTGGACAGATAAGTGCAACAGATTGATGAACAATGGGCAACTATAGTCGACCTCCTAGAAAGCCACTGTCATGCCCCAGAGCTGTGTCTGCGCTACTCACCTTTCTATGATTCAGCGCTTCAGCTGAGGTGCTACCTCACATATTTAGGTGGCCAAGATGCCACCCCAGATACTTGACATCTCAATCCCTGAGAGGTTGGAAGAGGCTTCATTGCATCCATGATATGTTCAACCTTACCAAGGGCACTCCTGCAACGTCTGCTCTGGTATATTGTTTATGCAAATGTAACTCTTTATTCAAATAGGGAGGGAGACAGAAAGCAGAAAACTACAGGCCAATTAGCTTAACATCTGTTACAGGGAAAATGTTAGAAGCTATTACTAAAGATGTAATGGAAGGACACTTAGATAAATTCAAGGTAATCAGGCAGATTCAACACAGTTTTGCGAAAGGGAAATTATGTTTAACCAATTTGTTGGAGTCCATTGAAGGAGTCACATGTGCTGTGGATAAAGGGGAACCAGTGGATATACTATATTTAGATTTTCAGAAGGCATTTGATAAAGTACCACATCAAAGGTTATTGCATAAAATAAAAGCTCATGGTGTAGGAGGTAACATATTGGCACGGATAGAAGATTGGCTGGCCAATAGGAAACAGAGAATAGGCATAAATGGGTCTTTGTCTGGTTAGCAGGATGTGACGCGTAGTGAGCCACTGGGATCAGTGCTGGGACCTCAGTGTTATACAATTTATATAAATGACTTGGATGAAGGGACCATAGGTACGGCTGTTAAATTTACTGATGACACAAAGATAGGTAGGAAAGTAAGTTGCAAAGAGGACATAACGAGGCTATAAAGGGACACATATAGGTTAAGTGAGTGGGCAAAGGTCTGGCAAATGGAGTTTAATGTGGGCAAATGTAAAGTTGTCTATTTTGGCAGGAAGGGTAAAAACGAAGCATACTATCTAAATGGTGAGAGATTGCAGAGCTCTGAGGTTTAGAGGGATCTGGCTGTCCTAGTGCATGAATCGCAAAATCCCATGCAGATACAGCAAGTAATTAGGAAAGCTAATAGAATGTTATTGTTTATTACGAGGGTAATTGATTACAAAAGTAGAGAGGTTATGCTTCAGTTGTACAGGACACTGGTGAGACTACATCTGGAGTACTGTGGGCAGTATTGGTCTCCTTATTTAAGGAAGGATGTAAATGCATTAGAAGCAGTTCGGAGAAGGTTTACCAGGATAATACCTGGAGTAGGTGGATTGACTTGTGAGGAAAGGTTGGATGGGTTAGGCTTGTATCTGCTGGAGTTTAGAAGAGTAAGAGGCAACTTGATTGAAGCTTTTAAGAACCTGAGGGGTCTTGACAGGGTGGATGTGGAGAGGATGTTTCCTCTTGTGGGAGAATCTAGAACTAGGGGGTCACTGTTTAAAAATAGGAGGTCGCTCATTTAAAACAGAGATGAGGCAATTTTTTTTCTCTCAGAGGGTTGTGAGTCTTTGGAACTCCCTGAAAAGGTGGTGGAAGCAGAGCCTTTGAATATTTTTAAGGCAGAGTTAGATAGGTTCTTGGTAAACAGGGAGTGAAAGGTTATCGGGAGTAGGCGGGAGGATACAGTCAGATCAGCCATGATCTTCTTCAATGACAGAGCAGGCTCAAGGGGCCAAGTGGTCTACTCCTGCTCCTAATTCATATGTTTGCATGCCTAACTAGCACTTTTGTTATGGCTGGATGCCCTTTGGCCGTTAGCCATGCCAATTGGAGAAAACACCTTAGAGGCCTTCATTGATCATCTTGCAGATACCCAGCAGCTGTGCTCCTTTAATGGTCAGCTGCAGCTTCCATTCTCACGTTCCTCTCTGTTAATGCTCACACTGATCTACTTTATCGTGACCTCAATGTATCCTGCACTGTCAAGTTAAAGCGTTCCAGACATCAGTGCTTCCAAATGCACCTTCTCAAAACAGTCTTCCAGACTTCTATTAGCTCAGGGTTCACTTCAATGTTGTTACTCTAAGCAATTTGAGGGTGCCCCCTGAGAGGGTCTCTGAGTCCAGCTGTGCGCTCCTCCCACAGAGACTTAGAGCTCTCCCCATGCAGATTCCTTTCCAGTTTCGATTTTAAACTGGGCCGTAACTTTGAGGTCAGGATGGTGGTGCTGCATTTTTACTTCAAGACCAACTTTGACCCTCCCCTGTCAGAGTTTGAGTCCCCTCCCCCGATCTTCCTCAAACCTCACGATGTGCAGGTAAATCTCCCTCCACTGATTCTCCAGCCTCCCCCAGTAACCCTGGATCCCATAGTCATTGTGATAGACATTCCTGCCCTCTCATCTGAACCCATCACTGTTGATGTCCCCATGGCCCATGTGGACCTCACTCTTCCCCATCTTGAGGCTGTGTGCATGGTGACATACAGAGGTGACCCCGCACAAGAGAGCTTTTAGTAACCCCCTCACCTTTACTATGTTTCCCCATTTACAGGTTGCAGATGCTTCCCCTGACCATGATCATCCTATCTGCCACTCACTACTGAGCCAGACACCCCCATCACCTTTAAGTGTGAGACTATGACCAAGCCCTGTATACCAAGCTGTGCCTGATTCCCACTGAGCACACAGGCCTTGCCCCTCCCAGGAATGGGAAGATGACATGCATAGCCCTGTAGCATGGCCCACGGAGCCCCAGGGCTGCGTTAATCTCGCACCCCGATTATTTGTCCACAGAGCCCCAGGGTTGCCTTTAATCTCTCAAGCAGACCTCTTTGTCCCAGTACAGGGACCGTGACTGTCTTTCACTCAATCTTTCTGGTTCCTTCAGGACTGGCTACAGGACCATTTCCCCTCCTGAGTCTCTGTGCAACTCCTCCCCCCTTGTGCAAGACTTCCCCCCATTGACACCACTCATGGGTCTATGTGCATCCCTTCCCTTGCATGCCACACTAACCTCCTCTTTCCTACTCCAGAGTCTGTGTACAGCCCTTCACATTCATGCAATCTGAATCCCATCCATTCCCTTCTATGCCTGCGTTCCAGTGTTTGATGTCCAGCTCCCCCACCCCAATGTCCCCTCTATCTGCCAGCATGTTCCCAACCCCTCTAACCCCACCATACCCCCTTCACCCTCATGTCTCCATCATCCGTTTCTGCCAACCCCCCCCACCCCAATCTCATAGCCATGACATGGTAATGCATGCAGGTAGAGTTCCCATGGTCAGTCAGCAGGAAACCTGACCCAAACTCAGCCCACCGTGAAAATGGTGAGGGGAAAATTCAGACTTGTTTTCCTGCCGGCGGGATTCTAACTTTTGGCCTCTCTCCGAAATTTGTGCTCCTGTCCGCCACGAAACCCACCGCTGGCGGGACCGGGAAATTCAGCCTCTGATCTGAGTGCTGCTTAACATCTGGGACATCACAAATCAATTACAGAAGGCGCAAGATAAGGGCATTCTGCAAATTTACAATGCATTCATATCCAGTCAGCCTACATTTATTTTCATCCACCCCCATCCCCCACTTCCATGTTGACAAGAACATTTGTTCTTGTCCTGGGATGGAAAGTGAATGGTGATATCAAGCCAACTCTTTCATAGGTCATCACTTCTGAAATAGAGAGAGAGAGGTTTTAGTGCTCATCACTTTCTAAAACTCCAATGCGTGCCAATTTGTGAGAAATGAATTGCAAAGTGCACTAGTGATAACAAAGAAATACGTCAGTGTGAAATAGGAGGGTATGCAAACTTGACCATTCCCTCTTTCTTCCTATCCAGGTCCCATCAAATCAGGTGTTTTTTGCAGATGGCCTACGTCCCATCTCCAACACTTAGTTTGCAGCTTAAGGACATACAACTGTAACCCATGGAAACCCACCATTCTATTTGCTTCCTCCTATAAGGTCACAGTGGAAATTGGGAACTCTGCTGGCTGGGAGATGGAAAATTCACCTCTCTATTTTTTGGCACTGTTCATTTGCTTATCAAACATATCGTGCCACCTTACCACTTCCAGTTTTAAACAAAATCTTAGTATCAGGGTTCACTTGCCAATCAATGAACGCTCTTTTCACATACAGTATGAACTGTTGTTTCCCCCCTTATATTGGTGTTCTTGCAAAGTGTCCAGATGAGTGCAAGATGAAAAGCTTTGACATGTCTCTTTTTTTAGCAATGCTCAAGTTCTGTATTACCAAACGACAATATACATTAATTATTAGGACAAATAGATGCCATCTTTCTCCCCCATTTAACCTGCCCTTATCAATTAACTTATTTGTTGCACAGTTAGGTACAAACCAATTGACTTCTTTTCTAAGTATACTGATAACCTGATCTGAAAACTGTTAATTTGTCATGTGGACAGCAAAGGGAAATAGATGTTTGACACCATCAGAAAGCTGAGACAGTGACAAAGGGACCCCTTGCTGCTGGTGCCAGGTGCCCAGACTGGTTATGGGGGGGGATCCCCATTTTCTACAGTGCCCCCCGTTCACTTAGAGAAACAGAAATCTTTGATCTTATTGCCGTGTGCATTGCCCTGCAGATGTGCTCTCGAAGATACTGTGGGAAAGAGCTCGACTCTACGATTAGCGAGAGACAGCCAATAGTGAATTGGCAGGCCATTTTACATTGAAGTCAATGGAAATTAAAATTGGGCACGATGTAAGATGCGGCTCCCTATAAACCGTTTTGCAATAATCATATAAAACCAATATCTATCCCGGTAAGTTTAGATTATACATATGAGCAGGATTTTTACGTGTGCATAGATCAACATCCATGCTACACACAATGGTATTCAAAGTAGCAAATGTATGGCTAGGATGTTACAGTCGGCATGCGGGGGTGGGCCCGACATGCCGAAATGCAAAATGACGTCGGGCGTGCGTCCCGACAACGTCGTGCTGTCTCGCGATGTTTCGATCGGCAGGCGCGCGCTGGAGTCGGCTGCATACCCGCCGATAATTGATAGGCCTATTAAGGCCATTAACAAAGTAATTAATTTCAAGTTTACGCTGCCTGTCCAACATTACGGTGGGCGGGCAGGCGAGAAGGCCAAGCGGCCTTTACGTTTTTTAGGAAGCCTCATCCGCAAGCGGGATGAGGTTTCCTAAAGCTTTTACAAATTAAATGAAAAGTTTTCCTGAAAAATAAAAACATGTCCCATCTCATGTGACACAGTCACATGAGGGGACATGTTTCACTCAATTTTTATTACATTCACTTATTTTTTTTCTAAAGCGCTTCAATCTCCTTGAGGCACGGAACTACCTCAGAGAGATTGAAGCGCTCTTTTGCGCGCACGCTGGACCCAACTCTCACTCCTCCCCCACCCCGCGCCCGCACAGGTAGCACTGAGCGCCACCACTCGTGTATTACGCTGAGCGCCACCGCTCGTATATTACGCTGAGCAGGCCTTAATTGGCCCACCCGCGTAAAATGGCAGTGCGGAGCCAATTGCGGTCGGCTCCACGACTGCCGCCCTCCCGGTCCCGCTGCGTCCGCCCGACACGGGAAAAACTCAGGCCCGTGTCATGCATTAAAAAAACATTTTCATTTTAGCCCAGTGGCTAAATACTATTGCAATTATACAATCGAAGTCTTCCCCATTCTAGTTTCATTGATTTTTTTTAATTGTAATTTCAGGTAACAGTGCAGTTCACTACAGTCCAGGGAGGCAAAGGGACACATTAAGTCATGCAAGTGAGCAATGTAAATGGAGGCTTTCGAAAGTGTAAACTTCAATTTGAAGAACAGCTTTGATTTCCTTTTAACTGAACTTTTCGGTTATACTGCCAGATTGTAGCTGAGCGCAGCAAAACATTCCACAGCCCAGGCAATTAACATTTTACTGTACATTACTGTGTTAACTTTACAGTGCTCTAAGTGAAAGCAGATTGAATCTGCAGATGTGCAACAAGGTCATTGCTGAAGAAAATTGCCCGTTGCTGGCCTGATGTAATAAAGTAGTAATCAGGGCAAGCCTTTATTCATGACACTTTGCAGCGCCAACAACACTCAGGTTCAAGTTCATTTACTGTCAAATTCTTCAGAATCTCAGCAACTTTGTACAGTGTTCCAGTTGTAACCCATCCCTACCCAATTAAAACTTCCAGTGGTTCCCCCCCCCCACCGCCCCCCCCAATAAGAATTCAAACAGTTTTCTTTGAGAGAAAAGGAGCTCCACTTTTAACATAATACTCTAACCTAGCTTTTTGCACACTCTGAACTGATCACAGTTGAGCACAATGAGCACAGAGAGCTGATTCATGATTAAAACAAAAGCTGAGTATATATTGGGGAGGCCAGAAGGGATTGGAAGCGCACTCGAGGTGTACCACTTCTGAAATGTATATCTCACTTTCAGATCATTTGTTCATCTTTTACCTTGCAGTCTCATTCACTTAAGTTTCATAATAAAAGAGCCAAACATCCCTACAACCATCTCGGAACTAAGGGCAGAATTTTCCCGTCGGGGAGCAGGGGTCGGGCCCGCACGCCAACCCCGTGAAATGACATGTGGTGACATCAGGTGTGCGTCCCGACATCACCGCGCGCCATTGCGATGTTTCGCTAGGTGGGCGCATGACTATGTCTGTTGCGCGGCCACCAGTCATTACCAGGCCAATTAAGGTAGTTATGGCTCCAATTGTCCTGGATTTTAAGGCGCCCGTGCGATATTCGGCTCGTCACACGGGCGCAATGGGCTCGCGGCTATCCAGAGCTTTAATGATGCTCATCCACGGGCGGGAAAGAGGGATCATTGTTTTTGCGAATCCAGACATTTAACAGTTAGTGCTCGGAAGTTATTGAAAGTGTGAGGTGGAGAAGTCTCAAACGCGTAGCAGCTGCTTAGACTCCTTCAGGTCAGCACTTTTCAGTGAGGATTTGTTTTGGGGCCTGCAGGTTTCAGGAAGCCTCCCTGAGCCTGGGAATGGGAGGTGATCTCTCCACTGGAGGCACCTCATCTGAGGAGGAAGAGAGGGCTAGAAGGGGGAGGAGGCCAGGAGTGCACATTCAGCCTCCAGGGGAGCCACCTTTGGGAGGCCAGGCTCAGGCACAAGGGGCGCAGGGCCAAGAGCTAGTCCAAGGTGGAAGGGGCTGCAGAAGATGCCACTATCCTGCTGCCAGGGTTTACAGGCGGCAAAGCAGCTACCTCAATATGACTGAGGTGCAGTGCCCAAGGAGGCTCCGACTGTCATGGGAGACAGTCAACTATATCTGTCAGATGATTGGTCCAGAGATATCAGCTAACTGTGTGGGTGGACACCTCATGCCCGTCCCTCTAAACGTCACAGCTGCCCTCAACTTCTAAGCCTCTGGCTCCTTCCAGGGCTCAGTGGATGATCTCTGCGGTGTCTCCCAATCAGCTGTCCACACTTGTGTCAAGTAGGTGACAGATGCTCTGTTCAGGCGTGCATTGACCTTCATCCACTTCCGCTGCGACCAGGCAAGCCAGACAGAGTGAGCCAGAGGCTTCGCGGCCATTGCTGGCTTCCCCCGCGTCCAGGGTGCAATAGACTGTACACATGTGGCCATCAAGGTGCCAGCAGGTGAGCCCGGTGCCTTCATCAACAGGAAGGGCTTCCAATCCATGAGCGTGCAGATAGTGTGTGATCACAGGATGCAGATTCTACAAGTCTGTGCAAGGTACCCAGGCAGCTCCCACAACGCCTACATCCTCAGATACTCCCAGATGCCGGGGCTCTTCAGTGCTCCAGCCCAGCTGGATGGATGGCTGCTGGGTGACAAGGGCTATCCCCTCAGAAGGTGGCTCATGACGTCTCTCCACCATCCAAGAACAGAAGCTGAGCAGCGGCACAATAGGAGCCACGGCACCACAAGGGCTGTGGTGGAGAGAGCCATCTGTCTTCTCAAAATGCGCTTCCAATGCCTGGACCGCTCAGGGGGCGCACTCCAGTACCCCCCAGGTCGAGTGTCGCTGATAGTGGTTGCATGCTGCACTCTCCACAATCTAGCTCTGCAAAGGGGGGACGCTGGACGAAGAAGATGTAGACGGAGTGACTGGGGCTGAGCCCGATGAGTCCAGCAGTGAGTCTGACGATGAGCACACACAGGGAAATGCTGAGGGGGCAGACACTGACCTGGGCATCCTCCAGGGAGGCAGGGATACCCGGGACGCTCTAATCCAAGGAACCTTTAGCTAGCCAAGCACATATGGATCTGCAACATGAGCCTGGCATGTATCCTCCATCCTGGAGACCTCATCTGTCTGGATAGGAGGATTGGCGATGGGCGCAGTGAATAAACCTAAAAGTCACACAAATCAGTCATCAAATCTCAGGAATCCATGCACCATTCCAAATAAAGAGGCACCTACAGCCATCTGAGACAACATTAATTTAATATTGTTACCAAACTCTCATCAAATTACAGAAATCAAAATGCGTTAGACTTCACACAAAGTTCTAATCAGCTCTTGGTGGGGGTGACAACAGAAAACAACCAGTGATGAGTTCAGGGTGTGCCTAAGGTGCCTTCATCTTTCGGTTTTGGGTGCTACGTCTTTGTGGTGCCCGGTTGCTGGCAGTGGCATCTGAGACAGCCTCCTCTCTCCGATGTCCTGTTGGCCTCGATGACCGTGGCGGACGTCCTCTGGCCCATCAAGCCTGTGCTTTCCCCACCTGGGAGGGATATGCCAGCTTTGCAGCTGGCATCTCCCCAGTTGTCTCAGCCTCATTGGGTGCCTCGGTCACTGGCAGAGGGGCGGAGGAGCTGCTGCCCTCGTTCGGAGCACCCTGAGAGGTACCAGCAGAGATGACAGGCAGCTGCTCCGCCGATGTAAGGTCCCTTTGGCCCTCCCTGCTCACCATAGATGAATGGGCACAGAGATGGGATACCTGGTGGCCAAACCACCGCCCACATGGGCACTGACCAGATAAAGTCAATGCCCCTGTGAGGGCGTGCATGTCCGAGCGCAACCCCAGGAACCCCTGATCCTGTCCCTGGAGCTGCCTCTCCATGAGAGTCGCCACTCTCTCCATGGAGGAAGCTTGGCGCTCAGCTATGATGCTCAATGTATCGGCCACGGCCCACGTAGTCTCCTCCACCATGGACACCAAGCTAAGCAGAGCCTCATGTATCTCCACCACATGTTCCTGAACACCTGGCCGCATGTCAGCACTTGGCTGCATCGCCCACGACTCCAGAGGCTGATCATTTGCCACAGACTGAGCACGTGCCTGGGTCCCTTCAGTCCTCCGACTGCAGGTGCCATCGGCACTCCCTGTCTCCGCCAGCTGCTCCAGCGACTGTGAAGTGCCCTCACCGCTGTGACCCGGGACACTAGCCGAAGATATGATGCCCACCGAGGTGCCAGCATCTGTGCTGGTGCCTGCCTGACAGAGATGGTGTGATGCTTCCAATGGTGCAACTTCATGCCCCTCAGGTGTCAGAGGGGGTCCCTGCTGCTCCTGCTCCTGGCCGTGCACCGATGGTGCTGAAAGGAAGAATAAGGAAATGCCAATGTACATGTCTGTTCCCCGGCTCATCAAACGCTCATCATTCCACACGCACTGGGCAAGCCATGTTGATAACATCACTCACTTAACAATCAGCAATGGCATTGATGTTGGGAGACCACTGGTGATGTGAGTGCTGGCCATATATACCTGCCTGTGGAACCGCAATCTCTCCGGCTCCAGTGGACCTGTGTGTGTGCCGCCTCTACAAGTCCAATGCCTCCTGCTCAAAGCAGCTGAGCATCAATACCTGGGCTGGCCCAACGCCAGTCCTCAGCCACTCGGCGCTGTTATGAGAATTCTTTTCCTGCAACTGAAAAATTGCAATGATAAGCGATACTTGTACCGTTAATCTCCTGGCGGCCGGCCCACCCCAAGCCCAGTTGGCCATTGCAGGTCTGCAGGGCATCCTTTCACCCGCTGGTGACTGGCACTCACACTACCATGCCTGGTCCTTTCCCCACCACCTCCCCACCACCCTCACATGCTGCCCTAGTCACAGTTGGGAGCACACAGTTGTACCAGCCATTGCAAGGAGGCACAATGAGGTGGAGCACAGAGAGCAGCACATCCATATGTGCCACAGGACCTTGAAGATCCCCTCACACCATGTCATCACCCTGACTTCCACATGTCTTGGAGCTTGACCAGTGCGCCTGGGTGCAGCTCCTCCAGGTTGAACCCATGACAGTCATGTGGGTGTCACTGCACCACATGCTGCGAGTGCAGAACCCATCTCATCTCAGCCCTCTCATGCTGATGAACGCATAGGCAATCTCTGCTGGGCGACGCAGCTAAGGACACATGCCGTCACTAACTCATTGCACTCAGGCCACTCAGACATGGGTGGTCCACCAGCAGGGGAGGAGGTTACATGATGGGTGCAGTGAACGATGCCAACATGCTGCTCACCCTTCCCATGCACAGCAGGTCATTGAAGCGCTTGCGGCACTGGGTCCATGAGCACCACACCACATTGTGGGAGCTCACAAACTCTGCAACCTCCTCCCACACACACACTGTCAAGTGGGATGGCCTCCTCTCCCCGTCCTCGGGGACAAGCACATCCCGCCGTGTTACCACCTCTTCGAGGAGGGCAGCAAGGCACTCATCAGGAAACCTGGGCGCACACTGGCCACCCGCCCTACCCTCCTGCATGTTTGTATAAGATGTGCCTTGCCCTCCAACCTCTGACCATGTACAGCAGCCTTGGTGCGGCTGCAGCTTGGCCTTTAACCGGGCTGCCAGGCTCCGCCATTGGACCCGGCGGAGATTGCTGTTCCGCCTGCGCCCGCCCACTCCCGCCGTCCCCGGGAGTCGCCAAACACGCTGGGCAGGCCTTAATTGGCCCACCCATGCAAAATGGAGGCGCAGTCCCGATAGCTGCCGGTGATTGGGACCTCGCCCGCCAGCGCCCATACCCGCGCTCCCCGCCCGATATATGGGGAAAATTCTCCCCTCTGTAGCAGAGTGCTTAGACAAAAAAAGAGTCTAGAAGTAATCGACTAAGAAATCTGTGGCTTAAAGCATGTACTGTGCTAGTTGTTCTTCCGCCCCAGCTGAAAAACGCTTTGAAGATTATAGCTGCTTCCTGTGTGGAGTTACTGTTTCCCTCACCCCACCCCCACCCGCCCCCTAACGACCATTTCCCATCGATACCCACAGAAGCCTACCTTCTTAACCACTGTTTTAACGGTTTCTCACCACTTCCACCTCTTGCACTTTCTGCAGATAGTGTGGTGTCTATTTTGGTGGGTGTTCATACAATGATGTCCAGGTGAAGCTGCTGAGCTAGATAAGATCTCTGAGGACAGGAGAAAGAAAGCTTTGCGTGATAATCCCTTCTGATTATGGCATGTGTCACCTAAAGCAGTAATAGACACATTAAATCAGAAAAAATGTTAATCATTTCACCTGAAGAGGCTTTCAGGATTTTCATGTTTCATATTCATTTTTATTTTACGGGGGAGGGCGGTGGAGTGGGGGAGGGGAGGTGGTGGGGCGGTGGATGAATTTCGGAGTTCCTTATCTCACTCTTCAAAATAAAGCCTAAAGGTGCAGTGTTAAATCACTGGTTTTCTTTTGTCTGAGAGGTATTAAAAAAATGTTTTATCAATGTTATAATATGTATATTATCCCACCAGCTCCAGCCCAAGTTCAAAGCCTTGACATTCAATCTCACTTTACTTCAATAGGGGAAGTTCCATTAAGTGTTTTGGCTAAGCAGCTAGGTAAGGCATTGAGTAAAAACAGAAGGGTCAAATTGAAGGGCTGGGAGGAACAGAGTTAAAGGGGAGAAACAAATAAATTGGAGTAACGGCCACAACTCAAAAACACAAAATAAAACCCCTGGTCCAATGTCCAATGGAAGTCTAGATGAATCTATTTTATTTGTGCCTTTGTAAAAGGGATAACACTATAATTTTTAGAAGCAGTCATCAATATTTTCATGCTATTAATATAAAATATAGCAGATTATTAAATGGAAACATCTTTGTTATTGCTTTTATTGTCGATAAGACAATCTTGCTTTTTATTTTGGCCATTTCCAAATTCCTGATTCCTCTCATGCTTTTCCCTAATTTTACAAACGTACGAATGCTTTAATGCTGGCCATCCTATGACTCATGGTTCAAATCATTTTTTTGTTATTATAAAATATATTTGAATTGGCAAATGTACAAATGTGGTTACACAGGACCTACTGGAAATATAAATAACACTCTCAGAACTGTGAATGCCGTTTTTACAAATGTTAAAATACTTCTGAATTTTGTTTTAGATATCTCATTCATCAACATTTCAATCTATTTATCATTCATACTGCTGCTTTGCAATGTTGACTCTTTAAAAAAAAAAATCAGGAACACATTGCACATTGTACAAGTAATCTGACATCAACTTTCTTCTCATCAACTCACACTGATTTAGTGACTCCTATGCAGTCTGAACAGTGCTTAAAACCCAGGCATTTTCATCACAATGGCCCATTAAGAAACTGTCAGGGTGAACATCATTTTGTTTTTTTTAATTTCTGTACAAAATAATTGAATCATTTTGTTTGAACAGCGAATGCTGATGACACTGTTGGCGGGAACTGGCATGGAGGAGTTAATCGGGCCTGACAGGATGAGTGAGCAGAATTAGTGCGCTTCAGCGCTCACGTCATTTCAACAGTGTACAATAATTCAGCTCCTCTTGCTTTGCTTGGTTCAGTGACTCGAAGGCCGTTTCCCTGATGGCGTCATCATCATTCACTCTTAAAACAGAAATATTTTACACATAAAAGCGCAAGGAAGTCAGTGAAAATGAAAGATGTTTAAATGAAGCCATGCTTTCTCGTAACAATGATGCTGACCGTAAGACAGCTTTCAAACAACTGCTAGAAAACATTATTAACACCTTAACCAAGGTACCGCTGTGGAATATCGGAATCTCTGTTTGGTTCAAAGAACACTAGCTTATGAAAAATACAAGTTGGTATCAAAGGGCATGTTCTTAGATTAACATTTTGGACATTTTTTACATTAAAAATGCAGGAGTTTGAAGAGACAGAGCCCGAGACCATCTACCAGGCTGAAAACTTGATTGGGAAAAATGGTGCACAGCAATTCACACCTGAGTTGTCCTGGCAGAGTCTCTGGGGTCACCCAGATCTACATGATGACTGTGAGCTCCCAGTGTCAGAAACAGTGCTCACTGGGGACCGTGTGTTTTAGGGGTTGTGGGATTTAAAGGGATGCAGCAGCTCAAAGGGGTAGCACTCCAGACGGACAGAGTACAGCAGCTCTGAAAGTGCTTCCAAGGAAAGATGCCTGATGGGATTTCAGGAAGGCACAGGGCCCCTGGGTTTGCCAATGATGAGACGATGGAAATGCATCTCAATGAATTTAGGAAGTGAGCTAAAAGGCTGGCAGGGGCAGACGTTATTTGCAATCATGGCAAAGAGGCTGGCACAGCATGCAGCGGCAAATGGCGAATAGGGCAGTCAGTGCCAGCTCCAGTGAGCCCACGTCTGGCAATGAAATGTCACAATCAGTTTAATGGCCTTAACCAGCCGGCAAGTCAGGGGGAGGCAGCCACATCTCCTGTGGATCGACTGAAGAAAGCATGTCTGTAACTTACCTTGTGTTGAAGCATCAAAACCTGTGAGGCCTTTAACACTCATTGGTCTGCTACTCTGAGGATTCCTTCATTCATCAGGTAAGTGCTTCTCTTTTATCTCATCGTGTTGCACTCTGAGTTACATGTCAGCTAACTAGATCACAAAACCTAGATTAGGATACCTTCATGTCACGCCTATTGAAAGTGATATGTGAACTCTGCTGTGCAGCAACCCATTCTAAACCTCTTCCTCTTTCCTGCTTTAGATGTCCCTGAGGAAGAAGCAACTGCTGGCCCCTTGCATCCAAAACTTGTCAGCACGTCAAATCACTGGCTGCTACTCACCCTTCTCATCTCAGTCAATGGCCCAGTGACTTCTACCCAATGAGAATTAGAGAGAGGGGGATGAATTGGGTGGAACACAAAATACAGGCAACAGGAGTCGAATGCACAAAGGAAGTTGTCGCTGACTGGAAAGGTATAGAAAACACTGCCCCTCATTAAACAGCCTGCGGGCTAAGATTTCAGGGCTCCTACCTTTAAAAGAAGAATGTTTCTATGGTGTGAAACTGCATCAGATACCAGAGGGCTTCAATACCCACAGCTACCCGGCTTAGTACCACTGCCAACTCTGTAGCATGTGGCAGGTCCAAGCAGATCTGTAGTTAAGTTTCCCATTAGAGAGATGCTGCAAGGGGGAGAGAGGCTTCCTCCATACACAGCTGTGCAGAGGCCTGGGGCACCAGGCTGGACAGAGCTGCCTCTTTCAGGAACCGAGAAACTGAGGCTGGTTTACAGACAAGCATATTTGGGTGTCTGTGAGCTTCTTGGTACCATCTGGTCTGCTTTCTTCCAGGTTCGTGATCCGATGGATCCAGTAGCCCCAAAGAGAGCCATGGAAGAAATGCATCACATAATGCTGACACTTCTCAGGCAAGCAGTATTTTCGTGTGTGTGCTCTCAGTCACTTCCCTCAGATTAGGGCACTTGGCAGAAAGGGGCAGGGCCAGACTGCATATGGAGCAACAAGGGATATTGTCTTCACCAGGTCACTCTCAGGATCTAGGTGCTCTGAGATGAGGACTACTATTTTTTTTTTATTCATTGACAGAAGGTGGACATCGCTGGTAAGGCCAGTGCTTATTGTCCATCCCTAATTGCCCTTGAGAAGGTGGTGGTGAGCTGCCTTCCTGAACTTCGTCTGGTGCAGATACACCTGCAGTGTTGCTGGAGAGGGAGTTTCAGGATTTGATCCAATGACAGTGAAGGAACAGTGATATAGTTCCAAGTCAGGATGGTGTGTGGCTTGGAGGGGAACTTGCAGGCGATGGTTTTCCTATATGTCTGCTGTCCTTGTTCTTCTGGGTGACAGAGATTGCTGCTTTGGGATATATTGTCAAAAGAGGTTTGGCATGGTGTAGAAGGTGCACACAGCACCCATGGTGCAGCGGTGGCAGAGGGAGGGAATGTTTAAGGTGGTGGATGGATGGGGTGACGATCAAGCAGGCTACTTTGTCCTGGATGATGTGAAGCTTCTTGAGTGTTGTTGGAGTTGCATTCAACAGACAAGTGGAAGTATTCCATCGCACTCTAGACGTGTGCCTTTTAGATGGTGGACAGGCTTTGGGGAGTCAGGAGGTGAGTTACTCAGCACAGAATTCCTAGCCTCTGACCTGCTCTTGTAGTTCCCCAGTATTTATATGACTGGCCCAGTTAGTTTTCTAGTCAATGGTAACCCCCAGGATGTTGATGGCAGGGATTCAGTGATGATAATACCACTAACTGTCAAGGGCTGTTGCTTAGAAACTCTCTCATGGAGATGGTGTGATTGTTACTCAACACTTATGAGTTTTAGTAAGCTGATATTAACAGACAGTACACAAGTTAAAAGCAAAGAACTGCGGATGCTGGAAATCCAAAACAAAAACAAAAACAAAAATACCTGGAAAAACTCAGCAGGTCTGGCAGCATCGGTGGAGAGGAACACAGTTAACGTTTCGAGTCCGCATGACTCTTCAACAGAACTAAGGAAAAATAGAAAAGAGGTAAAATATAAGCTGGTTTAATGGTGGGGGGGAGGTTGGGACAAGAAGAGCTGGATAGAGGGCCAGTGATAGGTGGAGATAACCAAAAGATGTCACAGACAAAAGGACAAAGAGGTGTTGAAGATGGTGATATTATCTAAAGGAATGTGCTAATTAAGGGTAGAAAGCAGGACAAGCAAGGTACAGGTAGCCCTAGTGGGGGTGGGGTGAGGTGGGGTGAAGGAATCGAAACAGGCTAAAAGGTAGAGATAAAACAATGGATGGAAATACATTTAAAAATAATGGAAATAGGTGGGAAAAGAAAAATCTATATAAATTATTGGAAAAAACAAAAAGGAGGGGGAAAATCAGAAAGTGGGTGGGGATGGAGGAGAGAGTTCATGATCTAAAGTTGTTGAACTCAATTAGGCTGTAAAGTGCCTAGTCGGAAGATGAGGTGCTCTTCCTCCAGTTTGCGTTGAGCTTCACTGGAACAATGCAGCATGCCAAGGACGGACATGTGGGCAAGAGAGCAGGGTGGAGTGTTGAAATGGCAAGCGACAGGGAGGTCTGGGTAATGCTTGCGGACAGACCGAAGGTGTTCTGCAAAGCGGTCACCCAGTCTGCGTTTGGTCTCTCCAGTGTAGAGGAGACCGCATTGGGAGCAACGAATGCAATAGACTAAGTTGAGGGAAGTGCAAGTGAAATGCTGCTTCACTTGAAATGAGTGTTTGGGCCCTTGGACGGTGAGGAGAGGGGAAGTGAAGGGGCAGGTGTTGCATCTTCTGCGGTTGCATGGGAGGGTGCCGTGGGAGGGGGTTGAGGTGTAGGGGGTGATGGAGGAGTGGACCAGGGTGTCACGGAGGGAACGAAGGGAAGATGTGTTTTTGTGGTGGCATCATGCTGGAGTTGGCGGAAATGGCGGAGGATGATCCTTTGAATGCGGAGGCTGGTGGGGTGATAAGTGAGGATAAGGGGGACCCTATCGTTTCTGGGTGGGAGAAGAAGGTGTGAGGGCAGATGCGCGGGAGATGGGCCGGACACGGTTGAGGGCCCTGTCAACGACCGTGGGTGGAAAACCTCGGTTAAGGAAGAAGGAGGACATGTCAGAGGAACTGTTTTTGAAAGTGGCATCATCAGAACAGATGCGACGGAGGCGAAGGAACTGAGAGAATGGGATGGAGTCCTTACAGGAAGCGGGGTGTGAGGAGCTGTAGTCGAGGTAGCTGTGGGAGTCGGTAGGCTTGTAATGGATATTGGTGGACAGTCTATCACCAGAAATTGAGACAGAGAGGTCAAGGAAGGGAAGGGAAGTGTCAGAGATAGACCATGTGAAAATGATGGAGGGGTGGAAATTAGAAGCAAAATTAATAAATTTTTCCAGGTCCAGCGAGAGCATGAAGCAGCACCGAAGTAATCATTGATGTACCGGAGAAAGAGTTGTGGGAGGGGGCTGGAGTAGAACTAGAACAAGGAATGTTCCACATACCCCATAAAGAGACAGGCATAGCTGGGGCCCATGGAGGAAGTGAGGAGTTAAAGGAAATATTGTTCAGTGTGAAAACAAGTTCAGCCAGACGGAGGAGAGTAGTGGTGGATGGGGATTGTTCGGGCCTCTGTTCGAGGAAGAAGCGGAGAGCCCTCAGACCATCCCGGTGGGGGAACTCAATTTACATCCACATATCCCTACCACTCAAGTGGCACCTAGGAAGAACACTCTCCTAGGGTAAAGCTTTCCCACTCCCCACGTTAGGATTAGTGATTTGTTGCATGGGGAACAAACATTTACTTCCCCCACCAGATAAATTTTAATTATTGAAACTACTCTGAATTATTTAAGCTACCATGAGCTGCTTAATTTTACCCCAGAGATACAGTTTGACTTAGAGACAACCAGCTTCACTGATGCTTTCTTTGGTTTATGTTTAGAAATTCAGTCAATTCACTTCCTATAAGTTATCCTTTAGTTTTCTTCACAGTGAGAAAGTTGAAAGCTGAAAAAGTTTAAAAAAGCTTTTTGGTTTGTTTTTTTCAAGTTATTTGAAACCCATGTGGAAATGCAGACTTGGAATTATTGGGTTGGACTTTGCTATTCTTCTGACTGCTTTAGTTGCTCCTGGGTTGCTATCCATGTCAATCATCTTCTTTGGCTCCAAATGGTAATTAAAAATCTTTATCTTCTGAGTTGATTGAACATTCTTAGAGCCTTTGTTTGTAAGGTCCATCCCCCTGTTTGTAAGGTCCATCCCTTTGCTGTTAATGTGAGATCGTTGAATTAGCCTCGATTTTAAAAACCTTAAAACAATGTAAACCATAACTTTTGGGACTTTAATATGAAGTCACAATTGTTCTTGGGGAAAATGTCAGCAATTATTATGTCCAGCAGCAAGCCTGGCCATTCACTATCCATTATAACTTCCAAGCCCAGTCACTTTTCAAGCATTGCTAACATTATTGACAGAACTAAGCAATTTTTTAGGTTAAAATAAATGTTTTTTTATTAAGACATAGGGACAAATTGAAGCATGTTCTATTAAAACTCTATGGTTAGGATCATTCGGCCCCACTGTGGTGTGTCTCTTCCACCCCACCACCCCCGCCCCCCATCACCTCCCCCCCACCAGCAGATGCAGCAGGCCAGTTAAATCTCCATTCAGTTCGGCAGGACCGTAATATTCTGCAATGCGGGAGGGGGCCGTAAAATCCTGGCCTATATGAAGTAATTTCCGACCAATGTATCTGCAAGGGTATTTATAATTTATACAATGAAAGCCACCAGGTGTTTAATTGTTTGCCCAGGCTTAAGGGAAGAGGCACAGAGTATGTGCTCTTTATATTTTATGACCTTTTATTTTCCTGGCTTAATTTCTCCACTTAATCCTGCTAAACACTATACTCTCCCAAGCCCCCTGTGCTGCCACATCCCAGCAATTCCCCATGGAGTGAAATGCCACAATCCATCCCCCAATACTGGCAAACACTAGGTGCCACTTTATTGTCTGAATGGTGGACACGGTGTCATCAAATTTTTAAGCCAACTTATATAAAAGGAAAGATACAAATAAGAGATAAAGGTTCACATATGTCTGGGTGTCCACTTATGATCGTGGGCATCCTTCCATCTGTGTAAGATGATGGACATGCAGTAAATCAAATCTGTTGGGGATGGGGTAGCTTGATATGGTGTACTTTTGCTGATTGTTCACTATGATAAGCTACACTTAAACAGATAGACAGTAAAGAGCTGTCTACAATATGCAGCGATGTATTTATATAACTTTAGAATTTAATTATTTCCTAACCCACCTGGAGTGAGTGGGTCTAAGGAAACTACTATTCACTTATTTTCCAGGAACTAACTACTTAACTGTCTCTGAAGAGATCTCATGCAAGTCTTTTCCAAATTCTTTCACTGGAGTTGAGTAATAATTGTCTAGTTCCAGATGCTGCCATCCCTCCTTGCAAAAATATAACCTTTAATTAAATGACAACTGTCACAGGAGATCGACTGTTAAAAATGTTAATATAATATAAATCATACAATGATTTACAAATCATATGATTTAGAACCAAAAAAAATCTCATTGTGGACACAAACAGTGTGAGCAAGAGATGGACTTAAATAGGTGATCAGAACATTATTTGATTTATGGTAGGGTCTACGATTAGCATTTAGCCCCATCTTAGATCTGCTTAGTTAAGGCACAGATTGTGGTGCTCTAAAATAATTCCACGTTTTTGCCATAACCTAGCATTTTAATCGCATTAATTTATTCACTTTAGTAATGAGACAGAGCGGAGAAATCTGCTAATCTATGATATTGAGAGAAGTGTAGCATTTGATTTGTGAATCCAACCAGATCACAGGGATCATTACACAGTGCTCATAGAAATCAGGCCAATCATGGCAAGAGGCAGTGGCAATAGTGACCGTTGCAAATTATTATGTACCATTCAGACTACAAAAAAAACTCAATGCTCAAACACACACATACACACACAAACAATTCCTCCTGTGACATTCCTTTCTGAAACTATTTTTGTCTGCACTTTGTTCACATTCTCCAGTTTTACAAGAGAAACATGGTTAATTGAGAGCTTTCTGCCTTTTGATTTTCTGTGTGGTTTCCTACATAATCAGAGTCTTAGCCTACATAAAACCTATGTTTAAACTCAGTAAATTTGGACATTCGTGTAAACCTGAGCAGCCTCCCAAATCCTCAGACTGTCTGGTGGTTTTTTCCTCTCTCTGTACATACAGAGGGTTCATTCTCTGGGTGGATGCAGCACATTTCTGGAGACCTTTTTTTTTCAACTGTTCTGATCCAGCCTCACTGCTCAGCCTGTCCCCTGATGAAGTCAGTCTTCCATTTCCTGCCACAGGATATTGTACATTAAATCCCAGTTATAAATCAGCCAGTCGGCCGCTAGTTATATAAAAGAGCTTCAGATCCCAATATGACGTATGTCAGGCTTTTTTGGGTTTTCTTCCACTGCACCATAGGTAAGACATGCACAGACTCCTGAATGCTCTGGTGGGAGGAGAGGGGGGAAAAAATCAATTAAATAACACCTTGCTGTCCAAATAAATCAGTCAGGGTGCAATTCAAAAGTCCCACTAATCCATAAGGAACCAATCTCAGAGCACTCAGCTGATCAAGCGGCCCAGACTTCCACAGTGCTGATACATTGTACAATACTTTCCAGTGTTCTCTACCTTTCAGCCTAACAGCATCTCTCAGATCAATTGAAATGAAGTAGGTTGCAATGCACTTTTTTGCTCGCCCCTGCATCTCAAGTCTTCCTTAAACATGTGTTACAGATTAAGGGCAGGGACGTCATCTTCCAGAGGTTGCTTTGTTCTGCTCTCAGACTTTACTAGTAGGTTTAACTTCCAATAGCAAATGGAAGCTTTGAGTACAATTGCATCGTTCAAATTACATTCTCCCCAGCTTTTTCCATCCGAGTTGTTTTCTTACCAAATATTCTTAATGGTTAATGAATAAAATGGTGAGTTTTCACACCCTCACCACCCAGGCATTTGGAAACAAAGGAACTATTCACTTTAGTTCAAGGACTGTTCTATAATACATACCTTTCCTGAAGTACTTAATTCAGTATTTCACCGTTGCAGAAATGGTCATAGATCCAGAGATAGAAATGTGTGTTGCAAATTGTCAGGAATTTTGACTGTTGAGAGTAGGAAGAAATTGAAGTCAAGTGGCACAGGAAAAAGAAATATCCCTGATGAATGCTTGTATGTGAGTGCTCCTCTGGCCTTATTTGCACTGCTGCGAATTCAAATATTAAAGTCTTCCACCAACATGCTGCCCTTATGAATGGGAATCGCATAAAACAGATGGAATCTAGTGGGGATTGGAGCAGGGTCGTAAAAACGATCATCAGCAATTAAAACACAAAGGGACCATTCAGAAACAATTTCACAGCCACCAGAACCTAGTGCTACACTGGGAACCTCAGCATCACCACAATAAGCCAATAGAAGGGTCAAACACTTAACAGCAGCTGCCTTGCAACATCATTACAAGCTGCTCAGGAGATATAAAGTAATGTATAGTCAGCCCTAAGTTTAAAACCAGGCTGCCTGGCAATTTTATTCTCGCATGATGTCTGAGCTGAGCTTTGTGGAGTGCAGTGGAGATACCACCTGAACAATGAAAAGAGTTTGTCCTAACTGCGGCCTTGGAATAATGAACTTTGCCCCGTCTATATTGCCCATCACAGCAAGTTAAATCCATTAACTCATTCAGTGCACACGGCCATTTATATGTTACTTAGCACATCCCATGTCCATTCTGCAAATGCAGTAGTGGCACCATCTGACATTGTCCAGGAATCAGAAAAAAAAGGTGGGAATTACGCCAAATGGCACCATCAGTCACTGAACAAGCTAAAGCAACTGCCTTGCGTGGGGCAGGCCACTGTAAAAGCATTGGTCAATTCTTCCTAATGGGTTACCGATAAGCCTGCACTTATTGAAAACATTTGTCTCATTCACCATTAAAAACGATAACTTGAATTCAAAATTAAAAAGATATACACCTTTGGAAGCTGGCTGCCAGAAGATTGTCAAAATGATTGAGCTGTCCAGATTTTCTGGCTTGTCATGGTGATATAAACAATTTCAAGCATGTCAAGATTTTTCAAGCTCTGCTGATCTGAAGACAGAATAGAATGTGCAATCTTAATATAGAGGACCTCTACATTATCTCAGTTTTTGCTTAAAAGTATCAAGGTGGTTTAGCTGGGCCTGGCTTACAAGCCAAAAAAAAACCAAGCTAACATTTCACTTCTGAAGGGAGACAGGGAGGTTGGGAAGGCTGCCAGAGAGGGGCTTATGCAGCTCCCTCCATCCACCAGGCCCCTTCATCACTCTCCGCCCAGCCCAAACCGTCCAATCCTCATAACAAATCATACAGACAGCAAGACATCTTAAATGAGGGTGCTTTACCGATCTCTTTGAAGTGGGTTTTTGTCACCCGATTGGTAGAATTCTCCACCCCTAAACCCTGAGCACAGGGAAAAAGTGCAGATTTTACAAAGCACAGTCTTGGGAGTGTTTGAGCGGGGATGCCTTCTGGGTCTCCATTGTACAAAAGTTCTTTCCCCCCCACCCACCCCCATCCCACCATCCCAACCCCAAAGTTTAATGCTGTTAAAGTGATCAATAAAAACCTGTTACCCATTGCTGTTCTGAAAGGATTGTTGGCATTAACTATTTTAAACTATTTGGCCTAACCACCCAAACTACCACAACTCTTTTTCTAGTAAAATGATAATATGTTTTAAACTCTTGAAAACAGCATCATAGAAAGCATTGTACAAGATACACAGGTTGCAGCCATCTTGGGTATTGCAGGAAGTACAAATAATTAAGAAAGACTTTGCACCTTTCATGGGCTCAGATGCCCAATGTTTCTTCACAACCAATACTTATGAAGTTAGTCACCTTTGCAATGTAGGAAATGCAGCAACCCAATTTGCACACAGCAAGCTCCCACAAACAGCAATGAGATAAATGACCATCACCTGATTTTTCTTCAGGTTGATTGAGAAATAAATATTGGCCAGAGCACTGGGGAGAAATTCCTGCTCAAAATAATGCAATGGAATCTTTTATGTCCACATCAGGGGGCAGAGACAGCCTTAATTTGACATCTCATCTGAAAGATAGCTTTTCCATCAGTGCAGCACTCCGTATTCTAAACTGAGGGGTCATCCTATAACTATGGAGCCAAAATTAAATCCTTAAACAACTGACTCAGAAGTGAGTGTGCTATTAATGAGCTACAGCTCAGTGCTGTTGGTAACAGCCTGTCCAAACATTGTATGGCAATTACTCAGCTCGTTATTGTCCTCAGCAGGAACATAATTGATCTGTTCTCCAGGTGTACAGCTACAGTATTAACCAGCTCTCCAGGTGTAGAGCTACAGTATCGAACACTCTCCTGGTGTAGAACTATAGTATTGACCAGCTCTCCAGTTGTATAGGTACAACATTGACCAGCTCTCCCAGTGTAGAGCTACAGTGTTGGCCAACTCTCCAGTTGTACAGATACGGTATTGACCAGCTCTACATATGTAGGGCTACAGCACTGACCAACTCTCCAGGTGTAGAGCTACAGTATTGACCAGCTCTCCAAGTTTAGAGCTACAGTATTGACCAGCTCTCCAAGTTTAGAGCTACAGTATTGACCAGCTCTCCAAGTTTAGAGCTACATTATTGGCCAGCTCTACAGCTCTAGAGCTATAGTATTGGCCAGCTCTCCAGGTGTAATGCTACAGTATTGACCAGCTCTCCAGTTTAAGAGCTACAGTATTGACCATCTTCCCTGAGGAGCTACAGAATTGACCAACCACCAGATGTAGGGCTACAGTATTGACCAGCTCTCCAAGTGTTGAAGATTACAGTACTGACTAGCTCTCCAGGTGCTGAGCTGTCGTATTGGCCAGCTCTACAGGTGTATTGTTACAGTGTTGACCAGCTCTCCAAGTGTTGAAGATTACAGTACTGACCAGCTCTCCAGGTGCTGAGCTGTCGTATTGGCCAGCTCTACAGGTGTATTGTTACAGTATTGACCAACTCTCAGGGTGTAAAGTCACAGTATCAAACAAGCTTCCCAGGTGTGGAGCTGCAATATTGAACAGCTCTCCAGTTTTAGAGCTACACTAATGACCAACCCCCAGGTGTAGAGCTACAGTAGAGATTGCCGCAGATGCATCAGTCCATGACAGTATTGGTAGGAGAGACCACCGCACAGTCATTGTGGAGACAAAGTTCCACGTTCACATTGGAGGCACTACCACCTTGCTAAATGGGATAGATTTCGAACAGATCTAGCAACTCAAGACTGGGTACTCATGAGGTGCTGTGGGCCGTCAGCAGCAGCAGGACTGTACTCAAAAACAATCTGTAACCTCATGGCCCGGCATATTCTCCACTCTACCATTAGCATCAAGCCAGGGGATCAACCCTGGTTCAATGAAAAGTGCAGGAGGGCATGCCAGGAGCAGCACCAGGCATACCTAAAAATGAGGTGTCATCCTGGTGAAGCAACAACACAGGACTACTTGCATGCCAAACAGCATAAGCAGCAAGTGATAGACAGAGCTAAGCGATCCCATAACCAATGGATTAGATCTAAGATCTGCAGTCCTGCTGCCTCTAGTTGTGAATGGTGGTGGACAATTCTCACTGGAGGAGGAGGCTCCACAAATATCCCCATCCTCAATGATGGGGGAGCCCAGCACATCAGTGTAAAAGATAAGGCTGAAGCATTTGCTACAATCTTCAGCCAGAAGTGCTGAGTGGATGATCCATCTCAGCCTCCTCTGGAGGTCCCCAGCATCACAGACACCAGTCAAGAGCCAATTCGGTTCACTCCACGTGATATCAAAAAACAGGTGAAGGAACTGGATAGTGCAAAGGCTATGGGCCCTGACAACATTCCAGCAATAGTACGAAAGACTTGTGCTCCAGAACTTGCCGAGCCCCTAGCCAAGTTGTTCCAGTACAGCTACAACAATGGCATCAACCCAGCTATGTGCACAATTATCCAGATGTGTCCTGTACACAAAAAGCAGGACAAATCCAACCCAGCCAATTACCGCCCCATCAGTCTACTTTCCATCATCAGTAAAGCAATGGAAGGGATCACCAACAGTGCTATCAAGCAGCATTTGCTTAGCAATAACCTGCTCGCTGACGCCAAGTTTGGGTTCCGCCAGGGCCACTCAGCTCCTGACCTCATTATAGCCTTGGTTCAAACATGGACAAAAGATCCGCACTCCCGAGGTGAGGTGAGAGTGACTGCCCTTGACATCAAGGCCTCATTTAACCGAGTGTGGCGTCAAGGAGCCCTAGCAAAACTGGAGTCAATGGGAATTGGTGGTAAAATCTCTGCTGGTTGGAGTCATACCTAACACAAAGGAAGATGGTTGTGGTTGTTGGATGTCAGTCATCTCAGCACCAGGACATCACTGCAGGAGTTCCTTAGGGTAGTGTCCTAGGCCCAACCATCTTCAGCTGCTTCAACAATGTCCTTCTTTCCGTCATAACGTCAGAAGTGGGATGTTCACTGATGATTGCATAATGTTCAGCACCATTCACAACTCCTCAGACACTGAAGCAGTCCATGTCCAAATGCAACAAGACCTGGACAATATCCAGGCTTGGGCTGACAAGTGGCAAGTAACATTTGCACCACACAAGTGTCAGGCAATGACCATCTCTAACAAGAGAGAATCTAACCATTGCCCCTTGACTTTCAATGGCATTACCATCACTGAATCGCCCACTATCAACATCCAGGGGGTCACCATTGACCAGAAACTAAACTGGACTAGCCATATAAATACTGTGGTTACAAGAGCAGGTCAGAGGCTAAGAATCGTGTGATGAGTAACTCACCTTCCGACTCCCCAAAGCCTGTCCACCATCTACAAGGCACAAGTCAGGAGTGTGATGGAATACTCCCCACTTACCCGGATGAGTGCAGCTCCCACAACACTCAAGAAGCTTGACACCGTCCAGGACAAAGCATCCTGCTTGATTGACACCACATCAATAAACATTCACTCCCTCCACCACTGACGCACAGTAGCAACGGTGTGTACCATCTACAAGATGCACTGCAGAGATTCACCAAGGCTCCTTCGACAGCACCTTCCAAACCCAAGACCACTACCATTTAGAAAGATAAGGGCAGTAGATAGATGGGAATACCACCACCTGGAATTTCCCCTCCAAGCCACTCACCATCCTAACTTGGAAATATATCACCGTTCCTTCAGTGTCGCTTGGTCAAAATTCTGGAACACCCTTCCTAACAGCACTGTGGGTGTATCTACACCAGATGGACTGCAGTGGTTCAGGAAGGCAGCTCACCACCACCTCTCAAGGGCAACAAGAGATGGGCAAGAAATGCTGGCCCAGCCAGCGAAGCCTACATCCTGTGAATGAATAATAAAAAAAAAGTATTGACCATCTCTTCAGGTGTAGAGGTACAGTGTTGACCAGCTCTCCAGTTGTAGAGCTACATCATTGACCAGCCCCCCAGGTGTGTAGCTACAGTATTATCCAGCTCTCCAAGTGTAGACGTACAGTTCGATCAGCTCCCCGTATATAGAGCTACAGTATTGACCAGTTCTCCAGGTGTAGATTTACAGTATTGACCAGCTCTCCGGGTGGAGAGCTACAGTCTTGGCCAACTCTCCAGCTGTAGAGCCACAGCATTGACCAACTCTCCAGGTGTAGATTTACAGTATTGACCAGCTCTCCAAGTGTAGACGTACAGTTCGATCAGCTCTTCGTATATAGAGCTGCAGTATTGACCAGTTCTCCAGGTGTAGATTTACAGTATTGACCAGCTCTCCAGGTG
The DNA here is from genome assembly GCF_964194155.1 of Cetorhinus maximus. Classification (NCBI taxonomy): domain Eukaryota; kingdom Metazoa; phylum Chordata; class Chondrichthyes; order Lamniformes; family Cetorhinidae; genus Cetorhinus; species Cetorhinus maximus. The sequence continues at coordinate 99,765,125 of NC_135895.1, forward strand.
TAGATTTACAGTATTGACCAGCTCTCCAGGTGTAGATTTACAGTATTGACCAGCTCTCCGGGTGGAGAGCTACAGTCTTGGCCAACTCTCCAGGTGTAGAGCCACAGCATTGACCAACTCTCCAGGTGTAGATTTACAGTATTGACCAGCTCTCCAAGTATAGATGTACAGTTTGACCAGCTCCTCGTATATAGAGCTACAGTATTGACCAGCTCTCCAGGTGTAGATTTACAGTATTGACCAGCTCTCTAAGTGTAGATGTACAGTTTGACCAGCTCGCCGTATGTATTGACCAGCTCTCCAGGTTTAAACATGAGACTCCAGTATAAACCAATTCAGTGCCCTTAACTGATATAAGTCCATTTCTTGTTCATGCTGATCATGTATACCATGAGTTTCCCTAGTTCTATGTTATGTGACAGTTCAACAATCTACATGGTGATGATTATGTCTACTGTGAAGTGAATGTGGTAAAGACCTTTCTAATATCGTGTAAATCATTCCATATCCTGAATTCAGGTTTGCTACCTTGCTGTTACTGACAAGAGCAAAACTCAAATGGATTCCTGATCGCAGTATCCAGAGAGCCTTTGATCTCTTCACACATGAAGGTTTTCCTGCCATTGCCCAAATTTTGAATTGCATTTAATTTTCTCTGAATGACCCGAGATCTGCTAGGCAGAACTTGCTGAAGCCAGCACATTAGCACCTAGATACATTGTTAATCAATAGCAATGGAGCACCGAGGCCTCATAGTGTAACAGCATCTTTAAACTCAGACTAAAGGGAATACAGTCCTGCAGCAAGTACCCCACTTATTGGCAGAGCTTGAAGCCACATTGGCCAACATTCTTGAGAAGATCATGCCCAGCACAGGCACTAGGGGCTGAATGGCCTCCTTCTGTCAGATTCTATGATTATCAAAAAATGTTTTGTTATTTTTGTGTATTTCAGAGCAAAACTGAGAAAATGACACAAACCATCAGATAATCTCCGAAGGACTGTGCCAGCTGCATCTGCACACACTTCACTGCCTTCAGTAACATAAAATGCCAGTGTCACATATGTGACTAAATCATGCTCATGCATTACACATGACTAGAAATAGTGATGTATAATGGCAGAACAAAGGAAATAATTAACAGTCTTCCCCTCATGCCATAGCCCTCCCTGCCACATTTGCATTGCGTTAAACGAAACACTTAAAAGTTCAATCTTTGGGTGAGGTCAAGCTTTTGTTATACAACCAAAAATTAGAAAACTGTGTGTGATTATTTGTTGTCACATTGCTGGTCATAATTACTTATGCTCATTATCTCCAACAATGTTGAAAATAAAGAGGTTAAACCATCTTACAAAATAATATACAGTGTGGAATGAGAATCACACTGGCACCACATTAAGTAACATTTTTCATGTCTGTGTGAGGTCGACATAGTAAAAACCCAATAGGAACAAATATTGGCTCTTATAACATTAGCTGGTTATAGGAAAGATTACCATGAGGATTTAAAGCTTTTTTTTTTGCGTCTTGCTGAGCTACTCCACATTGCGGAAGTGCTAAATTAAGAAAATATGCACAGTGTCAAGAGCAAAACCACTAAAAATAGAAGCCACCCTTTCATTGTTATCTCATTTTACACAGTCTATTACTTTTGCTTGTACTACATCTGGCAGCATACTCCTACGAGGAGTAGAGTGGGCCTACATTCTCTGGGACAGGATTTTGAGGTCGTTGGGCGGGCGCGGTGGGCGGGCGCGGTGGGCGGGCGTGGTGGGCGGGCGCGGTGGGCGGGCGTGGTGGGCGGGCGCGGTGGGCGGGCCCGGGAGCGGTCGGGAAACGGTCCGCCGGCCGCAAAAGGCCCCCGACCGCGATTTCACGCGAGCCAATTAAAGCACGCCCAGTGTGAAATGCGGCTCCAAACTGGCCTGGGAGGGGCGGGTGGGGATGTGGGCCTGTCGGCCGCCGGGTCCAATGGAGACCCAGCAGCCAGTTTAAAAAGGGCTCAGGCAGCCCCTGAAAGGCTGCCACGGGAGGACATGTGTTCAGCATTCCCAATGGGGTCGAGCACAGCTGGACACGGCAGGCAGGAAACTCATGGCATACATGATCAGCATGAACAAGAAATGGACTTATATCAGTTAAGGGCACTGAATTGGTTTATACTGGAGTCTCAGGTTTAAACCTGGAGAGCTGGTCAATACATACGGCGAGCTGGTCGAACTGTAAATCTACACCTGGAGAGTTGGTCAATACTGTAAATCTACACCTGGAGAGCTGGTCAATACTGTAAATCTACACCCGCTTTTCTGACAAGTGCCTCATCATCCTCCTGGAAGAGGTGGCTGGCAGGTCCCACAGGTAGGAGGAAGAGACTACCGCACCTCACCAAGGGGGCATGCTAGGAGGTGGCAGCAATGGTGAGCAGCCATGATGTGGTGTGGCACACATGGGTCCAGTGCCAGAGGTGCTTTAATGACCTGCTGCGCTCAGGAAGGGTGAGTACCATGTTGGCATGGGTCAGTGTGCTGAAGTGTTATGGTGTGGCTATCCCCCTTGTGGATCTCAATGACGCCGGAGCAGAGATCCATGAGGGTCTGAGTGCCATGGTCTTCGTTATGGAGGAGTCCATGCAGAGCGTGAGCACTGCATTGACCCTCATGGCCGAGCGCACTGCCTCCTCCATCAATAGAGTGGTGACTTTCATGGAGAGGCAGCTCCAATGACAGAATGAGGGGTTCCTGGGGTTGTGCTTGGACCTGCAAACCCTCACACAGGTACTGACCTCAGGTGGTCAGTGCCATTGTGGGAGATGGACGAGGCACCCAGTGTCCCAGCTAGGTGCCCATCCATCAATGGTAAGCAGGAGGTCCAGAGCGACCTCATTTTCGCGAAGGAGCTGCTTGTCATCTCTGCGGGTTCCTCTCAGGGCGCTCTGGATAATGGCAGCAGCTCCTCCGTCCTCTGCCAGTGACTGTGGCATCTGAGGAGGCTGCGATGACTGGGGAGATGCCAACTGTGGCACTGGCCACTCCCTCCCAGCTGGGGCCCGCACAGGCTCCACTGGCCAGAGGACGACCACCAAGGTCGCCAAGGCCAACAAGACAGCAGAGTCAGCAGGCTGTCTCCAATGCTGGTGCCAGTGATGGGGGGGCACCAAGACGTAGCACCCGCAGATGTAAGTTAAAGGCATCATGAGCACAAGAGGGACAGGGCACGGCTGATTTTATGTTCATTTCTGTTTACTTTATCTACACTGGTCTGGGAATGAAGACCAGAGAAGTTTATGTAAATAGTTTGGAATTGACCTTATGATGGAAGGAAGGTCATTGATGAGCAGCTGAAGATCGTTGGGTCTAGGACACTAGCCTGCGGAACTCCTGCAGTGATGTCCTGGAGATGACCGACCTCCAACAACCACAACCATCTTCCTTTGTGTTAGGTATGACTCCAACCAGCGGATAGTTTTCCCCTGATTCCCACTGACTCCAGTTTTGCTAGGGCTCCTTGTTGCCACACTCGGACAAATGCTGCCTTGATATCAAGGGCAGTCACTCTCACCTCACCTCGGGAGTTCAGCTCTTTTTCCATGTTTGAACCAAGGCTATAATGAGGCCAGGAGCTGAGTAGCCCTGGCGGAGCCCAACCTGGGCATCAGTGAGCTGGTTATTGCTAAGCAAGTGCTGCTTGATAGCACTGTTAATGACCCCTTCCATCACTTTACTGATGATGGAGAGTAGACTGATGGGGCGGTAATTGGCCCGGTTGGATTTTTCCTGCTTTTTGTGTACAGGACATATCTGGACAATGTTCCACATTGCCGGGTAGATGCCATTGTTGTAGCTGTACTGGGACAGCTTGGCTAGGGCGCAAGTCTTCAGTACTATTGCCGGAATGTTGTCAGCGCCCATAGCCTTTGCAGTACCTAGTGCCTTCAGCCATTTCTTGATATCACATGGAGTGAATCGAATTGGCTGAAGACTGGCATCTGTGATGCTGGGGACCTCCGGAGGAGGTTGAGGTAGATCATCCACTCGGCATTTCTGGCTGAAGATTGTTGCGAATGCTTCAGCCTTATCTTTTGCACTAATGTGCTGGGCTCCTCCATCATTGAAGATGGGGATATTTGTGGAGCCTCATCCAGTGAGTTGTTTAATTGTCCACCACCATTCATGACTGGATGTGGCAGGACTGCAGAGTTTAGATCTGGTCCGTTGCTTGTGGGATAGCTTAGCTCTGTCTATCAATTGCTGCTTATGCTGTTTATGCACGCAACTAGTCCTGTGTTTTAATTTCACCAGGCTGACACCTCATTTTTAGGTATTCCTGGTGCTGCTCCTGGCATGCTCTCCTGCACCCTTCATTGAACCAGGATTGGTCCCCTGAATTGACGGTAATGGTAGAGTGGGGGATATGCCAGTCCATGAGGTTATAGATTGTGTTCAAGTACAATTCTGCTGCTGCTGATGGCTCACAGCGCCTCATGGATGACTAGTCTTCAGTTTCTAGATCTATCCCATTTAGCATGGTGGTAGTGCCACACAACATGACGGAGGGTATCCTCAATGTGAAGGCGGGACTTTATTTCCACAATGACTGTGCACTGGTCACTCCTACCGACACTGTCATGGACAGATGCATCTGCGGCAGGCAGGTTGGTGAGGACGAGGTCAAGTATATTTTTCTCTCTTGTTGGTTCCCTCGCCACCTGCTGCAGACCCAGTCTAGCAGCTATGTCCTTTAGGACTTGACCAGCTTGGTCAGTAGCAGTGCTACCGAGCCACTCTTGGTGATGGATCTTGAAGTCCCCCACCCAGAGTACATTCTGCGCCCTTGCCACCCTCAGCGCTTCCTCCAAGTGATGTTCAACATGGAGGAGCACTGATTCGTTAGCTGAGGGAGGGCGGTACATGGTAATCAGCAGGAGGTTTCCTTGCCCATGTTTGACCTGATGCCAGGGGTCCGGAGTCAATGTTGAGGTCTCCCAGAGCAACTCCCTCCCGACTGCATACCAGTGTGCTGCCACCTCTGCTGGGTCTGACCTACCGGTGGGACAGGACATACCCAGGGATGGTGATGGTGGAGCCTGGGACATTATCTGTAAGATATGATTCCGTGAGGATGACTATGACAGGCTGTTGCTTGACTAGTCTGTGAGACAGCTCCCCCAATTTTGGCACAAGCCCCCAGATGTTAGCCAGGAGGACTTTGCAGGGTCGAAGGGCTGCGATCGCCGTTGTTGTTTCTGGTGCCTAGGTCGATGCCAGGTGGTCTGTCCGGTTTCATTCCTTTGTGACTTTGTAGCAGTTTGTTACAACTGAGTGACTTGCTAGGCCATTTCAGAGGGCAGTTAAGAATCAACCACATTGCTGTGGATCTGGAGTCACATGTAGGCCAGGCCAGGTAAGGACGCCAAATTTCCTACCCTGTATAGCACCGTTCAATAACTCAGAATGTCCTGAAATCCATTACATCCAATGAAGTACTTTTGAAGTGTAGTCACTGTTGTAATATGAGAAATGCAGCCACTGGTTTGGGCACAGCAAGCTCCCACAAACAGCAACGTGTTAATGACCAGGTAATCTGTTTTAGCGATGTTAAAATATTGGCCAGAATACGCTGTCCTTTTTTAGTGCCACAGGATCTTTTACATCCACCTGAAATACCAGACAAGGCCTCAGCTTAACATCTTATCTGGATAACAGCACACCTGGCAGTGCGGCACTCCCTCAGTACCACACTGGAGTGTCAACCTAGATTTTTAGGCTCAAGTCTCTGAAATGGGATGTGTCCCCCACAATCTTCTGATTGAGAAGCAAGAGCACTACATCTGGAGGACAGCTGAATTACATGGGAAATGAGAAGGTTTCCTGAATCCCCCTAGTTATGTAAGTGGTTCCATTGAGCTTAATTGTCAATGATCTCCTGCTCTTGAAGAATCTTGCAACTTTTCATGGAGTCATTCTGTCCCCCCACGCATTACTCAGTTAGCAGATTATGTTGTCTGGACTTCTACAGGTTTAGAGCTTAAATCAGATTATGATCTAGAACTATTGGTTTCATCTTGCTTGGAATCCTTTGAACCTTCAAAATGGTCTTTCAGAGGAAATACCCAAGAACCAATTTATGAGGGTGGCAAGGCTATGCCAACCACTGGCAGGATGCGTTGATATGCACAGAAAAAAATGTGATGATATACCTGTTTGAGCTCTTTACCTATGTAACAGTAGGAGTACCCAACGTTACTCTCTGAAATAGTAACTCAACTGACAAAAGTGCAAGTTTCCTTAGTGAAGTATCATTTTTTGTTTCTATTCCATAAAGGCCAGAATGTTACAGAAGTGTTGAGACTAAGGAAATACAGCGCATTATGAAATAAAATATTCAAGAAAAGACTTCTAATAGCCTTGGAAGATCAGGAGCAGAATATTGCCCTTGGCGGGGGTGCTCGACGGGGCCGGGCAGGGGCAGTCAGGAAGCTGACCGCTGACCGCTGCCCGCGATTAGCACCGCACGGAGCTGCCTCAGGGAGATGAAGCGCTGTTTAAAAAAATAATAAAGAAAATAAAAATGTCATAAAACCTGTCCCCTCATGTGACACGGTCACATGAGCAGGGGCATGTTTTTAAATTCAAGTGTTAAATTTTTATTTTATTTTTATTTGCTTTGGGAAACCTCATCCTGTCTGTGGATGGGGTTTCCAAAAAAATGCACGGGCTGCTTGGCCTTTTCGCCTGCCCGCCAACCGTAAGGTTGAACGGGCAGTGAAATATTCAAGACAAATGTTTACTTAATGGCCTTAATAGGCCTTTTAATTATTGGCGGGCGCGCTTCCAGCTCCAGCGCGTGCCCGCTGCCCCAACTATCACGAGAGTGCACGTTGACGTTGGCATGCTTAGCCGACACCAACGCGCTTTATTTCACACTTGGGCATGTAGGGCGGGTGCCTGCATGCCAAGCGTAATTTTCTGCCCCAGGTAAACTTGTTGGTGGCAGAATCCACCAGGATACAATTGCATTCCTAATACTCACATCCCAATTCAAGAAATCCATTTTGTTATCGCCGCCAGTAAAACACCATGGTGTGCTGCCAATTACATAGGAAATGTTTGATTCAACAGGACTAATGATGCACGCACACATTGTGTGCGATATACTGTTAGGCACACATGTGCACGCATTAAAATGGATGGCCATAAGCACCAGGCGCAACAGCTTTACAAGTAACACTCCTACTAATCATTTAGGTAGCAGTGATTGCATTCAGCGTTATAGCATTTGTTGTATGGTGTGTGGAGCTCCTGCTTATTCAGTGAGGAAGTAGTATCGTACTGGGGTGGAACTGGCAAGGGTTCAAAAACGGACAAATATTAATCCAGGAACTTTCATGAAATTTCCATAACGCTTGGGGCTTTTTTGTTTCACTTGTTTCACAAGCTTCTAAAAGGGAGATTTCAGTGGAAACAGACATTTGATAATAATTCAACTCCTTTATCTCAATTGTTTTACACGTGGGCTAAAATCTGAAGTACAGCTGAAGCCTGAGATTCTGGGTACTTTCCTGCTAATGAACCACACTGAGGCATTCAAGCAGTTATCAACGAGCCAAAATAAATTACATTTGATAATTGTAATATATATATACATATATATAATATATATGTAAACTAAACACCGGCAAAGAAAGAATTTGCATTGGTATAGTGCCTTCCATGACCTCAGTTACACATTCAATGAACTATTGCCACTTTCTCACAAATTGGTTCTTGGGTATTTCTTTTGAAGAACATTTCTTGGGTTCAAAGGATTCCAGGCAAGTGGAAGCCAATCACCATTTGAAGTGTAGTCACCATTGTCTTATAGAAAAGGGTATAAATACAGATGCAGAAATGAGCAAACTGATCATTTGAGCATATTTGTTTGAATCAAATTCTGCTTGAATCAAGGGCAATTCCAGCAAATAGGTGACTACAATATATCAAAGGGCTCTCTTCTTTTTCCCTACTTCAACCAAAATCAGATCTGGTGTCTTCAATAAGCAGGGTAGCCTCATCAGAGCAGCGTTGCCTTCAATGGTTCACCTAATTCAATTTATCCACACTTTCTACTCTCAAACTAAACGTCATTATGGCTTAACAGTGACTCTTTGAAGTGCCTTGTCAAGGCCCATTAGGATAAAAAATATTGTGGTTTCACACATTTCATTGCAGATCACACAATAGCCGTCACACAGCAGCCTATTGGAACCTCAGGCAGCAGTTACAAATACAATCCCTGCACAGTCGAGCATTAGTCCAGCATTGGGGTGACTACCCACACAGGGTGAATCATCAGGGAAAGACAGCAGGCGAGGACAATTGAGCACACCCCGAGAGAGACATTGGGGCGTGCATCCGATAAATGAATGCCCAACATCCAAATATGCAAAAGGAGCACAAAAGAAATTAAATTGCTTGGAATGCAAAATGACATTTAACAAAAGCTTTGTAACATACAGCAATAACCATACTCCTGACTTGACTCGACAGCAGCAGAAATGGCTTTCTGGCAAGGGAACGTTTACTTTGTCCAGTGAATGTTGTCAATGGTCTCGCTTGCAGCTTGGAGGCTTGTGTGATGTCACGTCCTGGGAAGAGGTGTAAAAAAAGTTTTCAGGCAATTGCTAACCCCTCACCCCTCTCCCCCTACCTCATTCCCCAAACCTAAAGTTAATAAAATGCCATTGTAATGTGACGATAGCTGAGGCCATCTCAATGGTGATCTATGAGTTTTGGACTCATGTAAATCCTATCACCCTTCAGAGTTTGATGGGCTGTCAATGCCCTAGCAAACTGTCAACCATCAGTTCATGGTCTCCTAATTGGGGTGTCTAAATGTTCCCTGAAAAGTTTGTCTCTGGTTCAAGAAAATTAGCTCAAGATAAAGATGAAGTGTGAAACTCAGTCACATGCTTTACACACAAGCTGTTGCCTCACACCAAAACCATAGGGTACAAATTAGACTTCACTGTGCCCTTACCAGCACCACCCACCCCCCCGTCCCCCTGGACCCCCCCCCCCCACCCCCCGCCACCACCACAACCTTGGCTCCCTGGGCTTATCCACTTGCCGCTGTCAGTAGAATTGAAACCTTTACAGAAGCAGTTTGCCCATATTACCAAATGAGGCCTTGAGGCCCAATTTCCAGCCAGCCTCAGGTCACCTGGTGGGCAGCCTGCATGTCATTTGTTAGGTGCTTGAAGAAAGGCCATAGTCAATTTTTACCCCCATAACTGTGCAGGGGATAGTCAATCAACATAAATGTGCCCTTCTGTTTCTTCCAATCTGTGTTCCTGTTACTCTCTTTACAATCTACTCAATTGACATTCCACATGTGTAAAAAAAAACACTGCCAAGGCGCTATAGTGACTCTGGCAACCAGAGCAATGGGGAAAGCCCATTACTAAAAATTGAGAGACTGTAGGTTTTATAGAGAGCTTTCACTCAGGCAATGAATGCTCTTGTAACCCAAGGTAAAAATGCCTGCCCACTTTTGAAGTTAAAGATAATATGCTGTATTAAGATAAGCCATGGAAACGTGACTCAGAAGAGTGGACTCACCACTTGGTGTAAAACACTTAGGGCAGGATTTTTACCTCATCAGGCGGGTGTGGCGGGCAGGCCTGGGAGTGGCCACAAAACCACCCGCTGCCCGCGATGGAGCTCCAACTGTAATTTTACGCTGGCTGGCCAATTAACAGCCAGCCAGCGTGAGTTGGGTGCTGCAATGCTCAGCGCTGCTGGGGTCGGGGGAGGAAGGTGAGTGCGGAAGTTTGCACATGTGAGCGGGTGCGCCCACTCAAAGCTCCCTGAAGGCACAGAGCTGCCTCAGGGAGCTGAAGATTTATAACAATACAAATTAAGGGTTGAAAAATAAGGTCAACATATACCCCTCATCCTCCTCTGTCACATGAGTAGCGACATGTTATGAATGAGATATAAAATATTTTATTTTTATTTGCTGTAGGAAACCTCATCCCGCGCGTGGATGAGGCTTCCTAAAAGGTCCATAGGCCGCTTTGGCCTTTTCGCCTGCCCGCCAACCAAAAGGTTGGACGGGCAGCGAAAAATTTAAGTTAGTCAATACTTTAATGGCCTTAATAAGCCTTCTAATTGTTGGCGGGCACGCTGTCAATTCCCGCGCGCACCCACTGACCAAACTATCACACGACTGCGCATTGACGTCGGGACACTCGCTCGACATCATCGCGCATCACTTCACGTTCGAGCAGGTCACACTCTGTGCGGCTGTCGTATGAGCAGGGACAGATGAGATTTAAGCATTTTTATTTCATTTTTAACTCCTGTTGGAAACCTCATCCCGCCCGTGGATGAGGTGACATAAAAAAATCCAAAGGCCGCCTGGCCGATTTGCCGGGCAGTGAAGAATTGCATTTAATTGTTGCTTTAACGGCCTTATTAGGCCTGTTAATTATCAGCGGGCGCGTTGCCGGCCGAAAGAGCGCGCGAAAACTTCGGGACGTTCGCCCGACATCATTGCGCCTCGTTTTACGCTCGAGCGTGTCGGGCACACGGCCGTGCGCCGAGCAAAAAATTCTGGCCTTAAAGTTCTCGTGTCATCCTTTTTGCAAAGTTTTGCAGGTTTAAGATTTATAATTGCCAGTGATGTCAGCAACCCAAGGGCAAATTTTTAAAAAATATTTTACATTTAGCCAGACCTTGTAAACAATTTAATTACGAGCTAGCCAATGACTGTGTTTTCTTACTCTAAAATTCACATTACATGGCCAAAGTTGGAAAACACATGGGGGCATTGCTGGAATGTAGGTCTGGCTGCACTGTACTTCCACAGGCAGAAAGACTTGCATCAATAAGTTACTTGGCCCCTTTGTTACTGTAAGTTGGGCAGCCCAACGAGGAGACTATGAGTGCACGGATTCATCTGCACCATCCATAATCCAGACCAGCAAAAAGTCTTTGCACCGCTCGGCTCTATGGGACACAGCGAAAGCTTCTCAGCCAGAAACAAAATGTCACATTCTTGACCTGGCGCGACTATTGAACAGCAAAACGTGCGATGAGTGCTGCACTCGATGCTCTCAAATCTGCCCTGCATTACAAGGAAGATCTAGAAAACCCACCCCACACATCCAGCCTGCAGCAAACTTAACACATCGTGGGACTAGCTGTAGAATTGCAGGAAGTATTTCTGACATGTAAACATAACTCAGAAGTTCAAAGTTCAAGAGTCAGTCTCGCCGGTGCAAATCAAACAGTCGCAGCAATGATAATTAACTGTGATTGTTTCTGCTGTTGTTTCGTCCAATTCTGAGCTTCTGCATAGTGGCTGCTGATAGGGAAATTATCCTGAAGCAATCATTGAGCCTGGTAGGTTAAGGAAAATGTAAATTGCGGCACAGAGAGTGCCAATGATTAGATTCTCCCCCTCGTACAGCCAGAGAAGGAGTTGCTCTAGGCCAGCTCCCCATACCCTGGTGTTGCTAACAGTTACCGTGCAGCTTTGAAAAGCTTGAGAGACAGTCCTTGGGGATGTGGGCTCAGCACTCTCTCTCCCAGGCTTCTTTTCTGGGATTCCAGAAATTTCATACAGCTTCACGTTATCAATTCTCAGTAGGGAAAACAATGTTCACGTGATGCAAGGAAGCTGACCTACCATGTTTTTATGTGTATTTTTTCAGATCACACCACGTGAACCAAAATAAATCACCTAATTTATTCCAATTGAATTTCTCTGTCCCTTTTCCCCATGAAATCATGTTGATTTCATTACAATTTCAGGGCAAAGGGCATCTCTGCAAATAATAAATACAAATCAGCCAGACTCATCGTTTGCCCTCTCTCCTGCATTACAAGAAAAACAATGTTGCGCACATCTCAGTGATCAACCTCAGACCGAGTCACAGCGAAACTATCACTTTTGCACAGCCAGATATCGGGCTGCTCAGAGCACCTGTATCTCACTGGTGCAGAAGGGCTCTGATGGCAGTGGAACTGAATCGAGAGAAAGATGTGGGATAAACGAACCCAAGTAAGTTAAGAATCTTAAGGTTTTTGCACCAAAAAAACCTCTGAATCATTTTAACTGCTTCTGTAACACTACCCACAAATACCACCTTATTACTGTAAAATCCTGTCAACTGCAAAAATGCTGTGATCCAAAGTTGCCCAAAAATAAAACAGCTGTTACTGGCACCCCACGGCTCAAAATCAGCATTGGGAACTTTCGGGAGGTTTCTTTGTAAAAGTATTGGTTTACAAAGCGCTCTGCTGTTTCTGATGGCTGATTTTGAAGTTTAAAAAGAATCTTGAACAGAAGCCACAGGAAGTTGCTTTGGGCAATTCCGCCCGAACGTTTTTTTTTAAAAAAAACTGCCTTTCCCTGATTCGCAGAAGACGACACAAAGCAAACCGAAAAGGTGGACCTCACGTCCATAAAATTCATTACTCTTGATGAACATATTATTACCGATTGTTTGCCGAGCGAAATACAAATAGCAACATGCAAACATACCTTAGAAAAGTTTGGTAAACAGTCCCTTTCCTCCCTCATCCATATTTTATGTCAAACCAAAGCAAAGTTTGCTTCAAAGTAACATTCTCATAGTTTCCAACAGTCAGTCGCCATCTGTGTGCACTCCTGAATTATTTGCAAAATGTACACTGTTGGAATCTACTTCTCATTTTTAACATTTTGCAGACTTTCTAACGTTTTCACTGTATTCAAAGGCCAGAATAAACAATGCCAGATGTCAACAGTGAAATCAGGGATGAGCTTTAAGGGATTTTTGAAGGAGCGTTCAACGCCGCAGTGGCACTGTGAATAGCGTGGCCTTAATGACCATCTGCCACGTTGTTGAACTGTTCTGTGAGGAACACTCAAAAGAACCTCATCTCGCTGTGCATCAGGATGGTTTGTGGTCTTACTCTAGTTCCAGCTCTAGCCTTGACACTCTGCTGCTTCTCTACAGTTCAAAACATGCAATAGATGACGAGCGCCAGAGAGACAAAAGGTGGTTTGAGCATCTGTTTCTTGAAATGAGTGAGGGTTCATATATCTGACTTGAATTTTAGATCAAGAGATTGACGTCTGCAAGGGCAACCTGGGGCTCAGGATGTGTGGTTCAGCTGTTGAGATATGCCAGTTCCAAACTCTTTTGCCAACTTTAGCAGCGTGCGATATTAAGATGTTGCACCTTGCGGGAAGTGAGAAAACGGCAAAGCTTTACTTTTGCTACTTGAATTTTGGCCTCATCTGATTACAGGCAGCACTAACAGTGATGGTGGCAAAGCCCACTGCCCAGAGACCCTGGTACGTCCGCCGTGTGCTGGGGGAAGGTGAGCGGAGGTGTGGAAGGTGTGAAGAAAATTGGAAAGGAGAAAAGGTGTTGAAGCTTCATTTTCTTTAAAACTCCCAAAAGGGTAGGGTATAACCTCTTGCCCTCATGTCGCCATTTCGGTGGCTGTGACAATGACCCCCAGGGACTGCCCCACACCCTGCTGCTGACATTTCAATTCTAATCAGGGCCTGATGCTGAAAACGGAACCAGATTGCCATTTTTGGGTGGAGTGCAAGTCCTGAACACTCCAAACTAAAATCGGCTGGCCATCTGGTCATGTATGATCTTCATGGACACTCCCTCTATGTTTTCATGGGCCCCAGGAAAGCTACTGCTGCTCTGGCTCCCACCCACCCTTGAGAGGTCACCCCCACCTCCTGCCAGCTCCATGCCATGCCTGCCATTGGGGTGGGGGTTGGGAGTGGAAGGCTCTGCCCCATTACATTTTGGGTTTTCATTCTGGATAATTGTCAGAACTTAAGAAATAAGGGCATGAGAAGGCCATTCTGCCCCTCGATCCTGCTCTGCCATTCAATAAGATCATGGCTGATTTGATCTTGGCTTCAACTTCACTTTCCTGCCTGTTCCCCATAACTCTCGACTTCCTTGTAGGTCAAAAATCTGCCCAACTCAGCCTTGAGTATATTCAATGACCCAGCCTCCACTGCTGTCTGAGGTAGAGAATTCCATGACCACAGAGAAGTCCCTCCTCATCTCCATCTTAAATGGGAGGCTCCTTATTCTGAAACTGTGCCCCTTGTTCTAGATTCTCCCATGAGGTTAAACTTCCTTTCAGCATCTACTCTGTCAAGACCCCACCAGAACCTTATTATGTGTTTCAATCAGATCATCATGAATTCTTCAAAACACCAATGGGTACAGACCCAACCTGCTCAACCTTTTCTCATAAGCCAACCCCTTCATCGCAGAAATCAACATAGCGAACCTTCTCTGAACTTCCTCCAATGCAAGTATAACGCCCCCTTAAATAAAGAGACCAAAACCGTAAACAGTACTCTAGGTGTAGTCTCACCAATGCCCAGTACAGTTATAACTGGACTTCCCTATTTTTATACTAATCACAGTACATGTTGTACAAGTATGCTAACCTTTTGTGATTCATGTACAAGGGCACAAAGGTCTCTCTGTGCTGCGTTTTGCAGTCTCTATTTAAATAATATTGTGCTTTTCAATTCTTCCTGCCAAAGTGGGCAGCCTCATATTTTCCCACTATATACACCATCTGTCATATTTTTGCCCATTGACTTAACCTACCTGTATCCCTTTGCAGACTCTTCCTATCCTCCTCACAACTTGCTTTCCTACCTATTTTCGTACCATCAGCAAATTTGGATACAATACAATTGGTTCCTTCGCCCATGTCATTAAATATAGATTGTAAACAGTTGAGGATCCAGCTCAGCATATCGAAACACTGGCTGGAGAAACCTCCTTCTCTAAGGCCTGGGATGTACTATTCTTTGCTTAGGATCCAGGTCATTGATATAGAGCCCAGGAGATTGAAGAAGAAAGTTCCTGTTTTTAGCTGCCAGTTATGTTGCATTCAGTAAGAAACGTGGCTGTGTATTTGAAGTAAGCTACAGGACGACAGACCACGAGCTGGAAAGTGGAGTTAGGCTGGATAGCTCTTCCTCAGCTGGCACAGGCACACTGGGAGGAATGGTCTCCTCTGTGCCATAAATGTTCTCTGCTTCTATATCAGGTTCCTTTTCAACTTCTGAAGAGTTGAGAATAAACATTTCGCTGGACAGTTTTAAAACAGCAGAATAGATTTTTATTAACTGGTAAATAGTTGATTGAACAGAAGGAAAAAACATTAGAGAATGCCAATAGTTACAGCTATACATCCCCTTCCTTGGGAAAACAATCTGCTGCACTAAATTGCGTATTAAAGCACACAAATGCAGTGCTGTCACCTCATTTACTTGATTGTAGCATAGGCTGAACTATGTACTAATATCACATGGTACATCCAGCCTTCTGTTCTAAAGATGGTCTATCCTTCTTTAAGAAAAGCTGCTGCTAGTACTATTGCTGCAAGTCTAAACAAGGAAAATGGAACACATGGACAGAGAGAGGGCTCCAGAGTCACAGATGTGTGGGGCCTTAGTGGTGTGAGTGGACAGGAGGAAAGATGCCAGGTTTTGCCAGGAGCCAGGACAACCTCAAGGAGATTTCTCACGAGGCATTGAAAGCAGATGGTTAGAGAGGTCCATTCCCAGCAACAGGACCTAAGGAACTGACCGCAGTGCCACAAGAACTCTAATGGCCTCACATGGTCAAGGTCGGTGAATAGGCCTTGACATGTCGGGTGGAATCTTCCGTTCTCGGTGGGTATCGCGCACGCTACTTGTAAAACAGCGAGACACCCGCGCTGACTTTTAGAATTAAGGCCATGCCGTATCTCCTGCCGGCAGTTAAGTGGGCAGCAGCGGGCCTTCCTCCTGATTGAGGACACTGGGATATGACATCCTGACCACCAAGAGCTGCCAGCCAATCAGAGACCAGCAGCACCATGGAGGAAGCTGTGGCTGCTGCCGGAACAACATCCCCCGGACTCCCAGGATTCAACAGCGACTCAGGGGCAGGGGGCTGTGGGGCGGAGAGGTCTTACGGTGGGGGTCATGGGGAGGGTGGTGCTGTCAGCGACCACCCTCCTGCCCCATGTTCATGCCCTCGGTCATGCACAGATTAGTGCAGATTGAGGGATTCCCTCCACCCCCCTTCACTCCTCCAGCTGACATGCAGCCCGCACAGTTTTACCAGTCGTGCAGACCGCATTTCAGCAGGCCACCCTGCAGCTGAGAAGATTGCAGTGGAGGTGGGAAGAGGCCCTTCGGACATCATTAATTGGCCACTTAAGGGACTCAAGTGGAGGCGGGATGGGAATGTCAACTAGGGGCCTTCCTGCCCAGAACTTTCCTCTGGTGGAGGTTGGAAGGCGTTGGGTATCAGTTCTGACACCATCCCACCAAATTTTCAGGCCTCCTCCCCTCCTTCCTCACCTCCTGCAGAGGGCAGGAGATTCTGCCCGTCACTAGACTCTCACGCTGCTCTGTGTATGAACACTCACCCAGCAGCACGCCTTGGTATTCAGGACTCATGCCTAACATGCAGATATTCTATCTGGCCCTCAGACGCCTACCAATGCTGTCAGCCTCACAGTCACCTCTTGCTGCCTTGATATACCTGCAGCTATTCATTTATGGCAGGTTTACAACCCTAACATTCTCCCTTGCAGGGCAAGGTGGCACACTGTTGTAAGGAGCAGAGCAGTACCTATGGCGGGGGGTGGGGTGGGGGAGGTCAAGGACACTGCATCACCTGAGCCTGACAGGGGAGATGGCTCTCCATATCACATTACAAAGCCTGTGGCATCCACTGTTGCCCCGAATGTTCAGGGTGATGGCATCTTCCTGCCCTATGTCCCTTCTCAACTCCCAACTCCCCATCATCCTGCCATCTGGCACGATGAGCAAACTGCTTATGGTGCCCTCACATTCTGCAGCTTGATCGCCTCCAGAACCCACCGATGCCAACCTTCCCCTTCTGAGTTTCTGCTTTCAGATACCTAAGAATTGCTGCCTGCCCAGACATAGCAGCCCAGGAGGAGGAGAGAGAGCAACAGCAAAGCACTGATGAAGAGGCACTGTCACTTGGTCTGATGCTCAGAGCCACCAGCTCCGGTACCAATACTACATGTGCCTTTAAGTCTAGCATGGAGTTGGGCACAACAGGTGGTAAGCCACCTGGCATGAATGGGCTGCAGCCATGCCAGGCTAACGGATAGTTCATTTGGAGCTCACTGAGGGGCAAGGTCACAAGATCAGTTCTCAACAGAGGACTCAGGTTAGGTCTTTGATGGGGCATCAAACAGGAGAACTTTGATGAGGATGTACACCATCATGATGGGCGCATTGGCCCGGCTGTCACAGCCAAGATGCATGGAGGATTGCGCTCCAGATTGGCAGAGGATAGCACACAGATCTCGCTCTCTCCTCAGCCTCTGCCCCATCTCCCTGTGGTGTTGAAGACCCAGAGATGCTGCTACTGCAGCCCCTAGACCCTGTTGCAGCCTATGTGTGGACAGGTCACTTACTCCTCTGCCATCCACGTGAGAATGCAACAACACTCTCGGGAAAATCTAGGAACTCGCCACAATACTTTCAAACACAATCCAGAGTACTCCCAGACATTGTGCAATAGCAGAAGTTCTTCAAATACATCTTACCTGCAAGTCAGATGGATTACCCATAAAGTACCCACTAGAACTAGGCCTTCCTGCAGCTAAATGCTTGCTCTTTGGTGAGTGATATGTGAGTGTGTTGAATAGATCTACGGGGCTCAAATTTGACAGTTAGGGCATCACATCGACCATTAAGGCTGCGTCGCATCACAATAGGGTGAGGTCAGAAGCTGCCAACATATGCAGGGTCACCCAAGTGAGCATCCTTCTCAAGATGGGAGATGGCTGGGGGCACAGTGCACACCCACAGGAGGGTGATCGGTCTTCATAGCTTCATAGCTTCATCTCCGCTAACACTGTAGCTGTGTCCCATGTCCCTGAATGTTAACCTTTGTATGGCAGTCTGTTCCAGACTATTCATGGAGTCTCTCTTTTCAGACTAACTATTCAATTGGAACCAGACACATTGAGAATCTTTTTTTCAAGTTACCTGGACAAAGAAAAATTTAATGCATCTCCCTGAAGCTGCCCATCAAACATCGATTGAAACAAATTCCACAGGATGTTTATATTTGAACTAAGTGCCTAAACCATTCCTCAGGTATTGTCATATTCTGCCGATGTTATGCGCCAAAACAAGCTAGGCCCATTTCGGTATGTACATGACTTTTAACCCTATGTGTACCATGATGGAATGAAAAAGTCAATACAATAGACAACAAATTATTTTTTGGCAGATTTATCTCTTCAGAGACATTGGTCACAAATGCAGCTCCATATCATCGCCTTCCAGCCCTAGAACCTTCTGAAATTTCTGTGCTCCTCCTATTCTGGCCTCTTGCTCGTCCCCAATTTTCTTTTCACTACCATTGGTTGCCATAAGCCAAACTGGAGTCAAGCGTTCATAGATGCGATGTAAGGGTTTTAAAGTGTCTCCTCACTGCATGTTGTCATCATTCTCCACAAGCCTAGCAGTTATGAGCGCCAACCGAGCCTGCCTGCCTCCTCTGGCCAGTGCAAGGGCCTCATCGCCATCACCATCGCCTTCGAGGACCTCCTCACCCTCATCCCGGTCAGTGTCCTCCTTATCGGAGGAGACCACAAGCTCCTCCATCTCCTCCTCAGCCACCTCCACTCCCTGTTGCAGCGCCAGGTTGAAAAGGGCGCAGCAGGCAACGATGGTGCATGATGCCCTCTGTGGACTATATTGCAGGGCACCGCCAGACCAGTCCAGGCACAGGAACCTCATTTTCAGCATCCCGATGGCTTGCTCCACCAAGTTGCGAGTTGCAGCATGAGCCTCATTATAACTTTGTTCTGCTGCAGTCTGAGGCCGCCACATGGGTGTCAACAGACACAGCCTCTGAGGGTAGACCTTGTCCCCGAGGAGCCAACCCTGCAGCCTCTGTGGACCCTGAAGATGTCAGGGATCTGTGGCCGATTGAGAAGGTAGGAGTCACGCACACTCCCTGGAAACCGTGTGCACACCTGCAGGATGCATTTTTCGTGATCACACACCAGCTGCACATTCAGCGAATGGAAGCCCTTGCAGTTGACATAGTTGACCATGTGTTGCGACGGAGACCTGAGCACCATGCGAGTGCAGTCGATGGCACCCTGCACCTGTGGGCAACCTAAGATATGGACAAATCCAATCGCTCTTGCATCCTGGCTCTCCTGGTCCCGGGTGAAATGCACAAAGTTGTGTGCCCTCACAAAGATGGCATCCGTGCTTTCATGGATGCATTTGTGGGTGGAGACTTGTGATATCCCACAGACGTCACGTGTGGAGCCCTGAAAGGAGCCACTGGCATAGAAACTGAGCGCCACAGTCACTTTCGCAGCCACTGGCAGTGGATGCCCTCCATATCCCCGCGGCGCCAAACCCTGCAGTAAGTGACAGTTGTGACTGACCAGTTCCCTAGACATACGCAGTCTTCGGCAACACTGGTTCTCAGTCACCTGCAGGAATGAAAGGTGGTGTCTATAGGCCCTGGGTCTAGCTAGGCGCTGACCAGCAATGGCTCACTGTGGCTCTTGAGCAGCATGTGTGGGAGCCCCAGCCGCCCCTTCTTCCTGAGGATGCTGCTCCTCCCTCTGTGCAGCCAGGCACCTCAGTCGCTCTCTTCTCCATTGTCTTCACTCTCTGTAAGCCACGAGGCATCCAGCTAGTTCACCAGGCTCCATGATCCTGAT
Source organism: Cetorhinus maximus (assembly GCF_964194155.1). Lineage (NCBI taxonomy): Eukaryota > Metazoa > Chordata > Chondrichthyes > Lamniformes > Cetorhinidae > Cetorhinus > Cetorhinus maximus. The sequence goes on from NC_135895.1 coordinate 99,784,886, forward strand.
GTACTCCTCCTGCACAATGAAAGAGAGAAACGCATGGGTTAACTTGGGTGTACTAAGAACCTCTCTTAGTTAAGTCTGAAGGCCCTTTAATGCATCTCAGAGAGCATTGGCCACCAGTTGGATGGCCAGAGTTTAGTGCGCTGCATGGCTGCCCGAAGCCCCAACCACCTCCACCCCACTCCACCTGACTGATTGGTGGCAGCTTTGCCCACTGGACTGCATGTTGTGCTCTCAGCTCAGGTACAGGCATTCTCCTAACCCACACTGCCAGGCTGCACTGTTAGCTTGAACCAAGGGGGAGACTGGTCCAGACCGGGATGCTGACATTGCAAGAGGCTGTGAGCGCCTCCACCAGTGACTGCTCCATGTCCAGCTTTAGATTGTACAATGTGCCCAGTCATGCAACTGTTCCGCTGTCAACTAAAATGCTCATTAGTTTGCAGTCTGTGCCCAAGGGGTGAAAAGCCCTGGAGCACTTGATGGCACTTTCATGCCTCTGCGTTGCTTGACTGGGCAGATAAGCTAGAGGCCCGATTCCAATCATATCAATGTGGCTGCGTCTGAACTGTCTCAGCTGCAGAGGAGTGGTCACTTTATACAAGTTGTCCCTAATCCGCCCCCTACAAAGCCACCTCAACTGCAGGGCAGTCTTTTCCCCCCCAGCCCAAAGCGTCTCAACCTTGAAGTCGAACAGGTGTCCCTCACAAGCTCTCCACAAGGTTACTGTGTACTCACCTCCACATTCCCCTCAAAGTGCAGCCCACCAAGTGCAACCCTCATAAACGCTGTTGTGAAACACGCCAGTGTGGAATCATGCCGACATGGTGCGGGCAATCCAGTGGGGAGGGATGTGTCCGGCGGGCCGGCCTTGTAATGATATGCTGCTGTATCACAGTGAGGTTCCAACACCTGAAGGTGGGAAACGCAGCCTGTTTTCGAAGGCCTGAGCGCACGATCACAAACTGGCCTCACAACATCGTGAAACCGATTTTTCGTTTATCGTCCGCTCACACCGCCAGGCATGCCCGATGCCAGCATGTATGGACTAATCCGCCTGATAGAAGGTGCTGATAGTGGCAAAAAGGTCAGATAGCAGAAAGCGCTAATAGCAGAACAAGGGTCAGCGCTCTGTGAAAGTAAAACACAAGAACAAGTGACAGATGGCCCTGTTTGTGTGGGACGGCTGGGGAAAAAAATAATTTAAAAAAATAATTGGATTTTAAAAGGGTTAAAGATGGAGGACAGCGTCCAGGGTCTGAAGTTGTTGAACTCAATGTTAAGTCCAGGAGGCTGTAAAGTGCCTAGTCAGAAGGTGAGGTGCTGTTCCTGCAGTTTGCATTGGGCTTCACCAGAACATTGCAGCAGGCCACGGACGGACATGTGGGCATGAAGGCAGGGTGGTGCTTAGAAATGGCAAGTGACAGGAAAGTCTGCGTCATGTTTTCTGATTGAGCAAAGGTGTTCCGCAAAGCAATCACCCAGTCTGTGTTGTAGAAGAGACTGTATTGGGAGCAGCGAATACATTAGGCCAAATTGAAGGAGGTGCAATTGAAGTGCTGCTTCACCTGAAAGAAGTGACTTGCCCCTATCTATTTCTTGGTTTTAGATCAAGCAATGACATCCACGTTCACCCTCGTCATAACTCTGCTTAGCCCACCCACGTGGTGAGCTAATATTACGCCTCAGCAATGCCGAGGCTATATCTTGACCTTAACAATCAATATAATTGCACACAACCAGGCTAGAATGTAGGCGGCATGGATGAGGCATCATCCATGAACTCAGCGATCACAGTTATGTCATGCCATGTGAGAAAAGAACCCATCAGCTGCTGGAACAGGCATTCTTCACCCCCAAAAGGTATAAATGCAAATTCATAAGATTCTGATGGCATGGCAAAAATGAAGCAGAACTGGATCCTATTGCTTAGCAGTACTTTTCAATAGTGACAGGTGGAAATAAGAACTTAAGAACATAAAAAATAGGATTAAGCCATCCAGGCCCCTCAAGCCAGCCTGCTCTGCCAAACAATAAGATCTTGGCTAATCTGATTGTGGCTTTAACCCCGTTTCCCTGCCTGCTTCCCCCATCACCTTTGACCCCCTTGTAGATCAAAAATTGTGCCTAACTCAGCTTTAAATATATTCAATGACCCAGCTTCCACTGCTCTCTGGGCTAATGAATCCAAAGAGTAATAACCCTCTGAGAGAAATTCCACCTCATCTCCATCTTAAATGGGTGATCCTTTATTTTTGAAACTGTGCCCCCTGGTTCTAGATTTGGCCAGTAAATGGTGCCTCAATCACAGGGATCTCCTATGTGAAAGGAGTCAGGTAGTCATCAGCATCAGCTTCTCTCAGGTCATTCAATTTTTGATAATCTGCACAAATGAAAGTGGTTATTATATTTTGGGGTTTTTACCATAGAAGCCCATCTTGGCTCAGTGTCAAAGTCCTCAGTTAGTGAACCTCATGTCTCCTCAAGTATATTTTTTTCTGCCCAACATCTAGGTAAATAGAATGACAACCAGGCATTGCACAAGTGTAGTGTGAGCCAGGCACTGAACAATGAATTCTTTCAGTTTAGTAGAATATATCACATATGACCATATGAACACTTGGTAGGTAGATGAGTATATACGCTATGTAAACCAAGGCTTAGGCTATAAACCAACACATGAACTTGTTTAACATTAAACAGTTAAACAAACAGCACTGAGCATAGCAGTTATATTTACAGTAGTTACACTCCTTAATGCCTCCTTAAAATTTCTAAGCACAAAGACGCTTCTTCGGCATTACTTCCCCAAAAAAAAAGACGATTACCGAACTGTCAATGTTGAATTAATATCTTGTTAAAACGTTATGTCATATTCCAGTATATTATTATCTTTCAGACCATACTTTAAAATTTTGAACAAAAACAGACTGTTAAAATGGCTGCTGCAAACCATATGACTTCTGGAAGTATCAACTCCAGATAGTCCTGATACTCAGGCAAATAGCTAATTAAATGTGGAAATTCACAGCCATCCAGGAAATTTATACATCCCTTTGTTTAAGGATGGAAAGAAAAGGACTGTAGCATTCCAGCCAATTCCTCTTTCTGGTACACCATGGAGAAAAGACACATCGAAACTCAATGTATATTAGATAAATGTGATTGGGTCCCTGTCAACCTCCCATTGTATTATGATGATCCCTCATCCAAACCCAGACTGGGTAAATTTCAAAATGTCAAATGGCAACACAGGATATTTATTGATCTGACCACCCACCTTATTTGAAAAAGGACTTTGGACTTGTAACAGGTCACATGGGTGAGACAGTCATGTTTGTTGCCTGCTTTTAAAACAGCAAGAATCGGTGCTGCAGAGACAAAGACCATCAGATAGCAGGCAGGGCTGCTCACTCTGGGTGCTGCGGGGCACAGGCAGGGCTGTTCACTCTGGGTGCTGCGGGGCACAGGCAGGGCTGTTCACTCTGGGTGCTGCGGGGCACAGGCAGGGCTGTTCACACTGGGTGCTGCAGGGCACAGGCAGGGCTGCTCACACTGGGTGCTGCGGGGCACAGGCAGGGCTGCTCACACTGGGTGCTGCGGGGCACAGGCAGGGCTGCTCACACTGGGTGCTGCAGGGCACAGGCAGGGCTATTCAGACTGGTTGGTGCAGGGCACAGGCAGGGCTGTTCACTCTGGGTGCTGCGGGGCACAGGCAGGGCTGTTGACAGTGGGTGCTGCGGGGCACAGGCAGGGCTGCTCACACAGGGTACTGCGGGGCACAGGCAGGGCTGCTCACTCTGTGTGCTGCGGGGCACAGGCAGGGCTGTTCACTCTGGGTGCTGTGGGGCACAGGTAGGGCTGTTCACACTGGGTGGTGCAGGGCACAGGCAGGGCTGTACTATGCCAGCAGGGACCAGCATTGGGATGGTGAGGTGGAGGGTGAAAGGTAGAGACATGAGGGTGAAGGGAACAGGGGAGGGAGACCGGAATCGCCGTTAGATGGATGACTGGAGGTGGGGGAGCTGGAGCCTGACATGGAGGGAAGGGGCACACACAAACTCATGTCTGGGGCAGTTGTGGGGAGGCGATGGTGAGTCCTGAAGAAGGAGGGGGAATGTGTGTCAGACAGTCAAAGCCCTGCGGCTGATGCCAAATGGTCGGGTGAAAGATTAAAGGCGGCCCTGGGGTTCAGTGGACCACATTGTCAGGGTGAGAGATTAAACGTATTGCTAGAGCTTTGCGGCCTTGCTACAGGGCTATGCCTGACACACATGTTGAGGGGAAAGGCCTAACTGGTCAATGGAGGTCGTGCACAGCATGTTGTACAGACGTAATCAGTTCCACACACACGGGGGTCCTGGGGGGCAGCTGGCATGGCATTGGGCTGCAGATGGAATAGTCATGGTCAAGGGAGGCATCTTCAGCCTGTAAATGGGGAAATGCAATAAGGGGGGGGTGGATACTCGAAGGTCTCAGGGGGAGGACAGCAGCCTCTGTATGTGGCCATGCAAACGGCCTCAAACCGTGGAGGGATGAGGTCCACATGGCACATGAGGACATCCACAGTGATGGGTTCAGGGTGAAGGGCAGGAATATCCATATCAATCACAATGGGCTTATCCAGGGTTACTGGGGGAGGCTGGACAGTGACTTGAGGGAGGTCTACCCGTACATCGTGGGTTTCAGGATGATCAGGAGGACATGCACAGTGACAGGTGGAAGGTCAAAGCTGGCCTTGAAGTAGAAGCACAGCAGCATCATGTGGAGACCACGAAGCAATGACATTTTTTTTCATTCATTCATGGGACGTGGGCATTGCTGCCTGGGCCAGTGCTTGTTGGTCATCCCCAGTTGCCCTTGAGAAGGTGGTGGTGAGCTGCCTTCTTGAGCTGCTGCAGTCCATGTGGTGTAGGTACACCCACAGTGCTGTTAAAGAGGGAGCTCCAGGATTTTGACCCAGTGGCAGTGAAGGAACGGCGATATAGTTCCAAGTCAGGATGGTGAGTGGCTTGGAGGGGAACTTCCAAGTGGTGGTGCTCCCATGCATCTCCTGCTCTTATCCTTCTACATGGTAGTGGTCGTGGGTTTGGAAGTTGCTGTCGAAGGAACCTTGGTGAGTTGTTGCAGTGCATCTTGTAGATGGTACACACTGCTGCTACCGTGCATCGGTGGTGGAGGGAGTGAATGTTTGTGGATAGGGTGGCAATCAAGCGGGCTGCTTTATCCTGGGTGGGGTCAAGCTTCTTGAGTGTTATTGGAACTGCACTCATCCAGGCAAGTGGGGAGTATTCCATCACACTCCTGGCTTGTGCCTTGTAGATGGTGGACAGGCTTTGGGGAGTCAGGAGGTGAGTTACTCACCAGAGGATTCCCAGCCTCTGACCTGCTCTTGTAGCTACAATATTTATATGGCTAGTCCAGTTCAGTTTCTGGTGAATGATAACCCCCAGGATGTTGATAGTTGGGGATTCAGCGATGGTAATGCTTTGAATGTCAAGGAGTGATGGTTAGATTCTCACTCATTGAAGATGATCATTGCCTGGCACTTGTGTGGCGCGAATGTTACTTGTCATTTGTCACCCCTAGCCTGGATATTGTTCCAGTCTTGCTGCATTTGGACATGGACTGTTTCAGTATCTGAGGAATGCTGCTGAACATTGTGCAATCATCAGCGAACATTCCTACTTCTGACCTTATGCTGCAGGGAAGATCATTGATGAAGCAGCTGAAGATGGTTGGGCTTAGGACACTACCCTGAGGAACTCCTGCAGTAATGTCCTGGAGCTGAGATGACTGACCTCCAACAACCACAACTATCTTCCTTTGTGCTAGGTATGACTCCAACCAGTGGAGAGTTTACCCCCGATTTCCACTGACTCCAGTTTTGCTAGGATTCCCTGATGCCAACCAGCACTTGGTCAAATGCAGCCTTAATGTCACCCCTTGAGTTCAACTCTTCTTTCCATGTTTGAACCAAGGCTGTAATGAGCTCATGAGCTGGGTAATCCTGGCAGAACCGAAACTGAGCATCAGTAAGCAGTTTATTGCTAAGCAAGTGCTGCTTGATAGCAGTGTTAATGACAACTTCCATCACTTTACTGATGCTCAAGTGTAGACTGATGGGGCGGTAATTGATTGGGTTGGATCTGTCCTGCTTTTTATGTACAGAACATACCTGGGCAATTTCATACATTATTGGTTTGATGCTACTGTTGTCTATACTGTAACACTTGGCCAGGGGCGTGGCAAATTCTGGAGCACAAGTCTTCAGTACTATTGCTGGAATATAGTCAGGGCCCATAGTCTTTGCAGTATTCAGTGCATTCAGCTGTTTCTTGATATCATGTGGAGTGAATCGAATTGGCTGAAGACTGGCATCTGTGATGCTGGGGATGTCTGGAGGAGGCTGAGATGGATCATCCACTTGACACGTCTGGCTGAAGATAGTTGCAAATGCTGCAGCCTTATCTTTTACACTGCTGTGCTGGGCTCCTCCATCATTGAGGATGGGGATATTTGTGGAGCTTCCTCCTCCAGTGAGTTGATTAGTTGTCCACCACCATTCACGACTGGATGTGGCAGAACTGCAGAGCTTAGATCTGATCCGTTGGTTGTGGGATCGCTTAGCTCTGCCTATTTCATACTGTTTATGCTGTTTGGCATACAAGAAGTCCTGAGTTGTAGCTTCACCAGATTGACACCTCATTTTTAGGTATGCCTGGTGCTGCTCCTGGCATGCCCTCCTGCACTCTTCATTGAACAGGGTTGATCCCCTGGCTTGATGGTAATGGTAGAGTGGGGGATATGCCGGGCCATGACATTACACATTGTGTTTGAGTACAATTCTGCTACTGCTGATGGCCCACAGCACCTCATGGATGCCCAGTCTTGAGTTGCTAGATCTGTTCGAAATCTATCCCACTTAGCACGATTGTAGTGCCACACAACACAATGGAGCGTATCCTCAATGTGAAGGCTGGACTTGATCTCCACAATGACTGTGCGGTGGTCACTCCTACCGACACTGTCATGGGCAGATGCATCTGAGGCAGGCAGGTTGGTGAGGATGAGGTCAAGTATATTTTTCCCTCTTGTTGGTTCCCTCACCACCTGCTGCAGACCGTGGCAGCTGTGTCCTTTAGGACTGGCCAGCTTGGTTAGTAGTGGTGTTTCTGAGCCCCACACAAAGTACATTCTGCACTCTCACCAACCTCTGACCATCAGCTGAGGGAGGGCAGTATGTGGCCAGCAACAGGAGATTTCCTTGTGCATATTTGACCTGATGCCATGAGACCTCATGGGGTCTGGAGTCGATGTTGAGGACATTTCCCTCCCCCTGACTGTATATCACTGTGCCATCACCACCTCTGCTGGGTCTGTCGTGCTGGTGAGACAGGACATACCCAAGGATGGTGATGGTGGTGTCTGGGATATTATCTGTAAGGTATGATTCCATAATTGTGACTACGTCAGGCTGTTGCTTGACTGGTCTCCCAATTTTGGCACTAGCCCCCAGATGTTAGTAGGAAGAACTTTGCAGGGTCGACAGGACTGAGTTTGCCTGTTGCCTCTTGATGCCAAGTGGTCTATCTGGTTTCATTCCTTTTACTAGTTGATACAACTGAGTGGCTTGCTATCCATTTCAGAGGGCAATATAAGAGTCAACTGCATTGCTGTGGGTCTAGAGTCACATGTAGGCCAGACTTCCTCCCCTAAAGGGCATTAGCAAACCAAATGGGCTTTTATGGTATTCAACAATGGTTTCATAGTCATAATTAGACTTTAAATTCCAGATTTTTATTGAATTCAAATTCCAACATCTGTCATTGTGGGATTTGAACCCAGGTCTCCAGATTAATAGAGCAGTGACAATACCATTGCGCCACCCCCTCCCTGCTGGAATGAAACTAGAGAAGGGAAGAGGCAGCCAGTCATTAAGGGAGCACAGCTGCTGGATATATGCAAGAAGCTCCATCAAAAATGCAAACTGCATTTTCCATTTGACATGGGTCACAGGGCACAAGGCATCCAGTCTTTCCAAAAGTGCAAGGCAGGGGCAATCTCAAATCCAAATCAGGCAGCGTATGACTGCCTTTAGTGAGCCTTAAGGTACATGGCAGTGCTCGACCCTCTTCCATCCTATATGGGATTGAGATGTCAAGTTGTAGGGCTGGCTCCTCAGACTGCCTGTGACCTGGGAGGGAGCGTCTCAGCTACAAGGGTGAAACTGGGAAAGGTAGGTAGTCAAAACGCTGCCCAAGGGCATGACAGTGGTTTTCTGGCTTGGCGTGGGAGGTCTGTAATTGTTGGGTGAGATACATTCATCTCTTATCTGCCCACAGGAAGGAGGGGGATTGCAGAATGCAGGCTGTGGTCAATGCTGCCATCCTGATGGCAGTGCTCAGATTGAGGAGGAGAAGAAGGACCCGGCTCCGTCAAGCACAGCTTAGAGGCGAGCCCTGGCCTGACTGCATGGCCCAGGGCTGCCCCAGGAAGACCCAGAGCCTGAGCTGGTCAGACCCATCCCAGGGAGGCAACTGGCGTGACCCAGATTATATTTAGAGATGAGCGAGAGACAGTGCCCCACAGGACTACGATTGTCAAGAGATGTGGTGGCTCATATCTGTCACATTCTGCGGGAGGGTCTAACACCCCATGGCCTGGGAGCACATCCCTGCCAGTGCCCTTGAAAGTCACTGCCACACTCAATTTCTTTGCAAGTGGGTCATTCCAGGGATCCACATGGGGCTTATGTCCCTCAGTCTTCAACACATAAATATATAGAGGAGGTGATGGATGCCCTCTTCAGTCAGGTTCATCATTATATAAAGATCACAACGGATGAAGCTAGCCAGGCTGCTAGATTCCTGGAATTTGCAATAATCTCTGGCTTCCCAAGAGTGCAGGTAGTGATCGATGACACACATGTCACTTTGAGAGCTCCATGGGAGCAGTCGCTGATCTTCATTAACAGGAAAGGGTTCCGCTCCCTCAACATTCACCTGGTCTGCAATCATCAGGAGGAGACCATGTACATTTGTGCCAGGTATCGTGGTATTTTTCACAACTCCTACACCGTAAGTCACTCCCAGGTGCCACAGATATTCAAAGAGCATGGCACATATAGGGTTGGCTCCTGGGTGATAAGGGGTACCTGCTGAAGAGATGGTTCTTGACACCCGTGCTCATCCTCAGAGGAGGGATACAACACGGCGCACTCTGTGACAAGGCCCATCATTGAGCAGACCATTGGCATCCTGAAGATGTGCTTCCGTTGTTTGGGCCACTCAGGTGGTGCTCTGCCGTACTCTCCACAGAGGGTGCCCTGCATCATTGTGCTCTGTTGCACCCTGCACAACCTGGCACTTCAAAGGGGAGATCACTTGCCACAAAGAAACATGCAGGAGGCTGAGAATCCCTTGGACGAAGATGACTTAGAAGGGCAGAAACCTGAGGAGGGCGATGATGGTCAGCTTCGACCTGAGAATGCCATCACAGCGGCACAACACGGAAGACGTACCCGCGACACACTGATAGGCACAATGTTCCAGCAGGAGTAAGGTTCAGGCAAGGGGACCTGTGCACATTTCTCCTGTCCCTTAGCATCATGCCAGTGATCAGAAAGGCCTATACAAGCAGTGACATCGTAAGCAAGGGCAGCATTCGGCCTTGGACCTGTACCCGCAAGGATCACGAAGCCCTCATTCTTGGAAAGGTCAGCACCCAAAGCTGCATACAGGGTGTGTAAGGTGAAAGGCAGCACACCAACACACGCCATGTGTCAACTGCACATTGTGCAGTCACTGCCACCTGAAGGAGACACTTTCAGCAGCCACAGAGACTTGCACATCGTTGTAGAGACCATAATGACTCCAGGTCATGTGCTTTCACAATTAACAATGAACACAGCCCGATGTTGATGAAATAACTTTACATGTAACCCTCCAAGGCACATGAGCACACAATTCTATGGTACGTTGCAAGGCTTAAAAGATCAAATCTCAACGTGCAGTCACTTTCAGGATATGGCTTGACACATCTCCCTTGCATGAGACAAGGAGCAAGAGATTAACGTGTGTCTGCTAAACATCACATGAATCTGAGGCACAACAAAGAGAGGCAATCACAAACAGAGAGCTTGGTTCACCCTCACAAGAGGGCACATAGATTCATATGCAAGGGGCATTCACATGATGAGACCATGACCATGAACTCAAAATGTATTTACAAAGGTGCATAATATTTACGTGAGTGAACACCCATGCCACCATCGTGCTCTCAATATTTCTTACCCTACTGCTACTTCTAAGTACATCCCTGATATCCGCAGCAGAGGTGGAGGCAGCCTGCTGACTGTTATGTCCTGTTGTCCGTGATTGTCTTGGCAGGCGTCCTCTGGGCCTGGAAGGCTCTGGCCTGCTTTGGGTCTCATGCTGTTGGGCATATGCACCCACCTCAGCCTTTGGGACTGGAGCTGAAGGGTTCACAGGCAGAGGGGATTGGGAGCCACTGGACACTCCCGGAGTCACCTGAGTAGATGGCCCTCGGGTGTCTAGCTGATGGTCCTCCTCCCTTTGGGTGAGAGGGGCCCTGCCTGATTCCTTGGGGAGAAGGGGCAGCTGGAGGAAGGTTGAGGTGGCCCATTCTCCTCTTGCCCAGCCACTGATGGATCCCACCAATGCCTATAGCGATGGAGTGCAGGTCTGTGGGCAAATCCAGCAGAATTTGCTGGTCCAGGGTCTCTAAGGCAGCTACCGCCCTTCCCATAGTGGCCTCAATGTGCTCACACGTCACGACATCAGACAGAATGTGGACAGACTCCTCCGTCCTTCACTCTAGTCTGTTGACTGCCTCTCACAACTCTGCCTGATGTTCCGCCTGTCTTTGCATCTCCAGCAAGTGTGCTATGACTGTTTGCAGAGGCTCATACTCTGACTCGGACTCAGCAGGCCCCTGTTCTCCAGCCACCCTCCAAGTGCCAGAGACCTGGGCTGTCAGTGCCTCCGATTGCTGCGGAGACGTGTCATGTGAGGTGTTCCCCAGAATGTGACCCTGAGCCTAATCTGGATGTGTGACCCATCGGGGTGTGTGTCTCTGTGCAGGGGGAGGATGCAGGTGAATGCAGTGACAGATGTTCATCTGACCTGGGCTGGGGGCTGGGGTTGATGGCCTGGCTGAACCTGTGTCTGGGCCTGCTGCTGCCTGTGAGAGGGAGAAGATAGATTGAGTTCATGAGCAGGCAGATTGCTTGTCACCCACTGTGAATGTCAATATGAGATCAACTCATGGAGGGTTCATCCATACTGGGATGCTGGGGAAGGCTGATCTCACCTTCACCACAGGAGCGATCCCTGTCCTCCCCTCCCACCTCCTCGAGGGGAGTGAGCTCCTCGGTGTCTGCCATCCCTCCTCCTGTCTGGGGTCTCTCTCTCCTGTTATGGGCCAGTTTGGCCTGCATGAAGGAAAATGGATGTGATGTGATTAGAGGGGAGGGAGGAGAGGTTAGGAAGCATGCCTGCCTGCTGTGTGTGCTGAACCCTCCTTAGTAAGGGCTGAAGATGCTGTTTGTGCAGGATGTTAAAGTGTACGTGAGATATTTAGTGCCAATGTCTCCTCTGCTAATAGTGTCAGAAACCTAAGGTGTACCCCTTAGAGTGCCTGGTGCCATTATGAATGTGAGTTTGGATTAAGCAGAAGATTGACTTACCCTGGTGCAGTGGATTAGATCATTCATCCTCTTCCTGCACTGCTAGGCATTTATTATTTGGGTCCTAGTGGCACTGACCTCCCCTGCAACCTCCTCCCAGGCCGGTGAGGTGAGGTTGATAGACCTCCTGGTTCCACCCATCGGGTAGAGGGCATCATAGCGTTTGCGGATGTCATTGAGGAGAGCCACCAGGGAGTTGTGGCTGAACCTTCAGGTGCATGGCTTCTTTCTCTTGGGGGCCATCACAGGACATGCAGACCATACCGCTGGGCTGCAGAGCGTGAACATTTGTGTGCAGGTGATGTTTAAATATGGTGCCAGGACCTTCAGCCCCATAAGGTGACAGCTGGACAGACCAATCAGTGCCCGCCCTGCTGTGTGATTCATAGAGCAGCTCATCGATGCATAATTAATGAGGTTGCGAGCATAGAATCAGGTATGAGAACCTGCCTTGCTGCCCAACAGGAAACACATCGCTTATCCCACCCTCCACCACACTTAGTCTCCGGAACAGAAAATTCCACCCAATGTTTGTGAGGCAATGAGTGAGTTGTCATGTTTTAAACCTCCAGGGCAAGTGCAGGACAATAAATAATCTTCTTTGTTTTATAATTCACAAAATAGCTTGCTGCTGGAATTATTTCAATTGGGACAGTCACTCTGAGGGTAAGAAAATACACACACCTCACATACAAAACATATTGACCGCGGACAGTAAGAAAACACACAACTTCTGTCTGTGATAAATAACATAGATTTAGTCAATCTTTCTGTTGGCTTTAGGTGGTTTGCTGAGATGTGTCTGGACAATTCATATATTCATGAAAGGCACCACAAAGACTCACTGCCACACAGGACCAAGAGTCTATTAAAGGGAAAAGTGGATAGATATTCAAAACAAAAGATAACAACAGGCATGTGGGGAGCGATCAAGTGGTTGGTTTAATTTTTGGATTTCTTAAAGAGCCAGCACAGACATGACAAACCAAAGAAAGCCTCCATCTGTACTGTTACTACCAGGATGGGAGGAGTGCACAATTTCTCTAGCCCCACGACTCCACAGGTCGCTCCATGAGTGCAAATGTTTAAATTACTCACCAAAACGGCAAATTATTTACCTTTGCTACTGCTAGGCCCAGAATAAAAGGGACTTTAATTTTATCGATAAGCTCAGAATAATGTATTTATTATGAAAGAAAACTTTTTTGAAAAACAAGTTGCAAAACTGGTTTACATACAATTTGTAATCCAGAAGTGTAGTGATTTACCACTTTTAAAATCTCAACCCACACACATACACAAAAAAGGACAAGGCAAATAAGATCTCTGCAGAGGTTGGCATAAGGGAACCCTTCACGAGAAAGGGTAAAGTTTGAAATGATCTTGATGCTGTCGATTTGGTGTTACTGCATGTAAAGATGAAGCACTGGTCACAGTAGTTGTCTGGATGTCCTTTCCAAAGGATCTTTGGTGAAAAACTGTCTTTGTTAACTCTCACTTGTCGCAGCTTCGCAGACTTTCAAATACAGACAAGTTTTCTAAGATGAGGAGTTATTCTGACTGAAGGTGAACACCCACTCTAAACTTCAGGCATTACAGGGAGAGAGAGAGGGAGGGAGAGAGAGGAACAATCTTCCTTCTCAGTTTGCTCATAAGACACACACACAGTTCAAAAAACATGCTCAGACAGAATTTTTCCCAGGCCAGTTTTCAGCCAATCAGCAGGAGCCCACAGTCTGCCAACAGCAGTTTTTTTTTTATTTGAATGCAAACAAAATAACTCTTATCTCCCCAGGTGTCTTGTTGGTCACTTAGCTAAAATCAAGTGATTTCCTGGAAAAAAACAGCTTGCTCACAGGCCAAAGCAAACTTGTAATCTTTTGGAGAAAAAACTCAGGTGAGTGCCCAAATAATTCAATGTCCTTCCATTTTTTTTAAAAAAGCACATAGTTCTTTGAGATATGGATTCCTAACAGTACTATAAATGTCTATGGATCTATGGGAGTTTTCTATTATTATATTGCATGTTTACTGCAAAGTAATTCTGTTTGAAAGACAGTCTCCTCTGAAAGGTGGTCTCCACTACATTGGAGAGATCAGACGCAGACTGGGTGACTACTTTGCAAAATATCTTAGGCCTGTCTGCAAGCATTATCCAGACCTTCCCGTCGCTTGCCATTTCAACACACCATCCTGCTCTCATGCCCACATGTCCATCCTTGGCCTGCTGCAACGTTCCAGTGAAGCCCAACACAAACTGGAGGAACAGCACCTCATCTTCCGACTAGGCACTTCACAGCCTTCCGGACTCAACATTGAGTTCAACAAACTCAAGACCATGAACTCTCTCCTCTATCCTCATCCCTTTTTTACCCCCTTTCTTCACTTTTCATTTTTATTTTTTATTTTTTGTCCGCTTATTTTATTTTTATTTATTTTCATTTTTGTAAATTTATTCATTGTTTTATCCCCACCTTTTACCCTATTTTCAATCATTTTTCCCCATCACTGTCCCCTCCCCCCACCCCACCCCCACAAGGGCCATCTGTCACTTGTTCATGTTGTTCTTTCCAGAGTGCTTACCCTTGTCCTCCTATTATCACATTCTGCTTTCTGACCTTAATGCCACTATCAACACCTCCTTTAGCCCTTACCACTACCATTAACACCCCCTTTTGTCCTTTTGTTCATGACGTCTTTGTCAATCTCTCCTTTGCCCCCACCTATCACTGGCCTTCTGTAGCTTCACCATGTCCCACCACCCCCTAAACAGTATAAATTTCATCACATTTTTACTTCCCTTTAGCTCTGAAGAAGAGTCATACGGACTTGAAATGTTAACTCTGTTTTTCTCTCCACAGATGCTGTCCGGCCTGCTGAGTTTTTCCAGCATTTTCTGTTTTTGTTTCAGATTTCCAGCATCCGCAGTATTTTGCTTTTATCTGCCTGAAAATAAGTTAGGCTACTTTTCAAGGTGAGAATTTGGTTTATAACCCCACTATAAGCACAGCAGGAAGAAATAAACCAAAAGCACGACATATCATAGATAAAAATACACAATTTTTGTCACTGAATCATTAAGATTTTATTTTTAATTCCTTCCTGTGGATTCAAATGCAATATTCAGAGGCAATTTAGAGATATGCAATAGAAGGATTAACAAGTAGGTAAACAATATCTGTATAGAGGTTCCTTTATGATTTTATTTCCCAAATACATGAATTAAAACAAAGAAATGTTCTTTATTAGAACATGGGTATTGATGTAATACTGTGGTTGACGTTGCAAAGTAAAAATATGTCCCATTGCTATAGGAACACAGATGTGTCTTCACCCAGTGAAGAATGTCACTGATTAGTAGAAAGCGATATTACTGTTTACTATCACAGCTATAATGAATCATCCAGCAGGTACTGGACAACTAACTTGGCAAATCGTGAAGTGGGAGTCTCCTTCATTAATTAAGAGTGCAACTAATGAAGTAAAGATCATTAAACTCCTCAATCTCTTCACCCTGCATTGTTGTATAGAATCCATTGGATTGTTCAATCTAGCTCCGAGCAGGTAGCACCATTTTAGCACTCAAAACAAGTTCTAACAACATGGGGTGTCACTGTGGGTCTGTTAGCCAGTGTTTAAGTCTGTCAGATAATATCCGTCATTGGCCACTTTAAAAATAAAACATGGCACCCCCTCTTGGTGGCTTGCTCAGTATATTTGACAAGTAGCTGAGCCGTATTGACCAGCCATGCACGCTCAATCACCAGATCGTAGCTCAGAAAATCAGGATATGGAATCAGTATGGGTGGAGCGATGAAATAACAAAGGACGGAAAAGACTGGTGGGAGTGGTTTTTAAGCCCCTAACAGTAATCATAGGATTGGACAAAATATATATAAGGAAACTAGAGGAGCATGTGACAAGGGTAATACAATTACCTCAGGGGATTTTAATCTTTATAGAAGTAGAGCAAACAAAATCGTAGCTTGGACGACAAGTTCATAGAACCCATTTGAGATAGATTTCCAGAACAATACATTGACGAACCAAAGAGGCAACAGCCTATTTTAGATATAGTATTGTGTAATGAGACAGAGCTGATTAGTAATCTTATAGGAAATGAGCCTCTTGGGAACAGTAATCATAATATGGCAGAATTTTATTTTCATGTTTGAGAATTATGTGGTTAATTCCGAAACTGGGGTCTTAAATTTAAACAAAGCAATTTACAGAGGAATGATAGGCCATTGGTTCATGACAGCAAACTGGGTGGGAATATAGGTTGTGAAGAGGATTCAAGAAGGCTTCAAGAGGATTTGGGCAGGCTAAGTGAATGGGCTAGAACATGGCAGATGGAGTATAATGTGAATAAGTCTGAAGTTACTCACTTTGTCAGGAAAAAACAGAACAGCAGAATATTTCTTAAATGGTGAGGGGTTGGGAAGCGCAGTTGTCCAAAGTGACCTGGATGTCCTTGTCCATCAGTCACTAAAAGCTAGCATGCAGGTGCAGCAAGCTATTAGGAAGACAAATGGTACATTGGCCCTTCATCATGAGGGGAATTTGAGAAGAGGAGTAAAGGTATCTTGCTGCAGTTACATAGAGCCTTGGTGAGACCTCAGGTTTGGCCTCCATATCTGAGGAAGGATATACTTGCCACAGAGGGAGTGCAACGGAGGTTCACCAGGAAATGGCAGAGGTGTTAAATAAATATTTCTTGGCTGCCTTTACAGTACAAGTTACAAAAAAGCATACAGGAAATTGTGGGGAATCAAGGGGGTAGTGAGAGTGAGGAACTCAATGTAATAAATCCAATGTTTAAGAAGAAGTGCTGGAGAAATTAATGGGATTAAAAGTCAGCAATTCCCCCGGACCTCATAGCCTATATCACAGGGTTTTGAAAGTGGTGGCTGAAGAGATGATGGATATGTTGGATTTGATCTTCCAGAATTCCCTCGATTCTAAAACTCTTCCATAGATTGGAAAGTAGCAAATATAAATCCTGATGTTTTAGAAAGAAGTGAGACAGAAATCTGGGAACTAAAGGCTAGGCTAGCCTGACGTCAGTAGTAGGGAAAATGCTAGAATCTATTATTAAGGATATGGTAACAGGGCATTTGAAAAATCACAATATAATTAAACATCATAAGGAAAGATATACTTGCCTTAGAGAGTGTGCAATGAAGGTTCACTAGATTGATTTCTGGGATCGGAGAGTTACCCTCTGAGGAGAGATGGTGTAGATTGGGTTTAGGATTTCTGGAGTTTAGCAGAATGAGAAGTGATCTGACTGAAAAATAAATGGTTCTGATTCACAAGTGTAGTTGCTGAGAGTTTGTTTCTTTGTATTCTTTCATGATGTGTGTGTCACTGGCAAAGCCAGCATTTGTTGCCCATCCCTAATTGCCCTTGTTAGCAGTTAAGAGTCAACCCAGCTGGACAGTCTAAAACTATGGGATAAGGGTCAGATATTTAAGAGTGAAGTGAGAAGAATTGTCTACCCCAATGAGCTGTGGCTGCTCAGACGTTTATTGTATTCAAGGCTGACATCAATAAATTTTTGAATGCTCTGGGAATAAAGAGATGTAGGGCAGGCCAGGAAAGTGGAGGCAAGGCCAAAGATCAGTCATGATCTTACTGAATGGCAGAGTAGACTCAAGAGGCCATATGGCCTTTTTCTATTCCTTATACTTTTAAGTTAATAATCTCCCCATTCATCCAAACCACCTGTGGGCTATGGCCAATGGACTATGGCCAGAATTTTACTCTCTCCACCAGCGTTTTTAGGCGGATGGGGGAGGGAGTGTAAAATTGAAGGGATGGGATTCCCTCCGAGTTCCCGCCCACCCTGACCACACAGCGATTTTATGCTGGGATGGGCAAGGCCTCGGAAGGGAAGTCTGCCCTTGTCCCAACTGAGGCCCTTAAATGGCCAATTATTGGCCACTTAAGGGCCGCTTCCACCCAGCCTCAATTTTTAAGCTGGCAGGAAGATTGAGCTGAAGTGGCGAAAGCCCGAAAATCAAAAGAGTTACATCTCGGATGGGAAATGGAGTAGGGGGGGGAGGGTTGCTTCCATCAAAATCCCCCTTCTGAAGTCGGGCACCCCCCCCCCCTTAAGGTCCAGTGGCTTCCCACCTCCCCCGGCCTCTCCCTTAAGACTCCAATTGACCCCTTTGTATGTCCCCAGGCCTTCCCTTCCCTCCCCCACCCTGGGATCCCTTGAACTTACCCGGGCTTTGGCTCTCCGGGCTTAGGCCCCCGAAGTCCTCCTGAACTTCCTCTTCTATCAGATTTGGCGGCAGCTCTCTAAGGCAGGGCTTCTTCCCAAGCGAGGGGCAGAAGTCCCGCCTGAAGCCACTTAGCACTTGCTCAAGTGTGAAATGACTGTGGGGCACCCAGAGCCGGGGAGGTCTCTTTGGATGGCCAGAAGCAAGTACCCGCCATCCAAAAAATTCAGGCCCATGAATCATAAACAACACTGCCCTTCCTCCAGATCCAACTTTCCTCACCTTACTCAATGCAGTGCCTTATCTAACTACAAGCCTGACCTCAGGCTGTATTAGTTCAGATGGATGAACGAGAAGTGAAGGTGCAAAATAAAATCTTTCTTCAACTGAAGTTCAAATGTAGTGAACGGACCGAACAGTTTTGCTCCTTTTAAATCTCACTGTCTCAAAATAATTAGAGATGTAATGGGTCCCACAGACAAATCATGGTTTAATCAGAGTTGAGTGCGTATTGTTTAAATATATCTATTGCAGAACGAGCAATCAGATTAGATTATACAAAAAAAATCAAGCAAGAGAAATTTGCCAAGGTACATCAATTTTCTTTATCTCTTATATTCTGACAGATCTGGAAACTGAATTACATATGCTCTAATTCCTTGTACCTTGGCATTTATTTCTGTTTAACCCCCAAAGGAATAAGCAGCTTTTTCAGCACAAAGCAATGCTGTGTTCCAAAAAAAGTGGTTAAGCAGAAACAAAATACAAAATAATAATTAAAAATACTTGAAGATAATAGGCAAGATTTCCCCTTTCCCTCATAAGTTTACCATTTGACTTTCAGATATATTCAGTCTTTAATGTCCACCTCTTCAATCCACATTTACATAACTTGTTCTTTTGTGTGGTGTCAGATCATTTGGTCTTTTGTGACCTAGACATTGAGACTCACATGAACTTCTAGCCAATAGATAGCTGCCTGCCCCATAGATTTTCAAACTTATTTTTGTGCAAACTTAATATAATGTAATGCCACTTCTGTCAAATTTATACTTTACATTTGCTGTCTACGGCAGTGTTTAGTTTTAATTATTGTCCTGGTAAAGGATTATTATCCTTCACATTGATAAAAGCTGATGATCCTTCAGTCCCAGAACCTGACCATCCTAACCCAGCAATTGCTGAGAGAGGAACAATGGCACAGTGACAGTAGTGATGAAAATGCCCACCACCCTCTGATAATTAATGCACTCCCTTCAGCACAGTGCTCCAGCTGTTGTTTTAGTTCCCACTTCCATTGGTACCAATAGGATAGGGTACTGCAGTGATTCTGTTACTGGGCTGATAATTCAGAGGCTATGCATTCAAATCCTTTGAAGACATTGAATTCTGTTGTAATGAAGAATATCTCAGGGCCCTGGACCTGATCAATTTTTGTAAAACCCAACTGGTTCACTAATGTGTGTTAGGGAAGAAAACCTGTTATCTTTACCTATATAGTTTCTTTTTCTCATTCACAGGATGTGAGTGCTGCTGGCCAGGCCAACATTTGTTGCACACACCTAATTTCCCTTGAGAAGGTGATGATGAGCTGCCTTCTTGAACCATGGTGGTCCATGTGGTGAAGGCACTCCCTCAGTGCCTTTAGGTAGGGAGATCCAGGATTTTGACTCAGTGACAATGAAGGAAAAACAATATATCCCAAGGCAGAATGGTGTGTGGGTGTGTGACTTGGAAAGGAACTTGAAGTTGATGGCTTTCCCGTGCGCCTTGTCCTTATTGGTAGCACAGGACATCGGTTTAGGATGTGCTGTGAAAGGAACTTCAGCAAGTTGCTGCAGTGCATCTTTTAGAAGGTTCACACTGTTGCCACTGTGCATCAGTAATGGAGGGAGTAAATGTTTAAGGTGCTGGATGGGGTACCTTGTAGATGGTGGAAAGGCTTTGGAGGCCAGGGGGTGAATTACTTGCCACAGAATATCCAGTCTCTGGCCTGTTCTTGTAGCCAGAGTATTTATGTGATGGTGTGGTTAAGTTTCTGATCAATGATAGCTCCCAAGATGTCGTTGGTGGGATATTCAAACATAGTAATAATCATTAAATATCAAGGGGGAAGTGGTTAGACTTGCTTTTGTTGGCTGGAACCTGTACAGCATGAATGTTATTTACCACTTATTAACCCAAGCCTGAATTTTGTCCAGGTCTTGCTGCATAGGCACGCAGGCTGCTTCAGTATCTGAGGGGTCGCAAATGGTGCTGAACATTGTGCAGCCATCAGTGAACATCCGCACATCTGACCTTATGCTGGAGGGAAGCAGATGAAAATGGTTGGATCTAAGACACTGCCCTGAGGAACTCATGCAGCAAGGTCCTGGGGCTGAGATGATTGATCTCCAACAACTACAACTATCTTCCTCTGTGCAGGTATGATTCTAGCAAGTGGAGAGTTTTCTCGCAATGATTTCAACTTTTACTGAGAACACTTGATGCCACATTCAGTCAAATGCTGTCTTGATGTCAAAGGGCAGTCACTCTCATCTCAGCTCTGATATTCAGTGCTTTTGTCCATGTACAGACCAAGGTTAGAATGAGTTCTGAAGCTGAGTGACTAGCAGAACTCAAACTGAGCATCATTTTTGCTATGTAAATGCCACTTGATAGCACTGTCAAAGACAGATCCATCATTTTGCTGATGATTGAGAGGAGGCTGATAGGGCGCATAATTGGCTGGCTTAGATTTGTTCTGTTTTTTTGTGAATAGGATATGCCTGCATGTGCAATTTTCCACATTGTCGGGTGGATGTTATAGTGTTGCAGCTGGATTACAACCGTTTGGCGAAGGTAGCAGCTAATTCTGGAGCACAAGTCTTTAGTACGACAGTCGGGAAGTTGCCTGGCCCACAGCCTTTGCCATTTCCAGTGCTCTCAGCCATTTCTTGATATTACATGGTGTGAATCGAATTGGCGGAAGAAAAGCTTCTGTTGATGGGGATCTCCGGAGGAGACCAAGATGGAACGTCCCCTCGACACTTCTTGCTGAATCTGGTTGCGAACATTTTAACCTCTTTTTTCCATTCATGTGTTCAACTCCCACCATCACGGAGGCTGGGATGCTCATGGAGCCTCCTCCTCTGGTTAAGTTTAGTTATCCATCATCTTTTTTGGGATGCACAGGCCCTTTGGGGTCAATCTGCAGCAGGGCGTAATGAGTGAGAGATCAGGACTTGTAGAGAGAGGGTAGAGACTCCAATCACAGGAGGAAATGAGAGGTCGGGACTGAAGGTGGAGAGGTTTATGATTGCAGCAGCAGGAGAGATAGAGGCCACAATCGGCCAGCTTCCTAAAGAGGCCAGGGTCAGTATTGCTGCTCCACCTGGCCCACAGACAGTGCTGTAAAATGCATTTGTCTTTTAGAACAAGGAGCTCTCCTCCTCCCACTTTCACCATTGGGTTTCCTGAACCTTGGGCAACACACATGACAACCGCTACGTTTAAATGCGACTCTAATTGCCCTGCAGGAGTCTGATGTAAATATATTAATGAAGTTTCCCACTTCTCAAATGCAGTTGTTACGACTGGTCCCTGGGCGAGGTCCCCCAATTTGTTATGATCCCCGACAAGATACCCCCAAATTGTTAACTTCCTAAATGATACCCCAATTCTGTTATGCTCCTGGGTGAGGAGGAATGAATTGGCTCCCCTTCTTTATTCAACTCCCTCGGTTGGTCGCAACAAGGTTAATTTTAAAAGACTACCTTCCCTCTGGGGTCCTTTCCCCAGTCCAAATGTATTTATGTTTTAGAAGGAGCTAATTTAACCAGGCTTTCTTGAGTCAAAGAAAAAGTAAGTTTATTAGTTACTAAAAACACGAGAAAAAATAATAAAAATGCAACGCGCATACACATGGATGAGAAATGAGAAGTTAAATCCAAAAATAAAAATTAAAAAAAAAATACGAATCAGCCTTTGGCTTGTCTGTGAGGAGCAGCTGGTGAAATGTTGCAGCAGTTAAGTTGGGTGATTCTGGTAGAGCTGATTTTGGCAGTTGAGCAGTTGGTTTGGAGACATTTGGATCTGCAGGTTAGCTGAAGGCGCTGTCCTATTTCCTTTATGATTGTGGCTTTGCTGACTTGCATCCAGCCAGAGAGAGAGGGAGAGAGATGAAAGAGATGTTTACCTGCAAGCTGCAGGAAGGCCTAGTTGCTGATCTTCTGCTGTGGCCTTCACAGCACACATTAGCTCACCAGAACTGGAACGCACCAATCAGGTTTGCACCTGGATTTTTAATCCCTTTTCTTTGTATTCCTGGAAGGGAAAAACAAACATGCCTTTTGACCAGAAACTGCTTTCCTTCAGCTCAGTTCATGTCCACATTCTGAGATATAACTCAACAGGAGCTGGTTTCTGCTGAGATGGTAACCAGTCTCCATTGTCTCCACAACCACAGGAGAATAATGTGAAGTCTTTTGCATTGCATCACTCCCTTTCAAGTATCTCTGTCTGAAGTGGGCCTTGATAACTTTTCAGGTGCAACACTTCAGGGCCTCTCTGGGCTAGTCAGTCAAATATAATCGACATTGGAATTTTCCAGAAAGTGATTACTTTACAGTCTCAGCCAGCTTTTGGTTGCATGTCCTTTTTAAAAAAACACATGTCTTCCTCAAAAAGTTCAATATGCCCAAAGGTAATTTGGGTTGTGACCCACTGTCATGGTACAGTACGCTCATACACCACAAAACCCATCACCATAAAAACTGCAATGGGCACATATGTAGGTTTAAGAACACAGTCCTAATTATGTGATCCTCTCGCACCCCCACAACCCCAACTCTCTCCTGTGTTTGTCGTAGATGGATTAATATCCAGTTGTCCGATTCTGTGGAACGCAAGATAAATTCCTGCTTGGGATTACTAACTTCACTGACCCAGTTATCCCACAACGCTGGGTTGAAATTTAGTGGAAACCCATCTCTAATAAATGTAAAAATCTGATAATATTCTGGATAACATGGCAAGCAAAAGCTGCAGAGGAAGTAGTACATCAGCAGGTTTCCCAAAATAGAATGCAGCCTCTGCTGAGTAAAGCATGCAGAAACTCGTACAGTCGTTTTGAAATGAATCTAGATACGATACTTAGGAACTTGAATATCTGACACCAGGAATTAGTATCCAGCTTTTCCTTTTTGTGGGGTGAGGGGATAGGGGAAGCAATTTGCAGGTAGATCCTGGCCACCAAGGCATACAAAGGAAATCCAAAATCTGACTGCCTGTCTATGTTCAGAAAACGGAGTTAAGAATTAGAAAAAACCCAGAGCTTTCAGCCTTGAAATGACTGGGGACTTGGTAGAAGTGTACAGGCGGCACATGAATAGAAAAGGTCAATTTTGTAGGCTGTTCACTTAAAAGTCAACCACGGCAGCAGGACCAAACAACACAAGAGTAAACTGGTAAAACGCAAGTTCAAGCGAGTGAAAACACTTTGGGCAGAATGTTTGCCCCAGACAGAGGCAAATAAGATGGCAGGTGGGCACAACATCTCCTGCTGCTGGCCAACTTGCCAGTTTGCCAGCATCACCCTACCCAAGGAACATTTTCCTGGGGGTGGGATGGGGGGGTGTCAAATGTGCTACCCATCCACAAGCAATGGGTCGTCAATTAAGGCCAATTGCCACGAGGCAGCTGGAATTTTCCAGTTGGTTGGTGTCCACTCCCCGCGTGGTGTCAGGCACTAGGCGGCAGCCTCCTGGCAGCAAACTTGGGGGACCAGTACCTCAGGCAGTCTTACAGGCATCCCCAGCTCCCAGGTCACAGGCTGAGGGAGGGTTCTCCCTCTACAATGGTGGCCAGGCATCTGTGGCTATTGTTTTTAATTTAAAAGTTTTAATACTCACTGTGTGGGCACTTCAATATGAGGGGTCCCCTCTGTTTCTTACCTGAGCTGCAGGCTGCAGCTACCCCCCGCTGGAGGGCCTCCCATCAGTCCTCCAGCTTCAAGAGCCTGCCTGCTGTCCTTAATTTGACGGTGAGCATGCCCTCTGGCCACTATATGGCCAATTCAGGGAAAATCACTGGTGGGTGACTTTGCCACACAGTAAAGGGTTGGGACCCAAAATCCAAAAAATTGCCCTTTGTCACAGGAAGGGTGATTATTACCCAAAGTGGTTTTCTGGGTGGGGACCTGGAAGCAAAGACTTTCAGAGCGCTCAAGAAATAATTGCTATAATGGGGAGGATTTGGGGGAGAACGTCATAGGTTCCGAGTGGGGGATGAGCAATGAGTTGAATGGCTTCCCTCAGTTGAGCAGTTGTTAACTTTGTGTGTGTGACCATTTGGGATGTGACCAGTTAGAGGTTTTAAATTATTACCGTTTATTGACATAGAGACGGTGATGGAACTGGATTAGAAGTTCATATATTTACTGGCAAAATAACAGAAAGGCTAATGACACTCATCTTCATTTATTGACAAATGCTACAGCAACTTCAGGTGAGGACAGAAATAAGATTAAAGGCAGAATCCAAAAGTTGCTGTCTGAGATGTGCTGCTCCACCTTTAGCTACACAAAACTGCTTACTCCTTGTCTGGCTCACCATTAGAATGCATAGAACACCATAAGATTGCATTATCTGCATGGTAAATATGAACTAAACTCAGCACAGAAAGTTAAGTCTTGTCCTCTTCAGTCCAAATACAATTTTAATAAGGTGATAAGTGTGAATAGCTTAGAATGAACATCTCCAGAACTGAGAATTAACTATTACAACTGTGCTGTTTCATTCCTTAAATTTTAATTGTTGTTGGAGATGTAAACAATAGCAAGGACTGGAGGATTGCTAATGTTGTACTGTTGTTAGAGATGGAGGAAGGGATAGACTTAGTAAGGCCAGTCAGCCTAGCCTCATTAATGAGCAAATTATTGGAAAAAGTTCTGAAACATGGGCCAGAATTTTCTCGTTGGCGTGTGGGGGGCTGGCCCCACATGCCAACACATAAAATGACGCGCGGTGATGTCAGGCAAGCATCTCAACGTCACTGCGCACCAACACGATATTTCGTTGGGTGGGCGTTCGTTGATCTCTGATGTGCGCCCGCCATTAATTAATGGGCCACTTAAGGCACTTGAGGCGTCAATTGACGGCAATTTTTCAGCACCCATGCAATCTTTGGGTTGGCACACGGGCACAACGGGCAGGCGGGTAGGACACATTTGTATAAAGGTCATCCACGGGCGAGATAAGAGGGCCCAGTGGGGTCGCGAGTGTGCTCTGTCAAATATTGATTTTTCAAAGTTACTGATACTTGCCTGTGTGATCTGCCAATACTTCAAAACGCATAACAGCTGCTTGGTCTGGACTCACAACCTTCAGGTCAGCATTCTGCAGTGAGGAATCTTTTTTGGGCCTGCAGGTTTCAGGAAGCCTTCCCTTAGCCTGGGAATGGGAGCTGAACTCTCCACTGCAGGCACCTACTCTGAGAAGGAAGGGAGGGCTAGAAGGGGGAGGAGGCCAGCAGTGCATATTCAGCCTCCAGGGGAGCCATCTTTGGGAGGACAGGTGCAGGTACAAGGGCCGTGGGGCCAAGAGGTAGTCCAAGGTGGAAGGGACTGCAGAAGACGCCACTATCCTGCTGCCAGGGTATACAGGTGGCGAAGCAGCTTCCTCAATATGACTGAGGTGCAGTGCCGAAGGAGGCTCCGACTGTCAAGGGGGATAGTCAACTACATCAGTCAGATGATTGGGCCTGAGATCTCCCCTAACTGTGTGGGTGAACGCCCCATGCCAGTGGCTCTAAAGGTCACAGCTGCCCTCAACTTCTATGCCTCTGGCTCCTTCCAGGGGTCAATGGGTGATCTTTGTGGTGTCTCCCAATCAGCTGTCCACACTTGTGTCAAGCAGGTTACAGACCCTCTATTCAGATGGGCATTGACCTTCATCCACTTCCGTTGGGACCAGACCAGCCAGGCACAGCGAGCCAGAGTCTTCGCGACCATTGCTGGCTTCCCCCGTGTCCAGGGTGCTATAGACTGTACACATGTGGCCATCAAGGCGCCAGCAGGTGAGCCCGGTGCCTTCGTCAACAGGAAGGGCTTCCACTCCATGAACGTGCAGATAGTGTGTGATCACAGGATGCAGATTCTACAAGTCTGTGCAAGGTACCCAGGCAGCTCCTACGATGCCTACATCCTCAGACACTCCCAGGTGCCGGGGCTCTTCAGTGCTCTAGCCCAGCTGGATGGATGGCTGCTGGGTGACAAGGGCTATCCCCTCAGAAGGTGGCTCATAACGCCTCTTCGCCATCCAAAAACAGAAGCTGAGCAGCGGCTCCACAAGGGCTGTGGTGGAGAGAACCATCGGTCTTCTCAAGATGTGCTTCCAGTGCCTGGTCTGTTCAGGGGGTGCACTCCAGTACCCCCCAGATCGTGTGTCGCTGATAGTGGTTCCATGCTGCACTCTCCACAATCTTGCGCTGGAAAGGGATGAAGATGTCGACGCAGTTGCTGCGGCTGCACATGATGAGTCCAGCAGTGAGTCCGAGGATGAGCATGCACAGGGAAATTCTGAGGGGGTAGACGCTGACCCGGGCATACTCCAGGGAGGCAGGGACACCCGGGAGGCTTTAATCCAGTGAACTTTCAGCCAACACACCACATATGGACCTTCAGGACAAGCCTGGGCTGTAGGCTCCATACTCGATACCTAAGTGCAAAATCTGCCTGGTTAGGAACATTAACTAAGGTCCTTGTTAATAAAGCTGAATGTCCCACAAATCACTCATAACATTTTTGGAAACCATCCACCTGCAGAAGAAAAGAGGCATCCTCAGCCATGGTGACATGTCTGAATTTAATATTGCAAGCAAAGAAAATTAAGGAAACAAAATGATAAAAGGTGTTCAAAATCACACCAACTCATAAAGACCTCATTGCGAGCCAACACAAAAGCACCAGTGATAAACCCGTGGCGTGCCTAAGGTGCCTTCTGCTTACGTTTCCGGGTGCTACGCCTTGGTGCTGACCCCTCGCTGGGAGTGGTATCTGAGACAGCCGGCTCACTCTGCTGTCCTCTTGGCCTCGATGACCTTGGTGGTCGTCCTCTGGCCCGTGGAGCCTGTGCTGGCCCTGCCTGGGAGGGAGTGGCCAGGTCCACAGCTGGCATCGCCCTAGTCGTTGCAGCCTCACCGGATGCAACGGGCAGTGTCAGAGAGGCGGAGGAGCTGCTGCCCTCATCCGGAGCACCCTGAGAGGAGCCCGCAGAGACGCCAGGCAGCTGCTGTGTGGACGTAAGGCCGCTTCGGGACCTCCCTGCTTACCGTGGATGGATGGGCACCGAACTGGGAAACCTGGTGCCCAGACCATCTCCCACACTGGCACTGACCCACTGAGGTCAATGCAGATGTGAGGGCTTGCTGGTCCGAGCGAAACCCCAGGAAATCCTGATTGGTCTCCTGGAGGAGCCTCTCCATGAGAGTCGCCACTCTCTCCATGGAGGACGCATGGTGCTCGGACATGTGGCTCATTGCTTCAGCGATACCCCACGTAGACTCCTCTACCACGGTCACCAAGCCAAGCATAGCCTCATGTATCTCCCCCAGATGTTCCCACACACCTGGCCGCATTTCCTACACTTGCTGCATCGCAGACAACTCCAGAGGCTCATCATCAGGCACCGACTGAGCATGTGCCTGGTCCCCTGCAGTCCTCCGACTGCTGGCACCATGAGCACTCTCTGTCTCTGCCAGCTTCTCCAGTGACTGTGAAATGCCCTCACCACTGTGCCCTGGACACTAGCCGATGTTCGAATTCCCTCCGAGGTGCTAGTGTCTGCCCTGGTGCCTGCCTGGCAGAGATGGTGTGTCACTGGTGAGACTTCAGGGCCCTCAGGTGTGAGAGGGGGTCCCTGCTGCTCCTCCTCCCGACCCTGCTCCACTGATGCTGAAAGGAAGAATAAGGACATTGGATCAGTTAACGTGGAGACAATGTCAATGTGTATCCCTGTCCCCCGGATCATTATACGCTCATCCTTCCATAAGCAATGGTCAAGTCTGTTGCAAACTTCAATCACTGAACATTCAGCACTGCCATGGCTGTTGGGAGAACAATGGTGACCTCACTGCTGGGCAAACATACCTGCCCGTGGCACCCCAGCCTCACCGACACCGGTGGACCTGGCCACATGGCGCCTCTCCAAATCTAGGGCCTCCTGCTCGAAACAGCTGAGAATTGCTAACTGTGCCAGCCTGCCGCCAGTCCTCACCCGCTCGGGGGCATTATGTGCATTCTTCTCCTGAAAAGGAGAGAAGAGCATTGATTAGTGCTACTTGTACCTGGACTCTCTTCACGGACGGCCCACCCCAACCAGAGTGGGACATTGCAGGGCTCCAGTGTCTGCTCACCCTGCTGCTGCCGAACACTCATACAAAGATGCTAGGCCTGTCTCCACGCACCACACACACCGCCACCCCACCAACCTTCCCCCACCCCGCCGCCACCCTTGGCCAAATGCTGCCTACATCACATTAGCTACCACACGGTCTAACCTTCCATAGCAAGGAGGCGCAAGCACGTGGAGTGCAGAGGGCAGCAGATCGATCGGTGCCACGTCACCTTGAAGCTCCCCTCCCAGCATGTCATCACCCTGACTTTGACCTGTCCTGGAGTTCCAGCCCTGCGCCTGGGTGCAGCTCCTCCAGGTTGCCCCCAAAACAGTCATGTGGGTCTCAGTGTACCACATGCTGCGGGTGCAGAACCCATCTCTTCACCACCCTCTCAGGGTGACCTCGGCATGGGCAATACCTGCTGGCCCACCCAGTGAAGGATACCTGTCGTCAATGATTCAATGCAGTCACTACACTCTGGCTTAGGAGGGGGGGCAGGAGGGCACCAGGGGGGAAAGCCTATCTGCTGGGATAAGTGACCAATGCCAGCATGGTGCTCACCCTTCCTGAAGCGCTTGTGGCACTGGATCCAGGTGCGTCACACCACGTCACAGGAGCTCACCACCTTCGCCACCTCCTCCCAGGCACGTTCGGTCATGTGGGGGGGCCTCCTCCTCCCGTCCTGAGGTATGAGGACCTCCCGTCATGCTGCCACCTCCTCGAGGAGGGCAACAAGGCAATCATCGGAAAAACGAGGGGCACAGTGCCCTCCTGCCCTATCCTCCTGCCTGGCCTGCTCACCAGCAGCGCTCTGGGGAGCCCTTCCACTGGCCAGGATTCGTAACCTTGGAAAGGCTGCAGCAGCTTTTTAAAACAGGCCGGGTCGCCATTGCACCCGGTGGTCATTGCAGTCCCGCTGCTGCCCGCCCACTCCCGCTGTCTTTGGGAGCCGCGATTCACGCTGGGCGGGCCTTAATTGGCCCGCCCGTGTAAAATGGCGGCACGGACCGGATCGTCGGCGGCAATCGGGTCTCCATATGCCCGAAGGCAGAAAATTCTGCCCATGGAATAATTGTCATTTAGAGAGGCACAGTGAAGGATGTACAGTCAGTATGGATTTGGTAAAGAAGGGTCATGTCTGACTAACTTGATTGAATTGTTTGAGAGGTAACAAGAAGGGTCAATGAGGGTAACTTGTTTGATGTACTTTTGACAAGGTCCCACATGGCAGACAGATCAGTAAACCAGTAAACTAAAAGCTCATGATCCAAGGGAAAGTGACAAGCTGAAATGTTGTTTCCAGTCGGTTTCACAGGGCTCAGTACTGCATCCCTTGCTGATCGTGGTATATCTATGATTTAGACTTAGAAGTAAGGGGCATGATTCAAAAGTTTGCAAATGATGTAAAGGTTGCTTGTGTGATTGGTAGTGAGGAAGAAAGCTGGAAACCGCAGAAAAAATGGACCGGTCAGGAGGTCAGAAAAATGGCAATTGGAATTCAATCCAAAGAAGCATGAGCTAATGCACTTGGGGAGGGCAAACAAGGCAAGAAATACACAATAAATGGTAGGATTCTGAAAAGTGCAGGGGAACAGAGGGTGTATATTCACAGATTCCTGAAGCAGGACAGGTAGATAAGGCGCTTGAAAAGGCATACAGGATGTTTCATTTTATTGGCTGCGGCCTGGAGTATAAGAGCAGTAAGGTTATGCTAAAGCTGTATGAAACACTAGTGAGACCACTGTGATAGTATCGTGTGCAGTTCTGGTCACTGCGTTACAGGGAGGATGTGATCACACTGGAGAGGGTACCAGAGGGGAATTATCAGTACGTTGCCAAGAATGGAGAATTTTAGCTATGAAGAAAGATAGAATAGGCTAGGTTTGTTTTCTTTGGTAAAGTGGAGCCTGAAAGGAGATTTAATTGAGGTGTGTAAAATAATGAGGGCAGCCTGGAAAAGGTGGATCGAAAAGGATCTAATTCAGTTAGCAGAGAGGTCAATAATCAGGGGGCATAGATTTTAAATAATTGGTGGAAAGGCTAAAGGGGAGTTGAGGAGCAATATTTTTCAGTGAGAAGAGTGGTGGCGATATGGAGCTCACTGCCTGAAAGGGTGGTAGAGGCAGAAACCCTCATCACATTTAAAATACACTTGCATATGAACCTGAGGTGCTGTAGCCAACTGGGCTCTGGACCAAGAGCTGGAAGGTGGGACTAGTTTCAACCAGCACAGTGGGTGAATGGCTCCTTCCGTGCAATGGATAGTTGCTTGCTCTGTTCCCTCACCTCTGGGATGGTTAGTTTCCCTCGCTGAGTCGTATACACATTTTTTAGAATCCCAAGATGCAAAGCCATGTCTAACAAAAGGCTGGTGCCAGTTAAGCCACGGCACAGCAAATTATCACCCATTTTTAAACACTGGATGCTGCTTGAAACAAGGACAATTTAAGGGAGGCAATATTTTGATGAGCAGCAGGACAGATTGCAATATAGCACTAAAATGTTCAAGGACTTTGGTTAATCCACTGGAAGGTATCACAGTCGTAAGGAAGCAGAGCTCTTAATGAACGTTAAGTGGAGAGCAACAGAGAACAGAAAGAACTTTTTTTTCCCTTCAACGTTCAGCCCCACTTGCAATTCTTCAGGTACTGAAGCAGTCTGTCTGTGCCTGTATGCACGCAGGACCTGGATAATATCCAGACTTGGGGCTGGTGGCAATAACCATCCCCAACAAAAAACAGCTTTGTCCTCCCCATGACACTCAATGGCATTGCCATTTCCAAATCCTCTGTTATAAATATCTAAGGTGTCAAAATTGATTTGCTTCATATAAAATGCCACGACTGCTGAAGCACGTCAGGAGTGTTGTGTTCTGTGGTGAATGGCGCACTTTCTGACTCCACAAAGTCTCTCCATCACCTTTAAGCTATAAGTTAAGAGCATGATGGGAATTCTCTCCACTTAGCAGGGTAGTAGGGATAATCCAGGAAATTACAGGCCGGTGAGCCTTACGTCAGTGGTAGGGAAATTATTGGAGAAGATTCTTCGTGACAGGATTTACTACCATTTAGAAGCAAATGGGTGCATTAGTGAAAGGCAGCATGGTTTTGTGAAGGGGAGGTCGTGTCTCACTAACTTGATCGAGTTTTTCAAGGAAGTGACAAAGATGATCGATGATGGAAGGGCAGTGGATGTTATCTACATGGATTTCAGTAAGGTCTTTGATAAGGTCCCTCATGGCAGACTGGTACAGAAGGTAAAGTCGCACGGGATCAGAGGTGAGCTGGCAAGATGGATACAGAATTGGCTTGGACATAGAAGACAGAGGGTAGCAGTGGAAGGGTGCTTTTCTGAATGGAGAGCTATGACTATAGGTGTTCCACAGGGATCAGTGTTGGGACCTTTTCTGTTTGTAGTATACGTAAATGATTTGGAGGAAAATATAACTGGGCTAATTAGTAAGTTTGCAGACGACTCTAAGGTTGGAGGAGTTGCAGATAGTGAAGAGGATTGTCAAAGGATACAATGGAATATAGATCGGTTGGAGACTTGGGCAGAGAAATGGCAGATGGAGTTTAATCCGGACAAATGTGAGGTAATGTGTTTTGGAAGGTCTAATACAGGCAGGAATTATACAGTAAATGGCAGAACCCTTAAGTGCATCGAAGGGCAGAGGGATCTGGGTGTACAGGTCCACAGGTCACTGAAATTGGCAACGCAGGTGGATAAGGTAGTCAGGAAGGCATATGGCATGCTTGCCTTCATCGGCAGGGGTATTGAGTATAAAAGCTGGGAAGTCATGCTGCAGCTGTATAGAACCTTGGTTAGGCCACACTTGGAATATTGCGTGCAATTCTGGTCACCACATTACCAGAAGGATATGGAGGCGTTGGAGAGGGTGCAGAGGAGGTTTACCAGGATGCTGCCTGGTCTGGAGGTTATTAGCTATGAGGAGAGGTTGGAGAAACTCGGATTGTTCTCACTAGAGCAACGGAGATTGAGGGGCATCTTGATAGAAGTTTACAAAATTATGAGTGGCATGGACAGAGTAGATAGTTAGAAGCTTTTTCCCAGGGTGGAAGAGTCAATTACTAGGGGACATAGATTTAAGATGAGAGGAGAAAACTATAGAGGAGATGTGCGGGGCAAGTTTTTTACGCAGAGGGTAGTGAGTGTCTGGAATTCACTGCCAGAGGAGGTGGTGGAAGCAGGTACAATAGTGGTGTTTAAGAGGCAGCTTGACAAATACATGAATACGATGGGAATAGAGGGATACGGACCCCGGAAGTGCAAAATGTTTTAGTTTGACAGGCAATATGATCGGCGCAGGCTTGGAGGGCCGAAGGACCTGTTCCAGTGCTGTACTTTTCTTTGTTCTTTGTTCTTAACTGGATGAGTGCAGCTCCAACAGCACAGAAGAAGCTCAACACCATCCAGGACAAAGCTTGATCGGCAGTCCATGCACAGGCTTAACCAATCACTCCCTCCTCCATCAGGAAATCACGTGCCTATTATCTAAAGGATGTACTGCAGCAACTTGCCAAAGCTTGTTCCTGCCACTCATCTAGGACAAAGGCAGCAAGTGCATGAAGCACCATCACCTTTCAAGTAACACACTATCTTGACTTGGACATATATTGCAATTTCTTCATTGTCGCCAACAGCGCTGTGGGAGTATCTTCACTACATGGACTGCACTGTTCAAGAAGGTGGCAACCCATGATTGACAATAAATGCTGGCGTTCAGTGATGCTCAGACCCAAAGAAATAAAAAAGTAGCCACAATTAGCCCAATGATCAGATTGGGCAAGCAAGGCAGGACAGGACTGAATACAACAAGATTATGTCCAGGAGTAAATACTGCTGCCAAACAAAATCAACAATCTCCAATTCAATACTTTCTCTGACAACAAAGATTAAATGTTTAGCAACTTAGTCATCTGTCAATCTTAAGGAATAAGATCTAGTTCAACAAAAGTTTATAGACTGCAGTGAGACAGTTAAAAAGACTACCATGACATGATGGATGGTAATTTGACATGGCAGTACATCCTGTAATTTTTGTCCCCAGTCCACATGCAACACATTTTAAAAAACTATTCAGCGTTTGAGCTAAGTAGGAAGGGACAGAGGCAAGCGAGCTGCAGGACTACAGTTCAGAGTCGGGTCAGAGTTTGTAATGGGAAGTTCAGGGCTGGAGATAGGAATCAGGAGGAAGAGAGCAACAATACCAAGGTCGGGAAGAACTGAGCAATTATGTCAATCTGAGAGAGGCTTTATTGGGTCATTCTGGTGAAATTGAGCTGGATTTAAGCCAGCGTGCAAAATGCCAGTAATTGTATATAGTGACGGCAGGGCACAAGAATGAGCTGAAACATAGCACACAGCTGGCCGGGGAGGGGGATGGTGGAAGGGGGGGTGGGGAGACTGATTTTCTCAACGTACCTAGAACACTTCTGCAATTTTCAGCAAGATTTCCCTGCAACAATTACTAACCATAACCATGACATTCCTCATGAAGCAAAGGGACTGAGTGAGCTGCAGAGGTGTGTGAGAATGTCTCAGGAGAAAGTTGTAAGATTGATACTGTAGGTTGTTCAGTAACTAACTGCTAAGCTTCTCTCACTTGGCAAATTTCTCAATGCAAGAGATTCAGGTTCAAAATATTTGATTCATTTAAATGGATATTTGCCCGAGGCTTGACTAGAGTAAAGAACAGGAAACCCAAGAAGGGAAACGTGTTAAACAGTGTGTTGAGTCTCATTTGATTGATGAAAAAGTCACATTAAACATTTTAAACATACTCATTAAGTTATTTGTGATGGAGTTTGATCCTGATCAGAACACCAATGTAGTTCAAACATGATCAATGTGTACTGCACATACAGGATGAATGCAATAAATCTTCTTTGAGATGGAAGTGTGCCATGTTCCATACGTTTAAACCATCAACCTGAAGTGTCTGCAATCAATCATGAAAGACATTTTTTACCTTTTGAATTTCCAGCTTCCCTTCCCAACTCTTCACATTTTCCAATTATTGTAACGTGCTTGAAAGATAAAAGGATGGACTAGCTTTTTATGTGAATAAAAGGCAGACAATTTAGTCAGATGAATCAGTAGAGTTAAATTCCCAAAGTTTAACTCTCTAGAACCTTTAGTATTAGAGCCAAGTTAAGACAGATTTTCAGTATTTGACTTCAATTTGAAAATAAGCCAAGCTACACATGTTGAGGCCTTGATCTTTGTTGGTTTG
Organism: Cetorhinus maximus; assembly: GCF_964194155.1. Taxonomy (NCBI): domain Eukaryota; kingdom Metazoa; phylum Chordata; class Chondrichthyes; order Lamniformes; family Cetorhinidae; genus Cetorhinus; species Cetorhinus maximus. The sequence continues at coordinate 99,819,453 of NC_135895.1, forward strand.
GTATTAAATTATAATTATTTAAGATTATCATCATGTTATCTTTATGATTTGATGTTTTGATCTAAGGTTAATGCAAAGTATTAGGTATTTCACAGCTAGGTTTCAGGATATTGAAGTAATAAATCGCAGATGGAATAGCAAAACTATTACACCCTGATTTTAACTCTGGTGCTTGAACATAAATCTAAGCCGGGCTGATTGGGAAGAAAGAAGAGAGCTAATTTCCTCTCTTGGGCACCTCTAAAGACTCTACATGAAATGTGTTTGGGAGGGACCAAGTCTATTTATAGTGGGCACAACAAAGAGATGTCCAGTTATTTCATAGCCAGCACTGCATTCCAATGGGAATGATCACAAAAATAGTTAGTGTGAGTTAAGTGATGATTGGGACAGTCTAGCCTTGGGGGCAACTCCCATTGATACAACTCCATGACAAACTGGCAGGAAATTTAGAAAATTAATGGTGGGCTAACTCAGGTTTTTAAGATGATGATGAAAGTAGTTGCTCAGGTAGATAGAGAGATACTATTTCCTCTGGCGAGGGAATCCAGATCAACGGACATAGCATTAAAATTGGAGTGAGGCCATTAAAGGCTGATGTCAGGAAACACTTCTTCACACTAAGACCAGTGGAAATCAGAATATTCTCCCAAAGGCTGTCAAGACCAGGTCAATTGAAAATTGCAAAGCTGAGATTGATAGTTTTCATTAGGTATGGACATTTAGGGATATGGAAAAAAGACAGGAGTTGTGATACAGACCAGCCATCATTTAATTGATTGGGAAACAGGCTTAAGGGGCTGAATGGCCGATTCCATTCCAATAGGGAAGTGAAGCAATGGAGACACCAATCACATGGAGGTAATTGATGGGTTAAATGACCTGTATAAAGCTTATTGGATGTATTTTTGTCTTTCCTGATGGTGACTAACCTGCTACATGTTTCTACCATTTCTTTTTTTAGTTTTAGATTTCCAGTTGCTCCTTTTAATTTTGATGATTTCAAGAAAGACAGAAAATCTTTTGGATGCACGGCACATCTTTTGCATTTTTCATTGATTTCAAGTTTCCCACCATCCCAAAAAAGCAATTTTCCCATGAGGTCCATATAATCCCACAGAGTTTCATCCAGCCAGATGGACGGGGCAGTCTGGACTGGGGACAACTTCTTAACTCCCATCAATATAACTTCACCACCAACTGACAGGAAATATGTACGGAGAAAGCCAAGGCTACAATATCTCCTCCCTTCTACAGTTTATTCAGACAAAAAAACTTTGGGAATTATAAGGTTTTCATCTAATCCTGGGAATTAAATGATTTCACAAGTTGTTGCTCACTCACATCACTGGCCTGAAAGTGTATTAAACTCTTCCATCCAAAAATGATAAACACAGAGGTTGTACACAAAAAACTTCTTAATGATTTAGCAAATATCTTGCCATGCATGCATAAGACAGTGTTACGTTAAGATGTGGGGAGGCTGGGGGTGATTTTAATTCTATCCACCCAGCAGAAAGCAGGCAGGTGGACAATGCTCCCACCATCCCCCCATATTGGAGCAGCCTTGATCCAACCAGCCAAGATTTCTTTCACAGGTTTCTGGATAGATCAGCGAAGATCAGGCTCCAATAACATCTTTAGGCCCTGCCTGCAATATTAACTCAGGACTGAATGAGGAAAGCACTGTGCCTTCTCCACCAGGCTGAAGAGGGTTAGGACCTGCTGCAAAGCTACCAAACAGGCAATTTGTTTTGTTTAACTTGTTGTCTGTGGGGCCAAGAGGAGCAGGAGTGCACCTTTCACCATCACAAGGAAAGTTCAAATCTCTGCTGCCCATATCCCCAGTCCCCCACACCTCCTACTCTCCTGTTACTCCAATCTTCACACTTACTTGTTTGCTGGTGGGCAGCCATGAGTGCCCAATTTACCAGAGGGTCACTGAAAGGACTTAGAAAAAGACTACTTTTAAATGTAGTTTTAAAGGAAAATATGCATTTAAATATTATTTATTACAAAGGCAGAGGCACAAGGGGATTAAAATGTTAATGAACAAAACTTTGATGTTAATTCCCCATAACGACCATAAATGTTAAGTTTCTCACCAACCAATAAACAACTAAAATAAAAGCAAAATACTGAGGATGCTAGAAATCTGAAATAAAAATGGAAAGCGCTGGAAATACTCAGCAGGTCTGAAGAGAAAAACAGAGTTAATGTTGAGTCAAGTGACTCTTCTTCAGAATAAACAACTAACACCCATTGCATTTGGAAGTCATTGGTCTCAAGCACTTGGCCTGGCTATTCAGACAGGTCTTCCCTCTGACATTAAGCAGTGAGGAATAAAAATACTGAAATAGAGTCACAAGTAATCAGTCAAATCTTCAAGGATAAATATGCAAGGGAAAGTTTCAACCAGCCTCAGAAGATTAATATGCAAGATAGCAGGTAGGAATTAATTTTGTTCATGAAATGCAAGATCATTGTTTCATGTTCAGAAGCGCAGTGTGTTCAATCGTTTCTTAATAGCACAAAGACAAGTTGCACAGATTGACCTAAGTGAATCTGTTACTCTGCATGTTGACCTGCTGTTAAATAAAGTAGGTTAATGATTCAATACTGGCCTCATCCCACCAAGTGTTTTCTTGATCTGCCTTCAAGAAAATTAGAGAAGCACACAACTCATGACATCCATCAATTAGAAGGTCAAGGACAGAAGGTGCATGGGAACACGATCACCTTCAAGCTGGCCTCTAAGTCACACACCATCTTGGCTTGGGGCATATATTCCCATTCCTTCACTGTCACTGGACCAAAATCCTGGAACTCCCTACCTAACTGCACTTCACCAGATGGACTGCAGCAGTTCAAGAAGACAGCCACCACCAATGTCTCAAGCTAGAGATTGGCAATTCCAGCCTGGTTAGCAACGCCCACATTCCAAGAAATAGTAATAAAGGAAAACATGAGGAAATGCATTAAAGACAGGCTAGCCAGTTCAGAGCCAAAGAGGTGCTTATGAGTAAGAGCTGAAGCCAACAGATAACAATGTAAGATCTACTAATGGGATCAACTCACCACTGTCCACGAGAAGATATCCACAGCTGATCCTAAGCTTGTAACAAAAACATTAAGGCTAACATCAGATGACCCCAACAAATTTGGTGTTTTTCACCTAAAATTCAATAATTCAAAAAATAATCTGGTTTCTGATTTTGACCTCATCTTTTAAAACATATTTTGGAAACAAAATCTCCAGATTATGCGGAACAACTTAAGCCATTACTCGCCAATAACGGTGAAAAACATTTGGTTCACATTCGGCAAAAGCACAAAAAAAATTCCACTTCCCATTTTAGAGAATATGGATATCAAAGGAAATATGAAAATCTGCCAGTCACAAGACCATTTGGTTTTATTTTGAGGCATCTCATTAACAAAAACAAACACAGCCTCAGTTATTTAATCTCTCTCAACTTGATGGTAAAGTCTCAATCCTTGGCTAAACTGGAGAGGACCTCAACCATAATATTAGCCCATCAAATTAAATATATAATTCTTAAACAAGGCAGACAACACATTGCTGAATGACTTTCCTGGGCCCCTTGGGATGTGGAACAATTGTCAATTCATTCAGATATGAGAGTATAGAACAGTCCAGATTCTAAAACATCCTAGTTTCCAATTTCTTTAGATAGACAGCTGGGATAGCCGCCTGCGGCTTGGGGGCTGCATTCTGCCCTCTCACTTGGAGACAGACAACATAAAGTGGTGGCTATGCTGGTCCAGGGCTTCAAAAGCTTGAGAATGTAGAACAATAAATTATGAGGAAGTGCAGGAAAAACATGGAATTTTTCACCCTGGAAAGGAGGCAAGAAGGAGGGGATTTTGTACGGGCGTACTGGACAGTAAACTGTGGAAAAGGTGTCAGCCATTGCCTCAAATCAACCGACTCAGTTGGTGGGAGGGGGTGGAGGTGGGAGGTGGGAGGCGGTGGCGTAGTGGTATTGTCACTGGACTAGTAATCCAGAGACCCAGGGTAAAGATCTGGGGACCCGGCAGATGGTGGAATTTGAATTCAATAAAATATCTGGAATTAAAAGTCTAATGATGACCATGAAACCATGACTGTCGTTTAAAAAACCCCACCTGGTTCACTAATGTCCTTTATGGAAATAAATCTGCCGTCCTTATCTGGTCTGGCCTACCTGTGATTCCAGGCCCATGGCAATGTGGTCGACTCTTATATGCCCCCTGAAATGGCCTAACAAGCCACTCAGTTGTATCAAGCTGCTAAAAAAAAAACAAGTCAATAAGGAATGAAACCAGATGGACCACCTGGCATCAACCTAGGCACCAAAAATGACAACGGCAAACTTAGCCCTGTCCACACAGCGAAGTTCTCTTTACAAACATCTGGGGGCTTGTGCCAAAATTAGCTGTCTCATGGATTAGTCAAGCAACAGCCTGACCTGGTCACCCTCAAGGAATCATATCATACAGACAATGCCCCAGACACCACCATCACCATCCCTGGGTATGCACTGTCCCACTGGCAGCACAGACCCAGCAGAGGTGACGGCACAGTGGTATACAGTCAGGCGGGAGTTGCCCTGGGAGACCTCAACATCAACTCCAGACCCCATGAAATTTCATGGCATCTGGGTCTGTGGCAGGTGGTGAAGGAACAAACAAGAGGGAAAAACATACTTGACCTCATCCTCACCAACCTGTCAATCACAGGTGCATCTGTCCATGACAGTATCGATAGTAGTGACAACCGCAAACCCCTTGTGGAGATGAAGTCCCATGTTCACATTGAGGATACCCTCCATCGTGTTGTGTGGCACTACCACCGTGCTAAATGGGATAGATTTAGAACAGATCTAGCAACTCAAGACTGGGCATCCATGAGGCGCTGTGGGCCATCAGCAGCAGCAGAATTGTACCTGGCCATAATCTGTAACCTCATGGCCCGATATATCCCCTCATTCTACCATTGCCACCAATCCAGGGATCAACCCTGGTTCAATGAAGAGTGCAGGAGAGCATGCCAGGAGCAGCAGGAGGTGACAACTTGGTGAAGCTATAACACAGGACTACTTGCATGGAAAACAGCATAAGCAGCAAGTGATAGATAGAGCTAAGCGATTACACAACCAACAGATCAGATCTAAGCTCTGCAGTCCTACCACCTCCAGTCGTGAATGGTGGTGGACAATTAAACAACTCACTGGAGGAGGTGGCTGCACAAATATCCCCATCCTTAATGATGGAGGAGCCCAGCACATCAGTGCAAAATGTAAGGCTGAAGCATTTGCAACAATCTTCAGTCAGAATTGTCAAGTGGATGATCCACCTCGACCTCCTCCGGAGGGCCCCAGTATCACAGATGCCAGTTTACAGCCAATTCAATTCGCTCCACGTGATATCAAGAAATGGTTGAAGGCATAGGATACTGCAAAGGCTATGGGCCCTGACAATATTCAGGCAATAGCTAAAGACTTGTGCTCCAGAACTTGCCGCACCCCTAGCCAAGCTGTTCAAGTACAGCTACAACAGTGGCATCTACCCAGCAATGTGGAAAATTGCCCAGGTATGCCCTGTACACAAAAAGCAGGACAAATCCAACCCAGCCAATTACCACCCCATCAGTTTACTCTCAGTCATCAGTAAAGTGGTGGAAGGAGTCATTAATAATGCTACCAAGAGGCACTTGCTTAGCAATAAGCTGCTCACTGACACTCAATTTGAATTCTGGCAGGGCCGCTCAGCTCCTGACCTCATCACAGCCTTGGTTCAAACATGGACTAAAGAGATGAACTCCCGAGGTGAGGTAAGAGTGACTGCCTTTGACATCAAGGCAGCGTTTGACCAAGTGTGGCATCAGGGAACCGTAGCAAAACTGGAGTCAATGCAGATCAGGGCAAAACACTCCGCTGGTTTGAGTCGTACCTAGCACAAAAGAAGATAGTTGTGGTTGATGGAGGTCAATCATCTCAGTTCCAGGACATCACTGCAGGAGTTGCTCCAGATAGTGTCCTAGGCCCAACCATCTCCAGCTGCTTCATCAATGATTTTCCCTGCATCGTAAGGTCAGAAGTGGGGATGTTCACTGATGATTGCACAATGCTTAGCTCCATTTGTGACTCCTCAGGTACTGAAGCAGTCCAAGTCCAAATGCAGCAAGACCTGGGCAATGTCCAGGCTTGGGGTGACAAGTGGCAAGTAACATTCACGCTACACAAGTGCCAGGCAATGACCACCTCCAACAAGGGAGAATCTAGCCATCGCCCCTTAACATTCAATGGCATTACCATCACTGAATCCCCACTATCAACCTCCTGGGGGCTACCATTTACCAGAAACTGAACTGGACTAGCTATATAAATACTGTGGCTACAAGAGCAGGTCAGAGGCTAGGAATCCTGCAGCGAGTAACTCACCTCCTGACTCCCCAAAGCCTGTTCACCACCTACAAGACACAAATCAGGAGTGTGATGGAATACTCCCCACTTGCCTGGATGGGTGCAGCTCCAACAACACTCAAGAAGCTTGACACTATCCAAGACAAAGCAACCCAGTTGATGGGCATCCCATCCACAAACATTCACTCCCACCACCACCGACGCAGAGTGGCACCTTCCACACCCATGACCACTACCATCTAGAAGGACAAGAGCAGCAGACACGTGGGAACACCACCACCTGGAAGTTCCCCTCCGAGCCACTCACCATCCTGACTTGGAAATATATCGCCGTTCCTTCACTGTCGCTGGGTCAAAATCCTGGAACTCCCTCCCTAACAGCACTGTGGGTGTACCTACACCAAATGGACTGCAGCAGTTCAAGAAGGCAACTCAGCACCACCTTCTCAAGGACAATAATGGATGGGCAATAAATTCTGGTCCAGCCAGCAATGCCCACATCCCATGAATCAATTTAAAAAAATAGTTGGATGAGGGGCCTCTGTTCAAACTAATAAAAGCTGCCGAGATTTCTAGTAACACACGGAACAAGTAGAATGGAATTCCAGTAAACCAAAACACCTGGGGCAGAATGTTCCCCCAGTCGGGGAGAAGTTCAGGAGCGGGCGCATTCAGGTGCGCCTCTGCCGCCATTTTACTTGGGCGGGCCAATTAAGTCCCGCCCAGCGTGATGTCCGCCAGGAAGCGCTATGCGCTCCCTGTGCGAGAGGGGGTGGATTCCCTAAGCCGAGAGTGAGCTGTTTCACGCATGCGCATGAAAGAGCGCACTCATCTCCCTGAGGCTAAGTGCTGCCTCACTGTCACATGAGCTGGGACATGTCCATCACTTTTAATTAAACTTTTATTACATTTTTAAAAACCTACATGGAAACTGATCCCGCCGGTGGATGAGGTTCCATACTTTTTCTGAAGCCCACCAGGGCTCCCGGCCTGTCCGCCACCTTAAGATTGGATGGGCAGGTCCTTTAACTAGTGCAATTACTTTTTAAATGGCCTCAATTGGCCATTGACAGGTCGGCGGGCGCACAGCTGATTCGGCTGCGCCCCAACCGGCCTGAAAATGGAAATGACGTGGGGTGACACCGGGAGTTCCGCCCAACGTCATCCCGAGTCATTTTACGCGTCAGCGAGTGGGCCCCACCCCCGCACACCGACCGGGAAATCCTGCCCCTGGAATCATTTCACAAACAGTCAGATACCCTTCCTCCTGCTGGTGACATTGCAATTGAAAAGATATCCTTAGTTATTTTCTAGCCACAGCTAGTTTTAGCCTTGTACTGATAGCGAAATGCATAGGAAGCTGGAAACTCCAAAAAAAGGGGTTAAAATTGCACAAAGTAGTTTTACAGCCACACACCCAAAGTGGAGTGACTTTAATGCCGCACAATTGGCTAAGTTGCAGCTCTAGCTATTGTCATGAAGCTACTAATGTATATAATGTTTTGGGAAATATTTTTCTTTTAAAACAGAGGTTTAGTCTGCGGTTGTGTCTTAATGGGATTAAAGACAGCTAGTCTGGGTGCTTTGATGGGTACTAGTTTTGATATGGAAGAGAGATAGTGTGCGTTTGCGTTTTTTGAATAGGGCATTCAAGAAGTGGGATGAAAACTTGACGCCTATCTAGCAGATACCAAGCCATACGTTTATATTATTAATAAAATTGGTACTAAGAAAGGGGTTTCATTGTTAAAAGATGAAGTTCAAAGAGGCTGGGGAGACAATGAGAGTTTGAATTCAATCAGTGGTGGTAGGTATAACTTCAGCAGTTTTCGGGTGTGCAGGGCAGAGGCAATGTGGGATCAAAAGGCAGCTGCAAGCCTCCAACTGGCTTCACAGCAACCAAAGCGAAAGAACCTCATTTTGAATTCGTAAGGTGAAAATGCTTTGCCTGGTGTCTGGTTAAGTCTATGAGTTGCTGTTGCCTAAATGGAGTTTAGTTTGGGAATTTGTTAAAAGCTATGATAATAGTAATTTGTAGCCATGTGTATGTATGTTTTAACCTGTGTAAATTAATAAAATGTTTCAATTAGTTTAATGTAAAGCCTTGAGAACTGATAGTCTGATTCCTGAATTTAAGGTGACATCTCAAACATAACACTTAAAATTATAGGTTATGACAGTTGTTTAAAGTTTTCCTCTGGGATTTTTAAATAACTGCGATTTACCAACTGCATCAGTCATAACACTATGCATGCCATCAAATTTTTCACTATGTGTCACATGTCTTGGATTTGATAAAACATAGAGCTTCACTCTCGTACCTATTCAGTACATAGGCTGCTACATGATATTGTGGCACACCATTAATTCATATTAAGCATATGAACAATTACCAAGGCATTTGCAATATAATGATGATGAGATTGGACCGGACCAGAAAAGGGGCACAGGCATCACAATGCAGAATTTGTGCTTTCTGCTCTTTTGCAGGATAGTTGTGTGCAGTCAGCGCTAAATGCATTGCTGAGTGACTGCATACCTGAGCAGGGGGCCCAAGTTTGTATGATGCTAACACAAATTAATGCAAGCCACCACTACTTAAAGCTAACCTGCACCTCTGAAAGGGGAGGTGTATTTTAGCTGGAGCAGGTGCTGAAAGCGGTTGTAGAAGCGTGTGCAATAACAACACTCAAATATGGCACAACAGGGCAGAAAGAGTGCTCCAACATTCTCAGACACTCCTCTGGATGTCTTGCTGGAGGAGATGGATTGGAGAAGAGCGGATCTTTATCCACAGGGACCAGGAGGACTCCTGCGAAACTTTGAGATATCGTGGCAGCAGATAACTGTGGTGGTCAATGCCAGGAGTCAAACACGAGGACCTGGATGCAGTGCCTAAGAAGATCAATGACCTCACACGAGTAGTCAAGGTCATTGAATTCATCTTCAAATGCTGTATCCCACCAACGACACTAATCGTCTCTTGTACTGTTCAATTCACCACTCAAACCTCACATTCATAACTTCATCTCACTCTTACACACTTAACACTACTGCAAGTCTGACTCCCACACCTCTCAACTTGCACACGTTGCCAGCTATAAAATCATGACAGCCACAACGCCTGGCCACATTGCATCATTTTTGCTGACACACCTCACTCTCTCTTGCAGGACAAAGTGGCGCTGAAAAATAGACAACAGGAGCTAACTGGGCATGACTGCATGTCCTCATCCCGATGCAGGAGACGGAGGTCGCCATCACTGGGGCCATGGTCAGCAGAGAGGCTGAAAGCTTTGATGCTGATGCTGTTCTGATACCTAATCCTCCTGCACACATTTCCCTTCCCCCTCAACCCACACTCCCCTAATTTACAACTTGCAGATAGTGTAAGTGTGCACCTATTGCTTTCCCCAACCACCAGCTTTCCTCGTTTCAGATACCTAATAAGTATAACCCTGCCAGGGGGTGGTGGAGGAGCAAGAGAAGGAAGAGCAGAGAGACAAACAAAAAATATCGTCACTCGCTTGTGAAGCCACCAGCTCAGACATTGATGCTGTGTGTACTTTCAAGAATAGTTTAGAGGTGGAATCTGCACGTGCTAAGACAATATCACACGAGATGGGACATGTTAATAAAAAACACATCAGAGATGACTGGCCTGCAGCAAGGGCAAGTGACAAGGGTAGTGCAGATGCTAACTCGCCAAGGACGAGGTCACACATGCTGTATTGCAGAGGACTGAGGTCAGAACTTCAATGGACCGACCTATGGAAAAGGCTGCTGTGCAAGCGTAAGGAAGTGTCGGGTGCTTTGCAGACCTGCCAGAGAGCAAGCAGTCAATGCCAAGGAGCATAGAGGAGTCTAATACCAACTTGGCACAGGGGTCTGTGCAGAGCTTGGAGCCCCATTATTTCCAGTGTGGAGGTGGTGACCAACACTGTAGGAATTCTTGCAAGATCCAACCATGATGCAGCATCTGTTGGCTGATGTCTCAGCTTCCATGGCAGAACAAGCAGAAGCCACCCAACATTTGAATGCTACTGTGGGAGCACAGACAGCTCCCATGCAATCTCAGTTTGCTGGCATGCAATGTATTGCTGCTGCTTTCACAGCTGTGGATATCAGCGTGCAAAAGAGCTTTGTAGGATATTACAGCAGTCCAGCAACCTGTACTCCAACACATTATCAGGATCCTGAGACACTGCCCCAGGGGACTGGCAGCGACCCCATCAAGCGCAAACCTGTTGTTGTCTCTCAGGACTCCTCCTTCCACCACTGCCACACCACCAAAGCCCTTGCTGTTGCCAGCCAGCCAGCCCAGACTGCTGTAGCCCGTACTGAGGTGATGCAGTCTGAAGTTGGTCCCTCTCGGCTCAGAGCTGTTCGAGGTTGTCCTCCAAGGCCATCTTCAGGTTCCTCCAGTAAAAGTCAGCAGCCTTCCACCAGCCTTGCTGCAGCCACTGGATTATCAATGTGAAGGAGCACTAGGACAGGCACAGGCCATGAAAGGCAGGCACTATAAAGGGATGCACAAGGCTGATTAGTTGACTCTTGTGTGCAATATGGCATGGCTTAATTTTTAAATTTGATTTGGAATGTTTATTTTGTGGGAGCCTTTAATTTTGCATTGATGCGTAGTGACAGAGCAAAGGCAAACTGTGTAATGAGGGAGAAATTGGGGTTGTGTTTCCTAGTACTGCAGTTGGATGAGTCGATCATGGACAGTGTGGCAAGAAAGGGACTATGTTGTGTGCCTCTTCTATTGATCCTCATTCTCCTCTTCAGCCTCAGCTGTTCACCATATAACTGGTTTCAAGGACTCTACCAAGATGATCGTGAGCTAGTGCAGCATGCAGCAGACCACCAGGAACCTTGACATGCCCCCTGCTGATTCCTGCAGGGTTTCTCCAGAGTGGTCGAGGCAGCAGAGACATTGGGCAGAATTTTTCTGTCGGCGAGTTGGGGGCGGGGCCTGCTCGCCGACGCAGGATGATGTCGGGGGAAACCCCGGATGTCATCCCGCCCCATTTAAATATTCAGGAAGGCGGGGACAACATCGCAATCAGCTGTCCACCCACCGACCTGTCAATGGCCAATTGAAGCCATTGACAGGGTAATTAGAACAATTAAAGGCCCTGCCCGTCCAACCTTAAGGTTGGTGGGCAGGCCAGGAGCCCTGGCGGGCAATAGAAAAAACATGAAACCTCATCCACCGGTGGGATGATGTTTCATGTCTGTTTTTAAAAAGTTTAATTAAGTTTCTGTGTTTTTTATTAACATGTCCCATCTCGTGTGACATTGTCACATGAGGGGGACATGTTAATAATTTTTTTATTTTTCTATTTTTAAAGTTTTAAAAACTGTCAGCGATCTCTCTGAGACAGCACTTTGCCTCAGGGAGATGTGCGCTCTTTCGTGCGCATGCGTGAAACAGAGCACTCTGACAGTTGGGGAATCCCTCCCCCCACCCGCACAGGAAGTGCATAGTGCTTCCCGTTGGGCGGCCCACTGGGTGGGCCTTAATTGGCCCGCCCACTTAAAATGGAGGCGGGGCCTGTTTCGGCGACGGCGATCAGCTGCCCGCCCGCCGCCAAGTCAGTGGGGCCCGCCCACCCATCAAGGGCAAAATTCTGCCCATGGTTTAAACGGGCCAATATCTGTAATATTACATTTCCTGGGGCAGCTTGGCTTTCGTTATACACACACTGCCCATGTGTTTCTGAGAGTTGTCCACCAGAGTCATGAGCCATGTTGTCAAAGGATAGATCGTGTCACCCAATTGCCAGCCTCCAATTTGTCTGGTTAGCTCAAATGCAGGCGGCACAGTGGAGTGCCACAAAATGGAGGACATCATTACTGATATTGGGCATTGAGGTACATAACATCCAAGCACTCTGACAATCGCGCAGCAGCTGGTATAAATCAACCAGAAACAAAACTGAAAATATTTGATGATCTCTATAAAGTAGCAAAGGTGAAGGGTCCTTCCTGTTGCTGAACACACGTTCAGCTGAGGGAGGTTAAGAAAGGGAGTTAGCAGCAATGTTGAGCTCCAATATGGCAGGACAGGCAGTATTGCACTGTGATTGATGGCACGACCTGCCTACTCTGTCTACTCTGGCAGCTGAGATAATCCAGCTCACCAAAATGGCATCCAGCACGGCCAGCACAAGAAGTGTGCACGCAAGCGGCCAAAGCAGCAGTCTGGCTAACATTCATCCCTGAACCAACATTATCAGAACAGGTCATCTGATCACTTAACTCATTGTTGCTCATGAGAGCCTGGTGTGTGCAAATTAGCATCTGCATTACCTTACATTGCAGCAATGATGTCAGGTCAAAACGCTTCATTGGCTATGGGACGCCCCGAGGTTGTGAAAAGACTTATTCCTCACTAAATACTGTATCCAATTCACATTATGCACTGGGAAGCTGCAGAAAATATTTCCCCAAGCTGCAGCAAAGCTTTTTTGTGCAATGTTCATCCTGTTTTGGAATTATATTACCGTTTTTTTAATAGCAATTATTTCATTTGCGTTGAGCAGGTTTTAACAAAACAGGATTTGGAATGAATACTGGTCAGTTTGACCAACACGTTTAGCAACAGGGAATGTAACATGTGAAGATAGGTCACCAGTTAGCGTATTCCAGTGCTCATGCACACGCTATGCTGCTGCAGAAAGCAAGCATCTAAGGCAGCCTTTTCACAAGCTGCTTCCACCTGTGCACATAAACAACATCCGTAGTTTCCACTCCATCTGTAGATTTGTGGTTTCTTTCAATATTACAAATAAATAATCTGTCACTAATCCATTCCACTGTCTAATGGTTTTCACCTTTTTAAACCTCTGACTATGTTGCCTCATGTGTTTTCACTCTTTGCACAATTTTAGTTTCCCATTAGTTAGGATTGCAGCGATGTATTGTAGTCTAGCAGCCTGAAGCCACCTATAGGGTTGGCTACAATATCATCTACATAAAGCGCACTCAGTTTTCTCCCAATAGGTCCTCTTACGTCTTTTACAGCCTCCGTTAGCCCCAAGTGAGTGCCGGATCCCAGGGAACTGTAGCAGCCAGATCAGTAATAACATTTTAAATGTAATCCTAGCATATTTTTTAATCTCCCTTCCCTGAATTTGAAAGCTGAAGAAATGATGGAGAATCTATTGCTATGAAATAGCAAGCATGAACTGAGGATCATTTTATATTGATCAATTCGCTACACAGTCTTTAAGGTGAAACACAGAAACCCCATCTGATCCTTTAAAACTGGCCCCTGTGCGTTTTGTCTAGGTGTGAATTTTAGAAACGCGGTATATGAAACCATCTATGGGGTACCTGGTCGCTGGTGATGGTTCGTCAATGCCAGTGCAAAACAGAAATTTGGTCATAAAAATGCCGGTGGCTTTTTAACCATTCATTTTAATCGATAGAAAATGGTGGGCAGTTTGCTCTCAACTGGCATAATTTCCCACCAAAAGTGTGAACTTGTAAAATTATCCTGTTTAAATATATTAAATCCTTATGCCTGTGCACACCTCCTGTGAAATTTTCCATTATGTAAATCTATGCCTAGGGTTCCCATTAGTTTGTGCCGCGTTTTACCAACAATCTGGCTGGAATCAGCCAAACCAACGTTAAAGATTGTGGTATTTTAACTGCCAGTTAGAGTATCTGGTTTCAGATGATCTTTAATGCTGGTTAAAAAAAGTGCGCTATATGCCAGCCCCGCCCACAAAGCTGGCCACACCCCAAATCAAAACCACAAGCACGGCGAGTTTCCCACCGCTTGTGGCCATTTGAGGAGGCCCTTCAAATTAAGCTTTGCTGTTTAATATTGCTGAAAACAGGCATGTTGTCGAAGCTTTTTGTCTTGCATTCATCAGGTCAATTCGCAAGAATATCAAATGTAAAGGGAACAACAATTCATACTGCGTGAGAAGAGTTAACTGTCAGTCATCAGTTAACTGGTGCATTCTCCATGGTAAGACTGCAGGATTTCACCAAGGCTTCTTCGACAGCACCTTCCAAATCCACAACCTCTACCATCCAGAAGGACAAGGGCAGCAGATAGATGGGAACGCCACCACCTGGAGGTTCCCCTCCAAGTCACTCGCCATCCTGACTTGGAAATATATCACTGTTCCTTCACTGTCGCTGGGTCAAAATCCTGGAACTCCCTTCCTAACAGCACTGTGGGTGTACCTACACCACATGGACTGCAGCGGCTCAAGAAGGCAGCTCACCACCACCTTCTCAAGGGCAACTAGGGATGGGCAATGAATGCTGGCCCAGCCAGCGAAGCCCACACCCCCTGAGTGAATTTTTAAAAATGCCTCCGCCAATCAGAGTCCACTTGCCAACCAATGAGCACCCTCTTCTCATGCAGTATAAATTGTTTCCCTTTCCATGTGGTGTTCTTGTGAATTGTCCTGATGAGTGCAAGACAAAAAGCTTCCACAATGTGTGTCTTTTCTCAGCAATACTCATATTCTGTACTACCGAACAACTTTTTGTTTAGGGGCAAAGTCACATTTTAAATGTCATCAAACATTAAAAAATATTTAATTTGCTAAGAATCTGACTAGTACTCACCAGTGAAACAAGAAAATGATCCAGCACGGTTTTTATAAGTCTTTTTCAGTTATGATAAAATCAGGATATTCACAGATGATGCATTAGACACTTATTAAAATGCTTATTATTGGTGATAAATCCATTTTCAGCTGTATTAGTAAAACCTCACTCGATTACCACTCATAAGTATATCAATTAAGCCTGCACGCCCTGGTCCAATCAGTTCCCACCTTAGATCCGCACTTACCCTGAATATCACTCCTGGTTTTGACAGGCCATGTGCAACAATATTTTTGTTTCGGAGGACAATGTCTGTTGAGCTGCATACATGTTGCTTTCTGCAATAACTATTTCCATTTATTTACCACCACTTACATAAGCAGGTTTTTTATTCCTCCCCAGGATGAAGTGCCCATAAGCCCAAGTCTACACCGTATAGGTTATTGTAATGGAATACTGTTATAAATATATGGAGACCTATATGTTTGTGTGTTTGCGTTGGGTTCTATATGCTCCTTATCAGATTCTTGGAAACACCTGCAAATTTGTTTTTCTTCCTTTGCTCTTGTTTTCTCCACCTGTGATAGAGGTTGATTTGAGTTAGTTACATATATCAGATATAGTAGCTTCTGGCCATGTGGCACAGTGCAGTAGGATATCAACACAAACCTTAAAGTGATAGGATGCAATCTATCTATCAAACCAGGCTCCCCATGCACAAGACTGCCTTATTCAGGCCATATTTAACGAAAGAATGGTGCATTTGTATAGCACCAGTCCCGACTCCAGGATGTCAAGTACGCTTCACAAGGTTTTTGAGGTGTCGCCAATCATTGTTTTAATGTAGAGAGGTTCTTCCTCACTGAGAATTTTTAACTGCTCTCCCCATCTGATGCTACTTTCAGACTAATTCTTGGAGTCAGTTAGTAGCAGTCAAACTTCCACTCACTGAAGAACATGGAATGTGTTACTTCTTTACGAGCAGATGTTGTTTTAACATGAGGACGGAAAGAAAAAATGCTGCAATAGCTGCGTAAGTCGATACATTATCTGTTATGGCACTAAACATGCTGAAAAGTGTCTGCTTGCAAATGTCAAGTAAGGATCAGGCTCTATGGTGATGCTCCTGCAAATGAACCCCACATGGGTTTGCTCGTTGTGTTCCCTACATGGTGAACCCCCCTCCCCCCCTCCCCCCGCCCACTATTGGACTACTATTGGTGGTGGCGGCGGCATGAGGTCCTTAAGTGGGCATTAATTGCCGACATAAGGTCCTCAATTGGCAGCCAGGTAGGTAAACCATCCTCCCTTCCCGACATGGACTTAATTGAGATGGAGGCAGGTGGAGGGCGACAGGGTCCCCACGCTCAACCTTCCTGCCCGATTAAATCCCCCAAGCCAACAAGCTCGCCATGTGAGAGGGCACAAGATTCCACCTACAGTTCCCATTTTCTGCTATGTATTAAAGGTCCAGATGCTTGAATAATTAACGGAATTGCTGTTCTGATTTTCAGAAGTTTGCAATTATGTTACATGGCTTTGTCACTAATTGTTTGCAATCTTCCACAAGCTCAGTGCTCTGAAAGGATTGGCATTAAAACAGTGACTTTCCAATCTGAAAATCCCTGCTAACAGGGCTTTCTGCAATCAGCCACGTTGTTGAGGTCCGGACAATTTGGACCAAAACCCAAACTCTTGGATGAGGGCTTTTGGACCAAAAGAGGGAAAGCCAAGAATCTCCTCCTGCGTTAAAATAATGGCTGGGATTTTCCTGCTCCACCAGTGGCGGGCATCAGCCACTCTCCAAATTTTCCTGTCCTACCCGCGATGATGCCCTCTGCTGGCGGGCCCGGAAAATCCCGCCCAATATTTCAACAGCTAGTCTTCCTCTCTGCAACTTGGATTTAACCCATTCGCTTAATAGGGTGAGGTACCACTGCCTGAGGAAAAGTATTGGTCTGCCATGGTTCTTTGAGGAGGAACTTCACTACCCTCTGAGGAGTAGAAAATATTGGAGGCTAAAGGGAACTGGGAAAGTATTTCAAAAGAAAGAATGTCAAAGGGTCCAGAGAAAGGTCAGGGAAATAGGATTTGGTCAGTCAGCTCTAGTTTATGGGTTAGTGTGGGCAGAGGCATGATGGAATTAAATTTGCCTCATGGCATGTTACGGGTAAACATGGTCTCCTGGAACTTGGTTGATGCTTTGCGGAATTGGGGAGCAATTCCCCGGAGTTTTACACAATGTTATCTAGTTTCTTTCCTCCGCTGTTTGCTTTCCCCAGGAATGCTGAAGCATTACCAAGGCTTGAGGAAGGTGGTGAGCTAGATTACCTCATCAAATGGAAAGAGGCAGCATTGATGGACCTGAAATCTTTCTTGCTCTTCTTTTCAAACGTGTGCCGTAATTCCCACAAACTTGTTTAACTCGAGCTATTTCCCTATATCCTTTTCCCTATATCCTTTTATAGTCACCCTTTTCAAGTGCTTATCGAATTCCCTCCAAAATAATGTTATAATTCCTGTCTCAATAGCCACTTTTCGTAAAGTACTTCATGTTCTAATAACCCACTGTTTGAAAAAAAACTGTTTTTTATTTCCCTTTGCATCGCTCCAATAATGTCATGAGCATTCGAGTTACTGATTCAAAAAGCAATGGAAACAAGTTATCACTATTTCCCCTTTCTAAACCTTTCATAATCTCGAAAGGCTTAAAGGTCCCACTTAACATTTTCTGTTGAAGTGAGGGGTGGGGTGGGGGGGGGTGGGGAAAGAAACAATTTTTTGAAGCCTTTTACAGAACGATAATCTCTCACCCCTGGCATTATTCCAGTGAATCTTTGTTGTAGTCTTTCGATCTTTTGCTTAATGGAACCTTGATGGAACATTGTATGCAAACAATACTATCTGCTTTTATATCCGACCCAACTGCTGAAACCCCCTCCCACCCCCTGCCATGTATTCAACCCAGAATTTGATCTGTCATTAATGGCCCTGTTTTGTGCAGCCTTACTGTTCATGATCTACATATTCCTAGATCTTTCTGCTCCTTCACTCGTAAGAATCTCGCCGTACAGGATATACTTTCTTCACTGTTTCCTTTTCCCTAATATATTAGTTTCTATTTCCTTGGCTAAAACTGATTCTTTCCCAAATTATTGCTTCCCATTTCTCTGTAGCTGCCACCTACATTTCACATTGCCCCATGTCCTTCTGCAGTCTGCTTCATTCTTCTTCACTATTAGCGTATACCCCCAAATTTGATAGCAAAGTTCAATATCATTCCTTTACATAAATAGAAAAAACAAAACAGGCCCCGACACTGCATAGCTTCGTGCAGCTTACTGCCTAAATATTTAAAAAATTTACTCCTGCACTATAATATCTGTCTTCCAGCCATTTCTCTATCCAGCAAACTGCTTATCTCTTAATATCAGGGAATTACATTTTCCTAACAATCACATTTTCCTAACGTTTGTGTCGCACCTTATGAAAAGCTTTTCTGAATGTTGATACATCCAGCATCAATTTTATATGTCCTGGGCAGAATCTTGGCGAGGTATTGGGTGGGGGGGGGGGTCTTACCTGCTGAACGGAGGGCCAGTGAGAGATCTGTGCTGTCTCTTATCGGGAAGGCCTGCCAAACCACAAACTAATCAGGCAGTGACAAGGCCGCCAGCAGGCCTTTCCGTGGAATCAAGACCTCCCGGGGACTCCAGAGTCCCAGGTTCAGGGAGAAACCCAGGCCACAGGTAAGTGAGGTGGGTGTGGGTGTGGGTGTGGATGTTGCGGGGGAGGTAGGGTGGTGTGCAGTTTTGTGGGGTGGCGATTGCAGGGAGACGAGTGGTCAGCAGCAAGGGAAGGGGGTTGGCTCTCAGCACCCTCCCCCCCTCCCCGATATCCAGTCCCTTAATCAGGCAATACGTGTCTTTGATCAAGGACAAACCCTCCCCACCCCACCACCCTCCAAAGGTGATAATCTGGCAGTAAGGTTTTAGTTGCTATGCACACCGCAAGACGAAAGGCCGACCTGCAGCTAGATTAATACCAGCGGCGGTGGGATGAGGGCCTTAAGCGGTCATTAATTTGCCACTTAAGGGCCCCTGCAGACGGTGGGGCAGGAAGGTCGACCATGGGTCTTCCCACCCGGAACTTAATTCTGGCAGAGGCAGGAAGGCAATGCCAGGGTTCTGGGACACCACCACCCATCCTAATTATATGCCCTTCCCACCTCTAAGTTCGCCACCAGCAAGCGCAAAAGGTTCGCCCTCCCCCTCCCCCACCCCCTCCGCTTTTCAACGCAATCCAAATATTAAAGTAAATTAATCAGATCCACACAAATTAGATAAGCCCATTGTTATGACTACAGCCCGTGTTAATTGCTATGCAAAACCAAATCCCAGAGGGAAACTTGGCTCACAGGCCATACCCTTTATTTTGTATTTTGAAAACAAGAAGAAAACATACTGATCTCAGCAGCAAGAAATCGAGTAACACTTCTGGGATTTTAAAAACTAAAAGTAAAAGTTTTATTAACAAGTATAAAAGAAAATAAAATTTAAGCACACAAGATTACAGTTGCACAGTTAAAATTAGTCGTACAAAACATTCCCCCAAAAAGACTCTCTACTTGGTTAGAGCCACAAGTAAACACTTTCCAGGCAACAACACCGCCTTATAGATTTTAACTATACAAAAGCAGTAATGTTACGTAAGGCAGACAGCTGTAGCCTTAATAAAGGCATACCACATGACCTCTTAAACTCTCTACTGCTGTGCTGTGGAAATCCAAGACTTTAGAACAGGACTGCCTTTTGCAGCCCAAGGCTTTTCTGGCTTGGCTGGATGGCTGATTCAAACTGCATCTCCTCCTAGCCTAGAGTTATTTTCAGGAGATCGTCCTCACACAGCTAATAGCCCACAGCTACAGCTAACAGCTCAGCAGCTACCAACCCCCTTAAGCTTTCCACAGTAACTCTAAAATACCTTCTCCCCCTTTCACCTCAGGTTCCATTATTCTCACACCTCTTTTAAACTCTAAAATCTTCCAAATATGAAATCTTTCATGTTTCTATTTTGTCTCTGCTTTGGGGGGTCAACAAAATGTAATATCCCTTCTTCTGGTTACCTATGGAACTCCTGCAAGATGCAAACATGTTTCTTGGTACCTCTGACTTCCCTTTGATATTCAAACGAACTCTGAACTTCTCTAAAAATACAAATATTAGATCCAATCTATTCACTTGTACCTGAAACCTAACGCCTCTATCCTTTCATGTCTTAAACCTCCCAGACAACCTGTCTTCTAGTAACCTTCCTCAGCTTAATTAAGTCATTTACACACTCACAGCCTTCTTCACAGAATAACATAATATTCCCCAAAAATATTTTTAAAAATAATATCCATTCCCACACCATACTTTCTCAAGTGTACAGAAATTCCATCTCTCCAATTTTCTGCAGCATTCTATGATGTCTACCTCACCTTTCTATTTTTTAGTCCTATTAGCTTTTTGATATGCTTTAACTTCGAACCTTTCTTTCTAGTAGTGGCCCTTCCCTATTCTCCTCAAAGTCTCTGCAACAGGAGCATTTTGCCGAAAAACTGACTCAAAATATTTAATAAGCTCTTGATGTTTCTCAGTAGACAACACCTTTATTCAATTATTCTTTTACTTCTTACGTACTTACAATAGCCCTTGTTGTTTCCCTTTTTATGTTGATCACTTGTCTTCTTTTATATTCCGTTGCCCGATTAATTTTTTTTATTTCCCTAATGTAGGTCATTGAATGTATTTAAGGCTAAGCTAGACAGATTCTCGATCTACAGGGAGTTCAGAGTTTTGAGGGGAAGTGGAGTTAAGGCCACAATCAAATTAGCCATGATCTTATTGAATGGTGGAGTAGACTTGAGGGGCCAATTCCTACTCCTGCTCCCACATTCTTATGTGTGAATTTCCTTCTCTATTAAATCACAAACGTTTATTTTATCCCAATCTAACTTAGAAGCCCTTCATAATAACAACTCTTGCAATATTGAAAATGTCTGCAAATTGTCTGTAAAATCTCTTTCTTACATTGGTTTACAGTGTATTCCCAATTTCATGGTGATCAGCAAAAGAGATATAAAGACTGCTTTAAAGTGACTCCGAAACAATGCAAAATAGAGATCTCAAAGTGGGACAACTTGTCCCAAGGTGAGGGTGAAAAACTAAAAATGAAGTCAACTCCTATTATGAGGCTCACCAAATTGCCGATGAAGATGGTAAGTGGTAGCTGAGCATGTCTTAGATAAATTAAAATTTCCAACCTGGTGTATCCAGAATCCGCTGCTCATTCTGTTATGTGCTCATCTGATGAACAACCTCCCACTTCAGCAACAGGTCCCTTTATTATTTGTTATCTCAACCCAAATAAATGCCATCTGAACATTATCATCAGTAAGAAGTTTTATTTTAAGGTTGTAATGGTGTCCTTAATTAATTAGTAAGGACTCCTCTCTTTTCTTCTCTATCTATACTGAAATCCTTTACAAGGAACGTTTATTTCCAAGACTTACCCTATTGATATGAAATTGCTGCTATATTGTGTCCTCTCATTCTAATTAGCGCTTCTCATAACCCAAGTTTATTTCTTGCACTTTGTACATTTGAATATGACATTTAAAGTTCTTCACTACTGATTTTTGTTTTTAAATAATTTCCTGGATCATCCTTTTCATATACCTCTTCTACCTCTCTGTAGCTTATTTTTCTTGAGCTTTAAACATTACATTGCTATAAACCTTCACAATATTTATTCTCAGCTCCTCCCTCTAAACAGTCTAAGATTTTCCCCTTCAAGTTTAATCTTCTCTGATTTCAGCCCAGCTCCTAGCAAACATAAACCACAAAATGGCCTCTGATTTAACATTAAAGGGCATTCGCACTCAGACTGGTGCGGGGAACGGAAAATATTACACTGGCACAGTAGGGATTGAAGGTTGCAATTAAAGCAAAGAAGGGGAAGTTTCATTATTCTACACCGAACCAAAGTAAACGTGATGTGAAGTTGCTTCATATCAATCAGTGCTCAAAGTGGAAACATGTTCTCCTATTCCGATCTTGCTAAGCACAAAATTTGACTGCCTCACGTCACGAGGTAGGCTGGTCACATTGGGCTTTAACATATGTACCTTGTACCGAATTGATTGAGTGCAATTCTGGGATTCCAAAAAAACATACAGAATCATTGAAGGAGAAGTTTCCATTCAATTCTGCAAGCACCACAGGTGCAAAATTGCCGATGGAACTGATGTGAAGGTATGCAAGGGTGCCATTAACTCTAACGATAATGATGGAATAATTACGTAATGGCACATAACCTCATCCTGTGGCTTATTGCATCATCACCAGAGATGCAGCACAAATGACACATAGGAACATTTGATAAACTTTAATATTACAAGTGAGAACAATAACTACAGCCACATCCAACCATTGAGGAGATGGTTCAAGTTTCTTTTTGCCACCACCCCAGACAGGCAGAAATCTTTATCATGAAGCAAATGACGGTTAGGATCCACACCAGATTGATACAGTCACTGTAATATTTGCATGGGGAAGGGCTGTTGCCCACTGTCATTTAAAATACCATGTGAAAAGGATCTTTCCAATTGGCGCAGTCACTACAACAACAATGTGTACAATGATGGCCATAGGTGTAAGCCCTGGGTAACATCCTTGCCTCTAATATTGTGGGCTCACTGGTCCACTCCAACAACTTGAGCACAAAATCGCAATCCAAATCCATACCGTGGGTTACCTATCACCGTCCGAGTCACGGTGAACCACAGCGAAGGAGGATCACCTATGGATCGGGGCTTCTTCACCAGGAGGATCCTGTTGAAGGCGTGCAGCTTCCAAGCTCCGGAGATCTTCACCCTGCATGGCTCCCGCAAAGGTGGTTATTTTGACGTGACGTTCAAGCGGGTGGCAGACTGCGTCCGGCTCCTGAGGGTGTTCGAGGAGAAGAGAGACCTGCCGGAGATGAAGATCCTGATGGCAGAGCCGCACTTTTCTCTGCCGTTGCAACGGGAACGTGTGGTGATGGTGCATGTGTACAACCCCTTCGTCCCTGTCGCCGACGTGGTCACCTTCCTCACCAGGTACTTCGATAAGGTGGGGAGCGGCACCGAGATTCGAGACGACTTGGGGATCTGGACAGGCAAACGCCTGTTTAAGGTCACGCTAAAGACCGACGGTAAGGGAGCCATTTTCCACCCTCCTTCCAGTTTCGCTATCGGGGGAAACCGTGGCTACCTGGTCTACGCTGGGCAACCCAAGCATTGTCGCTCATGCGGCAAGGCTGGTCATGTGGCGGCCAACTGCAGCGCCTCCCTCTGCAAGATCTGCAAACAGGAAGGGCACCAGACAAAAGACTGCAAACAGGCCAAGTGCTGCAACCTGTGTGGCGAGGCAGGTCACCTCTACAGGACCTGCCCCAAACGCTGCCGTACTTACGCACAGGCAGCCAAAGCCGACCAGGGGGAAGCAGAAGAAATGTTTCGTGTCACTCCAACCACCAAGGCCCCCAGGGAGCTCAACGGGACAAAGGAGGACACAGAGAGAGACAAGGTGGAGAAAGAGATTGAGGCAACAGAGAGCCAATCAACAGCACTACCCCCTGAACCTCCCAGTCCTCAGGACAGCGAATCAATGGAGGAGGAGGCAGCAGTGGAAAAGCAGCAGGGGGAGTGGCGGACGGTGAAGAACAAGAAAAGTAAGAGGGAGCGAAGAAGAAGCAAAGGCGTTTCCCAGAGAAGCGGCAAGAGGCGTCTCCCATCCGACACGGATGACAAGGGCAGCAGCTCTTCGGATGATGAAGTGCCAGGGCGGCACCGACAGAAGAGGCGGCAAAGCTCCAGGGCGTTGGAGGACGAGACACCCGAGCTCCAGAAAATTGGAGACAACAAGGAGACCAGCGCACCCCAACTTTGCCTGCAACCTGAGGAGGCCAGTGCACCACAGCCCCTGGAATCTGGGAGCAGTGAGGCAATCATCGCACCCCAGCTCCAGGAAGCCGGGAACAGCAACACCCCAGAGGGGGTGAGTTTTGGAGAAGCTTCTCCAGCAAAGGTCATCTCAAAACCCACTCTCAACGTGAACCTCCAGATGCCACCGGAGCAGAACACGGCCAAGGAGATCTACCTCAGCCCATCCAAAGTGAAGGAATTTGAGCTCACTACGGGTATGAAGGAGCAGACTAAAGGTCTGGGACTCTCAGAGACAGTGGGTTTGGTAGGAGAATAAATGCTTTAAAATGGGTTTAAAGATTGTATCCATAAATGTGCGTAGCATTAAATCTACTACGCGATGTGTTGCGACCTTGGACTACCTAGCCAAGGTCAAAGCTGACCTGTTGTTTCTGCAGGAGTGTGCGATACCGCACCTCAGCTCCTACAGGCAATGGTCACGATGGTGGTCCCATGGGCCATCGATCTGGTCGGGCGGAAACGACTCTCGTTCCTCCGGCCTGGGTATTCTGCTGCGGGGAGGCAACTTCACCGTCTCCGAGGTCAAGGAGGTGGTGGGCGGGCGACTCCTCGTAGCAGACGTAATGTACAAGAACGCTCCACTCCGGTTAATTAACGTGTATGGCCCGGCACAAGGGGCTGAGCGGCTGGAGGTTTTTCAGCAGCTCCCACTGCTGCTGGCGACCTCCAGGCCGGTCATTCTGGGCGGGGACTTCAACTGCATCATCGATGCGGCTGGACGATCCAGCAGGGCCGGCAGCAGATTGGACGCTACGTCCAGATCCCTGATGGAAACAGTTAAGGATGCCAAGCTGCACGACGTCTTCAGCAACCCTGCAGACGGAGCGCAGCGTAGATACACCTGGTCGCGGCCAGACGGGTCCATTCGTTCCAGGATAGACTTCCTGTTTGTGTCCCGTGCATTCACAGTCAGATCCTCCGAGGTCAAGCCGGTGTTCTTCTCTGACCACTGCCTCCTTCTGGCGGACTGCCACTTGGAGAAGGACCTGAGGGTGGGCAGGGGGGCATGGAAGCTAAATGTGCAACTGCTGACCCCAGAGAACATTGAGGAGCTCAAGAGGGATTACAAAGGTTGGAGAACCGTGAAACCCCTCTTTGAGTCCCTGACACACTGGTGGGAAGCGATCAAGGGAAGCATCAAGAGGTTTTTCATCCTCAAAGGCACCCAGAAAGCTAGAAAGGAACAGAGGGAAATGTCCCGACTCCAGAAAAAGATGCAGAACCTGCTCCGGCTGCAGTCGATGGGGGTCGATGTCAAGGAGGAGCTCCAAGAGGTGAAGGGCCAGCAAGCCTCGCACTTTGCCTCGGAGGCCTCCAAGATCATCTTCCGTTCCAGAGTCCGCTCCGTGGAGCAGGATGAGACGTGCTCACGTTTCTTCTTCCAAAAGGTACACAGAGAGCGCTCTGTGATCAGCAGCCTGAAGGAAGAAGACGGCTCAGTAAAGTCATCACGGTCCGACATTCTGAGGATCAGCAAATCCTTTTATGCCGGATTATATGACGTGAAGCCCACGGACAGCACGGCCTCCCAGTCCTTCCTGTCCTCTATCACGGAGGTCTTAGACCACAGTACGCGGGAGAGCCTGGACAAACCGCTAACTCCTGATGAACTGACTAAGGCCCTTGAGTCCTTGGAGAAGAGTAAAACCCCTGGAAGGGACGGCTTGCCGGCGGAGTTGTATTCGGCTCTGTGGGACTTGATCGGCCCAGACCTGCTAGGAGTGTACGAGAGTATGCTCCTGGCCGGTAGTATGTCAGAATCCATGAGGAAAGGCATCATCACCCTCATCTACAAGCACAAGGGGGAAAGGGAGGAAATTAGAAATTGGCGACCCATTTCACTGTTGAATGTGGACTATAAGATTCTGTCCAAGGTCATCGCCAACCGGGTCAAATCCGCTCTGGAATTGGTGATTCACCCTGACCAGACCTGCTCTGTGCCAGGCAGGAAGATCTCTGACAGCCTGGCGCTGCTCAGGGATACGATTGCCTATGTACAGGACAGGGGTGTGGATACCTGCCTCATCAGCTTGGATCAGGAGAAGGCCTTTGACAGAATATCGCACACCTACATGGGGGATGTGCTCTCCAAAATGGGGTTTGGGGAGGGAATTCGAAATTGGATCCAACTGCTCTACACTAACATCAGTAGCGCAGTCTCAATCAATGGGTGGGAAACAGATAGCTTTCCGATTAAATCTGGAGTCAGGCAGGGCTGTCCTCTCTCGCCTGTCCTTTTCGTGTGTTGCATAGAACCCTTTGCCGAGTCCATCAGGAAGGATCCGGGCATAAGAGGAGTGACGATCCCAGGCAGTGGAGGCACTCAGGTAAAAGCCTCCCTGTACATGGAGGACGTCGCCGTCTTCTGCTCGGATCCGCTGTCGGTGCGCAGACTGATGCACATCTGCGACCAGTTCGAACTGGCCTCGGGAGCCAAGGTAAATCGTGGGAAGAGCGAGGCCATGTTCTTTGGGAACTGGGCTGACCGATCCTTTGTCCCCTTCACTGTCAGGGCTGACGACCTGAAGGTGCTGGGGATATGGTTCGGAGGGACCGGGGCATGCGTTAGAAACTGGAAGGAGCGAGTGGCTATGGTGAAAAGGAAACTGGGCATGTGGGAGCGACGCTCCCTCTCCATTGCGGGAAAGAACCTGGTCATCAGGTGTGAGGTACTCTCGCTGTTGCTGTACGTGGCGCAGGTCTGGCCCATTCCAGACTCCTGCGCGATGGTGATCACTCGAGCCATCTTCCGCTTTATCTGGAGGTCGAAAATGGATCGTGTCCGCAGGGACGCGATGTACAAGCCTCTAGATAAAGGGGGAAAAAACGTGCCCAACATCGCCCTCATACTGATGGCCACCTTTGTGTGTGGCTGCATCAAGCGGTGCGTAGACCCTCAGTACGCAAACACCAAGTGTCACTACGTGCTGAGGTTCTACCTGTCCCCGGTGTTGCGAAGGATGGGTCTGGCCACGCTGCCGCGGAACGCTCCAAGTAGTTGGACCGTGCCGTACCACCTGTCCCTGGTGGAAAAATTTATGCAGAAAAACACCTTTGACCACAAGTCCATCAGGCAGTGGTCAGCACGTAACGTCCTAGAGGCCCTGAGGGAAAAGGAGAGGGTGGACCCTGTGGGATGGTTCCCCGAGCAGACTGTCAAAGTCATTTGGCAGAATGCCTCATCGCCAGAACTTTCCAACAAGCACCAAGACGTAGCTTGGCTGGTGGTGAGAAAGGCCCTCCCCGTCAGATCCTTCCTACACGCCAGGAGGCTCACCCCCTCTGCACGTTGCCCTCGAGGTGGCTGTGGTGGGGAAGAGACCGTTGTTCACCTCCTTGTGGATTGTGCCTTTGCAAAGAAAGTCTGGAGAGAGATGCAGTGGTTGCTGTCGAGGTTCATCCCGAGCAGTTCTGTGACACAGGACTCTGTGCTCTACGGGCTGTTCCCAGGGACACACACCGAGACAAACATCAACTGCAGCTGGAGGATCATCAACTCGGTGAAAGACGCGCTTTGGTCTGCCCAAAACTTGTTGGTCTTCCAGCACAAAGAGTTGTCCCCGACCGATTGTTGCGGACTGGCACAATCCAAAGTCCAGGACTACGTGCTGAGGGACGCACTAAAGCTTGGGGCAGCTGCCGCAAAGGCGCAATGGGGAAGGGTCGCTGTCTAAGACCTTTCTACCACAGCGCACCGAGAGACTGGGAACTGTTTAGAGCCCCTCGGGCTGTACAGATCAAAATGAAAGGCTGTAAATGATTGTAATACTGTTTGTACTGATGCACCTGGTGATACATTTTGTAAAAGTTTAACCTGGATTGTACCCTTGTAATGTTGTTTTTGAAATGGTTTTGAATGTGATTGAAGATATTTTATGAATAAAGTATATTTTTACAAAAAAAAAACTTGAGCACAAAATCTAGGCTGAGCGTCCCAGTGCAGTAGCATGGCCATTCAAAGGGAGTATCTATTGGAAGAGATGTTAAACCAAGGCCCTGTCTGTCTTCTCAACTGGATGTAAACAAAGCCTCATGACACTATTCCGAAGAGCAGTGAGTTTCTCCTCAGTGTCTGTCCAACATTTATCTTTCAACCAACATGGCCAAAATCGATTTTCTGGCTATTTATCTCATTGCTGTTTGTGGGATCTTGCTGTGTACAAAATTGATTGCTGAGTTCCCTATGTCAAAAGAGTGGCTACACTTCAAAAGTACGTCATTAGCTGTAATGTGCATTAGGACATCCAGAGGTCGTGAAAGGCATTATAGAAATACAAGCCTTTTATTCTTCCCAAGGCGTGAATGCTTGTTTGGGTTAGGGTTAGCTAATCTGAGCCTTGAGGGCATTGAGAATTACTACAATTGGCCATGAGCATAGCAGAACAAAGCCAAACACACAACCAGGGCTCTGGTCTCTGATCAGTGTCTTGGACCTCTGCTGGGAAAGCCCACCCTAGGACAGGAGTTTCCAACCTCCTTGAACTGCAGGCTCTGCCCTTCCCCAAACATGGGTGCACTATGCTACTGCAGAGGACCAATTTTTACTCCTTAAATCAGGAGCTCCCCATTTCTGGCACTTGCACTGGCATTGTTTGAGCCAATTAAATGGTGGCATCGGTGCCACCTCAGCGATCCGGAATGGGAGTGCAGCCTGGGTCCTCAAGGGTGAAAATGTGAATTTTTAAGAACATATTTTAATTTCAGCTTCCTTACAAATATGTTCTTCTCAATAAAATTGCAATCAAATTCAACCAATTAAACATTTACCTTAAAACAATTTAAACTTAAGAATCCTGGCTCGCAGAGTAATATTATATAATGCAATGATTATTTGTTATAGGATCTCATTAGAATTAATCTAGATTGCAGCTGAGTTTCCTGCCATTTGAAAGTTATGAGAGTTTAGGATTGAGCTGATCAATTCCCCTCGTTCTGTCCTCAGCACAGGTTAGCCATTTACAAATCAACAACAATGATATGAAAAGATAGCCACTGTTAAACCAGTTAAGCTGCTCATTCCTCCTCCTCTGACCTCTGCCTAATGATGGCTTCAGATCCTTTCCCAGCTAATTCCCCTGTCAGTCTAACTCCCACACAGTCATTCTTCTGCGAAAAAAAAAAGAGGCTTGGACTGGGAGGATCTGCATGCCTTCAATCTTCCAATGTGGCCAATGGAAGAAAAAAATGTCTCGCTTAAAGATTATCAGCTGAGCCAATGATGTGCACCTATGTGTTCCACGTGACTACATTTCCCCCTGTCTTTCACATGGGTATTATATAGTTCAATTCAGTGCAGCAGATAGAAGCAATACTAGAGCACTGGGATGTCTGCACACAAGTGCCTGACTAAAGTGACTTTAAACTGAAGCATGTTTCTTTGTATAATTAATGGAACTTCCTGCTCCCTTCCCTTCTCAGCTTGTAGTAAAACTAAACAAGGCACTGTACAGCTTGAAGAAAATTCATAAGAGTCTATTCTGGCATCTGAACTGTAAGTATTTCTTTTAATACACTTGCCTTCTGAGATCGCTTCACTGCACTGCTCCAAGAGATTTGGCGTTTGTGTGATTTCTGTTAAGTGACAAATAAATGGGAAGAACATTTGAAGTTTGACGAAAACAGCTCACATACCACAGAGTAACCTTAGATCACTTTTTCGGGAGGGGGCGTTGGGTGGATGGGGGCAGTGGTGTGGGGGTTTGGTGGTGTGGGTGCGGGAGAGAAACTCGGCAGCCTGAGGGGACTGTCTGTCTGCTGACTGCAGCACAGACTCCTTTAAGCAGAGGCAGCCCTTTGCATTATTCAGGGGGCAGGATGAGATGAAGTATGCTGCTTGTGATAACACATTCACCGTGTCCAATCAGTTCCACTGCAAGCACTAAGTAGAACAAACTCGACTGACCCTATGACGAGGGGGTACGGCCCTGTCCGGCCAACTCGGAGTTTAGCTTGTACAATGAGTTGCTGAAAAGACCAGAGCTTTCGGAGGCACAGCTGAAGAGCTTTGAAATTCAAACAAAGGGCAAGCAGGAGGGATTTTTTTTTTTGTGTTGTTTACATTAATTAATCTTTTCTACATATTTTTGTATACAGCACTGAGCAGTGCTTAATAAATCCTGAAGCAATCTGGACTTCTTTACACAGACAAGCTTAAATCCGCCTCCCATTCTTGGGAGACCGCTCAGCTGAAATCAAATACATAAATTCATTTAACATGGGAATATGTTCACTTTATTCTCTCTGAGCCAAGCTCTTTTTTTTCTCCCTTTCCTTTGTCTGCCATCATGTCATCCACAGCTCCTCCTCCTCCTCCTCTCCCCCCCACCCCCCCCACTCCCCTTCACCACCACCACCCACTGTGAGCTAAGACACCTGAAGGCTAGACATAATGATCAACAGAGCTCTCGCCTGTCTGGCCTGCAGCCAGCCTTTTTCTACAATCAAGGAGCCTGCACGCAATGCATGACGAGTCTGTTCTACTGCACCGAGAGATCGGCAACTGTGGGCTTCCATATGCTGCAGATAGCTAACTGCAACAGCAGACGAGAGCGAGCGCTTCCTTTGTTGAGATTTTTCTTTAGACACAAATTAATGTAATTTTTGAGACGTCCACATTCACAACAGCCCCGGCAAGCCCTCCCGTTATAACTACCCCCATAAACTTTGTACAGAGTTTGACCAGACCAGATGGCCATGTGCCCTTTTATTATTTAGATGAGACTCTTCCTTTCAATAACATCATTCTTCCTGCTCATAAGGCCCTGCTTAAAATTTCCAGCAAAAGGAATCAGCTGAGTATTTTCAATACTAATTGACCATATGCAGAGGAAGGGCTCGTGTGGCAATCAGTGGGACCATTGTAAGGCTAACAGGATCAAGCCAGCCTTTGTCTCATTTGCAATAGTCACTGTGGAAAAACTGTACAAAAATTTAAATATTTTTGCAATCCTGACGTGCTTTATTTCAGGGCTGTTTCATTTCTGACAACTCATTTATATGAAAGCGCTGAGGCTGCTGGCTGGGCAGCAAACTGATTGAATTAACTGATCTGTTCCAGACATTCCCATTCACTTGTTTCAGTATTGCAGCAATAAAATAAAATCCTCCGACGTAATGAGCTATTTGCTCTGGACATGTAGCTTTCCACTTCAAAACTTTGTCACCCCTTTGATTTTTTTTTTTGGATGGGGGCAGGGGCTGAAAGGGCGGATATATGTATGCGCGTGGAGAAATACTTAATAAGCGCCAAATACAAATAGTAATATTGAGAGAAGCGTGCGATCCTAGTGCTTTCCAAGCAAAACCAAGCAAACTGTTCCCCACCATACATAGGATGATATATCTCGACTATTTGCATTTTTTAAAAGGCGTCTGGGTTGACACTATCAATAATGGGCCTTTAGAATTGCTGCTACCTTGCTAGCTCAGCAAGCATTCCATTCCACCATCTCCAGACAAAATACCTACTTCGCTGGCTAGTCTGATTGGGTCTTTGAAAGCAAATGACTCGCACCAAGGAATGAATTTAACTTCTTCTATGGTGATCAACTGAATCGTGCTACAGCTGTGCTTAAGTGCACACAGACAATTTGGTCTTCAAAGGACAGGGCGCTGCCACGACTTATGGCCTTTTGTAAACCTTACAATACAAGTGTCTATTACCCGGACCGTTCCTTTATTACACCTTCCTCCTCTACCTGGATTTGAATGCAAGTCAGACAGACAAATTTGCTGGCAATAGTCTGTGTTTGGTTTAAAGTGATGGGGGGGTGGGGGTGGGGGTGGGGTGGTGCGGAGGGGGGGGGGGTGGGGCAAAGACGCTTCATCTATTATGGAACGTAACAAGGGAACTGTCACCCAAAGGAGCTGTCATTTACATAACCTTCGAGCAGCCAGGTGTGTCTGAAGACATTGGAAACATGGCACGTTTACTTCTCACAAGATGGAAATTAAACAAAAGATGTGCTCATATATATCCCCTAAATAACTCTTGCAACAAGAGTCAGCTTTAAATGATAAAAGTATGTGACAGCTGAAACAAATCATCACCATGCCTGAAGAGGAGCTGTGCTTTTCTCACTGTATTAGTTCTGCTATCAAAGCACCAAAGAGCATCTGCAATCTCTCCAGACTCCAGCTCCTAATAATGCGGATTTAGATCAGTTTGATGGAATTAGGAGGTAGTCATAACAAGGGGTTCCTGTGAAATCTAATCTTTTTTTAAAAAAAAAACGCACTGCCTATTAATGCTCGGAATTCTTCCAATGCTGAACGCAAGGGTGGGGGAGGGGGGGAGGGGGAGTGGGGGTTGTGGGGGGGGAAATGAGAAGCTGGTGGATAATTACGCTGCTGGTGATCTTAAGTATATTCTTTGGATTACCACGTCTGGAAAAGAAGAAAGGCGAGTGTCGCATGATGAATCTGCAGGGGTTGTCTGGACCTTTCATACAGTGCAAAGTCTGTGTAGTCAGTGCCCTAGCCAGGGTCAGCCTTTGCCCTTATATGCTCCTCCCTGCTCCAGGTGCAGCCACTTACTTGCTGCCTTTGCACAAACTGAGCAGGATTGTGATGATGCAAGGCACGAGTTTCAGCCACTGAATGTTGGTACACGGGCCATGTTAGAGGTTTACAGCTGTATAAACCCCTACGCAAACAACGTTAAGCCAGACGGAATGCATGATGCCGCCATAGTTAAATCTGCACTGCAAAGTGTCGCATTGACCTGCTATCAATCGATGTATCAAATATCATTTTACAATTAGCTTAAACCTTTTTCAAAACCCCAGGAGTTTAGCTGTACCACAAATGGAATTTTAACCGGCTTATATTTCCTTTCAGCCTATAGGAACGATGCATTTGCTGACCTCATTACTTCATTTTGTTTCACAAAAACTCAAACATTTTAAAATACATGAAATAGTTTTGCAAAATAATTCTCTCCTTTGAAACACAAGTCACGGTTCTCAAAGGGTTAAAGGCACCCAGTCACCACACCCCACCTCCCCTCCCCCCGCCCCCCCACCCCACCACCATGGGTAGGGGAGGTGACACTTAGCTAAGAATAGCAAGAAGGCTGTTACCATGGCAAATCAAATTAATCAATCAGTTAAATCAAACATGGCGTTGGAAGAGGGAGTCATCATCACACATTAGCTAACATTGGAAAGATTCAAATGGAAGATGTCCATTGCATGTTGCAGTGTCGGGAAAAAATCCTTACTGTGGAAAATGTGGAGGAATAGCATTTTCATCATTTTTTTACAGCTCCAAACTGGCTAATATCTGGCCATAAATTTCTAGACGATGCACTATCTTAAGGTCTGCATTTGTAAGAACTAACGTTAAGAGTACAGTAATGTATGAATTTCCACACTACATTACATTATGGAGCAGTTTCCAATTAAATAAACTTCTTCAATCTCAACTCTCTGTAATGGGCCAATTGTACAAAAATAGACCTGCGGAATTTGAAAAGGAAAATTGAATCAGATTACATTGCATGGAATATGTTCAACATAAAAAGTTGATTGGTTAACTCGGTACTATTTGGTCATTTGTTGAATTTCTTCCTATTTTCATCCAACACCCACCCCTATCCATCCATCCATTTCCAACCATTCACAATTGTAATTTGATTCAGGCCACTTATGTGCACGTTTCTAGTCAATACATTTTTCCACAGATTTGATTATCAGCAAATCTTCTGACTCATTTCTTCCTAAGAAATGTGTTCCTTGTAATCCATTTTGCCACCCTCTGTCTGGAAGACGAAGCCAACCCTCGTGACAATCAATAATTGAGCAGCTAGCAATTGAATTCTGTGAAGAGATGCATTTAAAATCAAAAGTTCAGACATGCTGTGAGTCTGACTGTCTGGTTGGATTGCAGCAGACATGCGAACCTGTCTAGAAAGCTTTTCAGCAAACCTCTGTCATTCCACCTAAACCTAATGTTAGAGAATTCTTCAAGCTAGTGTATTAATCCCATCCCTTTTCAACAAAGCTGGGTATTATTGCACTATTGCTGATTCAGAAAACACACAAAAATGGGCAGTTTCAAATTAAAATGCTTAACTAAATCAGAATCTCTCTTCTGGTCAGCATATGTGGACAGATTATGCTGCACCAGGAGCACAGTCAGTTTTCCGTTTGTCAGACAGTGAGAGTTACTGAATAACCTACCATTGAACAGCACATGTTTTATCCAATTGTCCCATTTTAAGAATACACGATTATTAACAACTCAGTTCAATGGGTTAAGGTTTTTAAAAAGTATAAGAATTCCCAAAGTAAATCACAAATACACTTATTCCTGACAATTTAAAAACACAAGCTAATTTTTGAGAATTCGTTTGAAAAATACAAGAGCGCGCCCTGTAGCAGAATCTGATGTTTTCCTTCAATTTGAAGTTTTCCCTTTTGCTGTTTTATGTCGTGGAAATGCAAGGTAATGAATAACTTGGTTGTGACCGAGGGGCATCCTGTGTAGCTCGATCCATTTCATTTGCTGTACATTAGTTCCACTCCTGGTCACATAGCCTTTCCACCAGGGTATTCAGTTTCCTATTTGTGGATCATAATTTATATTTTATGAGGTTGTACATTAAGAATCAACTTTTTTTTTTAAAGCACCCTGAAGCCTTTTTTTTGGCCAGAAGCAATCCGTTTTTTTTTTTGGCTTTTAAGTTCCAGAACTGACTGTGCAAGCACAGGCAGACTCAGAAGTATTTTGTTTCAAAGCAGGAAAAGGAAGACAGTGGAATTGTGGGTTTTCTAAAGAGCTGACGAGTGCACCCAGGCTAATTGGAGAACAAGTTAGTCAGACATCAATAACTTTGTATTGATGTGTAAGATATGAATTCAATCTGTTTTTAATTTTCGCTGCCTTTGTCTTCTAAACATGTCAAATCATGCTTAATACATTCAGAAAAAAAACGCCAAGCCTATTTCCCAAGTGATCATCCCTCACAAGCTAGCATGGCGATTGAGCTTTGGTGCGCTATTTGATCAAGGGAGCTTTGCTGTCAACCTGTCCCATTTGTACACCAAGCTCACACTTCCAGGCTTGCTTCAGGCTAGTAATTGTGAGCAGGGGGTGCCAATGTTGCTTTTCCTCCCCACTAAAAGGCCAATTGTTTATAGCACAACTACTCCACTGAGATCAAGGAATATGCCAACAACTTTCCTGGCCTGTTTCACTCAGTGTTTCAACGGGCAATGTATACCTCCACTGAGCCATTGGTGGGGCAATAATGACAAGTCCTTTAGCTTTTCTCTTAGTGTTCATTCATGGGATTCGGGTGTCATTGGCTAGACCAGCATTTATTGCCCATCCTAATTGCCCTCGAGATGGTGGTGGTAAGCCACCTTCTTGAACCACTGCAGTCCATGTATTGTTGGAAGACAGTGCTGTTAGGAAGGGAGTTCCAGGATTTTGACCCAGCTGTTCACACTTTTTCTCAAAGGGTGATATGTTTCTTGAAATTCACACCCTTAAAAAAAAAGGACATGAACGCTGGAAGTTTGAATGGACTTCAATTTAATTTCCAGGGCAATTGGCCTTCAATTAAAGCTGAGGTGCTCTCCGATGTGAAAGAGCAGAGTCAGAAAATGTATGAGAAGGCGGAACTAAGGACATGTCCTTTCCGTTACTTTAACCAGCTCACCTCAATGTGCAGCTCCACGCCCAGGATCTGCAAGGAAGGTTTTCATCTCACTCTGTTTAACACTGAACTCTCATCTTTTCTCACTTTCTCACTCTCTTAAATACTGTTCAACTGAGTGAAGAAAACCGCCTGAAATACCATGGCATTTCATTACATCCTCTGGCAAAAAGAAGGTAGAATAACTGTAGTGATTTGTCACATAATCTTATAAATTACAGGAGATCTTGATGCAGAAAGAAGCAACCAGTTAAGAGAAAAAAAAAGTCCCAGGGATAGGCTTATTCATGTTGAACCTCGTACTCTACCCTTTATTTGACATCCATATTTGTTTAAAAAGAATTGCAGAGGGTAAAACATCATTAAACATGACAGTCAAACTGGCCTCTTTCTGCACCAATTTTATCAAAAACAACAGGAAATGGCTGGCTGGAAGTAGGAAAATTAAATAAAACTGTACCATCTAAGCACCTTTTATGATTAAGAAATCAATTTAAAACTGTGTAGTGTTAGTTTTAATTGTCCCATCCACTACATAGTACAGGATTCCTTTTTAAAAACGTGCAGTGTCATTTTGTTCAACGTGAAGCACTGGAATCCACTGAACCAGTGTGAATCTCAGTTCTCTGATAACAAGCCAATCCATTCACACACTGAATATTGCGGCAGAAATTTAAGCAACAGTATAGAATTACCACACCCTGACTTTCATCAGTCTTCATTCCAAAAAGGCAACTAAAACCCTCGCTAAGTTTGGTCTATAGGAAGGCATCTTAAAATTAATCTAAATGTGCAGATTTTGATATTGAGCACAATCTGCTAAGGAATTAATGCTATGGGAGCAGTCGAAAGAAAATTGCTTCACTGATATATTGGATTCCCATCTCTTTTAGCCAAGACGTCACTGTAGAAATAAAGTATTGAATGTCAACTGGGCAATGAGCTGGGTCATACCTTTGGCTCTGAGTCCTCTGAGACCTTCCTGCAATCTGCCAAACATCCTAAACTTTCATGACAAAACAGTTATCGTCTTATAAAAAGCCTTCTCATCACTGGACTCCAGTTCAATAGTTATTTTTCAAATATAAAGTGCTTTCAAATTTTCCTTTGTAGATTGTGTTTAATATACCCAATTGTTTTGTCTAAAATGAAATGTCTGCAATGTTTCAGCCAACTGTTTTCTCACTCTCACCGACTGCCATAAACCCAGGGTATTAGAGAAATGCACTGCCATCTCCCACTGCAATGGAGGAGCGCAGGTCGATTGGTTAAAGGAACCATCACAGAATCAGTCCTTTACAAACCAGTTAAGAGATAAAGGCACATCCTCCTTCTGCTCTTCCTAGTATTTCTCATTAAATGTTAATGAACTTGGTCAGTATGGTTCCTTAATGCTGTCAATTACAAGCCCTACTCTCTTGCTTTCCTTTACACTGTGCAATAGTTGCCAACATCACCAATCTTCCAACTATCAATTTGTTTTAAAAATAAAGAAACGGATTATGGGGGATTTACCAGCACTGTGTGAGGGGGGAGAAACACCTGATAGTCATACCACTGCATTAGTATTGATTTCTGTCCATCAAGGCTTGTTCCATTTATTGTGCGGGAAAAGGCAGGGTCGCTTTGACTTAACTACAATGCCAGGTGCAAGGCCATTACCAAGAGTTAAGATAAATTAATCCAGCAAATTTGTTAGATTCATCTTTGGAATTGTGACATTTTCTTTGTACAACACTTATTGGATCGGAATTGCATTCCATTCTTTCAAGTGTCTCACAATTTTACAGACTGTTGTTTTCAATTATGCAAATTATTACTTGAGCCAGAGGCAACCGACTGGTCTTTTACTCGGGTTTTTGGTCATATTAAAGGTACCATGTAACGTAAGGTGTTGAGAGAACACGACTGACTACACAGCAGGTTAATGACTTTGACTACGTTAGTTTCTTTTTTTTAAAAAAAGGATTCTTCAGCCTAGGAGCTTAAACTAAAACCAGCTATAACCACACAAAGCTACCTTTCATTGATTTGGAGCAGTTGCTGAGATGAAAAATAAAATAAGGCTGTCAATAATGCATGAAACAACCCATGCTTTCTCTGTATAACAGCTTGCAACTGAAAGGATAAATTTTACACAGTTCAGTGAGAATAGTAACAGTGAGGAATTCTGATTTTTCAGCACTTTGCTTTCCCCCCTCCACATACTGTTTGCAGTTATTTGAAAGCACTTGTAGACCCATAACTCTTAAAAGTACAGAACGTCCTTCACAGGTTTCAGGACAGCCACATATTTCCTTCTATCTTACAACATCTGCAAAACTTGACTCTACACTTTCAATGCAAAATATTGCAAAGTTGAACCAGAAGAATGTACGAAACCAAATAGGAAAACTTTAAGCATGGCATTCTACAATGAAACTAAGCATTGTTTTATTATTTTTTTTAATTCCCCCTGTAGTTCTCGAGAGGTTAATAAAAATATATGTTGGGTCATAGTATAATAACTTCTTTCTTTCTCAGCCAGTGTTCTCATGAAGCAGAACGCCATGGATTTGAATAAAAATTGTTCCAATGCTTGACCTTTGGCTAACTGAAAATGTGAGAAACTTTTTTGGGCTATAGTGCAACCCTTTATTTTAAACTTTGTGTTCAGCCAATATGTACACATAGCACTCCGTGTACTGCATGTCCACACCCTAATAAAGTAAATCTATCTAATTAATCCCAGGATGGACCAAACCTCAATGACTTTTACCTTGCTAAAATGATTTTTTTGCTGCATATCATCAATTAGACATGGATCACAACTAATTTTGGCTAAATTTAGTCTAGAAATGAAGAGGAAAGTTCCTGCTGAGTACAACGCGTTAACCCTTGAAATATATTTCATAGAGTACCACCCCACACTATTCTTTCACTATTGTCATACTTAGTCCATTGTTTGGTCCTTGATTACTTGTGATAGGTCCAGTGACCACCTTAGCTAGTATTAAAAGCTCAGGATAAATCAATAATGTATTTAGAATGGAAGCTTAAGTAAGATTAGGTAAACCAGCGGGACACAACATTCTTCCTTCCGAGCATGGACTCATCATGTGATCTGCAAAAAATCATAGGTGTGAGATGGGGTGATGGATCAGGGGGCTGGTGGAATGAATTAACTAGTATTATATAACACTAGTTTAATGAATCATGTTCAAGGTTCTCATTTAAAGATCAAGTGGGAATAAACTTATCTGACTTGAGAAGAGAATTGAAACTGAATGAAACAAATATATAAAGCTAGGTGAAAAGATGGTAGAAAGTTTGGAGCATTACATAGACATATATTTGACAGCGCATAACTAGGCCATCTGGCCCATCTGCTGATGCTGCTGTTTATGCTTCACTCAAACCTCCATCTACCTTGGAAGGAACATAATCAAAAGGAACTATCAGGAGCATTTTGAGGATTAATCTATGCATCTAACTCATGACAAAACGCTCATTTTCATGACAGGACAACAATGGAGTAAGAATGAGGTCACAAATGAGCAGTCTGTGGATGCAAGAACTAAAATTTTGTGGATGCAAGAACTAAAATCTTGTCGAGATATATTGGAGCACAAGAGAACCAACCTTTAACTTTGATCATTATCACACACCCTTGGTCACTTCTGGAATTTTTTTAGTTTTGAATTTAGTTTTAAAAGTTTTAGTTTTAAATCATTCAAGGTTTTCCTGTGCTATCGATGCGAATTTGGATTTGTGCGAGTTACTTCTGCCTTCAGTAAAGATTACATGGCGAATCCTGACAAAGGAGCACATAATAGGGCAAAGTATCGTGCAGCTCTGTAACCTTATTTAGGGTGGGTCTCATTTTCTATTTGCAGATCCAAAGATGACCTCACTGATTAGTGCCTACCTTGTATATTTAAAAAAAAAAAGTTTATTGCAATGTTTTTAGTTTGGTCTGACTGACTAATTGGAGCGCTGACTCCCCATGATCACAGCGGTTAATCATGCCTTATTTGAATGGATTTGAATGTCTAAGGAGTACGTCCAATTTTCCCTCTATGATAGCTGGTATGTCTAACGACATTTCAAAGGTATTATTTAGGGTGGAATTTTACAACTGCAGGATTTTACGCTCCCGCCGAAGTCAATAGAGTTTAAAATGGCTCGCCATATTTTATTGCCCCATCCCCACTGCAACAGGGCCATAAAATTCCAGCCATAGTGTAAACCCGCCTGGTAAACAAGTACAAAATCTGTGGAAAGGAATATCTTTGGATGTGGCTAAATAGAAGGTATGGACTTGGAGCATACTGTCTAGAAAATTGATTAAACTTGAAGATTGATGAACTTGAACTTCAGGCTTTTTCCTTAACCATTGAACCTGTAGTTAGCTAGGCAAGACAATACCTAAATGTCAATTGTTCCTTACTGATAAGAACAGTGCTGAATAGGCCAAGACATTCCAGCCTGGGACAAATACAAATATGACCCTGAAAAGCAGGCTCTCTTATATTAAAATGGGGGAAGCTTGAAGAAATCTTACTACTGCATTTACACGTTAGGTTTCAATTTGTGTTTTTTTTTTACATTTCACCAAATAGCTGTGAATATAGATGCATAAAATTCTGCACATAAAACAGAAGCAATTTTTTCATCCTTCTGAGTCCCCCACCCAATGTCCCTCTCAGATTCTGGAATTCAGCACAATCCAGAACTGTGCCATCGTAGGTTCCAAGCAGCAGTGTGTGTTATTACGATGTTATTTAAGCCACGTCATTCTCTACTCCATATTGATGTTATTCGTGGTGTTAATTAAAGTGTTACTGAGCACTTAACTCTTTGAATTGGCACATAAGGTGAGCTATGCCAATATCACTGACATTTTCCCTAAGCCTAACATTGAAAAACATCCCAAGATAGTTCAAAACTGCCATGTAAATGAAAGTCAAATTTGTTGAAGGTTGCCAATGGTAATATTTGCTGGTTATTCTTGATGGTGGCTGTATATGTCTGCTATTGATGATGGTTGGTGCAAATCACATCCATAAGGAAGACAAATCCTCTTGCATGTTTCCATCCTTCATTTTTGCTACTGTGACATGTGACAGTGTAATCATGTGCACATTAGCATTATCATATAATTGTCAGTTTCATAAAAAGCTATTTTAATTTTATCTATAAAAATAACACAATAATTAGTGGTGTAGTAATGGGCAGGTCTTGTGACACAATGGGTAGTGTCCCTGCCTCTGAGCTAGGTTCAAGTCCCATTCCAGGGCTTGATGGGCAAGGAACATGTGTTCATAATGCGGCCAAACAGGTTCTGCATAATCTGCAAATCCTTCCAACATACACCAATATCAGGTGGCAAGAGCGGGAGAGATTCCTGGTTAACCACGTGATGGGAAGAAAATTGAAGCCTCTACCATCACTAGCCATAGGTCTGGACTACAATATGCATATAGATCACTAGCCATAGGTCTGGACTACAATATGCATATAGAAGTGCATGTTATCACATGAGGGTGGGTGTGCCAGTTGGCTGGACAGGCCAGTGGGGATCAGATTGGTGCCAACAGCACGGGGTCTGACCCCTGTTCCGGCTGGCATGGATTTGGGAGCTGCCTCCTTGCTCTACCCATGGCGGAGGTCACAGTGCTGTTGTTGGGACCTGCCTTTGGGCAGAAACTGAAGAAAAATAAGTGTAGTGTAGTTCCAGGCCCAATACAATAACTATTCATCTTCTTGTGGTGACTCAGGCAAACTCAGGCCAGGGTGTGAAACTTTTCCCAGTACGTTTTATGGAAGTGAATGGATAAACCAATTCTTCCACATGATATTAAACTGCATAATGTAGAATCCATAGTTAAAAGTACTATGTACAATTTTAGGCAGTTAAGTAAAGATTTCACTTTTATTAAAGACTTAAAAAGATTTGACATGGTAAAGAATGACTTGACCCCGCTTAAATAAACTAGCCTAATAATGTGGCTTAAACTGGTTAAAATATTGTTACAATTACTGAGAATGCTAGGCAGCCCACGGACTGTCAAGATTTATCTATCACTATAATGACGTGGCACTAGTTCTGCTCATGAGTACCATGTAGATTTACAAGGATTTAATTCTGCCTGACATACAGTTGGCTTAAAATGGCATATCACTTTCAATATTAATGCACTATGCTAACTCAACTAAGGGGAAGCCAGAAAAGTACATGAGGGGAAAAAAAGAATAGGAGGATATGCGGATAGTGATAGATGAAATAAGGTGGTTTGTGTGCAGTATAGACCAGTTGAATTGAATGGCTGATTTCTGCTGTAATTTCACATAATCCTGTGCAATAATCAGTGGGGAACAGAATATAATTGAACTGGTGCCATCTGATTGGAGTCAGTGCATCATAGAGTGAAACAGGCAATGTACAGCTAATGATGCTCTATCTAATTGCCCAGTTACACCATCGGGCCATAAGCATAGCCTGTAGATAACACAATACAAATGACCCCAAGCACTCAGAGGAACTGCAATGACAGCCACTCTCTGGTTACACATGATCAGATTTCTAATGTTCACATGGCTTTGAACACTCAATATTTTCTTTCTTTTCTCCCCCTCCCCCACAATCGATAAACTACTCCACTGATTTGATAGGTATGGCTGGAGGCTGGGCAGGGCATTTTTTTGTTTGGTTTGAGCAGTTAAGAAAAACTGTTATCCGGTCATCAAATGTGACCTTTAATAGAATAACATAAGATAATAACGCAACCAACAAAACCTCTGCTAACCACAGGCATGTTTCCATCATAATAAGTAGCTGTACAGTAGAATCATGGTGCCTGGGAAAAATGTAATGAGGATTATGAGAAAGACAACCACCAGAACAAAGACATTTTGGCAAAGCAACGAGGGAGTTTCATTGAAAAACCATTGAATTCAAGGAATTCCGTCTATGTATTATCGACATACATTTACAAATGTTATTGTATCAACAAAGTATTCATTTAACACACTAAACGGAATCTAGTTTCCAGAATTTTGAGTTATAACTGAAGTTGGCCTGTGAAAGAAGGCCCTCCCATTGGAATTTGATCCCTTGTGGTTTCTGCAAACTGGTGATACCAAATTTCCTTTGCAGAGCACAACAGATCACATTATATCTGTAAAAATAGTTTTCTGCAGATCACTGGGCATTGTAAAGAACACTGAGAGATGACAGCACAAGATATTTGCCAGTTGCCACCATTCTGTTGCCAAAACAATAATCTGGACCTCTTGAAGTCCTTATTTCCTGATTGGATCGCTTCTTGCTTATTTTATGGTGACTTCTAGCATCAAATCAAAGAGTGTCATGAGCAATCTTTTTGGGACGGGTGTATTTTAGAAAATTTCATTCACGGAATCATAAAAGTTACGTCAGCAACCTGGAAGGTCCTGAAAGAGGCTGATGAACCTCATGTTAACTGTAGAGGGTTATATTATCTAGGTCAGGGTACAGTAGCTGAATAACCAGGAATGATTTTAAAGGCATTTATCATTAGCCTGCTATTCATTGATTTATAACTACACATTCAAATAAACTCGCACCAGGCACTCACTTTTCAGGTTTAAAGTTGCATTTGAAAATAGCAGCACACTTCTATTCTCTACACTGCTCTGAAGACCATAGGTTGAGGTTGCATCCATAGCATTCGTCAGAAGGGAGCAATTGAGCACATCGTGGAAAACATGAATGTTTCATTTGATGGTGGAAACTTGGGTTATTCCAAACATCTGATGCCACTCCCAGTTACTAATTATTTAGGGTAAATCATTTTCCCACTTACTGCACTGTGAACCTAAGGGTCTCCATTTCTGGCGGCAGGATATTAAAATAACCTTTCACTTTCCTCGTCTGTCAAATTGATTGACTGCTCACTGCATCTCCAGACTGAAACAGCCTAAAGGAGGTGGCTTTACTGTGGCAGAAAGCTCCAGGGGTCTTGCCTTTGCAGATGTTGGCATGTGAAGTAGACAAGGAGGGATGGAGGCAAAGAAATTTGAGGTAAAAACTTTAAGTAGAGATTGAGATACAGGATCAAGGTGAGGCCCAGCAGGTTGGAGGATTTACATTTCAGCAAGCTGCAGTCAGAGTCAAGTTGGTTCGCAGGATTTATTCCCACTTTTATTAGTTCATTCTTGTTACTTTCTTGTAGAAGACTGATTGATTGACTCCTACAAGTTTTCTGAGAGGTTTCCAGATGTTTTCAGCGCTGGCTGTCTTAATTAAATTACACAGAAGATAACATTTCTGGATCAGTAATCTCATTATTACTCCTACTATCTAAACAGATTGAGAAAGTTTCTGGAAATTATGATTCAGGGGTGACATCATCAATTCCCCCTCGCTCGCCCCTCAAATGCTGCTGAGTTGACAGAAATTTCAGGGTTGAGAGAGCCTGACAAATGACTGCCTGTCCCCTCCTCCACCATCTCAAGCAACACTGAGCTCTCATCAAGACATGCCTGAGAGCTAATAGTGAGACAAAAGCAAATAGACTGAATTTTTCCATGAATACGAGCGCGCTGTTGCCAGCAAAATCCCATAGGAAGGAGGAAAGCAGGACACTTATTTTTTTGAACAACAATGGCTGCTGAGAACTAAAATTAAGATCACAAAAACCATTTTGCTCAGGTTGAACACTTGGGCAAGAATCGGTTTTCTTTGTTAGAAAGACTTGACTCTTCATTGACAAAGTTAACTGCCACTCTCAGTGCTTGGAGTATCATACATTTCAGTTGTGCATTATACCAATTAACAGCGCAATCGTGAGATTTTACGCTTAACTTCAAAAACCTACCGAGTACAAATGCCCGTTTGCAATATTTATAGGATACTATTTTCATCTTCAGTTTCAAAATGATGAAATTACAGAAATATGTTCTGACACGCGATTCCACTTGTTTGTCCTCCAGGCCACTCAAGTCTCTCTGATTTTGGGTCAGCAGTTAAGTCAAGCATAAGAGCAATGTGACTGAGGGCATCATTGTTAGTTCCACATCAAGGTAAGTGGGGCATACTATCCAGCGTACTTACCCTAGAGGCACAGACACAGATTAGTATGTTGTGCTGGAAAAGTAAGAATTCATTCAGCTCAGCCATTTTTCTGACCCAAAGCTAAAGCCTCACGCAACTGGAAGGTAGAATTTTGTTACCCTCTTATTTACTGTGCATCTGCTGTAATTGCTATTTACTGTAACTTCAAACTGTCTGCCATAAAACAGGTGATGAGAGTCACGGGCGCCTCCAAAA
Source organism: Cetorhinus maximus (assembly GCF_964194155.1). Classification (NCBI taxonomy): domain Eukaryota; kingdom Metazoa; phylum Chordata; class Chondrichthyes; order Lamniformes; family Cetorhinidae; genus Cetorhinus; species Cetorhinus maximus. The sequence continues at coordinate 99,864,446 of NC_135895.1, forward strand.
AAGCATTGGAGGTGTCTGGCATTCCGGAGAGAGAGAGAGAGAGAGAGAAATCCACCTGCCTAGACATCTGCCCCATGTGATTTTTTTTTCCCTCTATTTACAATCGCGTAAAAACAAACCTTTCATTAGAACGTCTGTCTGGTTTAAACTTTTTGATCTCGTGATCTCTTCTGAAGCACAATTTAGGCAGTGTTATTAACTGATTGATTTCATAGCCATTTTAGATTGGACTCCAAACTTAAATTAGAAAGACGAGAGGACACTGGCCTTTTACGTATTCAGCCGGCTCACTCAAAAAGGTGCCTCTCAATGTGTTTTCAAATATGCTCTTATGTCCATCCTTCCTACGTTAAATTCCTACATTAAAACAGATCAGCCCGTTAAAGTGGTCAGGCAAGAGGGAGAAACTTGAAGATTCTAGGTATAGAGGATGATAGCTTTTTCTGCGCTTGAAGCATCTGAACCTGCTCTCTGGGAGCGGAGAATTACTTAGGCCACAGCCAGCAGAACCCCATGTGTCCGATTTTAAGATGCAAGATGTGTTCAGGGTCCTTTTTTATTTACAAGCTTCACACCCTCCAGCTGCTTTACATCCTGTCTCTCCTCATTCACAAGGAGATTCCATTCGCTGCCTTCCCCCCAAGCTTGTTTTTTTGTCCTACTGATTTAACAGTAATTCTCAGCCTTTGACCACTGTTCCGTGCTGGGAGTTTCCAATCCTTAGCAAACAAAAGAGGATGTTTTAAAACATGAAAGAAAGAGGATGTGTAGACATCCACTTTACAATTCCAAGCCCCCTTTGGTCCAGGTTCCGAAGCATGTTCAAACAACTTTCCTCATAACAGCAGATTCGGCAGGAACACACTGCTCAAATCAATCATCCTATCTCAACCTGAGCCCTCGCTACCTTTGTTTAATCAGGAGAGGCCTCTCTTCACCGATTCATGGTTTTTCATACAAGTGGCTTTTCAACCTTCCCTGAACCCAATCTTCTCCGTGGTTCACGGAATGCAAACTAAGATAATGTGCCCTTAATTCATCAAAATGTGGCCCAATTGTTGCTTCCGAAAGGCAACTCTGGTTGTGTGCAAGCAGATAATTTTAGATTGCTCCAGGTTCATCTCAGTGAGGTTTCTCGAGGGGCACTCATCAATTGTTTGTGGCTGTTCAAATTGACTTTACAGTTGCTCTGGGGGTACTTAAATGTGATTAGCTAAAAATAAAATTTGTTGCTTGTATATCTGGGAATAATACAAACACATGCTGAGCTGTTTAACAGGTGTAGCTTTAAATATGACAATTATCTCTGTCAGATGCTTAAATAAAAGAAGAGGTCGCTAGAATGTTAATTCATTGACAAATGTTCTTCCTGATCCTCAATATTAAGGATGAGTGCAAATCTGGGCCCAAGTAGATCAAGTGAGAACTAATCCAAATCTGGTCCATTTGATTAAATTGGGATAAAAATAAGCTTTGCTTGGACCCACCCTGGAGAAGGTTCGATTTAGTCATTTCATTAAATGCTAGACATTTTAAATGCTAGAAACATCATTGATTTAGATTTGGCATTTAGCCTTAGATAATGACCATTTAGTCGTTTACTCCTAGATGTAAATTAAAAGAGATTGGGTTTATTCAGAGTAGATTAAAATGAAAATCTAGCCTAAGACGAGTACATCATCTGTACTTAGGGAAAATTAAAATGTGAACAGGTGCACTAAGATAACACATTTTATCTACAGTTTTCAACAATACATACAGTTTGTAAGCAAGTACTTCACTCTAGTTATTACAGATTGCTTTTAAACAAATGCTGAAGAGTTGGAGGCACATCAAAAAATGTGAGGGTGCAAATACATAATTCTTTCAAAGACTGAGTACTTACAAAGTCATATAACAGGCAGTAGCATTTTGGCTTTTATAAACAGAAGCAAGAGTAAAGCAACGTGATGAGTTTGTACGAAACATTGGTTCAGAAACATTTAAACTTTAGTGTGCAGTTTTGGGCCCCCGGCTAAAGAAAGAAAATTACAAAACTGTGTAGGTTCCTCAGGATGATGTCAATTTGGGAACTTACAGTAGAAAGACTGGAGATATTGGGTTATTTCTACTGGAGTGGAGGAGGCTAAGGGCAGATTTAAAACCTATAAAGTTTCTTTTCACTGGATGAATAGACGAAAGCCAATAGTTCTTCTATTTGAGTAGCTAGTGAGGAACAACTGTCAATTTAAGATGACCACTCAGAGTGAGACAAGAAGTCAGGAGAAATGTACTTATGCAGACTGTTGTTAGGACATGGGATGCTTTGCCACAGGGAGTAGTTGAGGCAGGAGCAGATAGATGCAGAAGGCAGAGTGGGCAATGGGGCCAGTGTCGGATTGCTTGAAGTAAAGAAGTGGCCCAGACATGATGGGTTGAATGGTCTCCTTTTGTGCTGTCAACTTTTATGGAACAGTGGTTTTGTTCTACTTTAGCTTTCTGCTTAGCATAATAATTTTTTGTCAATTCATTCATTTCTAATCTTCTCTAACGTGACCTTCCAGCTGGGAGTACAGGTAAGTGGAACCCAGCCTCAACGCCAACTCTATTCACATGAGTCAGCCAGTAGGAGGAGGTGTATATATTTGCGTGAGTGTGATAATGGGTAATTAGGAAACCTGTCAGTTTTTCCCCCGTTTGGAATGTCCCCAACCAGAAGGGAGCAAAGTATCACCAACACTCATCACATTTCTGGTTGACAAGTTGAAAGGTTGACAGCTCAAGTCAGCGGCCAAGGACCGGAGGTGAATGGCCTAATTTCTTCACTGCCAAGTTGCTCAACAAAACCAAATCTTTCAGCAATTTTGAACAGCAAGGTCCAGCCTGCAATGTGCGTAGGCATCTGCAGATGTACTGATGAATCTCAAATAAAATTACACCATTTGCAAAACTTAAGAATCTGATCAACTTGAAGCTGTGTTAAGACAATAACCGCTCAAAATAGGGACTGCACCTAGACGTAACATGAAGAGAGGAAGTTACCTGACCTTTCCAGATTCTCATTCTTTAAAATAAAAAAGCACTTCAGAGTTCAGGCTTATATGGTTGCATTCAGAATGAAATTTCTACTGTCTTTTTTGTTCAAAGATTATTCTGGTGTAATTTAGGATGTTCACTTTACTACCGTGATCAGCTATAATTCATCATGAGCAACAGTTCAATAGATTATATACTTTAAGTACCTTGGCAGTAGAACAGTTAAATGCTTTGTGCAATCAAGTATGCAGTGAGCCTCCACCGATATATCTGTAACCTTATTGTACACAACTTGGAATAATTCCCAGCTTGATTGCATTTCTTGGCTCCAAATCTCCATTTTGTATTGCTATTCAGTTGCATTTATTGTCAATAATAATCAGTCAGCCAGGCAGTCCTCAAACTACTTGATCAACTCCTTCATTTTTTTGTTTTATTTTCACTTTCTATTGGTCCTGTTTGAGTGAGTGACCAGATTTGTTTAACTTCTGGCAATCGTTGTAAAAATTAGTTTTAAAACCAATTAGCACCTGACATGAGCATGAATCCAAGAGGTTCATTGTCACTGGTGTTTACCCATAAAATATTTCATGTAATGCCTTTTGCTGTTGCAATCAATAATCAGCTAGCACATCCATTTCTGAGCCATTCCTGGGAGCGATACCTTTTCCTCTCATGCAAAGGGTTCTATAATGCATGTCATCTGACACATCTGTAAATTATAGTTTATGGAAAAATCTTGTGAAAAACCTAGATCTCGTCCTCTAATCCCTCCTCCAACAAACTTTACAGCTGCTGATACTTAAAGTAAGAAAAAGGAGCCTGAGGCGGATAAACGTAAATGTCCTTATACCACAAAAATGATAGAGTATGTCGAATAGGTCAGATATAAACTCCAATTACTGTAGTTACAGGAAACCAAACTTTTTGAGCAAGAAATAAACTAATCCAAAGATGATGCAGTACTGTCCTTCAAGAAATGATTTTTGGGTTGAACTTTTAACTTGGTGCATGCTGGCTAAAGGTAAGCCTTGTGGTACACACACTCAGTGCCACACAACTCAATCATTTATGCCACGCAATGTCAAATAAACAGCATCAATGTGGGGATGTCTCATCATCTGTGTGGGACCACCTCTAAGGGACTGCCTTACATCTGTACTGACAGTGTCACACGGTCAGAATTGTTGGCTTAATGCCTCATCCGAATGACAAGGTCTCGTCTGCCATCTTGGATGGGCATTAAAAAAATCCCATGATCCTCGTCGACAAACAGCAGAGGGGTTCTCTCCTGTGTCGTGGCTAATATTTATCTCTCAACCAACATTCTTTAAGATACTTTGTCTGGGCATTGATCACAATGCTGTCTGTGGGATCTTGCTGTGTGCAAATGGCTGCCACGTTTCCCTGTGTAAAAACAGTGACTGCACTGCAGCCGACAAAGTACTTCCTTGAAAAGTGCTTTGGGACATGATGAGATTGTGCAAAGTGATATTCTTTCCCACTAGCACAGGAAGATTGAAAGCAATACAGAGCTAAGTTTTTAAACCTTAAGTACACGGACAGTTTGCTGAACCATTTCCGCATTTATTACAGTAGAAACAAGCTGACTTTCCCAAAGTTTTAGCAACAAAGAGGCCCAAGGACAAACCTTTTCCCCCTTATTTAAATGTATATGATAAATCTCTTTTAGCTTCGCAGGCAATATACCCATATAAATGACTGCTGGCTTTCAGCAGGCTTGGGGAGACTCTAGAGAGAGCATAGGATCTCTGGGCCATTTAATAAAACTTAGAGGAACAAGTTTATTCACTGTGATTGTTAGTAACTTCACAGTCAGCTGATGTGGGAATGTGTACCAAAGGAAATACCAATGGGATTCATCATTTAATTGGTCACGTCATGTAAGTCACTTGGGACTTTTATTTAATAAAAGCCTGGCCAATCACTGTTGAGAGAATAAGCAGTTACTGTATTGAACTCGATGACACTGCATTCACGTTCTCCTTTCATTCCTGAAAGAGCATTTCTGAACTCATTCACCCCTGTGGTGTTCACGAGATATGGATCTTTCACACTGCAGACAATGGGACTAGTGTAGTATTCAGTACAGTATTCAAAGGATAACTTAAGCCCTTTTTTTAATAACTGGCTGTGATAGTGACAATTTGCAACTGGAATACCAAACTAATGATTTCACACCCATGTTGTGGATAAAGGAGAGACTTGGAGACCAAGGATTTATACCTGCATAAAATTAAAAACAGACAAAAATTTTCTCCAGCTATTTGAAGCAGTTACTGTGTCTGAAATGACGAATGGAACTGAATTAAGGTGCTTCAACAATCTGATTTCAACGTTACTTGTTAATTAAGTTTCCCTGCCCTGTGGGCTCAGCATCTTGTCCACCCATGACCCTAGTGCTGCCATTAGTGCCCAAAATTTAAATATTATTTTTAAAAATCGAAAGGAATTAACCGAGTAAACAATTCATTTTAAATGTTGAATTTATAAAGTTTCCTTAAAATGAATTTGTGGTTTCAGATTGAACAAGAGCATAAATTATGATCCTTTTCAGATGAGATAAATCTAGGCACGAGGATGAAGAAATAACCTCACGAATATCACAGGGATGCGTTCATTCTAAACCTTTGAAATGGGTGGGAAAAGTGGAGGTGGAGGTGGGGGTGGGGTGGGGGGAGTATGAATTCTCTGCAAAAAATTCCAATAGTGATAATTTGCTAATTTTGAAAAAAAGGGAAAAGTAAAATCCCACAGAGTGCAGTATCAGAAAAATAACTTTAGAAAATACATTTTTAGGGAAAAAATTACTCCTATTTTGTCAGATTCTTTATTGGGAACAGACATGACCTTAATGTCACATTTATTAATTCATTTGCTGACACATGAACCCATGTCCTTTGTTAGCACAAATATATCATTATTATTCAAATTGAACCTATGATTTTTTTTAACTCACCGAAGATATAGAGATAAATAAAGATGCCAGTGGATGTTATTTAACAGGGTCCAGTAATGAAGTTCCATTCATTCACTAAAATATTGGCCCCAGATAATTCTGATTGAAAGGGGACAACATTCTAGAAGAGCAAAGCAAGAAGTTGTTAATTCCACCAAACAGCTGATGGTATTTGCAGGTAATACACAAACAAAAATGATTATTTTTCTCAAGAAAATGTCAATGTGGTTTTGTTTAAAAGTCAATGAATTTACTGTCTGGTGGTATCTGCGATTGCATGTGAAATGGTAACCACATTAAGGTTTGTTTTCTCATTAAATCTTAAAAAAGTAATGTTTTCAAAAGAAGTAAGTGAAAGGTGCTGGTGGATCTATTGAAGCCTGTGACTGATGTGAAGGGGCTTTTTAAAAAAATCTTCATTTATCTTTTAAACAAGATACATACAGGTTTGTTATGGATAATGAAGGGATGTGCAATAATGCTGGCCTTGCCAGCGACACTCACACCCCATGATTATAAAATTATAAAAATAAACACAACAGTAGTGGCCAGCTTGAACATTCCTGTTTTACAAATGTAGCAGTGTGTGTGAATGGGACAGTGAGAGAGGTGTAAATGACTGTACCTTTGCATCCCTCTGAAGGAATCCATTTCAGCCATGGTTCCCTTCGTGTATTACCCACATAGAATTTACTTTGTAAAATTCTTTACATGTATACTTCTCAGGGCAGTGTTATATAGTGTCACAGACAGAATTTGTGTGTTACCTTTTACTGCCTGTGATCAGTATGTTTGCATTAAAGAGGTGAGTATTTTCTTACCCTCAGAGTGAGTGGCCAAATTAAATAATCTAACAGCAAGCCTTTTGAGAGTTAAAAAATAAAGGTTATTTATCATTATCCACTTACCCTAAATTTGACACAACAGCTCAATACTCATCTCACACACAGTCTCGCATACATAAAAATTAGATACAGATGAAGGTAGTATACTGTTACAGTTTGTAAATATCTGAGTCTCTTTCTTGGCAGGTTTGAAGTTTGTTAGATGTCGTTGATGCTTCAGTTGAAGTGAAAGTCTTGGTAAAGCAAAGAATTCTTAGTAAGCTGTGAGGTTTCTTGTAGATGCATTTCCAGGAGTTTGGATCACAGTTGAACCTGAAGTTGGAACAGGCTGGGGAGTCTGTCTCTTTGTCAGAATCTCCCACTTCCAAGGTATTGCTGTTTATTACCTTGGCTGCTTAGATGACTTGCAGCTAGTTCGATGGCTTTCAGTGGATCTCTCTGTCTGCAAGTAGCTTCTTGCTGGTTTTAAAAGCAGACAACAAAATGGTTCCTTTATCATGTGACTTTAACGAGTTCAAAGTCCTTTTTCCAAACAAAGGGTAGTGTTATGTTTATGCTAGTCATCCTGTGCTGTCATTTGACACCTTGAAATTCACCCAGTCTAATTTGAATGAGAAAACTATCATGATAGAACGGAAGGTTGATAGGATTAATTTACACCCATCCTACAAACATTGAATTTTGATGTCTCCTTTTGTCCAGAGTGAAACAGAGTCAGATTGGCTGGAACTCTATAGTCCTGTTTTGTTGATCTATCCTTAAACAAAGGGATGTATGAATTCCCTGGATGGCCGTGAATGTCCATATTTTATTAGGTATTTGATTGAGACTTAGGATTGCCTGAAGCTCAAAATGCCAAAGGTTATATGATTTGCAGTAGTCATTTTAACAGAACATTTGTCCAGTTTTTAAACTCATTGACTGAAAGTTCATTATATGCTGGGACATGACAACAGGTACATTCTACTTTTAAACCACAGGCATCTATATAACAGTCTATGTATATGCAGTGTGTATAGCTCTTTGATGCAGTACCGAAGGAGTGCTACATTGTCAAAGTTGGCCTTTTTTTACCAATAAGAGTCTAAACCATGGCTCATTTCCCTGTTCAGCTAGAAGCAAAAGATCCTATGACATTATTGGAAGCCACTTATTTGCTATTATACACATTCAGTTACACTTTTCACTGTGAACCGCTTTCTAATCTTCCGGGGTATTTTACTGCATCATTTTGAAGTATTCTCCATTTTGAACAGTTGATGCAAGAGCTATTAATTGTGAATGCTTTATTTGCAACATAATTTTGTGTTCTTTTATCAGAAAGTTAATAGTAGGGTGGGATTATTCCTTTTGACTGATTGTGAATGATATAATTTATTTGTGATAATATTCCCAGTGAATTACATGACCTACGGGCTGCTTTGATAAAAGTGGTGCCTCGTGTTCAACAAAAGACCATTGATTTATAGACATTAACTGGCAATTTGTTCAAAATCAGTTTATTTTTCTAAGATTCATATGATGTATAAACTGTGATTTTAAAAATAGGAAGCTCTCTCAATCCCCCGAGGGATGATTCAACTCCTAATAGTTTGCCAGGTCCCACTGCATTATTATTGTACCATGACTACTGTCCATTAAATTTTGGGCATCATGGGCAGAACTTTGCCCTTGGTGTGCAGGATCGGTAGAGGCGGGCGAGGGCGGTCCGGTAGCCGACTGCCGCCCACGATCCACAGCACACCGCGATTTAGGCTGGTGAGCCAATTAAGTCCCGAGCAGCATGATACACAAGCAACAGCACCAAGCACTGCCTGTGCGGGCGGGGGAAAGAAGGGTGAGCAGGCCTAGCGCGCACTTCACGCAGGCGCGTGAAAGAGTGCTGAATAATCACCCTGAGGCATGGAGCTGCCTTAGGGAGATGAAGAATACATTGAAAAAATATTAAATAGCAGAAAAAAATAATAAAAGGTGTCCCCTCATGTAATTCTGTCACACGAGCAGGGACTCGTTTTTAATTCAAAATTAAAGTTTTTATTTCATTTGCATTTGCTTTTGGAAGCCTCATCCTGCCCATGGATAAGGTTTCCAAAAAAAATGCAAAGACCACTTGGTCTTTTCACCTGCCTGCCCACCGTTAGGTTGAACAGGCAGTGAAAAATTCAGGACAATTGATAACTTAATGGCCATAATTGTCAGAGGGGGTGCTGCCAGAGCCAGCAGCGCACCCACTGACCAAACTATTGGGCGACAGCGCGATGACGTCGGCTTGCTTGGCCCATACCATCGCGCGTCGTTTCACACTCGGTTGGGTTGAACACGCTGAGCTAAGAATTCTGGCCTATAAATGTAACATCGCAAACATGCCATTCACCTGTAGAATAAATGTTAAACAGAACATGGGGCAAAATTCTTCAACAATGGCACCATAGAAAGGGTTTGTAACTTCAGTTGTCAATGATGACACAACAAATGATGACGATCTGTGCATCACCTGATTTGGAACACTTTGAATCTTCTAATGTTAACAAATGTTTTTCTCCTGAGGCAAATGCTGAGCATTGAAATCACAGCTCATCCACAATATGAATCTCGCAAAAAAAAAAAGAAATGAACTGGTTTGGAACAAATTGCCAATTAACGCCTATAATTCAAATCCTATGTTAAACATGAGACCCATTTTTATCAAAGCACTATATAATTCACTGGAAACATTCTCACCAATGAGTTATGACATCATTCACAATCATTTAATAACAAGAGCAACTCCAACCACATCAATAACTTCTTCACAAAATAACTATAACTTTTTTAAAAAAAAACAAATGTAGCATTCACGATAGTTGGCTGCTTGTATCAACTGTTTGAAATTGAGCAAAACTTCAAAACTATGTTGTAACATATCCCAGAAAATTAGAAAGCAGTTCACTGTGAATGTGTATATTAGCAATTAAATGACTTTAAAACTCACTTTCAGCAAGCACTTAGTGGGCACAGGGAAGCCTATTGGCATCCATCACTGGCTCGCAAATGCAGGATTAAATTGCATGCAAAGTATTGTAAGGCTGCCAGAAAGCTCTTATGTGTTCGGTGTACAGTAATTACCAACATTACCTCCAATAAATGTGATATGATAACATCAGGACTTGATGAAGGTTTTAAATGCTCCAATTCCATGGCCATTTTCAAAAGGTCTAACACAAAGACACTTTTAAACAAGGTATCAAATGGTTTTCCCAGAAGAACAGCCTAGACTCAAACTTTTCATGCTGAATGTGTCCTTTTTCTGTGATTGGTTTCTCCTGTCTCAGAAACATCCCCGTACTGCCTGGGATTTCAAAAACTTGAGGCTCAGCAAACTTTAACCCATATTAATTATAGACAATTGATTAGAAATTTATACTAAAAAGATAGCCTTTGCTTCTAGTTATTCTAACATACGCATAATTATGAGAAGCAACAATTACTGGCAAATCAAAACTTCCAAGAAAAAATCAATTCAAACAAATTATAATGCTCAAAGTCATACATATGGTTCACTATTCTCTTTTGAGAAGATTTTCGACAAGCAACCAACATTGGAAAAGACAATGAATTGACTTTAAAAATGGTTATGACCTAATATGTCTGTGAAACTTAGTGCTCCCTTGATACAACAGCAGAAAATAAACCCGATGACTACTACTGCACTCAAAGCTATAAAATGCTTACTTAGAGACAGTTCTCAGAGAAAGAGCTTTCAGACGTTGCTTATTCATCATTGTCATTTAATTAGTATGCTTGAGGTTTTCATACAGTAAACCACGTCATCGTCTTTAAATCAGACTGAATGCCTGGAGGTGGGGCAAGATAAATTGATTTTTTTTTTAAATCAGAGACGCTTTCCATACAGTCACAATTCAAAGGCCTAGAATCTCACTAAGGATGACTAGGCTGAAGAAGCCGGTAGCACATTTGCATCTGAGTCTGAAGTGCTGGACTTGAGCCCTACACAGATTTGAGCCCATAATCAAGGTTGACATTTCAGTGCAGTACAGATGGACTGCTGTGCTGTTTGAGTTACTGATTTGCAGATACGATGTTAACTCATGGCCCTGTCTTCCAGCTAGAAGTAAAAGATCCCATTGCATTTCCAGAAGGAGAGCAGGGACTTCTCCGGGTGCCCTGAGAGATTCCTTCCTTAACTAACATGACTACAATCAGCTGGTCAAGGATTTATTTGTTTGTGGTGTGCAGATTGGCTGCCACATTTGTCTACATAATAACGGTGACCATGGAGTGTTCGAGATGTCTGATGTATAAAAATAAATAAGAATTTCTTTTTTTCTTAAGTAATGAGTAGAAACGGTAGTAGAAATATGGAAGTTTCTCCTCCAAAGGCTACAGATGTTGGGACAATTGGAGCTTTAAAGATTGGGATTGAGTGAATTTTAATAGAAAAGGGATCGAGGGATGGAGCTTAGGTCATTAAATGGAGTTGCAGGACAGATCAGCCATGACCTATTTGAATGGTGGAGCAGGCATAAGGGGCTGAATGGCCTACACTTGTCCCTATGATCCTAATGTTGAAACTCTTTCGAGTTATCAACAGTCACAGATTGCAACTCTTTCGTGTACGTTCACAGTTCTTGGTTTTCCGGGAGTGGGACATGAACCCACAACCCTCTGATTCAAAGGCGAGGGTGCTATGAACTGAGCCACAGCGAATGTTGAAGGAGCAGCTAATACTACATGGTGTCAAATAAACATATAGCCTAAAGCAATATGAGGGCAAGAATAATTTAAATAACCCAATAAAATGTATAAGGTGGCATTCATTTTAACAGGGAAAATTTTGCTAAATGGCATAATTGCATTTTCACCAGTGTATGTAGTTGGACATAGCTAGAAAGAACCAGTGTTGATAAAGCAGTGCATTGCTGATCTAAAATTGAAAAGAAATGATTTGCACCTACTTTATAATCTTAGTTTGGTCAGTATGATCTAAACTAATCAAGGAGATGTCACAAGAGAAATAATTTACAGTGTGAAGGGAAGCAAAGAAAATGGGTGCATGTGATGAGCTTCACTTAAAATAACTCTTCATTATCTGACAGACATAATTATTCAGTGACAGAACAGCAGACACTGTGACAACAATATCTATTTAATTTACTGTAAAATCACAGGCACCAATTTGATCAGATATCTAAGTGGGGACTGCAAGCTCTGTCATACCACTACTAGTCTTGTGTCCTACTTTGCTGTCCTAATAATGGTATTTAAATTACAGACTTGCAGATGTTTTGCAGTCACAATAAAACCTCAGCATATTCTCCAGTCTCTCATTACAGTCTGTCTGTGCAGCAACAACCCCCTCTTCTTCTTTTCATACTCCTCAGCTGCCTTCAACGAATAAAAAGTCCAAGGTATCTCGGTGGAATAGAAACTTTTATTTCTTTCTTTGAGCTAATAATGCAGCACCGCCTAAGTCTTATTTCAATTGCAGGTGAGTTGTTTTACATTTTGTTTGAAAAAGTTTGAGGAATATAACAATGAACCCAAAGCAAAAATATTGCTTGTGAATTCCCCCACGGCATGGTTTTAAAATAACTCTCCAAACCTATTCTCTTTGCTTAATACTCAGTGCCTGATCCTTCACTTTGCCTCAGGATCAGACCCTAGCCATTGCCTCAAGCTCAAACCCTACCCATAACTAGGTATCAGTACCTGTCTCTTGTTAACTTCACTCAAAAGGATGTCTCTCTTTTACTGTCTGTCTGTATTTCCCTCTCCCTGTCATTTCAAATAGTTATGTCACTGCCAATTTACTCAGTCATCTCTTCAAAATGATCTCTCTTCCTTCTCTCCTTCCAACAGTGTCAATCTCTCTCACCTTCCTTTGCCTATTTCCTGCATTACAGTGGTGTCAAAATAAAAAGTGTTGGAAATTCGTACATCAGAGATAAGCCACCTATGCACATCCATTTTCCTTACCCTTTCCGTCACTTTTTACTATTTTAATTTTCCCATTCTCTATTCCCTCTTGCTGTTCCAGTTCACTTCCTTTTCTCCTTTTTTGGAAATTCATTCATGGGATGTGGGTGTCGCTGGCAAGGCCAGCATTTATTACCCATCCCTAATTTCCCTTAAGAAGGTGGTGGTGAGCTGCCTTCTTGAACCGCTGCAGTCCATGTGGTGTAGGTACACCCACAGTGCTGTTAGGAAGGGAGTTCCAAGATTTTGACCCAACGACAGTGAAACGATATATTTCCAAGTCAGGATGGTGTGTGGCTTGGAGAGGAACTTTCAGGTGGTGGTTTTCCCATGTATTTGCTGCCCTTGTCCTTCTAGATGGTAGTAGACATGGGTTTGGAAGGTGTTGTCTAAGGAGCCTTGGTGAGTTTGTAGTGCATCTTGTAGATGGTATACACTGCTGCTACTGTTCATCAGTGCTGGAGGGAGTGAATGTTTGCGGATGGGGTGCCAATCAAGCGGGCTGCTTTGTCCTGGATGGTGTCAAGCTTCTTCAGTGTTGTTGGAGCTGCACTCATCCAGGCAAGTGGGGGGTATTCCATCACACTCCTGACTTGTGCCTTGTAGATGGTGGACAGGCTTAGAGGAGTCAGGAGGTGAATTACTTGCCACAGGATTCCCAGCCTCTGACCTGCTCTTGTAGCCACAGTATTTATATGGCTAGTCCAGTTCAGTTTCTGGTCAACGGTAATTCCCAGGATGTTGATAGTGGGGGATTCAGCAATGGTAATGCCATTCAATGTCAAGGGGCGATGGTTCGATTCTCTCTTGCTGGAGATAGTCATTGCCTGGCACTTGTGTGGCACGAATGTTACCTGCCCCTTATCAGCCCAAGCCTGGATGTTCTGCAACACTTTCCCCAATGCATTTCTTGCACTTATCTCAGTCCTGTGCAGGGTGACTGTGCAGGCTGCAAAGAAAAAGCTGCTTAAGATTAGATGATCCATAGTTAAGTCTTATTGGAAAGATGCTGTCAAGAATGTAACACTGGGTATTGCAGCTAGGATACTAACAAGCTTCAGCAAATAGTTTTCCATGTAAGCTTGAGGAGAGAGGAGGAGGAGGGAGGCAAGATGTTTGCATGGTGACTCCTGAACAGTTCCCCTGCTAAAGCTGTGATGGCTCCTCAATATTTTAGTCTTAGGATGCTGATGAATAATGTAATGCATACTTAGACCAGTTGCTTACCAGGAGAAGTTCAGAAAGTTCAAAGGCCTCCAGTAGGATATGTTATTCTACTTGTGGAAGGGTGGAGAGTTCTGCAGAAAGAGGAGGATTGCTATTGAAATCAAGTTCATATGCGAAACGATAAATTTTGTTTTATCTGGTATGTAGCAGCTGAGTGAGGAGGTGTAATCGTGGCTGTATCTTGATGAATATTTTTTGCCCTAAATGTAACTGAATGAAAAATCGATGAATAGTGAAGGAATTCCTTTTTAGGTGGAATTCGTTGTTTATGACTAATTAAAGTATCACAAAAATGGAAAATAGGGAAAAAGTAGTGAGGAACAAAACTGGACAGGTTGTCTTATGTCACAACAATTTAGTCTATGGTCACAGCAGACAAGAATTTTTTTAAGAATCTACAGTTGCTGAAATCTAAAAGCTTTACAGTTTTGTGAAAGTTGGATTTGGGAATTGTTAGGCCAGACTTTGTGTCTCTAGCGGGGTTTGGGGATGACACAAGATAATTTCCATTACAGGAGTGGCAACTTGCAGTCCTGTTGCCTCTGTGTAAAATCTTTAAACCATTAACAATGGCCATATTTAATTTCATCTGTCAGAGCAGTTAATTCTCCTCCACACTGCAGCAGCAGGATAATTTGAGTTCTGGTGTTGTCTTTCTGTGGAGAGTTGCTGGTCACATCAGCAACTCAAAATTCCTTTTGCATTGAAGTTAATAAATGGATTTCCCTCCAAGCCCTTGCTCACAATAATGATTTCCATCAAAACCACAATTCTTTTCAGCTGTGAAAGCACCTGAGAGAAATCAAAACCACTGGTAATGCTTGCCAGAATTTTCCTGGTAAATACTGGATCTCCATTGAATCAAGCTTATCGTTTTGGAGCCCATTTTAGATTGCCATTTTAATTCGCGTGCCGAATCAACAATTTGGGAAATTTCTGGATTTAGATCCAATTTAGTGGGAAGTGCTTTCATCTGCGCCGTACTATTTGCTTTGAAAAATGAGCTGCTTCTGAACAAATTCAGGGTGGTAGTGGTGGTGTTTTGTTTGTTTCTACCCTTCCCTCCAAAGCTTGAATCATGGTATTAAATCCAACAGATCTCAATGTGTCATCACAAGATGAATCTCCAGGAGTTCAAGCCTCTGATAGTTTAGTTTCCAATGCCAACAAATCATGTTAGAGATATATACAACATATGTAATTGGGTGCATTTCTCTCATTAGTATATTTATTCCTTGCAAAAAATGGGTTGATTGATGCAATGTCAAACTTGTAGATTAAACTACACTTAACTTATTAGCCCCAAATTTCCTTTGGAGTACCAACAGGCGTGCATTGTACCTCTGATGGAAGTTGAGTAGATCGAGTTTTGGTTACTCTGGATTCTAGCCAACTCTGGGAATTTCTCATTAGGAGTGAACCCACTGTGTGCCACTTTGAAGATCTCTGACACCAAGCAGGTAGAGCCGAGGTAGATTGAGAGCTCCCATTTCGCTGGTTCAGAAGGAAACTGCCAAAGTACTGGAGACCATTAAGAGAGAAGGAATAGCAGCCTTCAGAAGCACTCCATCAAAGGGTTGGAGCAAGGGATCTGACCTGAACCCCTCAAAACAGGTCATATGTTTGAGGGAAAAAAAATGAAACAACCCCTTTAAATAGAGCGTCAAGTGACAGAGCTCCATTGGCCCATGTTGTGATATCACTTTAAGTGAGAATATGCTAATGAGTAAGGTGCCAGGATGCAAACCATGTGAGCAGCAAACGTTGCTCAGAGGAGCTTTCAGTTTAGCTAGCAGCATGTGGTGTGAAGGAATTGCAGCTGTACTTTCCTATTAGCAATAGCTGTTGAATCTTTATAGTAACTGTCCACTGAGCAATCCTGTACTACATTTTCAAATAAACCAAACCTACGTTTACCAGCCCTGTGTGATATTGTTTGTTTAATGCAAACTTACCTTAGAAATACAACAGTCCAGTGAAGTGTGAGGGGGTGGGGTTGACATCTCTCCAACCCTTTGTGAGGCAGGCACTGAGTCTTCCGGCTGTATGAGATGGAAAGGTTTCAGCACCTACTGACTTCAAATGAGTTGCATTCCTGCTGGCCTCACAAACCATAATGGCACACTCGAGTCTTGTCTCACCTTTTTCAATGTACTGCTGAGTTTTAATGATGCTGCATATGCAACTTCTTATATTGCAGCTTAGGTTAGTTTCTTGCACAATTGCCATGATTAAGCTCAACACCCGACCTAAAGTGTGGTGTCCAGAATTGAATACACTATTCCGGTGACAACTATCAGCTTACAAACTGAAATAGTGGTGCTAGGAATAATCAGTGAAAATATTGGCAATGCAGTAATCAACTTTGCCATTCTCCTCTGAGGCACATTGTAGGTGCTTGCTTTTGCTCTGTTCACTGGGTCACATCATTTCCAGTCTTCCTATTTTACCAATCCACAAAAGCTGTAGAGCATTTACTGGATTATGTTTTCAAATATAAGATTTATAAATGTACAAGGGTCCAATAAACCCCAATGATTGATGGTCAATAGGCTGAGAGCTACAGGAGAACAATGAGGTTTCAGTGCTACCTGATCAACCTGTAATACGGTTACCTTTCTGCTTCCTTGTGACATGAAAACACCAAGGTCACCATTTAAGAACACATCAATGGTTTTTGCAACATAAATCAAAGGTATCACAAAGAAAATGCTGCATTATGCTCCCAACCACACGTGCCCTACACAATTTAATAATATACACCAGACATAATGTATATCAACACCTTTACCAGGAGCAGGTTGAAGATTTACTATGGTTACAATGTAAAAATTAAATTCTGGAAGAAACTTACCAAGGAAACACATTTCAACTCGAGTGCACAAAATCTGTCAAATCTCCAGTTTTGTTTTTAACAAAAAATACCCAGTGATGGAATTTATCGGTTGCTTACTCACCATTAGGATTATAAATCATCTTTGACGTATGAGCTAAAGGCAGGAAAGCTGTATTAATTGGTAGCATGTTATACATACAGTGCTATAGGACAACTTGATGAGGCTGTGCAATTGAAAATAAATAGGAACAAGGTGACTGCTGGGTTTTAGGTTTGGAATGCACCTCGCTTTTGTGACTGATATTAGCAACTGGCATCTTGTTATCTGTATACTGCATGAATGACAATAAAAAGCTCACAAAACCTTGTTTTCACTGGACTATGGAGGGAAATCAAAATGCTTAAAATTCTCTCCCACAATTGGAACCAGTTATCAAGCACCACCATCAGCCAGTGGCCTACAGAATTCATTGCCTTCCCTGCTGTCAGACATCATTGTAAGAAAAGGCTGCATTCTGACTAAATACAATGACTGCGTCTGAATCATTTCATTCCAGAGCAATGAACGTCTAAACATGTCTGTCCTGTTTCATTCATGTGTAACATGGCCAGGGGTCTGTGATAATAACAGTGTTGGTTCTAGGAGACACTTTTTCTGGAAGTACTGTATACACAGCATGTTTTCTGTATGTTAATACTGGTATCGATGTGTGATTAACATTCCTTCAGTAGCCATTTCACCCTTTTGTTCCAAAGGTCTAGAATTTCAAACATTACCTTGCCAGAATGCAATGTTTCACACTTGCCTCACCTGGAATATATCGGGATAACTGAATCACTTCAGTTTCACACCTGTGAAACGCAATTTTCTCCGTGCGCCAGAAGAAATGGCATGTGACCACATTCTATTTCAGAATTTTCAAAAGAAAACTTCTTAAGAATGAAAGACAATGCCTGAAAGTCAGCCAATTTTTCAGAGATTTGTGCATCAAGCGTCCCTACCACAGCGCAAAGTACAAAGTATGCATCAGTTGGGAGAGTAGAGGTACCAGAGGAATTCAAATAAAATGCGGAAAACACAGCAACCAAAGCTTCCAGTTTCAAAGATTCATTACTGGTTTTCCTAACATTGGTTAATTCTGACTCTTTCTGATGTGTGCTGAACCACACTTTGTATCCTTGTGCATCTAAACAGTCACACTTTGAAATATGTGTGAAATATGCGGTGAGGGGTGGGGTGGTGGGGGAGGCTGGTCTTGGGTGATAAGGCACAGTAGCTCCTTTTATACCTTGCCTGATCTCATCTTCCATTTAATTCAACGGAAAAGAGAAATCAGTAGCGTATAAAGTAGGCTGCTGATTTGTTTCTGCCTATTCTGCATTGCCCCGAAAGACCACCGCTCAAAACAAGTTTGGGAGGGGTGTTTTCCAGAAGTTTTAACTCATTGATATTTATATATCAGTTGGCGAGCCCCACCATTTTAAATAAGTAGCTAACTAAATAAAGTCAGCACAACCCTGTGACAGATCCTGGCAAATATTAAGCAGCTTCACTTGATGCCACATCCAATTCTAAATTTGCTTCCCAAAAACTAGGAGGTGAAATTAGACTTGGGCCACAAAAGCGACAGTATTGCATTGATCGCCCGCTATCCAGCCTGCCAGACGTTCAGGTCATTGACTTGAATAGAACTGAATATCGGGTGTGACTTAACATGTGCAACAAAAACGACTCACCTATTAGACGTCCCCACTCATGTCTAATTTCACCTCACTTGCATTTATACTTGGAATAATCAATACAATTTACCATATTCAAAACAGAGTATAGACACATGGGGCTACCTAATTGCCTGACTGCTAACAGATGGATGCAAATCTTGGTGCATAGCCCTGAGCACCAATGGAGCTATTTTTGCCTGTTTCCAATAGTATGAGGCACAGCTGTGGTAAGCCCTTTCTTCCAGAAAAGGAATAAGCCTGATAAAAGTCACCGGTTCCAATCTGTCAGCAGTGTATGCTGAACAGTGATGGAGTGGTACCAACAGTTGCACTGGAAGAGCTCAATATGAAGCCAGTGCAACCCTCTGATTTAGTAGACCAAGTGGATTGTGCAAGGATCTTCACAAACTTCCTCGATCTCCCACTGTAACTTTGACAGGAGAGTGACAGAAATCTTAGAGAAGGATGTTTTGGTTGGAGGGTTAAAAAAAGATAAAAACACTGGGAAGTAAATTGCTTCCATCTCAAAAAATAGAATCTTAAAGTTATTCGCCTTTTTTCAAACAAATTCCTGATGTTCTGGGATAGCTGCAGCCCAATAATTACATTTTAGTATATTTTTAAATGCATATAAACCATGTATTTTTACACTGTAAGTCCATCGTGCACAAATCAATTCCCCATTTGTCTACCCATTCCTCCTCTTCATTTTCACTTTATATTCCATTAAGGAGTCAGGCTTCCATATTTCTTAAATAGCATTGTACACACATGTTGTCTTAATGATACACTTCCTCCCATAATCTGGACGAGGCATGTTTGAAACATAGGTCTCTGGCAGGACAATTCTGCAATGCAATGTTGAAATGAAGCAGCAAAATGTTCCTGTGGCTATTGAGTGATAATAGAAGATTTACAGAAGGCATTGTGAGGAAAATATTTGTCATTCAGAAACTACTACTGTTCATTCCTATGTGAAAAGCAAAGACTGACAGGTCACAATATTTATGCACCTTCCAACAACTTGCATTTATGCAGAGCAAAATGTAGCAAGACAATTGACATGAAACTAATCAGACAAAAGCTGACAGAGTCAAAGCAGAAGGCATAAGGACAAGTGACCGAAATCAAATCGAAGATGTAGGCTTTAAAGAAGGTCTTAAAGGAGGTGGAGACACTCATAGTTTAGGGAGGGAATTCCAGAGCTTGGAGTCTAGACATCTGAAGGCATGGCTGCCAATGACAGGGCAAAGGATGTTGGGAGTGCACATGAGGCCAAACTTGAATGAACTTGGAGTTCTTGGAGTGTTGCATGACTGGAGGAGGTTACAGAGACCGTTCCAACCGTTAATGATGCTAACTCCTCGTGGCAGAAAAGGATTAAGAACATAACAGGGCATAGATGGAGCAGCGATGCATCACATTGCAGTGTCTACACAGCATGGCATGCAACCCTGCTTCCCAAATTGATGAATCATTAATCTCTTCTGAGCCGTTACAATGGAGTGCCAAGCAGAGACCAGATATCTTGCATATAAGAATGGGATAGTCAGGGGAAGCATCAGCCATGAACTGAATTTGCATGTTTCCTACTGGCCAAATTAGAGTAGCATTAGTCCTGGAACAAATCACCTTCCTGGCCCCTTCCACACAAATAAGTATTGGGAGATTTAAAAACACTTTAAGGCCTTGTAAAAGACTACTGCGAAGGTGACCTTAACTCACAAAAGGTTTTATCATTACATATTGCTTTCCATTAATATTTTCTATAATCTATGCAAAACCAAGTCAAAATTGCAAAGGAATAGGAGAATGCAGAACGTTACATTTTAATGAACACCTTTTGTCAACTGCTCTTCACCTCGTTGCTCAATTACAATATCTTTGATAAAAGCTGCCAAAGGGTGCATTTCTCTTTATTTTCCTGGTACCCCAACATTATTTGACTTCCCTAAAGCCTGACCTGTGGCTTATTTAGCCTGACTGAAGGTCTTTTCTCAGTGTGCATTCTGCTTCATTTGATTTTCTATTTTTTCATAGTTCTGTGTTGCATTGGCCTTTTCACTTGTGCAACCATCCCTGTTCTCAAAAATCCTGATGTACATTTACTAATCTTCCATCTGTATTATCCCAATACGAGACACACAAAGCACGCGGATTTGTAAATTTCCTGCAAGGAAAACATGACCATGTCGACGTTGCATTTGAATCTAGGCCAACTGTCTATATTCAAGGGAAGATTGTCCTCCTTATGTCCCCCAAAATGTGTAGTAACAATGGTCAGTAAGGAAGCTGCTTTTTTAGAAAGTCCTTTTCCTAGTAAAGACAGAAATTAGATTGAACATAATGACCTTTCACCAAAAACTGGAATGGAACCCATTATTTCATAACACAAGGGAATGAATTACCACAAGTGTTCTCCCACTTCTCCACAGGAACTTTGGCAGTAGAACTATGGGTTTCCCAGAGAAGTGGCAGAGCCAGGCCACGTCACTTTCCTCTATAAGATCCAATGGACCAGACCGAGGATCTGCCCAGAAATAAACCCCAGAAACCTTCAAGGGCCTTCTCCAGATATATGGCCTAACCCTTCCGGTCCCGCCTGCCGCGGGAATCATCGCAGGCGGGGACAGACAAGGAAAAGGTCCATTGACTTTGGGTGGGGGAAACCCTTAATAATCTCCTGAGTCCTTGTACATCATTTGTTTCAACAGCCTTCTGTGGGAATTTGTTCCACAATGCCACATATAGTGTAACAAGCAAATCAGAGTTGCTTCTTTATTCTGACCATAATTTAGTCCCTGGGATTTGAGTTTCTCACCATTGTTAGCAATTAGATTAGAGCAATTTGGTCAATGATCTTCATATTCTTCCAGCTTTTAGACACATCACTAGATCCCCAGCATCTTTGGTATTGAATTATAATTGGCTCTCCTAGCTGGCTTGCAAGTTATAGACTACTCCTTAGATTCCTTGCCCTTGAACCAATATCACTTCAAAAGATACAGCATCCTCATGCTGGAGCTCAGCCCAGGCCCTCTGGCACTTCACTAAATATGTTAGGAAAATTCAAACAAGACTGAAATAAGATACACAAGTCCATCAGTCACACAGTTTATCCAGCTTAAAGGTTTGAGAAAGTTTGCTCTGCCTCGCAGGTTAAAAACAAACTCAAGTGAGAGGTAAAACTAATCCAAGTCAAGATTGCAGAGAGTAGACAAATCCTCATCAAACTGCACCAAGTGCTTTGACTGGTGAAGACTTAACTTGCATTTGTTTATTACACAGGAGCAAGCTCTTACAGAATGATTGGAATGGTGTGTCTTTCAGCGCACACAGAAAACTGTCCTTCATTTGGAAAGTGAATGTCTGGGAATATTTTATTTCCTAAAATAGGGTGAGATAAAGTGGGAGAGGGCCCGTGTGGAGCATTTTGTGCCTCTGTAGATCTGTTGGGCCAAATGGCCTGTTTTATTGCAGTGGATACTTCAAAATACTAAGATGTGGAGGGCATTTTCAACCAATTATTATTCATTCAAGTGATTGGTTGGACAAGCCAAAAGGCCCTCTTGCGGAATATAAATGAACACAGCAATCATGCAGATGTGAGGTGAGGTGCTGCAATCACTTTGGCTTAATCTGTGGGAGAATTCATGTGACAATTGTTTAGTCTTCAGAAAAGATCAGCTGTAGCAGCAATACTCCACCAGTGGCCAGGAGGTAATTTGAGAATGGGCCATTTCTAGATGTTTTTGGTTAAGTCTACCTAACAATTCTCCTAACGAAGAAGTGAGACAATCTCTACAAAGTGAGAGTAGCACAGTAGTTAGGCTTTTCATGTGCGTGGTGCTGGTTTCTGCTTGTGGCAGTAATCCAACCATACGCATGTATAAGGAGGTCTGCCAGTTTTCAGGCTACACTGGGGCCATCCCAACCTTTGAACAGACAACGAAAGCTTCAGCTTGAAACTTTAGCCTGCTGTATGGTTCCCATTAGATACTAGATGTTATATTGCCATTAGTCAGGGCTCAGAAAGGATCCACTCACTCTCATGCCCAAAGCAGTAGAGGATCAAAAAGGACGAAGTAATACAAGTTCCAGAAAGTTGTCACATTCATGCCTTAATTTCAGTAGCTGAAGTTCTATCTGTTTGTCATGAAATAAAATTTATATTTTGCAGGTGAGTTGTGGTTAGCCTCACCGTGGAATACAAGTCATGCTTCACAGCTTCCCGTGATATATACTACATTTAAAAAAAAACTCTTCTACATAATGTTCCTTTAAAAGCCTACATTATCATCATGTAACTATCAATCCATCAGCATAAATGACCAATTCCAATGACAGTTATGGCCCTGAACTATATTAACTGACCTAGAGCTACTTTTAAATTCCAGTCTGCCTGTTAAAAAAAAACATTGTTTGATAAACAGGCGATTTGCTGCCTTGCTCATTTTCATTATATACCATAAGCTGCTGAATAAGGTACTTACTTGACTGTACAGCCTTTCTGACAACAATAAATGGTTGTACAACTACAAACTTCTCATTTCCACACCCCAACCCCCTTGCTGGAGCTGGAGATCCTGATCCAGGCACTCATGGTCAATGTTAAGCTAACTCCACTCTCAGACTAGGGATAACACAGCTAATAAAGCTCTACTCTGCACCAAGAGGATCCCTCAGCACCAACTACCTATGTACATCTCTGCTGCACAAATATTTCATTTTGTGTCCTATTTCCAACCATCCTTAGGTCTAATTCAATGGCAATGTTTCTTAGTTCTGAATTAGAGGCACCTTTTGTGCTGTGGGCTGAGTGAGCTCAAGACTAACCAAACTTATTTCTCATATGACCCTTACAGCAGGCTTGGAGAGGAGACTTTTAGTCCTGAGTAAATTTGAATGCAGATCCTGTAGGCTTAAGGCCTGTGTCTAATCCACTCCATTATCCAGTTCCCTGAAACAAGTTTTTGTTAACTTCGTCCTGAATGGAAAACAGTAATGCACTTTACTTTAACACAAAATACATTCTCCCATATCAACTACCCTTATAGAAAAAAAATACAACTGTCCAAAAAAAATGAACCCAGAGATTCATACATCCCCTAATTTAACAGATATTTTAATTTAAATGTTGAACAAAGGAATCTGATACAAATTTATGAATGTGTTCACCCACTTATGCTGTGCACTGCAATTTCACCACCAATATTTTCAGAAAGGAATCAGAAATTAAAGTGCAGAAGGATATTGCTCTGCCCAGTGTTGTTCCATAATGGAGCTAACTACCCGAAACATATTTTCCTTCTCTTTCCCCAGAAACTCGTAAGATTTCTCTCCAAGTATTGATCGAATTTCCTAAATGCTGTGAATGTCTCAGTATCAATAACTGCCTGTAACGCATTTAATATACTAACAAGTCATTACACGAAAAAAGACATTTTATCCTTCCTGTTTTTGCTTTCAATACTAATCCTAATTTTAAAACTGCTCCATGCTGAATCACCAACTCCCGGAAGTAACCTTCCACTGCTCATTGTCTTGAGCACTTCGATTACATCAGCCCTTAATCTTCTCAGTTGCAGTGAATGCGACACCAACTGTATCAGCAGAATTGATCGGTCCTGCACTCAAGTTCTCTCCCGCATTTCATCATCTTTATCATTCAATGGGATAGACAGTCAATTCCTCTCATATATGGCAACAAGAAACTTGGTTTTAGAGATATAGTTCAGTTCCTAAAACTGTCTGCTTGATCTCAGGTGATGCAGCAAAGCACACAGATAAGCAAATTTTAGTTCAATGACTGTCCAATTTTTCACATTGTTGCTACTTCCTCTTGGTTCAGATGTTGATAATAGTTGACGAATTATGCTGTAGCCAACTGCAATCACTGAGTAACTGTGCACATCTGTATTTACAAGCACAGTATTTTAAAAGAGGCTTCACTTGAGTGATAATACTTCTGTAAAAAGAACCCCTCTCAACTAAATTATATATTTAGCACACAGGGAAAAAGTGCAAAAATTATTTTGGACCTTCTTTCTGCATCATTGTTAAAAGGAGGAAGAAACAAGCTTGCAATAATACTGGACACTAAACCAACGATCTGATACATAACAAAGTTGATCTCACATGAAGGGTGTGCTCAGGAGAGTCCCCTGTGACTAAAAACTGCAGCTAGAACATCTCCATTGCCCGCCTCCCGTCCAGAATGTTCAGATATTGACTATTTTCAATGACTTATTGCTTTTTGTCCATGTTAAAATAGTTTTCTCCAATGTCCCGAGAGCTGCTTTAAACAAAGACAGAATTGTTTTAGACATGAGTTACTTCTAAAGGAGTTTGGTTGCTTAATTTAGCAAAGCGATTTATATAATCTAGGTAAGGGAGTGATCCTACTTTTGTCACCAACTGACCGTTTCTTTTCAACAATTAATTTTGCGTTTTGATGTCATTTTTCTTTTCAAAAGTAAGTCACATCGTATTGTGAGGCTCATAAATCAAAACTGAGTACCATTAGAAAGATATTATACTTCTAGCCTTTCTGCCCTGCTTTTCACTTCAGAACCAAATAGAAATTCAATTGTAAAGCTGTAAATTTTGTGTATCTATTTGGATTAACTCCACTCATAAATCCATGACTTTAATCTGCTCTCATCATTGTAGCCAGGTTTAGGTTGTCTGAAACCAGTGACTGTCTTAATGTAGTACAGGAAGTGGGACAAGACACAGTTGGAAACTGAAACCATCAAAAGTTTAATGTCATTAGCTAAGAATGGATCAACTAAGGGGGTCTAAACTTATCAAAAGCAGCAGCCCACAGACACTTGAAACTTCCGTGAGTCTCCATTTTCAGTCTGCTGCAATCCCACACCTAGTAAATGACTCCGGGCTGTAGACAGTCAGTGTTTGATGGTATCGGCTGCAGCTGAGCCCCTTGTTGCTGTTTTTTATTTTGCCGCAGACACACTGTCTCGGGTTTGCTTGAAGTGCCTCTGGAGTGCTGCCCGTGTGGAGCCAGTACATCCCCGAGGCCATGCAGTTTGACTTGGCTGTCAGTCCCAGCACCTGAGCGCTGTCGCAGCTCCAAAGGAGCAAAGAGGTCTCTGGGAACAGGCACATGTATAGGAGTCTGCAGAGAATACATCTGTTGTGCCTTCTGCTATTTGAACCTTTCCTGAAATGAGTCACCACTAGCTTAGTTCAGTAATTTATCATTACAGACAGATCTTGTTTGCACCTTGTGCAGCACTGCAACTTCAATCACAATAAGCTGATTTATTGGGACCTTTGATCCACATCCACAGTATAAAATCTCAAAGGAGAGAGGTTGAATTTTACTCCTACCCACCTGGTAGGTGGGCAGTTACGAATGAGCATGTTCCTTACCTGCTCATATCCTGACTGCGAAGTTCCCCTGCAGCATTTTGCAGGTAGAGGAGGCGTCTGCCTAAGGCAGGCCATAGCCTCAGTGATCTACCCAAATGGGGGGATTTTAGCATCAATGGAACCACAAATTTAACCGGAGCCCAGCAGGAAAGCAACTCTGGCCTTTCCGCTCAGGAGAAACTAATCTAAACACGGAAGAGGTCCTTTTACATAAAGATGCACATTTTTCACTGGACACCACGAGGAAATCTGTGTTGTCCTCAGCCCTGGACTTCGTTGCCTTCCCCCCCTTGAGACCTAGCACTTAACTGGAACTCATTGAGTGGCCAAAGCACTCTACAGGAAGGGGACTACAGCATTTAAATTGCTGGTTAAAATCTCTGCCACTTCCTGTGCTGGATTGGAAATCAGTTCACCAATGCAGTTTCCCACTGGAATCCTCTTCCGAGTTCAAATTCACCATGTAAACTTCGATTTTGGCTTTGGAGCATCTCCATAAGACATAGGAGCAGAAATTAGGCCATTTGGCTCATCGAGTCTGCTCCACCATTCAATCATGGCTGATAAATTTCTCAACCCCATTCTCCCGCCTTCTCCCTGTAACCTTTGATCCCCTTACTAATCAAGAACCTATCTATCTCGGTCTTAATTACACTCAATAACCTGGCCTCCACAGCCTTCTGTGGCAATGAATTCCATAGATTCACCGCTCTCTGGCTAAAGAAGTTTCTCCTCATCTCTGTTCTAAAAGGTCTTCCCTTTACTCTGAGGCTGTGCCCTCGGGTCCTAGTCTCTCCTAATGGAAACATCTTCCCTACGTCCACTCTATCCAGGCATTTCAGTATTCTGTAAGTTTCAATCAGATCCCCCCTCATCCTTCCAAACTCCATCGAGTATAGACTCAGAGCCCTGAAACATTCCTCATATGTTAAGCCTTTCATTCCTGGGATCATTCTCATGAACCTCCTCTGGACCATCTCCAGGGCCAGAACATCCTTCCTGAGATACGGGGCCCAAAATTGCTCACAATATTCTAAATATTAATATAAATTAATATAAGTATCTCCGTTTAGGTATTCACTCATGGCTGCAACACCAGGGCTAAACATTCACTTAGTATAGTACAGGATTCCTGATCTTGATCCTAGTATTAAGCTACCTCAATGTTTTTGATAAAAACATCGAGGCTGGGATTTTCTGGTCTCACCCACTGCGGGAATTGTCGCAGGCTTGATGGAAAATTTGATGGCCCAGCAAAAGGTCCGTTGACTTCAGGTGGGACTATCCTGCCCTGAGGGAAGAAAATAACCTTCATTGCACATTATCATTAGCATTCTTTGTGAAATAAAAGGAACACACTGATTTTTCATTGACGTGGCAACACATTCTGGTGGATTCAAAATCCCATTAATTTATTATCAATGCATTTAAGTAGCTGTTCCTAATATACTTAGGGTGAGCAGGAGAATAGTTTAGTGGTTAGGTCAAATGAACATGATGTAGATTAGAATACCAAATAGCTGTGTTAGGGTTCTGGCTGCATAGGGAGTGATCGGAATGCTACGCTTTGTACAATATAGTACAAATACAGTGTGACAGACAGCAATACTCGCATTGGGACAGTTTTGCTCTTAAAGGCCAAGATAGTTTAGCATGTAGGATTATTTGAATGAATTGTAATTGCTTCTTGTATTGAATCAATGTGCAACAAAACTCACATTAATTTAAACCTATCAAACTGTTGCTTGCCTTTGTCACTGGTGGCTGGTATCTGTAATAAGCAGTCAATTTCCAAAAGTGGATGAAACATGCCTTCGATATCCAAATTCGACAAGTGGAACCGTCTTGACTATCCTAATAACTAACTACATAGATGCTACTCATCATTGCTTTAATCCTGAAAGACAGGCCAATCAATTTAACCATCATAATGCAGCTGGTTTCTTAATAAGCTTGTGAAAGAAGCGGGATGTGATTGAGCGACATGGAAGATTTTCAGTAGGTATTTGCTGTTCTTCCATTCTGATGAAGCTCGTTGCATTGAAAAGCTTAACTCCAAACAATCAGCCAATGAGTAATAATAAAATAACTCAGCATCTCATTATAGCATCTACTGAGATAGTTACTGTGATTGTAAGTGGGACTTTCATGGTAGTTGTGGATATTTTGAGAGAATTCTGAAAAGTTTTCACATCAGGTAGAAAGAGATAAAATGCTACTTTTAAAAAAATACATTTTTAATGTATTTACATAGATAAATTACATAATACATAGATAAACTAAAAAGTCTAGAATTTCCAACTTAGAAGGGAAATTGAATATTGAGAAGATTTCTCCATCCAGCAATGATGGTCTATCTCTTGCTCCCTTGCTACCTCATGAAGATACTTAGTAGGATCTTTTCCGGTTGAATGAAGAGTGCTTTAGGACAAGAATCTTCCGTTTTATTTGCTATATTCCAGGATGATCATACCATCGAATATCTGTGCAACATAATGATAGGAAAACTTAAAAACAAGTGACCAATTAAATGTGACACTCCTCAGAGTTATTTTCTCAGTAATTGACAGCATTCACAGTTTACTTGGAATGGTAACACTGATGTACAGCCGTTTTGTTACAAATTGATTGCAGATATGCTTTTAGTACAACATGCTGAAAGGTGCTAATCACTGAAGCGTTGATTCTTGTACTAAATTTCTCTTTACTTTTTCCTTTCAGAAATCTAAAGAAAAGATAGGTTGCATGTGGAATGAGACCAGATAATGGAACAGAGTGAAATGAGCCTATAAACAACTGTGAAAATAACGGAAAAGGGTATTTTTTTTAAATGTAAGTTTTTATTCTTCCATATTAGTTGCCTACAGGGTAAATTGACTAAAGACCTGATAGGACTGATTTGATTCCCATTGTAAATCTTAGTAAATTACAGTGTTTTAAAAAATTTCTATCCTCCTCTATTTGCTACAATGCCGGCAGGAAAAGTAATTATGTCCAGCAAATTTCAAAAGAAGAAAACCAAGTGTTTTAGCGGTGTAAAACTGGATCATTGCATTCTTCATTCAGCTCTCAGTTGAATGACTGGCTTCACCGGTCACAACCAAATCATTTGTGGAACAGATTGCTCTTCTATAGTGCCCCACCTGTAACAAGATGATACAAGGTCTTTAACAGGGCGCCTGGAGCAGGAAGAGGGAGAGGAACAATGACTCAGAAAGGCCAGTTTTGGAAAAGACGATAGAAGGTGGAGAGGAGGTGGTGTGGGCAGAGAATGAAAGAGCAAGGGAAAAGGTAGGCAAGTGAGAATGAGAGAAAGGGAGAAAGAAAGAACTGGGGGGGGAGGGAAAAAGCTACATTGAACAATGAAAATAAAATGTCCTGCTAATGATGAAGTAGTGATCTGCCTAAGGGTAGGTCCACTGCTTATTACTCCACGGCTCATGGTCCTGTGCTTTCCTCTTCATAGGAGCCTCTCATTTTAAATTTCGATGAGCAATATGACTAGGGAAAAGAATCATGAGGTGGTTTCCTGTTGCCTTCCTCATATTAATATTAATAATATTTCGGCACAGACTAGAAGGGCCGAATGGCCTGTTTTCTGTGCTCTAGTGTTCTATGGTTCTATGTACACTTAAAGGAAACACAAGTCCTCTTCCTGAGGGACCTTCTGCCTCTAAGCAGCTGCTGTCCTTTGAATTTCTAGCTCTCCTGCTGTTACCACTGAAAATTCACTTGTCCTACCATAATAAAAATATCAAAATACTGTAGACGCTGGAGGTTGGAAATAAAAACAGAAAGTGCTGGAAAACCTCAGCAGGTCTGGTAGCATCTGTGGAGAGTGAAACAGGATTAACGTTTTGAGTCCAGTATGACTCTTCCGAAGAAGAATCATATCGGACTCAAAACTTTAACTCTGTTTCTCTCTCCACAGATGCTGTCAGGCCTGCTGGGTTTTTCCAGCACTTTCTGTTTTTATTATCACTGGTTCTACTGTTGGACATAGCTCATAATCCTGAGCCTGGGGCAACTCGCAAAAGGGCAGAGACAGGCATCCCCAGCAGTCTCAAATGACCCTACTACGCCTGCAGATGATGACAACCACAGGATTTACCCACACTCGGATCATGTTGCCCCCTCTGTCCACAAACACGTAAAAGAACAGTAATAGATGAGGAAGGTAAGAGAGAAACTAGCACTTGCAGAAATTAGGATGCCATCAGTTTACAAATTGCATAAATCAACACACCATGTACTAATGTGAAGAAATACCCTTTCATGCCTGAGTTGTGCCATCAATTGCCATTCTGCAAAGACTTCTTTCAAAACAGGAACATCTGGCAAATCAGGCAACATCTGGCGTTTTGGTTTCCAGTACAGTATGTTACTAATGAGGAATGCTTTTTTTAAAAGCCCTTAAAGCATCATTACAGGGTACTTTTTTCATATTATATCTTGCCCTTTTTTCCCTGAATTTGAGCATAAGAAAACTTACCACATCTAATACACATGAAAACGGAGTGGTTCATCCTCTTATTAAATCTGTTTCTACGAAAAAAATCCATTGGTGAGATTTCTCGTCAGATTTTAAGCACCTATTTTCAAGTTTCTTAGTCAAGTTTAATTATTACATTTAAAACAGATATAGATCTAACAAAAACATTTGTTCTATATCTAAGATACAAGATTATTACTTAAAGGCGAAGCTTGATTTTGACCTGACCCCTTTGTATGAAAATTCTGCCCCATTTCTTCATTCACATTAAACGAAACATTGAGCTTTGCAAGCCTAAGTGATCAGACCCACACTTACTAATTAGAGGTGGGAATAGGTTTAGTAGCATGGCACAAAGCACTAATGTTGTATGGTCATTTGGATCCCCTTCCTTTAATAATTTTGGAGCACGATGGAGAGATGGGAATAGAGGAATAATCCCCATCAGTGGAATTTGGGTCCAGAATAGCATTAGTAACAGTTACAGTTGACTTAAGTCTTTTAGGGCTAGGAAGGGGCAATTAGGCAGGGTTGTCCACCCTGGATCATTGTCCAATGAATGCTGTGGATATCGGGCAAGGACAGGGTTGGGCTCATTAGTCATTTCCCCTGTGGTTGAATTGGCTTCAAATACTCAGTGTGTTTGACCCACACATACAGAAGGGGCACTTGGGTCAGGGATCACAAAAACCAGACAGCAGTAAAATTACCTTACACCTTGCCAAAAGAGGAGGAGCAGAAAGAGAAATTGGCAAAATGAATAAATTATTAGTAGCTGCTACACAATTTCCCCCACTAATTTCCTCCTATATTCCCTTCCCCAGACATGACATGGGAAAATGGGACTTTTAAGTAGTGGGATTATGTTAATAGTAGAATAGAGTAAATTCCAGTTACACTGAAATATTATTCAGCAGCACACTGCTCATCATCACAGCATCAAATGAATGTTTTAGTGCAATGCCTAACACAATTGGCCATTTAAACTAACGTGTGAATTGAAGATGGAATCTATTGTCTTAAGAAATCAAAACATGTTAAGCTTCTGAATTTAAAAAGAGCAAGCACTTGAAAATGAGACAAAGCAGACATTCATCACTAGAAACAATATCCTATTGTTTCTTGCTGGAATAAATTGAAAGTAAAGACTTAGGGCTGTTGTGTGAGACAGTTCTTCAGGAGGTATTGTTAACTATGGTGTGTTGAGAGCCAAGTATATTCTAGACATCATTCTGTACAATTAGTCTCATAAAGAACTTGCCTTGTTTGCAATACATCTAATATTTCTCATTATCTTTCAATTGTCAATCCTTCCAGAAACAAGTATTGTATGCGTTTATTGCAAAAAATAATCTATAGTGTAATTACTTGCACCCCAATGACATGAATTGACATCAATGCAATGGCCAGCACAAGAAAAGGCATCACCAAATTAATTATGGAAATAGAATACAGCCAGTAATATTGGACCCACGTTGGGTCTGGTAAAGATCTTGTTCCATGGCAGGTTTTATATAAATTCCTACTGCCATAAAATAGATTCATACATAGAACAAACTGAACCACAATATCATCTCTCTAATGCTGTTACAACACCAATGATGGATCCATCATGTCTCCAATTTATCTAAGCCCTCTTAAAGATTATTTAGCAACCGTCAAAAGTGATCACTGCAAAGAGCACCATCTGGTACAGACAGTTTAAGTGCTACGCTTGGACCTGAGATGTCATTGTATGAGAGGCCAACATATAATTTGTACTAGCATTTTAAAAATTGTTAAATCAAAACTCCCAAAATTGGCCACTTTTGCACTAATCAATGATTCATCCTTGACTATATCCCCTTTGGTTGAAGTGGACATTAAAGATCCTAAGACACTCTTTGAAGATTAGGAAGTTATTGCACATTCTTCACTCAACTAACACTACATAAACCTTCAGATAAACCGATCATTATTCCCAATGCATTTTTGAAGATCATGTCAGGCACAAATGTCTTCCCATATTTGCCTACATAATAACCATCCAGCAGTTTGAAGATATTCATTGCATGTGAAGCATTTGGGCTATGTTGAGAATCTATATCAATGCAGACTTACTTCTTTTTGTCTGCCATCTTTTTGAGAAAACAACAAAACCTAGATCACCAACGTCATTCACCTGAGTCCAGGATGAGCTATTCTCACTTGCTGAAGTATTTGATTTACTCCAAATCCATGATACTGCACCACTACTCCTTCGGAGAGGCGATGGCGTCGTGGTAATGTTGCTAGACTAGTAATCCAGAGACACAGGGTAATACTCCCGGGACTTGGGTTCGAATCCTGCCATGGAATTAAAAGACTAATGATGATCATGAAACCATTGTGGTAAAATCCCATCTGGTTCACTAATTTCCTTTAGGGAAGGAAATCTGTCATCCTCTGATCTGGTCTGGCCAACATGTGACTCCAGACACACAGCACAGCAAAGTGGTTGACTCTGAAATGGCCTAGCAAGCCACCCAGTTGTAACAAACCGCTACAAAGTCACGCAAAAGGAATGAAACCAGATGGACCACCCGGCATCGACCTAGGCACCGGAAATGACAATGGCAATCGCAGCCCTGTCAGCTCTGCAAAGTCCTCCTTACTAACATCTGGGGGCTAGTGCCAAAATTGGGAGAACTGTCTCACAGAACAGTCAAGCAACAGCCTGACATAGTCATCCTCACAGGATCATACCTTACAGATAATGTCCCAGGCTCCACCATCACATTCCTGGTATGTCCTGTCCCACCAGCAGGGCAGACCCAGCAGAGATGGCGGTACAGTTGGGAGGGAATTGTCTGGGGAAGTCCTCAACATCGATTCTGGAACCTCCTGCTGATTACCACGTACTGTTCTCCCTTAGCTGATGAATCAGTGCTCCACCATGTTAAACATTACTTGGAGGAAGTACTGAGGGTGACAAGGGTGCAGAATGAACTCTGGGTGGGGGATTCAATGTCCATCACCAAGAGTGACTTGGCAGACCAATACTGACTGAGCTGGCTGAGTCCTAAAGGACATTGGTGCTAGGCTGGATCTGCGGCAGGCGGTGAGGAAACCAACTAGAGGGAAAAACATACTTGACCTCATCCTCACCAACCTGACTGCCACAAATGCATCTGTCCATGACAGTATCGGTAGGAGTGACCACCGCACAGTCATTGTGGAGATGAAATCCCACCTTCACATTGAGGATACCCTCCATCATGTTGTGTAGCACTACCACCGTGCTAAATGGGATCCATGAGGCACTGTGAGCCATCAGCAGCAGTAGAGTTGTACTTAAACATAATCTGTAACTTCATGGCACGACATATCCCCCACTCTACCATTACAGTCAAGCCAGGGGAGCAATCCTGGTTCAATGAAGAGTGCAGGAGGGCATGCCAGGAGCAGCACCAGGCATACCTAAAAATGAGGTGCCAGCCTGCTGAAGCTATAACACAGGACTACTTGCATGCCAAACAGCATAAGCAGCAAGTGATAGGGCTAAGCGATTCCACAACCAATGGATCAGATCTAAGCTCTGCAGTCCTGCCACATCCAGTTGTGAATGGTGGTGGACAATTAAACAACTCACTGGAGGAGGAAGCTCCACAAATATCCCCTTCCTCAATGATGGGGGAGCCCAGCACATCAGTGCAAAAGATAAAGTTGAAGCATTTGCAACAATCTTCAGCCAGAAGTGCCGAGTGGATGATCCATCTCGGCCTCCTCTGGAGGTCCCCGGCATCACAGATGCCAGTGTTCAGCCAATTTGATTCACTCCACGTGATATCAAGAGACGGCTGAAGGCACTGGATAGTGCTAAGGTTATGGGCCCTGACAATACTCTGACAATACTAATGAAGATTTGTGCTCCAGAACTTGCTGCGCCCCTAGTCAAGTTATTCCAGTGCAGCTACAGCACTGACATCTACCTGACAATGTGGAAAATTGCCCAGGTATGTCCTGTACACAAAAAGCAGTACAATTCCAACCCGACCCATTACCACCCCATCAGTCTACTCTCGATCATCAGTAAAGTAATGGAAGGGGTCATTAACAGTGCTATCAAGCGGCACTTGCTCAGCAATAACCTACTCACTGACACCCAGTTTGGGTTCCGCCAGGGCCACTCAGCTCCTGACCTCATAACAGCTTTGGTTCAAACATGGAAAAAAGAGCTGAACTCCTGAGGTGAGGTGAGAATGACTGCCCTGGGCATCAAGGCCACATTTGACTGAGTGTGGCATCAAGGAGCCCTAGCAAAAGTGGAGTCAATGGGAATCAGGGGGAAAACTCACTGCTGGTTGGAATACTCCTCACTTGCCTGGATGAGTGCAGCTCCAACGACACTCAAGAAGCTTGATATCATCCAGGATAAAGAAGCCCGCTTGTTTGGCACCACATCCACAAACATTCATTCCCTCCACCACCGGTGCACAGTAGCAGCAGTGTGTACCATCTACAAGATGCACTGCAGGATTTCACCAAGGCTTCTTCAACAGCACCTTCCAAACCCACGACCACTAGCATCTAGAACAACAAGGGCAGCACATACATTAGAACACCACCCCTCCAAGTTCCCCTCCAAGTCACTCACCATCCTGACTTGGAAATATATCGCCACTGTCACTAGGTCAAAATCCTGGAACCCACTTCCTAACAGCGCTGTGGGTGTATCTACACCACATGGACTGCAGTGGTTCAAGAAGGCATCTCACCACCAACTTCTCAAGGGCAACTAGGGATGGGCAATAAAGGCTGGCCCAACCAGCGAAGCCCACATCCCGTGAATGAATTTTTTACAAATGCAGTTATGACAGAGAAGAAACAAAACTCAGTACTCCTTAGACACTTCTTTAGAAAAATCATGCTGAAGTTTGAAATTTAGGGATGAAGATTCTGATGTGGTGCTCCTTGGAACAGACTGGGAAACCTCAGTATCCTGCCCACTAAAATGACTGGGCAGAAAGGTACAAGCTAGGTGTGCAATATGGGCTCCTGGTGTGCAATAAGGAGAAGTTTATCAGAAGCTTTACCCCTTAAGTTTTAAAGTCTCGAAAGTCCAATCATAGCAAAAGGCCAAGAAAGATCAGCATTGTAGTTGGAATGGACGGAAGTCTTTTTATGAATGCTTTTATTTAAAATGGAAATAACTACAAAATACACCAGCTAAGACATTTCTTTGCTGCACTGTGGGTATTGTTTAAGTGCATAGGCAGGACACTTTGCCTCTAATAGACTGAAATTTAATGTATTTTTTTAAGAAAGGCCGAGGCAAGCAGCCAACTGGTTACACAACAGAATTTATAATGAACCTCCTACAGACAATGGAAACGTTCATCCACTGTGCTTGGGCCGAGGCTAAGCGTCCTACAAGAGAAAATGTGAGTCAGTGGTGAGTTACTCATAGACAAAACCTCATTTACACGCATTTGCCCATTTCAAAAATCAATCTGAATCACATAGTTAGCGAAAGCAACTGTGCTTAAAACATAAAGGTAAAAGGCCCCGTGCACCTGGAATCGGTGTTACATCCAACATTAAACTACTAACTTTGTTACGACCAGGTGAGGAGGGGTCGAATGCCTCCCCTCTTTGCCTTCTCCTCAATTGACTGCAACAGATTTTTTTGTTTCAAACGTATACTTGCCAGTTTTGTGAGTGCTTAGTTATTTACTCAGTGAGATCATAGAAGAACCAATAGGACAGGTTTTTTTGAGTTTAACAAAGGAAGAAGTTAGCTTTATTGTACTTCAAGCGATCCAAGTAAAATAACAAAATACACACCAACTTTCACACACATTCATTTACTCACCCCCCCACCCCACCACCCCCCCCCCACACCCCCACACACACAGACACACGCACACGCACAGATTACAGAGTGGGGAAGGGTAGGCTGGCCAAATTAAGATTCCATAGAAAAAGTGAGAGTATACAGGGCATAATTTGACCGTACCTCCGTTGGCAGGTTTGTAGGAGGAGCATGGCCATAAAACTCTCTGGATGGCCTTCCAACTGGGCTCTCGCCCGCCCCGACCTCTTCACAATTTTGCAGTGGGATATGCGAGCCCTAGGCCGGCCCCCCTTGCTCTTTCCCCAATTGAGGCCTTTAATGACCCTGCTCAAGCCTCAGGCAGGAAGCTGGGGGCATGCCTCCATCATCAGCCTCCTTTTAAAATTGGGTGCCCCCCCCCCCCCCCCAAAAGGATCTAGGCCCTTCGGGTGCTTCTTCCCCAACTGGTCTCTCCACCAACACCACTAACCCCCTTCTACCCACACCCCTGGGCCTCACCTCCCTGTCCTGAGACCCCCAAAACTTACCCAGTCCTGGAATCCTGAGACTTAGGCACTGGGGATTGCTTGTCCTTCCAGCTTCTGGCGCTGCTGGGACTATAGAGCTACCAGACAATCGGATTAGCCGGCAACTCTCTGAGGTGGGACTTCTTCCTCCATGAAGGGCTGAATTCCTGCCACCAGCCAATTAACACACCTTGGCGTGTTAAATGGCTGTGGGACAGCTGGTAGCAACGGAAATGTGTTTGTCGCCTACTCCTCAGATGGCAAGAAGGGAAATTCCACCACCCTAAAAACCCTAGCCACTGTCTGTAGTATGGTGACTCAGCTGGCTTCCAGCTGAATTCGATGATCTCGATGCTTCCGATTTAAAGATGTAGATGACTGAGTTGGTTGTTCTTCAGAAGACAGTAGTGCTTGGTTGGATCATTTTAAGACATCTCTATCTACAGCAGGGTGTTCCTGGATGATTACAGTCAGCAAACGGGGCTCGATGCTTACAAGGTGAGTTGGAGGGAAAAAGGAGGCAGGAAGGGCCCCACTTAGGTCTTCCCCCTAAGCTGCTTGTCCTCAGTTCTGCTGAGAAAACATGTGCTTACAACATAGCAAGGGTTGGCTTGTCATATGTCCTTCCCTCTCCAACTGCTGGGGAATTTTTAAAAAAAGACATTGTCCATGTATTCCAAAGATGACTTGATTGGCTTATGCCTGGAAGCCAGCTTACCCAGGGACCTATTGCCCAACCAATTGGTCTTAATGAGCCATCTCCAACCATTGAATACCTCAGGTGATTGCCTTGCTAATGAGACAGGAGATGCAACTCCTTCACATCCCCCGAAAGTCATTGTTTTTAATGAGTTTTCAGACAGATGGATTCCACTCCAATAAATTGGAATGTGGAATGTATAATAATTGGGGTTAGCCATCTTGGGCTGTGAGTTCAAGTTACTTCGGTCTCTGTGTTTTTAAAAAGTCTGCTTTTAAAATTTCAATTCAGGTTTCCAGCTGGTGGATTAAAAATCATTATTTAGCATAAGGCACATCTTCATGACAATTTACACAATTCAATGCATCTCTGTGCTTCAAATCACACCTCAGTTCTTAGGCTCGACAACTGCCTTTGAGATGAAATGTTAAACCAAGGTCCCCATCTGCCCTCTCAGGTGCATCTTAAAGATTGCATGGTACTATTTTGAAGACGAGCAGGAGAGTTATCCTCAGTCTCCTGGCCAGTATTTGCCCCTCAATCAACATCACTAAAAAAAGCAGATCATCTGGTCATTATCACATTGATGTATATGTTCAATATGGCTGCCACATTTCCTGCATTACAATATTGACTGCACTGCAAAGGTGCATTGCATGTCCAAGAATGTCCTGAGATCATGAAAGGCACAACATAAATGCAATACTTTCTATATTTTGTTTCTATATTAAGCTTCATAAACGTGCGGTCAGTTATTTTCTTCTATTTAGATGATTATTGCAGGAAAGTAAATGCCAGTGAGGTACATGCCATAAATAGTGCCCAATATCAAGAATAGAAGGCATCCAGGGGTGTCCAAAATTCGGGGCCGTAAATACAAGATAGTCACTAATAGGTCTGTTAAGGAATTCAGGATAAACTTCTATACCCAGATAGTGATAACATTGTGGAATATGCTACTACATGGAGTAATTAAGGCAAATAGCATAGGTGTATTTAGGGGGAAGCTAGGTAAATACATGAGGGAGAACAGAATCAAAGTATGTGCTGATAGGGAAAGATAAAGTAGGGTAAGTGGAGGCTCATGCGGAGCATAATCACCAACGCAGACCATTTGGGCTGACAGCTGCTTCAGGCCTGTAATTGCTAAGTAATTCTATGTAACCACACAACTTGAAAGCTATGGTATATTAGCCTGACAGCAGAGTTGATCATTAGAGTAAAAATGGATGGATGCAAAATGAAAGCAGCATCAACTCCATCCCGAATCATCCTTTACTTTTGTATTCTAACTATGAGAAAGGGCATCACTAGACCATCATCCCTGTGCAATAGCCAGCAAAGCTGCAGCAGAAGCGATCCAAAGAGCAAGGACACATAACCAAAAGCTTTGAAGATACTTATCCCAACATAGCTATGTGATTTGAAATTGTATTTACAGAGCTTCAGGGTGGTAGTACAGTTAGAATTATAGTTGGAACTTGCACACATGCAGTTCACATCATGGGATAACGCACTAAATCAGACCCCTCTCCCTCCCACCCAGTAAGTATTAAATAGGTCATTTTAATCTGTTTCGCTGTGCATTCATGCCAGAGCTTTAATAGATCATTAGGCTAGAAACAGCCTCATTTGATGAACTGGAGCCTAAATATGCTTTTCCACCTGAAGAGAGATGAGCAAGAAAATAATGGGTGTACAAACCATTAAGAAACCCATGTGGGGTGGAAATAAGTTACATTGATGCCATACCAACATTCCGCAACAGTGCTATGGGTTAAATAAAACTTCAAACAGCAAAGTGGGAGGAATAGACCCATTGGCAAAAATACAGTTATCCAGGCATATGAATTTTTTTTAGCACAATACAAAAGGCATTAAATTTAACTCCTGGTTTCTGCTGGGGAATGAATCTTGCCACCTGAGTTGTTTGGAGGAGGAAGGGGAAGCTGATGGTGGAAGAATCTCGGTCAGGCATCAAATGCTTCTCCCGGTGGATAGACTAAGCAGCAACTCCAATTGCATCCACCTGACTGCTGTAGGCTGGTCCGCCCCAGTCTCGCCACCGAAGGAACAGAAGGCAGGATCTAAGACTGACAATCTCAGGCCCGATGGAAGCTTGAATCAGCCCAGATGGCTTCACTTAGATTATAGGACTGTAGATAGCAATCAGCTAGGATTGCTTACACTTCTTTTTCTTTCCTTTTGTAGGCTGAGGAAGGAAGGGGTATAACAATGCAGTCTTTGATATTGTATGACGACTGGAGCTCAACTCCTTACATCTCCAGAGTAGTTTTTAGATTATAGCAAGGAAAAATGACCAAATTATTTCAAACAAGGATTTAAAAAGTTTTTCAAATTTTTATTTCACTGTAGAGGACACAGCATGTTTTGCCTTTAATAGACTGAATTTCCCACTCTTTATTTGAGTGTTACATAGAATTTCAAGCACAGAAACAGGCTATTTGGTCTTTAACTACTAGCCTCAGCTTACTTCACTTAATCTCACCGTATCACCATATCCTTCTATTCCTTTTTCTGATTTAATTATTTTATGTCTCTACGAGGTGCTTTGGGGTGCTTGTTTACATTAAAAGTGTTGTTGTTGATCTGCCCTCCATTACAGATTTGGTTCAATTTAAGTTCTATTTCCACTTATTCTCCAGTATTATGTGTATCATTATAAAATGTTACGGTCAGCACATGTTTTCTGTGAGCTGTAGAAACTGAGACAGCAACTCATACATCGAGGAACATGCTACATGTATTAGATTGGCTTGATCCAAATCAGTTCCACTTTTTGGTTCGCTTCTCTGAGTAACTGGAGATCTGAACTCTGCATTCAGCCTTATTTGATGCATTGGGACCTTTAAAAGAAGTCTTTCCATCCGAAGGGTCAAGGGGAAGAAAATAATGGGTGTACAAACCATTACAGAATGTTCTGTCAGAATAGTGAACAGTCCACGATAACAGCATTATCCTTAATACAGCAGTCGCAAATTTTAGTTTTAATTTTCTAGAAAAGACCCATTGCTACTTTTACTTCATAGAATTGTCCTTATGTTAATATGGAGGTAATGCATTGTTATTGCCCTGGGCATACTTTATACAATAATCTTTCAAACAGTGTGATGTGGGGTTTACCAGTACTGTTCATTTTCTGGTATCTAATCCAGACTGACAGCCAGGATGATAGTGTTCCCTTTCCATTGGCTGCTAAAAGGATCTTGGCTGAAACAAGATTTAGGCAGCTTTAAGCCAGGTCCCCACAATGGGCACAACTTCATATATTTAAATCACCCACAGACTCGGCATACGTAGCAGGAGTTTTGCGCTTTCAATCCAGGGTCACATGGAAAGTCAAAATGGGGAATACAGAAGAAACCCCCCCTGCTGTGTCTTTTGGAGGTTGAGATTTAGGCACATCATCGGTGGAGAGGAAAAGTGAGGAGCTCTGCATTATAACAAAACTGGATTTGACAATACTTTAAATCAAACAACGTTATAGTAGAAACATCTCTCTCTTTGGTACTTTGCTGCAAGCTAACATTTTAAATACACATATATGTTCAAGTATTTGTAGCTTTTATTTCAAGCCCTGTGCTCTGCAGTCAGAATGACTTTACAACGTTCATACAAAAACCAGTAGCAACAATTGCAATTATAGACTTTTCCATTGCTATTTTAAGGCCTGCTCTCATCTTCTAGGCTGTAGAGGAACTTAATGCTGTTATCAGAGCAACCTTGTTTTTTTTTCTGGTGTCACACAGAAGATTACAAGGCCGGTGTGCATCCAGTATGGAAGGTGATGGTGACAGAGTTCTTGTTATAGAGTGAAGAAGATAGCCATCAAGTTTGATCCAGATCCTGGGGCTTTATAATGACACCATAACAGACCAAATCACACCATGTAGCCACATAAGATGCCATGAATTTATTATTATCCGTTGTAAGCAAAGGTTAGGAGAAAAGACACATGAAGAGAATTTCATAAAAATCTCCGGGAAGATTTCATTTTTATTAAGCAGCCAAAAAACAACCCTCACAATGTAGGTTTATAATTTTGTTACAAAAAATGTATCTTCCTTTGTATTCTTGGAATTTTGTGAGAAATGATTCATGAGGTTTGACAGCTTTGTCAGTTGAAATAAACTCGGTGAATAACATGGAAAACTCTTCTGAAAGATGAACAAATGAACGCTAAGGAATCATCAACAGGCTGAAGTACCAGTATCATGATTTAGATTTGGTCTCCTTAATAGTGCTCTTTGATCCCTGGGATTGTAAGCATTATATTCCAAAGAAAACACTGATTCACTCAAAGTCAGGTACTTGCATCATTTAACATTTCAATGATGCTCAATTAAAAGGTCCAACAGCTGCCCTCACTCTTCACTTTGAGTTTGTTCCAGTTTCATCATGCAGTTTGGCAGCTTTAATTTCAATACAGATTTCCATGTTCAGCCGTTGAGCGTGCTTTGCAACATCTTACAGTAGCAATTAGTCTAATCTCTCAGATCAAAGGAAGCAGGCTGCTGGAGAGCGAGAAAGCCCAGGGTGCAATTAATAATGGGCAGTAAATCCACTTCAGAAATTACTTTTCAGTCAGAAACTAATTCTTTCTGCTTTGAAGTCATGTTCCTTTGCAAAATTGGTCAGTAGACCTCATTTTATTCCATTAATGTGTTTCCGTGCCATTCCCCGAGTATCTGAGTCAAGTGGGCAATTTCTCCCACTTAAAGAATATTGATGGACATTTTTTTCACATCTGCTTAGAGTTGAACAAGTCATTTTAATGCTGGTTAAGTTACAGTCTTTTGACCTATGTGACCATTATTTCAGTTAAAAAATATGTCACTTTTAGTCCAGCAATTTTTTAAAGATCCTTATGTATGATTATTTTGACTCAAGCGTCAGCGGTATCATTATCAAAATGATCTTACAGGGAGGGGGTGGCAGGGGTAATGAATGGAAGATGGCAGTTGGTTTGAAGCTGTCGCACATCCCTTTAATCCATTCATTTGTTTAATTTAGTGGAGCAGAGAAACCATACATAATTTTGAAGGAAACATTAAAAATCAAGTATTAAACCATACTTATCCATTGTACATCCAGGAGGCTATGCAGTCTTGTGCTTAATTCATCCCCTTTGACATTTAAGCCCTCCTTCGCTCCCCCTCACATCTTCACCAATGGGAATATGTTTAAGTGCAGAGGAACTTCATTGGATGGATATATCACTGTAGAGTTGAGTACTAGACCAGAATGAAGTTATACATAATAAATATGTTAATGTGGTTACCATTCTCTGTTTAAAACATGAAGCTTGCTGACTGCAAGCAAGTTAATGTTATTTAATAACTCAGAACCAAAATAAAACCTTCCAGGTTGGAGTAGTTTATGTTCTCCGCTAGTTTTTGCACTTTCAGGATCATTTTGCTACTTCTGTATGCTAAGTGGATACAAAAATATCAAAAGGGGCCAGCATTGAAAAGCATAACCTAGTCATGGTTATCTTCCAAATTTAGTACTTAACACACTGGTACCTTCCCAGAAACTAGAACAATTATAGAATGACAGAATTACAGCTCAGAAAGGAGGCCATTCAGGCCATGCCTCTTTGAAGGAACTATCCAATTAGTCCCACTCCCCGTCTCTTTCCCCACAGCCCTGCACATATTTTCCTTTTCTGATATCTATCCAATTCCCTTTTGAAAGTTCCCATTGCATCTGTTTCCACCACCATGTCTGGTAGTGTTTTAACTTTTAAGGCAAGTTCCTAAAATACTAAGAACCTTAAAAAAATAATCTGTTTAAAGGGCAGAGCAATGTTGTTCCTTTACAAATATCAAAAGCTTATTTTTTTGTTTGCATTGTTACAGAGCCCACTAACTTCCCACATGGAAACCAGCTCATCTTAATTCAGCCCTTTATGATTCACCTACACAGCCGGTATATAAAAGCTTTCTACTTCACCATACCATAACTCAAGCATACCTGAAGCCCATTAAACATCCCTAGTGTGCTTACTTTACAACACAGTATCTCAGCAAAGACTCCTGTTATTCCATTAAACTACTTAATGCCATCACAGCAAGATTATTGACAAGGACGAGCATGTAACAGAGGTTTGTTTGTTTTTCCTTAAGCTATATTGTTGTGCGTATTAATGGATCCTGCACACCATTTGGTGGATAAAAATTAGCAGCTAAGTTCAGTTTAGCAGCTAACCATGAGATATGAGTGACCTCTGCTAACTA
The DNA here is from genome assembly GCF_964194155.1 of Cetorhinus maximus. Lineage (NCBI taxonomy): Eukaryota > Metazoa > Chordata > Chondrichthyes > Lamniformes > Cetorhinidae > Cetorhinus > Cetorhinus maximus. Next base: position 99,908,215 of record NC_135895.1, read on the forward strand.
ATTGACCATTTAATTAGGTAAAACTAACTAGCAATTACTAGGTGTTTTCTACTGATATCTTTTTCATAATTTAAATTTCTGATGAAAGCTTTTCCAGCATCCAAAGAGTTTTCTGTTACGAACTTGCTTAAACTTGATAAGATTGTTGAAGTGATTGAAGTAATGTGATACCTTCTGGAGATGGGTGTGTAGCCCTTTGGGTGGAAATTGTGGTCAAATGAGACGCCTGAGTAGGGGAACGTTCACCTAACCGGTGGAGGGAGAAAATGACTAGTTCTGGAATATGAAAGATGAGAAGGAAAACGAAAAAAAAAAAAATCAATTTTCGCTTCAACATTCATTGCTTTATTGGAACCAACCACATTTAAATATAGTCACAGCATTGCGACATGGTTCAAACCTCGTGGTGTTCTTTTTGATAGATTGGAACAATGCTAGGTGCAGTTCCACACAGATCTCATATCTCTTTGAAGTTGCCTTATTACCGACTGAACATGTTCATTTAGTATTTAACCAATAAGGGGTCTAAATGACCTTTCTCCCAACTAATCATTGACAGATCACATAGCATTACAAAATGCAGAGGGAAGGAAAATGGATCTGGGAATTGAACCTGTGACTTTGAGTTGAATTGGCCGAACTTGGCTGGGACCACAGTAGGACACCTTGAATGGCTTCTGCTTCCTTCTAGACTTCTGGCAGAGATAGAATCAAGTCGGGCCATGGTGCCTGCCATGATCTCATAGCTGAACACTTGCTAAGTAAGCTGACCGAGAAAGAAAAGAACTAATAGAACCAATGCAGCGGCTGTGGTCAAAGCCTCTGGGGAGGTTGGGGGAAGTAAACTGAGGGGAATTAAGTGAGGGAATTAAGCTCACCAAGGTGCACAGTAAATGACAAACCAGCACTTTTCAGTTAAGGGTTTGAGATGACAGGATTGTCAGCTTTCACAACAATCATAGAAATTAGCGTAGTTAATATTCATTCTGCAAGAGACTTCATAGAAACACACAGGAAAAAAAATCCTACTCCGGAATTAGAGCCAGATTAAACGAGAGTTTGTGACAAATCAACCTGAGTTTTGTAAAGATTTTGTTTGTCTCGGCAAGTGGATCCAATCAAAGCTCCTTATGTATTGATTTAAGTCTATATTGACCAGAAAACGGATTTTAATTCAATTATCAGAAATGAAAGGCTAAAAAAAGTAACCAAAGATAACCATCTATGAGGCCAACTGAGTTCACATCTGTTTTGCTGGCAAATGTTTCGCACATGTCCTTTTGGCTGCAAACTGTTACTGTTAGTATGCAACAGCCTGGGAACATTGGATATTTTCCCTTGTTGTAGCAAAACGTTCCCACCTCAATCAGAACATTTGCAATGCTAGAGTGAAGCAAAGTTTCTTGAATCTGAGTGGAGCGTTTAAAAATAATCACATTGCAATATGGAACATATTAACTCAAACGACCCTCCTGGCTGCTGGACTGCATAATCCTAAAATAGCACTACCACATTAAGAAGCACAAACCTGGCTTTCTTGGGTGTGGGTGGAATGTGTCTTGTTAATGCAGCTTCAAGCTTCTTTTATGTGGGGTGTTCCCATGGAAATACATCAGTCACGATGTTCCCAAAGGAATGTGGTATTGAATGAACTGTTTTTTTATTTAAAAAATTAAATGTTGGCACTTACAAAATTAAAAACATTTAACATTAGGCTGGGCCAGCATCTCTGTAGGAGAGACTTGACTCAGGACCAGAAAGTTCTGACTGTTGGAGTCACTGACTCAGTGATATTAGAATTCGTTTTGCTTCACTGGCTGGGTTTCCCTCCTCAGTTTGAACTGAACCACACAGAGGAGCAGCAAGAAGCACAACTGGCAGGACCACCCGCTCCTCACATTGCTCCTCACCTCGTTTCCAGAACATTCCTGCTGGCAGTTCTGAAGAGGTCCAGTCATCAAATCTATCTTGTCCTCCCAGCAAAAAGAAGGGAGATGTAAGAAGTAAAACTATTTTTTTTGAAAAAAAGAAATATTTGACCTGTTGATCTGGAAGGGGGCATTAATCCTATTGTAGCTAGTGCAGCTGTGGTTCTGACCCAGAGGATTAAAGAGACGACCCAAGCTCTTAATAATTAAAGGCTCAAAGAGATCATGTTGATCCATGCAGGTACACAGATGCTACCAAGGATAGAAATAAAAATTATTTTTTCCCTCCCCTCTGGGAATAAATCTCATCTTCTCTTCAGTCAAAGCAGAACATGCGGTTCAGGATATCTGAGCTGTGCCATGCCTCGTGACCCAGGAGGAGATGCTCTAATTCACGCACTCCTCCCGGAGATGGACTGGTTAAGACAGTTACTTCGATTTGACATGGGTCGCTGGCCATTTCCACGACAGATGCCGTTAGCAGTTCAAGGCCCCCCGTGGAGATCAGTGATCAAACACAACCTGATCCCAGATTCAGGTCTGTCATTTCTAGTTTAATGTCAGATTTTAAACAAGGGTGGTGGGGTGGGAGGGGTAAAGTGCAGGACTTTTCCCGGGCACTTGCTTTTTAAAATTTACAAGTGACACACTTACCAAAGCTTATCTGGAAAATACGCAATTAGTTGAAAGAAAAGGACTGATAATCCTTCTGAGCCATCTTTAGGGGTTGATTCCAATGCACTAAATACATACTTGCATTTTAAGAGAAATTATTATTCTGTTGTTTTTTTTTCTGAGAAAAGTTATTTCAATTTTGCTTTGGGTCTCTAATATAATAATCCAATCATTTTTGTATCTAAGTAACTTTAAAATTAGAATACAAAATTGAATACTTAATATTTAGGCTATCCCCTTTCTAGAAGGAAGGTCCCAATCCCTCATCTGTTTGTAAACAGGACACAATAATAATTACTAACTTAGTATGTGGTTGGAGTATATTCTGGCGTGTGTTTTTGCATCATATTTGATCCCAAAAAATTAAGCCAATTTACTGTAAAAAAAAAGTCTGAATCACACCAAACATTTAAAGACAGGTTTGTATTTCCAATCTTATAATATAGCATTCCATTTAATCACTTGATGACTGCAGTTATTCACATTACTAATTATACAGAGACTCTGGGTAATTTCTTTGCCTTTTGAACTTTTAACTCACTCCTCGTGTATTCAAGCGTCACTCAAATCTGCATAATAGATCAAAATGTAAGTTCCAAGTACGGTACAGTCACTCAAAGCAGTACCTTAAACCTACTTCTTCCATCCATTGTCTTCAAGATTCATTTCATACCTCCTGAGAAAATGCATAAGTATTAGTAGTTAGTATGACACAGCACGTTTGCTGGGGCTTTGATGCTTTGCGGGTTTTCCAATTATCTGGCCTTCATGAAATTGTCTGAAGGTCAACTGAGTTAATTCAAACAGGGAGTGAAACTTGACCTGCCACAGAAGCCACAGTTGTCGGCACTTGCAAGAGATGGAGTTCCGTGGGACCCACGGCACTGAGCTATGGGAATGAATCATCAGCTTTGCTGCAATTAATTCCACTGCTTAAAAAAAACCCAAATCGTACGACATTTAGCTTCCTATTAGGCTTGATCAGAAATCCTCTCCATAAGACCAAAAGGTAAAGTTAGCTTTTTGTAGTTCACAAGACAACAATCGTTCATTGCAATGTGCTGCAAGACTTTTCTTTGTGATTGAGAAAATAGTTTGTAGGAGTATCTTGATTAATATGATGCCGCAATTTTCAATCCTGTCATTTGTCTGGTAGCAAATTGTCTTCATCCAATAAAATGACCTTTATGGTGGCCACCATCCCCAATTATCCTGGTATTGTCATAATACCAGATCACCCTTACCCAACCCGAACATTGGATTTTCCAACTCTTTGATATAATCCTGGGGGTTTCCAGGATGACCTTTAACCCACCCACCCAGTTAAAGAATCTTCACTCCCTGCAACCCCCTCCACCCGCCATCACCAATATTTTTCTAAGAAAGGGAAATTTAAAAAAAAAAGAAAAACCCATTTTTGTAATGCAACAACAGAAAGCACCAGCAAGTTGATGCCTGTGGAGAGGAAGAGACAACTATGTTGTTGATGCAAATCCTTCTTCAAAATTGATGAGGGTCTTGATAGATGCTGACTGGGCTGCTGTGGGTTTCAAGCATTCCCTGGGTGTTTTTTTTTGCTTTCAAAATCTGTCTTTTCCTTTAAGGTTGAACCATTCAGATTTCATTTATTTATCTCATCAGATTTCTACAGCTCTACCCCATAGTGTGGATAGCTGTTGAATGTGGGCTTCTTGGTGGCCATGATTAATGTTGTCCCAAGGCTGGCCAGCAGGAGGTGCAATTCTGTCGACCGGGGCTGGGAAGCAGGCACTCCCTATTTAAATGTAAGTCATTCTATGCATTCTGTATGAGAAGCCCCTTCGGAGGATTTTAGCTGCTCTGGAGTTTGAGCTTATATTAGGCATTATGTCACGAGTATAAAACATACAGGTTTCTCTCCAGATTCATCGTCCTATAATTTCAATATGAGGGCAACTCTACTTAGACATTATATTTTAGATAAACCAATCCTTCTGTTGAAGGATACAAAAGAAAAATACTACGGATGCTGGAAATCTGAAACAAAAACATAAAATGCCGGAAATGCTTAGCAGGTCAGGCTGCCCCTGTGAAGAGAGAAACAGAGCTAACTTCACCTTTCATCAGAATCTTTCAACAATTTCCACAACTTTTAACAGTTCTGACAAAAAAATCATCAACCCAAAATGTTAACATTATTTCTTTCTACACATATACTGCCTGACCGGTTGAGTATTTCCAGCATTTTCTGTTTTTTCCCTTCTGTTCTGCAAATTGTTTGGAAATTCTGACCTCCCCTTAAAACCACTTGCAAAATCTAATAAGAGCTCACAAATTTGGCAGGCAAAACAGCCAATCAAAAACAATCCCAATTGGTTGTTCTCAATACCTATTGCATGATTTCCTACAACTTCAACATCACTTCCCCTCCCTTCCCCTCCCTCCCTCCAATAAAAGCTTTAACTCTGACTCTGGCTAGGAAGCACACTAATTCAATTTTGACAGGGTTAGTTACTGTTTCCAACATATCTTTTAAAGGACCATTTGGTATCCAAGGGATCTTGGACAAGTTTTCATTGATTTGAATGTCAGCTCCTGATGCATTGTACCTGAATCCTCCTAGAAAAACAAGGTAGGGAAATTGCATCTTTAAATCACTATCTTGGCAGCTGAACCCTTGCCAGACATAAAACTTAGGGTGTGAGCAACAGCTCTGTCTCTCTGTCTCTCTCTCCCCCATGGGAAGCAGTGTTTAAGCTGCTTATAAGTTCTGTTTGAACTTGATAGTTATGAAGAAATTATCCTCTGTGCTTGATGGATTTAAAGCCCTCCTGTTATCTGGGAGGCAGCAGCCAAATCAAACTAACTATGATGACATAACCACTAAGCACTGACATCTTCTATTATCCCCCGAACATGAACATTACCTTTGGAACAGTGTCAAAGACAAGATACTATTGGAAAGAATGTACTTGGTCACCCCAGTAATCCAAGAAAGGCTCTTGGCAATGGTGGGTCAACCCAGCACCTTTAGGGAGTTCAGTCTTTTTAAATTAATTTTCAACCCTTAAAGAAAACATTTCATACACAAATATGATCACGTTTCAATCAGCTTTCCTTACTTTTTCCACAAGCAATTAGGAATATATTAATTATGTCAACATAAACAGGATGATGTTATCAACTGATCAAATAAGAAAACTGTGGCTTCAAGCCCTTTTCCAGTGACCTTGAGTACCAAACTGAGGTAGACGTTCCAGTGTCGTGAGGAGTGTTGCTATCAGTGGTGTCGTCTGTCCAATTGAGGGAAGTGGTGGGGTGGGGATGGTGGGGGGAGGGTGGGCTGGGGGTGGTTCGGTTGGAGAAGGGAGGGGAGAGAGATAATTGTGTGACAAGGTATCTTGGCCAACATTTCTCCCTAATATCACCACTACAAACAAAATAAATGGGTCATTTTTCTCATGACGTGTATGAGGGGAATACTGCCTCACAATTGCTTGATTTTTTTCTTTGCCTATTGTCTGCATGGCATCAATATTTAAACATCAAAAGTAATTCACAGAGACATGAAATCCTTAAGGGTATCTTTAGTTGGAAGTCTTTCCATCCATATTTGTCTTAATGTAGAGTTCATTCTTAAAAGGATTAGTATCAAGTGTTCAGATAGAGCATACATCTTCAGGGTTCTAGGTTGATATATACTTGAGGAACTGATGGAGAAAATTGGTATACCATAAGCAAACTCATCAAATAAAGGATGGATGACAAAACTGTGATCAGCATCACTAATAAAGTGACAGTTCATATCTCATGGATCCTCCTGTGCAGTATCTACAGCTAATTTTAAACACTAAATGCACTGATATGTTGGAATGCATACAGGATTCTGGGAATAGCACTGAAATCTTTCCTTTTCTGCTGCCTTCTCTGTTCCATGGTATAATCGCCTGAGTGAACATAAAGCAGGTTTCATAGAGTTGGCATCACCACATGCACTAAGTGGTTTTCAAAGAGTTCCACCTGTCCAACCCTGTTCTGCTATTGTCCACAGAATGCTGTAGATTATATCAGAAGGAAAAAAGCCTCATTTCAGTTTCTTCCCCCCTTTTCGAATTAAATCAAACATTTTCCTGTCTCCAGCATTTCTAAATAAAATAAAATGGAACAAGCAAACAAATATTTGTGACTTTGCGGCATAGAGATGCTTTTAACGCTTTTTGTTTTATGACGATGATTATTCGAGCCTGGAAATAACCATTATAACATATCTTGTGTTTGGGTCACCATAACCTCTAAGACCATGCCATGCAAGCAACAGCCCAGCAACTCCTTTACAATTATATACTAAGCACAAACTAGTGGAAAATTTAGATCATACCTCGTGGCCAAAATGGATGAAAACAACCCACTGATTCAATGATTTGTTGTGATTTTCATATGCTGCCTTTTATGAGTCTTGTACAATGATTTACACATGTACTGCACATGCACAAATGCTCACAAATTCACTCACACACATACACTGTACAGTTGAAGAGAGGTGTAGTTATATGGCATTTAATTGAACACTTACAATACTTTGCACAAAGCCATCATACCGGCCAACTAGCTGCCATCCATGTCACAAAACCACCTCACAAGCTATTCTATTCTCTATTGATCTCATTCCAATCCTCAAGACAGGAAAAGTGATTTTCTCCCACTTATTTTTGCACTTAAAGCCAGCCGGAGGTTTCTCCTTCTATATTTCATTGAAAACATTATGCCCTTTTTGTTTACACGCTGCACGCACTGGAAATTTACACTTATTTAAACAGATGCCATTTTGTAACATAAAACCCAGAAACAGAATCGGTCACACTAACCTACTTTTCACCATAAACAGGCTGTGATCATGCAAAACAGCATGATCCACATGCTGTGGTCACCCTGTACGCCATCTAACCACAGAGATCCAAGTTGATGAAAACTGCTGTGTTAAATATTCTATATGGATTTTGCCTTTGTGTGTACATTTTAAATACATCCTTTCAACATTCGTATGATTAATCATCTCTTTCCTTTGTGCAGATTCCAGACTTATCCACAGGCAATGCAGTGTATTATTCAAAAAGTATGCCATTTGAAAAGGAATTTCTTTGTAAGGTGCTTTTCTTGCCGTCACCATTATATACTTTTCTACAAAACCTTCCATTCTCAATGGTTGAATTTTCTGGGGGCAATAAATGTCTTTTAGTGAGCACAATCAAACATTGCCTCCTCGTAGTGCGAGTATATTGTCAGCACTTTAAAGATTATAATAGCAAGAGATTTATTTTTCAACAAAACAGTTTGCAAAAATTCCTACAACAAGTTATTCAACCGCAGAAAAAAAAGTCAGAGGTTCCATGTATTCTCCTCGTTCTGAAATTTCACTCTTTTTGCAGATGTTAACCGACTAGACACCTTTGCATCAGGAATTAAACTGCAGAAGAGATGCACTCTGCAGACTAAGAAGGAACTAGGCTTCTTCGTTAGAAGTCGCACAAATCTGGGGTTTTTCCCCATTTTAAATTCTAACACATTTACTGGTGGTTTCGGGGAACATTCAACGCTGTCGGTGAGTTTGATGCTATTGGAGAAACCATCGACCGTTGATTGTACCTTGTAGCCAACCTCCTCCACCTGCCTCTGGGCTATAGTTCAGCCCATGTAGCTTGGTCTGAAACCCATTTGTTATGACAGGAGCGAACACAATCATTATAAATAATTTCAGGGAATGCGAAAAACAAGTCCCAGCAAAGGTCACAATGAACATTCATTGCTGTCGGTGGGTTTAACTATATGGTAAAGCTCGCTGAACAATGAATGCAACTGTGGCCCAGATTTTAGCAACGACGCCAACCGAATTGACATTAGACAAGGCAGAACTGCAATAGCCGGTGATCCAAGGATGGGTTTTTTACAAAGCAATTAGCCTTATCCGGACTTCACATTCTGTAGTGTGTAGATAAGGCATCAAAATCAAGGTGCAATTTGTTAACAAATGACTTGTGATGATCAAAACCCTGTCTGGAATTGATAGAATGTGTGTTGTAATTATTACATTTAAAAAAAAAATCAGGTTTCATGTTTTGTTCAAACTTCCTGAAAGACTTGGGTCTGTGTAACTGAGATATTCAGTTCAGTTAGGAAGTGGTGATTACAAAAGAGTGGTAAAGACACAACCAGGCACGTATATATATCATTGTGAAAATGGCCGGCTCAACGGCCTTTTCAAATACTTCAACTTTGAGAAAAGATACTAAATTCCCACTTGTTATGAAGCAGCTGTCACAAATTGGGATGGGTGTTTGCTAAGTGATCCTGTAGAAATAACTGAACCAACCTAAAGCAAACGAGGAATCATTCAAGGAATTGAACTAAATGAAGTACCTAAATAGTTGATCCCAGTTGGACTGGATCACAATCCCTTTCGATCTCAACCATTTACATCAGCTTTTCACCTGGTTTGTGCTGGGCTAAGCCTCTGGTCCTCAGGGTTGGTACTTGGTTTGCTCCCAACTCACAAAGAGAGCAATCACTTCTGTTTGCCACAGTTCTCCAGTAATACTGCAGGTATTATTGAATGACTGTCACCCATGTCTCCAGGAATTACGGCTAACTGTACAGAATGCACATCTTTTGCTGAATGTTTTTGCTCACTGAGTTTTATATTTTTATGTAATAAAAATGTTACGGAAAATAAACTTTGGATGTGTCTTAAAAAAAACTCTACTCCCTTATTTTATACAAGTGCCAGATGGCACTGTCATACATGTCAGATGACGATAATGAAATGTTTGTGGTAACTTTTTTAAATAGGCATACTGATAAAGAAAATGTGCTTTGCTGGTATTTCAAATAGTTTTAGGAGCTGGCTGCCAAAACAAATATTTAAAAGTGTCAAGCTGTATGATAGCACATTCAGCTGAACTTACTCTAGGCCATTTGATCTGAGATACAGTCGGTCAATCTTTCTAAATCTGGAATCATATTCTTTTGTTTTTCTTTAATGCTTGATGACTAACTGAACTAAGTTCCAAAAGACATGGCCTACCTTATTTTTTTTCTCTCTTTTCCTGGGGGCTGTTACTCATAGAAAGCACATTTGGAGCCCTAAAGTCAAGAAAGGAGCTATATAAATTGAGACTTCTTTCTTTTCTTTAGTGTAGTATGGATCCTCAGCTGCCACAATCTTCTGAGTCCTGGAACCTCACGCAGATGTAAATCAAATGATTGTAATTGTACATAAAGCTGAAGAAAATTTACCACAATTCACGGAGTAACATTCTGTGCCAATTACAAAACTGTGGACCAAAGACTATATCACATTTATTGCAAGAAATATTAGTTATGTGCAAAATCGAGATGGAGGCAGAGTAAAGATATAATCATTTTCCCTCAACTCATTCACACTTGAGTTTTCCAAATCGTTCTCGATGTGAACTGCTTTTATAATCATCCGATCCTGTAAAGCATACTTTGAGATAGAATAATTAAATCGTGCATTAATTATCTGAGACTTTCAGTTTAATCAACGTTCTTGTTTTGTAAAAAAACATTAATCTTCGATCAGAATACCTACAAGATTGGAACAATTTAAGGAACTCATGTCAATTTAGTGACATTAAAAGAGATTCAACTTTAATTGGTTGTTTCACGTCAGGAGTCACACCCAACAGCTGGGTGCAATATTATTCCGAATGTGACATGTTTGCTTTCCTCTTCCTCTCTCTCCCATTTTCATCCAGTTGAGGTACAATTTCATAGACAGTGATCGCTCTTTAGTATATCACACAAGTGACCATTAATAATGTAATTTGTGCAATTTTAAGGTTTAGATTTTCAAATTTTTGTAGCAATAACACATTTAAAATGACTGAGAGTTACTGCTGGTGACGTAATTGGAAAACCTAGTAGCCTATCCAGTTGTGGAGAGTCTCACAGGCCAGTCCAAGCCTTACCTAAGACATTTGAGTTTTCACCACCAGCGCACAGTGGCTACAGTGTGTACCATATCTACAAGATGCACTGCAGCAACTTACCAAGCCTCCTTTGACAACACCTGCCAAATCCGGAACCTCTACCACCTCAAAGAACAAGAGCAGCAGATGCATAGGAACAACACCACCTGCAAGTTCCCCTCTAAGCCACACATCATCCTGACTTTGAACTATATCGCTGTCTTTTCACTGTCGCTGGGTCAAAATCCTGGAACTCCCTCCTTAACAACACTGTGGGTGTACCTACACCACATGGGACTTAAGCAGTTCAAGAAAACAGTTCACCACCACCACCTTCTCAAGGGCAATTAGGGATAGGCAATAAACGCTGGCCCAGCCAGCAATGCTACGTCCCCGTAATTTAAAAAATGGGGATTTGGGAATCCTGACCAATTTTCAATTCACGAACCAAGGGGCACTGCTGCCAAGTGCAGTGTTCCTACTGTTGTCCTGGCTGTGGTCCAATGCCTGGGCCTCAGGCTGAGGATTGATGCTTATTGCTCAAAAACTTTACTTGGGTCAGGGGATATAAGATGGATGCCACTGAAAATCAAAGACACAACATAAGCCACATTCGCTGGCTTTTATTTATCTTGTGTAAATGTTTGATTGATCAATAAGATTTTTATCGTTCATTTCTTCAAATGAAAGTTATTTGTTCACTGAATTCTTTATGGAAACTTCATTATAAAATTATTTTGTTTTCACAAGTCATTTTCAAATCAGTTGTATTTTCTATTTGTTTGAATGAATTTAAAAAAGTAATTGTTGAATTGTTATGTTTCTATTGATTTATATTGAACCCAACATAAATATTCAACAACTGACAATTTGGAACAATGACAGTGGACCAATTAAATGTCTTCTGTAGTAGTAGAAAAATATCCAACAAATATAGTCATTTTCTGCTGGATTTTCTCCTCATGCACAGAAGGACATTTACAATCCCCCCCTCCCCCACCCCCCAATCTGCAAATTTCCTCACCAACAACTTAACCACTAATTAGTTTCAGAATTTACTAAGAAACAGATCCCGTGGCCTTAAGGAAGCAACCTAGTTCCAAAGGAGCACCTAGTTTAGCCACAGAGTGATATATTACATAATGTACATTCTTCAGTGAGCATTGCCGTGGATCTGTTAGATTAAAAAGCTATAACATCTTTTAAATAAGTATACTGATGAATTAAAAAGGGTGTGTGTAGTTTGCTGCAGCTGTAAGTTCCAGGACTAATTGCTGCCAGAACTGTTGCTTCTTACCCATCATCTAACCACATTGTACTCCTCAGCAATGACAGGTGGCAAAACACAGGCTTTTCTTGGAAATCAGCTCTTTTTTTTTTCAGACATTATACTTCAAACCACTATTTAGGCAAAAAAAGAGAGGAGGGAATGTGCAACAAAACCCGAACAACCTTTCCTGTGAGAGGTTGTCCAAGAGATTCTGCATGTTTGGTTTCTGCTGGGTAAATGCTTCAGGCTGTAAGTTGCTGCTTAATAAGAAATCAGATCGTGGAACCCATCAAGCTCACATCCTGGATCACAGACAGTTTTTATTCTGCAAACTTCACATGCAAGAAATGTAGTAAATCATACAAACACAACCAACTTAGCACTATAGTCACATGTCCAGAAAGCAGCCATCCTTCAGAACAAAAGAAGAACTAAATTTGTCTTGTTTAAAACAAATCCTTTGTGATGACATTTCATTGAACTATTTATTTTACATATTGCTAGTCAAATGTATAAACTGACTTTTTATGCACATAACACTAACACTACAAAGACTAAGAGCCTTGAGCATACTCTGGAGAGGCGATTGCACACACACACACACACACACACACACAAAGGTTTTTTTTTTAAGAAATAGGTTATTTTGAAAGTGGTCACATAAAGCATATGCTGCAATGATACAATGTGTAACAAATGCAGATGACATCGCTTACTGTAATTTACAACTGCATGAACATTATAATATTAAAGCAAACATTGCTGTATACTATATTAATAGTAATATTTAAATTATTGGACAACATTTGCTAAGAATTACGCTGACAGCCATTTAAGATTATCTGTCGGCCTCGCAGTGTAGCACATTTGCATGTACTGGAAGCTACATATATTAATACACAGGTCCTGTTCTTTGCGGACAGAAAGAACATTTACACGTATTGCATCTGTTTCAACTAAACAAATTAGGCAACAGCTATTCTCTGGTTCATTTCCCATTAACCAAAATCAACCTGCCTGGTTTGAATTTAAACAAAGCTTGTCAGTTAACTGTCAGTCATCATTTAACTGGTGCATTCTTCATGGCAATGCCTATACCAGAGTCCACTTTCCAGCCACGCAATGCCTCTACCAATCAGAGTCCACTTGCCAACCAATCAGCACTCTCTTCTCATGAAGTATAAACTGTTGTTCCCTCTACTTTTGTTATTCTTGCAAGTTGTTCTGATGAGTGCAAGACAAAAAGTTTCAATAACAGATGTCTTTTTTCAACAACATTCAAGTTCTGTACTACAAAACGACTATTAATATTTTAAAAAATGATAGTTCCAAATGAATCATAAATGGACATAGCAACGTGGCAGGATATTTATTCAAAGGCAAACAGCATTATTTAAATTTAATACAAATTATATTTATATCCTCTTTGGTGTTATACAATATGTTTTATGCAATATAGAAATCAGATAGCACATGCAGTAAAAAGAACATGAAGTTCCATGATAACTTATTTTTAGTACAGATATGTACAAGTTAGGGTTAACATACTTGATCAACATTCTTGCTAGTGGACTTAATATCCATCCTTCTATCACTATCACTGTAGCAGCACAAACTCACCAAGCTTACTTTGACAGCATTTCTAGCCTGGGACCTACACATTCAAGAAGGACAAGAGAATCAAGATCATTGGGAGCTGCACCACCTCCAGACACTGGAGCGCAAAATCTAAGCTGACATTTCAATGAAAGTGCTGTATTGTTGGAGGTGCCATCTTTTGGATGAGATGTAATAGTCCTGTTTACCTTCTCAGGTGAATGTAAAAGATCCCATGGTACTATTTCACAGGTAGTTCTCTTCAGTGGCTAATGTTTATCCTTCAAGCAACATTTCTAAAAAAGATGATCTGATCATCATCACACTGCCATTTATGCAGGTTTGCTGAATGCAAATTGGTCATTGTATTTCCCTACATTAGAACAGTGACTATAAAATGCAGTTTTATAGCACTTTGGAATATGTCCTGAGATGAAATGTGTTATGTAAATAGAAGTTCTTCCCCCCGGCCAACACCCTTGCACTCCTCACCCCCGTCCAGGATCATTTAGCATTACTTTCAAAATTGGATCTGAATTCTCCTTAGGTCTCTGCAAAGCACCCAGTATTAGAGATGCTTTACAAGGGCAACTTGTTGCTGCCCTTGAATAAGGGATCATTTCTCCTGCCTGCCCAGCTGATGGGGATCCCTGATGGCAAGGGATCATCAGGGATCCCCATGATTCCTTGGGAAACCACAAACACGGTTGAATGCTGCACACGGTTTTCCAGTCAGGAATTGAACTGGTCAGAAAATCATGCCCGCAGGGAACTTGCCCAACTATCTGAACTGTCCTCATTGTGGGCAAAAGCCCCTCCACCACAGACTTCCAACCTTAATCATTGATGCCCCTTCACAGAGGCAAGAAAAACCCAGGTTAGCAGGGTCCGTCTGCAAACTGGATCCCGTTTGAAAGGTGAATTCGGGCAGACAGAACCTCTTTTAAATCCATGTGAAGTATATGGCTCAAAGAAAGAGAGAGGAAAGCAAGAATTAAATAATACAGCAATTCCAACTGGGATTCAAATCAGAAATGTGATCAAGATTAACATCTTTCATCTGTTTTTACATTTGGGTTGCCTGAGTTTATCATCTTTCAGCCGAGTTACAATCAGTCATCCCCCTTCAGACAGGCGATGGTGGGGGGAGGGGCGGTGAGCTGCTCTGTTACTGTAAGCAATGGGCTTCTCCTGGTCATTAAGAGCTGGCTGGCAGGAGCTATAATTCAAGTCAGACAGACTGCAATCAGTCTCTCTCTCTCCCACCATCCCCTCCCCCCCCCCGCTAAATGGAGCACTTACTTCTGTATGTTATTTGATCTAGAGGCACTGGTTGGAGTCCAGACAAAACAGACCCAAGTTCAAGTGCAAGGCAGCCTAAAGGTTTGAACTCGCAGCCTTACATCGGGGAGTCAGACACTCAGGGCTGAGCTGCCAGCTTGAAATAATTCATCTCAGCAACTCATTGTTATACATGTTCAGGCAACAGAATGATGCAGAGTCAAGGTTCAAAATGGCTGAGACTGGTTTAGATAACTTCTATTCCTTTAAGCTATTCAACTTCACTGTCTTTATTCTGTGTAGATTTTTTAAAAATGGTACAAAAAAAGCAGCATTTCACTGAAAACAGGCCATCCCCTATAATCCCTTGTAAAGGCCTTTTACGCCTACAGAAGGAATTTAACCGTGCTGATTCTTAATGTCCTGGAATTGCTTTACAACTCATTGCTGGAATGTGACCCAAACTCCCACTGAAACACACCAGACAAGAAGGCAGAGTCACGTTTCATGGTTATGCAGCTTCTTGTTTGAACTTGGCATGCGTCTGCCATTGAGGAATTTTCCTGTAGATAGGCGACAGTGATTTGTCAGGGTAATTGTAAAAGACAATACAGTCGCAGACTGACAGTAATCTATGGCAAGTGCAGCCCTTGGTTGACAGTGCTGTTTGAAAATGAGCTCATTCACAGCGCAAATTCGCTGCTCTGCCCTTTAAGAATGTCATCACCGGGAGAATTTTTTTTTTTTTGCTAATGCAGACAGTTGGACCTTAATGAACGAAAAGCACCAGCCATGCAACGGATGGAACCAATCTGTGCCTGGTTCTGCCCTGAGGCGGGTGTCTGCTACAGTAATAAAAACAGCTCCAGTAGAAGCACATCTGGGAGATGCCTGCTTCTTTTCACTTTGCTTTATCTGTCAGCATTTTCCCCCTCTTGCCTTTTTGCACAAGATTATATGGCCCTGCAAGAAAGGCCCCTCCTCCATCCGCTCCGTAATAGCCGAGGCGAAATGTTTACTAACCATAATCTGGTCATTTGTGCAACCAGGTCCGTGGTGAGATGCAGCAGCCTGATAAATGCTGCTGGGGCGTGCTTCCGAGGGGGCGAAGAATTAACGGTCAGAGGAAGTACTCGACACCTGCAGAGTGGCAAACGATTCGTTATACAAAGAGCATATTGAGCAAAACAGATTTAAAGATACAGAGCCCCTTTGTGTGCCCGCATAAGTTGCACATTGTTAAAAAGGGTCAGCACTCAAAACCTACATGGCAGCCTCGCCTCTTTCTCCATTCTCCATTTAAAAAAAAAAGACAAATTCAGTGAGATAAACTCGAGGAACCACGCAGTGACTGTGCCAAGGCAACAACTTCATCCACAGAATGCCCGTGGAAAATAATTCTGTCACAGTATTGCTGTTAAATATTCATGGGTTTGAAAGGGTTTTACTGGTAGATTGTCCATGGAGTTGATGTACATTCTGGGGAAGAGATTACACTGTAACAAAAAATCATCTTCTCACATCACAGAATCACAGAATCTTAACAGCACAGAAGGAGGCCATTCGGCCCATCACGTCTCCACTGGCTGTCCAAATGAACATTATGACCCAGTGCTATTGCCTTGCCTTTTCCCTGTACCCTTGCACATTGTTCCTATTCAAATAATCACCTAATGTCTTTTTGAATGCCTCGATTGAGCCTGCCTCCACCACACTTTCAGGCAGTGCATTCAGGCCCGAACCACTCACTCAAAAGGGTACTTTCAAGGGAACAAAGAAGCAAGGGTTTGGTGTTGAAACCAAATTGTTAACTTAACTCATTAACTGTAAATTAGGAACAGGGTTGGCCATTCAGCCCCTCTCAACAACATGACTCAACCTGTTAACAGATCCAATGAATTATTTTAATGAATGATGCAATAACTTAATACTAATGCACTTTTAAATATTACATTGCCTTTCTTTTGCAATTGTGTCACAACAGGATAGAGTCTCTTTAAAATGTCCAGTGCTTGACTGGGTGGGCAACATCAATTAGGACGTTAACAGTGCCTCACCCAGTTAAAAACCTGCCTAAAGATCCAGCACCGCTTTCATTATTTTGAGTTGCTTGGTTTTAGATAATTCTGCCTATGTCGTAATTGGATGAGTCAAGCCTTCCACTCTCAGTGCATAAAACCTTGCACTTTTTCTATCTTACCAAAAGATCTTGGCACATTTTTCATGTCAATTGTGATGGAGAACAAATCAGCCTACAGGGCTGGGCACAAGGTGTTGAAATGTTATTTGAATAAGATGCACGTGTGCTTTGTTGAAGGAATGCAATATACGTGTGTATGTGCACACACGTACCCGCACAAAATTTTGCTGTTGGATTTTAAAAGAATTGAACACAGCTGTTGAGCTGTTGATGCCACCATGTGAATTTGGATGATGCATCAACAATATAAATCTTCTACAACCATCAGCTTAAGCTACATTAAGGTTGATCTTACACCTGCTAAAATAAATGATAATGGAGCACCAAAGGCCTCAGATTTGGGCTCAGCAACTTCACAGTCCCAGTTACTCTGATGATTGGGCCTCTGTGGCTTTCATGGGCCTACTGCTGGGCAGCCAAAACCTCAGCCTGTTTCAAGCAGCTGGCCCTGCTGTAAGATTGTATGTTGTCTCATGAAGAGGTCTGGAGGCTTGTATGATTGAACAATAACTGTTTATTAATAACACATAACTATATACATATAGGAATCAGCCCTGACAAGGTGCTATCTTCATGCTGACATCTACCAGACTAACTACTACACCTTAATACTCCCATGTGACTCTCTACATCACAATGTGGGCAGCACTTTTTCCCCAGTCACACATTAACCCTTACAGTACCCAACACCCTATTACTACAGGCCCTTTTTTAATACCACATTTGCAGGACCCTTACTCCCATTTTAGAATAGAACTGGTCATGCACTTTTCAACCATTTCACCACTCAGTGAGAGTGAGAATAAGAGTGACTGCCCTTGACATCAAGGCCGCATTTGACCGAGTGTGGCATCAAGGAGCCCCAGCAAAACTGGAGTCAATGGGAATCTGGGAAACTGGTTGGAGCCATACCTAGCACAAAGGAAAATTGATGTAGTTGTTAGAGGTCAGTCTTCTCAGCTCCAGGACATCACTGCAGGAGTTCCTCAGGATAGTGTCCTAGGCCCAACTATCTTCAGCTACTTCATCAATGACCTTCCTTCCATCATAAGGTCAGAAGTGGGGTTGTTCGCTGATAATTGCATAATGTTCAGCACCATTTGTGACTCCTCAGATACTGAAGCAGTCCATGTCCAAATGGTGCAAGACCTGGACAATATCCTGGCTTGGGCTGACAAGTGGGGCAAGTAACATTTACACCACACAAGTGCCAGGCAATGACCATCTCCAACAAGAGAGAATCCAACCATCGCCCCTTGACGTTCAATGGCATTACCATCACTGAATCCCCAGTTATCAACATCCTGGGGGTGAACATTGACCAGAAACAGAACTGGACTAGCCATATAAATACTGTGGCTACAAGAGCAAGTCAGAGACCAGGGGCTGAATTTTTCCGTTGGCGAGCTGGGGGTGGAGCCCGCTCGCCGACGCGAAAATGCCACAGGATGATGTCTGGCGGAACCCCCGATGTCATCCCGCCCCATTTAAATATGCAGGAAGGCGGGGGGACAGCGCGATCAGCTGTCCGCCCGCCGACCTGTCAATGGCCAATTGAGGCTATTGACGGGATAATTAAATCAATTAAAGGACCTGCCCGTCCAACCTTAAGGTTGGTGGGCAGGCCAGGAGCCCAGGTGGGCTTCTGAAAAAACATGAAACCTCATCCACCGGCGGGATGAGGTTTCATGTTGGTTTTAAAAAAGTTTAATAAAGTTTTTGTGCAATTTATTAACATGTCCCATCTTGTGTGACATTGTCACATGAGGGGGACATGTTAAGGATTTTTTTATTTTTCTATTTTTAAACTTTGAAATCCTTTCAGCGATCTCCCTGAGGCGCCACTTAGCACTCTCGCATTTGGGGAATCCCCCCCCGCCCGCACAGGAAGCGCATAGCGCTTCCCGCCGGGCGTCACGCTGGGCGGGTCTTAATTGTTCTGCCCACTTAAAATGGCAGCGGAGCCCGTTTCAGCGGCGGCGATCGGCTGCCCGCCCGCCCGTCAAGGGCAAAATTCAACCCCGGGGATCCTGTGACGAGTAACTCACCTCCTGACTCCTCAAAGCACGACCACAAGGCACAAGTCAGGAGTGTGATGGAATACTCCCCACTTGCCTGGATGAGTGCAGCTCCCACAACACTCAAGAAGCTCGACACCATCCAGGACAAAGCAGCCCGATTGATTGGCACCCCTTCCAAAAACATTCACTCCCTCCAGCACCGACGCACAGTAGTAGCAGTGTGTACCATCTACAGGATGCACTGCAGAAATTCACCAGGGCTTCTTCGACAGCACCTTCCAAACCCACAACCACTACCATCCAGAAGGGGAAGTGCAGCAAATAGATGGGAACACCACCACCTGGAAGTTCCCCTCCAAGTCACACACCATCCTGACTTGGAAATATATCACCGTTCATTCACTGTTTCTGGGTCAAAATCCTGGAACTCCCTCCCTAACAGCACTGTGGGTGTACCTACACCACATGGACTGCAGCGGTTCAAGAAGGCAGCTCACCACCACCTTCTCAAAGGCAACTAGGGATGGGCAATAAATGCTGGCCCAGCCTCCGAAGCCCACATCCTGTGAATGAGTAAGAAAAAATACGACATTCGATGAACCCTTACTGCCATTTTAGGATAGAAATGGTGATGCACTTTTCAACTATTCCACCACTGAGCACCAGTAAGCCCAAAATATTTTTGTGAAGCCAGGAGGAGTAGGAGTTCTGAGCAAGCACCTAAAAATCCTTTCACAAAATAAGTCGCATGCCTTGCTCAGGATTCTTCAGACGCCCCTCCAGCCACCAGTACAAATAGGCTTATTTCTAATTTTTAAAAAAGTGTACAATAGAACCACCTTATCGTGGAGCTGGGAGGGGCAGAAATTCCCCACCCCCCCCAACACCTTGGCACTGCTGTCTCTCCCATAATTTATTCAAGGCCCCCTTCCCAATGAGGCAAATAATCCAAAAGTCAACCCTGGAGAAGGCCTACCTGCCTGTGGATGTGAGATAGGTGTGGGAAGCTGGTCTGGGATACTTTGATGAGGCTCAAGGCCCAATTCTGGTCTGCCCTCAAAGCATGGACCCCTTTGCTCAGCTGTACATTTCCCACACTGCCCCATGTCTGTGCCTGAAAACTGAACCTCTGCCCCAGGATCTACAAAAAAAAAAGCTGCACCGTTAAATGCCGAAGTATTCATCTTGAATGCTGATCTTAAAACGGTGTTTACACTTCTCCAAATGAGAGAGTCTGGCTCTATACTACTCTAATTGCTTGCAGCTCAGGGCCCTTCTAATGTACTCTATCAAATTGCCGCAAAAGGATGTTAGATTTTTCTTGAAACTGAAGCTCTAGATTTCTTGGAGGCACTGACTGCATCCTCCTGTCGTGATGGTTGCTCCAAGCTTCCCAGAGTAATTGCAACCATCCCTCAATAATAGTTGCAAAATCCTGGACCAACTCTCAGATTTCCCTATAATTGATGCTATAGGCTTCCTGTGTTCCAGTTTCTCTAGACCGTCCCTCTGGTTACAACTTCAAACTTCGCAACATGATTAAACGCTCAGTGTTCCTAATTTCCTACAGTAAGGCAATATAAGATTGCCGGGTAGGGACAGATCAGGCTTCCCATAGCTAATCTCTTGATTTCCCCAGCTTCCTGTGATGATCTTTTTTTTCCCCAGTGGACACTTGAAAGCTCTAGCCTGACAAACATTCAGCATATTTACGCACTTTTGAGTCCCCATTTTGTTCCGACTGGAAACCCTTGTGCGATTCAGCTATCTATACAGCCAGGATTTCTTCAGCAATGGGGTCCCTCACTGGCAAGAATGTCACCGCTGACACTGCAGCAGCATGCGATCCTTGGCCCAGTCGCTGTGTCACGATGATTGATGGGTTACCGGGATGTACACTGCTGGTCTTGAATGGAATATAGCACAGAAAACACACTCTGTTGTGCAGTCCAGTCCAATAGTGTCAAAATTTTCCAAATACAATGTAGCTTTATGGTGTATATGTATTAAGATGTGCAATTCAATATGATAAATATCCACTCATGAGAATGAACTCAGTGACTTTTATCCATGGGTAATTAGATCATCGCTGTTCCATATACATGAAGCACGATTTGAAGAATCATCAATTCTACCGCGGGCCAGAAGTGAGCTTTTTAAACAAACATTTATTCCAGTCCTGCATCACCAAGCCAAGTTGTGACTGGCTCAGTACTTCTGCCCAGACCTTGATTCATGACTAATTGGGAATGAAATACAGTTGTCTTAGAAGAGTTAAAAGAAAATCGATCTTCACCCTGATTTAGTAGCTTATTGCTAAAGTTTATGAACCCACTTTTGAAGTTGTGATTTGCAATAAAATGCTGCTGCCCTTTCACTCTGTCTCCTGTCCGATCATTCTGGGGGTATGTTTCTATTGAGTCGGAGACTAATAGGCGTGCAAAAATAATGTCAGTCTCTAAAGAAACAAATCACTTTAAAAGTATATTTCTATAAGGTTGTCATTCAAAGGATTCTGAAGCATCACTATGCCACATTTAAAATATTATCCAAGCATGGTTTCCAATGCTTTCCTTCTTTCTCTTTCCATTACTGATGTTCTTTGCAATAAGTGGTCTAACTGGCAAATCTAATCCCTATTCTAGAGGAATGAATTAAGTGTCAATGATAAGATACTGGTAGTAAAGTAATAAAGGCAGAAAACAACAAATTGTACTCAAGACAACCTTGGATTAATGTATATAATGGCCATTTGGGGTTATTGTGCTGACGAATGACTACCAGTGTAACGTTCTTACAATCTACAGCATTCCTTCAGCCTGACTTTCAGAAGTGAAGTAACAATGCCAAGTTTCTTCAATCCCACCAACTTTAACTTTACCTAATCAGTTTGTGGACATTCTGAAGCAGTTGTTGCCCATTCAGGCAGCTGGGACATTTAGAAGCAGCACAGTGCAGCCTAGTGGCCAAAGTACAGTGCTCACGAGGAGCATCACAGACTAACTACTGGGGGGTTGTTCAAAATTCTGCCAGCCAGCTGCACAAATACATTCAAACCAGGTAAACAACTTCAAGTTAACGTGGTGGGGGGGCGGGGTTTGGATAGGGTTTTTTGCTTCTGTGTACAGATATAATAACTGAAGTAACAAGTGTTGTATTCTTGTGGTTAACCATTTTCAGGCCTTCGGACAGTCCAAAATTTCTATAGGAATTTCTGACTGAAGTGTTATATCTGCAAATGATTCAAAGGACATTACTGCTATCGCCATCACCACGCTTGCAAACTGTTACGACCGATGCAGTTGGTAAAGCTGAGTTATTTTTTTAAAATCCCAGAAGGAAACTTTAAACAACTGTCATAACCTATAATTTTAAGAGTTATGTTTGAGATGCAACTCTAAATTTAGGAATCATACCGGCAGTTCTCGAAAGGTTTTATATTAAGCTAAATGAAACATTTTATTAATTTACACAACTTAATATTTACATATGCCTACAAATTACTACAATCATAACTTTTAACAAATTCCCAACCTAATCTCCATTAAGGCAACAGCAACCCATAGACTTAACCAAACACCAGGCAAAGCATTTTCACCTTACAAATTCAAAATGAGCTTCTTTTCACTTTGGTTCCTGTGGAGACAGTTAGAGGGTTACAGCTACTTTTGATCTCACATTGCCTCTCCTCTGCACACACAAAAACTGCTGAAGTTATACCTAGCACAGCTCAATGAATGTAAATTCTCATTGTACCACCAGCCTCTTCTAACAATAAAACTCCTTTCATAGTACCAATTTTATTAGTAAAATAAATATATTCCTTGGTCTCTGCTCACTAGGTGCCAGAATTGACCCCACTTCTTGAATGCTCGATTCAAAAAAATGCAATTGCACTCTTCCTCTCTGTTTACATGTCAAATCTGGTACACATCAAAGCACCCAGACTAGCTGGTTTTAATCCCATTAAGACACACCCATAGGCAAAACCTCTAATTTAAAAGAAAAGTATTTTCCAATAATATTACATACATTAATAGTTTCATGACACACTGAAAAATGAACAGTCATAATTTTAGAAGATGGCTTCATTTTAATAACCCATCTCATGCTATCTCCTATATCTATTACACTATTACATTACCAGATACATGTATTAACATAATTATATATATGTCCTTGGTATCAACAGAAATCACTCCAGTTCAGTATCCAGGTTTTTTTATAAATGTCCCATTTTCCTTTAAGCTTCAAACTCTTGATAATGGATCTGCGAACACATTTCTCTTCCAGCAATATGTATAATACATAGATTAAATGGTTGTAATAATAGACTCCATCTGAAAAGCCTTGCTTTTGTCACGAAATTTGTCCAAAAATTTCAAAGGATTATGGTCTGCATAAAAAATTGTTTCTGATGAATTCTTTGCAACATAAATTTCAAAATGCTGTAATAACACCAAACCCAAAGTCCCTTTTCTGATCGTTGAACATCTTCCCTGTTGTACATTCAGCTTCCATGAAAAACATACTATCGGTTTTTCAATTCTAGTGTCATCTCCTTGTAACAGAGCAGCCCCAATGCCTATGTCGCTTGCGTTAATGGCCAACTTGAATTGCTTGGCATAATTGGGTACTGCCAACACTGGTGTCATAGTTAATACAGTTTTCAAACAATCGAATGACTTCTGACTCCCCAGTGTCCATTGAAGATTCTTGTTCTTTTTTAATAGTTCAGTCAGTGGAGCAACCACTTGGCTAAAGTTTGGTACAAATTTCGGGTAAAACCCACTCATGCCCAGAAATCTCAAAACTTTTTGTTTTGTTGTAGGCACTGGGAAATCCACGATAGTCTTGGCTTTCGCATCTCTCTGAGCCACCTTACCATGTCCAATGGTACGGCCTAGATACGTAACTTGTGATTTTGCAAATTCACTTTTAGCCAAGTTCATCACCAAATTAGCCTCTTGTAGCCGAGTAAATAATTCTTCCAGATGCTGTAAATGCTCCTCCCACATCTAACTGAAAACAATTAGATCATCAATATAAACCGCACAATTGCTGAGACCAGCTATTATGAGTTGGTAAAGCGGAGTTATTTAAAAATACGGGAGGGAAACTTTAAACAACTGTCATAACCAATACTTTTAAGTGTTATGTTTGAGATGCGACTTTAAATTCAGGAATCAGACCACCAGTTCTCGAGGTTTTACATTAAACTAAGTGAAACATTTTATTAATTTATACAGGTTAAAATATATACACGTGGCTACAAATTACTACTATCATAACTTTTACAAATTCTCAAACTAATCTCCATTAAGGCAACAGCAACCCATAGACTTAACCAAACACCAAGCAAAGCATTTTCACCTTACGAATTCAAAATGAGGTTCTTTCGCTTTGGTTGCTGTGAAGCCAGTTGGAGGCTTGCAGCTGCCTTTTGATCCCACATTGCCTCTGCCCTGCACACCCAAAAACTGCTGAAGTTAAACCTACCACCACTGATTGAATTCAAATTCTCTGTCTCACCAGCCTCTTTGAACATCGCCTTCTAACAATGAAACTCCTTTCAGAGTACCAATGTTATTAGTAATATAAACATATGGCTTGGTATCTGCTAGATAGGCTTCAAGCTTTCACCCCACTTCTTGAATGCTCTATTCAAAAAATGCAAATACACACTATCTCTCTTCCGTATCAAAATTAGTACCCATCAAAGCACACAGGCTAGATGGCTTTAATCCAATTAAGACACGCCAGCAGGCTAAACCTCCATTTTAAAAGAAAAATATTTTCCAAAATATTATATACATTAATAATTTCATGACATCTACCTCCTTATCAAAAAGCAAATCATCATAATTCTATAAGATGGCTTCATTTTAATAACCCATCTCACACTATCTCCTATATTTATTACACTATTACATTACTAGATGCATGCATTAACATAATATATATACACAAGTCCTTGCTGTCAACAGAAATCACTCCAGTTCAGTGTCCAGGTTTTTTTTAAAATGTCCCATTTTCCTTTAAGCTTCAAACTCTTGATAACGCATCTGCGAACACATTTTCCAGTATTATGTATAACATGTAGATTAAATGGTTGGAATAATAGACTCCATCTGAAAAGCCTTGCACTTTTGTCTTGAAATTTGTCCAAAAACTTCAAAGGATTATTGGCTGCATAAACAATTATTTCTGATGAATTGTTTTCAATATAAATTTTAAAATTCTGCAATACTAACACCAAACTCAAAGGCCAGAATTTTGACATTGGCATGTGGGGGTGGGTCCGACAGGTGTGCATGCGTCCTGACGTCATCATGTGTCATTTAGATCTTTCATTCGGCGGGCGTGCACTGGAGACAGCTGCGTGCCCATCGAACTGTCAAAGGCCTATTAAGCCTATTAGGAAACTAATTTAGATGATTAACAGCGCTGCCCATCCAACCTTAAGGCTGGCGGGCAGGTGAAGAGCCCAAGTGGCCTTTGCGTTTTTCAGGAAACCTCATCCGTGGATGGAGTGACGTTTCCTGAAGGTTTAATAAAATCAATGAATTAATTTTGGTAAATTAACAAACATGTCCCAGCTCATGTGACACTGTTACATGAAGGGACATGTTAAATAATTTTTCTCTTTCTCCATTAGAAAATTTCATTAAGTACGTAATCTCCCTGAGGCAGCTCCATGCCTCAGGGAGATTTCTGCACTCCTTCGTGCGCATGCCTTAATTGGCCCGCCCACGTAAAATGGCAATGCGCAGCCAATCGCGGGCTGAGATTGGCTCCGTGCCCAGCCCGCCCGACAGAGGTAGGTTTCTGGCCAAAGTCCCTTTTTTGATCGTTAAATATCTTCTCTGTTGTACATTCAGCTTCCATGAAAAATACACTATCGGGTTTTTCAATTCTAGTGTCATCTTCTTGTAACAGCCGCAATGCCTATATCGCTTGCGTCAATGGCCGACTTAAATTGCTTGGCATAATTGGGTGCTGCCGACACTGGTGTCATAGGTAATACAGTTTTCAAATTATCGAATGACTTCTGACACCGCAGCGTCCATTTAAACTTATTATTCTTTTTAATAGTTCAGTCAGTGGAGCAACCACTTGGCTAAAATTTGGTACAAATTTCTGGTAAAACCCAGAAATCTCAAAACTTCTCGTTTTGTTGTAGGTATTGGGAAATCCATGATAGTCTTGACTTTTACATCTCTCTGAGCCACCTTACCATGTCCAATGGTATGGCCTAGATACATAACTTGCGCTTTTGCAAATTAACTTTTAGCCAAGTTCAGCACAAAATTAGCTTCTTTTATTAGTCGAGTAAATAATTCTTCCAGATGCTGTAAATGCTCCTCCCACGCCTGACTGAAAACAATTAGATCATCAATATAAACCGCACAATTGCTCAGACCCGCAATTACTTTGTTTGTCAGTCTTTGAAATGTCACAGGTGCATTCTTCATACCAAATGTCATGACTTTAAACTGATATAGTTCACTTGGTGTTACAAAAGCTGATATCTCCTTTGCCCTCTCCGACAATGGAACCTGCCAATATCCTTTTAGCAAGTCAATCTTGTTGATAAATTTCAATTGTCCCACTTTCTCAATGCGACCCTCCAACCATAGCATGGGATATGATTCCTCTTTTGTCACCGCATTCACCTTCCGGTAGTCCACACAGGGTCTTTGTGTTCCATCTGGTTTTGGTACCAGTACAACAGGCAAGCTCCAGTTACTACAACTAGACTCAATGATATTATTTTGAAGCATGAAATCAATTTCTTTTTGTACTTGTGGTAACTTTGCCGGATTTAATCCATAAGGTTGTTGCCTTATTAAAGGTGATATCCCTATACATACATCATGTAAAGCTAAATGTGCCTTTCCCAACTTATTTCCATAAATAGGTTTGTGTGACTGCAATAGCTTTTCCAAATCACTTTGACACTTGCTTGGAAGGTAACTCAATATTTCATTTAAATTTTCAAGCACTCCCTCATTATCCAATTTGATTAGAGGAAAATCAGTTTCAGAGTCCTTCATTCCTTCCTCCTGAACAATGTTATCAAATACAGTGCCAGCGAATTGGATTTCGACACATTCTTGCCTTTCAGCTGCTTGCTTATCTTGTTTATCTTGTTCTTCCCCATGGGCCTTTGATCTCGTTATAACACAATCAGTAAACAATCCAGGATGTTCCTTCTGTAGCACTTCTATTGAAAACATTTCTACAGGCTGCTCAACTACCACAGGCATCACCCACATTTGCAATCCAGCTATACCATTAACCCAGAATAAATTGAACCCTTGCAATGGGCAATTTTGCCACCACTCCAACCACAACTTCACCGGCTTCCATTTGGTCTTTAAATTTACCTTCCACAATGGAATAGATTTAGCATCTCCATGAACCCCACTTATCCTGCAATACTCCTTTTGAACAACAAATTTCACTATCCCACAACATTAAGGATTGACGAGCCCCTGTGTCTTAACATTTTAACACCTTTACCTACTCCATCCTGTACACATGGAAAGACTTTCCCTTCACATACAAAATCTTTAAATATTTCTGCAACCTGCTCCTCAGAATTCTCTTGAGTAAACTGTGAACACAATCTCACTTCTTTACCTTTCACTGATTCTCCCTGTTTCAGCTGTACACAAACCAATGGTTTCTCCTGTGCCTGAACCTCAGGACTCACAGTACTTTTACTTCCAGGACTTTTCTGTACTCCTACAATTCCTATAGATTTTTCCTGCAGTCTCCAACACACTGACTTCATGTGCCCCACTTTATTACAATGAAAACACATCAATTTTTGAATGTCACTTCTACCTTCAGCACCTTCCTTTTTATTCTGAGAAAAAACTTCCTGGGAACTTCCAATTACTTCTTCTCTTCCCTGACTACCTACCTTCCTTTTACCTTCCCAATTTTTAATCCTTTTCCAATTTGAAAGTGTGATGGAAAAAAGGTTTAGCTCTATGAACTAACTCACAATCATCAGCTATCTCTGCTGCTTGTCTTACAGAATCAACCCTTTGTTCCTCCACATGAGCTCTCACTACTGAAGAGATTGAATCTTTAAATTCTTCCAAAAGAATTACTTCCCTAAGAGCTGCATAAGTTGTCTCTATTTTTAACATCCGTATCCACCGGTCAAAATTACTTTGTTTTACTCTTTCAAACTCAATATAAGTTCGCCCAGGCTGTTTTCTCACATTCCTAAATTTCTGCCTGTATGCCTCAGGAGCCAACTCATATGCACCAAAATAGCTTTCTTCACCCAATCATAATTCACTGATATTCCTTTTGATAGCAAAACATATACCTCGAGAGCCCTACCTAACAACTTAGACCGTAATAATAACCTCCAGTTTTCTTGTGGCGATTTCATCTGTTTAAGTAGCTTCTCAAATGAAATAAAGAATGCTTCAATATCTTTTTCCTCAAACTTTGGAAGAGCTTGTACAAATCTAAACATATCTCCATTGGGTTCTACTCTAGAGATAACTCCTTCCTCACTACTGGCATCTCTTTTTTAACTGCCAACATTTTCAGTTGGAATTCTCTTTCTCTCTCTCTCTCTCTCTTTCTCTTTCCTCCTTCTCTATCTTCACAATTTCTAATTCCCTTGCTTCTAATTCAAACTTCTTCATTTGCAACTGAAGTCTCACTACCTCACTAGTGTCAGGTTTCATTTCCAACTGTAGATGCTGTGCTACACTTTTAACTATATCTGATTTCCTAGCACTCTCAGGTAACCCCAATTTTAACTTATCTGCCAACTCTGTTAGCTCACTTTTGGTTATTTTCTCCAACCTAATCAGAGTTCTCTCTTCTACTCCCAGCTAAGTCTTAGCAATTGCCAAAGCCATCTTGCAGTCTCATGACTTCTAAAATACCTTACCAACTCCTGAATTCAAAGTGTCTCTCGTACTCGTAAGTTTAAGATTCACCAATTCCAAACCAATCAAGGAATTATAAATATAATTTATCCCGGCAAGAGCCCCCAATTGTTATGAGACAGCCTTTCAGTAAAGCTGAGTTATATTAAAAAATCTCAGAGGGAAACTTTAAACAACTGTCATAATCTATAATTTTAAGCGTTATGTTTGAGATGCAATTCTAAATTCAGGAATCATACCGGCTGTTCTCGAGAGGTTTTACATTAAGCTAAATGAAACATTTTATTAATTTACACAACTTAAATATTTACATATGGCTACAAATTACTACAATCATAACTTTTAACAAATTCCCAACCTAATCTCCATTAAGGCAACAGCAACCCATAGACTTAACCAACCACCAGGCAAAGCATTTTCACCTTACAAATTCAAAATGAGGTTCTTTTCACTTTGGTTCCTGTGGAGACAGTTAGAGGGTTACAGCTACTTTTGATCTCACATTGCCTCTCCTCTGCACACCCGAAAACTGCTGAAGTTATACCTAGCACAGCTCAATGAATGTAAATTCTCATTGTATCACCAGCCTCTTCTGACAATAAAACTCCTTTCATAGTACCAATTTTATTAGTAAAATAAATATATTCCTTGGTCTCTGCTCACTAGATGCCAGAATTCACCCCACTTTTTGAATGCTCTATTCAACAAAATGCGAATGCACTCTACCTCTCTGTTTACATCTTAAAACTAGTACACATCAAAGCACCCAGACTAACTGGTTTTAATCCAATTAAGACACACCCACAGACTAAACCTCTATTTTAAAAGAAAAATATTTTCCAATAATATTATTTACATTAATAGCTTCACGACACCAACTGTGATTAAAGTGTATCCCTGGAGGTTTCATCACATGACTTGCCTCCGCGCTTCAGCCATTCAGCAGCCAATCACATCCATCCTTGTGATGCACTGCCTTCCCCACCCGAATTGGAAAGCAAAAAGACTCATTATCCAATTCGATAATGTTTGATTGACAGCGAAACAGCTTTATCCCCCCACACCCCAATTTTCAATATTTTGATATGATCTTTCTCTAGGGTTACACAGCAGTGTCCTGGGGGGGTTAATCTTCAATTTCTGGAGACTCCAGGTCAATCCTGGAGGGTTGGCAATCCTAGTTATCGCTCAAAGACCGTGGGCCTTTACTGTCCAGATTGGTGTCTTTTAGCCAGTGTCTTTGGCCGGTCTGATTATTAGGTAGTTGTGAAGTTCAGTGCAATAGGA
Organism: Cetorhinus maximus; assembly: GCF_964194155.1. Taxonomy (NCBI): domain Eukaryota; kingdom Metazoa; phylum Chordata; class Chondrichthyes; order Lamniformes; family Cetorhinidae; genus Cetorhinus; species Cetorhinus maximus. The sequence continues at coordinate 99,938,363 of NC_135895.1, forward strand.
TACACAATATCTCCACACAAAAATTAAAATCAGGATTACTGCTTCAGTGCAAGTTTGGGATGGAGTGGACAACTGATGCAAAGGAAGGAAATAGTTAACTCAAAGATCACAAGTGACAGACCGCCCCCTTGTGGAGTGGATACAAACACTGTTGCATTGTGGATGTAAACCCTGTAAAAATACAGGTTAGAATTTCATTGAGAAAGACCACAGAATAGTTGATTTGGGATATGGTAAAAATGACAACACTAGTTTGATAGTGGGATGGTCTATTGTGGTTGGGAGCTGAGGTGCATTGCTGGGACAGAGAGAGAAGCAGCTTTATGCTGCGTATTCCTAGCCTCGGAGTGTTTATTGCAGACACTGGATAGCTAAGTGGAAAAATATCCCTCATAAGAGACTGTTAGCTAAGGCTGAAGCCCGTGTAATTAAAGGCAAATTATTGGCTTGGTTAGGAAATTAGCTGAGTGGCAGGATACAGAGGGTAGGGGTAATGGGCAGGGGCCCAGGTTGGCAGGATGTGACTAGTGGTATCCCGCAAGGATCTGTTTTGGGGTCTCAACTATTGACCAAATTTATTAATGGCTTACACAAAGGAATGAAAAGCCACCCATCCTAATACAAAAAATAGGCAGAATTGGTAGCAGTGTAAGCTAAATTAATGGACAAACTGTGGCAAATGGATTCCAATGTAGACAAAGGTGAGGTCATCCATTTTGGACTTCAAAAGATAGAACAAGGTACTTTCTAAATTATAAGACGTAGCAACAGTTGAGTCCAAAGAGACTTGAGAGTCCAGGTACATAGATCATTGAAATGTCATCAACAGGTACAGAAAATAATCAAGAAGATATTGGAATGTTAGCCTTTATATTTTGATGACTAGAATATGAGGGGGATATAGGTCATGTTCCAGTTACACAAAGCCCTGGTCAGAGGGCTTTAGAACTGTGAGCAATTTTGGGCACCACATCTTCGGAAGGATGTACTGGCCTGGGAGAGAGAGAGCAGCTTAGATGTATCAAAATGAAAGCTGAACTTCAAGGGATAAATTACAAACAGAGATTACATGAACTAGGGTTACATTCCTGGAATTTAGAAGGCTAAGGAGTGATTTGATCGAAGTATTCAACATAATAGTTAGTTAGGGAGTCTTTGGCAGGGAGCATAATCCAAAATTAGAGTCAGGCCTTTCAACTGAAATTAGAAAACACTTTTTCATGCAAAGTTTGGGTAAAATTGGACAAGCCAAAATTGTAAATTTTAAATCTAAGACTGATAGATGCTTGTTATCCAAAGGCATTAAAGGATATAGGGCAAAGGTGGATTTTAGAAGTTCAGCCACAGATCAGCCAAGATTTCATTGAATAGTGAAGCTGGCTCATGGGGCTGAAATGGCCTACTCCTGTTTCCACGCTCCTATATTAAATAATTATCAGAGGACTCCTGGCTATAGGAACTTGCTTGAGACTACCACAGTGCATTTCACATTATACCCTCACAGCCAATTGGAAACTTTCATCACATCAACCTGGGTCACATTCAGTGCAGCGCTTTAATGTATTTCACCAAGCAGTCAGCCATTTTCACAGAAGCCATGTGAAATATCCCTAACTGCACACAAGATGAGTTTTCTGATTTTTCTCAAAACACACATTTCTAGTATCAAAAGCCCTGCAAGTAGAAAGGGATAAAAGGTTTTCTTTAATTAAAGTCCAAGCCTGGAAAAAAAAAATGCATGGTTGCCCTTTCCATTCACTGATGTAGAGACAGAACTGCATAAGGTACACAGCAGACGAAAATTTGATGCAATAAATCCCATTTTGGTCAGCTTTCTGCTATCAACATTTACCCCTCTGCTTTTACAATCCTGCTTCCATTCCAATGCTAAGTTCCATTACACATTATTTGTTTAAGTCATAAATTCAACGTACCAAGGAACTATAGTTACATACAAACAAGGGAATTAATTATCAAAGCTAAATACAAAAGCTCAAAGCTAAGCTTTAGGTGTAAGTGACATGAAGGGTTTTTAAAAAAGAAATGATTATTATGATTTCCTGCAGAAGAGATAGTTTGCACTGTTGATAATAGGGTTTTTATTGGATTTCAGTCTAAAGCTGAACTCGTTGAACATGTCTGGGCCATTCGAAACATCAATATACTCTGACCTTTTAAGAGGAACTCTTCAAAGTGTACAACCCCTTTGTGTAAGATTAAATCAGCAGCAGTGATGTAGCTTCAGAGGCTTTTTTAGCTTGATATGGACTCACCCATTCCCATCAAATCCATTGAAGCTGACACGGAGCTTAAACCATGACCATATATCCAATACTGTGCAACACTGAAAAAATACTTCTCTATTAAACTGTCTTTTGTAGCAGTAAAACAAGAGCAGCCATTGTGATGGGTACGTTGCAGAGATGGCATCATTAGAAACTTTCCAACAGCTGCATGCAATTGGGTGCCCAGATTCGTTCGAGTATTAAGACTCCTCTCCCGTCCTGCCCTGGAGGTCATGATCCCTGCTGGGGCGTGGCTTTATAGGTGCTGAGAGTTCCACAGCAAATCACAAGCAGATGATAGCAGCTACTTTAGCTCAAGAGACTTCAAAGCCAGACCCGAATCTATTCTCATCCCAACATTCACAGAAGGGTATTCTCAGTGGTTTCACTTTCCCATTCTAAAGCCCAGTGGTGTGGAGGCCACCCCACAGCTAAAGCAGGAGAAGACTTGGGATCAAATCCAAAGGCTGCTGAACGACGTGGGTTAGCATCGCTTCCTGGGATGCTGGTGCATGCAAAGCCTTTAGGGGAGCTGAGCTTTTATTTTCTCTTTTGAAAACAGGATTTTCTTCTGTTCTCCACCATATTGGGAAATCGACTGATTATCTGTCAAGCCTTTGAACCTAATAAAGAGGTTGAAATTCAGCAAGGCCAAAACAAACTGCAGTCACGTTCTGGTCATTAAGGTTTCTTAGCCTGTGGTGCACATGCTGCTACAATTTCAGCATGTCACTGACATCATGAGGTAATGTTTCAGTAACAGCTGCCAAGAGGGGATATATGGGTTACACACTTCGAAACAAATGGAAAAGAAAATTGCCAGCAGTATAAAATGGGTGGCTGATTTGCCATGACCCAACTTGAGTTCCCACCCAAGACAGATTTTATCCCCATGGTACCTTCCTAGGTGAACTCTCATGGCTAACGTTAAAACCTCACAGGATTTAAATGGTTTTAATAATAATGAATTAGGAAGACTGACTACAATCTTCTGATCTCATTAATCACATGACTGAGGGGATGAACTGAATCTATTCATAAATATTCAAATAAAAACAGTGCAACATGGAGCAAAAAATATCTCAGTAACTGCACAGACAGTTCTGGGAAATATACCTGTATTTAGAAACTGAGGCCTAGAAATTCAGGTGTTAATTAAAGAATTCTTCGTAGTCTTCAGGAGGTTAACTGTAAGTCTTTATTCACTACTATTTACACATGTACAACAAAGGGTACAAGCTAGGAGCTAGCTCCATGCTAAGGTCTTAACCCATCTCAGCTCAACACCACACTGACCTTTGGGCCATGCGCCATCTTACATCACTATGTGGGCAGCACTGTACCCAGTCCAACGTTAACCTTGTATGTGCCAGACCCTCATGCTACACCTCCTCCCACAAATATTTATCCAATGTGTATGGATTTACATTAGCTTACTTTATGTCTTACATTGTTATCAGTCTCACGCATTTACATTGTTGTTACCACATTATTGCTATTACTACATCACAGTATTAGCATTATTACAACATTTTCACTACCCCATCTCCCTCTTTCAAGCCCTTGAATTTACAGGTTCAGGCAGCCTTGAGGCCTTATAGCTCTTCCATATCTCATTCTCCATTCTATCAGAGGAATGGTAGGCTCTGTTGATTCAGGTTCTTTCTGTTGGCTTGGAGATTGGACTAGTATTGGGCTTTGCTTTCATTCTTTTCTTCCATTCTTTTGTGTTGAGCCGCACTTGGTCGGTTCAGCTGTTGCGTTGATCGGGGTGGTTGCTGCTACTCAAACTCGTTTCTTGCACATTGGATGGGCATTGCATTCATCTCCCTGTCACCTCTTTCATCATGTGGACCGTCTCGATGTATATGGACATTCACGTTTCAACAATGGAACCTTCATTTGCACTTGTTTCACAATTTTAGCCAATGTTTGATTACTTTCTTCTTTTCCGGTTGATGCCTGAGCTTACAAATCTTTTCATTCGGCTCAGCAACTGCTCTGGTAAGTTGAGTTGTTGCTGTCTCAGAGTTATCTGAGGAACTCTTATGTAAGTTTGACAATTTCACCTGGGCCTCCAGTTCTGTTAAGAATGTTTCTTCCCTGGTCACTGACTGCTGTTTAGGCTCTTTCAGTTCATTCATTAGATCCTCAATGTGTTTCTTAGAATTCTCCTTATCTGCTTTCAAAGTCTGGATTTGCTCTTCCATACTACGCATCTCGTCAATCATATTGTTCAGGTCGGATCGGAGTTCAACAATTTCAGCAGTTTTCTTCATTAATTCTGCATTCAAGCAACTGTTCTGATCTTTCAACAATTCCTTCTCCTGTCCCAAGCATTTCTCACTACCAGAGACAATGGATGCTTGAAGTTCATCAAGTTTGCATTGAATTTCAATCATCTTTGTTGAATTTGTTTGTTCAAGTTCATCATTTAAGCATTTCAGGTCCTCTTTCAAGTGTTCTTACATCCTGTGAGCAACATTCTGCTGTTCTCATCAGGTCTTGAGTGGGATTTTCTGAGCCCGCTGACAGCGGGTGTAATAGGTGGCGTGCACGGAAAACATGGCGGGACCCACTTCACGACGATGTGAAGGCAGGTCGCAATCTTCCACTCAGCCCACCGACAGCGGGCTGTGTTTCCCGCCATCGGTCAACGGGGAGCTAATTGTAATGCATCAGCATGTAACTTTTAGTTACCTCCCGCCAGGCTCTTGGAACCCCATCGTATCGTCCGTCCATGTCAGCAGGAAAGCACGCCGACGTGTTTCACAACAACACGCAGGCAACGTGCACTTGGCGGCCTTCACTTTGGGGAAACTGAGGAGACTGAGTAACAGCGTTCTCCACAGCTCACCCATTGTTTACAGGCCTCAGGAGCACGGGACGGTGGGGGGGGGGAATTGATGCCTGGCCCCACAGGTGGCTGCTGAGGGGTGGGGGAGTCCGCGGCGAAGTGCTGGCCAGCCACGGAGGCGATGGCTGGGGGAGGGGGTGTCAAGTGCAGCCCTGGCACTGCATCCCGCGTACAGGCAATCGAGGTGGGGGGGGAAGGGTAAGTGAGGGAAGTGGTCACGCATTAGGGGCATCTATATAAACTGACCATGCCTCAGCAACTAAGACAGATCAGGCGCAGCCACGGTGATATGATTGGGGTCGGGCTCCTAGCCTGCCCACCCAGGCAAGCAACGCAGAGGCACCAAAGGGCCACTAAGTGCTCCAGACCTTATCACCCCACCAACCTCCACACTCCCCCAGAACACAGACTTCGAGTCCTCCACCACTTTATTGGGCCGTGGGGCAGTTGGACTGCACACGTTGTACAATCTCCTCACCAACACTGGCCATGTAGCAGTCACTGCTGGAGGTGCTCACAGCCCCTTCCAATCTCAGCATCCCAGTTTGGACCAGTCTCCCCCATGTCGCAGGTTGACAGAGCAGCCATGCAGCGCACTCATGGCCATCCGAGGGGTGACCAGCACTCTCCGGAAAGCGGTAAGTGGCGGTCACACAGGACCAGGAAAGGTGCCAGTTACAGCCACGATAACCACGCCTCTCTCATTCCCTCTTTCATGCTGCAGGAGGACCACGTCAGGATCATGGATCCTGGTGACCTAGCTGTATGCTGATGGCCCACAGAGACTGTAGAAGACTCAGGAGAGAGTGACTGAGGCTCCTGGCCGTGCAAAGGCAGGAGCAGCAACCTCATGAAGAAGGGGCAGCAGGGGCTCCCACACACGCTGCCCAGGAGCGACAGTGAGCCGTGGCTGGTCAGTGCCTAGCGACACCCAGGGTCTATAGACTCCGCCTGACATTCCTGCAGATGACTGAGAACCAGTGTCGCCGACGACTGCGCATGTCTAGGGAGCTGGTGGCTCACATCTTCCACTTACTGTAGGACTTGGCGCCAAGAGGACATGGAAGGCATCCACTGCCAGTGGCTGTGAAAGTGACCATGGTGCTCAATTTCTATGCCAGTGGCTCCTTTCAGGGCTCCATAGGTGATCTCTGAGGGATTTCACAATCTGCCACCCACAAATGCATCCATGAGGTCACGGATGCCATCTTCTCCATGGAACACAACTTGGTGCATTTTGCCTGAGACCGGGACAGCCAGGATGCCAGGGCCATTGGATTCGCCCTGATCTCGGGATTCCCACAGGTGCAGGATGCGATTGACTGCACTCATGTGGCGCTCAGGTCTCCATTGCTGCACTCGGTGGACTGCATCAACCGCAAGGGCTTCCACTCACTGAATGTGCAGCTGGTATGTGACCACCAGAAACGCATCCTGCAGGTATACGCCCGGTTTCGAGGGAGTGTGCAAGGCGCCTACATCCTGAGTCACTCGCAGAGCCCTGCTTTCTTCCAGGGTCCACAGAGGACGTGGCTGATGACACCCGTGTGGCAGCCTCAGACTGCAGCAGAGCGACACTATAATGAGGCTCAAGCAGCAGCTCACAACTTGGTGAAGCAAACCACCGGGATGCTGAAGATGTGGTTCCGGTGCCTGGACCAGTCTGGTGGAGCCCTGCAATACAGTCCGCAGAGGGTGTCACACATCGTCGTTGTCTGCTGTGCCCTGTACAACCTGGCGCTGCAACAGGGAGAGGAGCTGGCTGAGGAGGAGATGGAGGAGCTGGAGGTCTCCTCCAATGAGAGGGATGCTGATGGGGATGAGGGTGACGGGGTCCTCGGTGGTGAGGATGACGGGGATGAGGCTCTCGCACTGGCTAGACGAGGCAGGCGCACTCAGGAGGCCTTCATAGCTGCCAGATTTGTGGAGGATGATGATGACATGCAGTGAGGTGTCCCCATAGATCCTCTCATCGCAGTTGTGAATGTTTGACTCCAGTCTGGCTTATCTCAGCGCCAGTACCCTCTGTGAGAATGCTCCTGTCATGGACATACAGTGGAGATCCTAATAGTCACTCGATCACAGGAGAATGATGACAACATGCAGTAAAGACACTCCATAGATCTTCACATAGCCTCTGAGAATGTCTGACTCCTGTCTGGCTGAGGGCAGCTCACTTATGCTCTGTGATCAGGACCATCTCAGAGACACAGCCATGAAACTTTAGATGCATCTGATGCTGTTTCTGCCTTCAGCACCTCAGCCCTTCAGGAGCTGGTGCACAGCATCACTGGTCACAGATGCTGGTGTGATGGGGGCCAGCCCCATCTTAAAGGTGCTGAGAGCTCACAGAGAGAATGAGAGAACTCTGTGGTGCCTGCCCTCCATATTCTGGCAGCAATGACCAGCACCGTTGAGGTGCAGGTATCAGTAATGTCTCCAGGGAGTGTGAGGCTGGACCATCACTTTGGCCTGAAGGCTGCACAGACACAGGGAAGAGGCCCTGGACTGAGACACCTGCCTTTATCTTGTGCAGAAAGGTTTCACATCTGAGTGACAAGAACACTGTTCATCAGAACAAGGAGCCATAGGCAGGGAGACATTCCTGGGAGTTTATTTACGACAGTGAACATTATGTACAAGTGATTAACACCCATGCCCAGGCTGTGCAACTAATTATCCTTAACTTTCCTAACCCTGCCACTACGTCTTGGTGCTCCCCAGACATCCACAGGTGGAGGCAGCCTGCTGACTGTGACACCCTGTCTGTGATGATTTTGGCGGGCATCCTCTGGAGGTCCGAGACCTGGAAGGCCCTGGCCTGCTTTCAGGGTCCTGCTGTGTGGCAGTGGCCCCCTCCTCGGCCTGTGGAGCTGGATCTGTGGAGGTCTCAGGAAGAGGGGATTCGGATGGGCCGGACACTCCCAGAGTCACCTGGGTGGATGGCCCCAGGGTGTGCACCTGCTGACCCTCCTCCCTATGGGTGCCCGAGGGCCTCTGGCTGACTCTGTGAACGGAAGCGGGAGCTGGAATGATATTGAGCTGACCAGCACTCCTCTCACATACACACTGTTGGACTATGGCATCAGCAATGGAGTTAAACTCGCGGAGCAATGCAGGAGTGACATCCTGGACCAAGGTCTCCATGGCGGCCGCCATCATACCAGTGTTGACCTCAGTGTGTTAAAATGCCAGTGCTCTCACCTCAGTCTGAAGGCGGACAGACTCCTCCATCGTGCCTTGCAATCTGAGGAGTGCAGCGGACATCCCTCCCTGATGTTCCCGAGCTTGCCTTTGCAACTCCAGCAACTGTGACATGACCGAGTCCAGACTCAGCAACATTCTGGCCAGAACTTTAATCTCCGGCATCCCTCCACCTGTCTGCGACCTTTCCCTCCTGTTGTGAGCCAGTTTGTCCTGCATGGATAGAGATGAGGAGAGTGTATCAGGACGCCTGCCGGGCCAGATGTTAAGTATGCCTGGTCTGTGTGGGTGGTGAGTGGTCCCATGGATATGATGAAGACAATGACAGTGTGTGTGAGAGTCAATGGTGATGTCCCTTGCACTGGCAGTGAGTGAGGGCCCTGTGGGTGTGTGATGGGTTTGTGAGTGTGTGAGTTGGGAGTGATGAAAAGAGTGACTTACCCTGGCAGAATGGAGGAGATCATTCATTCTTTTGTGGCACTGGTTGGCTGTCCTCTTCTGAAGGGCATTGGCACTGACCACCGCTGTCAACGCCTCCCAAGCCAGGGTGGTGACATTGCTATCCATCCTGCAGCCAGAGCAGGGGTAGAGCACATCCCGGTGGGCCTCCATGGCATCCAGCAGTCACTCGAGGGACCCGTCATTGAAGCGGGGGGGGGAGGCTGCGGTCTTTTTTCCTTTGCTGGCCGTGTCTCCCAGGCAGCGGTGGTGAGCTGGTGCCGATGAGCGTTTTGCTAGCAGCTGGTTTTAAAGATGACTTCTGGCGTGCTGCAACAGCGGGGTGATGGCGAGCGAGCGAATGAGAGCCCGCCCGCTATGGAAACAGGGTGTTTTGCGGGAGTGAATATATAATGAGGCGGGCTCGGGAAGATACGGTGTGAAAACCCGCCATTTTCATCAGCGGGTAGGACTCCATTTTACTCGCCTGCTCCCGCACTTCATGCAATTCTGGGAAAATTCAGTCCCTTAATTTTTCTCTTAACGGACTCATCATTTGTATGTGAACGCTGTTTTACACATGGTCAGTTTTTCCTTTTCCGAGTGTAATTCCGCAGATTATATAATTCCTCTGTGTTATCCTTAAGCTCATATTCTGTAATTGCACTTATGCCAGTTGTTTTTAAGACAACTCATGCTGTTTAGTGAGAACTTCAATTGCCATCCTATGTTCCTGATTTTCATCCCTTCACATTTCTCTTTGGAAGTGTAATGTTCTTCCAAAGTTCCTCCCAAATGGGTAACCATTATTTTCAGAGCTGTAGTCTCTTTCTGGCATCTCTTGGCTTCCTCCCGGAATATAGAACAATCCCGATTCTTCTCTGCCAACTGGTTCTTCAGTTCTTTCAAAGTGGCATTAAATTCATTTTGCTTCACTTCCTAATGTTCCAGAGAAACAAACTCTGACCTGAGGGATCCTTGTAGCATGTGAAGGTCCTCCAGCAAAGCTCAATTACTTCATCTTGAGTTTTCTAGTAATTTACCAGAGCCTCATTGAGTTTGTTCTGGCTGTTCTGCCATTCTGCCGCTCAAGTTAGTCTTAACTCCGTCATGTTGAAGAGTAATGCACTGTTTTTGAATTTGATCCTGAAGGACAATTAGCTGTACTTTCAACTGTTTACTTTCTTGTGTCTTCTCATTCTGTGTTTCAGTGTATTGCTTTGTCACTACCAATAGGTCTAACACAGCTTTTTCTGTCTTTTTCCAGGGGCATGTATTGGTTCCTCAATGAGTCTTTCAAGGTCTTTGAGTACCTTTCCTGCTGTTGTACCTCGCCAAACTTCTGGTTGAGTTTTCCCAAGTCCCGCTTCGATTTGCCAACCGTGGAATTAAGGGCCTCCAGGTGCCTTTGTCTCTGAAATTTGTTTAGATCGCAAACAGTTTGGTCCATTGAAGACTTTGGTTTATCGTGCGTTTTCAAAGGTATATACTCAGTTTTAATCTTGTGCTTCAAATCTTCCAGTTCAACTCTGATACCAGCATTTTCTAACTATACTTCTGCCTTTTCTTACTCTGCCTGCCGCAGGGCTGTTTCCTCATCATTCACTACCAGCTGCTGATACAGTTTTGCAAACACGTCATGGTCTTCAAAAAGGTATCAGAATGGCCCTCAAGTAAGTGAGCCTGGAGGCCAGGCCTGAAATTAGGCTGAAGCCCAGTAAAGGAACACGTTTCAGACTCAGAATCAGCAGCAATTGGGGAAGGGGGAGCTGGAATTGGTGGCGTGTTTTTATTAATCGCTCTGCCAAATGGAGCACTGCTGCTCCTCCAAGTTTCATATCCTGGTAAATAAACGTGAAAAGTATATCGTGTTGGTCACAGATGGTCCTTAGATTTAGTTTCCCTGATTATGCAGCTTGTGCTGGTAATGGCTGTCTCAGGGAAAACCAGTCTTGAAGTGGGGTCTCAAACACAGGTTCAACCCCTCATTTGAATATGCAAGAGGGTCCGATGTCTGCTCCAGGTGTGGATGAAGGGCAGCTTTTTAAAATCTTAATATGGCGGCTGGCGCACCTTTGACTAAAGTATGTGTGGGCATCCACCTGCTATACTGGGGGCTTAGTAGGCCAGTTCACGCCTGTAAAACAGGATTGCAAGGCTGAATGTATAGTTTTATTTAAAAAAAAGATGCAAGGGATATTTACCTCAGTAAATGCTCCTGTTAAAAACATTTAACAATATGAAAAAAAAAAGACCATAAACCCAATTTATAATTTCAGGCTCCAGTAAACACACAATTTCCTTGATGCACAAAATCCACTCTCTTTGACCACAGACGAGTGGTCTTAAATGCTGTCATACGTTAACCATTAGCAGCATAACTTACATAAGTTATAGGCATTTGACTTGTTCCTTGGACCCATTTGACCTTATAATGACCTCAGCACCATTCTTGATAACCTTAAACATAACCAAGGAAGAGGTTTTGAACAAAAGGCCAACCAAAGTTCAAGTTAAAAATCAGGCAAAAGTCATCTGAATAAAATAGAAAGGGTACAGACCCCAGCTGTGTCTTGTACACATCTTCATAAAACAAGATTCAAAATAAATAAATCAAATAATCCAATGTGGCCGCCCCACGTGCCCACTTAGCAACAGGTCAAAAATGTAATGAGAGAATTCTATGGCACTGTACAATAGACTTTCCAACAAATAAAGAAGTTGGTATTATTCACTCCACCTTAACATTATTGCCAATGTCCAGCACTCTGGCTGTGGGACTGCCGGGAATGGATAATCATCATTAAAACAATAATCCAGCACTGGGCCTCAGCATTTCATTTCATATCCAGGGACGCCCCACTAGCACAACTGCAACCAGCTCAGTAACATCAGGCCAGAGGCCATACACCTCAATGGCAGAAGCACTATTGGCTACACACCATTGCAAAGAGCAATCATTCTAAATTTGAATGTGGGTAAGTGCCAGCATTTAAACCAGTCTTAAATCCTTCACCCAGCACGCTCCCCCATCAAACACACCAAGGAGAAACTAAACCACAGAGATTGATTAAATAAAACTCCATCCTGCTGTTCATTCACGGAGCCAAAAATGGTATCCAGCAGAATCACAAACTGCCACACAATTACATAAAGCACTTCATCCATTCGCCAGCTGACATGTTATAATATACATTGTTGTATTTCTAAACATATTTACAGGGTATGTTTTCCTGAAAAATCCTTGTCATTCAGCTTTTATACAATGCAACAGTGGGGAGATGCTTTCTGGAGTAAGTGGTAATCTAGGCAATACTATTCGAGTGCTCTTGTATTTATTTGCATTCTCTATAAGAATTTATTTTTATTGGAAATTGTTGAAACCTAAAAGTGCTGAATGAAAACACAGGCCACTTTAGATTAAGACCTTATGATTTGCTGATTCTAATCACCTTTTGAAGTGGATTGAGCAGTTAAATGAAACCTGTTACTGCAAGGCTTCAGGTGGAATCGTCCCAGATTTGCACTAAGGGTGGTAGCGGACTGTCCACAAAGGCATGTTTTCACGCCATATCATTCCAAACCCACCCCATTACCTATACATTCCCAGGAAACAGGCTGTTTCCATGGCGGGCGGGCTCTCATTCGCCCGCCACTCCATCACCTCGCAGTGTCATCGCGCTGGGCGCCATGTTTATAGTCCTGCCGTGTGCACACTGCTCAGTGCTTCCAGCCCACAACTACTGCAGGGAAGATGTCCATGAAAGGCAAAAAGACAGCAGCTCCCAGGTTTAACGGTGTGTCACTGGAATGCCATTTGGACACCGTGGAGGCCCACTTACCCCTGCTATAGCCACAGGATGGGCAGCAGCATCACCTATCCAGCATGGCAGGTGGTTGCAGCGGTGGTCAGTGCCAATGCTGTACAGGAGAGGTTGGCCATCCAATGCAGATAGAGGATGAATGATCTCATCTATGCAGCCAGGTTATAGCAAACATCTCATCACTCTAAACTCACACACTCCAGCACATCACACATTCACTGGCATCTCACTCACTGCCAGCTCAAGGACATCACCGCCCATTCTCACACACACACCCTCACATGTCCATCTGGCCTCATCTCCTCTGGAGACTGCCTCCTCAGCCTTCACCGTCTTGAGGTCACTTGCACAGATCAATATGTGCCCCCCAACCCCTCCACACACCCTGGGATACCCTTCTGCCCCAGTACAGCTCTCATCCTGCAGCCTCTTCCCTGGCCTGAGGCCACTTCTCCCCCTCCCCCAAGCAAGACCTTGCCCTGCAGCCATTGAAAAGCCCCCCACATATGGCTGATCTGGTAGGTAGAGACCTGCCCGTGAGCCCCCCTAAAAGTGATGTGGTGCTGCCTGAGAAGCCTGGCGCTGATGACTGTGAGTGCTGATTGAAGTAAGGTAGGCAAACAAACCTTGAAGTCCCGAGTGAAGTGCAGCCCGCCGAGTGCACGCCTTATATAAGCTGTTGTGAAACACGTCGGCATGTTTTCTCGCCGATGTGGGTGGATGATCCAGTGGGCTGGCCTTATAATGATATGCTAATGTATTACAATGATGTTCCCCGGCGTCCAATGGTGGGAAACACAGCCCGCCATCAGCAGGCTGAGTGGACAATCACAAACTGGTTTCACGTCGTTGTGAAGCTGATCACACCATATTGTCCGCTCGCGCCATCGAACACGCTGGACAGCAGCAGGCACGGAACATCCTGGCCTTCAAGTCAAAAGGAGATGGGCAGTCTCAACCCATTGTGACTGCTAGTCTCATCATTGGGTAAGGATGTGAGGATTCAGGATTTAACCTTGGAGATTTCTATGACAGGATGTGAGTGGCAGGACCACTTTCGCGTCAGGAACCTGAGTTCCTAACGGGCGGACTTTGCCGACGTTCTTTCCCAGAGCACAGTCATTGCCCTTCGGCCACAATCAGTCAGGAGGGATGAGTGAGACGACACATCCATTCTGTCAAGGGAAGGATTCCTAATTAAATGTACCATACCATGGGTGACAAGGGCTCCCCACACTTGAATCTTTGAAGCTGTAGCAACCACAGGAATGTAGAGGAGACCTGGGAAAGCTGCTCCCTGAGGGTTTCACTCTTGCTTGAGGTCCTGCTGTAGACTCTGAGAGGCTGCAGTGAGGTCAGCTCTACCAAGAATGGGAGGAAGAGGACAACCTCTCTAACTAAACAGGCCTGGATGGAAGTGACTGATGAAGTCAGCAGCAGAAGTGTGGTCCCTCCAACCTGGAAATAATATGTCAAGAGCACCCAGGACTCAGGAGAACTGTAAAAGCGAGTGGCATAACACTTCCGGGTGCCAAGTCCTACATTCTGATTTTCCCAACATTCTCCTGCACACCACACCTCAGCTCAATACTCCTTGCAGCTCCACTCATTCCCCTCTCTCCAGGTACCTCACAGCCCCATCTGAACAGCCAACACTCACACTCACCCTCAGTCTATTGCCCCCCATGCCTCACAGTTACCCTCCACAAATAGTGTATTTCCTTCCTCTTCACACAAGCCATTACTAACACTCATACCTCTCAACTTTCTCTCCTTGCAGGAGAAGAAAGCACACAACATGGTGAGGGGCAGGGGCCTGGGGAGGTTGGGGGTACTATGTCGGCCATTGGCAATGCATGTCCACCTGCTCCACTGGGCAGGAGGCCTCGTTCCAGGAGGCTGCAGCTGTCAGCAGTGACCTGCCTTGAGAGACTGAGCCTCCTGGGGCACTGGTACTCAGACATATCAAGGGAGCTTATCCTCTGCCTGTGGACCTTGTGTTGGAGGGCTCACCTCCTTCCAGCTGGATCTTGGGTCCATCCTGTCTGCCTTGTGGAGGGGCATGTGGCTAAGGAGAAGGCAGTTCAGATGGAGCAGCCTTACTCACTTGCCTCCCATTGACTGGAATTTTTAATTGTAGCCAGCAAGGACACGTGCCTGAAAGCGATAGAATTTTTTTTATCTAGGATGCTTGATACCTGATTGACGTTTCATGGTCATTTTCATTGCCATTTCATTCTGGAACATGCTGAGGGCGGTAGAAGCGGAGGCAATGAATGACTTGAAAAGAAAATTGATGAGCACTTGAGGAAGTGAGGGAATAGGACTGACTGCTTTGCTCTACATAAAGCCAGCATGGACACGATGGATTGAATGGCCTTCTTCTCTGTCATAATGACTCTGAATCTACGCCAGCCTGACTGAGGAATGACATTTACTTAACAGGTTGAATCTAGTGGATGGAGGATCAGCAGGAGAAGGGATCCCTTAAGCCAAGTTGATTTCTAAGTGAGACCAGACTGTTAAACCTGGCCGTCCTCCCACTGCCGCCACTGGACAAATTGGCCACTCACTGGGCATTTTCCTGTCCGGGAGTTAAAATTATCTCCATCGCTACCTCAAGGAGCACCAATGATTGAGCACACTCTCCAGTGGTTTCGCACATGTCCTCTATCAACAAAGAACATGAACATGTTCCTCTATCTCTACTGCACCACCAGAGTTCACATACAAGCTCATGACCTGGCTATTTAGAATAGAGTAAAGGCTTTTCACCAAAGCAAATCTCTCCTCAACCAAAATACAAAGCAAATGCATTTTAAGATCTTCCCTCTGTTGCCGATACTCCAGCCACAGAGATCAAGTTACACTGAAAAAGTCAGGTCATTATTTTTAATATAAGTGAACGACAAATTCATTTTAAAACAGGCAAGTCGTGCCAGCAACAATACAATACAAACTGAACTCAAAAACTCAAACTCACACAAACGTTTTGGAAGATTTCTGCTTTGCACTTAATTGGATTTCATATTTGGTTCAACATCTATCCACATAATGCTGAGTGTCATAAGACACCAACTTGCCACAGGGATGCAAGGAGGGACGGCACCTCAAATAGAAATATCTCATGAGTGTGGTACAGACTATTCTCCTCATTTTCCAGCTCATGTGCCATGAAGACAATTGCTGAAGGAGCTTTTCCTGGCAATCAAACTGTGCTGTCAGACTAGAAAATACTTGATGTGGACACAATGCTCAGTGCAAAAGGTCTTGACAGCAATTTTAGCCCCATTTGAGAGGGACTGAGTTAGGGGTGAGGGAGGGTGGTGTGTTAGGTGTGGCAGTGGGATAAAGGAGTGGTCAGGTTCCAGTATGCTGTGGAGCTTAACTTCATTTTCTAAACAGGATTCACCATACAAAAGCCAGCCTAATTGGCAAACCTGCCTCCCGTCAGGTGGGGAGTGCTCAAGAGTGGCCTGGGCTACAGTAGCAGCTAAGGAACCTACTGTGAACATGGGGACGTGATCCAATTGCCAACTCTGGGAGAGTGTGGGCTGGGAGTTCTAATGCCCAACCCTGGAAGGAGGGGGTCTGAACATTTTGGATGCAGGGGAGGGGGTGGGCATTGATAGATCTTGGCAATGTCAAGGAAACAGGTAACCTTGGAGGGGCCAGTGATGGGGAGCACTTCTGCTCCTTGTGCCCACGAGCTGCACTGTAAGGGTACTTGCTTTTTTCCTGAAGTTGTCCTCAACTCTCTGGAGCTATTAGGTTCCTAATGCCCGGAAAATCCAGCTGTCTATGGTTAAACGTGGAAGACAGATTAAATCAGAGACCCCCATCCTTATAACATTAAAACAATTATAACATGCCTGACACTGTCCCACCTCCATTAAAGGTGAAGTGAGTGACTGTCCTTGACACCAAGGCAGCATTTGACCGAATGTGGCATCAAGGAGCCCTGACAAAACTGGAGTCAGTGGGAATCGGGAAAAACTCTCCACTAGTTGGAGTCACACTTAGCACAAAGGAAGATGGCTGTGGCTGTTGGAGGTCTATCATCTCAGCCCAATTCATCGCTGCAGGGGTTCCTCAGGGTAGTGCCCTCGGCCCAACCACCTTCAGCTGCTTCATTAATGACCTTCCCTCCAACATAAGGTTAGAAGTGGGGATTCTCACTGATGATTGCAGAGTGTTCATTTGCATTCACAACTCCACAAATATTGAAGCAGTCCGTGCCCATATACAGCAAGACCTGGACAACATTCAGACTTGGGCTGGTAAGTGGCAAGTAACATTCGCACCAGGCAAATGCCAGGCAATGACCATCTCCAACAAGAGAGAATCTAACCATTGCCCCTTGATATTCAATGGCAGTACCATTGCTAAATCCCCCACTATCAACATCCTGGGGGTCACCATTGACCAGAAACTGAACTGGACTGGTAATATAAATATTGTGGCTGCAAGAGCAGGTCAGAGGCTGGGAATTCTGTGTCCAGTAACTCACCTCCTGAATCCCCAAAGTCTGCCTGCCATCTACAAGGCACAAATCAGGAGTATGATGGAATGCTCTCCACTTGCCTCGATAAGTGCAGCTCCAACAACACTCAAGACACTCGACAGCATCTAGGACAAAGCATCCACTGATTGGCACCACCTCCACCACCTTAACATTTACTCTCTCCATCATAGGCTCACAGTGACACCATCTACAATGATGCAATGCAGCAATTCTCCTTCGACAGCACCTTCCACACTTCTGACTTCTATCACCTAGAAGGACAAGGGCAACAGATGCATGGATACACTACCACCTGCAAGTCCGCTCCAAGCCACACACCATCCTGACTTGGAACTATATCGCCAGGTCAAAATCCTGGAACTCCCTTCCGAACAATACAATGGGCCTTCCTACGCCATGTGGGCTCAAGCTCACCACTACCCTCTCAAGGGCAATTAGGCATGGCTATAAATTCTGGCCTTGCCAGCGATGCCCACATCCAACGAACGAATGAAAAAAAAACTGTAAGTGGGCAGATTGGTGGTGAGTTGGAGTCAGATTTAAACATTTTTTACATCTCACCCAAACCCAACCCACAACTTTTATTCCTTTGCCCTTCACCCCTCCCACACGAACACAACAACAAAACATCACTGCCTTCTTTATAAACACTGCACCTGCCTTTTTTTAGCAACATGACTGAATGAATGATGACATCAGGTGAAACCTGCATGTCTCTGTGTTGTCAAAGTAATCAATTAACATTGACAAGATGTCAAGATGCCTTTGATTTTAATAGCATGAAATCAAAATGCGTTCAGCAACTCAATACCAATGAATCTCAACATTCTTTTCCCTGACATGTGGACTACCTGAACATATTTGAAACATTTTGCAATTCCAGTTGGAAAGAGGAAGTTACCCTTTGTATGGAGTTGATGTAAGAGAAGTGTGATTCCTCTCTTTCTGATTACCCTTCTAACCTCAACACTGTATTTTACCCCAAAACGATGATCCAAACATCTGGTTTAAAAAAGTTCTCTTTTCCAACCTTGGGCTGTCCCCAGTGCTTTACAGTGAATTTTGAACTATAGTTGCAGTTGCAATACAGGGCGATACCACAATCAATTTGCACACAGAAAACTCACAGATAATGATGAGATAATCTCTGTTCTTGTCATGTTGGATGATGGATAAATATTGGCCAGGTCAATTCCTCTGCTCTTATACAACATAGTGCCACGGGATTTTCCGTTTCATCTCAGAGGACAGACAGGACCTCAATTTAACATTGCGTCCAAAAAACAACACACCCAAAAGTGCAGCACTCATGCCATACTGCACTAGAGTGTTAGCCTAGATCATGTGCTAAATCATCTGCTGTGAGATTTGAACCCACAGCCTTCCGGCTCAGAAACCTCCTCAAATATATTAACCAACCTGACTTGTGTTAGAGTTCAGCCCTTCACAGTTCTGGCCTCTAAATCAATGAAGCGTTGGCATCTAGACATGTCTGTCACTTATTTACTTCTCAGGCCTGTGCAAGAGGAAAGGGGTATAAATATAAAGCAGGATGTATTTCCTCAATGAGCTGTCTCCAGTTCTCTGGTTTTGATAGGTTGACTTTTACCCTACTAAGGAATGTTTTATTTCACTCAGCTTGTGATTTAATGAGCGTTAACCCTTTATCTTCCTTTCCGTATCTAGCAGTCAGTCTAGCCACTGGCCCCATTTTAAGGGCAATTGTAAAATAATCCTTACAGCATTTCTCCGACATGAAGAAGGACATGAGAGTTGAAGGTTAGAGATTTATTTTCTAGGGGGACCTAGAACATGCCCTCAGAAAGTTTTGGTTTTCCATTAGCTTGCTGTCTCCTGCAGTTCTGTCCTCTTGCCAACAAAAATTCTCCAGGAAGGAATAGAGATATTTTTGAATGTCAAAATAAATTATCTGACTTCAATAGTTGAAACAACAGATGATGTTGGATGATTTATTTGGATGTACTGAATGTCAAATTAATGTATGAAGTATCAGTTTTCTGTTATCACCAACAGCAATTTCAAGTCTACTTTGAACCCATCAAGAAGGCTTATTTTTTTCTACAAAAATAAAAACCATTGTGCACAATGCGGTTCCCAGAACCGTGTTTTCTGCACACAGATGTATCTGACTAATTGCCTCCAGCTTGGGCATGGCTGTTACATTCCGACTGGTTATTAATGTCACTCCTCATATTTGTGCTGATGTTGAGTGTTCTAATCTAGGTGGTGTGGGTATTTCCTTTCGTCACTCCACAGGAATAAAGGGACCTCAATCATTAGATACATAAACAAACTGGAAACAGCTAAGTTACAGAACCATAATCTGGAACTGCAACTCGCACAACATTTCACAGCAACGCATGGATCTAAAATCCTAAATGTGGCAATCTAGGTGTTGTTTCTTTAAATGAAGTAAAGTCTACCACCATTGCTACCTCACTATTTTCAAACTGTGCTGGTCCTTTGCCATTCTTAACAGGCTTGATGCTCAGTGTGTCTAGGGCTGCTTAACGCTAGGCTGCCATTATTTCGGGCCATAAGTCACTCTCAAAATAGTGCTAATGGTGCTCATTGTTATTTATGCACAAATGCCACAGCAGCTTCAGGTGAGGAGCAGATGCAAGATTGGTATTGTGGGGTGTTGGTTACATCCCAGTAGGTTTTACTGAAGTCTTCATAGCCTGAAGTAGGTTAACAGTAAGCCTTTATTAACTACTATAACTATTTACAAAGATATAGTAAAGGGTATAAACTAGGAGCTGTCTCCATGCTTGGGTATGCATGCAGCTTTGTCCAACACCATCCTGACCCCTAGGTGCAGGTCATGTGTTCTCCTACACCTATGTGTGGGCAGCACTATACTCAGTCCCACATTAACCCAATATGTGCCAGACCCTTATACTACATTGGAAGTGCAGAAGCTCCTGTCTGACACTCAGCAATCTGCTGTTAGCTACTTGGAAATGGTGCCCCACCCTCTGCTCACCATTGAAGACTGTGAAGCTGCTATATTTGTGCTGTGAATTTTCTGTATTTGTGCAGCAGATACAAGCTAAATTCACCACAGAAAGTTAAGTCATATCCATTTCAGTCCAAATGCCCTTTTAACAATGTGATGTGTCTTAGTTACTGTCAATCAACTTTTCTGGTACTGAAAATTACCATTACAAGTGTAGAGTCTCATTCCTTCAGGATTGAATTGTCGATGGAGATTAATTTTAAAAATGCTCTTTTCCTTTCTGTCTTTCATTCTCTATTTCTCTTTCTGCACCTGATTTGACATTGAATTCACCCACTCTAATTTACTCTTCCTTCTCAGCCTTACACTGGTAATCACACGGTTCACACTAGTTAAGGAGATACATAGTTGCTTGCCCTGATCTCTCAGGTCCCAGATGTCATGTAGAGGTTGCTGCACAGCTATCAGCACTTCCAGCAAAGTGCCATGCCAAAAAATTAAAATCCTAAACGTGCAAGGCAAGTCTACCTAACTGCAAACACATTAGGTTATTCCTACAGCCCATTTAGCCTAAAAGGCATAGATAAGATATGGTGTAAAGGGACATCACTTTTGTGTGTCTTGGGCAGCTCATACATATGTGGGTGCAGTGACTTGTGAGCACGAATCCTATCATATACACCACCAGGCATCTATGACTGGTTCTGCACAACACAAATTAGCCAAATGGTTGGGCAAGTTGTTACAACCAGTTTTCCACAAACACGATGAAGGATTCCTTCACATTTGTGAAGACCAAACAGGAGTGTTATATTGATAACAATGCTGTGTCCATGTGCTCGTTTTACATTGCTAGCCTAGTCACTAATGTATCACTCAAGGAAACCACAGACATTTGCACCACCTCACTATATCATGGCGATCTAGATGTGCTGCCATTGTCTGAATCTGTATTCATTAATCTTATGAATTTAGCGACCCACGCAGTTGAGTTCAGTTTTAACACCACCATGTATGCCCAAATAGATGGTGTTGCTATGGGATCCCCTCTCGGCCCAGCCCTCACCAACATCTTTCTTGGTTTCCACAAGAAACACGTCTTTGTTGGAATGATGCCCTGCATGTTTCTGATGTGTAGATGATATATTTGCTATATTTGAATCTGTGGTTGCATGTCAGAATTTCCTTACATAATAATGGGCTCCATCCTACACTCAAATTCACCTTTGAAATGGAACAGTCAAATCAGCTCCCTTTCCGTGACATGCAAATTGAGAAATCTGGCAGGGGTTTCTCTACTATTACACTGCAGTCCCACTTTTACTGGTCAATATATGTGTTGGGCTTCTACAGTTCCACGAGCTATAAGATTGCCTTTTTCGGCAACCTCATAAATAGGGCCTGATCCATTTCCTCACCATGGCAAACTTGATGCTGAAATAGGGTGCATCAATGCCATCGCATGATAATGACTACCCTGATCAGATCATTGCTCACTGGAATTATCACGCAAACTCATGAATGGGCCTAAGGCCACCATATACAAACCTGAGAAGTGGTCAGATTACTGCAGATTACCCTGTCTCAAAACTTTGAGCAACAGGTGAAGCTAGCTGTTTCACGCTGCTACTATGCAGTACCAACATGAGTGGTATTCACCACTAACAGGGCACTGCCGCCAAGCCAAAAGGATGTTCTGCCTACCATACAAATGAGTAATGTGGTATATGAATTTCAGTGCCAGTGTGATGCCAAGTATGTAGACCATATGTCCCAATGACTGGGGGATCCTATCAAACAGCATGTCCCTTTATCTGTTTGCATCAGGCTAAGTACTGACCATGTTCAAATAGCACATGTAAGCAAAACTCAGAACAGTGCCCGACATTGGATAACACTTGCTAAACAATCCTGATTGTGCTAAGAATTACACTGTCAACCAATTTAAGATTATCAGCCAGGCTCACAGTGTGGCTCACTTACGTGTGCTAGAAGCTGCATATATTCACACACAGGGCCCTGTGCTTTGCAAACAGAAAGACCATGTCCATGCATTGCACCCTTTTTCAACTAAACAAAAGCTTGGGGGACAGCCATTCCCTGGTTCATTCCCCGTGACAACACCTCTACCAATCAGAGTCCACTTGCCAACCAATCAGCAACCTCTTCTCAACCAGCATAAATTGATGTTCCCTTTTATATTTGGTATTCTTGCGAATCTGTCCTGATGAGTGCAAGCTAAAAGCTTCAAGACCGTATGCATATGTCTCTTTTTTCAGCAATACTCAAGTTCTGTATTACTAAGCCACTAAAATAATATTCGTTATGATGTAAGCACGCCAGCAAGGTATCATGTAAGGTTCAGAATCAAGACATCGATTGTATTTTGATCTTCACAGTAATTTCAGCCAATATTTGATTGTGACACAGGAAGAAAATTAGGATTCCTGGTTCTGTAGGACATAACCAGCAACACAGACTTGTTGGGCTCAAAAGGCTCTTTCTATTTAATTTATATATAATTCTATTCCTGAAGAAAGTAAAAAGGTTTCAAAAAGTCAAAAATCACCACTGGCCAACGTGTGGATATATAGTTAGACAAAAAAATTATTGAGAAAAGGGACAGAACACTCATGAATGACAGCATGTTCTCCAACGATCCAACAAAATCAATGTCCAATGAAACTGGTTTAAGATATCGACAACAACACAGGTAAAGATGAATAAAGCATTTGTTGCAAAAAAGCTCAAAATTGATAAATATCTACAGAGCTCAAAGTGGAGTGCAATGTAACGTCTTAAGGAAATGTATGAGGATATCAGATGAGGCTTCACTAATGTTAGTATAACCATAGAAGATATACCCATGGAATGAAGGATAGCGAATACAATCTTGACCTTCATATGATGGAGTGACACTCTCCAAGGCATAAACATAAGCTCATTCAACACCCATGTAAGAAAAATATCATAGGTTACTATCAATGTTCATCTGAGAAGCACAAGGCAATAAAGTCACTTTCATTCTACCAAAAAAATGTCATGCTGTCCAAATTCACACAGTCCTTTGAGAGAAATGCTACACTTTTAAGTTTTGACTCTAGATATTTTCCTCAGCTTCGGCACCTGAGAACAGGGGCGTAGGCAAATCTTCTCCCTCCATCGCCTGGAGTCTACTTTTTCCTGCCCAATACGTAGATAACTTGTAACAGACGGGTAAGCCGAAAATCCTCTTGATTTTGTTTTGGCTGCAAGTTATATTTTATGGCTTGAATCACCTTCCAGTTGACCATAAAAACACTTCACTAGGCCGTAGCTCAGGCGAAAGCCTGAAATTCCTCATTTTGTTAATTTAGTTTATTTGGTGGACTCCAAAAAAAAGAGTTAAACCCTGAAATTTATATTTAAAAAATGAGTAGACTGAAAAATAGCAATGACACGCTGCATGTTTAAGACAGAAACAGACTTGCTTTTCCCCCTGGGAACTAACATAATTCAGTCAGCTGCACTAAATTGTAATGTGAATAGGAACAGACACAAGAATCCTGCATATTAACTTTTACTTGCACATTTCTTTCTGACCATCTTTACAGTCTCTCTCTGACTGGCTTCAGGTTAACAAAACATTTAAGCGTGCATCTCAAACTCCATCTAAATATATACACAGCTATAAGATGCTTCTTTTGAATTAATGGCCGACGCCTTCACCAAAACACTTGGCCAGACCGATTGGAGTGGACATTCAACAGTAATTAAGTTAAGGTGTCACCACAGCCACAGTTACACTTTCACAAATATAGAGACATCATAATGCAAGCCATCTTGCATGTTGCTGGGCGAGGCATTGCTATGGGTAGAATTATCCCAACATTGCGCTAAGTGCGGTAGCGGGCGGGTAAAATGGAGTCCTACCCACCGACGAACATGGCTGGCTTTCGCGCCGTATCTTCCCGAGCCCGCCTCGTTATTTATTCACTCCTGGGAAACACGCCATTTCCAGAGTGAGCGGGCTCTCATTCGCCCGCTCGCCATCACCCCACTGTTGCATCACGCCGGCCACCATCTTTAAAAGACAGCCGGAAGCAAAGCGCTCATCGCCATCAGCTTCCCACCGCTGTCTGGGAGACACGGCCAGCAAAAGCAAAAAGACTGCAACCCCCTACTTCAACGACGGGTCCCTCGAGTGACTGCTGGATGCCGTGGAGACCCGCTGGAATGTGTTCTACCCTGGCGCTGGCAGCAGGAGGGGTAGCAATGTCACCAACCCGGCTTGGGAGGCGGTGGCAGCAGTGGTCAGTGCCAATGCCCTGCAGAGGAGGACAGCCACCCAGTGATGCAAAAGGATGAATGATCTCCTCTGTTCTGCCAGGGTAAGTCACTCTTCTCATCTCTCTCAACTCACACAGTCACAAACCCATCACACACCCACAGGGCCCTCACTCACTGCCAGTGCAAGGGACATCACCATTCACTCTTTCACATACACCATCATTGTCCTCATCCCGTCCACTCACCACCCACACAGGCCAGGCACACTTATCATCTGGCCCGGCAGGCATCCTGATACACTCTCCCCATCTCTATCCATGCAGGACAAACTGGCTCACAACAGGAGGGAGAGGTCACAGACAGGTGGAGGGATGCTGGAATTCAAAGTTCTGACAGAATTCGAAAACAGAGCCATCCAGTTGGCCGGCGATGACCGGGACCGGTCCTGTGCTGACGGTGAGGTCGGTGCTGCTCTACCAAGTGAGGGTCCAGCAGTGAAACATTCATCAGACAACCATGCTGTGAGTGATGTGTCCTGTTTCACAGGCCACTGCCAGGCACTAATTATCTCCTCTTGCTTTCACAGGCACATCTGCCAAACAGCCGACAGAGTCCATGACCCAGGGCCTCCAATCAAGCTCCGAAGAAACCTCTGAAGAGGAATCTGAAGGCACCCTCTCTGAAGACCCGTCACAGCATCACCCACACCCTCCACCAGCGCAGAGAAACACACCTCAGTGGGACCGAGCTTTAGAGTAGCCTCAGGATCACAATCTGGTGAGCACATCACACTGTCTGATCCACAGCAGGTGGAGGCAGGGACTTCCCAGATCCCTGGCAATTGGAGGGCTGCTCAGGGCAGAATGGTGCTGAGTCCGAGTCAGATGATGAGCTTCTGGACTCGGTCATGTCACAGTTGCTGGAGCTGCAAAGGCAAGCTCGGGAACATCAGGAAGGGATGTCCGTTGCACTCCTTAGATTGCAAGGCACAATGGAGGAGTTCGTCCATCTTCAGAATGAGGTAATAGTGCCAGCATTGTAACACACTGAGGTCAACACTGGCAGGATGGCGGCCACCATGGACACCTTGGTCCAGGACGTCACTCCTGCACTGCTGCACGGGCTCAACTCCATCGCTGATGCCATCGTTGGCCTTCAACAGTGTGTATGTGAGAGGGGTGCTGGGCAGCTCGATCTCACTCCAGCTTCCCCTTCTGCTCACAGAGTCAGCCAGGGGCCCTCGAACACCCATAGGGAGGAGGATCAGCAGGTGCACGCTCCGGGGCCATCCACCCAGGTGACTCTGGGAGCGACCGGCCATCCGAGTCCTATCTTCCAGTGACCTCCGCAGATCCAGGTTCACAGGCTGAGGAGGGAGTCACTGCCACACAGCAGGACCCTGAAAGCAGGCTGGGGCCTGAGGACACCCGCCAAAGTCATCACAGAAAGGGTGTTGCAGTCAGCAGGCTGCCTCCACCTCTGTTGTGGATGTCCGGGGAGCACCAAGACGTAGCTGCAGTTCGGTAAAAGTAGTTGCACAGCCTGGGCACGGGTGTTTATCACTTGTACATACTGTTCACTATTGTCAATAAACTCCCAAAAATGTCTCCCTGCCTATGGCTCCTTGTTCTGATGAGCAGTGTTCATGTCACTCAGATGTGAAACCTTTCTGTATAAAATAAAGGCAGGTGTCTCAGTCCAGAGCCTCTTCCCTGTGTCTGTGCAGCCTTCAGACCACAGAGATGGTCCAGCCTCAAACTCCCTGGAAATATTACTGATGCCTGCACCTCGGCAGTGCTGGTCATTGATGCCAGAATGTAGTGGGCAGGTGTCACAGAGTTCCCTCATTCTCTCTGTGTGCTCTCAGCACCTTTAAGGTGGGGCTGGCCCACATCACACCAGCATCTGTGACCAGTGATACTGTGCACCAGCTCCTGAAGGGCTGAGGTTCTGAAGGCAGAAACAGCATGAGGTGCTTCGAAAGTTTCATGGCTGCGTCTCTGAGATGGCCCTGATCGTGGAGCACAAGTGAGCTGCCCTCGGCCAGACAGGAGTCAGATATTCTCAGAGGCTATGTGAAGATCTATGGAGTGTCCTCACTGCATGATGTCATCATCCTCCTGCGATCGAGCGACTATTAGGGTCTCCACTGCATCTCCATGACAGGAGCATTCTCACAGAGGGTATTGGCGCTGAGATAAGCCAGGCTAGAGTCAAACATTCACAACTGCGATGAGAGGATCTATGGGGACACCTCACTGCATGTCGTCATCATCCTCCACAAACCTGGCAGCTATGAGGGTCTCCCGAGCGTGCCTGCCTTGTCTGGCCAGAGCGAGAGCCTCATCCCCGTCATCGTCACCACCGAGGACCCCCTCACCCTCATCCCCATCAGCGTCCTCCTCATTGGAGGAGATGTGCAGCTCCTCCATATCCTCCTCAGCCAGCTCCTCTCCCTGTTGCAGCGCCAGGTTGTAAAGGGCACAGCAGAGGTCGACGATGTGTGACACCCTCTGCGGACTGTATTGCAGGGCTCCACCAGACCGGTCCAGGCACTGGAACTGCATCTTCAGCATCCCGATGGTCTGCTCCATCAAGTTGTGAGCTGCTGCATGAGCCTCATTATAGCGTCGCTCTGCTTCTGAGGCCACCACACGGGTGTCATCAGCCACGGCCTCTGCGGGCATCCCTTGTCCCCAAGGAGCCAACCCTGCAGCCTCTGTGGACCCTGGAAGAAAGCAGGGATCCGCGAGTGACTCAGGATGTAGGCGCCTTGAACACTCCCTCGAAACCGGGCGTATACCTGCAGGATGCGTTTCTGGTGGTCGCATACCAGCTGCACATTCAGTGAGTGGAAGCCCTTGCGGTTGATGCAGTCCACCGAGTGCAGCGATGGAGACCTGAGCGCCACATGAGCGCAGTCAATCACACCCTGCACCTGTGGGAATCCCGAGATCAGGGCGAATCCAATGGCCCTGGCATCCTGGCTGTCCCGGTCCCGGGCGAAATGCACAAAGTTGTGTTCCATGGAGAAGATGGCATCCGTGACCTCATGGATGCAATTGTGGGTGGCGGATTGTGAAATCCCACAGAGGTCACCTGTGGAGCCCTGAAAGGAGCCACTGGCTTAGAAATTGAACGTCACTGGCACTGGATGCCCTCCATGTCCCCTTGGCACTAAGTCCTGCAGTAAGTGACCAATGTGAGCCACCAGCTCCCTAGATGTGCGCAGTCGTCGGCGACACTGGTTCTCAGTCATCTGCAGGAATGGTAGGCGGCGTCTATAGACCCTGGGTGTCACTAGGCGCTGACCAGCCACGGCTCACTGTCGCTCCTGGGCAGTGTGTGTGGAGCCCCTGCTGCCCCTTCTTCATGCGGTTGCTGCTCCTGCCTTTGCGCAGCCAGGAGCCTCAGTCGCTCTCTCCTCCGTCTTCTACTGTCTCTGTAGACTATCAGGCACACAGCTAGGTCACCAGGATCCACGATCCTGACATGGTCCTCCTGCAGCATGAAAGAGAGAGAGAGATGTGGCTATCGTAACTGTACCTGGCACCTTTCCTGGCCGTGTGTGACCGCCCCTTAATGCTTCCCAGGGAGAGCTGGTCACCCCTCAGATGGCCAGAGATGAGTGCGCTGCATGGCTGCCCTGTCAACCTGTGACAAGGGGAGACACTGATCCAAACCGGGATGCTGAGATTGGAAGGGGCTGTGAGCACCTCCAGCAGTGACTGCTACATGGCCAGCGGTGGTGAGGAGATTGTACAACGTGTGCAGACCAACTGCTCCACAGTCCAGCAAAGTGATGGAGGACTCGAAGTCTGTGCGTGGGGTGCGTATGGTATGAAGCGCTTGGTGGCCCTTTGGTGTCTGCGCGATGCTTGCATGGGCGGACAGGCTAGGAGCCCAACCCCAATCATATCACTGTGGCTGCGCCTGATCTGTCTCAGTTGCAGAGACATGGTCAGTTTATGCAGGTGTCCCCAATACATGGCCACTTCTCTCGCCCACCCTGTCCCCTGCCATGATTGCCTGTGCGCAGGTTGCAGTGCCAGGGCTGCACTTGACCACTCCCCCTCAGCAGTCACCTCTGAGGCTGGCCAGCACTTGTCCCCGAACAACAATCCTCCCACCCTCAGCAGTCACCTCCGGGCACTGCCACCCCTGAGGCCTGTAAACAATGGGTGAACTGTGGAGAACGCTGCTACTCACTCACCTCAGTTCCCCCAAAGTGAAGGTCACCAAGTGTACGTCACCTGTGTGCTATTGTGAAACACGTCGACATGCTTCCCCACCGACGTGCACGGACGATACCACAGGGTTCCAAGAGACTGGCCTTTTAATCATATGCTGATGTATTATAATTAGCTCCCCGCTGACCGATGGCGGGCTGAGCGGACGATCATGACCCGTCTTCACGCTGTCGCGAAGCAGGTCACGCCACATTTTACGCACATGTCACCTATCATGCCCGCCGCTAGCGGGCTTGGAAAGTTTTGCTCTCTGGCATTGAGTTTAACTGCCTACTCTCAACTGGACGTAGCCAGAGACAATTGACGTGAAAGAGGTGAAAGGGGGAGTGGTTGGGGCCAGGTGAGGCGGGAGGCTGGTGGAAGATGTATAGCACATTATTTGTCTTATCTCTTTTTTGTCATGAAGTCTCAGTGTCATAACTTCTTCAATAGGAAGCAGCGCTGGAGATATTGGTTTAGAATAACCAATAAAGGAATTGCCTTGTGTAAGTTTTACTCGGTCTGTCCATTTGGAATATCTGCAAACTGCAAAAAGCTACAGTGAGTGATAAGAAAGATGGTTCCCATATGGTTCCCGGTCGTTGACAGGGCCCTCAACCGTGTCCGGCCCATATCCCGCGCATCCTCCCTCACGCCTTCTCCTCCTTCCCAGAAACATGATAGGGTCCCCCTTGTCCTCACTTATCACCCCACCAGCCTCCACATTCAAAGGATCATTCTCAGCCATTTCCGCCAACTCCAGCATGATGCCACCACCAAACACATCTTCCCTTCACCCCCCCCGACGGCATTCCGTAGGGATCGTTCCCTCCGGGACACCCTGGTCCACTCCTCCATCACCCCCTACTCCTCAACCCCCACTTATGGCACCTCCCCATGCCCACGCAGAAGATGCAACACCTGCCCCTTCACTTCCTCTCTCCTCACCGTCCAAGGGCCCAAACACTCCTTTCAAGTGAAGCAGCATTTCACTTGCATTTCCCCTAACTTAGTCAACTGCATTCGTTGCTCCCAATGTGGTCTCCTCTACATTGGAGAGACCAAACGCAAACTGGGCGACCGTTTTGCGGAACATCTGCGGTCTGTCCGCAAGAAAGACCCAAACCTCCCTGTCGCTTGCCATTTTAACACTCCACCCTGTTCTCTTGCCCACATGTCTGTCCTTGGCTTGCTGCATTGTTCCAGTGAAGCCCAACGCAAACTGGAGGAACAGCACCTCATCTTCCGACTAGGCACTTTACAGCCTTCCGGGCTGAATATTGAATACAACAACTTTAGATCTTAAACTCCCCCTCCCCCCATCCCCACCCCGTTTCTCCCCCCCCACTTTTTTTTCAATAATTTATATAGATTCTTCTTTCCCCACCTATTTCCATTATTTTTAAATCTAAAACTAAAACCTTGTTAGCCTTTCCACCCCACCCCCACTAGAGCTGTACTTTGAATATCCTGTCCTCCATTCTTAATTAGCACTTTTCTCAGACAAAACACCTCTTTGACCCTTTTGTCTGTGACATCTTTTGATTATCTGCTCATCTCCACAATCACCACACCCTCAATGTCTCTCTCTCCCCCCACCACCCCCCTCCACCCCCACCACCTTAAACCAATTTATATTTCTCCCTTCTTCTAACTATGCTTCAGTTCTGCCGAAGGGCCATAAAGGCTCGAAACGTTAACTGATTTCTCCTCCGCCGATGCTGCCAGACCTGCTGAGTTTTTCCAGGTAATTGTGTTTTTGTTTTTGTTCCCATATTGTTGCATAACAATTCACCATCAACATTAGGAACTTCTAATTGGGGCATGTTCCATTCAGGCAATGTGTTTAGCTAAAAATCTCCAGCATTGAATGAACTCAACAATGACTGAATTTATACAATAGGTACAATGAATTTATCAGCATGCATGCTGAACTTACATTGTATCTGTGCTGAATTTACACAGTATCCACAATGAATTTACACAGTATCTGCACTGAGTTTATGCAGCATGTATACAATTTTGGTGCTGAATTTATACAGGATTCGCATTGAATTTATGCAGTATATGCACTGAATCAATAACTGTACAATAACTGTAATGAATTCTAGTTATACAGCATCAGAAATTGCATTATCCCATCTCCACGGAGAGGGGAGTACATGAAGATATTATCATAATACTAGGTAACATTAATTATGAACAGTCAAAAATGTCCAGTGTTACTACTTTGGGAACCAAATAGCATAGATACAAATAAGAGAAACATTCTTTAATGCAGCAGATTAAAAAAGGTGATCAGTATCAAGGGTGTGGATTTAAGCTTTTTGGTTGGAAATAAAGTCTCAGTATTTAACTTAAGTATGTTTAAGTAGCAGAATCAATTGCCATGCAAGTGTTTATTTTTAAATAAATATATAACAACTGTGGCACTATATCAGATTTGTCATGAGCTAAACTCGCTGCTTGAGATATTGATTTCAGAACAGTAATGTGGGTAGATATTGAGAAAAATAGAAAGAAATACCAGTTTAAAGAATGCAACACACATTACTGTTGTGACTACCAAATTAGAAAACGGTAAGAAGGTTTGAAATGTGACAGTCAAATCTTTTAAAAAGTTACCATCAAAAAGGCATTGAGAAAATTCTGGATAACTTGCTTACAAAAATTACAAAACAAAGTAAACTGCAATAAACTAGCAGTTTTGTTAATTAGATCTGGAACTAGGAGTCAAGATCACCTTGACTAAGTGCCACACAATAAACAACCATCCTATATGTTGGGGAAGTTGGATGAATGGTGTAGTCTTCAATTGTTCAAATGTTTTGTGTTTGATTATGTGAGTCTGTTTACTATTGATGCTCACTGTGCTTGATTAGTTAAGCCTGGGTGTCAAATCAGAGAAAAGTAAACAAAGCAAAAAGCTGGTTTCTGGAACCATGGGGGGGCATACATTTTAAAGCAATGTGAATAAATTCCTGTGACACACATACAAATTGGTGTGTCATCTCTGCAAGGCTCCGAGGTATAAAATATACAATGAACTGGCAATGAGGATGATGTTGAAATTTACCATCTCCAGCACCATTTCTTTCAACATTGGGAGATCCACCCATGCCATGGGGTTGATGGATTTCAGGGTTCAAGACCCACTTGCGCATTACAGGGATGGACAGTCTGGATGTTGCAGCAGTTTGCAAGAAGGCAATACTCATACATTGTCTCAGAGCGGAAGGACAGCCAGTATTCGAGCAGCTCACAGAAGGCATCTCTACATTTTATATGGCAGTAAATGCTCTCTAAAAATACTTCAGGCCAAAGAAAAGTATGATGATCAAACTACAGACATTCCAAAGATGCCAGGGAAATGGTGAGCCCATAAAACAATATGTGGCAACATTGCGGCAATTGGATTCTACATGTAAATTTGGCACACTAAGCAATGAACTAGTCCCTGATTAATTAATTAAAAATAATTCAACTCCATGAATTAAACGTCTCCTCATGGAGGGTGATGATTCAACCTTGGAAAAAGCCATGGGCCAGAATTTTGTATTGCAAGTTCAGGCATGTTCCCGAGCCGAACGCATGTAAAATAGTGCGAAAAGACATCAGGCATGCATCCCGACATCATTGCGCATGCGTGCAATATTGAGGTTGGTGCGCAGAAGTCAGAGCAGTACCCACCAACAATTAAACGGCCAATTACCGCCATTAAAAAGCCAATTGTCAGTGATTTTTACATTGCCCGTGTGATTTTTGCTCATCGCATGGGCAAAATGGGTGGACGGGTTTCACGTTTTTATCATTTCCTCATCCACAGGTGGGATAAAAGGTCCCCAGAGCAGCAGCACTTTCTCCACCCAAGTTGCCCTCCTGCCTCCCATGAACACCAGGTGCTGAGGCCATGACTGCACACCAGGGCACTTCTTGAACAGCTTCCAAGCAGATCCCTCAGCCTCCCCCACCACTCCTGGTAGCCTTCAGGGAGCTGCCTCTTCCGTTTTTGTACACCCCACTGGGTCCCCATTGGACCCGGCGCCTGACGCATTCCCGCACCCGCGCATGGAGAATGCATGCAGTAGTCATGTTTCATGCTGGGCACCCCTTAATTAGCCACCCAGCGTAAGATCGTATTCACAGCGTGATCTCGGCCGGGAGCGGGTTTTACATCCTCTTCCGGCCTCGCCAACCTCGGGCCCACCCCGAAGGTAACCTCCAGGCAATGAACTTGGCTGTCCAGATGGAATACGGTACATTTATTTCAGAAAGGTCACTCAGAAACGTACCTTCAGACTCAAGGTTGCAGACACAGCTTGCCAAAGCAGCTCAAGTGCAAGGGTTACGGACAAAAAGACCTCAGCAGTCTCATCAACATGTGCCCCATCACCTTCAAAATCGTGCCCCAATTGTAGAAATATTCGTTGATTCATAAAGCCATGTCCAGCTTGAGGGAAAAAGTGTAACTCATGTTTAAAGTGGAACCACTTTGCAACAGTGTCAAAGAAGAGGACTTCGTTGGTTCAACAGGTGGAGGAGTTTCCTTCTGAGAGTGAAGTACAACATGTATATACCATCACGAATGGTAAAGTACCAGGTCAGTTTAAAAATGCTCGGATGATATTGCAGTTAGCTCAGCGTCACTTCTCATCGATGTTGGTGTGAAAGTGTCTACACTGAGCGACAAACTCAAACGTTGGAAATTTTTGGAACTTCCTTTCCCTCCTGCAGCAAACTCTCTTGTGTCGCTTATGACGACTCAATTATTCCAGTTTTGGGAATGAGCACAATTCCAATACACTACAAAAACATCATCCTAGGCAGGTTCATGTTCCATGTAGCTACAGGCAGAAGCCTTATCAGGATAAGCCTTTTCGATATATAAACTTGAAGGCTCCACTGGAGCATGCGTTAACATGACTGATGAAGCAGTCTATACACAACAGTATCCTTCCTTATTTACCGAATTTGGGGAGATGAAGAGATACTATCATGCTCCTCATATTGACACGTCAATTCCCCAGTTTTGCAAATTTTGAGTTGGTTGCCGTTTGCAAGCCATGCTGAAGTGTCACGGGAGCTGAAATGACGAGTAGCAGGTGGGATCTTTGAGCAAGTCAACTCATCACCATAGATATCGAAACTAGTCATTGTACAACGCCAAAATGGTGAACTTAGAATAGCAAACTTAGACCATGGCCAAGATTTTACGCTCGCCTGGGCAAGCGTGGCGGTTGGGCCCGGGATTGGCCGGGAAGCGGCCCAACACGTGCGATCGGCCCCCGGCCGCGATTTCATTCTGGTTGGCCAATTAACAGCCAGCCAGCATGAAACACACACTGAGAAGCTGAGCGCTGCCGGAGTGGGGGTGGGAGAGGGTGAGCGCGGAAGTCTACACGTGCGCAGGAGAGTCCGCGCTGAAAGCTCCCTGAGGGCACAGAGCCGCCTCGGGGAGCTGAAGAATTGGAGAAACAAAAATAAAGATTTAAAAAGATGATACAAACATGTCCCCACATGTGACCCAGTCACATGAACAGGGACATGTTTAAAATGATGGTGAAAAATATTTAAAATATTATTTACCGTTCGAAACACACATCCCACCCCTGGATGAGGTTTTGCTAAAAATGTAAAGGTCGCCTGGCCTATTCGACCTCCTACGGGCAGCGAGAAATACACATTAATTAATTACTTAAGGGCCTTAATAGGCCTCTTAAACATCGGCAGGCACGCTACTGACACACACGCGCGCCTGCCGAATGAAAGATCATGAGAGTGTGCGATAATGTCGAGACGTTCACCCTACGTCATCGCGCATGATTTTATGCCCGATCGGGTCAGGCACTCGCCTGTCCAACAAACATAAAATCCTGCCCTATGTGTCGACCTCAAGATAGTCAAAGCAGCTAAAGTTCTAGATGAGTATCCACTTCCTATGAGCCAAGAACTATTGGTATTATTTCATGACTCCACAGTTTTCACAAAGCTTGTTATGCAACGGAGCTATATCCAGATGTCTCTAGAAGAGCAAAGTCGATATCTTACAGCTATTGGTACTCACAAAGATGTGTTTCAGTACTGCAGAATGCCCAATGGATTAAGTTCAGCATCTAGTGCGTTCCAGAGATCATTTCTCCAGTCTTGCCAGGCATCGAGTTGTGCTCAACCAATTGATGTTGTCAATGGAAGTGACAAAGTAGAATACGATCAACGGTTATCAGCGGTGCTCATTCAACTCACACAACACAATTTGACACTCAACAAAGACAAATGCGCATTCATGGCACCCAAAATTGACTTTCTAGGCTATAGGGTAACAATAGCCAGAGTAAAGCCTACATGCAGCAACGTCAAAGTAATTCTTGTGAAAGAGTTGGCACTATTCCTAGGCATTACCCACTTTTATCACAAATTCGTTCCTAAGCATGCAGAGATGGTGCTGCCTCCTCAGAAGCTACTGTGCAAAGATGTACAGTGGAAATGGACAATCACACCGCAAACAGCGTTTGACATGTTAAAGGCAAAAATAGTATCTGTGCAGTCCTCTTGCATTTCAACCCACAGGCAGAAACGTCTGTCCCAACAGATGCATCAGGAAACGGAATTGGAGCTGTACTCTCAGTACATTGATAGAAGCGAACAATCCATCGTATATGCATCACACTTATTGTTGGAAACTGAACGCAAATACTCTACTGGAGAGCAGCAAGCCCTAGCCTGAATTTACACTTGTCAACATTTGCACATATATCTCTACAGTGGGCATTTCACTCTCCACGCCGATCTCCAAGCACTGACTACTTTGTTAGCCATGTTGGGATCTGCTCATCGACCTCGACACATACAGATGGTCAGATCACCTTCATCAGTCTAACGTCAAGGAACTGGTTATCTGGCAGGTTTACACAACTGAGTAGCTGAGCCGTCATACTATCACAGACAGCGTTAGCAAAAGTGAAGGGATTTGTGACTTTGAAGGCTACATGCTAGCAGTAAGTTTGCACGTGACTAGGGATCTTGTTACATAGGAGGAGTTGAAGGCAGAATTGCGAGGGCTAAGAATCTGAATGGCCTTACGAAAGGGGGAGAATTTGTCCCATACTACAGAGTACATAATGAACTCACATTATTTGATGGAATTGCATTGCACGTGGAACTCAAGCAGTTATCCAAAAATGCTTTTCAAAAAAAGATTATTGTTTCATGGAATATGGGTGTCACTGACAAGGCCAGCACTTGTTGCCCATCCTTAATTGCTCTTGAACTGAATGGCTTGCTAGGCCATTTCAGAGGGCCATTAAGAGTCAACTGCATTGCTGTGGGTCTGGAGTCACATATAGGCCAGATAAGGATAGCAGATTTCACATTAGTGAACCAGATGGGTTTTTAACAACAATCATTTCATGGTCACCATTACTGAAACTAGCTTTCAATTCCAGATTGTTAATTGTATTTAAATTCTACCAGCTGCTGTGATGGGATTTGAACTCTTGCCTCCAGAATGTTAGCCTGGACCTCGGGATTGCTAGTCCAATGATATTACTACTATATCACCATCTCCCCCTACAGCAACTTATATTGCACCTTGCTCATAAAGAACATCTGGGTTATTAAGATGAAACAATGATCCTGTAAAGCAGCCTGGTGGCTAGCAACAGGTCACTGCAGAGAAGAATTCATTCGAAACCGCGTAGCTTGTATATGCAATGAAAAGTCTGTTAAGTTGTATCCTGCATCTCTACAATGGACCCCATGGCCAACAAACCATGGCAGCAGCTCCAA
Organism: Cetorhinus maximus; assembly: GCF_964194155.1. NCBI lineage: Eukaryota > Metazoa > Chordata > Chondrichthyes > Lamniformes > Cetorhinidae > Cetorhinus > Cetorhinus maximus. The sequence continues at coordinate 99,974,759 of NC_135895.1, forward strand.
ATAGATGTTTTTGCACAAGTGCAAGGAGTCCCTAAGAATCATTGTTTTTCACTTGTTGTTCATGATCTGCATTGCAAACGGCCAGAAATTACTACAACAAATTTCATAATCAGAAAGACACTGGCCAAACTTACGATAGCTCATTCTTAAGCCATCACTGGTATCCAGTGAGAATGTCAGGGCAAAAGCAGAAGAAATCTCAAAGCAACAAGCAAAAGTGTAATTTGACAAGTGAACCACAATTTGAAATTAGATATTGGGTTCACTTCAAGAGGCAAAATCACAACGCATCCTCTCTATCTGGACCAAAGCAGATCAACTAGTTACTTGGTACCAACGTTTATATGTTGGATGACAACAGTAAGTGGAATCCGAGATGCTTGACAGTGAGCAGACCAGGATATTTTGACGACAGTGATTATGAGGATACATTTCCTTTTCTTACGAGCAACTGTGACATTGGCCACCTGCTTAATTGAATTTGCATAGGAGCAATGGGAAAAGGAAGAGAAAAACTTTGTAGTTCACGGTGAGTATGCACATGAGTGTTCATGAAAATCTTGTGTTAGTAAGTTTCAAATATTTATTCATTTGCACCACTTTCCCCACATTCCTCATTCTTGCCCAGTGCATAGCAGCTCGGCATGAATTGACCAAGGTGCATGTGCAATGAGTGGATGTTTGGTTGCACGGCTGCTTTGTGTCAATGAGGGTGGGGGATGTGATAGTTATTTTGGTGCAGTGTGAGTGATTAATTGAACTTGAGAGGGATTAGGGCACCTCCGGCATTGTGAGCAGCAGGGTGATTGGCATTGGGAACTCCATCTTCATCCTCCTCTCCATTGGAGTCCTCATCAGATGAGGAATGCAAATCGGCTTGTTCCTCCTCTACCTCTAGTCCTCGTTGCTGCATTATTTTGGGCAGAACATGCCATACCACAATGATCACAGAGGGGCCTCTGGAGTTGTCTGTCAGGCACGTGAAATGCATCTTAAGGATGTTGATGACTTGCCTGATGACACATCTGGTAGCCATATGGCTGGCATTATAGCACTGTAGGCCTTCATTAGTGGATTTTCTCAGAGGTGTCAACCAAGTTTGTATGGGAGGGGGTATCCTTTTTTGCCAAGCAGTCACCCCTTAAAATGTGGTTCCAGCAGTAAACAGATTCAAGATGTTAGACTACTGCAGTACGAAAGCATCATGATAGCTCCTAAGGATGGCACAGCCCTGCAGGAATCTTTTCTTGTGGTGTCACACCAGCTGAACATTAATGAATGAAATCCATTGCTGTGGGTGAGTGCTCCAGGTTGATCTGGTTGTGCTTGGATTGCTATGTGTGCACAGCCCATGGAACCTGCACCTGTGAGAAGCCAGCCAAAGGTGTGATTCTGAGTGTACACTCATTCTGGCTATTGTCATCACAGAGGAAGTTTACATAAACTGTTTGCCAGGGCTGGGAGTTGTCATCATCTGCCTTATTGTGCGTTAATGTGCAATGAGCTGTGAGATGCTCAATATGTCTGCAGTAATGCTGTGGAAGGATGAGGGCAATGGTCACTGTCACAGCCACAGAAACAACCTGGTCCAGTTCTTCTAGTTCTTCTAGGTGTTCTTCTAGGAGGCTCCTGACATTGGCCACCATCTAACTTTACAATCTCAGAAACACCATTCTGAGTGGTCAAAGCTGAGTCTCTCTGTATAAACCCTGTTAACATGGGTGGTGTCTACTGCAACCTCAAACTCCTCTGTTGCTCTCCTCTCCGCAGCCACATACAGCTCTCTCTAGATCATACCCTTGCTGGTGATTGCCTTCCTCATTCAAAGTCCAATCAAAAGCAGCCGTTGAACCATTTATCCTGAAGGTGTGAACACCTTTAAAATCTATAAATAAACCTCTCACAATTTCTCTCACCAAACCATTTCATATCAGGAATCCTGACCTTTAACCCATGAACCTGCCCTTCAATCGCGCTGTTTTTTAACGCTGGGTTTCCCAAACACCAGGAACCCTGGGCAGGCAGTGTTAATTTCAAATTGAAGACCCTCATTTAAATATTATAATCACCAAGCTGCTTCTCCAGAATGGGTCTGTTGCATACACCCAAACCTGTTAATGTTAAACAGCAGGTAGGTGTTTCTGTGGGTGGGTTTAGATTTTTGTCCTGCGCCCATTCCACTCACTCCCGCCTGTCTTGGATGGGTTAAAATTACACCCCTCTCCCACCTTCATTATAAATGAACGTTGTCTGGCTGCAACAGAGAGACACAAGGAAGTTTATGACTCTGTTCCCAGAGCCCACTGGTAGTCACTGCTTCACAGGTTAACTAGGGACACAAGTGTTTGAATAGAATGAGCAGGAAAGGCTACAGCGCCTTCAGATGAAAATTACAAAGTAAACTCAAATTTATTGCTGTTTATCTGTTCTTTTGAAAAAATGTTCCTTTCAAGTTCTTTGGCTTCACTTGGATTTGATGCATTAGAATCGCTGCAAGGATAATGCTGATAACTGAATTAGATACACAACGCCAGAGGCTCTCCCTGGTGGGTTTTTTTTATTGCAGTGGCAGATTGCCTTTTCCCTCTGGTCCCACTTGTTGTCTGACTCCCTTTTCCTCTAATTCTTCAAACTATCTCAATGGATTATCATTTTATGCTGTCATGTCAATTCAGGCAATGGGATTAGCAACATGCTGAGCAACTCAAAAGCTGTCAGGCTGTGCTGAGGTAAATCAATCACATTGCAAGATTATTATTACAGATACAACACAGGCTGTTAAATTTCAGGAGATCAATACCCAATCTGTGACTGGCTAAAACAGCGCTGTGAGCCCACTGGTAGGCTCCATTCAATTAAGAGCTTCCCATTACAGACAATGAAAGTGTTGACAGTATCAATGACCTTTTATTGACTGACCATACCCTCCCATTGCTATAATCTCATCCAACCCTACAAACCAAGATTGCTACATTCCTCCAATCCTGGTCTGTTGCACAATCCCAATTTTAATCCCTCTACTGTTCATGGCCTTGCCTTCAGCCTTAAACCCCAAAATCTGGAATTCCCTCTCTAAACCTCTCACCCCCTTTCGGATGTAAAACCTTCCTCTTTGACCAAGGTTTTGGTCACCTGTCCGACTAGCTTTATGTGACTCGATGCCAATTTTTGTTTGATGATGCGCCTGTGAAGGGCCTTGGAATATTTTTGTTCTGCAAAATATGTTAAATAAATGCAACTTGTTGATGACAGTGGTCAATGAGTTTTGAAGCTCTGTAGAGTTGCTTTGCATCGAGTGAAAAGCAGCCTTTCAATCACGTGAGGTAAACAGCTTCACATAAGGGTAAAGAATCGCATGCTGGGGCTAGCTGGCATATAATATGAAGGAACAAGCTGCGTACATTGGTGGAGCTTGAGGAATTAGCTGAACTCAGCTGATGGAGGCTGAGATAAAACACAAGGACAGCTGGTATAAAATGTAGCCAACCAACTAAGTATATCTAAAGAGAGTACGTATTACGAGGCCAGGGTGAGTGTTAAACAATTTTAAGTCAAGGTTTGGATCGACAGGAGATGAAAAATTTGAATAGGTTGTATCAAAGTTAAAGTGAGCAATTAAATATGACATTATACTAGGAAAATACTGAGGGCCAAATCTTCCGGCCTCCGACAATCCAACATACAACTGAAGATGCGCATTGGGACCCTGTGGGAGTCCTGATGTGTGGGCCTATGTGGGAATTGCCCTGGAAGTTTAAACTTCCAACAAACAATTCTCCTGTTCTCCGGGACCCTGCATAAATACCTCCATTACTGAGTTAGAGTCGGAGATTTCGGACAGTTCCATGGTATTTACCTGGGTATTTACCCAGGAAATGTTAGATAGGTGAAAACCTAGTCTAACTCCTGGGTAAGTCCACAACCAACTCCTCAAACACCCCACTCTGACCACCGCACCCCTCCCCCCCGCCCCCCCTATCCCCAACCTGACTACTGCTGCGATATCGCTTTAGGAGAGAATATGCTAATGAGTAAGTAGCCAGGATGTAAACTATATGACCAGCAGAGTAGCATTCAGTTTAGTTAGCAGCATGTGGTGTGAAGGAATTGTGGCTGTACTTCAATGTTAACAATAGCTGTTGAATCTATACAGTAAATCTGCCTGCTGAGCAATCCTGTACTGCATCTTCAAAAAATCAAACCAGTGTTTAGTTTACTAGTCCTGTGAGAGTTTGGTAAGTTTGAACTAAGCAAACATAGAAATACAACAACTACTACCCCTGACCCAACTAAACAGCTGACACCCCGACTACCCCCATCAACTACACCGCACGGCACAACCACTCCCCTGACCCAATCACCCCTGACCTGACTACCCATCCCCCCGACCCAACTACCCATCGATCATCTAACCACCCAACAACCCCAACCTGAATACCCCCCTGACAACCAGACAACCCCCCTCGATATTCTGACTAGCTCCCGCCCTGATTATCCCCCCCAACCTCGCAACTATCCCTCCAACCCGACCTGACCAGACTACCTCCTTAATCTGGCCTAACTGCCCCTGCTGACCCAACACAACAAGCCCCTGACCTAACTATCTACTCACCCACCTACCCTCCAACCACCTACTACTCTACCCACCTCACCTAGCAACCATCCTCTTACCCACCCATTCACCCATTCACTAATATAGAAGGACTGGACAAGTGCCATAAAAAGGGGGCATGTTGTACCTTCCCGCAACTCTTCTCCACTCTGATGGAGTTCCCTAAGGGATGCTGCATTGCTCATTTCTGTGAAAGCTGGGATAGTTCAGGAAGAAACACACAGCTGCATTGAGTTGAGGGCATTTACAAATGCAGCAGCAGCAAGGGGAGACAGTGGTGTAGTGGTAGTGTCACTGGACCAGTAATCTGGAGGCCCAAGCTAATGACCAGGGGACACAAGTTCAAATCCCACCACAGCAGTGAGTGGAATTTAAATTCAATAAATAAAAGCTATCATCAATTGTTGTTAAAGACCCATCTGGTTCACTAATGCACCTTTAGGGAAGGAAATCTGCCACCCTTAACCAGTCTGGCCTACATGTGAAGCCACAGCAATGTGGTTGACTCTCAATTGCCCTGTGGAATGACCAAGCAAGCCACTCAGTTCATGGGCAATTAGGGAAGGGCATCATTGCCACTGATTGTAAGGCCTGGGCCCAACCAATTAGCTCAGCACAAGGAGAGCAGGGCTCAGTGACCTGGAGGATTGGTAAAAGATAGTCTCAGTTGCACACCAAACCAATCATGGTCATTTGCTCAGTCATAATATGTCAATTGTAGATAAATAAGCTGTCAGTAGCTGCCTTTTAAGAAAGGTATAAATATGTAATGAAAATCTGTGAGCATCAGAAACAACCTGGGCTGGTGAACTGTTCCCTGGTGGAGTGGCTAGACATATTGCTTGCTTGTATTACTTAAGTATGCTGTCCATTAAAATCCCTGTAAAGTTGGCCTTGAGTCCCAAACCTTAATTCATGGACTGTGAATTACTTTGCAACCAGTAATTAAGCTGCTCATTTAAAATCACTATTAACGTCCAAGCATAATTGTAAAGACCTTACCTTTATCTTTGTTATTAGATGAGAGGTTTCAGGATCATTAGCCATGCCTGCTTCCAAACTTAATTTCATCTCACACTAATGTGAAAAATAAACACGTCCATCTTCACGTTCCTATTGCCCATTTTAATGGGCGCATGGCTAATGGGAACGTTTCTTTAGAGAGAGCAGTTTGCTTAGGTGCCAATGAATTACCCCACACATTGTTCAAGGGTTGCAGGCAGGAGAAGTGCACACAATTCAATGTACTTTTTACTTTGTACTTTTTAAAAAAAAGTGAAAATAATGATCAAACGTTAGGAACAATGTTACTTTGTGTGACTGAGTCCATGAGGACATAACAGTGAAAGTCTGGCACTGCTCAGACTCTGTCAACAAGGAACTGTAAAAAAATCAATAAGATCAGCATTCTAAATGTTCCTGTATCATGGTGAAAATTGCCAGCCATTAAGTCATTCTGTATGAGCTATGTGCTGTAAACATTTTTGATAAAGCATGCAATTAAGTGTATGAACGAGTTAGCACTTGGCACTGAAGGTTTAACCTGTGGAATACTTTTTAATCCTTTCATAGGAATGAATGGATAAAGGGAGCATTTTAGTTATGATTGTTCCGATATAGTATATCCTTTCATGGGAATGAATGCATAAAGGGAACATTTTAGCTATGATTGTTCCCATACAGTGCACATATATTACGCTAAAGGAAACTGAGTTCTGAATTGTTGCTTCATTCTAAAGGTTGCATGCAAGGGGAAGTTTTCCATGCATCTAGTATCTCTCTGTCTCCATCACCTGTGCTCAATGAATGAGTAAAGTTTCCCTCAATCCATGGCAGGGAAGAGAGGCTTCACTATGCAGCCACCATGCATCTGGCCAGTGGTTTTAGTGCTTAAGACAAGGGAAGATTGTGAGGCACTGTAAAAGACATCTCTTGTAACAGTTTGGACCATACACCAATTCAGACAAATACAGTTCTCCTTTAAAGATCTGTATCCTCCTTCTTTGTATGAGATTAATAAAACTTTCATTATTGCACCAGGCTGGATTGACATTGAATGTTGAGCTGTTTATTCTGAAGATAAAGTCACTGATTACACGGGGCTTCTGAAGCTGCAAGCTGGGCTGAGTTGTGAACATTTGGCCAATGCAGAACCCTAGCAACAAATGCTGCAAGTACTGTTTCTAACAAATCACAATGCTTTTCATAGCATTGGAAGTTCTAACACATGGAAGAGCTATCACAGCACAACTGATGTAGTTAGCTGAACTTAGACCAAACTGACTTGTGAAAGGAACTGTTCTTATTTAAAGTGTCAGAGCCTTCATGGTGTTCTGCACACTAACTAATCCCTTTCACTAACTCTGATGGCAGCACTCACCACTCCCCACTGGAGCTCATATCCCAGCAAACATTTTAAGGTGGAAAGCGCAGAAATAATTGGTTGCAGTTTATAAATATCTCCTTTCATAACATTTAAAATCATGTGGCAATTCATTAGGGAGCAGGTGCATTTTAGCAATAGGCTTTTCAAACCACATCAGTTCATAGTTGAAATGGTCAGAGCCTTTTGGACGAGCTTGCTTCAATGAGTCAAACCGGCTGCAGAAGGCCAGCTCCATTGCATATGTTCATGTGTGTTGGAAGGAGATGTAATTGGTTATAACTATGAACACTGAAGAGTTGATTGGAACCCCTGCCTACCCAGCAGAAACAATTCAGGCACGTGGTCACACCACATTACTGCAACTCCCCTCCCCACACCAATATACCTCATGTTGGGTATGGGAGGGACTGCCCCAGGTAGGCAGGGACCTACTACAATAGAAAAATCATGCCTAATGACATTGCCAGCACCACAGCTCCATTTTAACAGGAAATTACAGGAGGCCTGTACGCTACCAAACCTACCAGGTTAAGGCAGCAGAGTAGCCAGGGGAGGTCAGGCTGAGTTATATTGTTTTTGTTTTTGTTAGAATTTCTTGTGGGCCAGGAGGAGCAAGAGCCCTTCTCCAGACTCAGTAAGGAATCCATGGCCCTCTTCACATCTGACTTTACTCCCCTCAGACCCACCACAAGCAACTCTTTGCAGACCCATTCTCCCAGCACTAATCTTATACAGGAGGACACAGCCTTGGATTCCTGGTGGTGTTAGCCTCCCACCCCTACTTACCATCTCCTGTGTCTTCCCTGCTGGCTTCAGCCTAGAGAGAGAGTGAGGCTAAACTTAAATAAGGCCTAGAAATTAAAATTGTCCGGACCTCTTATTGTGCCATCCGTAGGAGTTTCCCAACATGTAACCCCACCCTCCCCGAATATACCCAGAGTTAAAAATCGAGTCTTTAATTTTTGGTGACAGTGTGAATTAACCAATTAGGCTACACACTGTGAACTAAAGCTATACTACAATCTCCCATGATTGAAAGAACAAGTCAGTGAATACTGATACTGCTGATGGTATTAATGAAGCAAGTCTATTCTGAAATGGATGCTGGACTATCGAAATGAAAGGTAGAGTAACGGCAAATAAAACCACAGGGAGCCTGCATGAGATAATGGACTGAGCACAACGGAGATAATGATTGGAGTTCTCAAGTCAGGAATGTAAGTTGTCCAAGTAAAAGGCCACAGAGAATGACAACCTGCGTCTTGTAGTTTTTACCTGGTCTGTTGTCACAAAACAGACATCAGAAATAAAACACTGGACATATTAAAATTTGTTTCTTTTAGAGACTGCTCGTTGAGGAAAAGCTCAATGGAATTGAAAAACTCAACCGCGCTGATTTTCAGAAGGAAATGGGAACCGACCGGCTGTCAGTATAGAACCGTGTTACCGGCTGTCAGTGTAGAACCGTGTTACCGGCTGTCAGTGTAGAACCGTGTTACCGGCTGTCAGTATGGAACCGTGTTACCGGCTGTCAGTATGGAACCGTGTTACCGGCTGTCAGTGTGGAACCGTGTTACCGGCTGTCGGTATAGAACCATGTTACCGGCTGTCAGTATGGAACCGTGTTACCGGCTGTCGGTATAGAACCGTGTTACCGGCTGTCAGTGTGGAACCGTGTTACCGGCTGTCAGTATAGAACCGTGTTACCGGCTGTCAGTGTGGAACCGTGTTACCGGCTGTCAGTGTGGAACCGTGTTACCGGCTGTCGGTATGGAACCGTGTTACCGGCTGTCGGTATAGAACCGTGTTACCGGCTGTCAGTGTAGAACCGTGTTACCGGCTGTCGGTGTAGAACCGTGTTACCGGCTGTCGGTGTAGAGCCGTGTTACCGGCTGTCGGTATCGAACCGTGTTACCGGCTGTCGGTATAGAACCGTGTTACCGGCTGTCGGTATAGAACCGCGTTACCGGCTGTCGGTCTAGAACCGTGTTACCGGCTGTCAGTGTGGAACCGTGTTACCGGCTGTCAGTGTAGAACCGTGTTACCGGCTGTCAGTATGGAACCGTGTTACCGGCTGTCAGTGTGGAACCGTGTTACCGGCTGTCAGTGTGGAACCGTGTTACCGGCTGTCAGTGTAGAACCGTGTTACCGGCTGTCAGTATGGAACCGTGTTACCGGCTGTCGGTATGGAACCGTGTTACCGGCTGTCGGTGTAGAACCGTGTTACCGGCTGTCAGTATAGAACCGTGTTACCGGCTGTCAGTGTAGAACCGTGTTACCGGCTGTCGGTGTAGAACCGTGTTACCGGCTGTCGGTGTAGAACCGTGTTACCGGCTGTCAGTATGGAACCGTGTTACCGGCTGTCAGTATGGAACCGTGTTACCGGCTGTCAGTGTAGAACCGTGTTACCGGCTGTCAGTATGGGACTTTGTTACTTCCACTAGAGGGAGCTCCTGACTCAGGCAAGAGGAGTTCAAACTGGTTTTGATTTCTTTTCATGTAATCAAATCTATGCCAATGAAATGTTGTCTCTCCACACGCAGAGTTACCTGGTAGAAATAGGGCAAGACATCAACATTTTACAAAAGCAAACATGCTCATGATAGCGGCTTCCCAATTGAAGTTGCGGCCGTTATTCTGCTTCAGGACCAAATATAAACATTAAGAAACAACCATATGCATTTATATGGTGCCTCTTACTAAGAAAATAGGTAACATGCCATTTGGCAGGAGTGTAATCAGACAAAAATAGAGACAAAGAAGGGGATATTATGGGGAGTGACAAAAAGCTTGTAGAAACAGGTAGGGTGGAAGGAGTTTTTTAAAATTCATTCATGGAATGTGGGCATTGTTGGCTTGGCCACCGTTTATAGCCCATACCTAATTGCCCTTAAGAAGGCGGTGGTGAGCCACCTTCTTGAACCGCTGCAGTCCATGCAGTGTAGGCACACCAACAGTGCTATTAGGGAGGGGGTTCCAGGATTTTGACCCAGTGACACAGCCGATGGTAAATGCTGAGCTGTTCAAATCCCACAGGAAAACTTGAAACAACTGTCATAAACAATTTTGCAATTTGTAGGTTTCGAGATGCAGGCGTTGAATTGAGTAATAATAAGACCACTGAGTCTCAAGAGATTTTTATAAAACTAAATTAAACATTTATTAATACAAGAAAGATTGTAAACACATACATATGTCTGCAAAATTACTACCATAATAACTACATAAAATCCCCTAATTAATCTGCCTCCTATTTACACCTCCATTAAGGCAACAGTAAAATACATAGATTTAAACAGACACCTAGCAAAGCACACTCTGGACAGTCACATTCAAATTGAGTTTCTTTGGGCTCTGGGTCTTTGCAGACAGCGGTCTAAGGCTTACAGGCTGGAGGCTTTAGATCTTAGAATCCCTCTCCTTTTTACCGACAGCCTTCTCTTCATTTATACATATTTTCCTCTTTGAATGCAAATTTTCATTGAGTCGCTATGCCTTTTGAACCTTACCTCTTCTAGTAATAAGACCATTTCATAAAACCCACTTTATTAGTAATCCTTTGGGAAAATAAACAAACACACTGGGCGCAATTTTCCCAAATTTGCACTAAGTGAGGTAACAGGCAGGCAAAATGGCGTCTTACCCACCAAGGGTGATGGCGCGTTTTCACCCTGTATCATCCCAAACCCGCCACCTTATTTATGCATTCCCGGGAAACACACCATTTCCATGGCAGGCGGGCTCTCATTCGCCCTCCGGCCATCAACCCATCTTTGTATCACTCCGGCCGCCATGTTTAAAAGGCAGCTGTCAGCACAGCGCTCACCAACACTGCCCGGGAGACATGGCCGGCAAAGGTAAAAGGACCGAAGCCCCCCCCACCGGTTTAACGATAGGCTCCTTGATCGACTGCTGGATGCTGTGGAGCCTCGCTGGGATGTCCTGTAACCCTGCTCTGGCTACAGGATGGGCAGCAGCGTGGCCAATCCAGCTTGAGAGGCAGTGGCAGCAGTGGTCAGCGCCAACACCTCTCAGAAGAGGACAGCCACCCAGTGCCACAAGTGGATGAATGATCTCTGTTCGGCCAGGGTAAGTCACTCTTTTCATCACTCCCAACTCACACACTCACAAACCCATCACACACCCTCACTCACTGCCCTCACTCACTGCCAGGGACATCACCATTCACCCTTTCACACACCCGTCATTGTCCTCATCCTGTCCATGGAACCACTCAACACCCACACAGGCCAGGCACACTTATCATCTGGTCTGGCAGGCAACCTGTTAATACATTCTCCATCTCTATCCATGCAGGTCAAGCTGGCACACAACAAAAGAGAGAGAGGTCACAGACTGGTGGCAGAATGCCCGAAATTAATTTTGAAAACAGAGCCATCCAGCTGGCCGGCGATGACTGGGACCGGTCCTGTGCTGACAGTGAGGTCGGTGCTGTTCTACCAAGTGAGGGTCCAGCAGTGCAACATCCATCAGACAATCCTGCTGTGAGTGATGTGTCCTGTTTCACAGGCCACTGCCAGGCACTAATTATCTCCCCTTGCTTTCGCAGGCACATCTGCCAAACATCCGACAGAGTCCATGACCCAGGGCCTCCAATCAAGCCCCGAACAAAACCTCTGAAGAGGAATCTGAAGGCACTCTCCTCGAAATTCTCCACAGCGCTCACCCACACCCTCCACCTGCGCAGAGACACACACCTCGGCGGGACCGAGCTTTAGAGTAGCCTCGGGATCACAATCTGGTGAGCACATCGCACTGTCTGATCCACAGCGGGCGATAGCAGGGACTTCCCAGGTCCCCGGCACTTGGAGGGCTGCTGGAGGCCAAAACAGTGCTGAGTCTGAGACAGATGACGAGCCTCTGCACTTGGTCATGTCACAGTTGCTAGAGCTGCAAAGTCAAACTCGGGAACATCAGGAAGGGATGTCCGCTGCACTGCTCAGATTGCAAGGCACAATGGAGGAGTCCGTCCATCTTCAGGCTGAGGTGATAGCGCCAGCATGCCAACGCACCGAGGTCAGCACTGGTAGGGTGATGGCTGCCATGGAGACCTTGGTCCAAAACATTGCTCCTTCATTGCTGCGTGGGCTTAACTCCATCACTGATGCCATATTTGGCCTCCAACAGTGTGTACGCAAGGTGGGTGCGGGGTAGCTCGGTCTCACTCCAGCTACTCCTTCCCCTCATGGAGTCAGCCAGGGGACTTTGGACACCCATAGTGGGGAGGATCAGGAGGTGCACACCCTGGGCCCATCCATCCAGGTGACTGAGAGTGTCCGGCCCATCCGACCCCCTTCTCCCTGTGACCTCCAGCTCCACAGGCTGAGGAGGGGGCCACTGCCACACAGCAGGACCCTGAAAGCAGGCCGAGACCCTCCAAGTCTCGGCCCTCCTGAGGACGCCTGCCAAGGTCATCACAGACAGGGCGCCATAGTCAGCAGGCTGCCTCCACCTTGGCTGTGGATGTCCGGTGAGCACCAAGATGTAGTGGCAGGGTTAGGAAAGTTAAGGAGAATTAGTTGCACAGCCTGAGCACGGGTGTTAATCACTTGTACATATTGTTTGCTATTGTAAATAAACTCCCAGGAATGTCTCCCTGCCTATGGTTCCTTGTTCTGATGAGCTGTGTTCTTGTTACTCAGATGTGAAACCTTTCTGCACAAGATAAAGGCAGGTGTCTCAGTCCAGGGCCTCTTCCCTGTGTCTGTGCAGCCTTCAGACCAAAGTGATGGTCCAGCCTCACACTCCCTGGACACATTACTGATGCCTGCACCTCGGCGGTGCTGGTCATTGCTGTCAGAATGTCGTGGGCAGGTACCACAGAGTTCTCTCATTCTCTCTGTGTGCTCTCAGCACCTTTAAGGTGGGGCTGGCCCCCATCTCATCAGCATCTGTGACCAGTGACGCTGTGCTCCATCTCCCGAAGGGCTCAGGTGCTGAAGGTGGACACAACATCAGAACTTTTAAAGTTTCTTGGCAACATCTCTATGATATGACCCTGATCACAGAGCACAAGTGAGCTGCCCTCGGCCAGACAGGAGTCAGACATTCTCAGAGGCCATGTGAAGATCTATGGAGTGTCCTCACTGCATGTTGTCATCATTCTCCTGCAATCGAGCGACTATTGGGGCTTCCACTGCATCTCCATGACAGGAGCATTCTCACAGAGAGTATTTGTGCTGCCATAAGTCAGACTGGAGTCAAACGTTCACAACTGTGATTTGAGGATCGACGAGGCCACCTCACTGCATGTCATCATCATCCTCCACAAGTCTAGCGGCTATGAGGGCCTCCTGGGCACGCCTGCCTCATCTAGCTAGTGCGAGGGCCTCATCCCTGTCATCATTGACTCCGAGGACCCTCTCACCCTCATCCCCATCAGTGTCCTCCTCACCGGAGGAGAGGTGCAGCTCCTCCATCTCCTCCTCAGCCAACTCTAGGGAGTATGGGGGAGGCAATGGTGTAGTGGCATTGACTAGTAATCCAGATACCCAGGGTAATGTTCTGGGGACCTGGGTTCAAATCCCACCATGGCAGATGGTGAAATTTGAATTCAATAAAAATCTGGAATTCAAAGTCTAATGATGACCATGAAACCATTGTCATTTGTAAAAAACCAACTGGTTTGCTAATGTCTTTTATGGAAGAAAATCAGCTGGCATTGTCTGGCCGACATGTGGCTCCAGACCCACAGCAATGTGGTTGACTCTTGAGAAATGCCCTCTGAACAAGGGCAATAAGCGCTGGCCTAGCCAGCGATGCCTTTATCCCATGAATGAATAAAAAAAATATCGTCTCCATGTTGGAGAGTCAGCACCAGGTTGTAAAGGAAAAATGACGATGCATGACACCCTCTGCGGACTGTATTCCAGGGCTCCACCAGACCGGTCCAGGCACCGGAACCTCATCTTCAGCATCCCGATGGTCTGCTCCACCAAGTTGCGAGTTGCAGCATGAGCCTCAATGTAGCGTCGCTCTGCTGCAGTCTAAGGCTGCCACACGGGTGTCATTTGCCCTTGTCCCTGAGGAACCATACCTTCAGCTTCTGTGGACCCTGGAAGACTCCAGGAGTCTGTGACAGACTGAGGATGTAGGCGTCATGCAACCGTGCACATACCTGCAGGATGTGTTTCTGGTGGTCACATACCAGCTGCACATTCAGTGAGTGGAATCTCTTGCAGTAAGTCCATCGTGTGTAGCGATGGAGACCTGAGCGCCACATGAGTGCAGTCAATCACATCCTGCACCTGTGGGAATCCCGAGATCAGGGCAAATCCGACGGCCCTGACATCCTGGCTGTCCCGGTCTCAGGCAAAATGCACAAAGTTGTGTTCCATGGAAAAGATGGCACCCGTGACCTCATAGATGCATTTGTGGGCAGTGACTTGTGAAATCCCACAGAAGTCACCTGTGGAGCCCTGAAAGGAGCCACTGGCATAGAAATTGAGCATCACAGTCACTTTCACAGCCACTGGCAGTGGATGCCCTCCACGTCTCCTTGGCGCCAAGTCCTGCAGTAAGTGGCAGATGTGACCCACCAGCTCCCTAGACATGCGCAGTCGTCGGCGACACTGGTTCTCAGTCATCTGCAGGAATGGCAGGCGGAGTCTATAGACCCTGGGTGTCACTAGGCGCTGACCAGCCATGGCTCACTGTCACTCCTGGGCAGGGTATGCAGGAGCCCCTGCTGCCCCTTCTTCATGAGGTTGCTGCTCCTGCCTTTGCACAGCCAGGAGCCTCAGTCACTCTCTCCTCCGTCTTCTCCGCTCTCTGTGGGCCATCAGGGATACAGCTAGGTCACCAGGATCCATGATCCTGATGTGGTCCTCCTGCAGCATGAAAGAGAGAGAGACGTGGTTATCATGGCTGCACTTAGCACCTTTCCTTACCCTGTGTGACCACCTCTTAGTGCTTCCCGGAGAGTGCTGGTCACCCCTCGGATGGCCAGAGATGAGTGCGCTGCATGGCTGCCCTGTCAACCTGCGACATGGGGGAAACTGGTCCTAACTGGGATGCTGAGATTGCAATGGGGCTGTGAGAACCTCCAGCAGTGACTGCTACATGGCCAGCGTTGGAGGAGATTGTACAACGTGTGCAGTCCAACTGCTCCACAGTCCAGTAAAGTGGTCACGGACTCACAGTCTGTGCCAGTGGGAGAGGTTAGGAGGGAGTGGGGGGAGTAAGATCTGGAGCATTTGGTGGCACTTTGGTGTCTCCGCGATGCTTACATGGGTGGGCAGGCTAGGAGCCCGACACCAATCATATCACCGTGGCTGTGCCTGATCTGTCTCAGTTGCAGAGGAATGGTCAGTTTATACAGGGGTCACTAATGTCCCTCGCCCACCCTGCCCCCCCACCTCGATTTCTTGTGCGAGGGATCCAACACCAGGGCAGCAGTTGCCCCCCTCATCCCCTTGACAACAGCAACAGTCACCTCCAAGGCTGGGCGGCAATTCACCATGCCCCCTGGTGCTCCTGAAGCCTGCAAAGCACCAGGCGACCCTGGTAAGCTCTGAGGAACAATACTGATCACTGACCTCAAGTTTCCCCAAAGTGAAGGCCGCCAAGTGCACATCGCCGGTTTGCTGTTGTGAAACACGCCAGCGTGCTTTCCTGCCGGTGTAGACGGACGATCCGGCGGGGTTCCAAGAGCCTGGCGGGATGGCCTTTTAATGATATGCTGATGTATTACAATGAGCTCCCTGATGCCCGTTGGTGGGAAACACGGCCTGCAGTTGGCGGGCTGAGCGGGCGATCGGGGCCTGCCTTCCCGCCGGTGTGAAACAGGTCGCACCATATTGTCCACGGGCATAGAAAACTCCGCCCACTGTCTCTGAGCTTCACCTGGTTGGGTGTAATATTTCACTCCCTCTCTTTGAATCCAAGCTACACTAGTTTGTTTAAAGAAAAAATGCAAATTTCTCCCATGTTTACCCAATTAACATTTCAAACCTACTTCTCTTCTATACATCAAAGCATCTAGACCAGCTGGCTTTAATCTAATTAAGACACACACACACACACACACACATAGACACAGACACTAAACTCTATTTTAAAATAATTTCCAATAACATTATAGATATTATTACATCTTCTTGACAACAGTGAAGGAACGGCAATATATTTCCAAGTCAGGATGGTGAGTGGCTTGGAGGGGAACTTCCAGGTGGTGGTGTTCCCATGCATCTGCTGCCCTTGTCCTTCTAGATGCTAGCATTCATGGGTTTGGAAGGTGCTGTCTAAGGAGGCTTGGTGAGTTCCTGCAGTGCATCTTGTAGATGGTGTACATTGCTGCCAGTGTATGTCAATGGTGGAGGGAGTGAATTTTTGTGGATGGGGTGTCAATCAAGCAGGCTGCTTGGCTCCTTGAGTGTTGTTGGAGCTGCACTCATCCAGGCAAGTGGAGAGTATTCCATCACACTCCTGATTTGTGCCTTGTAGCTGGTGGACAGGCTTTGGAGAGTCAGGAGGTGAGTTATTCGCCACAGGGTTCCTAGCCTCTGACCTGCTCTTGTAGCCACAGTATTTTAATAACTAGTCCACTTCAGTTTCTGGTCAATGCTAACCCCCAGGTTGTTGATAGTGGGAGATTCAGCAATGCTAATGCCATTGAATGTCAAGGGGCGATGGCTAGATTCTATCGTGTTGGAGATGGTCATTGCCTGGCACTTCTGTGGCACAAATGTTACTTGCCAACTGTCAGCCCAAGCCTACATATTTTCCAGGTCTTGCTGCATTTGGACATGGACTACTTTAGTGGACACAATTCCCCTATGGCCCTCAGCCACCTGGTTATCTGCCTACTTCCATTAACAGTCTGTCTTGCTGAGAGATGTTATCTGGCCAGATATCCTGTATTAATTCCTTCCATTGATAGGTGATCCCAGCTCCATGCAAGTGAAAGTGATTCATTAAGATGGAACTACTTAATAAAAGAATGACTTCCTTAATTCCCCGTACCCACCTTCTCCTTAACCCCCAATCCTCATTCTGAGACAATGTCCCTTGCTATGAAATAACAATCCACAGTCACATTTTTTTAAGATCAGGACTTGGTCATATAGGGTGCAGATCCAAAATCCATTGAACAACCTTCCTGATTGGGACAAAACAAAAGCTTGGTGAATAACAATAATTTAGAGCTAATGCACTCAAACTTGAAAAGCGCAAACTTTGATAATCCAGCCTATCGAGCAAGGGCTACTCAAGTTTCTATTTGCACTTGCACATTATTAGGATTTCATGAAAATTGAGGCCTTTAAAGGGTTTTCTTAACACTGCTGTCTCATTGATGGATGAATCCTAAATTAGGGCATCCAAGGTTTGTTAGTGCCAATAGCTTGAGACATAGGCAAAGTACTAGAACCATTAATCTGAACTTTATTACGCAGAATGCAAGGGGCTATGCATGCATTTAAAACGTCCACAAAAATAAGATGGCATGAAATCTCTGATCGCCAGCTGAAACAGCAAAAAAAAACACTTTTCAAAAACCGTCTACAGACCATTTGACCAAGGTAAGGATCTAGTTACTTATGGTTATGACAAACTATCCAGTTCACTCTCAGCTGAAGTTATTTGCTGCTCAACATTAAACTGGCTCCCCTCAGATTTGTTGGGAGGTCTTATGGCAGTGGTAGTGTCCCTACTGTGAACCAGAAGCTCTGGGTTCAAATCCCACTTCAATAATTGATGGCCATGGAAGGTGCATTGATAACATAACCAAAAATGTTGAGTATCAACCTGTAAATCTTTCTAATGTGGCTGATGGCAGGTGGTAAGAGTGCTGAAGTTTCCTGGGCAGCCATACTGCAGAGGGCAAAGGCAAATTACTGCAGTACTTTGCCAAGCATAACCATGAGCAAATCCAGTGGAAGTCCATGGTTGTCAACACTCTCTTAGGGCATGGTACCAGGAGAAGGATTATCAACTATCAGCCATATATTGACAATGAGTGCGAGGAAAATGTTCAAATCCCACAGGCCTTTTAACAACCTCTTCTTCCATTAAACTTCATGAAAACATACAAGGAATTGAAAACTAAAAATAAGCACTGAGTTGTGAAATTTTGTATGTTTTCCAATTCTTCACTTGAAATTCAATCATCACCAAACAAAATGCTTGTTATATTCCCCAGTCTAAATTGGGGGTAATTTCTGATTACTTAGAAATTGATTGCAGAGACATCCCAAATTCTGGATCCTTTAGTCTGTGATGGCCCATGTGCTTTTTTGGGGGACCGATGGAACTATATCTTATTTTGGTGTGATGGTCTCTTGAGAACGAGATTTCTCTGGAATATGGTTTCTTGTAAAAAGCAAGTTGTTCCAGTAACTAATCATGTGACCAAGCTGCCTTGGATATAAACAATAGAAAATCAAAGGGTAAACAAGACGTCTATTGCAGGGAACATCTCTTTCAATCGGTTCAGTTTGGAAACAGGAAATAACTCATTTCGTAGAATTCAGCTGAAATTCTTTGTACTGGCTAAAAGGGTTTAAAAGGTTTGATAACCAAAGGGTTGTATTAATAGCAAATTGAACTTCTGGAATAGGCAAGCTGAGAAGAGAGATAGGATTCCTATTGTCAAGACTAAAGATTAAAGAACATTAGAGCCAGGAGAATTCTGACCAGAGATGGCAGCACTTAAGGTACCTGTGTTGAACTGTATGGGCTGAATTTTCCCCCCGTTGGGGGTGAAGTTGAATGGCAGGCACACGCACAGGCGCGCTTCCGATCAGCGCCCCCCAATCGGGGGCGCAGCACCATTTTACATGGGTGGGCCAATTAAGGCCTGCCTAGCGTGATGTCCACACAGAAGTGCTATGCATTCCCTGTGCGGGCAGGGGGGGACTCCCAAAATCGAGAGTGTGCTCTTTCGCGCATGCGCACAAAAAAGTGCATTCATCTCCCTGAGGCTAAGTGCTGCCTCAGGGAGATCAGCTGTAAATGTAAAAAACCTAAAAATAGAAAAATAAAATTTCCCTAACATGTCCCCTTGTGTGACACTGTCACATGAGTTGGGACATGTCCATAATTTTCACAAAAGCTTTATTAAAAATTTTTTAAACCTACATGAAACCTCATCCCGCCCGTGGATGAGGTTCCCTGCTTTTTCTAATTCGTGCCGGGGCTCCTGGCCTGCCCACCAATCTTCAGGTTGGACGGGCAGGTCCACTAATTACTTTAATTGCCTCTGTCAATGGCCTCAATTGGCCATTGACAGGTCAGCGGGCGCACAGCTGATTTCGCTGCGCCCCTGCCTTCCTGAAAATTTAAATAGGGCGCGGTGACGTTGGGAGTCTTCGCTCACCGATGCATTAAATCCTGCCCTATGTCTCCAACTGTTGGCTGGCTGGAGGAGATTTGAAGGAAGTCATCGTATTTGACTGGAGTTTTTCAGGGTGCAAGTCGAATGGGTATGGAAGGAAATTTAAGTTAAGAAATTTGGTTTAGAGGCCAGATAATGGTGTTAATTGTAATTTGAATATATTTAACATAACTAAGATAGAACATTATTAATAATAACTACGCTCAACTTTGTGTCGTGAAGTTCTTTGGTTTTACCAGTGAATCTTGTGGCTTCATTCTTTTAGTAAATAATGGGGGTTTTTGGATTTTAAAACAGTAATAAAAAAGTTACTGGTCTCTAACAAGATCATATCTGAACAAAAAGGATCACCAGTTCAGGCATCAGAGACTCAGGGTGAAAGCATCCACTCCCATTGGTGGCAGGCGTCCTTGGCAGCGTCAGCAGACAACATGGTGGAAAGGCCAAAAATCAGTTTCACAACATTGTGAAACCAGTTTGTAATTGCCCTCTCCGCCCATCAATGGCGGGGCCCGTTTCTCCCTGCCACACATCTGGAACTTCATTGTAATACATCTGCACATCACTATAAACTCAGCTTGCAGGGGTCATCCCCCACCCCATGCTGGATCATCCAAGCATGTCGGCGTGATTGTACACCGACGTGTTTCACAACAGCATTTATAAGGCATGCGCCTGTCAAGCTGCACTTTGAGCGGAGCTCAGGGGTGAGTGCACAGGGATGTTGTGCAGCGCTCACGAGGATAGCCTGTTGGACCTCAAGGTTGAGGCACTGTGCATTCTGGCGAGGGCACAGGCATGTCATATTTTCCCGGCTGGCTTATAGTGCAGTGCCGGGTCAAGGGTTGCACTGCAGTTGAGCTGAGTTGGGGTGGACAAGGGCTGCATTGTGGTTGATGGTAGTGCACAAGCATGTGCAGGGAGGTGCGGGGGGGTGGGGGCATGAGGAGGGAAACTGCCACATATTAGGGACACCTTGTATAAAGTGAACATTCCTCTGCAGCTGAGACAGTTCAGATGCAGCTGCATTGACATGCGTGGAGTTAGGCCTCTAGTTTATCTGCCCACTCAAGCAACGCAGAGGCTTCAAAGTGTCACCAAGTGCTCCAGAGCTCTTCAACCCTCGGGCACAGACTGTAAACTAATGAGAATTTTAGTGGACAGCGGAACAGTTGGATGACTGGGCACATTGTACAATCTCCTTGCTAAAGCTGAGCCATGAAGCAGTCACTGGTGGAGGTGCTCACAGCCTCTTGCAATGTCAGCATCCCGGTTTGGACCAGTCTCCCCCATGGTTCAAGCTAACAGGGCAGCTTTGCAGTGCAGGTTAGGAGAATGCCTGTGCCTGAGCTGAGAGCACAGCATGGGGTCCAATGGGCAAAGCTGCCGCCAATCAGTCAAGTGAAGTGGGGTGGAGGTGGGTGCGGTTTCGGGCAGCCATGCAGCGCACTAAACTCTGGCCATCCAAGTGGTGGCCAGCACTCTCCAGGATGCATTAAGGGGCCTTCAGACTTAACCAAGAGAGGTTCTTAGTACACCCATGCCCACCCATGCATCTCTCTCTTTCATCGTGCAGGAGTACAACATCAGGATCTCTGAGCCTGGTGACCTACCTGTATGCCTCGTGGTTTACAGAGAGTGGAGACGATGGAGAAGAGAGCAACTGAGGTGCCTCGCTGGGGAGAGGGAGGAGCGGCACCCTCAGAAAGAAGGGGCGGTGGGGCTCCCACACACGCCACTGAGGAGCCACAGCGAGCCATCGCTGGTCAGCACCCAGCTAGACCCAGGGTCTAAAGATAGCACTTGTCATTCCTGCAGATGACCGGGAACCAGTATCGCCGAAGACTGCGCATGTCCAGGGAACTGGTCGGTCACATCTGTCAGCTACTACAGGATTTAGTGTCACGGAGACATGGAGGGCACCCACTGCCAGTGGCAGTGAAAGTGACTGCCGCGCTAAATTTCTATGCCAGTGGGTCCTTTCAGGGCCCCACAGTTGACACAAGGCTCCACAGGAGGGGTATCACAAGCCTCCACCCACAAATGCATCCATGAGGTCACAGATGCCATCTTCACAAAGGCACACAACTTTGTGCATTACGTCCGGGATCAGGAAAGCCGGGAAACAAGAGCACCGGGATTTGCCCAGATCTCAGGCTTCCCACAGGTGCAGGGCCCCATTGACTGCACTCAGGTGGTGCTCAGGTCTCCGTGGCAATAAGCAGTCAACTACGTCAACCGCAAGGGCTGCCACAGGATGAATGTGCAGCTGATGTGTGACCACCACAAACACATCCTGCGGGTCTGCGTACAGTTCCCAGGGGAGTGTCCACGACTCCCACATTCTCAGTAGGTCTCAGATTCCTGACGTCTTCCAGGGTCCACAGAGGCTGCAGGGTTGGCTCCTCAGGGACATGGCTGATGACACCCGTGTGGCGGCCTCAGACTGCAGCAGAGTGAAGATATAATGAGGCTCATGCTGCAACTCGCAACTTAGTGGAGCAAACCATCGGGATGCTGAAAATGAGGTTCTGGTGCTTGGATCGGTCTGGTGGAGCCCTGCAATATAGTCCACAGAGGGTGTCACGCATCATCATTGCCTGCTACGCCCTTCACAACCCGGTGCCACAACAGGGAGAGGAGCTGGCTGAGCTCATGATGGAGGAGCTGCATGTCTCCTCCGATGATGAGGACATCGACGGTGATGAGAGTGAGGAAGTTCTCAAAGGCAAGGATGACGGTGATGAGGCTATCACACTGGCCGGACGAGGCAGGTGCGCTCGAGAGGACCTCATAGCTGCTAGATTTGTGGAGGATGATGGTGCCATGCAGTGAGGAGTCACCATAGATCCTCACATTGCACCTGTGAACGTTTGACTCCCATCTAGCTGATGGCAGTGCAAATAATCTCTGTGATAAGACCCCTAACATAGAGATGCAGTGAATGTCCATAGTCCCTACATTCCAGAAGGATGATAATGACATCCAATGTGGACACTCCATAGATCCTCACATAGCCGCTGTGAATGTCTGACTCCTGTCAGGCAGGTGGTACCTCGCTTGTGCTCTGTGATGGAGATGCAGTAAGGAAATTTTAACTTGTCCAAATTCTATGGCATCCTTTGTGAGCTGAACCTTTCAGGACTACATTGTCACCGGACACAGATGCTGATGAGATGGGGGGGGTGGCAGCACACTTCAAAGGTACTGGGAGCACACGGAGAGAATGACAGAACTCTGTGCCACTGGCCCAGGATATTCCGGAAGTTATGAGAAGCCCCATCAAGCTGCAGGAATGACTGATGTGTCCAGTGACTGTGAAGGTACAACATCAGATGGTGCCGGGAAGGTTGCATGAAGCACAGGGAAGAGGCCCTGGACTGAGACACCTGCTTTCAGCTTGTCCAGGAAGCAAAGTTTCACATCTAAGTGACACAAGCACTGCTCATCATAGCAAGGAGCCATAGGCAAGGAGACATTCATGGGAGTTTACTAACAGTAGTGAACATTATGTACAAGTGATTAACACCCATTCCAGGCTGTGTAATTCCATTTTCTTAACCTTCCTAAACCTGCTGCGACACCTTGGTGCTCCCCCGACATTCACAGCAGAGGTGGAGGCAGCCTGCTGACTGCAATGCCCTGTCTGTGATGAACTTGACGGGCATCCTCTGGAGAGCCAGGACCTGGAGGGCCCGGTCTGCTTTCAGGGTCCTGCTCTGTGGCAGTGGCACTCTCCTCGGCCTGTGGAGCTGGAGCTGCTGGGGTGGCAGGAGGAGAGAATTCGGATGGGCTGGACGCTCCTGGAGTCACCTGGTTGGATGGCACCAGGGTATGCACCTGCTGACCCTCCTCCCTATGGGTGCCCAAGGACCTCTGGCTGACTCCTTGAGGAGAGGGAGAAGCTGGAGTGAGATCGAGCTGCCCAATACCCTTCTCGTGTACACACTGTTGGAGGCCAACTATGGCGTCAGTGATGGAGTTAAGCCCGTGCAGCAGTACAGGAGCAACGTCCTGGACCAAGGCCTGCAAGGCAGCTGCCATCCTACCAGTGTTGACCTCAGTGCGTTGGCATGCCGGCGCTATCACCTCAGACTGAAAGCGAGTGGACTCCGCCATCGTGCCCTGCAATCTGAGGAGTGCAGTGGACATCCTGTCCTGATGTTCCCGAGCTTGCCTTTACAACTCTGGCAACTGTGACATGACCGAGTTCAGAGGCTCATCATCTGACTCAGAATCAGCAGATTTCTGATTTCCAACAGTCCTCCGAGTGTTGGAAACCTGGGAAGTCCCTGCTGTGGATCAGACAGTACGATGTGCTCACCAGATTGTGATCCCGAGGCTATTTTAAAGCTTGGCTCCACCGAAGTTTATGTCTCTGCGCTGGTGGAGGATGTGGGTGAGTGATTTGATGGGACTTCAGTGAGGGTTTGAGCAGGTTCCTCTTCTGAGGTATCTTCGGGGCTTGAGTAAAGGACCTGGGCTGTAGTCTTCTTCGGCTGTTTTCCAGGTATGCCTACGGAAACAAGGAGAGATAATTAGTGTATGGTTGTCACCCATGAAACAGGACACAGCATTGTTATCTGATGGATGTTGCATTGCTGGATCCTCAGTTGGTTGAGCACCACCGACCTCACCATCAGCACAGAACCGGTCCCGGTCATCACCGGCCAGCTGGATGGCTCTGTTTTCAAAGTCCATGAGGACCTTGTTTTCAGGCATTCCTCCGGTCTGCTACCTCTCCCTTTTGTTATGTGCCAGCTTGTCCTGCATGGATACAGATAAAGAGAATGTAAGCAGGATGCCTGCCGGGCCAGATGATAAGTATGCTTGATATGTGTGGGTGATGAGTGGTGCCATGGACAGGATGAGGACAGTGAAGGTGTGTGTGAGAGAGTGAATGGTGATGTTCCTTGAACTGGCAGTGAGTGAGGATCCTGTGGGTGTGTGATGGGTTTGTGAGTGTGTGAGTTGAGAGTGATGAGGAGAGTGACTTACCCTGGTGGAATGGAGGAGATCATTCATCCTCTTTCAGCACTGGGTGGCTGTCCACTTTTATAGGGCGTTGGCACTGACTACCGTTGCCACCGCCTCCCAAGCCGGATTGGTGATCTTGCTGCTCCTCCTGCGGCCAGAGCAGGGGTAGAGGACATCACGGCAGGCCTCCATGGGGTCCAAAAGGCATTCCATGGACTTATCACTAAATCAGGGGGCTGCAGTCTTCTTGCCTTTCAGGGCTATGTCTACCTTGCAGCAGTCCTGGGTGCATACGGCTGCACTTTAAATATGGCGGCCGGCATGAAGAAATGACTATGTGGTGGATGAATCGGAGGCAGCCCACCAGAGAAACGGCTTGCTTCCCGGGAATGCATGATTATTGACACGGATTGGGACGATACAGCATGAAAAGCCGCCATTGCGACCAGTGGGTAAAACATTCTTTTTCCTGCCTGCTACCACACATAGTGAAAATCTGGGACAATCCCTCCCTCAATTAAATTTTCTGTCATGGACACACAAGCGTTATGAGTGTTTAGCCAGACCTTTAGATCAGCTCCTGTGAACAAGGGAGTGAATGTTCAGCTCTGGAGGAATGCAAAATGACAGAAGGGGTCTTTTACCTGAATCACACAATGCATGATTATAGAGCCTCAAACCTCACATCTCTGGACAAGTCTGCATGTAGCTTCCCAGATCCAATGCAAGGGCAAGTGACGTCAGTGTGAAAGAACACAGTGCAGTGAAAAGTGAAGAAAAGTCACAAGCCAAAAGAAATTTAACTTTACAGTTTTTCATCTTAACACACTTGAGAGAGGACGTGAAACTTATCAGCTGAAATCAGGGCCTGATGAAAAAAATGGCATGAGCAGAAAGGAATGTAATAATAAGACAGTTACAGACCATGGGTCAACATCAGAGCTCTTTTCTTATCTATCTTACTTATTGCAAGTAAAAAAGCAATGGGATTTTTGAATAGGATGAAGTGTCAATGTGACTTGGCATCAACCTTAGAGATATAAAGGCAGCACCATTTCAATAATTGGCGTAATCTGCTGACAATTGTTGTACAGATATATATTTCCCTTTAGTGTAATCAACATCCTCTGTCTGCATAAACATCCAGTCAAGTTTTTCCATTATGAATCCTCGTGTCCACATTTAAAATAAAACTATCATTGTAAATTTGTTACTTTCTAATTATGCCCTTCAACATTCACTAGTGGCCAGAGAATATAATTGGGGTGTGATAAATTTACAGAGACAGTTTCCATTATAACTTGCATTTAGTGCCTTTAACACAATAAGTCCCAAAGCATTTTACAGGAGAGTTATTGGTTAAATTTTGACACCGAGCCACATGAAAAGGGGATATTAGGATAGAAGGCCAAACTTGGTCAAGGAGGCAGGTTTTAAGGAGTATCTTAAAGGAAAAGAGAAAGGTAGATAGGAGGAGAGGTTTATGGAGGGAATTCCAGAACTTAGGGTCTTAGCAACTGAAGACATGGTCACTAATGGTGGAGCAATGATAATTGGGGATGAGTGCAAAACCATAGTTGGAGGAGTGCAGAGATCTTGGATAGTTATAGGGCTGGAGAAGGCACTGGAAGGGCAAGGATATGGTGGAATTTGAAAAACAAGCATGAGAATTTTGAAATCAAGACATTTCTGGACTGGGAACCAATGTAAGTCAAGGAGCACAGGGGTGATGAGTAAATGGGAATTGATGCAAGTTAAGATACAGGCAACAGAGCTTTGGATGAGTTCAAGTTTACACAGGGCTCTTGGTGTGAGGCTGGCAAGGAGAGAATTGGAAAAGTCGAGTTGATAAAGGTTAGATTGAGTCTGCATATGTTTCCTGTCAGTGTTATTTCTGATAAATTCTTATGTCTACATTTATAATGGAAACAGTCTATGTGAATTTGTTACACTGTAATTATACCCTTCTGCTAGTGGAGCTATTGCAGTGCTGATATTGGCCAGAGGGTGTAAGTGTAACCTGACACATTAACATGCACAATTTTCATTATCAATGTTGAAATACGAATTTATAACCGCACTGAAAAGTAAGGGACACAATGTGCAACTTTGACATGAAGCACATCTGTGCATCCTGATCAAATGATCTCCCCCCTCTAATTCCACCTCACCTGA
The DNA here is from genome assembly GCF_964194155.1 of Cetorhinus maximus. Taxonomy (NCBI): domain Eukaryota; kingdom Metazoa; phylum Chordata; class Chondrichthyes; order Lamniformes; family Cetorhinidae; genus Cetorhinus; species Cetorhinus maximus. The sequence goes on from NC_135895.1 coordinate 100,001,264, forward strand.
AGATTATTCTTCGTCTTGACATGATGTGCTCAATCCCAAAGGAGATTGACTTCTGTGGATATAGAATTTCTGCATCAAGTTTCTCAATGGTCATTTTAGAATCAGCCTGTCTTGCAGTAAATGTTTCACCAGTACTTGTGGTTGCTTGCAAAAAGGAAGTTAAAGACGACCACAACCTTAGCAAATAGATCAGCGCATAAAAGTAACAAAATGATGTGTATTTAAGTCACATTAGACAGCTTTTCCATTCCTTTCTTGGATCAACGGAATTGAAGTTCCAAACAATAATATTCCTGGAAATACTATTTGAGCAGATTTTCTTGGAACAAAATACCATATGCTTAAACCTTAATTTGCAGCTCCTTTAGTATGATTGCCTGCACCGCAGATATCTGCCAGAACTGAATGCTGTGTTAGCTGTCCAGCTGTTTAATGTCCACCCCATGGGTTTCTGGCCACTTGGGAACAGTGTATCATTACAAGAATAGTACCAATGTTCATCCCTGCTGACACAGAATTAGTCTCACTTGTTTCAGTAGCTCATACAGCTGTTGACCAACACTGTGGAATAAATGAATTCTCGTGACATTGAGTCTCAGAAAGCTCCAGTTTCTGACTATTCTTATTATAATTTCCAAGCATTGAATTACACACACATATATGATCTCATGCAAATACACTCCAAGAGGTTGCAAAAGTTTAAAATCACCCCTTCTAAACAAATATCAGTCCACTAAAACACATCTTCACAGACTTTAGATTACTGTTAATTCTGAACGAAGTTATCTGGCCATATACTGAGGAGAAGGTTACAATGCATGCTTAAAACACTTTTAATGAGGCTTTGTGGAGGAAAAAAAAGACTTGGGCCAGGATTTTTACCGTGTCGGGCGGGTGGGCCCTGGAGTGGTTGCGAAGCTGATCGCCACCCGTGATCGGGGCCCGACATCGGCCAGCCGGTGTGGAACATGCGCTTGTAATGCTGAGCGCTCCCGGGGTGGGGGCGGGAGGTGGGGGGGGGCGAGCGTGGAAGTTTGCACATGCGCGGGAGTGCGCGCAATGAAAGCTCCCTGAGGCACAGAGCTGAAGATTTATAAAATCAAAAGTAAAAAAACTTACCAATGTTCCAATTTCAAAACTTTAATTTAATTTTTATTTGCTGTTGGAAACCTCATCCTGCCCATGGATGAGGTTTCATAAAAAAATCCAAAGGCCGCTTGGCCTTTTCGCCTGCTCGCCAGCCGTAAGGTTGGGCAGACAGCAAAAAATTTCATTCAATTATTAATGGCCTTAATGGCTTAATTAATTAATTAATGGCTGCCAACTCCCGCGCGCGCCTGCCAACCGAAATATCGCGCATGTGCGTGATGATGTCGGGACGCTCACCTGACGGTATTGTGTGTCATTTTGCGCTCGAGTGGGTCAGGTGCGCGCCCACCTGCTCAGCGAAAATTTCAGCCCTTGTATTTACGCTTTTATAACTGCAGGATGTCTGAACATGTTTGACAGCCAATTAAATACTTTTGAAGTGTAATCGCGTTTGCAATTTGAGGAAATGTGGCAGTCAATTTGCTCACATCGATCTCCCAAAAAGCAACAATGAGACAATCTGTCTAATGCAATGTTGGTTGAGGGATAAATATTGGTCAGCGCACCGGGGAGAATTCCCCTGTTCTTCTTCAAAATTGTTCAAGAGAAAGCAGACAGGGCTTCACTTCAACTTCTCATCTAAAAGATAGCACCTGCAACAGTGCAGTACTCCCTCAGTACTGCACTGAAGTGCAATTCTATAACTGTAATCAAGTATCTGGATTGGGATTTGAACCCACAGACTCTGGGGCAAGTAGGCAACCACTGAAAGACAGCTGACACCTTAAGATATGCACTTAATTTTACCAATGGTGAATAGAAATATGTATTTACAACAGCTATGACAGTTTGCTAAACCACATTTTGTGATTATTACAATGCATTTGTAGGACCTTAGAGATTTTCATTCAGCTCAACTTGTCCAATGTTATTATTGTGAATTGGTGAGTTTGAATTTTACTCCATCAGTGTCTGTATGTATCTCCTTCAATTAGCGAGGAAAGCGTTACACAGTATATGATAATTTTATGGTTATTCACTGCAGTGAGTCAAATGCCAGCATCCACACCCTCCCCTGGATCAATCAACTTAATACCGACATGAGGGCATATAGGCTGCCTGGGAATTACAATGGGAACGAATAACCTTGTGTAATTCCAAGGGTCTATTTCTCCTTGTCTTCACATGTTGTTCATGGCCAGAAGTGTCAGCTTGTAGAGAAGCTTTCAAATGTTATCCTCTCTCCGTTCCTCTAGGTTTAGCTGAAACATACATCAAAATCTGGCAGAGATGAACCTACTCACAAAAGTTTGCCATTGATATTGTTCACCTGACTGGCCATAGCCTTGCAATGGAAGCTAAGGATGACTTACAGTCCCATTTCAGTTTACTCATTGTGGAGAAATGCCCATAGCCCACAGGAGATGTTGGTGCAATTCGAGATCTTAACACTCCATGCTTTTCCGCTGGACAATTGGTCATGTGCTGCCTTAGACAAATCTTTGAAGAATTATTGGAGGCAAATGATGTTGTGACATCAGACAGTTGCCTGACAAAGGGCCCCAGCCAATTACTCCTTCCTGTAAGTCCATGACAAGGGAAAGCTTTTTGATCCATCTCGAGTTGAAAGATTAACTATAGCGGAACAAGATACCAATTCATCAAGCGTAAGTGTTTGGAACTATGATAATGTAGAAATAATGAACTCCACATGCACTGTGCTGGGGAACTGTGAATAGCAGAGTTAAAGGGCCTTACCGATCGACTTGCCTATCCTGTGCTCCTTGGCACTGATATAGGCAATGACTCACTCATTATTACTCAGTTAATATTTGGGCAATCCTTAAATTGCAATGGAATCTCTCATGCACTGACAACACAATACTTCTTACCAGTTTCCAACCATCACGCTCTTACTATAATCAGCATTTTAGTGTGTCTGATAATTGAACACAACAGGGAACTGATGAAAGCATAGGTATCCCAGATATGCATTTCAAGGACTTTGAACTCTCCCTATTCCAGTATGGGGGAGGCTGGAAAAGCACGTTGTAAGCATTAACAAATAGCAAACACAGGCCAAGAACAGCAAATTAAAAGCTCACACAATACTTATAGATATAAGCTTTTACCACTCATCAAGACCTGTTCGCTTAGCCTAAATAAAGTGCTGCATACCTTTTATACAAGTGAATAGTTAGAATTTGGAATGCAGCTTTTGATTGTATGATAGATAAAGATTCAGCGGCAGCTTTTGAAAGGGGATTGGATAAATACTGTTCCAATATTCCAAAATATGAAGAATAGGGACAATTATTCCAAAAAAGAAAAATCTATAGCAATTCCACATTTCACAACCACCGTTAAGTACAATAACCTACTGTAACAATAAGTCCCAGTGATAGCACTATTATAATAACCAAAGTAGATGTGCCTGTGAAGTCTGAACTTCAAAAACAATTCAGCAATGTTTTTGCTACTCTGTTACAATCAAGGGGTGGTGCGAGTGATGTATTTATGTCTACATAGGTATAATTGAAGACATGAGACATAGGTACATGAAACAAAATCACCAAAAGCTAACCATAGCATTGGAGGGCTAAATATTAGATCAATGTTTTCCGGAACTTTCTCCATTGCCTGATATCCCTGGCCTGGAGTTGGATACATAACCTTGACCTGAGTGCTGGAAATTTTGAATGGCTGAATAATTGTTGTTTGTGTGATGTATTGTATTTATGGGAGTTGCAATTTTTCACCTTTTCTTGTGGAATGACAGTACCCAAAGTGCACCATGACCATCATATGACAACAGGTGTAGGGCCCCCAGCTCCTATGAAAAAGAGAGAGAGAGAGAGAGAGAACGAGGGGGAGGAATATCTGTAAATCAGTATTGTAGCTTTTACCTTTGTTCCTGTGGAACTACAATACCCATAATGACAATGCAAATAGAAAATTCACAAACTGTGAGGCATGAGTGGCTGGCAAAAAAAAGAGGTTTACTTTCCCAGCATTCTGCATGGTGCCCTTAGTATTTGGCACACATACATACGCAAGGTACATTCTGGCATTACACAGTGGTGGACAATAAATTTAGATATACTCTCCCAAGTATAAAAGAGGGCAGCACTCTAGCTTTGAGTGTGTGTGAGAGAAACGTACCTATTTAACAACTCAAAAGATACAAATATTTCCATTTTACCTGAAAAAAAAGGAATAGATTGTAGAACTGCTGTCAATGGCCTTGTTCAGCTCTCCCGCGTTGTAACAGAGGACTGCTTGATCTGTAAAGTCCCAATTGCCCAGGCTGACTGAATAGATACCAACTCCCCAAAAAGTTTCACCCAAACTCTTTCTCTGGCTCCACCTGTCTTGCACTAACAAGTCATTGAGTACAACAAGCAAAATGAAAAATGTCAGTGTCCAGGGACACCAGATGGTAATTTGATCGAGGGCTCTAGACAGTCTCCCAAGCGATCCCTATAGGGATTTGTGGACACTAAAGAGGATGCATTGTGAGGGGGTTTCACTATCTCCCTGACAGCTGAAACAGTGAAAAACCCACTGTTCCTTTAATCACAATTTCTCACCAAGAAACATGTTTAAATTAAGGCGTCAACAAAAAATATGAATGCTAAAATTTACAGGACCAATCTTAACCTGGAACAGGATTTGGGAGACCAGGTTAAGTGCATAAAGCACCTGGTTATAGAATTCAGACCAGGGCATTTAAACTCCTGGGCTCAAAGTTTGACAGGCAGCTTTCCCATCTAATCAAGCCAAGAACAGCAAGTTAACCAACTTCTGATTGTAGAAATTTACTCACAGAAGGGGCCATTTGGCCCATCGTGCCTTGTAGGTTAGGGTCCCTCCAGTGCATATTCAAGTACTTTTTGAATGCAATTGGGGTTTTTCCTGCCTCTATCACCCTTTCAGGCAGAGAGTTCCAGAACCCCATCACCCTCTAGGTGAAAAGATTTCCCAACTCCCCTTTCATCCTTCCGCCAATTACCTTAAATCTATGGCTGTGGTTATTGATCTTTCTGCTAAGGGAAATAGGTTAATTCCATTCACTCTATCTAGGCGTCTCATAATATTATACACTCAATTAAATCTCCTCTCAGCATCCTCTATTAAAAAAAAAAATCTCAGCCAATCTAACCTTTCCTCAGAGCTAAATTTTCTATCTCTGGCAACAGCCATGTAAATCTCCTCTGTACCCTCCCCACAGTGCGATCACATCCTTCCTGGAATATGGTGATAAGAACTGTGCACACTCCTTTAACCATGGCCTAACTAGTATTTTATATGGTTCAAGACCAGAAGTCAACACATTAGTGTACAGAATCTTGCAATGGGCTAGCCTGATTTTTGTGAAGAACAACCATTTCATTCAAGTCCCAAAGAAAGTTCCATGTACCATCATCTTCAAAACCGTCAATAGACATTTCTTGTCAGTTGAAGCAAGTCATGAAGAAATCATGTTCAGTAATAAAACCAAGACGTTTGCTCTTTAAGATGAGGAAAGTACCACTTCATTACATTACTGAAGAGAGTTGAATGGAAGTGTTTTGTCAAAGGCAATTTACAGTCCTCAACCCAGCCCACTGTTAACAGCTGGTGTGCCCTGTAAAGCTGCATCTGCTGTGAAGCAGAGGCAAAAACCGGGCCTATTTGAATGACAAAGCCCTGAAGCACTCGTTTTATAAAGCCCAACCTCAGGTTTGGTAAAAGAAAACAATACTAACCACAATAGGACACCTGTGCTGCTGTCTGTTTGCAAAAGATAGCAACCTGTTACAATGCCTCTGCAGGTTTCTATGTACAGATAATTGAACTCAGCCTTTCAGAGAGAAAAAAACCATTTTACATAAAGGAATGTAGCTGCGACTGTAACGAAGCAAGAATCAGCTGTGAGGCTTGAGCCTGGGTACAACATTGTCGAACTGGGAACTTGCTTTCCTATGACTGCAGTCACCTATCACTAGAATATTTGTGAACAGGATGTCGTCTGCAGTGCGCAGACTTTTAATGAAAAGGGATAAGGATCGAGGAGATGTGCAAAAAACAGAAAATGGTGCAAACACTCAGTCAGACAGTCAGCACCTGTGGAGTGGAGAGGCAGGCTCATCTATCAGGTGTGACCTCTCTGCACCCTCACTCACCTTGCCTCAGAACTGGAAAACAATTGCAGTTTAATGGCATTTAAAAAGGAACTGAGCAAGCAAAAGGCAGAGGAAGCATATACACATACAAGGGGAATTAAAAAGACCTGCCAAATGCTTAAACGGAAAACAAGGGATGGAAATGGCAGGAGTGATATTAACCACAAGGCAATTGGGGAAAGCATGAAAGAAAAAGATATACATTATAAGAGACAGAGAATGTGTGAATGGTGGAGACAGTGGGAGAAATGGAAACAGGAAAAGCAACATAGTGCAGCAGGCTGAGGAGAGGAAGACAGGAGGCCAACACCAAGGTTACAGGCTAACCTACCAGTATAATGTTCCACCAGAGGATTTAAACCTTAACATGTCTCTTCCTGCCCCTCTCCGTAGAAAATGCACTCTACATCACTAAAATCCCATGCTAAATAAAGCGAAAGCGTGGTCGGAGCAGGTGGAATAGGAAATCAAAGTGGCGAGCGCAGTAAGTTCAGGGTTGCACTTCTGGGAAGAACAGATGTGCTCAGCAAAGCACTCACCACATCTGCACTTAGCATCTCCAGCGTGGAGGAACCCACACTGTGGGGCGGGATTTTCCACACCCACTCGCCTGCCGCGATCTCCCGGTCCCGCCGCCAGTCAATGGGCTTCCGGCTGCCATGCCACCTCGCCCGCAGCGGGTCCTGCCCGATGGGGCCGGAAAATCCTGGCCCATGAGTGGGTGGCTACAATATACTAAGGTGAGCGAGGTACACATAAGTCACCCTCCCACGCAGAAGAACCATTTGGGGTTCAGGTCTGGACAATGGTGTGAGAGGACAATGGACAACGATGAACAAAAGGTTGCATCTTCTCAGCTGGCGCGGGATGGTGCAAGGAAAAGGACAGCAGGCGGTCAGAATGGTATAACTGTGAACCAGAGTACCACCAATGGAGCAGTCTGTTCAGAAAGTGGAAAGGGGAGGAGAGGGGTCAGGAAGATGTGCTTGGTGGTGGAGTTATGTTGGCAATTTGCACATCTTAAAGGACCCATCCTTAAAATTGTTCACTCGGATAACTGTCCCAAACTAAGGCACTTGTGACCTTAGAACCTTATGCGGCAAACTCCGGCCTTTAAAAAAAAGTGAAATTTCCATTGAAATCTATCGGAGTGGAATAAACCATTGTGGGCCATCTGGCCAGTACTATTACTTCGTTTTTAAATGCTTTATTTGTTACTGCAGCTTGTAATCCAGTTTAAAAGTACTGCAGGCAATTGCCTGACAGAGCAAAGTTAATAGCAAACGCTTTTTTTTAAAGCCAAAAACAGATTTACAGGAAATTGGACCAGAGATATTTAGAAGGCAGCTCAATACGGTCAATATTTTTCTGACAGGATGTAACTTGGTTAAAATGTAGATCAGATTACAAGCCCCTTTTTCATGGTTTGGATGAGCTGGACTTGAAAAGTTTGGCATTACAAATAAACTCCTCAATGAGTTTTCTTGTTACTTCCAAACGGAGGGGATGAGTCATCCACCTCATTCCATTGTACATCCACAGCCACTGGAAATGGTTCTGGAAGCACATGTTCATACAATTCCAAGTGACCTAGCCAGACCTTATGACCCTGTTGACTATCCCCATCCATTAATCCTCCCCTGGCTATTAAATGCTCAACCAGTTTTGTGAGAGTAATTTCTCAGGCAGCATATGTCAATGCTGCACATCAAAACAATGTGAGCCATTGTTGCATTACTGATGCCTTGTGATGAGATGGTCACAGGCTAATTGTGACCTTCCTGCTGCATACTGAATGGGCAATTTTGGTAACCATCTTTCTCTGCGACAACACAAATATTATTTAAAAAGTAAATCATACCGATCATTACAAATCATACAGAGAGGAATAAAAATTGGTGTTTGGAATGTATCAAAGGCATTGAGGACATCCACAATTCAACAAAAAAGTAAGATTGCTGGAGGCAAACTTGGAGAAGGTAAAGTCTTGGTTGCTTATAGACCGTACCAGAGGTGGAGATTACTATTTTACACCAATGGGAGTGCAGAACATTATCATTAGCATCAGTATGCTTGGCTAGAATTCCTTTCCCTAACTGTTGTAGTAAGACCGTACTGGAGGCCCATGTGTTAACAGAATGATTTGACTCAATATTAAGCATGCCTCCAAAGTTAATACCAGTTACATTCATTGTCTAGAGTCGCTGCTCAGTAATTGGCACTTTGGTGAAGTAGCAGGTGATCGCTGGTGCCCATGTCAACACATCAAAGGGAGAGTTACTGTGCTTGGCATTTGATGGATTAAATGAAGAGAATAAATGAGAACCTGTTTCCACTGACAGGAGGGTTGGAAAGCAGAGGAAAAAGGTTTTAAGTATCTGACAAAAAAGGACCACAGGGGAGCCGAGGAGAATTCTTCTTTAGGCAAGGCGGTGGTGTAGTGGTATTGTCACTGGGCTACTACCTGGGGGCTTGTGCCTAGCACCTGGGGGTTTGTGCCAAAATTAGGGGAGCTGTCTCACAGACTAGTCAAGCAACAGCCTGATATAGTCATCTTCACGGAATCATATCTTACAGATAATGTCCCAGAAACCACCATTACCATCCCTAGGTATGTCCTGTCCCATCGGCAGGACAGACCCAGCAGAGGTGGCGGCACAGTGGTACACAGTCAAGAGGGAGTTGCCCTAGAAGTCCTCAACATCGACTCTGGACCCCATGAAGTCTCATGGTATCAGGCCAAACAAGGGCAAGGAAACCTCCTGCTGATTACCACGTACCACCCTCCCTCAGCTGATGAATCAGTGCTTCTCCATGTTGAACACCACTTGGAGGAAGCACTGAGGGTGGCAAGGGCACAGAATGTACTCTGGTTGGGGCACTTCAATGTCCATCACCAAGAGTGGCTCAGTAGCACCACTACAGACCGAGCTGGTTTTGTCCTAAAGCACATAGCTGCTAGGCTGGGTCCGCGGCAGGTGGTGAGGGAACCAACAAAAGGGAAAAACATACTTGACCTCATCCTGACCAACCTGCTTGCCACAGATTCACCTGTCCATGACAGTATCGGTAGGAGTGACCACCGCACAGTCCTTGTAGAGACAAAGTCCTGTCTTCACATTGAGGATACCCTGAATCGTGTTGTGTGGCACTACCACTGTGCGAATGGAATAGATTTCGAACAGATCTAGCAACTCAAGATTGGGCATCCCTGAGGCGCTGTGGGTCATCACCAGCAGCAGAATTGTACTCAACCACAATTTGTATCCTCATTTCCTAGCATATCCCTGACTCTACCATTACTACCGAGCCAGGGGATCAACCCTGTTCAATGAAGAGTGCAGGAGGGCATGCCAGGAGCAGCACCTGGCATACCTAAAAATGAAGAGTCAATCTGGTGAAGCTATAACACAGGACTACTTGCATGCCAACCAGCATAAGCAGCAAGTGATAGACAGAGCTAAGTGATTTCATAACCAATGGATCAGATCTAAGCTCTGCAGTCCTGCCACATCCAGCCATGAACAATTAAACAACTCACTGGAGGAGGAGGGTCCACAAATATCCCCATCCTCAATGATGGAGGAGCCCAGCACATCAGTGCAAAAGATAAGGCTGAAGCATTTGCTACAATCTTCAGCCAGAAGTGTCAGGTGGATGATCCATCTCGGCCTCCTCCAGAGGTCCCCAACATCACAGATGCCAGTCTTCAGCCATTTCGATTCACTTCACGTGATACAAGAAATGGCTGAAGGCACTGGATACTGCAAAGGCTATGGGCCCTGACAATATTCCGGCAATAGTACTGAAGACTTGTGCTCCAGAACTTGCCATGCCCCTAACCAAGCTGTTCCAGTACAGCTACAATTCTGGCATCTACCCACCAATGAGGAAAATTGCCCAAGTATGTCCTGTACACAAAAAGCAGGACAAATCCAAACCAGCCAATTACTGCCCCATCAATCTACTCTCAATCATCAGTAAAGTGATGGAAGGGATCATCAACAGTGCTATCAAGTGGCACTAGCTTAGCAATAACCTGTTCACTGACTCTCAATTTGGATTCTGGCAGGGTCGCTCAGCTCTTGACCTCATTACAGCCTTGGATCAAACATGGACAAAAGAGCTGAACTCCAGAGATGAGGTGAGAGTGACTGACCTTGACATCAAGGCCGCATTTGATCGAGTGTGGCATCAAGGAATCCTAGCAAAACTGGAGTCAATGGGAATCAGGGGGAAAACTCTCTGTTGGTTGGAGTCATACCTAGCACAAAGGTAGACGGTTGTAGTTGTTGGAGGTCAATCATCTCAGCTCCAGGACATCCCTACAGGAGTTCCTCAGGGTAGTGTCCTAGGCCCAGCCATCTTCAGCTGCTTCACCAATGACCTGCATTCCATCATAAGGTCAGGAATGGGGATGTTCACTGATGATTGCACAATGTTCAGCACCATTCACAACTCCTCAGACACTAAAGCAGTCCATGTCCAAGTGCAGCAAGACCTGGACAATATCCAGGCTTGGGCTGACAAGTGGCAAGTAACATTCGCACCACACAAGTGTCAGACAATGACCATCTCCAACAAGAGAGAATCTAACCATCACCTGTTGACATTCAATGGCATTACCATCACTGAATCCCCAACTATCAACATCCTGGGGGTTAACATAGACCAGAAACTGAACTGCACTAGCCTTATAAACACTGTGGCTACAAGAGCAGGTCAGAGGCTAGGAATCCTCTGGTAAGTAACTCACCTCTTGACATCCAAAGCTTGTCTAACATCAAGGCACAAGTCAGGAGTGTGATGGAATATCCTCCCCTTGCCTGGATGAGTGCCGCTCCAAGAAGCTTGACACCATCCAGGACAAGTAGCCCACTTGATTGGCACCCCATCCACAAACATTCACTCACCTCCACCACCGACGCATAGTGGCAGCAGTGTGTACCATCTAGAAGATGCACTGCGGAAACGCACCAAGGCTCCTTAGACAGCACCTTCCGAACCCGCGACCACTACCATCTAGAAGGACAAGGGCAGCAGACACATGGGCACACCACCACCTGAAGGTTCCCCTCCAAGCCACTCACCATCCTGGCCTGGGAATATATCACCGGTCCTTCACTGTCGCTGGGTCAAAATCCTGGAACTCCTTCCCTAACAGCACTGGAGGCGTACCTATGCCACATGGACTGCAGTGGTTCAAGAAGGCAGCTCACCACCACCTTCTCAAGGGCAATTAGAGATGGGCAATAAATGCTGGCCTAGCCAGCACAGCTCACATCCCTTGAATGAATAAAAAAAGTGAGGTATGATGATCTGGATTACATTGCCTGAAAGGGTCGTGGAAGCAGATTCAACAGTAACTTTCCACAGGGAATTGGATACACTCTTGAATAAGAAATAATTGCAGGGTGACTGAGGAAAGAGCAGGGAATGGGATTAATTGGATAGCTCTTTTCAAGTGCTGCTTCTATGTTGAGGAAAGGAAAGAGTCAAAGGGACAAAACTGAAGACAACAAGGCACAATATTAAGTTACTTAGCTATAGAATCATCAGGCAAGACATTGGCTTGTTGCAGTCATAGCTATGATTCAGCCTTTGCTCTATATAAAGCAATCAGCAAAATTCTCCTCAATTGTCAATAATTTTAAAATTGGCAAGAAATTCTGGAGTACAATGGAGCCTTTAATATGTTCCATATGTTTATCTTCCATGCAGTGGCCTGGAATAATCAGTGGGATTTTGCTTGTGGTTTTATCTTTATTTTTAGGAACATTATACTGGGAAATACACACAGATGTACAACCTGAAATGTTTTCATTGTATTATTTCTGGATATGGTGTCAATGTGCTACTTAAGGGCTCACAGAGCAATACTTCTGCAAAATTCAGAGGCACACTTGAAATAGCTAGGAGATGTGCACCAGCGAGGAAACCACAGCCTAAGATTATCCAGTTAGCGGGTGCTAAAGACTACTGCGTTTTCAACAATTGAAGTCAGGCCCTGCCCTAAATGTGCTCAGCTTCTCTGCATGCATCGGCGTTTGCAGTCTTTTGGTGCAGCCGACCTGCTGTTTAGTACATGGAGATGTCAGCTGGTGGTTAGGTTACTGTAGAAGTGTGCCAGGTTGCTGTCAGCTCTGAGCAGTTGTGGAGGTGAGTGCACCGGCTCAATATCAGGACAAAGCTGGATGCGCTCCATATGGTCGCAGCTTAAGTGTCAATTTTCTCCCAATTGGCCCCTCACTCCTTCCACCTAACCTTGGCAGGACTCGTAACAGGTTTAGAAGGACAACTCAAGCACAATGTTAGACAACATAACTCAAAATGAAAACCAAAAGGAATACTGAGTTTGGATATAGCGGGCCCCTCATAGAAAAGATAGCTGAATATTTTAGGTGGACAACAGCAAGTATATTAGAGTGCACTGAGGGTGCCTGCTTCTCATTCTGGGAAGCTGAAGTGTATGAATGAAGACCATGGGATATCATGATTAGTCTTCATTGACATATCTTCCACATATGAATACAAACTATTTTAAACAGGTTCATGACCATGTTAAAATAGCACAAACGCGAGTGAGGGTATTAGATATTTGAACTAAAATGGTACCAAAGGAATACAATGCCCTGTGTTCAATTCTTTTTCAAACCGCATTCTCATTATTTTTTACACAATGTATAATTCATTCATGTACATGCTTTATTACATTATACACTACACTTAATCCTGAAGCATATTTCAGGTTTTTCTAGAGTCATGCAGGACAGCAATGTCGGAATCTGTGCCTGCTATTTGAACAAGTTATTCCGTTAACCTGCTTCTCAGTTCTTGCCCCTTGTAATTTTTGTCTTGCAATTTTTTTCCTTTTCACATATATATCGAAATCCTTTTCGAAAGTTGTTGTTGAATTTGCTCCCGTTACCCTTTCTGACAGAACATTCCTGATCAGTACAACATGCTGCATTTTTAAAAAAAATCATCTCCCTGTAGTTTTTGAACATGGCAATTTTCCCGTTCATCAACTAATTATTAATGCAGGATGATAAATCGCATCAGATTATTATAAATGTTTTGTGACCCATTAATTGATTTTTCACAACCTAATGTTCAAAATTGACATCTGATGGATGGTTCAGGTAAATCTCATCCTTCAATGCAGCAATCCTCTTTGGAAGGAACGGCTGAAGCACTGACCAGTGAAGTACTTCTAATTGTCATCAAACCTCAATTTTGACAGGATCACATCAATTAAGGAGCACAATAATTATGATCTCATGAATGGAACAATTCTCTTTATCTCAAATATGGCAAATCTCAAAAAGTAAACTTGAATGAGACATTGTGTGATCCAGTGAAATAAATACCAATCTGACAAAAACACTAGACAGCAAATCGCACATGGTAAAGGCAATCTCCATTTTTTCCTCAAAAACATGAGCAATCTTCTTGACTTCTTAGAGCAAGCACTATCCCAAATGGACCATGATGGCCCTACAACATTTTCTGCCTGAACTTCCAGAAGGTATTTGACAAAATTGCTCAGAAAAGACAAAGTGGTGGATTTTCCCCTCAGCAATAACTGAGCCTCTGGCTGACAGAACACACTGGATGACCACCTGCCAGGATGCCCAGTTGATTTGGCGGACTGGGCATCATCTGTGCCAGGCTGGAAAGCTGTAGGCAGAAACGGAGCAGTCTGCCAGCTTCACCATCCTCACAAAGATGTAAAGATGCTCACCATTCAGGTTCTCTTTAGCCGCACCAACACTTGTTTCTGGTTGAAGCTTTTAGCCTCCATAGCCAACTCAGATCAAAAATGGCAACCGGGTCGTACTGACCATTTCAGATGTGGATGTCCATTCCATTTAAAATAGGCCTATTACATGACTCCAAAAGCTACAAGAGCAGTTGGCTGCAATGAATATTTTGGCAGCCATAGGAAGTGTTGGCACCAGGATGATTGCTAAATGTCCTTCATTTTTAGGCTGCTACTGATCCATTTCCACCAGGTAGAAGGTGAAATAATGCAACCTTATTTGGTAAGCTCAATGCTATGGGGTTCAGGATATATCAACGGCATCAATAAGATACTGAAGATACTGTTAACTGGAATTGTGTTCAGGTGGGGAGGGTGGGAGTACTGAGCAGAGTGTCCCAGAGATTGATACTGATTTCTCTAGTCTTTCTAATTTAGATCAATGTCTTGGATTCAGAAACCCAATGCTAACTGATCAAATTTGCAGACAATACTAAGCAGGCTAGGGCAAAGGAATTAAAAGAGGCAGTTCAGAAATTGTAAAATGAACTGGATAAAATATAAGTGATCCGGTCAAAGTTAATGCATGCAAATATCAAATACTGCATGGGGAAGACAAAATGGACATTACATAGAGAGCCTATGAATGGTGCTGAAATGGCGAAGGATGAAGACCCAAGAGTCTTAGGAGATAAAATGCCCAAACCACAAAGCAGCACTCAACAAAGCCAATAGACTGTCAACCTGTGCAACCAAAACAAGAGAATACAAGAAAGAAGAACTCATGACTAAACTATACAGTGCTCTGATTAGACAACACTGTTCCAGTCCTGTTCACCAACACAGGAGAGACATTTAAGCAAAGGAGACAGCACAAGAAGAGCGACAAGGAGGTTCTTCAGTTTTAAATGTGCCTGAGAAAGGACTGAAGAAATTTGGGCTCCCTTACTTTAATCAGAGGCTTCTGAGAGGCGATTTTATAACGGTATAAAAGATTGTGAATGAAAATGAACACCTGGAACAGTATTTTAAATTAAAAAGCAAAATGAGGACAAGAGGTTCATAGATTTAAACCATTAATTTAAGGCTGCATTTCAAGAAGTTTCTCTTCACAGAAAAATGAACAACACATTGAACCCCAGATTAAGTGAAGTACCACCTCCCGCCCTCCCTCAGCTGATGGATCAGTACTGCTCCATGTTGAACACACCTTGGAAGAAGCACTGAGGGTAGCCAGGGCACAGAATGCACTCTTGGTGGGGACTTCAATGTTCATCACCAAGTGTGGCTCAGTAACACCACTACTGACTGAACAGGCCAAGCCCTGAAGGTATATCTGGCATATCTACTGGACTGGACCTGCAGGAGGTGGTGAGAGAACCAACAGGAGGGAAAAGCCTACTTGACCTCACCCATCTGCCTGGCCCAGTTGACCATTGCAGTCTTGGTAGAAATAACCACCACAAAATCTTTGTGGTGACAAAGGGCGGAATCATCCCAGATTTGCACTAAGTGTGGTAGCGGGCAGATAAAATGTCGTTTTACCCGCTGGCCACGATGGCAGATTGTCACGCGGTATCGTCCCAAACCCGCCACATTATTTATGCACTCCAGAGAAACACACCATTTCTATGGCGAGCGGGCTCCCACTCGCCAGCCCGCCATTACCTCACTGCTTCATCACCCCAGGCACCTTATTTAAAGTTCAGCCGCGCGCACACATCCCAGCACTTCCAGACCATGACTGCTGCAAAGAAGACATGGCCCTGAAAGGCAAAAAGACTGCAGCCCCCAGGTTCAGCAACGTGTCACTGGAACACTTTTTGGATGCCGTGGAGGCCCGCCGGGATGTCCTTTACCCCCCTGCTCTGGCCACAGGATGGGCAGCAACAGTACTAATCCGGCTTGGAAGATAGTGGCAGCAATGGTCAGCGCCAATGCCCTTCAAAAGAGAACAGCCAGCCAGTGCCGCAAGAGGATGAAGGATCTCCTCCGTTCCTAGTCACTCTCAACTCTCATGCTCACAAATCCATCACACATCCACAAGGCCCTCACTCACTGCCAGTTCAAGGGACACTCACCACCCACACATGCAAGGCATACTTATCATTTGGCCTGCCAGGCATCCTGCTTACACTTATTCCATCTCTACCTATGCAGGACAAGCTGGACAACATAAGAGAGAGAGGTCGCAGACTGGTGGCGGAATGCTTGAAATCAAAATCCTCAGCAACTTTGAAAACAGAGCCATCCAGCTGGCCAGTGAAGATCTGGACAGTTCCTGTGCTGATGGTGAGGTCAGCACTGCTCTACCAAGTGAGGATCCAGCAGTGCAACATCTATCAGACAACCACGCTGTGAGTGAGTTCCCCTGTTCCGCAGTCCCTTTCATGTGCTAATTATCTCCTCTTGCTTTCGCAGGCACATCTGGGAAACAGCCGATGGAGTCCATGACCCTGAGCCTCTAATCAAGCCCTGAAGAAACCTCTGAAGAGGAATCTGGAGGCACCCTCCCTGAAGTCCTGTCACAGCGTCACCCACACCCTCCACCAGCTCAGAGATTCAAACCTCGGTGGGATCTAACTTTACAATACCCCGGGTTCACAATCTGGTGAGCACATCGCACTGTCTGGTCCACAGCAGGCGCAGGCAGGGCCCTCCCTGGCATCTGGCACTTGGAGGATTGCTGGAGGCAAGAAATTTGCTGAGTGTGAGTCAGATGACGAGCCTCTGGGTTCGTGTATGTCACAGTTTCTGGAGCTGCAAAACATCAGGAAGGGATGTCCGCTGCACTCCTCAGATTGCAAGGCACGATGGAGGAGTCCTTCCGCATTCAGGCTGAGGTGATAGTGCCAGCATGCCAATGCACCAAGGTCAACACTGGTAGGATCCTGGTCACCATGGAGACCTCAGTCCAGGACATCGCTCCTGCATTGCTGCATGGTCTTAACTCCATTGCTGATGCCATAGTTAGCCACCAACAGTGTGTGCACGAGAGGGGTTCTGGGCAGCTCGATCTCACTGCAGCTTCCCCTTCTCCTCAAGGAGTCAGCCAGGGGCCCTTGGGCACCCATAGGGAGGAGGATCAGCAGGTGCACACCCTGGGGCCATCCATCCAGATGACTCCGAGAGTATCAGGCCCATCCAAATCCTGTCTTCCTGTGACCTCAGCAGCTCCAGCTCCACAGGCCGAGGAGGGTGCCACTGCCACACAGCAGGACCCCAAAATCGGGCCACAGCCCTCCAAGTCTTGGTCCTCCAAAGGACGCCCTCCAAGGTAATCTCAGACAGGGTGTAGCAGTCAGCAGGCTGTCTCCACCTCCACTGTGGATGTCCGGTGAGCACCAAGATGTAGCGGCAGGGTTAGGAAAGTTAATAAGAATTAGCTGCACAGCCTGGGCATGGGTGTTGATCACTTGTACATACTGTTCACTATTGTCAATAAACTCCCAAGAATGTCTCCCTGTCATTGGCTCCTTGTTCTGATGAGCAGTGTTCTTGTCACTCAGATGTGAAACTTTTCTGCACAAGATAAAGGCAGGTGTCTCAGTCCAGGGCCTCTTCCCTGTGCTCTGTGCAGCCTTCAGACCAAAGTTATGGTACGATCTCACATTCCCTGGACACATTATTGATACCTGCACCTCGGCAGTGCTGGTCATTGCTGCCAGAATGTCGTGGGCAGGCACCACAGAGTTCTCTCATTCTCTCTGTGTACTCTCAGCACCTTTAAGGTAGAGTTGGCCCCCATCTCTTCAGTATCTGTGACCAGTGACACTGTGCTTCTGAAGGGCTCAGGTGCTGAAGACGAACAAAAGGTCAGATGCTTCTAAAGTTTCATGGCTGCATCTCTGAGTTGGCCCTGATCATGGAGCGCAAGCAAATTGCCCTTGGCCAGACAGGAATCAGACATTCTCAGAGGCTATGTGAAGATCTATGGAGTGTCCTCACTGTATGTTGTCATCATCCTCCTGCATCTGAGCACCACGTTAGTGTAGTCGATCGCATCCTGAACCTCTGAGAAACCCGAGATCTGGGCGAATCCAATCGCTCTTTCATCCTGGCTGTTCTGGTCCTGGGCAAAATGCACAAAGTTGTGTGCCCTCGCGAAGATGGTATCCGTGACCTCATGGATGTGTTTGTGGGTGGAGAATTGTGAGGTCCCACAGAGGTCACGTGTGGAGCCCTGAAAGGAGCCGCTGGTGTAAACATTGAGTGCTGTGGTCACTTGTACAACCACTGGCAGTGGATGCCCTCCATGTCCCCGTGGCACCAAGTCCTGCAGTAGCTGGCAGTTCCCTGACCCATTCCCCCGACATGCCCAGTCGTCGGCGACACTGGTTCTTGGTTATCTGCTGGAATGACAGGCGGTGACTACAGACCCTGGGTGTCACTAGGCACTGACCAGTGATAACTCGCTGTGGCTCTTGGGCACATGTGTGAGAGCCCCAGCCATCCCTTCTTCCTGAGATTGCTGCTCCTGCCTCTGCGCAGCCAGGAGCCTCAGTCGCGCTCTCCTCCGTCGTCTTCGCTCTCTGTACACCAACAGGCATACAGCTAGTTCACCAGGCTCCATGATCCTGATGTACTCCTCCTGCAGGATGAAAGAGAGAGACACGAGGTTAGCATGGGTGTACTAAGGACCTATTCTGGTTAAGTCTGAAGGCCCCTTAATGCTTGCAAGGAAGTGCTGACCACCAGCACTAGGTGGTCAGAGTTTAGTGCGCTGCATGGCTGCAGGAAATCCCACCACCTCCACCCCACTCTACCTGACTGATTGGGGGCAGCCTTGCCCATTGGGCTGCATGTTGTGCTCTCAGCTCAGGCACAGGCATTCTCCTAACCTGCACTGCAAAGCTGCACTGTTAGCTTGAACCATGGGGGAGACTGGTCCAAACCGGGATGATGACATTGCACGGGGCTGTGAGCACCTCCACCAGTGACTGCTCCATGTCCAGCTTTAGCGAGGAGATTGTACAACATGTGCAGTCCATTAAAATGCTCATGACTTTGCAGTCTGTGCCGGGGGTTGGGGATGCGGGGAGAGGGTGAAGAGCTCTGGAGCACTTGGTGGCACTTTGATGCCTCTGCGTTGCTTGAGTGGGCAGATAAACTAGAAGATCAACTCCAATCATATCAATGTGGCTGCACCTGAACTGTCTCAGTATCAGAGGAGTGGTCGCTTTCTACAGGTTTCCTTAATGTGTGGCCACTTCCCTCAGCCACCCTACCCCCCACCCCGAATGCTTGTGCCCTCTATTCAACGGCTGCCCTTGCACACCCCTCACCAACAGGTCACCTCAACGGCTGGGCTGCACTTAACCCTGACCGCTGACCCCCCAACAAGCCACGTCAATGGCTGGGCTGCCCTTGCGCCCCCCAACAGGTTGCCTCAACGTTTAAACTGCCCTTAACCCCGATCCTCCAATGCCTTTGAAGCTTGAAGCCTAACAGGCGATCCTGGCAAGCGCTACGCAACATCACTGTGTACCCACCTCCGAGTTCCCCTCAAAGTGTAGCCCACCAAGTGCACGCCTTTTATGTGCTGTTGTGAAACACGTCGGCGGGACAGACAGTCCAGCGGGAGTCACGATTCCGGCGGGCTGGCCTGAGAATTATCTGATGATGTAATATCCAATGGCAGGAAGCGTGGTCCGCGGGCTGAGGGGGCAATCGTAAACCGGTTTCACACTGTCATGAAACAAATCATGCCATATCGTCCACTCTCATGCCAATGAACACACTCGATGTCGGCAGGCACGGAAAATTCCGCTCACAGTCCTGAGTGCACACCGAGGATACATACCCTTCATCGTGTAATGTGGCACTACCACCACGCTAAACAGGATTGATTCAGGACAGATTTAGCAACTCAAAACTGGACATCCATGAGGTGCTGTTGGCCATTAGAACAGTAGAACTGCATTCCACCACAATCTGTAACCTCATGGCCTATCATATGCCAGGATTCAACCCTGGTCCAATGGTGTATCTGGGAGAGCATATGTAAAAATGAGATGCCAACCTGGTGAAGCTACAATATATGCAGGTTAAACAGCGGAAGCAACATGCTTTATACAAAGCTAAGCAATCCCACAGCCAATGGATCAGATCAATGCTCTGCAGTCCTACCATTTCCAACTGTGAATGGTGGAGGACAATTAAACTACTAGCCAGAGGAGGAGGCTCCACAAATATCCCTATGGGAGAGCCCAGCACATCAGTGCAAAAGACAAGGCTGAAACATTTGCAACAATCTTCAGCCAGAAGTGCCAAGTGGGCCACCCATCTTGGCCTCTTCCTGAAGGTCCCACATCACAGAAGCCTGGCTTCAGCATATTTGATTCACTCCACGTCACATCATGAAATGGCTCAGGGAACTAGATAGAGAGAAGACTAGGGACCCTGAGGACATTCCAGCTATTGTGCTGGAGGCTTAAACTCCAGAACTAGCCACACCCCTAGCAAAGATGTTCCAGTACAGCCACAATACTGGCATCTACTCTCGAATGTGGGAGATTGCCCAGGTATGTCCTGACCACAAAAAGAAGGACAAATTCAATCCAGCCACTTACCAATTCATCAGTCTACTCTCAATGATCAACAAAGTGATATAAGTGTAAGATTTTTGGATTCGGGGCCACAGGTACCCAAGGTAGGCAGTTGACTATTCTTAAGTAATTTTAAGATAGTTTAAGTTTACAAGGAAGCAACAAATTAGAAACGATGCATTGATTAATTGGACAGAGAAAGTATACAATCCACAACAGTTGAGAGCAGTTTACTGATCCCAGAGATCGAATGGGCAGAGTGCATCGATCTCAGTTGTGATAGCAATATCCTGCTGCCTAGTTGAAATGTTAGGGAACTCTTCCATCAGTCGTCCTCCTCTTCTTCCTCTTCCACCTGAAGAAGGTGGCTGCCTGACAAGCACTGCCACCTGACCAGGGCTGCCCCCTGCCCCTGAACTCTTGTTAATATACCCTTTCTCTGGGGGCTGGTAGCTTACCCAGTGTCAATCATCTACTTTAAACCCTTCTGACCAATGGATACAGGGCAGGTGCCCAATATGTCAATGTGGTTACCTCCTCCCCTGTTTGTCATCCTTCTCGAGGTCAACTTTTTAGTTTACGTCACGCTGAGGGTCATATCCTGGCTCTTTAGAAACACTTGCATAGATAAGTGGCAACACAAGACAACATCCTACCAACTTAGGAATGTCAACATGGCAGCCTGAACCCAGTGTCCGTGCTGTTTCCAAGGACTGTTCAGAAGTCAAAGTGTTTAGAAATTGTCTTTCCAGAGAGAGAATCAATTCTGTGTAGCTAATATCATAAAAGTTCTATACTATGCAGAAAATACCAGTTTATTAAAGACCCTAATTTCTTACAGAAGGTGTCACCAAAGTGCTATCATGTGGCACTTACTGATCAATAACCTGCTCACTGAAGTTTGGATTCTACCAAGACCTCTCAGCTCCAGATCTCATCACAAGCCTTGGTTCAAACTTTGACAAAAGTGCTGAATTCTAGACGTGAAGTGAGGGTGACTTCCCTTGACATCAAGACAGCATTTGACCAAGTGTGGCATCAAGGAGCTGTAGTGAAATTGGAGTCAATGGGAATCAGAGGGAAAAACACTCCACTGCTGGAGTCACATCTAGTACAAAAGAAGTTGCTTGTGGTTGTTGGAGACCAAACATTTGAGCTCCAGGCCATCACTGTGGGAGCTCCTCAGGGTAGTGTCCTATTCAGCTGGTTCATCAAGACTTTCCTTCCATCATTAATGCTAAAGTGGGGATGTTCACTGATTATTGCACATTATTCACCTCACTCACAACTTCTCAGATACTGAAGCAGTCAATGTCAATACGCAGTTAGACCCAAACAAAATGCAGGCTTGGGATGATAAGTGGTAAGTAACACTCACACCACACAAGCGCCAGACAATGACCATCTGCAACAAGAGAGAATCTAGCCATCTGCCCTTACTTTAATAGGACATTGCCATAGTTGAATCCCCCTGCTAACAACATCCTTGGCGATTACTATTGATCAGAAAATAAACTGGACCAGCCATATAAATACTATAGTTAGACGAGCAGGTCAGAGGCTGGAAATTCTGCAGCAAGTAACTTGCCTCCTGATCCCCTAAAACCAGTTCACCATCTACAGGGCACAAGTCAGGAGTATGATGGAATACTCTCCACTTGCCTGGATGAGTGCAGCTTAAGCTCAGTGCTATCCAGGACAAGGCAGCCTGCTTGATTGACACCCCAACCACCACCCAAACATAGTCCCTCCACCAACAACGCACCGTGGCTACATTCTACATAGTGCACTGCAACCACTTCCCACTTGATTCTTTCATCAAGGCTCCTTCAACTGTACTGCTTAAACCATATAACACCTAGAAGGGCAAAGTCTGCAGGTGCATGGGAAAACCACCACCTCCACATATCATCATGGCTTGGAAGTATAACACAATTCCTTCACTGTCACTGGGTCAAAATGGTCAAACTCCCTCTCTAACAGTCCCATAGGTATATCTTAACCACACAGACTGCAATGATTCAAAAATGGAGCTCACTATGCAGTAACTGCTGGCCTTGTTGGCAATGACCACATCCTGTTAATGTATAAAAAGACAACAAAATCCCAAGAATTAAATTAACCGCCTACCGACTACTGCGGTTCAGTACTTGGGGGTAATTATGGATGGATCACATGGTTTTTCTCATCTGTAATTGTTTCAGATCATCAGCCTCCACCATCACAGATACTGTCATGTAAAGTTAGTCTCATATCGGTGATTCATTTTGAAATCAAAGTCTAGAGGTAGCTGCTGAAAATATTGCCATATATTATGTTATTAGTAATAGGTTATCACAATGCACACAGCACACTTATTATTTTTGGTATTGCTTAATGTGAAGTATTCTTGGAGTATTAGTCTAGTCTAGAAGACCAGAGGGAAACAATACCTTTGCCAACTAGGGATAGGAGTTGAAAGAATGTTTAAAAATGTTTCTTAAAAAGGGAATGAATGACTTTTCAGGTATCTTTTGCAGAAGTGTTGCTCGGGTTTGACAGTTTAATGTGGACACATCCAACTGTGAGATGTTTTTAGTCTAAAAAATAATCATACATTAATTTTAAAAATGTATTGAGGGTTAAGTGCTACACAATTATTCAGTAAACTCCAAGAGAAAATCTCCTAGGCACCCATGAGACACATCCCACTGTTGGGTTTAGTGCAGCTTTTGAGAGCAGAATTATTCCAGATTTACTTCCTGTGACCACATAAATTCAATGAAAAAGCTGGAGGCTGTACACATCCTTTACACCACCTATTTATTTCTAAGAGTAATGCCAAGTGCTGACTAGTTTGCCATTTGAAATCATGAAATGTCCTAATGTCTGTGAGTAATGATATTAATCTAGCACTTACACTTGCATATTTGCTAAGTCAGAAATGTGTGAATAAAATAGTCTTGAGTGTTGCAAACACTTAGTGATCAGCAACGAATTCAGTGCAATATGCAAGAATTTTGTGGAACCTCTGCTCTTGTACCTGTCCAGATCTAAGTGTTTCTGGGCCCTGAAGTAACGAGCTTGCATTGTAATGCAAAAGCAAAACATTGGTTTCACTTTTCAAATGCTTAGAAATTTCGTCCATTGGTCATGGAATTAAGTTTTTGCCCCTTGAAGATGCTGCAAATGGAAGGACTGCACAGTACCAAGCATGACTTTCAATACCCAAGTACCAAAGACATTCTGACATTTTTAAACTGCATGGATCACAAAAGCTTAAGTTGGCGCATCAACCATTGAGCTAAACTTCTGCAGTCCACAAACAATCTGTTTCGTTTTGCTGGGTTGGAAAAAGTTAACCATAAATGAGTATCAACAGATTGTGACATTTACTTTCCTTTCATTATGCATCAGCACGACTAATTAGGAGGAGCGTGTACGTGGGAGGGTGTGCACTTCCTGTTCTAAACAATGTTCACTTGTGGGGTGTCGCTGATCTGGTTCAACCCACATGTGCAGAGCTGATTGCACTCAGGTTAAGCTGGTGGAGTCTGATAACTGAAGGAAACCATCTGCTTTTCTGTCGAAAGATTCCCAAGATCTCCCACCATCACTCCTACTCCCAAAGCAGGCTTTTATTAGAAAATTGCAGGGAGGAATGTTACAGTTGGCAGATGAAACACTTATACATCCTTCATATCTAAAATCAGCATCATGGATATCAGGAAGATAAGGAAGTTAAATAATGTTTCATTTTAACCCTGCTGTAATAACAACTCCTACAATAAAAACAGAAAATGCTAGGAATGCTCAACAGGCCAGGGAGCATCTGAGCAAGGAGAAACAGAATTAACATCTTAGGTCAATGACCTTTAGTCAGAACTGGAAAAAAAATGACAGATATGCCAGATTTGAAGCAAGTGTAAAGGCAGAGAAAGTGGGACAGGAAGGGAATGAAAATGGGGAAGGTCTGTGTTAGATTGGAAGACAGGAGAGGTTAAATGACAAAAGGGATGATAGTGCAAAGCCAAAGGGGTGATTAATGGAACAAATAAAGAAACAGGAGATGAGTCCACAGATAGTGAAAATGGGAATCACACAATCATCACCAACAGCTGCCATCTGGACACAAAACAAAATGAGGGAATTGTCCTGTACTAACGTTGATCAGCCTGTTACCTCAGACCATCAAAGTAAAAGTAGTCCAGCTATGAACCAGGTCATGTTGGTCCAATTCATAGAAATCTCCAAAACAATAGACAGGAGCGATGTGCTTCTTATCACTTGGGGATGAATTCAAACTGCAGTCCCAAGGGGAAAGGCCACTGTGCTAATTCACTGCATCACCCATTCCCCTTCCAAACATTTTTGCTTTCATATTCAATTAGTTAACATTTTTACTGCTTTTTGAGGTTTAAGCATACGTATGTTTATAGTTTGTCCAAAAGCCTTCCCATTATAGTAAAGCAATCATGAAAGGCACTATATAAATGCAAATCCTATCCTTTGAATAGACCATCCAACAGATATTGCTACACTAGCCATGAGCCAACAAGATTGTATTCAAACATCTCAGTGATCACACTTTTGTTTCCCACCTACCACTGCATCCTGTCTAAAATTATGAGGTCGAATTACATGTCAATGCATTTGAATAGTTTTCGAATATCGTTAGTCTGAATAGAAACAGGAGGAAATGCTACTTATGGTGTTACAATCCTCATAGAGAACAAGAACTTTTAAAAAGAGATGAATTTCCCAGAAAACCACCAAAATAATCACACAATAAAATTTCACATTTTAAGATTTTTAGTGTAACAAACAAAAATCAACATCAACGAAGCATTACTCAGTAACCAATACACTAAGCTACAGAAAAAGCTATTTTAGCCATTAACTAATTAACACACCCGAAAAACCCCCACACCATGTTTATGTTATGCCACAATCTCAGCAGATATGTAGCCTTGTAGATAAAGTCCCAAACTCCTCCTGACTATCCAACAGGTTCTCTTCTTCCTGTCACTTCAGGACAAGTCTCCCAGTGTCCTTCTGAGTTTTCCTTCACTCCATCTCCTGAGCATTATCGCATTGACTTCTAGCAGCAAGGCATGTTCTGGCCACTCCTTGCTCTTTAAGTCTCTATAAACCTTACCTCTTCAAACAGGGAATTTGTCCTCACCAGCAATCTGCTTGTTGGGTTAGTACAGAAAACTGTCTTTCCCTCTGATTGGCATAGCAGCAACTGTTTTCAAATTTTCTCAGCAAGTGTCTCTGTCTTTCTAAATCTGACTGTATCCAGCAAGATCGGCTGCCCCTCTTTTGTGTCAAGATGTAAAAACCGGCTCTTGGGTTTCTATGATTTTGACCTGGCTCTCTGTCCCCATGATAGCCCAAATCACATGGGCCTGTCTCTGGTCAGAGTTCAATATGATCAACTCTCTCCCATTTCAGGACATTTTTGTTGCCTTCAAATAAAAAGAGACAGTTTGAAAAATAACTGTTCTATGAAGCTCACATTCATAACGATGGTTTAAATTCAGCTACAGAATATATAAACATTGAGTAAAATAGTGTGGAAATTTCAAAATTGGATGACAAGCCACTATGCGAGCTTCACTTGGACCCAGCCCATTTGGTAAAACAAGCACAATGACAAATTAGATTTTTCACACTACAACCTGGCAACCAACTGAATGAAGAAATGAACTACACTCTCACCAAACAGACCTGGATTAGGCACTGATTTTTTTTGATTACAAAGTAGATGTAGAGGCGAAGAATTTCAAGCTCAGTGCAAATTCAGAAATCATGACTTGGTGGGGAGTGGAGGGAAATTCAGTTTAAATATCGCTAATAGAGACAGAGTGTGGCTTCATGCCTCCAAGTAATTGCCTGCTCCACAAGTATACACTGATTTTAGCTACACTTATCCGGGACACAAGAAGTCATTTTTCAAATATATCATTTTTAAACTTTCACAAATTAACATCTCCCGGTTCGTGCAATGGGTACAGAAATCCTCATCTGCCTCAACTCTCAAGGCCCCCCCTCCTCAACTGCCTCCTAAAAGCCCAGGGGAAGCCCAAGTGCAACTATCAATCATGATTACAATCCCAACTCAAATCATCAGGCCAAGTCTAATATTCCAAAATTACTGCTGCTGTGCTGCCAAAATACACTTCATAATCCATCACATAGGACTTGTTAAAGATAGATTATGAGCTTTCCAGCTCTGTATCTAGCCTTGGATTTAGGAAATGCACAGAAGCTGGTGACATTTTTAGATCATTTCCAGTATTCTGAGACAGAATTATTGACATTATTATTGTTGGGTAACAAAATTCCCACAGAGTTAAGGAAATTTGGCTTTCTTTGGGGCTGATGGCTGCCAATAGAGATTAGGGCACACTCAGATATTGCATCATTTAAAAAAAAAGAGTAAGACAATTCTGCAGCACTCCAGAACATATAATGGAACTGGAGGTGGAAGAGGTGTGACCATAAGACCATAAGACCATAAGACATTGGAGCAGAAATTAGGCCATTCGGCCCATCGAGTCTGCTCTGCCATTCAATCATGGCTGATAAGTTTCTCAACCCCATTCTCCCGTCTTCTCCCCATAACCTTTGACCCCCTTACCAATCAAGAACCTATCTATCTCGGTCTTAAATACACTCAATGACCTGGCCTCCACAGCCTTCTGTGGCAATGAATTCCATAGATTCACCACTCTCTGGCTAAAGAAGTTTCTCCTCATCTCTGTTCTAAAAGGTCTTCCCTTTACTCTGAGACTGTGCCCTCGGGTCCTAGTCTCTCCTACTAATGGAAACATCTTCCCCACGTCCACCCTTATCCAGTCCTTTCAGTATTCTGTAAGTTTCAGTCAAATCCCCCCTCATCCTTATAAACTCCATCGAGTATAGACCCAGAGTCCTCAAACGTTCCTCATATGTTAAGCCTTTCATTCCTGGGATCATTCTCGTGAACCTCCTCTGGACCCTCTCCAGGGCCAGAACATCCTTCCTGAGATACGGGGCCCAAAATTGCTCACAATATTCTAAATGTGGTCTGACCAGAGCCTTATAAAGCCTCAGCAGCACATCCCTGCTTTTATATTCTAGTCCTCTCGAAATAAATGCCAACATTGCTTTTGCCCTCCTAACTACTGACTCAACCTGCAAGTTAACCTTAAGAGAATCCTGGACTAGGACTCGCAAGTCCCTTTGCACTCCAGATTTCTGAATTCTCTCCCGATTTAGAAAATAGTCTATGCCTCTATTCTTCCTACCAAAGTGCATGACCTCACACTTCCCCACGTTGCATTCCATCTGCCACTTCTTTGCCCATTCTCCTAACCTGTCCAAATCCTTCCGCAGCCTCCCCGCCTCCTCAATACTACCTGTCCCTCCACCTATCTTTGTATCATCTGCAAACTTAGCCAGGATGCCCTCAGTTCCTTCATCTAGGTCATTAATGTATAAAGTGAAAAGTTGTGGTCCCAACACTGACCCCTAAGGAACTCCACTAGTTACCGGCCGCCACCCTGAAAAGGACCCCCTTATACCCACTCTCTGCCTCCTGCCAGACAGCCAATCTTCTATCCATGCTAATACCTTGCCTCTAACACCATGGGCTCTTATCTTACTGAGCAGCCTCCTGTGTAGCACCTTGTCAAAGGCCTTCTGGAAGTCCAAGTAGATAACATCCATTGGCTCTCCTTTGTCTAACCTACTCATTACCTCCTCAAAGAATTCTAACAGATTTGTCAGGTATGACCTCCCCTTGATGAAACCATGCTGACTTTGCCCTATTTTACCACGCACTTCCAAGTATTCTGAAATCTCATCCTTAATAATGGACTCTAAAATCTTACCAACGACCGAGGTCAGGCTAATTGGCTTGTAATTACCTGTCTTTTGCCTCACTCCCTTCTTAAACAGGGGGGTTACATTAGCGATTTTCCAGTCCTCTGAGACCCTCCCTAACTCCAGTGATTCCTGAAAGATCTCCACTAACGCCATCCACTATCTCTTCAGCTATCTCCTTCAGAACTCTGGGGTGTAATCCATCTGGTCCAGGTGATTTATCCACCTTCAGACCTTTCAGTTTTCCTAGCACCTTCTCCTTGGTAATGGCCACCATACTCACCTCTGCCCCCCCGACTCTCTTGAATTTTGGGGATGTTACTCGTGTCTTCCACTGTGAAGACTGACGTAAAGTACCTATTCAGTTCCTCTGCCATTTCTTTGTTCCCCACTACTACTTCTCCAGCGTCATTTTCCAGCAGCCCAATGTCCACTTTTGCCTCTCTCTTACCCTTTATATATCTAAAAAAAACTCTTGCAATCTTCTTTTATATTACTGGCTAGTTTATCCTCATATTTAATCTTCTCCCTCCTTATTTCTTTTTTAGTTGTCCTCTGTTGGTCTTTGTAGGCTTCCCAATCCCCTGGTTTCCCACTGCTCTTCACCGCATTGTATGCTTTCTCTTTAGCTTTTATGCTGTCCCTGACTTCCCTTGGTTGCCTCGTCCTCCCTTTAGTATGCTTCTTCTTCCTAGGGATGAATTTTTGCTGTGTCTCCCAAATTACTCCCAGAAACTCCTGCCATTGCTGTTCCACTGTGTTTCCTGCTAGGCTCATCTCCCAGTCAATTCTGGCCAGCTCCTCCCTCATGCCTCTGTAGTTGCCTTTATTCAACTGTAATACTGTTACATCTGATTCCAGTTTTTTCCTCTCAAATTGCAGGGTAAATTCTATCATACTATGGTCACTTCCTCCTAAGGGTTCCTTCACCTTAAGCTCCCTTATCAAATCTGCCTCATTACACATCACTAAATCTAGAATTGACTGTTCCCTAGTGGGCTCCACCACAAGCTGCTCCAAAAAGCCATCTTGTAGACATTCCACAAATTCCTTTTCTTGGGATCCACTACCAACCTGATTTTCCCAGTCTACCTGCATATTGAAATCCCCCATGATCACTGTAACCTTGCCTTTCTTACACACTTTTCTATCTCCTCGTGTATCTTGTGGCCCACATCCTGACTACTGTTCGGAGGCCTGTACATAACTCCCATTATGGTTTTTTTACCTTTGCGGCTCCTCAACTCTACCCACACAGATTCTACATCATCTGACCTTACGTCATTTCTTGCTATCAATTTAATTTCATTTCTTTCTAACAAAGCAACCCCACCCCCTCTGCCAAACTGTCTATCTTTTCAATAGGATGTATATCCTTGGATATTTAGCTCCCAGTCCTGATCCCCTTGCATGTCTCCGTGATGCCCACCACATCATACCTGCCAATTTCAAGCTGCGTCACAAGCTCATTTACCTTATTTCGTATACTGCGTGCATTCAGAAAGAACACCTTCAGTCCTGTATTTCCCGTCCCCTTTCTCACTGTCGTCCCTTTATCTGATGTGCTTGAATTTAGATTCCTAGCCCTTTCCAAACACTCTGTCCTATTTTGTGTTCTGGAGACTTTAATAGCCTCTCCTGGGCTCTCCTTTCTTTTCAGTTTTTTCATAATTTTCCATGAAGTTGAATCCACCCCCCAAAATGCTAACCTGCTGTTTTGTTTCCCATTAGTCATACTTCTTGGAGTTTTACTCTTCCCTTCCCCCCCACTTTCTAATTTAAAGTCCTGTTGACCATCCTATTTACCCTTTTCGCTAGAACATTGGTCCCAGATCGGTTCAGGTGGAGACAATCCCAACGGTACAGATCCCTCCTGTTCCAATACTGATGCTAGTGCCCCACGAAATGGAACCCCTCTTTCCCACACCACTCCTTTAGCCACGTGTTTACTTCCCTTATTCTCGCGTCCCTATGCCAATTTGCACGTGGCTCGGGTAGTAATCCGGAGATTATAACCCTTGAGGACGGCACTCTAGTATGCTTTCTGCTTTGTACCAGATATTATGAGGAGTCAGTAGGGTGGTTAGCTAAGCTGCAGGCAACTTACAAGTGTCCTGTGCCAGGAACCGATATGGTTTTGGCTGGTTAAAGCCCTTCATGTACGAAGGGGTCATAAAGCACTGGCTGTTTATATATGTGCAAATTAGACACATCTTTATGGGAGAAAGCATATGTTCTGCAACACACAAACTGAATTTCTACTTCAGCAGATTTTGTAGCAATATAGACTTTGGAGACTCTGGGCATCCTGATGGGCTTCTGCACCAGATACCCAGCTGATAAAGTAAGAAACATAATGGGCAGAATATTATGCCTCACAGGCGGGCATGCAGCCGACCCAACCGGGTGTAAAATAGCGCGGGGGGAGCATCAGGCAAGTGTCCCAACGTCATCCTGCACGCGCGCAATCTTCAGGTCGACGGGCGCGCGTGGGTATTGGAGCCTCACCAGCCATCAATTAAAAGGCCACCTAAGGCCATTAAAAATCCAATGAATCCATATTTTACATTGCCCAGGCCATTTTGTGCTCACCGCATGGGCAAAACAGGCAGACGGGCAGCCCACATTTTGTAAAACCTCATCCAAGGGCTGGATAAAAAGGGTCAGCAGCATTGTTATTGTGAGTAGTGAGGAGTTTAGGAGATGGTTTGCTGCTGGCTGCATATTTGAACTTGACAGCTTCATCTCTGTTCTGAACTTCATTTTTAGCATTTCCAGGCTTCATTTCGGGACTCCCTGGTGTCTCCAAGGCTCCTGGAGGATTTTGGCTGTGTGGACCCTTCCAGGTATCAGACAGCGTTCTGGTAATGGGGATTGTGCTCTCAGTCGGAGGCACCTCCTCTGAGGGGGAAGAGAGGGGTAGAAGGGAGAGGAGGCCGGGTGTCCCAATGAGGCTTCCAGGGGAGGGACCTGTGGGAGGAGAGGCGCAGGGACAAGGGGCGCAGGGTCAGCAGGGAGTCCAAGGCAGAATGGGCTGCAGAAGACGCCACTATCCTGCTACCAGGGTTTACAGGCAGCGATGCATCTACCTCAGTATGTCTGAGGTGCGATGCCGAAGGAGGCTCCACCTCTCCAGGGAGACTGTGACCTCCATTTGTCATATGATAGGCCTCCAACTGTGTGGGTGGACACCCCATGCCAGTGACTCTGAAGGTCACAGTGGCCCTCAACTTCTATGCCTCCGGCATTTTCCAGGGCTCAGTGGGAGATCTGTGTAGAGTCTCCCAATCAGCTGTCCACAGTTGCATCAAGCTGGTGACAGAAGCTCTGTTCAGGTGGGTAATGACATTTATTCATTACCGTACGGACGAGGCTGGCCAGGCTGAGTGAGCCAGAGGCTTTGCAGTGATTGCTGGGATCCCCTGTGTCCACATGTGGCCATCAAGGCGCCAGTGGGTCAGCCGGGTGCCTTCGTCAACAGGAAGGGATTCCACTCCATGAATGTCTGGATAGTGCGTGACCACAGGATGCAGATTCTGCAAGTCTGTGCAAGGTACCCAGGCAGCTCCCAAGACCCTTATATCCTAAGATACTCCCAGGTGCCGGGGCTCCTCAATGCTCCAGCCCGGCTGGATGGATGGCTGCTGGGTGACAAGGGCTAACCCTTGAAGAGGTGGCTTATGAAGCCTCTCCGCTACCCAAGAACAGAGGCAGAGCAGTGTTATAATATGAGCCATGCCCCCACAAGGGCGGTGATAGAGAGGACCATAGGTCTTCTGAAGATGTGCTTCCAAGCCTGGACCGTTCAGGGGGAGCACTACAATACTCCTCTGAGCAGGTGTCACTGATAGTGGTTGCATGCTGTACTCTCCATAATCTGGCACTGGCAAGGGGGGACCCACTGGAGGAAGAAGCAGCTCCACAGGTCACAGAAGATGAATCCAGTAGTGAGTCAGAAGATGAGCACGGTGAGGAGAATGCTGAGGTCATGGAGACAGACCTCTGTATCCTCCAGGAAGGCAGAGACACCAGGGACGCCTTGATCCAATGCTCCTTTAGCTAGGCTGCCAAGGATCTGCTTCCACCTCATGTCAGGGCTTCCGCCTCCATCCAGAATGTCTGAAATATCCCTTCATTTGAACCCAAAGTCCATTCAGTTCCTGTGCAATAAAGTGTATAGCCACTCACACCCAGCATTACGTACTGATGTACCAGCACTAGAAAAACAGAAGGTGAAGCTGCTCAGGCCATTAGGACAAAATCAAAATTCATGTGCTTTTCACAATCCAAAAAAGTTAACATGATCATCTCTGCTGTTCATTTTCATACCAGTAAACATAAACAAAACATTACAGAACAGAAGATCACCATGACCAGTCCCTCTTGTGCTCATGGTGCCTTAATGCTTATATTTCCTAGTGCTATGTCTTGGTGCCCCCACCCTTGCTGGCACTGGCATTGGAGACAGCCTGCTGACTCTGCTGTCTTGTTGGCCTTGATGACCTTGGTGATCATCCTCTGACTAATGGAGCCTGTGCTGTACCTGCCTGGGAGGGAGCTCCCAGTGCCTTGGCTGGCATCTCCCCAGTCATCACAGCCTCATCAGATGCTACCGTCACTGGCAGAGGGGCGGAGGAGTTGCTGCTGTCATCCAGAGCGTCCTGAGAGGATCCCACAGAGATGACAGGCAGCTCATGCACCAATGTGAGGTTGGTCCGGACCTCCCTGCTCACCACTGATGGACAGGCACCTAGCTGGGAAACTGGGTGCCTCATTCATCTCTCACACTGGCACTGACCACTGACGTCAGTGTCTGTGTGAGGGCTTGCGGGTCTGAGCACAACCCCTGGAATGTCTGATTCTGTCCCTGGAGCTGCCTCTCCATGAGAGTCACCACTCTCTCAATGGAGGTGGCAGTGCGCTCGGCCATGAGGATCAACGCAGTGCTTATGCTCCACATGGACTCCTTCACAGCAGAGACCATGGCATGCAGACCCTCATGGATCTCTGCCAGATCCTCCCGCACATCCCACTGGACATCCAGCATTTGCTGCCTAATGGGTGACTCCAGGGGTTCATCATCTGCCTTTGACTCAGTATCGTCCTGGTCTCCAGCAGTCCTCTGACTGTCGGTGCCCTGGCACTCTCTGTCTTCGCCTGCACTTCAAGCACATGTGAACAGCCCTCACCGCTGTGCATGGACATTCGGGTTGAAGATCTAACGCCCACCCAGGTGCTGGTATCTGTGCTGGTGCCTGGTTCAGAGAGCAGGTGTAACGCAGGTGCAGCTGAAGCCTGGCGTTCCTCTGATGTCAGGGGTGGCTCTTCGGGGTCCTCCGTACGAGTGCCTGCTGGCGAGTCTAAGGGAGAAGAAGGACATGTCATTAGTTTAAGCCATCACACTGTCACTGTGCATGCCAGGCACCCTGGTGAGACAATGGAGATCTGCATCATGGTGCCATTGTGTTTCAATGATCAATGGGGACTCCAGGGTTGAGGCTCCCATCACTGATGAGACTACACAAGAATGTTTGCACCATCTGAAACTCTCACCTCTGTGCACTGCACTCTTAACTTGTCTGGCACCCCAGCCTTTCCACGCCCAGTTGACCGAGGTGAGTGGTGCCTCTCCAGCTCCAAGGTGTCCTGCTCAAATCTTGTCATGATTAGGAGGTTTGGGGAGTCTCCGCCTGTCCATGACCTCTCAATGTTGTTATGACTCATCTTCTCCTGAAATGAGAGGAGCATTGATTAATCCGCTCTCTACCTGCAGCGCCATTGCAGCCTGGCCAACCCCAGCTGAGGAACACCTTGCGGGGCACATCTGCATCGTGGCCCTCAGTCCAAGCAGCCAGCGATCGGCCCCTTGACCAGCTCCGGCATCATTGATAGCTGGCACTCAGACTCCAACACCCCTGAGCTCGAGCTTCACCACATTGACCCATTCCAACATGGTACTCACCCTTCTCAAGCGCAGCAGGTCATTGAATCTTTTGCGGCACTGCAACCACCTGCGTCACACAATGTCATGGCTGCTGACCTGGGCTGCCACCTCCCCCAGGCTCTTTTGGTCTGGCACAGTGGCCTCCTCCTTCCATTCTCTGGGGATGAGGCTGTCCCTCCTGGCGGCCACCTCCCCCAACAGCACCGCAAGGCACTCCAAAAACCGAGGGGCTGAGTGGCCACCCGACCTGCCCTCCCTTCTGGTATCTCTTTCCGTTGCTGAGGCCACAGCTTCACTCTGCACAATGCTCAAGAAATGTTCTTTGCTGGCAGCCTTCGAGGAGCTGCCCGTGGCGTTTTTAAACAGCCCGCCGGGTGGCCATTGGACCCGGTGTCCGACAGGCGCTCACCCCTGCACCGTCCATTCCCGACCATTGGGAAGCTGCGTTTCATGCTGGGTGGGCCTTAATTGGCCAGCGTGAAATAGCAGTCATGGGCCAATCACGGTCAGGGGCCTGCTTCCCGACTGGTCCCGGGCCCGCCAATCACACGTGCCTGCCAAGGGTAAAATTCAGCCCAATGTTTGTATACAGGAACCTGCTGCAGGAAAGCAGCCTATTATCATGGTGTACATCTTGTGCATGCCCACAGTTATAAGAGGTGGCCAGTCAGCAGGAATCCTCACTCTTACAGGAGAATGCAAGATCTGTTCGTTACTTGGAAAATTGGACTTCAGTCCTTCACCTGGAGTTCAAGAGTTACTATTGTGTCCGGCTACCAAGTAACGTCTCCCAGCTCTGTTTGTCAAATGGCTAAGTATTCCAGCTGAAAATTAGGGTAAGAAAGGGTTTCTTTCAGTAACAAATGTTCTTTATTATTCGGGTCTTCCAGAAAGGTGGTGAACTTTGTGTGCAGTCTCTGCAGACTGTCTTGACTATCCACAGCAAAAATATCTTTGACCCCAATATATCCCAAAAGCTTTACAAAAACTACAGGAGCAATCTTCTTTTCCAGAAGATTACAGATGGTGTGGTATAAAAAGTTGATAAGAATATCAAATACTGAGCAATTTAAAAAAAAATAACAATTCTAGCAATATAGCAGGAATGTATTCCTCCTGCAGAGACAGGAGCATTGTGGTTATGTCACTGGACCAGTGATCCAGAGGCCTAGAACAACAATCCAGACATGAGTTCAAAATCCCAGCACAGCTGCTGGACAATTTAATTCAGTTAATTAAATAAATCTGGAATAAAAAGATAATATCCGTGATGGTGGCTGCGAAACCACTGAAATAACAGAAAACCCTGTCTGGTTCACTGATGTCTTTTAGGGAAGGAGATCTGCCCAGGTTACCTGGTCTGGCCTCCTTGTGATGCCATAGCAATGTGGTTAACTCTTAACTGCCCTATGATATGGTCTAGCAAGCCCTGCAGTTATATAGGGATGGCCAATAAATGCTGGCCTTGCCAGCACACTCACCTCCCACGAATGAATTGCAAAAAATAATAGACAGGTGATGGGAGAGCAAATTTAAGGCACTTCAAGATCATGCGGGTGCAGCAAGGGCTAAGTGATTGTATGAAATAACCTAATACACCAGAGACATGCAAATTAGAAATTGGGAGCAAGTAGAACACCGTGTATTGTTGAGTTTTGAACCACACTGAATTTCAGTTGCAACAGTGAAACAAGGACAATGATCCAACAACTTAAAATTAATCGTCGCAAAATATCCCAAAACACACACTTCCACACGAGAAAGCAAAGAAAACAAAAACTCAGTGACCAAGATTCAGGAGAAGAGAAGGAAGTGGGCCAATGGAAATGTTTAAGAGGCAGGCTCCAAGGACGTTTTTGAAAGTTGGGAGGTATAAAGCCAGTTAAACGTGTTCCTGATGACAGCAGGCGAAACAGTCAGGGTCACATTTATTGCCCATCCCTAATTCCCCAAGGTGATTGTTGTGGATCATCTCCTTGTACTATTGAAGTCCCCTCGTACTGAGGTCTCCCACAATATTGTTAGGTGGGGAATTCCCAAGATTCTGACCAAAATGGCATTAAAGTAAGAATAATGAATGTCTGAGTGAGGATGGAGTGTGATGTGGAGGTGATAATGTTGCCCTGCGGCACTTTCCTGAGTTTTTCAATGATCAGTCACAAGAGGAATGGGAAAACGCTGAGAAAGTGATGAAATTCTAGAATGAACATGGAGGCCGAATCATCTTGGAGGACATCAAGAAACCCGAGCAGGATGAGTGGAGCAATGGTGTGTAGGCAGTGCAAAGAGCTCTGCAGGTGGTGAAGAATGTGAACCAGAGTCTGCTGGATCTACACAAACTCTGCTCTGAGAGGACAGAACCTCATTTGTGTGACTTCCTGGAGTCTCACCACTCAGATGAACATGTGACTATGATCAAGAAGTTTGGAGATCATATCACCAACCTGAAGAGACTGGGATGCCCGGAGAATGGCATGGGAGAGTACCTGTTTGACAAGCTCACCCTGGGGGCAGTGTGACTGAAGTTAATCTGGGACAGTTCTATATCAATATCATAACGACCTTCCTGAGTACATAGATAAAAACAAAAAACTACTGCGGATGCTGGAAATCCAAAACAAAAACAGAATTACCTGGAAAAACTCAGCAGGTCTGGCAGCATCGGCGGAGAAGAAAAGAGTCGACGTTTCGAGTCCTCACGACCCTTCAACAGAACTGAGTAAATACTCAGTACATACCCTGACTTTATGTCTAAGCTTAAACTTCAGACTGTTCTTCTTGATAGTAGGGGTTATGACGGAGGGAGGTACAAAATAGAAACCAATTTGTGTACATATAGTCCCATTATCAACCCTTGACAAATGCTGGAAATGGGTGTAGGCGCTCTGTCCAAACCACTTCTACTTTTTGCAGTTTTAGCCATGTGTGTTGTACTTATTGCACATGCCCATGTGGAGAAATGAATGCTCAGCAATGTTTTAGTTGATAAAAATCACCAACAGCTGGAAAGCTGCTGTCTTCAGGCCCAGTACCTTGCAGACTGTGACATGGCAATATGAAAGTGCAATATCATCAAGTTGCTAATCAAATGTTGACACACTGATCAGAATTGCATGTTTGTGATGCGGGTCCTACCCTCCGGTTGGAGAACCGGCAGGAGCCAACCTCAGTCCAAATGCGACCTCAGTCCACTAATCTGTACGCTGTGGTACACACTGAATACTACTGAAGCTGGAGCTATTTTTCAAATGTTTTTGTGTTATTTTAACACGGAATAAATTCACAAGAACATTATTAAAGCAGATTACTCACATCTCTTTTATGACAGCAAGATCCCATCAGCAGGATTTCATTCCAGCCTTTTACTTTAGTGACCACTGAAAAAACATGAATGACTGCCCATAAACCACCTCAGAAAATAGTACCATATTGGACTATACTTGAAGAAAATCATTAAAGTGACCAAACATGAAGCACCTTTCAACACAAACCAATCTTGGCAAACACACTCAGTATAGGTTCAAAAATTCTTATGAATGGAACAGAGACTCTTCTGTTCCACAGACTATTCGTCACTTTATATCCAGTACGTACACAAAGTGGAACACTGTCTCTTAAACTTGTTGCATTGAAGAGGTAGGAAACGTGTCAATTAAATATGGTACTATTCCAAAGTGCAATATTTCACAGCCTTAAGTAGCAATTTTTTTTCCCATTAAAAAAAACCTTTTAAGACTGCTGAGTCCTCATGGTTTCAAAATAGATTCCGTAGTCGCAGATTGTGAAATATTAACCATTAAAAGACTAATTGAAGACAGAAATTTGCAGCTGCAGGTTTATACAACTACTCAGAGCTGTTGTTCAAAATCATCATATTGCAAAGCCTTCAGTTATGATCTTTATTGCAAGTCATTGTCAAGAATGTTTACTGGAGTTGGTCGGCTTGTTCATTCGAACATACAAAATAGGAGCAGGGGTAGGCCATTCAGCCCCTCGAGTTTAACCTCATATTCCTGCCCTACTCCTAATAACCTTTCACCCCACGCTTATCAAGAATATATCTACCTCTGCCTTAAAAACATTCAAGGACTCTGCCTCAACCACCTTTTTAGGAAGAGAATTCCAAAGTTTCACAACACTC
The DNA here is from genome assembly GCF_964194155.1 of Cetorhinus maximus. Taxonomy (NCBI): domain Eukaryota; kingdom Metazoa; phylum Chordata; class Chondrichthyes; order Lamniformes; family Cetorhinidae; genus Cetorhinus; species Cetorhinus maximus. The sequence goes on from NC_135895.1 coordinate 100,039,764, forward strand.
AGAGAAAATTTGTTTTCCTCATCTCTGTCCTAAATGGGTGACCCCTTGTTTTGAAACAGTGACCCTGAGTTCTAGATTCTCCCACAAGAGAAAGCATCCTTTTCACATTCACCCTGTCGAGTCCCCTCCGGATCTTATATGTTACAACCAAGTCCACCTCTTACTCTTCAAAACTCCAGTGGATACAAGCCTAGCCTGTCCAGCCTTTCCTCCTAAGACAACCCACCCATTCTAGGTATTAACCTAGTAAACCTTCTCTGAACTGTTTCTAATGCACTTACATCTTTCCTTAAATCAGGTGACCAATACTGTACACAGTACCCCAGATGTTGTCTCACCAATGCCCTGTATAACTGAAGCATAATCTCCTTACCCTTGTATTAAATTCGCCTTGCAATAAATGATAACATTCTATTAGTTTTGTTAATGACTTGCTGCACCTGCATACTAACATTTTGCGATTCATGCACTAGGACACCCAAATCCCTCTGCATCTCAGAGCTCTGCAATCTCTCACCGTTTAGATAATATGCCTCTTTTTTATTCATCCTGCCAAAATGGACAACCTCACATTTTCCTACATTATACTCTATTTGTCAGATTTTTGCCCATTCACCTAACCTATTTATATCCTTTTGGAGCCTCCTTATGTCCTCTTCACAACTTACTTTCCTACCTATCTGTCATCAGATAATTTAGCAACCACACCATCATTCCCTTCATCCAGGTCATTTATATAAAAAGTTTATTGTAAAAGGTTGAGAACCCAGCATTTATCCCTGTGGCACACAACTCATTACACCCTGCCAACCAGAAAATGGTATTTATGCCTACTCTGTTTCCTGTTAGCCAGCCAATCTTCTATCCATGCCAATATGTTACCCCCTACACCATGAGCTTTTATTTTCCGCAATAACCTTTGATGAGGCACCTTATCAAATGCCTTCTGAAATTCTAGGTGCAGTACATCCACCAGATCCCCTTTATCCACAGCACACATTACTTATTCAATGAACTCTAATAAATTGATTAAACATGATTTCCCTTTCACAAAGCCATGCTGACTCTGCCTGGTTACCTTGAATTTATTTAAGTGCCCTGCCATAACATTTTACTAATAGCTTCTAACATGTTCTCTATGACAGGTCTTAAACTAACTGGCCTATAGTCTCCTGCTTTCTCTCTCCCTCCCTTTTTGAATAAATGAGTTACATTAGTTATTTTCCAATCTAATGGAACCTTCCCCAAATCTAGTGAATTTTGGAAAATTAAAACCAATGCATCAACTATCTCACTCATCACTTCTTTTAAGGCCGTAGGACGAAATCATTCAGGGTGTGGGGGCTTGTCAACCCGCAGTTCCAACATTTGCTAAGTGCTACTTCCCTGGTGATTGTAATGTTCTTGAGTTCCTCCCTCTCTTCCAATTCCTGATTTACAGCTATTGCTGGGACGTTACTTGTACCTTCCATAGTGAAGACTGATGCAAAATACCTATTCAATTTATCTGCCATCTCTTTATTTTCCATTATTAATTCCTCGGACTCACTTTCTATAGGACAAATGTTCACTTTGTTAACTCTATTCCTTTTTAAATACCTATAGAAACTCTTACTATCTGTCTTTATATTTCTAGCTAGCTTTCTCTCATTCGTTAATTTTTCCCTCGTCGTTAATATTTGAGTCATTCTTTGGTGTTGTTTATAAACTGTTTATTATCTTCTGACATGCCACCCATCTTTGCATAATTATATGCTTTTTCTTTAAATTTGATGCTATCTTTAGCTTTTTTAGTTAACCACGGGTGGTGGACTCTCCCCTTAGAATTTATCTTTCTTGTTGGAATGTATCTATTGTGTATTCTGAAATATCCCCTTAAATGTCTGCAACTGGAACTCTGTTAACCTATCCCTTAACATAAATTGTCAGCTCACTTTCGCTAGTTCTGATTTCATGCCCTCATAATTGCCCTTATTTAAGTTTAAAATACTAATCTTAGACTCAGTCTTCTCTGCCTCAAACTGAATGTAAAATTCAACATGTTATGATCACTGCTCCCTAAGGGTGCCTTCAGGATAATTTCTTAGATCCACATGTTCTCAAGCCAACAAGGGAGCACAAAACCAGGTCTAGTGTAGCCTGCTCCCTGGTTGGCTTGATGACATGCTGATCTAAGAAATTATCCTGAAAACGTTCTTTGAATTCATCATCTATGCTATCTTTGCCAATTTGGTTGTTCCAATCTATATGTAGATTAAAATACCCCATGATAATCACCGTACCTTTCTGACAAATTCTCACGATTTCTTTGATAATCCATCATACCATGTGATTATTGTTAGGGGGCCTGTATAACACTCCCACAAGTGACTTCTTGCCTTTATCATTCCTCATCTCCACCCAAACTACTTATATGTCCAGGTTTTTTAAACTTAGGCCACCCCTCTCTATTGTGTTAATGTCATCTTTAATTAACAGAGCCACCTTTGCACCTTTTCTTAACTTCCTACCCTTCCTAAAAGTCACTTACCCTTCAATGTTCAGGTCCCAAACTATCCCATCCTGCAGCCATGTCTCTGTAAAGGCTATTAGATCGTACTGATTTATCTCTTTTTGCATTATTAGTTTATCCACTTTGTTTCAAATATTACATGCATTCAGTTATAGGACCTTACATTTTGTCCTTTTATAACTTCTGTAACCTCTAGCTTTATCTATTGGTTTACTCTTAGATTTGTACTCTCTGTCCCTTCCTGTCATGGTCTGCTTATCATTTCCCACATTAATGCCTCCCTCTCTTACCTTGTCTCTTCTCTTTGAGAGACCACATCTTCCCACATTTGATCCCTTGCCCCCGCTAATTAGTTTAAAACCCTTTCTACTTCCCTAATTATGTGATATGCAAGAACATTTGTCCCAACGTGGTTCACGTGTAGACCATCCCAATAGTACAGCCCCCACTTTCCCTACTACTGGTGCCATTGCCTCATGAACCAGAACCCACTTTTCCCACATTAGTCTTTGAGCCACGCTCAATCTAATCTAATCTCTCTAATCTTATTTTCCCTGAGCCAATTTGCATGTGGTTCAGGTAATAATGTTGTTTGAACCTACATGGGCCATAATAACTGAATCTTCTCCCTCCAGTGAAAGTTCCTCTCCAGCCCTGAGCAGATGTCCCAAACCCTGGCACCTGTGGGGGAAGCTGTCATACAAGGTAACTTTAACCAGCCATCTTTTCGCCTGCTAAATCAGACCATTTCATCCAGTTAAAAAGGATTTGCCCAACGCTCCCATCAACTGAAATGTTGCAATCAGACTAATTACGATTATTGAATGACACATTGGTATTGATGCATATGCTGAATGGCATTCAGTGTGCAGCTTCTTCAGGGAGCCTAGCAGCACAGGAAAGGCTTATTATGGCCCTGAAATTATTCTGATTTGTGCTGATCTTCATAATTCTAGTTAATGCATATTTAAGGGGGATCCCTGGTTCAAGGAAATAACAATTTTCTCTGCTGGGCCTTCCCCCTCCTCTGTCCCTTCAGCGTTCAGGAGGCAGGCAGCAGCCCTTTACTGGCTGCTAGCACACAAAATTGCTGCCCTTGAGAACTGGGCTGTGGGTACCAGAAAAATATTTTAAATGATTTGACACGATAATGTCAGACAAGCTAAGGTCTTGAGTAGGCCCATGGGATAACTGGATGGGGAGCACATTATCGACAGCATAGTGAAATCAGAGCTTTGTAGCAACAAACTATGAAACCATTGATTCAACTTAGCAATTCAGTATTTCTGGTCATGAACTCTGCTTGAGAGAAGCTTATTGGAGGAGGGAAATTGGGGTGTATTGTTTGGTCAAGGGTTAAAGAATCAGGGTGTGCCCAGAGAGGCCTAACTTCTGTGCTGGGTTTTTGATCCCCCCTTGGTTTGAGTGCAGAAACTGAGTTCAAAAATTCCATGGAGACTGTGTCATAATTCCCCTTAGCTATTGTCATTTTACATTATTCCCATTGTTGGGGAAAAAAAGGTAAAAAGGTTTATCCATCTTTTAATATTTTAATTAACCCCTGACAAATGCATAGTAGTAATTGGAAAACAAATAGCCCACTCTAAAATTCAGCAGGCCATTGTACCCATATGCTTTAAACAAAAAAGGCAAGTTACTGCAGATGCTGTAAATCTGAAATAAAAACAAAAACTGCTGCAAATACTCAATAGGTCAGGCAGCACCTGTGGAGAGAAACAGAGTTAGAGTTTCAGGTCGATGACCTTTCATTAGAATCATCTTCCTCTACTTCCTCACTTTCCATCGGTGCATAATTGGAAATTGGAACTTTGCACTGACAGCTCGAGGATTGGAGTGAAAGTGCCAGCCTTGTAGACACAAGTCCTTCTTCCCATTCTCTTGATCAGCATAAGAAAACAAGATACCCCATGAATGAGTGTCACTATGAATCTTTTAACATTGTTTTAGCAGGGAAATCAAAGGGCAGTAAGGTGACATGTTGCCAGTTGATGGCAGAGGATCACTGCTGATGGCTGCTGTTACAGATTTTACAGGCCTCACACGATATATTCTCTGCTGTTCAGTGTAACTCCCATAAGTGGACCTTATATTCTTCATGAACCTTTACTGCTCAACATCCAGGGAAATGTTAGCTTAACCAAGGGGGCATAACATAGAATCCTTATTATATATAATAACTATTTGTAATCTCGCATACACTGAAACACACATTCTCCTACTTCAGTGGAAGGCAGGTTAAAAATCACTCAGGCAAGACGTTGCATTATTATAACCAAATAAATTTATTTATTTTACATGAAATACACAAGTGAGCAGATAATAGCTTTCACACCAATATTCGTTTATTACCTGCTACCATTAAAAAAATGCAGATTTGTTTCCCTTCTTGGTACATTACCTTGCTAACTTCAAACTACCCCTTTCTCAGCTACAAGTTACACCCATTCTTACAACAGCCTGGGAAGATCATCTCTCTCAGATTGACTAGATAATCATTTCTCTTATCTACAGTTGTGTCAGTTGTCATGCCCCACCACATTCTGAAGTTTTTATATTTTAAAACTGACCACAACTGGCTGCAAAAGATAGCTGCTTGAGGATCACCTGCATTCTTTTCTGGATTGAAACAACGCCCCTGTCTCAACAGGGAACAAAAGGAGCCTTCCAGACTGATGTTGTATCAATGCCTTTTCTAGAAATGAATTCAAAAAGGATATTATCAATTGAATGGGTCATTCAAGTGCAAAGACAGTGGCTGCCTCAGACTCTGAAGGTGTCAAACAACAACACAGGGTGTGTGATCAACACACCGCCCTCTGTTTGGAAAAAAGACTTTGAACTTGTGGAAGTCACATGATGAGGAAACCATCTTTTCTGTCTGCTTTTAAATCAGTAACGACTGCTTGCAGAGGGAAAATTCAACTCAGAACCATTGAACTAGCTACAAGTCATCCAAGCAGCCAAGGTAATAAACAACTATGCTTCAAGTTCACCTGAGAGCCAACCTCTTGGAAATTCGACTATAAGAACCCTCATGGCCTGCTGACAATCCCTTGCTTCACACGGCCTTTACTTCAACCAAAGCATCAATTTCATCTAAGAAATGACAGCCCTGCCACGAAAGAGAAAATTATAAGTTGTAACAACGTTGTTTTATCTTCATCTGTATTGTGTGTGTGTGTGTGTGTATGTGTATACGTGTGAGAGAGATAAATCTGGCATCATTTCAGGCTAAGGGTCTGATAATAAATAACTTATATTTTTAAACTCAGAGAAGCTTGCTGCTGAATTATTTAATTGGGACACACTCCAAGGATAAGAAAACACACACCTGTTATATACCAACTTGTTGATCATAGGCAGCAAAAAAGAACATAAATTCTGTCTGTGACACTGTCCACAACAAATCTTCTTTGCTTTAATTAAACCACAGAGCGAAATGAAAGGATACCGTTTAGACTGATGGCTGAAAACTTTTTGGAATGATATGAGCATATGCTGTTTGAGCTGTGTTGTGTTTTCCATTATTTAGAAGCTACAACAACATGCAGAAGGCAGTGTTGGGTGGCTCATTTAGAGTATAAATCACCAAGGCCTCCACCCAGTGAGCATTGTTTATTTTCACTGTAGAGTTTAAAAATTGTTGCCTCTAAAAAATATATTATGAATGAACAAATTTCAGTTCAGTTGATGACAGCTAAGAGCAAAATGCTGCAGTGAGCAAGTCACACACTCCTCTCACTGTGGGGTAATCCTGGCTTCTAATTAAATATCTGGATTTAGTGGGCAAATCCACTGCCTGCAACTATATAGTATATATCACATCATGAAGTGCTAAAGTTGCAAGCTAGCCAATAGAATAATAATTTAAAATGTTTTTGTAAATTGACCTAAAATGGCTGATAAAGAAAGCTGTGCAGTTATAGACAGTGGCATGACTGAATGGTTCATTCAGAGTTTATAACAATGTAAAAGCTACTTCTCCAGATCCACAGAGTCATAGAATTATGAAGCCAGGAAACCTATAAAATGCAGATTCATAATACTGAGTTTGTTTCGTTTAACTTATAAACCAGTGACCTGCTGCTCCCATAACAACATATGTCAGAAATTAATAAAAATAATTGAGAATCCAAGTCCATGGTGAAGTAAGTAACATATGTAATTTGTATGTCTTAAGCTGGCACAACCATCACTGATTTGCAACAAAAGTATCTCAAATATTCTTAAAGACAAATTAAGTTGAATAGAAACAGAAGGCTTGGGGTTGGTTTAGCAAAGTGTGGAAGCAGACTGGCTAGATTCCAGATGATTTAGATCAGATGAACCATTGAATGACCTCAATTCAATGAGACTGCAATTCAATTGAATTTTAAGCTTTAGATTACCAGCTCCAATGGGGCAACACTACATTTACAGCAATCGTTTTTTTTCCACTTTGTCCAACTATCACCCTAATAAATTATGTCCATCTCAACAGTAACAAATGCAGACTAAACAAAATATGAAAGGAATCAAACCACCTCCTTGCATTAGTATCAATCTTATTTCTTTTGTTGCAGTCACATTGCTGAAAATCAGCCTCAAATTGGGAATTGTTATCAATTGTTGAAGAGGAAAAATGCAGTTTGGCTGCTCAAGTCCAGCAGTAGCATAGGGCCAGGTGTCTTCAGCCTGTGAAGTGGGGGCTGATTGCTTTAGATACAGCAGCCCCTTTTCTGTGGTTATGGGCCAAGCAGGTGGGAGGTAAATTACTTCAATCTAAACTCTTTCTGTTCTAATGTTCTGTGCGGCTAAATCAGATAAAGCAGAGACAGGTGTCCTGCTGTACTGGGGGGAGAAAAAAGCAAGGCAGCACTCCACATCTTTTGAGAATAGTGAACAATGCTAGCCTATTCACACCTGGCCCCCAAAAACATGGATCTGAAGGTTTGTATTTTAAACGGGGTTTAAGTTGAGGAGGAAAGGGAAACCGATGTTCTACGGATTAATAGAAAGCAAGACAATTGGGGACAATATCACACACAGCAGAAAGCCGTTTATCATGTGATTCTTAGATTAACCATCAATATAATCAGAATTTAAAGTGTAAGATCTGTCAGTTTTGGGTTCGCTACTGCCCGCATTTAGCTTAAAAAAAAATCCCACTTCTGGGCTAGGCTGCACATGTCCTTTTTGAAACAGAAGGTGGCAGCCATGTACAGAGGGGAATACAGTTCAACAGGATTCATCCTCATCCATAGGAACACAGCTTCTGTTCATTCATTGACGACGAGAGTAGCACTTCTATGCCAGAGTACCAGTTTTCCCACTTTGGAATCCTCCAATGTTGCAGAACCTAGGGATTCTTTGGAAAATCATAACCGGTACATCCACTGGGCGGAATCGGCCCAGATTTGCACTAAGTGCGGCAGCGGTTGGGTGAAACCACGTTTTACCCGCTGGCCACAATGGCGGCTTCTCATGCCTTATTGTCCCAAACTCGCCGCATTAATTATGCATTCCCGGCAAACATGCCATTTACACGGTGGGCAGGCTCTCATTTGCCCACCGTGCCATCACCTTGCCGCTTGATCACGCTGGGTGCCATATTTAATGTGCAGCCGTGCACATACCTCGCAGTGCTTCCAGCCCACCACTGCTGCATGAAAGACATGGTCCTGAAAGGCAAGAAGGCTGCAGCCCCTAATTCCATCACTAACACCATAGTTGGCCTCCAACAGTGTTAACGCGAGAGGGGTGCAGGGCAGCCCTTCTCCTCAGGGAGTCAGCCAGGGGTCCTGGGGCACCCATCGAGGGGTGGATCAGCAGGTGTAACCCATGGGGCCATCCATCCAGGTGACTCCGGAGGTGTCTGGCCCGTTCGAATCCCCTCTCCCTGTGGCCTCAGCAGCTCCAGATCCACAGGCTGAGGGGGGGGCCACTGCCACACAGCAGGACTCTGAATGCAGGTCTCGGCTCTCCAGAGGACACCTATCAAGGTCATCACAGACAACAGGGTGTAGCAGTCAGCAGGCTGCCTCCACCTCTCCTGGGGGTGTCCAGGGAGCACCAGGACATAGCGGCAGGTTAGGAAAGTTAAGAAGATGTAGTTGTACAGCCTAAGCACGGGTGTTAATCACTTGTATATAATGTTCACTACTATAAATAAAATCCCAAGAATGTCTCCCTGCCTATGGATCCTTGTTCTGATGAGCAGTGTTCCTGTCACTCAGATGTGAAACCTTTCTGCACAAGATAAAGGCAGGTGTCTCAGTCCAGGGCCTCTTCCCTGTGCTTTGTGCAGCCTTCAGACCAAAGTGATGGTCCGGCCTCACACTCCCTGGACATACTAGTAATGCCTGCACCTCGGCGGTGCTGGTCATTGCTGCCAGAATGTAGTGGGCAGGTGTCACAGGGTTCTCTCATTCTCTCTGTGTGCTCTCAGCACCTTTAAGGGGCTGGTGCCCATCCCTTCAGCATCTGTGACCAGTGACGCTGCGCTCCTGAAGAGCTCAGGTGCTGAGGGCAGACAAAGGATCAGGTGCTTTTAAAGTTTCATTACTGTGTCTCCATGATATGACCCTGATCACAGAGCACAAGCGAGCTGCCCTCAGCCAGACAGGAGTCAGACATTCTCAGAGGCTGTGTGAAGATCTATGAAGTGCCTTCACTGCATGTTGTCATCATTATCCTCCTACAATCGAGCGACTATTAGGGTCTCCACTGCATATCCATGACAGGAGCATTCTCACAGAGGGTATTCACACTGCCATAAGCCAGACTGAAGTCAAACATTCACAGATGCGATGTGAGGATCTTATGGTGTCTCATCACTGCATGTTGTCATCATCCTCCACAAACCTAGCAGCTATGAGGGCCTCCCGAGCGCAACTGCCTCATCTGGCCAATGCAAGGGCCTCATCACCATCATCGTTGCCTTCAAGGACCTCCTCATCCTCATCACTGTCGATGTCCTCCTCATCGGAGGAGACCTCCAGCTCCTCCAGCTCCTCCTTAGCCAGCTCCATTCTCCATTGCAGTGCCAGGTTGTAAAGGGCACAGCAGGCAACAACTATGTGTGCCACCCTCTGTGGACTATAATGCGGGGCTCCACCAGACCGGTCCAGGCACCGGACCCTCATTTTCACCATCCTGATGCTTTGCTCCACCAAGTTGCGAGTTGCAGCATGAGCCTCAGTATAACTTCACTCTGCTGCAGTCTGAGACTGCCACATGAATGTCATCGGCCACTTCCTCTGTGGGTAGCCCTTGTCCCCGAGGAGCCAACCCTGCAGCCTCTGTGGCCTCTGGAAGATATCGGCGGGAGAATTTTCTCCCTGTCGAGCTGGCTGGTCGGGAGCGGGTGCGGGCGGGCGTGAAGCCAATCGCCGCCTGTGATTGGCTGCACGCTGCCATTTTACATGGGCGGGCAAATTAAGGCCTGCCCAGCGTGACGCGTGCTCCAGTAGTGCCAGCGGAGGGAGAAGGGAGAGTCGGGGCCTGCGCTCTTTCGCGCATGCGTGTAAAAGAGTGCAGAAATCTCCGAGGCACGGGACTGCCTCAGGGAGATTAAGTTCAAAATTAAAGTTTCAAATAAAGAAAAAATAAAATTATTTAGACATGTCCCCTCATGTGACAGTATTACATGAGCTGGGACATGTTTATGAATTGCGTGAAAAATATTTATTAATTTAATAAAACCTTCATAAAATCTCATCTTGCCCATCGGTCACAGATCCCTGGGGGAGAATTTGATCAGGATGAGGTTTCATGCAAAACGCAAAGGCCGCCGGGGCTCTTCGCCTGCCCACCAACCTTAATGTTGGACGGGCAGTGTTGAGAATTAGTTTAATTGGTTCACTTAAAATGGCCTTAACAGGCCTTTTACAGTTCGGTGGGCACACGCCGGAGGCGTCTGCCCGCTGAATGAAAGATCGGAATGATGCGCGATGACGTCGGGATTCACGCCCAACACCAACGTGAAAATTCTCCCCCAGGGATCTGTGACCGACTGAGAATGTAGGAGTCGTGGACACCCCCTGGAAACTGTGCGCAGACCTGCAGGATGTGTTTGTGATGGTCGCACACCAGCTCCACATTCAGGGAATGGAATCCCTTGCGATTGATGTTGTCGACCATGTGTTGTGACAGAGATCAGAGCGCCACATGAATGAGGTCGATCACACCCTGCACCTGTGGGAAACCCAAGATCTGGGCAAATTCAATCGCTCTTGCATTCTGGCTCTCCTGGTCCTGGGCAAAATGCACAAAGCTGTGAAGATGGCATCCATGACCTCTTGAATGCATCTGTGGGCGGAAGCTTGTGACATCCCACAGAGGTCATCTGTGGAGCCCTGAAAGGAGCCACTGGCATAGAAATTGAACACCACGGTCACTTTCACAGCCACTGGCAGTGGATGCCCTCCGTGTCCCCTTGGCGCCAAATCCTGCAGTAGCTGGCAGATGTGACCAACCAGTTCTTTAGACATGCACAGTCTTCGGTGACATTGGTTCTCGGTCATCTGCAGGAGTGACAGGCAACATGTATAGGCCCTGGTTCTAGCTAGGCGCCAACCAATGATGGCTCGCTGTGGCTCTTCAGCAGCACATGCAGCAGTCCCAGTCGCCCCCTCTTCCTGAGGTTGTTGCTCCTTTCTCTGCACAGCCAGGCACCTCTGTCACTCTCTTCGTCATCATCTCTGCTCTCTGCAAGCCATGAGGAATACAGGTAGGTCACTAGGCTCCATGCTCCTGATGTATTCCTCCTGCAGGATGAAAGAGAGGGTTAACTTGGGTAAACTGAGAACCTGTCTTGGTTAAGTCTGAAGGTTCCTTAACACATCCCTGAGAGTGCTGGCCACCACTTGGATGGTCAGAGTTTAGTGAGCTGCATGACTGCCCGAAACCTCAACCACTTCCACCCCACTCCACCTGATCAATTTGCAGCAGCCTTGTCCACTGGACTGCATGTTGTGCCCTCAGCTCAGTCATTCTCCTAACCCGCACTGCCAGGCTGCACTGTTAGCTTGAACCATGGGGGAGACTGGCCCAAACTGGGATGATGACATTGCACGGGGCTGTGAGCACCTCCACCAGTGACTGCTCCATGGCCGCTTTAGCAAGGAGATTGTACAATGTGCTCAGTCGTCCAACTGTTCTGCAGCCCATTAAAATTCTCGTTAGTTTGCAGTGTGTGCCCCAGGGGTGAAAAGCTCTGGAGCATTTGGTGGCACTTTGATGCCTCTGCATTGCTTGAGTGGGCAGATAAGCTAGAGGCCCAACTCCACGCATGTCAATGGGGCTGCGTTTGAACTATCTCAGCTGTAGAGTGTCATGAAAATATAATGATTTTCATAATATTATGATTTATTGTAATACTGGGGTTTGGATTAGTTTCTCTGTGTGCATCTGTGTGTCTGTGTGGGATTTAGTTGAATTAGAGACAGCTGGTCTGGAGGTTTTGAGTTATCAACAAGAAGCTAGGTTTGAAATGCTAAATACGTAAACAAGGCTGAAGTTTTAGAATGTGATGTGAGAGGAAAATTTGCATCTATAGCTAAATTAGTGCAGTTTGAATTTCAGAGAGGTGGTAAGGTGTTACACCTAGCCAGAAGAAGCCAAACCAAACAATGGGCAGGATTTTACCGTCAGTGAGCAGGGGCGGGGCCCGCTCGCCGACGTGTAAAATGACGCGCGGTGACGTCAGGTGGAACTCCCGATGTCATCCCGCCCCATTTAAATTTTCAGGGAGGCGCGGGAGCAGCGAAATCAGCTGCGCGCCCGCCGACCTGTCAATGGCCAATTGAGGTCATTGACAGATCAATTAAAGTAATTAGTGGACCTGCCCGTCCAACCTTAAGGTTGGCGGGCAGGCCAGGAGCCCCGGCGGCAACTAGAAAAAACATGAAACCTCATCCAGTGGCGGGATGAGGTTTCATGTAGGGTTTTAAAAATTTTAAGAAAGTTGTTATGGAGATTATGAACATGTTCCAACTCATGTGGCATTGCCACCTGAGGGGACATGTAAGGGAATTTTTTTTCTTCTATTTTTAATATTGTTGAAAGTAGAGGCGATCTCCCTGAGGCAGCACTTAGCCTCAGGGAGATGAGTGCGCTGTTTCGTGCGCATGCGCAAAAGACGCACTCTCAATTTTAGGCATTCCCCCCCTGCCCACACAGGGAGCGCATAGCACTTCCCTGCGGACGTCACGCTGGGCGGGCCTTAATTGGCCTACCCACGTAAAATGGCGTCGTGCCTCCAATCGGAAGGGGGGGAAATTCTGCCCAATGTGTTTATTTTTCCCAAAGGTTACTGATAAAATTCGTACGATGCAAGATTTATTATGAAAAAGGTAGTTCCAAAGACATATTGGAACAATGGAATTTGCATTAAAAAGGGAGAAACATGTATAAAAGAGATGAGGTTATGTGTCAGAAGGAGGAATGCAATCTCAGATCTTAACACAAGTGTGAAAATGCTCCAAGCCTCTGGGTGTCAAGTTGCTGTCGACAGGAACTAAAGCTGAGAAAACTCACTCTGAATCTCACTGTCCAGAGTATCATGTTACTTTGCCTGGATCTGTTTAAATCTATCTGCTTTTGCTGCTGCCTTACAGAGGTGTAACTGGGAGTCAGGTTAATTAGGGGGTTTAGGAGTTATTATTATAGTAATTTGTGGACCTATATTTGTGCTTGAAATATTTTCCTTTGTTAATAAATGTTTAATATAGTTTTCTAAAAACTTCTGAAGACATGGTAGTCTTATTAATTCTGAATTCAAGGCATGCATCTCGAAATGAAATACAAATTGCAAAACAGTTGTGACCGCATGATCAAGTTTCTCTTGTGGATTTGATCCACCTGGCACACATGATCTGCCACATCATAACAAGAGGAATGGTCACTTTATACATGGTTTCTCTAATGCATGGCCGCTTTCCTTCCCCCACTCCACATGTCCTTGTGCACTACCTTCGACCGCTGGGCAACTCTTTCCTCCCCCCCGCCAATGCACCTCAACCGCAGGGAAGCCCTTGCCCTTGCCCCCATGCCCAAGTTTCTTCAACTGCAGAGCACTCCTTGCCCCCATGCCTCCAATGCACCTCAACCATGAGGTCCAACAGACAACCCGAGCAAGCACTGCGCAACGTTACTGTGTACACGCCTCCGAGTTCCCCTCAAAGTGCAGCCCACCAAATACATGCCTTATATATGCTGTCGTGAAACACGCCAGTGTGATTGTGGGCCGATGATCCAGCAAGGGGGGGATGATTCCGACAGTCTGGCCTTATAATGATATGCAGAGGTATTACAATGAAGTACCCAATGTCCAATGGCGGGAAACACGGCCAGCCATAGACGGGGTGAGTGGACAATCGCAAAATGCTTTCACAACATTAAGAAGCTGATTGTGATCTTCTCACCATGTCCATTGTCTGCTCACACCACTGAGCATGTCTGACACCAGTAGGCACGGACAATTCCACCCACTATCTCTGCAGCTACTTCAATGCTAGAATGTAATCCCTAGGTACTGGGGATTTGTCGGATTTTAGCCCCTGATATCAATTAATTAATTAAAGTTCCTCTCTCTTATTAGCGCCTTGGTTACCTTGTATTTCTGGTATGTAGTTTGTGTCTTTGATTGTGAAGACAAACAAAATGTTTCTTCATGATCTCTGTCATTTCCACATTTTCCATGATAATTTCTCCTTTCTCTGCCTCTAAGGGAGCAAAGTTTGCTTTAGCTACTCTCCTCTTTTTTGTATACTTGTAAAACCCCTTTCAATCTGTGTCTATATTCCTGGTTAGTTTACTCTAATATTCTATTTTTACCTTAACATCAACTTTTTGATTAACCTTTGCTGGTTTCTAAAACACTCCTAAATCCTCAGGCTTACTACTATCCTTCGAAACATTATAAACATCAACCTAATGCTATTCTTAACTTCCCTTTCTCACTGAGGCTTTGCTTTTTAATGGAAAATATTTTTGTTGAACATTGTAAATCATTTGCCATATCTTTCAGTCTTTTCACCGACTTAATCTTGGCCATCTCTCCCCTCATATCTATGTAATTGGCTTTAAAATTCTTATTTTGAACTTGAATGTGGTTGCTCTCAAGCTGAGCATGAAGGTCATTATGTTATGGGTTACCTCTTCTTTCCAGGGGATCATCTTCCAAGAGATTATTAATTAGCCTTGCTTTATTTTACAATACTTGATCCAAAAGAAAAAGCATTAGCCCTCGTTGATTTAAAATAAATTGCTCTAACATGCTGTAGCAAAAACATTTATAAACTCATCTTCCAGACAACCTTTGCTAATGTGTTTTGTCTGGTCTGTATTGAGGATAAAAGTCCCCCGCGATTATTACATTGCTCTGATACAAGCTCCAATTATTTCTTGCTTAATACCTGTCCAATATGTAACTCTGGTTTAGGGGTCTATAAATGACTCTTTCCAACATTTTCTGACCCTTGTTATTCCTAATCTCCACTCATACTGATTCTACTTTCTGACCTGCTGAACCAAGATCCTTTCTTAATACTATCCTCAGGTTATCTGTTACTATCAGGGCTATTCCACCCCCCCCTCCCCTTTTCCATTCTGTCTGTCTTTTCCAGAAGTTGTGTACCTGAATATTTATTCCCTAATCTTGATCATTTTGTAACCAGCATTGGTTGCCCATTCCTAATTGCCCTTGAGGAGTTAGTGGTGAGCTGGCTTCCTGAACTGCTGCAGTCCATGTGGTGAATACTCTGTCAATGCTGTTGGGTAGGGAGTTCCATGATTTATCCTGGCGATGATGAAGACATAATGACATCTTTCCACGTCAGGATGACGTGTGACTTGGAGGGGATTGTGGTGGTGATTATTCCATCCACCTGTTGCCCTTGATCTTTTTGATAGAGATTGCAGGTTTGGGAGGTGCTGTCGAAGAAGTTGCAGTTACCAGTTACTGCAGTGCACCTTTTGGATAGTACACACTGTACCTCTCTCACGCCACTGATTGAGGAAGTTAATGTTTATGATGATGGGATACAGAACTTCCTACTGGATGAGGTTTAACTTCTTGAGGGTTGTTGGAGCTGTTTCCATCGAACTCCTGAAATGCTTGGCTTTGGAGTTCAGGAGGTGAGTCTCTTGCTACAGATACCTAGTCACTGACCGGCTCTTATATTCATAGTGTTTCTATGGTTGGCGCAGTTAAGTTTCTAGTCAGTGATGGCCCCCAGGATGTCAGCGGGGAGGATTCAGCAATGGTAATGACATTGAATGTAAAGGGGAGGTGTTTACACTCTCTCTCTCATTGGAGATGGTCATTACCTGGCACTCGTCTGGCAAAAATGTTACTTGAAACTTAATTGCAGCAGTTTGATACAACTGAATGGGTTGTTTTGCCATTTCAGAGGGCATTTAAGGGTCAATCACATCACCAGAGTCATACATAACCAGACTGGGTAAGCATGACAAACTCCTTCCCTAAAATATAAGTGAACCAGTTGTGTTTTTACAACAATCTGATAACTTCTTGTTCATCATTATTACTAAGGTTTTATTCCAGATTACTTAATTAACTGAATCAGGTTTCTTATCCATCTGCTCTGTTAAATAGAGAAATATAAACTGACTGAGCAAATTGAACCGAGCTACGTTTTCTTCTGTTCTGGTGACTTTGGATAAGTCTATTGAACTTGAATCGAAGTCTGGAAATATTAAAATTGTGGTTAAACAAATCTGAAAATCCAAAGTAACCCAAGTTCATTTGATCTTACATTCCCATAATATAGATAATATAGACACAGGCATGTGTGTATGGAGAGGAGGGAAGGGACAAGAGAAGATTTATTGGTTTAGATTGTTTGAAGCTTTAAGGAATATTAGGTAAGTATATGACTTTCCTCCAATCTCCATGAAATTGGAACAAACATGGTTTTCTCTCAAGTAATTTTTTGGGTTCTTTTCAGGACTGGAAAGACCAGAAGCAAAGCAAAAATCAACAGTCCTGAGCAGTTGAGTCATTTTGAGCTTTCTCATTCCAAATGCTTGAATTTTATCTAGTTTCAACCTTTTTGGGTTCAAGATTCCCTAAATGAAAAGCAGATAAACAGGGACATTCAATAAAAAACTTGAACATCACAACAGAAGCTCATTCACTATAATAGCAGGGAGAAGGCTGTTGGAGAGATGCTGCAACAAATGTATACCTAGCAACCTGCACTGATTTTGAATGCCTGCGGAGTGTTGAGATCTATTTGCAGTTCCACAGACAATGAAGAGAAAGCCTAACAATCCCATTGACTTTCAACAGCTTTACCATCAGTGAATCCCCAAATATCAACATCCTGGAGGGTCACCATTGTCAAAAAATTTTACTGGACCAGCTACATAAGTAGCTATGAGAGTAGGCCAGGGGGCAGGTATTTTACAGTGAGAGACACATCTCATGACTCCCAAAGCCTTTCCTCTAATTACAAGGCACAAATCAGCAGTTCGATGGAATTCCCTCCAATTGGTTAATGGGTGCAATTGAAACAACATTTAGAAAGTTCAACACCATCCAGGACAATACATTCCACTTGATCAGCAGCCATCCACCACCTTAAACATTCACTTCCCCTAGCACTGGTATAACATGACTGCAGTAGGTACTACCTACAGGATGCACTGCAGCAACTCATCCAACCCTCTTCAATAGCATCTCCCAAACCTCTGACCTACAAGAACAAGGGTAGCAAATGCTCATACTGTCTCCCCTGCACTGGGCCCTGCAGTTGCCATGGTGGCTGTCGGCTGAGTCTGCTGTGATTCTTCCAGCAGGTGGCAAAGGAGGGTGCAGGGTGGGTGAGTTCTTCAGCACCAGGGATTCCTTGAGGGCGGGAAAGTGCTTTTTCAGCAGGGTCACGGGAGGACGGGGCTTTTGTGGTGCAGGTGAGGGACAGAGGGTGAGCCAGCCCTGGGTGGTCTTTTAGAAGCTGAGCTCTCAACTGTTTTGATTTCCTTTTTTGAGTTGTCAAGCCATATTCAGACTCGGTGACCCATTTGTCGCCTTAACCTTTTTTAAAATGACGCTAATGGACTGTAACTTCTGCACTCCACGGCGTCAGATTAGGGGTGGGCGGGGGGGATGGTATCCCAAAGATGCGCTGAGGAATCCCCTTTGGATGTTCACAGGTAAGGTTTGCACAGCAATTGCCCTGAAGTACAAAATACTCCTGGGCAATTGCCCTGCACTGGGAACCATTCAAAAATGTAATTTAAATTGTAAACTTTGAATGGTTCCGGCTGGATTATACCAGTCGTTACCCAGAAAAAGTCAGGAAAATTAAAACCTCTATTAACTTGTGGGTAACTATTGCACAGACCAGGACTGACCCCCACCCCCACCATGGGATTCCCCCCACATGCCCATACCCCTAGGGGACTCCCCCCAATCCCAACTACTCCCCACACAGGACTTCCCATCCCCACTAGCTACACCCCCACAAGATTCCCCTGAACCCCCCAAGGGGCTACACCCCCCCCCAACCCACAGAAACTCTTCCCTGCACTGCCTCCTCCTCATCAGGTCTGACTCTCACCCCTAACATTCCCAATCCACCCCCCCCACCTTTCCCCGACTCAGGCCCAACCCAACACCCGCAGGACCATCGCAACCCGCTCCTCCCCTCCCCTCAACCCCGAGGCACAACACCCCCGGCACAAACAGCCCATCCACCCCAATTTCCGACCAAACCCACCCCCTGACCTGACACCACCCACCCCCCCCTCACCCCCCCCACCCCCAAGGCCTGGTCCGACACCCCCTCCACCGAGGCCCGAACTGGCCTACCCCTCACCCTCAAAATCCCCACTTACCTTATACATTTACCCCTAGCCTGTCAGGGATATTTAAACTTAAGTAGATCTTTAAACTCACCTGGTTTATGGCAGCAAGTACTTTAAAAAAAGGGGCATGGCTTCCTTCCCTTCGACTGTGCTGCCCTTCAACGCTAGGCCTGGGGGACGCGTTGCATTACTTGGATTTGGTGCCAGTAAAATAAAGAGTCACTGAACTAGAATCTTAGCGCGTTCAGTGTGCTTTTTCCTGTGTTACACACGAGAACACCAGCACCTCCCAAGTTCCCCTCTAAGTCACACATTATACCAACTTGGGACATATACTATCATTACTTCATTGTCACCAAAATCTAGCAGCTAACTATATTGTGAGAGTATGTTCACTAGGTGGATTGCAGCGACTCAGGAGACAGCTCACCAACCCCATTCCAAGGATATCCATGAATGAGCAATAAATGCCAACACTGCTAGCAATGGCAAGAATTCATTTTTAAATAAATTCACTTTTACAGTCACACAGGTCGGAAAGATTAAAATCAACCTTTTAATTTTGGTGAACATTTATGCTCAATGTGAATAATAAGTGCTGTGGAATATAACTTTTTTTCCCCCGCTCATCTGGAGTGCTCAGTGTGACCATTAAGCACATGTCAGGTCAGGTATAGCATGGGTCAGATGAACAGTAATATTATTAGCATTCCAACTATAAGGCTTAATTTCTGCTGGTTAAGTCATTTTGGTTAAATTCTCTAATGTAGTATTTTAACACTTCCACTAATGCTGAGTTTAAAAGAAAAATAGCTGACCAAGGAATTTTATGTAAATATATTAATCAATGCACTGCCGGAGGAAAGTAAACACAAGATGTGTTAACCACAGCCTCAGGGGAACTTCCATTAGTACGCAATAGTAATTTTTCCATTTTCGATACGTAAGGCTGATAAATTAATGCTGAACTGTAGACCATGCACTTACACTCCCTATGATCTAAACTCTTCCTATTGAAGGCCCCTGTGATATGTCGGTAGAATTAGATGAACTGGAGTGAGTGGCAGCTTGTGTGGAGAATAAACACCAGCATAAATCAGTTGAGCTGAATGGCCTGTTAGTAAGCACGAACTCTAAAGGATCTTAACAAGTTATGAGCACTCAAGACAAATCCAGCAGTATCCAATGAAAATTTTTGCTATTAAAGTCTGTTGACAAAATGACTAGGGTGAGAGTGAGGAGAGAGAGGAGAATTATTTTTTGATGGAGTGAGTTGTTAGGGTCTAGAATACAGTTCTCAAAAAGAATGGCAGAAACCAATTCAGTAATGACTTTTTAAAAGGAATTGGAAGTCTACTCAAAAAGAAACATTTCGCAGGGCTATGAAAAAAAGTAAATGAGTATCACCCCACCAGCCTCCGCATTCAAAGGATCATCCTCCGCCATTTCCGCCAACTCCAGCATGACGCCACCACCAAACACATCTTCCCTTCACCCCCCTGGCAGCATTCCACAGGGATCGTTCCCTCCGGGACACCATGGTCCACTCCTCCATCACCCCCTACATCTTAAACCCCTCCCACGGCACCTTCCCATGCAACCGCAGAAGGTGCAACACCTGCCCCTTTACTTCCCCCCTCCTCACCATCCAAGGGCCCAAACACTCCTTTCAAGTGAAGTAACATTTCACTTGCACCTCCCTCAATTTAGTCTACTGCATTCGTTGCTCCCAACGCGGTTTCCTCTACATTGGAGAGACCAAACGCAGACTGGGTGACCACTTTGCAGAACACCTTCGGTCTGTCCGCAAGCATTACCTTGACCTCCCTGTCGCTTGTCATTTCAACACTCCACCCTGCTCTCATGCCCACATGTCCATCCTTGGCTTGCTGCATTGTTCCAGTGAAGCTCAACGCAAACTGGAGGAACAGCACCTCATCTTCCGACTAGGCACTTTACAGCCTTCCGGGCTGAATACTGAGTTCAACAATTTTAGATCATGAACTCTCTCCTCCATCCCCACCCCCTTTCCAATCTCCCCCTTTTTTTTCCAATAATTTATGTAGATTTTTCTTTTCCCACCTATTTCCATTATTTTTAAATGTATTTCCATCCATTGTTTTATCTCTACCTTTTAGCCTTTTTTGATTCCTTCACCCCACCCCACCCCCACTAGGGCTATCTGTACCTTGCTTGTCCTGCTTTCTACCCTTAATTAGCACATTTCTTAGATAATATCACCACCTTCAACACCTCTTTGTCCTTTTGTCTGTGACATCTTTTGGTTATCTCCACCTATCGCTCTATCCTCTATCCAGCTCTACTTGTCCCACCCCCCCCCCTTAAACCAGCTTATATTTCACCTCTCTTCTATTTTTACTTAGTTCTGTTGAAGGGTCATTCGGACTCAAAACATTAACTGTGTTCCTCTCCGCAGATGCTGCCAGACCTACTGAGTTTTTCCAGGTATTTTTGTTTTTGTTTTGGATTTCCAGCATCCGCAGTTTTTTGCTTTTATTTTAATGAGTGGGAGTAATTATTGGTGACTCTTTCACAATGGGCTGAAAGGAATCCTTCTTCCTGTTGAGATCCTGTGATTAACATACTGATACAAGTCAAGGTTGGGAAAGGAACATGTTATTAAATGTTACACGCTATCATATGCTGAAAATATAGGCTGAAAAACAACAACTTCTATTGGCTGGAATGTGTATGCACGCAAAGTAATTTCCTGACTTATATTTAAAAGTCTTCATTTTGCTATCTAACTTAAAGTTACGAACAGAAACAGATTATCTGGTGATTATCACATTGGGAGTTTGCGGTCCACATACTGGCTGCCGTACAATTTCCTATATTATAACAGTGCTCCCTCAGGAGACCAGAGAGGCAGAGGCCTATCCCTCGTGAGAATAGCCAATACCACAGTAAAACCTGGTTTCCTCATAAAAGGATCTCAACTGAGACAAATAAAATTCCTTCTGCTTATTTTCAGCAACAAACATCAAGTGAGCTCAGAAAGCTGAGTGTTGCAAATGTAGGTCTAGAGTGAAACAAAGTCAGCTGCATTGATACATTACCGCTTGCATTATCACAGGCAGCACAAACATTTATTAAATGTAAACCTTGTCCTCAAAAGTTATTTCACTATAGGTCAAATTTCTGCCACCACTGGTGGATCTGATCACAAAAGGAACTCATTCACTTCCAACAATGGAAGCATTTCTGAGAAATAGGGCCCTTCAACAGATGTACAATTTATTGGATAACTTTATGCTTTCTGCAAATGCCTTTGGTATAATACACTACATAATCCACATCTCATGTGTAATGAATTATACAGAGCTCTCCTGTGCAAAATAGCAGATCGTGGAAGTGCCTGAGAGAAGATAACAGGCTATTTGAAATAGTTCCACAACTTTCCCCAAATAAGCACCTAAATAACTAGTGATAACTTGGCTGCTGAGAAATCCTTGCAGATCCTTCCCCTCACAGAACCAAACTTCTTACAAACATATTTCAGATAGAAATGCAATTTACAAGCAGCCAGAGCTTTTGGGTTAATGTAGCAGTTAAGCGTTCAGGCATTCTTTAATCAGAGATCTGAATGCCAGTCATGGCTTTCAGTTGATAGCTGAGGGAGTACTGCACTGTTGGAGGTGCTGTATTTTGGATGAGATGTTAAATGAAGGCCCCATCTGCCTGCTCGGGGGATGTAAAAGATTCCATAGCACTACTTTGAACAAGAGCAGAGGAACTATTCCTAGTGTTCTGGCCATTATTTACTCCTCAATCAACATGACTGGCCATTATTGCATTGGGAGTTTGCTGTTCACATATTGGCTGCCGGGTTTCCTATATTACAAACAGCATTTTAAGATATCCGATGGTTTTGAAAAGTACTATACAAATGGAAGTCTTTCTTTTTCAGAGCAACGCATCATCTTTTTTGCATGACTGACGTGCACCAACCTTCCTTCAAGAAATATCCTTCCTTGAAGCCAATCTCAGATTGTTGGCATCTTAAATGCAAATTGAAAGGCAACATTATTACTCTGCAGTCTGAGGGCTCTTGAGGCCAAGGCCTCTATGCTGATCATGGTGGACTGCACAGTGGGAGCAATGAGTTGAGGGGCTCCATTAGCCCTCAGGTGACATTTTTGCCCTCTTCACATGGAAGATTTAACCACATTTGATGTACAATGTACATAAACAAGGGGCAAGCAATGAGAACCTTGATAAAGAGAATGACCTTTTTGATAGAACATTTAAGTCTGAAAATTGCATACCAATGCACAAATAGGAAAAAATCCCTAAAAGCTGGATTCTGAACTTAAAACCAATTAACACGATGCAAGCAACAGTTCAGGAGGATGGGATGGGAGGAGTGCTGATGGTAAAAGAAAAGAGGGATAGAAAGTTGGAATTAGCACTCCATGAGTTTGCCAATAAACTGGATTGGGTGGATTTGTCTTTTAGATTAGTTTTGTAAATGGCCCAGATGCAGAATGTGCAAGGTCGTTCAACGCATTGTGCCTGTATAAACAGTGCAGGGAGCTTCTGGTCCAATACAAAATTTGGAAAACAGTTAATCTGCTTATGAACTCATGCTAGTTTAGTGTGCTGTCATTCTCTTAAATCAGGTCAAGGACTTTGTAGCAAAGGATACACAAGATACACAACGTGTAATAAATTTATGCGCCCTGTCGAGGTGTCAAGAATATCTTCAATCTTACAGAGCCGAATTTCTACCTAATTTTGCCAATGCAGCTGAGCTGAGCTGAGCTGAGGTTATATTAATTCGGTCCTTGTTGACATTTGCAGACATGCAGCAGCTCAAGAAACTTCTGTCACTTAGTGATTACAAAGGCTCTGTTCAAAATAAGAAGTCTAGCCACAGGAAAGGACAAGATATAGCTACTACATAAAGACCCCTCCGTTTCTTCTAAATTTACACAAACCTATCCACAGAGATATTTATCGCTGAGGTGCCTAGGTGGATATTAACCCTGGTTACAGGACTCTCAATGCTGATATCTGATCCGTCCAACTGTCACTTGTCTGCAGAGGAAGAGCTAAAATGAATTTATTGGAATGTGTGCAGTGCAAAGAAAGGGCCTCACTAAGTATGGAGCAATAGAACCTCTATATACTCAAAACATTAGTGCTTTATCTGGTTTGCAAACTGTTCTAATGTTAGTGGAAGTTCCTTGCTTACTGAGGTCAGGCACTATTTATGTTTCAAACCCAACACCACAGCCACTTTGTGGCCTGTGTTCCTGATTACAAGAAAACAAATGACGCATCAGCCAGTGGAGGTATTACAGAAATAAGGAACTCAGACGCCACCATCCCTCACCCCTTGTATATCATAAAACTTTTGCAAACTCCATCTTGAACTCTAGCAGAGCCATCCGTGGCTAACCACAGACAGCAGTAAACAAAAATGTAGCAAAATGTCAGGAATGACAGCGTAATATACAGAGCAAATGAAAAATAGGCTCCCCTATACATTAAACTCAGTGATTCTCCTGTCGATTATTTCATTTTTTTGTCTGAAAGCAATTGACATATTTTTGAACTCTCTTCTTTTGAATAACAAAACACGGTTTGTTAGAGGTAATTCCCAATTAAATGCTCACAATTCTGTTGGGAACCTTTCTGCCCGAAATGTTGCCATGTTGCAGTTGGATTTGTTATTCTCATGATATTTTCAGAGAATTTCCTGTTTCTTAAGTCTCCAGCTCCACATTCTGCCCATTTTCAGTCAGTACGCAGCTCACCTTTCTTGATCCTCATGCAGCGAGTTCTGATCGTTTATAATTTAGTGTAACTTTCATACTACAGCACTTACTTTCTGTAGCTGGCAATTCAGTCAGATTACCATAGGACCGCAGCTCTTGCTTTCATTGCCTTACCTTAGATCCACACAAGCATGTGAAACATGTTTCAACCTGCCTTATCAATTTAAGATGGTTCAATTTTAACCTGAAGTGCACAGTGGGCTGTTGGCACTGCCCATCCATTGATGCCTCATATGGCACTAGTTATTGAGAGACCCAGTTTCATCTAGACACAGCGTAAGCTGGGGGCACCAAACACACAACCCCAATGCAGTTGACCGAACGCGGGGAGGCAAAAAATTGTCCAGATCTTGTCCTGAGCTCCTGGCCCTCACGAATTAAAAATTCGCCCAATCCCGAAAGGCCTTCAACGATCCCCTTTAAAGGATCACAGGTTAGGTTGCTCAATGCTTAGCACAACTGAGCAGAGTTTGTGAACTTCACACGCTATCGGAGTTCTATGTAGATCAGAGTGCCAGATATGCATGGTACAAATAACCCCACCTAAAACAGGAAATGGTCTAGCTAACCATCTTAGGACCCGACCTAAGCTGGTGGCCGCTGTACTGCCAGAGTACATAACTCGGTGCTGGATTCAGTGCCATTTTCAGCACTCACTGCTCATTTATACAAAGGCGAAGGGAGTTAAAAAGCAGCCTTTTAAAATCTTTTAGGTTTTGTACCACAACATATGTAATGTTAAAACTGGTTTCACATTTATCTTGTCCTCTCCTTTCTGCACCTTCAATATGTTCAAGTGAATTGACCCAAGTGATGGCTGTCGCACACCTCCATATTTCCTATTAATATAGACTGCAGTTATTGTGCCACACTCAAGCCAGAAGCAGTCTGTGGTGTGAATCCAGGCTTGTCAGCTGTACCTTGTGCTCTATGCCTACTGCTCTCAAACTGTTGCAGAGCTATAGCTTCTCAAGCCTTCTGGGCAGAAATTTTCGCTGAGTGGGTGGGCGCACGCCCAACCCGCTCGAGCAAAAAAATGAAGCGCGATGACATCGGGCGAGCCTCCCGATATTTCAGTCGGCGGGTAAGCACGGGAGCCGGCAGTGTGCTCGCCGACAATTAACAGGCCTAATAAGGCCATTATAGTTCTAATTGAATGAAAGGTTGGACAGCAGCAAAAACTAACGGTTGGCAAACAGGTGAAAAGGCCAAGCGGCCTTTGGATCTTTTAGGAAACCTCATCCACGGGCGGGATGAGGTTCCCAAGAGCAATTAAAAATTGAATAAAAATGTTTAAATTTCATTTATTACATGTCCCTGCTCATGTGGCAGAGTCACATGAGGGGACATGTTTTTAACATAACAAAGTTTCCTATTTCTGATTTTTAAAAATATTCAGTTCCCCGAGGCAGCTCTGTGCCTCAAGGACCGCGCACTCGCACGCATGCGTGAACCTCCGCACTCACCCTCTTCTCGTCCCTACACCAGCAGCGCTGCAGCGCACATTTTGTGCTGGCTGGCCGTTAATTGGCTAGTCAGCGTAAAATTGAGGCCGGGGCCCGATCGCGGTCAGCGTTCAGCTTCGCGACCGCTCCCAGGCCCATCTCACAAGTTAAAAATCCTGGCCACTGTTTCTTAAAAGGGTCAAAATAGCTTCCAAGATATTTCAGGGTCATTTTTACGATTTCCTAGGGAATCTCAGTGGTCATTTGAAAATGGGTTAATGCATCAAGGGCATTGGCATCACGTTCACATTTAGCAGCGAAAGAACAGGAATGGACTGGGGCCCTGTCAGAACACCAGCAAGTGGGAAGAAAGTGGAAAAGAAAATAAGAACAAGGGGAAGGCAAAAGGGTCAAAAGCTGCTCTTTCCAGAAGGCACAAAGAGGACTGTGCATGGCTAACGTAAGTTGAGCATGTGGGAAATAGACTTTCAAAGTACAAGATATACATATCACTCAAAAACACATAGGTCGCTGGCTATGTGGCAGGAGGTAATAAAATTCTTACCCAATTGAGGGATGCTGCTCAAGTGAAAAACTGCAGGAGTTAAACTCAAACTCCCTCCACCCGGTAAATCTGAAGGCTGGATTGTTGTCTTTAATATCCAGTATGTGAAGGTTTATGGACAGAATGTATGTGTTCTCTTACTGCCCATAATCAGTATGTTTTGTATGGAAAGGAGTGTGTTTTTTCATATCCTTGGAGTATGCATTCCAATTAAATATTTCAGCAGCAAGATTTCATGAGTTTAAAGTAAATAAGGTTATTTATTCTCACACACTTACCCCGAATTAATGTAATGTCACACATTCGATATAATGCAAGCACATACGCAAAGATTGGATACAGATGGAGATAGTGTACTTTTACAGATTATGGTTAATTACGGGGCAGGCTTGAGGGGCTGAATTGCCTACTCCTGCTCCTAGTTCTTATGTTCTTAATTCTGTCTCTGGTTTATGATTTATTGTCTCCCGCATGATAGGCCTATGATTTTGTGAATGGATTCAATGATTTAAAGTTGAAGCAAAGTTCTTGTAAAGCGAAGGGTTCACAGCAGGTTCAGGTTTCTTGTAGTCAAATATCTAGGACGTTGGTTCTCAGGTGAACTTTGAAACTGGAACAGCTCCAGTACTTTGGTTATTTGATGACTTGTAGTTTTTGTGTCTGTTCTCAGATTGGCTGATGACTGGTTCTGATGGACCTGCTGAGTCCTGGGGTAATAAAGGCACAATCCCTGAAACCAGCTTTGATCACATGACCACTGGGTTAACACTCTGACCCACCAAGTTTACTTGTATGGAGGAGACCATTGTGATTCAAGAGGGAGTTGATAGTGGCTATCGAGCTTTGATTTTCCCTTTTGTCCTGTATGAAACATGGGCATAGGCAGTCTGGAAACTCCATAGCTTTTAGGTGTTGGTCCATCCTTAAACAATGAGATGTGTGAATTCCACCAATGACTGTGAGGTATCCTCACCTTTGTCCATATTTACTTAGGTATTCACTGGAGACTTGAATCTCTCAAAAGTCCAAATGTCAGAAGTGACATGATTTGCAGTGGCCATCTTAACAGTTTGTGTCCAATTTTTATTGACTGTAAGTTCATAATATGACATGACAGCAGATACATTGTAAGTGCTGCCTCTTTTCTATGTCATAGATTCACTTCTAGGGTAACACTAGTTTGCTTGATCAAATTTTAAAGAATTCACCAAATTCAATTCACTGGATTTACTCATTTCAAAACAAATAACAAGAAATCATGGATCATGGATAAAGGTAATAATCTCCTAATTACTACCTGAGCCACGTGCAAATTGGTGTAGGGTGAATAAGATTAGAAAGGCAAATGTGTGTCTCAATAATTGGTGTGGGAGACATGGGTTCTGATTCATGGGGCACTAGCACCAGTACTGGGGAAGGAGAGAACTGCTCCATTGGGACGGGCTTCATTTGAACCATGCTGAGACCACTGCCCTGGCAAATTGTATAACTAGGGTTGTAGATAGAACTTTAAACTAACTAGCCGGGGGGTCGGGCGGTGGGGTGCGTTCAATTGAAGGGAAGTTTAAAAACTCAGAAAGAAACGAGAGAGCAGAGGTGTAAGGTAGTGAGGAGGCGAATGCTAATATAGTGTGACAGGAAGGGGTAGAAAATATAAGCAGAAGAGTGCAGCAGAAATTAGAACCACAATGAGTAATAATGGTAAAAAGTCAAAGCTTAAGGCTCTTTATCTGAATACACACAGCATTTGTAATAAGATAGATGAGTTAACAGCACAATTAGAAATAACTGAATATAACTTGATATCTATTACAGAGATGTGGTTGCAGGGTGACCAAGATTGGGAACTCAATATTCAAGGATATTTGACATTCTGGAAAAATAGGCAAAAAGGAAAAGGAGGTCGGTTAACTTTGTTAATAAAGGAAGTTATCAGTGCAGTGGTGAGTAATGATATAGGTGCAATAGATCATGATGTAGAATCAGATTGGGTGGAAATAAGGGATAGAAAGGAGAAGAAGTCACGGGTGGGACCCTCAGAGAGCTGCCTCACTGCAGGACAAAGTATAAATTGGGAAATATTAGAGGCATGCAAGAAGGGCGCTATAATTATCATGGGTGATTTTAATGTGCATATTGACTAGGCAAATTGGATTGGGAGGGGTAACATGGAAGACGAATTTGAAGAGTGTATCAGGGGTTATTTCTTAGAGCAATACGTTGCAGAACCAACCTGGGAACAGGCTATTTTAGATCTAGTAATGTGTAATGAGGTGGGATTGATAAGTGATATTGTAGTTTAGGATCCTCTAGGGGGTAGCGATTACAACATTGTAGAATTTCAAATTCAGTTTGAGGGTGAGCAACTCGGGTCTCAAACCAGTGTCCTCAACTTAAATAAGGAATAAAGCGGACTGGGAAAATAGACTAAGGGGAAAGTCAGTGGATGAGCAGTGGCAGACATTTAAGCAAATATTTCATAACGCTCAGCAAAAATTTATCCCAGTCAAAAAGAAGGACTTGATGAAAAGGTTGAACCACCCTTGGTTAACAAAGGTGGTCACAGAGTGTATCCAATCAAAAACTAAGGCATACAAAGAGGCGAAAACTAGTGGTAGGCCAGAGGATTAGGAATTTTAGGAACCAGCAGCAGATGACTAAAAAGCTAATAAAGAGGGAGAAAAGTGATTATGAAAGTAAATTGGCAAGAAATATAAAAACAAACAGCAAGAGTTTCTATGGGTATATAAGAAGAAAGATAGTAGCTAAAGTTAATGTCGGACAGTTGAAGAATGCTTTTGGAGAATTGATAATGGGGAACAGGGAAATGGCAGATAATTTAAACCAATATTTTGCATCAGTCTTCACGGTGGAGGACACTATAAACATCCCAAAGATGTCGAATAAGCAAGGAACTAATGGGAGGAAAGATCTTGTAACAGTCTCTATCATGAGGGACAAAGTATTTGCCAAACTAATGGGACAAAAGGCAGGCAAATCACCAGGACCTGATGGCCTACAACCAAGGGTTTTAAAGGAAGTGGCAGCAGAGATAGGGGAGACACTGGTCGAAATACTCCAGAACTCACTGTATTCCGGGAGGGTCCCAGCACATTGGAAAACTGTTAATGTGATGCCCCTGTTCAAGAAGGGAGGGAGACGAAAAGTGGAAATTATAGGCCAGTCAGCCTAACATCTGTCGTTGGGAAAATGCTAGAGTCCATTATTAAGGAAGAAATAGCAGGACATTGAGAAAAGCTTAACGTAATCAAACAGAGTCAACATAGTTTTGTGAAAGGGAAATAGTATTTGACAAATTTGATTCTTTGAGAATATAACAACCAGAGTGATAAAGGGGAACCGGTAGAGGTAGTGTATTTGGATTTCCAGAAGGCATTCGATAAGGTGCCACATAAAAGGTTATTGCACAAGATAGGAAGTTCTCTGTATTGAGGGTAATGTCTTAGCATGGATTGAGGATTGATTAACACACAGAAAACAAGAGCCAGGATTAATGGGTCTTTTCAAGTTGGAAAAGAGTAACTAGTGGAGTGCCACAACAATCAGTCCTAGGGCCTCAATTATTTACTACCTATTTTAATGACTTGGTGAAGGTTAGAGTGTAATGTATCCAAATTTGGATACATCAGGGGCATAGATAGGACATGTTGTGATGAGGACATAAGGAATCTGCAAGAGGATATAGATAGTGCCATAGAGTCATAGAGGTCTACAGCACAGAAAAAGGCCCTTCAGCTCATCGAGTCTGCACCGGTCAAACAAGTGCCTAACTATTCTTATCCCATTTTCCAGCACTAGGCCCATAGCCTTGTATGCCATAGCATTGCAAGTGCACATCCAAATACTTATTAAATGTTATGAGGGTTTCTGCCTCTACCACCCTTTCAGGCAGTGAGTTCCAGATTCCCACCACCCTCTGGGTGAAAAAATTCTTCCTCACGTCCCCTCTAAACCTCCTGCCCTTTACCTTAAATCTATGCCCCCTGGTTATTGATCCCTTCACCAAGGGGAAAAGTTCCTTCCTGTCTACCCTATCTATGCCCCTCATAATTTTACACACCTCAATCATGTCTCCCCTCACTCTCCTCTGCTTCAGGGAAAATAACCTTAGTCTATCCAATCTCTCCTCATAACTAAAACTCTCCAGCCCAGGCAACATCCTGGTAAATCTCCTCTGCACTCTCTCTACACAACCTTCCTATAATGCGGATTCCAGAACTGCACGCAATACTTTAGCTGTGGCCTAACCAGTGTTTTATACAGTTCCAGCATGACCTCCCTGCTCTTATATTCTATTCCTCAACTAATAAAGGCAAATATCCCATATGCTTTCTTAACCACCTTATCTACCTGTCCCACTGCCTTAAGGGACTGGTGGACATGCACACCAAGGTACCTCTGATCCTCGGTGCTTCCCAGGGTCCTATCATTCATCGTGCATTCCCGTGCCTTGTTTGTCCTGCCCAAGTGCATCACCTCACACTTATCCAGATTAAATTCCATTTGCTACTGATCAGCCCATCTGACCAGCCCATCTATATCCTCCTGTAATCTAAGGTTATCCTCCTCACTATTTGCCACCTCACCAAATTTCGTGTCATCCACAAACTTACTGATCAACCCTCCTACATTCAAGTCTAAATCGTTTATATATACCAAAAACAGCAAGGGACCCAACACCGATCCCTGTGGAACCCCACTGGACATAGGCATCCAGTCACAAAAACACCCCTCGACCATCACCCTCTGCTTCCTGTTACTCAGCCAATTCTGGATCCAATTTGCCAAATTGCCTTGGATCCCATGGGCTCTTACCTTGGTTACCAGTCTCCCATGCAGGATCTTATCAAAAGCCTCGCTGAAATCCAAGTAGACTATGTCAAATGCATTGCCCTCATCTACACACCTGGTCACCCCTTCCAAAAATTCAATCAACTTGGTCAGATATGACCTCCCCTTAACAAACCCATGCTGACTGTCCTTGATTAATCCCTGCCTCTCCAAGTGTAGATTAATTCTGTCCCTCAGGATTGCTTCCAATATTTTCCCTGCCACTGAGGTTAGACTGACTGACCTGTAGTTCCCTGGTTTATCCCTTCCTCCCTTCTTGAATAACGGAACCACATTGGCTGTCCCCCAGTCGTCTGGCACCTCTCCTGTGGCCAGAGAGGTATTGAAAATTATTGCCAGCACCCCTGCTATCTCCTCCCTTGCCTCACTTAACAGCCTGGGATACATTTCATCCGGGCCTGGAGATTTATCTACTTTTAAGCCTGCTAGACCGCTTGGAACCTCCACCCATTCTATGCTAATTTATTTAATTATATATTTAATTATAGTTGAGTGAGTGGGCAAAAACTTGGCAGATGGAGTTTAATGTAGGAAAGTGTGAGCTCATGCACTTTGGTAGGAAGAATCAAAAGGCAGACTATTATTTAAATGGAGAGAGACTCCAAAAAAGTGCAGCACAGAGGGATCTGGGTGTTCTTGTGTGTGAAACACAAAATGTTAGCATGCAGGTGCAACAAGTAATTAAAATGGGATTTTGGCCTGTATTGCTAGGAGTTGGAGTTTAAAATTAGGGAAGTCTTGTTACAGCTGTACAGGGTGTTGGTGAGGCTGCACCTGGAGCACTGTGTACAGTTTTGGTCCCTGTATTTAAGAAAGGATATACTGGCATTGGAAGCAGTTCAAAAGAGATTCATTAGGCTGATTCCTGGGGTGAAGGGGTTGACTTATCAAGAACGGCTAAACAGGTTTGGTCTTTACTCATTAGAGTTTAGAAGAATGAAGGGTGATCTTACTGAAATGTACTGAAGGGGCTTGACAGGGTAGATGTTGAGAAGATGTTTCTACTAGCGGGGAATCTCAAACTAGGGGACATAGTTACAGAATAAGGGGACACTCATTTAAAACTGAGATGCAAAGGAATTTCTTCTCTCAGAGGTTAGTGAATGTCTGGAATACTCGACCCCAGAGAGTTGTGGAGGCTAGATCACTGAAAGTATTTAAACAGGAGGTAGATAGATTTTTGAAATATTGGGGATTTGAGGGCTGTGAGGAGCTGGCACGAAACAGGAGTTGAGGCCTGGGCCAGATCAGCCATGATCTTATTGAATGGTGGGCAGGCTTGAGGGACCGAATGGCCTACTCCTGCTCCTATTTCTTATGTTCTTATGTTATGTTCTTATGTCAGAACAGCAATCAGTAAATGAGTAAAATGGGGAATGCACTATAAATCAAATTTCAACACAGTTTAGTGTAACTTCTGTGCAACAGCCAGAAATCTCTACTGAAAGCAATCCAAAAGAAGTAGGAAGTATTAGCTTTTGACTCCCGAATAACGTTCCCTTTAAATAGAATGCCACTCGCACATTACCTTTAAACGGTTAAGCGACTGTAACAGCACTTAAAAGTGGATGGCACTTGCCCCAAATTCATAGCTCTCATAGGAAGTGAATATTTCGAACCATGTTGCTTCATTCGTTAAACCATTGTCAAATCTGTGTCTTGCTTCACCACCTCCACTACGCTTTATCAGTGATAGTCATCATCCTCCTTCCCTCTCTTCATGGTAAGAAGGCGTCCTTCATCCAACGCATCAAACGTACGCACACCAGAAATGGAGATGAAAAATAGAAACGCTGAGTTTCAGATGTCTGGCAAGGAAAGGTTGCTGAAACAAACAGAGTGCTCTTATTCCTATATTTTTTTCCCTGCCAGTCTGGGGGTTATTTGGTTGTCCATTTCAGAAGCACACAATACATAGTGCTGTGGATACTTATCCAGTTAGGGTTGCAATGTTGTTTATGGGATGATTTCTCGGTTCAATTTGCAACAGACATTGCTACTGTGGTGATACTTTTAAGAGTTTGGATGCTGTCAGAGAACCTGACAAGAAAACAGCTTATGAGTTAGAAATACATAGTAAGCCCTTTCACAGATAATGGACTGAGGAAGATATCAATGCTGCAAATCAAAAGAATTGTTAGCTATTTAAAAGGCACATTGTCATCATGGGAGAGTGCTTAGTTTGCTGTTTTTCCGTTGGAATCGGAGATGGCCCATGCCTTTTCTTTTTCACAACATTGTACCTTGTAAGTGACAATGATAAAAATGTATTTAATAAATCAAAATGTGTGAATACCATGGGCTGAATTTTACTGGGTTGGCAGAATTTCTATGGCTGGGCCAAAAGAGGGAGGTGACTGTGCTTTGGTTGATGGTGGGGCGTGGGGAGGCATGTTCCCCGTGGTGACCAATTAAGTGGATCTCAGTCCATTCCTGAGAGCTGCTGTCCCAATCAGGGGGGTTGGGGCCATTAAGCTGCAGCGGGACCCTCCAGGGGCCTTGGAGCACCCAAAAGGGAAGGCCTGCCCGTCCCATCCTGGAGCCCACTTGGCTTCGCTTGGTGGTCTCCCCAAGCGACAGCTATTTGCCCACAGAGGCAAGAGGTAGGACTTAATTGGCAATTTAAATGGCTCTCCGTGGGCAGCTGACCTGGCAGGTTTTGAACTGCTGGTGGCATGGCAATGGGAAGACACCAGGGGCAGAACTTTGCCCTCATTGGGAGGGCTTGGCGGGGGTGGGCGGGACAGGTCAGAAAGCCTGACCGCGATTCCACACTGGTGGGCTACGTAAGGCCCACTCAGTGAGAAACACGGCCCATCACTGGCCGGGAAGGGCCGAGCGGGGGTCTGTCGGCTGCTGGGTCCAATGGTGACCTGGCGGCCTGTTTAAAAATGGCCCAGGCAGCCCCAGAAAGGCTGCTAGGGAAGGACGTCTGTCTGCCGTTCTAAAGATGGACTCGAGTGCGGCAGCAAACGCCAGGTGGGAGGGCCGGTCGGGTGGGCACTCGGCCCCCTGTTTTCCTGATGAGTACCTCGCTGCCCTCCTGGAGGAGGTGGCTGCCAGAAGAGACACCCTTGTGCCCGGGGATGAGAAGAGGAGGACACCGCACCTCACCAAGAGGGCATGGGAGGAGCTGGCAGCCCGGGTGAACAGCCAGGACACGGTGCAGCGCACCTGGGTGCAGTGCCAGAAGCGCTTCAATGACCTGCTGTGCTCAGGAAGAGTATGTGCCATGCTGGCATGAGTCAGTGTGTTCAATTGTTTTGTTAAGGGCTGGCCATCCCCCCCGTGGAGCTCAGGGGTGTTAGAGTGTGAGTGCCAACTGTGAATCACACCGGAGCTGGCCAAGGGCCTGAGCCCTGACTGCTTTGACTGAGTGCTTTGCGGCTCAAGGGCCATGACTCTGAAGTGCCCGGCAAGGTGTTCCTCAGCTGGGGTTGGCCAGGCTGCAATGGCGCTGCAGGTAGAGAGTGGATTAATGAATGCTCTGTCCTTTCAGGAGAAGAGATCCCAAAACAGTTTTGAGAGGTGGCGAAGGACCCCCATGAGGACCTCCTCATCCTCTCCTGGTACGCACAGGAGACCTTGAAGCTGGAGAGGCGCCATGCACCTCAGCTTAGTGGCCATGGTGAGGCTGGGGTGTCAGACAAAGGTAAGAGTGCAGTGCACTGAGGTCAGAATTTGGCTTGTGCAACCATACTAGTGCAGTCTCTTCATTGATCTGAGCCTCGAACCCGAAGTCCCCATTGATCATTGAAAGATGATGGCACCATGATGCAGATCTCCATTGTCTCACCAGGGTGCCTGGCATGCACAGTGACAGTGTGATGACTTTAACTAATGACATGTCCTTCTCCTCCCTTTAAGGTTCGGAAGCAGGCATTCGCTCTCTGGACCCTGAAAGGCCACCCCTGACACCGGAGGACCACCATGCTCCCCAAGCACCTGTGTCACACCCGCTCTCTGAAGCAGGCACCAGTGCAGATACCAGCACATCGGCAGCTAGTATCTCGGTCCACATCGTTGAGGGCACTTCACACTCGCTTGAGTAATAAATGGAGGCAGAGAGTGCCCAGGGCGCCAGCAGTCGGAAGGCGGCTGGGGACCAGGATGATGCTCAGTCAAAGGCTGATGATGGGCCTCTGGAGTCGTCCATTAGATAGCAGATGCTGGACGTCCAGTGGGATGTGCGGGAGGATCTGGTGGAGATCCATGAGGATCTGAGTGCCATGGTCTCCGCTGTGGAGGAGTCCCTGCAGAACGTGAGCACAGAGCGTTGACACTCATGGCCGAGCACACTGCCTCCTCCAATGAGAGAGTGGTGACTCTCATGGAGAGGCAGCTCCAGGGACAGAATCAAGGGTTCCTGAGATTGCGCTTGGACCTTCTAGCCCTCACACAGGTAATGACCTCAGCTGGTCAGTGTCTGTGAGTGAGATGGATGGGGCACCCAGTACCCCAACTAGGATAGTTGGGATCATTAGCGAGCAGGGAGGTCACATTGGCGACCTCACATTGGTGCCCGAGCTGCTTGTGGTCTCTGCGGGCTCCTCTCAGGGTGCTGTGGATGACGGCAGCAGCTACTCTGCCCCTCTGCCAGTGACCGTCGCATCTGATGAGGCAGCGATGACTGGGGAGATGCCAGCAATGGCACTGGCTATTCCCTCCTAGGCAGGTACAGCACAGGCTCCACTGGCCAGAGGACGACTGCCTGGGTCATCCAGGCCAATGGGACAGCAGAGTCAGCAGGCTGTCTCCAATGCTGGTGCCAGCGAGGGGGGAGCACCTAGACATAGCACCCGTAAACGTAAATTTAAAGCACCTTAAGCACAAGAGGGACTCAGCATGGGTGATCTTTTGTTCTCCCATTTTGTTTTTCTTTTCGTGGCACAGTGGAGGAATGTCCATGGCCTGCTGGGTGGATTCTCATGGACATGGCTCCACCGCGAAGCAGCTCACGGAAGTTGGAAAGTCACCGTTGACGCTCACAGTGGATGATGGATGAGGGGGCGGGAGAGGAAGGTCTAGCATTGGCTGGGAGAGGAGGTGGTTTTGCAGGGGGTGGGGGGGAGGTTGGGTGGGGAATGAAGGTGTCGGCGGAGTGAGGTTGGGAGCGGGGGAATCAACGTGTCGGGGGGGCAGGGAGAACAGGGGAGGGAGGGGTAACGGGGAGAAGATGGAAACTGGGGAGGTAGGTGTAAGGGGTGGAAGGTGTAAGGGAAGGAGTGTGGGGAGGGGAAGGAGTGCAGAGAGGGGTGAAGCTTGACATCTGTCATGGGGAAGTTGTTAGAATCGATCATTAAGGAGGTTATAGCTGGGCACTTAGAAGAGCTTATGGCAATAGGAAAGAGTCAACATGGTTTTGTGAAAGGAAAATCATGTTTAACCAATTTATTTGAGTTTTTTGAAGGAGTAAAGTGCGCAGTGGATAAAGGGGAACCTGTAGACATGCTGTAATTGGATTTCCAGAAGGCATTTGATAAGGTGCCACCTCAAAGGTTATTATGGAAAATAAAAGCTCATAGTGTAGGGGGTAACATGTTAGCATGGATAGACGATTGGCTGGCTGGCAAAAAGCAGAGAGTATGCATAAATGGGTCTTTTTCGGATTGGCAGGATGTAATGAGTGGAGTCCCAAAGGGGTTTGTGGTGGAGCCTCAACTTTTTACAATTTACATTAATGACTGAGATGAGGGGAGTGAAGACATGGTAGTTAAATTTGCAGATGACACAAAGATAAGTAGGAAATGTGTTGTGAAGAGGACATGAGGAGGTTGCAGATGGGTATAGATAAGTTGCGTGAGTGGCAAAGATCTGGCAAATGGAGTTTAATGTGGGAAGATGTGAAGTTGTTCACTTTGGCAGGAAGAACAAAAAAGCAGAGTATTACTTAAACGGAGAACGGCTGCAGAATTCTGAGGTGCAGAGGGATCTAGGTGTTCTAGTACATGAGTCACAAAAAGTTAGTATGCAGGTACAGCAAGTAATTAAGAAGGCTAATGGAATGCTATCCTTTATTACAAGAGGAATTGAACATAAAAGTAAGGATGTTATGATTCAGTTATATACGGCATTGGTGAGACCACACCTCGAATACTGTGTGCAGTTTTGGTCTCCTTATTTAGGGAAGGATGTAAATGCATTGGAGACGGTTCAAAGGAGGTTTACTGGATTGATTCCTGGAATGAGTGGGTTGTCTTATAAGGAAAGGTTGGACAGACTGGACTTGTTTCCACTGGAGTTTAGAAGAGTGAGGGGTGATTTGATTGAAGTATACAAGACCCTGAATGGCTTTGACAAGGTGGACGTGGAAAGGATGTTTCCTCTCGTGGGTGAGTCCAGAACTAGGGGGCACTGTTTTAAAATTAGGGGTCGCCTTTTGAAGACAGAGATCAGGAGAAGTTTTTTCCCTCAGAGGGTTGTGCGACTCTGGAATTCTCTGCTTCAGAAGGTGGTGGAGGCGAGGTCATTGAATTTTTTTTAAGGCAGAGTTAGATAGACTTAGGTAAGGGAATCAAAGGTTATCGGGGTTAGATGGGAATGTGGAAATCGAAACACAAGAAGATCAGCCATGATCTTATTGAATGGCAGAGCAGGCTCAAGGGGCCGAACGGTCTACTCCTGTTCATATTCCTAACGTTTTATGGGAGGGTGTCTGGGGGGAGGAAGGGGTGCGGAGAGGGGAGGGACTAAGGGTGGAGGAAGAAGTGAGGCTGGAGGAAGAGGTAAGGCTGGAGGAAGGAGTCACGAGGGAGGAAGAACTAAGGGTTGCAGAAGGATTAAGGGTGGAGGAAGGAGTCAAGAAGGAGGAGGGACTAAGTGGGGTGGGGGGGCGGGGGGGATGAGGTACCTGTGGTTGGGGGAAA
This sequence comes from Cetorhinus maximus, assembly GCF_964194155.1. Taxonomy (NCBI): domain Eukaryota; kingdom Metazoa; phylum Chordata; class Chondrichthyes; order Lamniformes; family Cetorhinidae; genus Cetorhinus; species Cetorhinus maximus. The sequence goes on from NC_135895.1 coordinate 100,077,662, forward strand.
GAGGTGTGAAGTGGGGAAGGGGCACGGAGGGGGGATGTGCAGGTGAACGTGCATGGGAGGGGGCGGATAGGTCCATGTCTGCCTCCTGGGGAGTGAACTGAGGGTGGGCGTGGTATGGAGGAAGGGTGAGAATGACCAAGGGCAGAGCGAGGCAGGAGGATGGGAGGGTGGGAGGGTGAGGGTTTGGCGGTAGTGATAGAAGGGATGGCGTGTGTGGTTGGTGGGGACCCGGAGGCAGACATGGACCCTGGGAAGGAGGAGTTTGTGGAGGTGAATGTGGATGTGGCTGGGATTTTTGGGAACGAAGGGGACGTGCATGTTCACCTGGACATCCCAAAGGAAAAGGGTTGTGGCTGGTAGGTAACGGAGGGGAGGTGGAAGGTGACACCAGGGGGGGCCAACTGTGATGGGGGAGAGGAAATGGGTGACTGGGGGAGGGGAAAAGACAGGGAGCGCACAAAGTAGTGAAACCAGACCATGCTTGCTAACTTGAAAGTGAAACAAGAATTGTGGTGGGCGAGATCAGGTGCTGCATGGAGGTGTGATCAGTGGGTGGGCTCAGGTGGACAACTGAAAGCAAACCCCAGCAGGCATTGAAAATGCTCAGGACATCGAGATGAGTGTGAAACATGAAGGATCCACATGAGTGGGAAATGCTTGCATGAGGCTCCAAAAGGCCCTACCACATACACACTTGTCCCTCCAGAATCACTCATGGCCCAGCGGCTCCCTCTACGCTGACAAAGGATGGGGTTCAGGAGGTCACAGGCAAAGGGGACTCGGAGGGAGCGGGCAGCCTCTGAGATTCCCCAATGGATGGCCCAGGGGAGTCCAGCTGCTGGTCCTCCTCCTCTCAGGTGCCCGAGGGCCCCAGCCTGTCTCCTTGAGGGGAAGGAGCACCTGGAGGATCATCGAGATGCCCCGTTTCCCTCTCACGTTGCCAATACAGGAACTCACCCATGGCTACCATGATGGAGTGCAGGTCTGCGTTCATCTCTGGACCAGGGTCTCCATGGTGTCAGCCATCCTCCCCATGGATGCACGCATTTGTGGGCACCATTGCATCAGAGACCAGTCCTCCAACTCGCATGTCACTCTGTTGGGGGCTTCCAACAGCTCTGCGTGATGTTCCCCCACCTTCTGCTGACTCTCTAGGATGAGTTGGAAGCCAAAGCCAGAGGTTCATCATCTGACTCAGACCTCTTCCCCAGGAGTCCTCCGAGTGCCAGGGAGCTTGGCTGAACCTGCCTCCTCCTGCTGTGGACATGTGTGTGTGTGGTGACCACCAGACTGTGAGCCCAAGCTTGCTCTAGATCTAGGTCCCACCAAGATGTGTGTCTCCGTGCTGGTGGAGGGTGTGGGTAAGCGCTGTGATGGGTCTTCCAGGCTGCTTATTTTCAGCTCTTCACTGGAGGAGGTGTCCTCTTGGCTGCAGATGAGGATGTGGATGGAGCTGAGGGACTGGCTGGCTGAGGGTATCGGTCTCTTTGCAGAGCCTGTGGACCAACATAGAGATCATTAGTGCATGGCAGCAGAGTCAAAGCTAGGAAAGAGAGCACTCACAGTTGCGTTGTCATTGCCAGCCATGCTGGATTGGTGATGCCACTAACCATCCTGCAGACAGAGCTGGGGTAGAGGACATCATGGCGGCACCCCCACAGTGTCCAAATGGCATTACAATGACATGTCATTAAACGTGTGGGCTGCAGTCTTTTTCCCTTTCGTGGACATCTTCCCTACAGTCATCGTGGGCAGGAAGCACTGAGATGTGTGCACGTGGCTAGACTTTAAATATGGCGCCCGACATGAAGAAGCAGCGAGGCAATGGCGTGGCGGGCAAATGAGAGCCCGCCCACCATGGAAACGACATGTTTCCCGGGAATGCATAAGTAATACGGTGGGTTTGAGATGATACGACGTGAAAACCCACCATTGCGGCCAGCGGGTAAAACATTGTTTTACTCACCCACTACTGCACTTAGTGCAAATCTGGGACGATTCCTCCCCAAGACTGCTTTTTGCAACCCAAGACCTTTCTGGCTTGACTGGATAGTTAATTTTAACTGCATCTTCTCCCAGCCTAGGAGATCTTCCTCACATAGCCAAAAGCCAACAACTCCACAGTAATTCTAAGATACCTTCTTCCCCCCCTTCCATCATTGTTCTCACACCTCTTTGAAACTCAAATCCTTCAAAATATAAAACCTTTCATGTCTCTATTTAGTCTCTGCCTTTGGGTCAATAAAATGTAATGTACCCTCTTTTGTTTACCCATGGAACTCCTGTAAGATGCAAAAATGTTTCTTGTCACCTCTGACTTCCTGTCGATATTCAAACGACTTCTCAACTTATCTAAAAATGCAAATGTTAGATTCAACCTATTTACTTGTACCTCAAACCCACCATAATATCTCATCATAAATGCACAAACTTAATGCCTCTATTCTTTCATGTCTCAAGCCTCCCAGACATCTTGTCTCCAGTAACCTTTCCCCAGCTTAATTAAATCATTTACACATACACACATACACGCAGCCTCCTTTACAGGATAACACAGTATTCCCCAAAAATATTTTTAAAAATAACATCCATTCTCACAGTACTTCAAATGTCTGTGTCAGCCTTCCATCTCATAAAACAATGGTTTGCACTGTGGTGGTCAACTCTGTGTTAAGCATCACCTGGTGTGGCTCAGGAGCCCACTTGCTACAGGGGAAGGAAGTGGGCTAAGAAGGTGCACAATTTGCTGGCCTCTATTTTTTCTGGACCCGCTTCTCGGCCAGCTGACCTTTTCGTTTCTGCTCGCCTTTTACAATGCTCTTCCAAACAGTCAACCTCCAGAGGCTATGGCCGTCAGCGACTGTCTCCTAGTTGGCAGCATCAATGTCCATCATCTTCATACTTCTCCTGCAAGTGTCCTTGAATGAATGCCCAGGAAGTCGTGACCTGGTGGCCAATTCACCAAACAGGAAGTCTTTGGGTATACAGCCATGAACGTGGCCGAGCCAGCGCGGATATCATTGATCTAGCAGTGACTATACGCTGATATAGGCCTTGGAGTGTGTTCACTTTGAGTTGGTGACCTTGGCCTGCGAAGAGCCAATTATTCCACCTCCCATCTTCTCAAAAGGCCACCATTGGCGAAGAGATCCAACACTAGATCAGTTGTGCCGGCTCAGCCTTCTACAAACTACAGCAGCAAGTGTTTGACAACAAAGACCTCTGCAAGTCAACCAAAGGCCTAGTGTACAGAACAGTTGTCATCACCACACTCCTTCGCTACAGTGAGACCTGGATTGTGCATCAGCAACACATAAAAATGCTCATTTGCTGCATCCTCCAGATTCAATAGGAGGACCATCGAACAAACATTCACGTAAAACTCCTGCAAAATCAACTTTGATGGACTGGACAATGTCTGGGTGGCTGAAAAGCACCTCCTCAGCCAGCTCCTATATTGTCAACTCTCAAATGGCCCATATTCAATGGGAAGACAAAGAAAACTCTTTAAAGATGCTCTGAAGACCTCCTTGAAGTGCGACAGCATTGACATGACTGGAGGAGCTTGCTACCAATCGTTCAAAATGATGACAAATTATCCGAATCAAGCTGCAACATGCTTCAAGCCCAAATGCCTCAATGATGAGGCACAGCAGTGGCAGAGAAGGAAAGGAAGCAAATCCTGCACTCTAGATCCCACTATCTCGTGGGACATCCTACCCCATGTGCCCAAAGTACTGAAGGACGAGAATCGGCCTGTTCAATCACATGAAGACCCATGGCAGAATCTCGCAACCCCAAGTAGACATCACCCTCGAATTAAGGGCCAACCGAACTTCCAATGCAAAATGAACATGATGGATCTTCCATATTTCACTTTCAAACATATTACTTCATTGTAGGAACCAAAAACTAAATGATAACTGTAAACTAGGTCAAACTAAACCAGTAGGAAATGAGAATGAAAGTGACTTACCCTAGGGCAGGAGCAGGCTTAACTACTTAAGATTGTATGTTGTATGATTTTAGCACACTCTTCCTACTGAAATTAATATTACTGCCTAATGCATAGGGGATAGATTACATTTTGTTTCGAACACGCCAGCTGAGTTAGTATTAATTGTACATAATGGTGGCCTATTCCTCTAATTGGGGGGAAGTTATTCCTGAAATACTTTCAGCTCATGATTTTCTTTGTTTCTATTCATACGCTTGTTCTGCTTTATAAAAATCACTCTACACACACCTCAATTCCCCTTCATTTTAAAAGATCAGTCCAATTTTAACATTTTATTTCTTTCTACTCAGGACAGATTCAGCCTCCCTAAACTTTCTTTATAACTCAGTAATCTAACGCCACAACAACAAACTTTCAGGCTTGGACGGAAGCAAATGCAAGGCACCTTCATAGAAGTACACATGTCAAACCAAGGTAGTGTTATGTTCCAGTATATTATGAACTTTAATACTTTATTTTAATACAATATTTGAACATTTTGAACACAAACAGACTCTTAAAATGGCTGCTGCAAATCATATGACCTTTGGCATGTCAAGCTCCAGACAGTCCCAATTCTCAAGCAACTATCTAATTAAATATGGCCATTTACAGCCATCCAGGGGATTCACACATCCCTTTGTTTAAGGATGGACCATCAAGAAAATAACTATAGCATTCTAGCCAGCCTGTCTTTCAGTTTCATAATGGAAAAAAGAAACATCAAAACTCAATGCATGTTAGATAAATCTGAATAGGTCCCATTGACATTCCATTGTGTTAGGATGGTCCCTCATACAAACTAGAATGGGTGGATTTCAAGGTGTCAAATGACAACACAGGATGTGTAATCAACACACCACCTCTTTTTGGAAAAAATATAGTGAACCTGTACAAGTTGCATGGTGAGGAAACCATTTTGTTGTCTCCTTTCAAACAAGAACAAGCTGTACTACGGGCAGAGCTCCATCAGAAAGCCATTAAACTAGTTCAGATTCATCTAGGCAGCCAAGGTAAGAAACAGCAATACCTTGAAAATGGAAGAAGGGCTCCCCCAACCTGTTCCAACTTCGAGTTCACCTGAGAAACAACCTCTTGGGAATTAGACTACAAGAAGCCTCACAGCTTACTGAGAATCCTCTGCTTTCCAAGTCCTTCACTTCAACTAAAACATAAACTCATCTAAGAAACCGTAGGCCTGCCACAAAAGAGACAATCAACATTGTAATTGTATTGTCGTACACAGGGTAAGTGTGTGATAATTAATAACCTTTTTTTTAAAACTCACAGATAAGCTTGATTCTGGGCTTATTTAAATTGGCGCAATCACTGAGGGTAAGAAAACACACACCTTTTACATACAAACATATTAATCACAGGCTATAAAAAGGAACACATAAATTCTGCCTGTGACAGTAGGGAAAGGAAAATCAAATACTACTTGAAACTAGATTGCGAAAGCAAAAGCAAAGAGAGCAATTGTTCAAACTAAGAGAAATTTAGGTCTGATTTAATCACCCTTTTTCACATAAAGAGTGATTAAAACATGGATTTTGGTGTAGAGACTGAAGGGGGAAATCCTGGAATCATTTAGAATACAGTTTGCTGCCATAATTGAAAGGAGGGAAAGTCCAACAGTAGGATACTTCCAGATGAATGAGTTAAAATGGTTTTCCTGATCTGTCTGGAGATTCTGGTGACTGGCGTTCTTCAAATCCTTTGCATTGTCTCTAGTGCATTTCATGAACACTAGCTTACCGATTCTGTTCTTATGCAAAGTCAATCAAGTAAAGAAGAAATAATTTCGAGTAACATTTCAATAAATCAATTTTTAATAAATGAGGTGTAAAGTAAAATAATTGGAAGAAAATAATTGAAAAAAGATTAACAGTGAGAACTTCTTAGCTTAAATAAATTTTTTCTTTATCAAATTCTATCGTGATTTTAACTTGGCAATTACATGGCACTGCACAAATGAGCATTTACCAATAGACTTAATTGACTGTACTAATCAAAACTTGACTAATTAATCCATTTGTGTCAAGTAAATCCTTTTATCCAAAAACTATTGATATATGCATTATTTATTTTCAAAAAAATGCTCTTGTATTCACATGGTGTATCCCTGGTCCCAAGTATCCCCATTTCTAACCAAATATAACCAACCATATTTCATGAATTTATGGATCTTCAGAAGCTTAGGGGCAAAAAATTAAACTGTGATTATTTAGTGATTTCATGTGCTTTCCCAAGGCTACCTCCATGCTCAATTTGGTGCATCATTGCTCAATTTATGTCAATTATCGGGTTTTTTTACTCTTTCATGGGGTATGGGCAATACTGGAAAGGCCAGCATTTGTTGCCCATCCCCAATTGTCCTTGAACTGTATGGCTTGCTAGGCCATTTGAGCGGGCAATTAAGAGTCAACCACATTGTTGTGGGTCTGGAGTCACATGTACGCAGAGCAGGTAAGGGCAGCAGATTTCCTTCCCTAAAGGTCATTACAACAATTGATGCTAGAAAGACTAACTTTCAATTCCAGATTTAATTAATTGAATTTAAATTCCATCAGCTACCATGGTAGGATTTAAACCAATGACCCAGAGCATTAACTTGGGTCTCTGCATTACTAGTCAAGTGACATTACCACTATGCTACGGACTCCCCTAGCTATTGTAAAAGGTTACATAACTCATTTTTCACCCCTCCTCTGTGGAAGGGGGAAAGAACAGGAGGAAGGGGAGAAAATAAAGGGATGCACAAATCATTGGAGAGGAAGCACGTGACAATTGATAGAGTGCTGCAGATCAGAGAGAGAGAGCACAAATCAGAGAAGCTTATCCTTGGTCTCCAACCACAGTGAATGGAACCTTCAGGGAGAGTGCTGCATCCTTCTTCAGTGAACTTCAGCTCAAGGGCTGACTTTCAGGCTGCTTTTATATTTGCCGATAAATGTCATCCAGTTTTGCAAGAATGTTTGTGCATCATTCTCCCAGGTTCCCATTCTTGCTGCAATGCCATTCTCTTAAAATCGATCTCGATTTCTGTCCAACTCATGGACTTGGCTCTCCACATCAGTTACATCAGTAGTGTGCAGCCATATGAGAGAGAACAAGTTAGTGCATATGTTTAAAACACCTTAGCTGTTGTACCTATTATCCTTTCAGGTTATCGGTGGATTTAATTCACATTATTTTAGTCTCATGTTCTTCTTGGAAAAGTGCAGGACTCATCTCATGTTTCAGTTGAATACAACCTGAGGGAGAACTTTTTCATCCCTTTTCCCAGCATTTTGAAATCTGCTAATGGGCTGTTCAATCCCTTAGTTGTTTGTTTATGGCAATATAGTAGATTTGAATATTTGACTTCCAATTATTTTACTTTACACCTCATTTATTAAAAATTGATTTATTGAAATGTTACTTGAAATTATTTCTTCTTCACTTGATTGACTTTCCATAAGAATGGAGCATCCTGTTTTCAATCTTGGCATCAGAGCACCAGGCTTCACAGCGACTCAAACAGTCTGGTATTTTACACTTGTACATGTCAATGGTTCATTTACAACTAAAATCCACCAGCAAAGCTACAAAGTGCTTTGATAAGATCTAGTGTGTCAATTCAAGTTGCTTATTGCTGGTGTTGTTGTTGGTAGGTCAGTCGTTGACAGAAGCAATAGAGACCCACAGGCTAATGTCTGAAACTATTGGATGCACCATAATCACTACAGTGTCTTGAACATAATAAAACACCCCCAGATGCTTCACAGTTGTCAAACTAAATGTGACACCAAGCCACATATGGAGAAAGGTAATCAGAAAAACTTTGTCAAAGAGATAGGTTTAAAGATGTGTCTGAAAGGGTTGGAGAGGCAGAAATGTTTGAGAGAGAGGGAGAATTCCAGAGTTTATAGCCTTGGTAGCAAACGACACAACTGTCAATGGTAGAGGAGTGATTAAAATCAGGGATGCACAAGAGGTTGGAATTGGAGAATGCAGATATCTTGGAGACCTGGATTACGGCCAGAGGAGGTTACAGAGATGGTAGGAGAATGGGGCTGTCAGGATGAGACCACAATGGGATTGGAAAACAAGGATGAGAATTTTGACTCAGAAATGTTTCTAGGCTTTCTAATGTAGATATGGAGCATGGACTGATTTGTTACAGAATTTGCTGTTTTAGGATAAGGGCAGCGGAGATTTGGTTTACAAAGTTTACAAAGGGTGCAAGGTGAGAGGATAGACAGAAGAACATTGGAATAGTCAGGTCTAGCGGTAACAAAGAAATAGATTAGAGTTTTAGCAGCAGATGAGCTGAAGCCAAAAAAGTTAAAGGCAGCACTTAAAAGCAAATTCTGCTGGATTATGTACCGTAATAAGGGATTAACATGATGATTGAAGCCTACACTCTATCTGTATCTCACTGAGTAGGCAGCCTGCAAAACTCAATTCTTTCATTTTCCAACTTAAGATTGACTGCCCCAGAAAGATTGACTCAAACTTAAGGTTACACATACACATACATACACAGACACCTTCCCAACCTCCTCAAGATTACTTCTCTTTTTGTTTGATCTGGTTAACAGCCTTAACTGAAAAGGTTATTGACATTCGAGAACAGTTTACAAGTTTTGAACCATGACAGCAGTATCCCGGCCCAACAACTCTTAAATAAGGAACTCAACATAGTCAAAGAAAAATAGGAACAACAATGTGGAAAGACTAATTCAATTACCATGTTAAGTGCTGGCATACTGTCAAAACACAATGACAAAGCATTTAAAGTAGCATTAATCACACAAGAAGTTGCACAACCATTGCCATTTCCAATGAATGCTCCTTCCATTTCCTGAGTTCACAGAGATTGTGAGAGAGGAATTCAACAGAACCTGTAACACAAATGGCCATTCAGCACAACTTGCCGATGCAGATGCTTATACTACAACTTTCCACCCTCAACACAGTTGTAGAAGGGGGGAAGGTGGTGCTGCATGTTGAAGGGAGCCAATGAATAAACTGTTGTTTCATACCCTATATTTTCCTGCATTTTCATTTCACAATAATTGATAAGGAGAACAAATGTTAAAAGCTGATGATAGGCCAATTTACCCTGGAGGATCACAATGCATGAAGTCTGAAGCGATGATCACGTCTCAGGTCTTTACTCACATTTTACCATCACCCTGCTCATGCACAGCACCAATTATCAAAATTACCACTTCCCTTAACATAAAAAGCCATATTCTCGGAGGTAGGAGTGATTACAGCTTGGTTTAAAATTGACCAAACTCACAACCATGTCTAAATAATCAGGAGCTGAATGGTATTTGTCACCTGTTTCCTCATTTTATTCTCTTCCCGTTCTAAAATCTGTGACTCTTCTAATAGCAACATTATCATTGCCCATATCATTATTTCAATGGCAAGCAGAGCAAGGTATCTTTTCGGAGGCCTCACAAGTTAACTTGAAATCAGACCCTTAGTCACAATGTAACATTTAACCAACAGTGAGAAGTGACAAGGTAGCTGTGTGTGTCGCTGGGCTTGACTTTAAACTGAATCCTGCATGTCTGACATGTCATTGGTGATAACATGTGACAGAGGTTGTGCTTAACATTGAGTCCCCATCACCAAAATAGCAAACAAAAATCAAACCTTGACTCGGACCAAACTCAGGTCTTCAGAGGCAATAAACCATTGGCTCAAAGCAAAGAGTTTTGCTTTGTTACTGTGAGGAATGTTCCCCAGCCCATATGGAGGTCACTGTTGTAGGATAAAAACAAAATACTGCGGATGCTGGAAATCTGAAATTAAAATCAGAAAAACAGAGCTCTGAAGAGTCATATGGACTCGAAATGTTAACTCTGTTTCTCTCCCCACAGATGCTGCCAGACCTGCTGAGTGTTTCCAGCATTTGCTGTTTTTATTTCGCTGTTCTAGGAGATGGTTTTTGTCTTGCACTCTGTTTGCAACAGGATTTCAGCACCGCCTCCATCAGATCTAATGACGAGATTGTGGACCACCTTTCGTCTTCAGACTAAAAAGATCTTAAAATTAACAATGTACTAATTTGAATATGACTTTCCTTATGACTGATCAGAGTGTGGTGCTTCAACAAACTTTCTCTCACCTTCTTGCATAAGGCATTGACATAGCAATAATCACTCAAACAACCCTTAATCCTGACAGTACAGGCAGTAGGAGGATATTATAGCAGAGGCTAATCTGGTCTTGGCCAGTCAGTTAACCATGAAAAGGTTTCCACAAATCAATTCAATACCCCTCCTTAACCCAAATAGGATGAGGCTGATTCTAGAACTTGCTATCTAATCACACTCTCTGACTGAGAGCAGCTAACTGAGAACAGATTGAGGATCAAACTTGGGATCTTCTACTGGATACATTCATCGAGCCGCTGATGAAGTTCTATTGATTATATTGGAGTTAAGCAGAAAATAAGTGAATTGCAAAAAATAAAGTTTAGAGCACAAATTCTGCAAGAACATGAAATATACGCTATCAGCAAGCTAAATGTATCAGGATCGTTTTCACTGCATTTGAGAAACAAGATTACATGAGGTGCTGTCTGTGGTTAAGTGCAAAATCTGGCACTAAATGATAGCAATAAATGATAAAATTATATCCCACTTTTCCATCAGTATTAGTTGGAGAAAAGTTGGTATTAGAATGCTGTTGAAGCAAGATCAATTACTTTTAAAATGGTTGTGCCAGCTTTGGACTCTGCAATGGGACAAAGTCACAAACTTCTGCCACCACCTGCATTCTATGCAAAACTGTGATTTAAAGATGGACACCATGGAAGTCAAATTTACCTTGAAGAAATGTTAATATAAAGAAATAACATTGAAGAATCCTTCGAAAGCTACAACAAACATCTGGAAAAGTGGAGGGTCCTTCAGGGTCACTGAATACATGCAAGGGGCAAAATTTCTTTGGAGACATTTCCTCTCTATGCCGTAGCCAAGAGGAAGTGAAGACAACAATCTTTTACGCTACTTTTAATGTTGCTCTGCGAGTGGCAATTCAATAGTGAGAGAACAACATTCTGTGCTCAGCATGTTTCTACGGACACTTAAAGGATTGCTGACTTAACTACTTCACAACAGCTGGCACAAGCATATGCCTCGCCACACCACAACTGGTGACACAAAATGCATATCCTTCACTGTGAGAGGCATCCGCTGGCACAAAGCACACCCTTCACCGTAAGAGACCAACTGGTGCATAGCACATCCCTCACCTCGAGATGCCTGCTGGCACAGACACATATTGGTGGGTATGGCTTTGCAGGGATTTGTATGATCAGATCTGTTAGACAGTCAGCTAGTACAGGCCTCACAATCTTGAATATTCTGCACCTTTGGCAAGATAAAAAGCTGCCACCCTTTCGAGCCAAACAAAGGAAGCTTACAAAATCAATCAAATCCAACTGGGGTGCATGGCTTTAAAAGGCCATTAGGAAATTTGACATTCCTCTACCTGGAATCAATGGCTTTGGATTTGGGAATGCATATTGCAAACAGGTGCCTCTGTTAGTCAAAGTCAGCAGAATCAATAACTACCCCTTAACATCAATTTAAACTGGGTACTTAGCAATAGGAAACTGAGGACATAGAAGTTAACTACTGGCTTACGAGAGGATCTAGTTGAAAACAACACACTTGCAATTTAAGGTTAATGCGCATCTTTTTTCCACATCCATGTAAAAATAATGAAATCTAAATAATAGATAAGGATTCTTTCAATGCATTGTTGTTTTATAAGGTGCCTAGTGACATACTTGTAAATGCCTTGAATCCCTCTTGGAAACTGCTGTGGTTCAACTCTTAGAATAACACTGGGATTTGACTTGTGATTATTATTAAATCCTGTGGTGATTTTGTTTTTCCAATTTTTTTACAAATCCTCATGAAGTTGAGCTCATCTCATCCACACAGGGGGCTGTAAATAAAGGCAGGTAGCAACGCCTTAGCTGCACAACAGCTCATAGCCTGAGAGCACCTCTGTAGCCATTCTTCATGTGTTAGTGTATGTGGTTGATGGTTGACAGGTCATTCAATCATGGAGGCTATCGGATTTGTCATGAGGAGCAAGATTCCTCACCAATTTCTATTCTCCAATCGAACCCGAGACTTACTTGTCTGAGTGACTCCGAATAACAGCAGTTTAAGGCTGTACTTACTCCCCAACATATGCTACCCAAACTCTTCAACTCTCAGTCCCCAAAAGTGCTGATGGTGATATTTCTATTCAATTTACATTTTTTTAAAGTCCTCAACAAGACTGGTGTTGTGTTATTTTGTGCAAAATACTGCAAAGTGGATGGCAAGGCATCTTAGAAAACCATATTACATGATGTTATTTAGATGATGAATTATTCTAGGCAGTGCATGGCTACTGCTGGGTTCAATGCTGCTACTGACTAGTACTGTGCTGAGACGTGTACATTAATACATTCATACTATACAAAGGAACATGTGATACAAATTACTTTCCTTTTGTTTATTCAAAAACACTATTAGTACAAAATTTTTTGTCATTATCTTTACAAGATGTATTTTTGAACAAAACAAATTAGAAAACACTATAAGCTATTGAAAAAAGAACCCAAAACTGGAAATAGCAAGCTCTTGTGTAAAATATGCTGCAACCAACTTTAACTTGACAGACCAAACAAATTCCTGGTAACCATGGTAACCATCCGCTGTTTGAAGCAACACATTTTCTTCAACTAATGACATAATAACCTTGTTATAACTTGAAGAACAAATTGATTTTTACTGTACATCTTGTTGTTGCTGTTTAAACTTGAACCCCTAGCTAACTCCTAGAGACCCCACTGAGATTTGGAATATCTCTTCCATTTGGCAATACTTTATGCATACCGTGAATCCAGAAAACTTTATTTAAGAAAGGAGAGCCGCTTGATCAACATCCATGGACCAAAGAACAAGAAAGAAAGATATACATATCTTCAGATGTTCATATCCTCAACGACCAAAACCTTAAAACTACCCAAGTGACGAATGCCATGAAACTCCTGACCTGTTGGCAGTTCATTCCAAACTTGCCATTTCCGATACATTATTGACTGACACTTGGCAAAGGCTGCTTCTGTCCAATCTTAGAATCAGCTTTCAAGCATACGCTCGAACATCCCAATCGGTAATGTGACCTTGCGTCCTTTGATGAGTGGAAATGCAGATTGTCAGTAGATTCCGAGATCTTTTGCTTCTCAGGCAAACTGCAGCAAATCAACCCATGACGAGACTGCTGTGAATTCCTTCTCACATCTCTATCACTGATCCTTTCTATGGAGTCGAACCTATTTAAGTTAGGCTTAAATCCACAGTGGTATTCTCTGGTGCTGCTGCTGTATTGTACACTTTCCCAAAACCCTCCTCTGAAGTCATGTTTCTGTTTTCTTAATACTGACTTATTTACGAAGTCATGCTCTGTCTTACAGGCAACATAAAAGAACAGGCTTCAACAGACCATGTTTGTCAGCAAAGTGTGATATCTAATTTACAAAAGGCAGCAAACTCCCCTCTCTGACCCTCTGCTGTGTTTTCTGAGTCGGGTACACCAGAAATCAGTTTGGTCCACCGGAATAATATATTTTCTCAATGCAACATAAGTTCAAACAGTTAAATACATCTGATAAGCAGATCAACTGCACAGCTTTTAACTTTAAAAAACAACTATAAAAATAATTTGCAAAGGACAGTGAAAAAATTGCTGCATTATAAATGTCAGAAATCTCAAAACTTAATAAACCTGCCAAATTACTTCATACTCACAATGAACTTCATCATAGTTGTAACATAGCATCTTTGTAACATTTTAAAATGTGAACACTGCCAAAACATCTTGAAGCAGGTTTGGCATTTAGCTTTTCCACACACCTGATAAAATATATATATATAAAAATGATCTGAGAGTTTTTTTTTAAAAAAAAGCTATCTGTGCCCTTCTTTTAGAGTTACCAGTGTAACCAGAAAGACCAAAACATTATAATTGAATTTTAAATTAGGAAACTATTCCTTTAATTGAGATACATTCACACTTACGTTCAAGTAGATTACCATTCTTGAACAGTTCTGTATACAGGCCTGTTGGAAAGCATCCAGTGATAAACCAAGCTTTGTACATGTAAAAATGAAATTAATGGTGATATTTTCAAATCTCCCTTACAAACACATATATTGATTTATTCGTACCTATACTTCACACATCGCAACCTTCCTTCACTCAATTTCACCACTTGTAACAGGTCCATTAATAGGATTTTCTGCTGGTTGTTTGTTGTTGCTGCTGCTAGACTTTGCTTCATCATCTTCCGTGGACAACACTTCCTTGTTCTCAGTAGAGTCAGAAGCAGTATTTTGTTGAGATTTGTTCTCTGGATTAGTTTCAGAGATTACCTTCACAGTGGTCTGTGCTGGACCATTATCAGATATTAATGTCCCATTCTGCACTGGGTAAGTGCTGGCAATTATGTCATAGAGAAACTGGTACTGCTCCTGTCAAAGAAGAACAAAACAAATATACAGTTATTTTTTTCTTTCAATCTCAGTTTCCTCTAGAATCTTTCTACCACCCCAGCACCATTTTCTGGCCAACTGGCCCTTAACTTTCTCCTAACCCCATTTCAATGGCGTCGGCACTGGAACTTCTGTGCAATTTTCTCCTCTCTCCTACCTTGTGAGCTCTTGAGAAAGTAGCTCACCTCCACTTGTCCACATGTTTCACTGGACATCTGTCCTTCAGATCTTGCCATGAAGGGAAGGCTAGGGGAGAACCTACGCTTTGACTTTATGTTGCACAGCTTCCCCCATCTTCCCAAAAGAACTGTTTACAAACTTTCGTCAGTATCAGTTAAAATGCAAAACTTATTTTAAAATTAATTAACATTGTGACAAAAACAGACTTACATAAATACTGCAGCACTTGGTCTAGCCGACTAATCAGGTTATCTTAAAATCGAAAGGGATGTGCACAGTTAAAGGGAAAAAGTAGAATAGGGAGGCAAAAGTATTGTTGAGGCATCAGCAAATGGTCAGAAAGCATTTCAAGCCATTTGCAACCTTTGTTAAGGCTGAAGCAGGAAGGTTAAGAAGTGACACAACAAATTGGAGTGAAAGGAAATCCAAGATGCAGGCGTGAATCTGCAGGCAAGTGGAGGCAAAACTGTGCAACTGACTCCTTGTTTGAAGACTGCTGAAGTTGCAATGGTTGCAAGGTGTGTGCCTCTTTGACACTCTTTACAGCATTCACACAGCATGCCGAAACGAGATGGAGGCAGGCTTTAGATTACAAGCAATCAGCACTATTACAGGTTTTTCAGGTGACCTTGCAGCAGACGGCACAGCACTTTGGAGACCCAGAGCCTTGCGAAGGTAGTCTGACCAGCCTCTAAGCCTGGAAAAAGGTTGTTTTCAGAAAGCAAGGTGGGCCCAATGTGGCAACAAGCCAGGTCACCTATACTACAATTCTGTTTCTCACCAATATTTCTAGGAGGCCATGCGTTTTTTTTTTCCCTGTTTGTAAATGTAATATTGTTGGGAAATATTGTTAGGTGTGGGACTCACATGTCCATAACAGTGGCCTACTTCAGTGAATAACTAATACTGTGAGACACTGCCACCTTGACTTTCTGTACCTCCAGCAGCTTACATTCCTCTTGAAAATCATTCATGCTGTGAATATAATCTGCTTACATTGTTCAACACAAAGGCTTTTCTGAGACAGTAGAGAAAAGTGGGTAATGGATTGAAGGTGCCCGACAGAGAAGGATTAAAAAGAGGAATAGTCAGTTGGTGGAATAGCCACTACTTACAAAGGTTGGAAGCATTCCTGGCCGCTGTTTGCGCAGTGCTTTGACTGTCTGGAGAACATCTATTAAATTTTCAGTATTTGCACTGTCAAGGATGTTCCAGAGCGCATAGAATAGTCCCGTCTGCTTGGCTCCATCACTGAAAGAAATGAGGATTTTACAACGTAAGAAACTTAAAAGGTGTGGGGTAGACAAGAACAGTTTTGGGAGTGAAACTCAGCTTTGGTGGTGTTGGGAAGGGTGGGACACAATGGGCTATGGTGGATTGGCTGCATCCTGGTTTTCCTTCCCACTGATGTCAGGATAATGGGTTACCAGCCACTTTGCCCTGCTTTAGTTTTGGGCACCACACAAAGCATTGGACGTTCCATTAACCTGCGTTAAGGAAGGAAACTTTTATAGGCATAATCATAGAATCAGTGCAGTGCAGAAGGAGTCTATTTGGCCCATCGTATCTGCACCGCTCTCTGAATGAACAATTTACTTAGTACCATTCCTCCACTATTTCTCTATTAATAAAGTCCAGGGTACTGTATGCTTTATTAACTGCTCTCTCAACCTGTCCTGTCACCTTCAATGATTTATGCACATATATACCGGGTCCCTCTGCTCCTGCAGCCCCTTTAGAGCCATACCATTTATTTTATATTGTATCTCCATGCTCTTCCTACCAAAATGAATCACTTCACGTTTCTCTGCAATGAATGTCACTTACCGCCTGTCCACCCATTCCACCAATTTGCACATATCCCTTTCAAGTTCTACACTATCCTCCTCACAGTTCACAATGCTTCCAAGTTTCGTATAATCAATGAAGGAATACCGGCTGACAATTTTCTCAGAGTGGCTCCCACTCCCTTGTCATATCTTTGCCGGAGCAAAATCCTAGATCAAGTGCACTCCGAGGAAATTCCCGGCCATTATATGTGTAGGCATTTACTCCACACTGTTTGGTACTATTCTTTATACCCATGATACAATTTCATTAACTGGACGATCAAGGAGGTCATGGATATACTTTGCTACAACACCAAAAGATACTCCTGCCAATCTATAGATTTGAACTGTTGTGAAATTAATTAGTCCATTACACAGTCAGTAGAGTTACTGATCAAAGTGGGAAGAACCTGTCTCTCAAAGATACAGCATCAGCCTAATAGAGCATTCCCTTACACTACTATTAATAGTCGTGTTCATAGAGAGAAAAATTCTTGTTACAAGAGTAATTACTAATGGCCTGAATTTTACCATAGTGGCAAACAATTGGCATCAGCCACTCATTAAACTTACACTTGCCCTCAGAATTTCTATGTACCTTTGCGCTGCAAATTGCAGTAATTAGAGAACCAAAACAGTGCAGTGTTCTACACATGGGATCTCAGACTTGTGTTACTAGAGCAAGCAATGGCATGTCTCCTCAATCAAATGGATTTAAGGATCCTTCATGAGACATGCAGAGCCTGAAGCAAGAAGTGTGAATTAGGATAGTTAATTCAATGTCAAATCATGTAGAGAAAGTGAAAAAAGAGAGGGAAAAAATGGAATTAAGAGATGAAAGAAAAAGGAAAAGGAAAAAAATAATTATTTTAACATTTTTATTTATTAAAATCTCCAATTACAGTTAAAATCTGACAGAATGATACTCCACACCAGTGAACGTAAATTTTCAGTGCTAGAGAGGTTGGAGGCAGTAACTAAGAATTACTGCCCCAGTAAAAATTCACTTACACTTGAATGGACAAGCCCCAGCTATTTCTGGTGTGTTTAGTGGGTTTCTGATGGGTAGGTAGTGCAACTTGATGCCCTTCAAGTGTTTCAATGCCAAGTCTCTCGGCAAGATGCTGTTAGACCAAAGTTTCTGGAGATGCAGTACATCTCTGCTAGCAGTTTCCTGATTTCCACATTTAACCGCGCACGTGCAGATATCTGAATTTTTATCTGATAGTCTTGCTATTATTTTTACTGCAAAAATGGTCTACTGTAATTTTCATCTTTATCATAACTTCTCTGCTTGAAGGCAGGTCCTTGGCAAATATTCACTGAACCATGGCTTATATGTTGTGGCTTTTACTACAGGTAGGGTGAGAAGGCAGGCCCCAAATCTACCTCAGCTGGAACGGGGATCGGACCCTGTGCTGTTGACATTAATCTGATCCACACACTCACTGTTTAGCCAACTGAGCTAACCAGCGTGCCCCCAACCCCACCATTGTGATTTTACTGTAGCCTTAAAGCTAGTATGTGTTTACATCAGAAAAAAAATTAAAGTCGAGATTGTGCACATAATTTTCACTGTGGAGCTGATAAAGATATTTTAGTGACTTTTAAAGTTGTGGTGACTGTAGTAGTCGAAGGCCTACTTGTATCTGGCTGGGAATACTGGGAGCATTTATTGGCACACGGCATTTGCACCCCACCAGGTCTCCGGGACTTGGCTTTGAATCTAGCCTAAACTGAGGGACTGCAGACCTTTCTCTGCTAACTCTAAAGATCTTGTGAGTTTGTATTGTCACAACTCAATACTTGACTCTTAGTCAGTGAGGGCTCGCAAAACAAAGCAGCTTATAGTTAGCATACGTACGAACTAAACTGACAATCTCGAGCAGATGGAAGACGAGGGTAAGAATGGGAAAGGGAAAATTTCATACTAGTGCATTAAGGAGATACTTTTCTGAAGTTGTGCTTAAGTGAACCACTAGGCAAAACACAGCACGGTTAGCTCTGGGCTGGATATCAAGCTGAGGGTGGGCTCCCTGCATCCCAGTGTACATTTCAGATTACAGCCCACCTCCGCTTAGCTGGCTCACCCCGCTTAAATTTTTTCAAGCGATGGCCCTTTAATTAGGCATTGAATTAATGAGGCAGGACTTCCATCCAGCTCCTGGAGGAAATCCCGCTTCACTGAGCTGCCGGCCAATTGGAGGCCAGCAGCTCTGCACACCAGCAATGCCAAGCAGAGTGGTGGCCACTACTGGTACTGCAGGTAAGGCAGGAGGTGGACCCAAACATTCAGGTAAGTCCGAGATCTCAGTGGCAGGGCCAGCAAGGAGGGGCGGGGATGATGTTAGACAGGGCAGGGGGTAGGGTGGAAGTGAGGAGATTAAACTGTGAGGGCAGGCGGGGGGTGACATAGGCAGTCAGTGAAGGAGGCACCCCCAACACCTCAATGCCTCCCCTGCTTTTACTGACCAGTAGTCCGCACGATTAAACCTGTTGGGCTAAACATTGGGTGCAGGCCTCTCGTACTGCCCGTTATATCAGAGCAGTGGCAGGATGAGACCCTTAATTGGGCATTGATTGTTCACTTATGGGCCTCAGCTGGGCCATGGGTGGGTGACCCATGCAACACCTCCCCAGCTGCCCATAAAATCATGGTGGGGTTGGATGAAATGACAGTGGGCACACCGCTGATGGCATGATGCTCTAATTTACAGGTCCACCTGCCTGTTTTTATGCTCACTTGTGGCCTGGTAAAATTCAGCCCTCTATGTCTATGCTACTAGGCTATTTTTGAGGCTGATGTTGGATACTTGGAATGTTGCATTTCCCCAGCATTGGCGTCACTCTCCTTTAACAAAACTTTCATCAAGCATAATGAAGGGAAAAAAATACACATAGAAATTCAAACCTAAGGAACTACCTAATTCACCTTTCCCCTCTAGAAGTGAGGCATAACCCACAAAAATGCTAAAAATAGGATATTTGTTGCAAATGATAATCAAGAACAGCTTCAACACATTGATGCTACTAATATTACCTGCAGTGTACAATGACAGGTGGTACTAATTCTTCAGTTTCTTTGAGTGTTGACAGTTTTTCCTTGATGCTCCTTATCATATTGACGAAGTTATTGGGATCTTCAGGAAGCTCTGATTCAGTCCAATTGTGAAAATGATACTGGTGTACTTTCCGAGTTTCTTTTCTCTGAAGAATGAAGTAGTTATATCAGTCATCAATTTTTGACTAATTTTATCAACACTTTCCATTCACTCAGTTGATAGCAAATTAATGACGTTCAAGGAAAGTTTCTAGTCACTGCAAAGCTAATCAAATACTAGGATAGATCTGGCAAGGATTACACAGGAGGTTGAAATTCTAATGTCGTGTCAGTTACTGGTGCAACTAGATTCAGAATATAGTTGCTTAATTTTGGAAACCCTTCTTTCAGAAGGACAAGGATATATTGGAGAAGGTTCAGACAAGAAAGAAAATTGTTCTGGGCCCAAAGGTTATGAGAAGAAACAAACAAACTTGGACTTATTTTCAGATGATAAAATGAGCTTAAAGTTCCATGATCCCATGTAAGTTCAGATTTTCAAATGGGCAAGGCCTTTCAGCCCACTCCAATACTTTAGGTGGCTACTTAATGTAAGTACAAAGCCATTACCACTCTGAGGTGTACTCTCCGCATCATTTTTCTCAGGAGATTAAATGCATGGTGCAGCCCGAGATAGATTTTGATTAGAAAGGATCTAATTTGTCCTTTTCTCATTCATCTTTTAAAATGTACTAATGACACGATTATTGAGATAGATTAAAGGCCGTGTCTATTATATACAGCCATTTATCACCATGCTGTGAGAATTTGTTTATTTTCAAATTCCCAAACATTTCCCAGTTAAAACTGTTTCCCAGTACATAAGGCCAATTTTGTATCCTCATTTTGCTAGGCTTTGGGACCCTAATATGAAACCTTAATGACGTTCACAATCAGTTTGGGCAGAAATTCCCATCTGTGTGCACTTTAGACAACCCATGGCTACCTTGGGAGTTGAAGCATAATCTTCAACATAGGTTAATTCACTGAGATTGAGATCCTGCAATTGTCTTCCAAAGATCCTGGGCAGGATTTTCCCGTCAGCAAGCGGAACTCCCAACGTCACCATTCCCCATTTCAATTTTCAGGGAGGCGGGGGCTCAGCAAAATCAGCTGTGCACCTGCCGACCTGTCAATGGCCAATTGAGGCCATCGACAGAGTCATTAAACTAATTAATGGACCTGCCCATCTAACCTTAAGGTTGGCAGGCAGGCCAGGAGCCCTGGCGGGCTCCAAAAAAAGCATGAAACTTCTTCCATGGGCGGGATGAGGTTTCATGTAGGTTTTAAAAAATTTAATTAAAGCTTTTTAAAAAGTTATGGACATGTCCCAACTCATGTGACAGTGTCACATAAGGGGGCATGTCAGGGAATTTTTTTTTTCTATTTTTAATAATTTGTACATTGGAACCGATCTCCCTGAGGCAGCACTTTGCCTCAGGCAGATGAGTGCGTTCTTTCGTATGCATACGCGGAACAGCGCACTCTCAGGGTTAGGGAATCCCCCCCCGGCCTGCACAGGGGGTGCATAGTGCTTCCATGCGGACGTCACGCTGGGTGGGCCTTAATTGGCCCGCCCACGTAAAATGGCGGTGCCATTTGGGGACACCAATTGGAGGCGTGTCTCCGCGCACTCGCACTTCAACTTCCCCCTGCCCCCTGTTTATTTACCTGGCAGATAGCAGCAGGAGAGAGAGAGAATTGGCATCAAATTGAAAGGCACAGGGGACTGTAGATTAGCTGGAGGCATCATTGGAGAGCAGAGATGGTTGGAATCATCAGCAAGCGTGCCTTCAAGTTGGGCCTTGAGTTGTCAGGCCAGAGTCTGGATTGATTAGATGTGACACCCACTAAGCTATGGCATGTGTCGAGGATTGTGACTTTACAAGATGGGTGTTGCAACAATTGAAAAAAGGGACAGGAAATTTTATGGCTAAGTTGGTGGTGTTTTTGTGGATGATTGAAGAACTGTAATAGTAGCCTATATCTTGGAGCATTTTTTGTTGCTGTAATGCATTTTGTACAGGTGTTTTTACTGGAATATGATTGGACAGATAATTTTGGAGGAAAACAAGTTTTTGTTTGCACTTTTCAGAGAATTATAGAAAGAGAAACACAAAAGCCGAACCAAAAAGGAACAAGCAAACTAACAAATTGTGACTATTGGTGAACATCTTCCATGACTATGTTCACCAACTTATTAAAGAGAGAGAGAGCAAGAAATAGAGATAGAGAGATAGCCAGATAGATACATAAACAAGAAGACAGATCTTGATTTCCTGACCTTGTAAGTGTCAAATTACCATTTGCACCTCATTATTCCCCAACAAACACTTTGTTCCTTTCACACTTTTTCTCCACACATACAGAATGTAACCATTTACAAAATACGTCTTCCCTTTTATTTCAAAGGACTAAATATGCTTTCTGCTTTGAACTTTTACAAACCACCTTTTATGATGGCACAACACTTTCTGACAAGAGGTGGTTAGCAATCCTCCTGCTAGATGTTACTTAGTTCTTTCATTGGTTTCAAAATTACCGAAAAAGTTCAGATCAGTGAGTCACTTTCTTTCATCCATTTGAAAAGTTAATTATATGTTGCAACAATTCAACCACACTGTTTAATGGATGTTGGACCATAGGGAGATCTCTGCAAACAGTTTACAGCAGCCCAGCAGAATTAAAATGATTGCCTGTTCATTCAAAACATAGGGAAATTCTGTGAGCCTACAGACAGTAATAGCTCTTTGTCCCTCAAGATATTACAAAAACTTTACCTTTGTATGTCTTATTTCAAAGACACGAACAATAAATGCTGGATCGTTAATGCATTCACCTAACGTAACTTCAATATCATTATAGACTTTCGTCTCATCTTCCCAATATTGTGAACAATCCTAAAAGCAAATTAAATTGATTAAATTATTAAAACACTGAGGCATTTATTGGCAATGAAAGAAAATTATATTATACCACTGTGAATGGTGTAGTTCTCAGCAGCTAGGCTACTTTGCACACGATCTGTTTCATTGAACAATATCTCTATCACTGTAAGATAGCATGGTTATTTCCGTGAGTTCAGTATACATTTCCTGCAGGAAATACATGTTTCTGTTTAGCGAAATTACATGGTTTTGTCACATCTCGTGAAACCATCATGTAACGTGTATCCCAGAATATCCATGACAATTCTGGAAAGAGCTGAACAAATCCAGCAGGAATGTCTGGAAACTAGGCACGGACCTGGTTATGTTGAATCCCAGCCTAGAACTGAGGTCCCCAGATGAGCCTCGTGGGGATGGATCCGCCAACTGATGCTTACAAAGCCACTGACATAAGGAATTTGTGGGGTTTTGCATCCTGGGCCTTTTTAGGGATGCTATATATTTCAGGCCGAGGTATGTATGGTGGGAACAGATGAACCAGTCGATCCAGTGTGGGAACCACCTCCAGGTTTGGGGCGCGTGTGTAGGTGAACATCTGAAGATGTGAGCTTGCAAATTTTTGAAGTGATCTTAAGGTGCCTTCTATCTACTTTGCAAAGGACACACTGGGGGGGGAAGGGATCACTTGTTTCCAAGGAACCTGTGCACCAATGCCAAGCATGCTGGTTTCTTTTGTGTAGTGGTTCACTCCTGAAACAAGCAGGCCTTAGGGCACAGATGGTTCACTGAATATGCCACAGAGTGAGCTTTGGAAGGTGATGGGCATTTTTGAGGAACCTCCTCTGAAGACACGCCTCAGACAATTGCAGGCACACAGCCTGAACTTTGGCATTAGTTGGCATCAATGGACGGAAAATCCTACCCACCAGTTTCCTCATTGTCAGCACAAAGTTAGAAACTTTAGCACATAATTTGCGGACTTTCAAAGCAGAAGTCAAAAAGGGTTGGGAAGACTCATTTTCTGTTAGTGTAAAACGACCCTATGCCTGCCATGCACAATATGGTGAGGAATATCGGAACGGCCAATTTTTCCCGTCCTGGAATGACACATGTTCCTCAGGCCAGGGATATTCTAGGATTTCTACCACCTGTTACTGTAAAATCTAGTATGTATTCAAAGTATTAATTCAATACAAAATTTCTAGACAAATCTTGGTTTTAAGCACTTGTCTCTTGACACGTAAGTCAAGCTTCTGTTATCTCTCATATTTTGGAACATTAAATGAAACACTTTGCATTGTTTTGCCGGTTACCTTGACGAGGCTCGTCAACAGGATTATGGTCCTGTAAGGTAAAGGTAAGGTCATGAAAAAGAGCACTAGTTCCTACCTTCTCATTTTTTAATTTGCCCAGCATTGCGATGATCTTCGCCTTCTTTTGATACATCATCATCCAAAAGTCAGCAATGGTTTCAGGCAGCGGAGTCTGAGTGGCAATCAATGTTTCCGAATGCCAATATCCCTGAAAGACAGAATGCAGAAGGCAGTTGACGTTGGAGTTTTGTAAGGGTCCTTTTAATGTGCTCTGCAGATCCACAATCCAAGAGAATTCTCCATACTCTGTTCTAGATTTCAATCTTGTGAGTTGCTTCTTTTTTCCTCTGGATTGAAAATAATCAGAATTCTTCCTGCTGTCCTATAATAAAAGTTCCCAACACTCCCTTTGTTTCTGAGACTGTCCAAATGTCATGTTTCCTTTTAATGAACAGATTTCCTGCAGATTTAATTGAAGTTTTACTTGAACTGTCCCTCATGTAAAAAGTGGCACAGTTTCAACATTCACTAACACATGCACAAATGGGGATCAGAGTCAGCACAAGTGCAGGGGAGCTTCAAAAAGTGACGTCAACACAAAGGTGAGAGCTGATTGGTGAGTAGTGGGTAAGTGTTTTTTCTCTCCAGTTTGTTCTCCAGTTTAAAATAGATTAAGCTAAGGAAAGGTAAAAGTTCCAGTTTTTACTTAAAGTACAGAAATAATTTAATGTTTTTTTTTACTGTACTTAACTTAAAATAAGGTTTTTTTTTGAACTAGAGGCATGGCAGGGCAGCTCAGTCCCGTGTTATGTACCGCCTGCAACATGTGGGAAGTCCTAGACGCTCCTTGCGCTCTGACCGACCACATGCACAGGAAGTGCCACCAGCTGCAGCTACTTGAACTCCGAGTTTCGGAAATTGAGCGGCAGCTGGAGGCTCTGAGGTGCATCCGCGAGGCTGAGAGTTTCGTGCTTAACACGTTTTTAGAAGTGGTCACCCCACAACTTATGGAAATGCAGACAGAGAGGGAATGGGTGACCATCAGTCAGAAGAAAGGTGTCAGGCAGGTAGTTAGGAAATGCCCAGGGTGCATCTCACTCGAGAACCGTTTTTCTGTGTTGGAAAACGGTGAGAGTGATAGTTCCTCTGGGCAGTGCAGCCACGCTCATGGCACTGTGAGTGGCTCAGCTGTACAGGGGGGGAGGAAAAAGAGGGGAAGAACAATAGTGGTAGGAGACTCGATAGGAAGGGGAACAGACAGGCGTTTCTGCAGCTGTAGATGTGACTCCAGGATGGTATGTGGCCTCCCTGGTGCCAGGGTCAAGGATGTCACTGAACGGCTGCAGGGCATTCTAAAGTGGGAGGGCAAACAGACAGAGATCGTGGTAAATATTGGTGCTAACGACGTAGATAGAAAGAAGGATGAGGTCCTGCAAGCAGAATTTAGGGAGCTAGGAAGCAGATTAAAAAAACAGGACCTCAAAAGGTAGTAATCTCTGGATCACTTCCGGTGTTACGCGCTAGTGAGTATAGAAATAAGTGGTTAGTCCAGATGAATGCGTGGCTGGAGAGATGGTGCAGGAGGGAGGGCTTTAGATTTCTGGGAGGGGTGGGACCTATACAAGGCCGACAGGTTGCACCTGAACTGGAATGGGACCAACATCCTTGCGGGGAAGTTTGCCAGTGCTGTTGGGGAGGGTTTAAACTAACTTGGCAGGGGGATGGGATCCTGAGAGGAGGTACAGCAGGGGGAGATGCACAGCCAAAATTAGAAGAGAGTAAGTGAGTCTGGAAGGCATAGAAATTACAGGCCAGTTAAGGTACAAGGGAGTTTGGCAAGGTTGGATGGTATTTATTTTAATGCAAGGAATCTGATGAATTAGGCAGATGAGTTGAGGGCTCAAATTAACGCATGGAAGTATGATGTCATTGCTGTCACAGAGACATGGTTGAGAGAGGGGCAGGATTGGCAGCTCAATATTCCAGGATATAGGGTCTTCAGGCGAGACAGGGAAGGAGGTAAAAGAGGAGGGGGTATTGCAATATTAATCAAGGAATCAATTACAGCAGGAAGGAGGGATGACATCTTGGAAGGCTCCTCAAATGAAGCCATATGGGTAGAACTGAAAAACAAAAAAGGAGCAATCATTGGGAGTGTACTACAGGCCCCCAAACAGTCAGAGAGAAATAGAAGAGCAGATATATAGGCAAATTTCAGAGAAGTGTAAAAATAATAGGGTAGTAATAGTGGGAGATTTCAACATCCCCAATATTAACTGGGTTAGTCATAGTGTGATAGGTTTAAAGGGAGCAGAATCCTTAAAATGCATCCAGGAGAGCTTTTTAAGCCAATACGTAGAAGGTCCTACAAGGGAGGGAGCGGTCCTGGACTTAATTTTAGGGAATGAAGCCGGGCAAGTGGTAGAGGTATCAGTGGGGGAGCATTTTGCAGATAGTGATCATAACTCCGTTAGATTCAAGGTTGTTATGGAAAAGGACAAGGATGGGCCAGAAATCAGAGTTCTAAATTACGGGAAGGTCGATTTTAACAAGATCAGATATGATTTGGCCAGAGTGGACTTGGGAGCAGCTACTTTTAGGTAAATCTGCGCCAGAGCAGTGGGACTCATTCAGGAAGGAATTAGAGAGAGTACAGGGCCAACATATTCCAGTAAAGACAAAGGGTGGGACCAACAAATCCAGGGAACCCTGGATGTTGAGAGATATACAGGATTGGATAAAGAGAAAATGGGAGGCTTATGGCAGATACCGAGGGCTCAAAATAGCGGAAGCGCTAGAGGAGTATAGAATGTGTAGGAGGGAAACTTAAAAAAGGAAATTAGGAGAGCAAAAAGGGGGCATGAAGAAACACTGCCAGGTAAAATAAAGGAAAATCCAAAGTTATTTTACAAGTACATTAAGAGTAAGAGGATAACTAGCTAAAGAGTAGGGCTTATTATGGACCATAGTGGTGATTTGTGTGTGGAGCCGGAAGACGTTGGTAGGGTTCTAAATGGATACTTTGTGTCGGTGTTCAAAAGTGAGACGGACGACATGGGTATGGAAATCAGGCAGAAGGACTGTGATATAATTAAAGAAATTAGCATAGAAAGGGAAGAGGTTCTAAGTGGTCTGGCAGGCTTAAAAGTAGATAAATCTCCAGGCCTGGATGAAATGTATCCCAGGCTGTTGAGTGAGGCAAGGGAGGAGATAGCAGGGGTGCTGGCAATAATTTTCAATACCTCTCTGGCCATAGGAGAGATGCCAGAGGATTGGAGGACAAACAATGTGGTACCATTATTCAAGAAGGGGGGAAGGGATAAACCGGGGAACTACAGGCCAGTCAGTCTCACCTCAGTGGTGGGGAAACTATTAGAAGCAATTCTGAAGGACAGAAGTAATCTACACTTGGAGAGGCAGGGATTAATCAAGGACAGTCAGCATGGCTTTGTTAAGGGGAGGTCATGTCTGACCAATTTGATTGAATTTTTGGAAGGGGTGACCAGGTGTGTAGATGAGGGCAATGCATTTCACGTAGTCTACCTGGACTTCAGGAAGGTTTCTTTTAAGGTCCCGCATGGGAGACTGATAATCTAGGTAAGAGCCCATGGGATACAAAACAATTTGGCAAATTAGATCCAGAATTGGCTGAGTGGCAGGAAGCAGAGGGTGATGGTTGAGGGATGTTTTTGTGACTGGATGCCTGTGTCCAGTGGGGTTCCACAGGGATCAGTGTTGGGTCCCTTGCTGTTTGTGGTATATATAAATGATTGTAGGAGGGTTGATCAGTAAGTTCGCGGATGACACGAAAATTGGTGGGGAAGTAAATAGTGAGGAGGATAGCCTTAGATTACAGGAGGATATAGACGGGCTGGTCATATGGGCTGATCAGTGGCAAATGGAATTTGATCTGGATAAGTGTGAGGTGATGCACTTGGGCAGGACAAACAAGTTACGGGAATACACGATGAATGCTAGGACCCTGGGAAGTGCCGAGGATCAGGGGGACCTTGATGTGCATATTGAGGCGGCGGGACAGGTAGATAAAGTGGTTAAAGAAGGCATATGGGATACTTGCCTTTATTAGCCGAGGCATAGAATATAAGAGCAGGGAGGTTATGCTGGAACTGTATAAAACGCTGGTTAGGCCACAGCTGGAGTATTGCATGTAGTTCTGGAATCTGCATTATAGGAAGGATGTGATTGCACTAGAGAGAGTGCAGAGGAGATTTACCAGGATGTTGCCTGGGCTGGAGAGTTTTAGTTATGAGGAGAGATTGGATAGATTGGGGTTATTTTCCCTGGAGCAGAGGAGATTGTGGGGAGACATGATTGAGGTGTATAAAATTATGAGGGTCATAGGTAGGGTAGACAGGAAGGAACTTTTCCCCTTGGTTGAGGGATCAATAACCAGGGGGCACAGATTTAAGGTAAGGGGTAGGAGGTTTAGAGGGGATGTGAGGAAGAATTTTTCACCCAGAGGGTGGTGAGAATCTGGAACTCACTGCCTGAAAGGTTGATAGAGGCAGAAACCCTCATAACATTTAAGAAGTATTTGGATGTGCACTTGCGATGCCATGGCATACAAGGCTATGGGTCTAGTGCTGGAAAATGGGGTTAGAATGGCTAGGTACTTGTTTGACCGGCGCAGACTCGATGGATTGAAGGGCCTTTTTCTGTGCTGCAGACCTCTATGACTCTATGCCGAGTCAACCCAGGAGACTGTCAATGGTCCACCAATAGCTTTGGAAAAGCAAACACGTGCTCAAAAAAGCTGACCCCTCAGGAACACATCTAAATACAGGCTGATGACATATAATTAAATCAAGGGCATGGGTTTGTCATTATGTAAGCTGAAGCTTCCAAATATATAATGGGAAAAATTGGTACTCAATGATAATTAGATTATCTGTGATTGTCATGAGACACAGAGGCTCCTCACCCCAATCCCATCCCTTTCATTCATAAAAGCATTGTTCCTGCCCCTTCTCTCCTTCAACTGGCATTTGCACTTCCTTCCTATAGTTCAAGCTGGCTTTCTCCATCTCCTTCCTACCCACTATGTACTGACGCTCCTCTTCTTCCCCCTCACTTTACAGATCACTCTGGCACTCCTCACTCCCTAATTCTTAAATCACCTCTCCTTCTCTTCCCTTTCCCAGGTCTTGCTAGCATTGTCTTCCTTCTCTTCCCTCATTTCAAGCTGGCATTCTTCCCTTCCCTTGGTTTATGCTGACAGTCTTTTCCACTCTCAGATCATGTTAGTGCTCTTCCTGCTCCTAAACACAGACTTTCTAATGGCAATCTTCATGCCTCCAATCCCATTCAAACAGGCATTATTCTCTCCTACCTCTTTGCTGTCGCTAATTCATTCTTCCCTCCAACACACCCCTCACCTGTGTCATCCTGGCTCCTGTGTCGTGCTCTTGCTCGAGGGGGTTGAATGCTGCTGCACATTGTAATTGGCCACTTCTGGTCTTGCAAAACTATTGTGAGAATTCCTGACTAGCAAATGCAAGAGCAATCAATTCCCTGGAGCATGAGCTGCAGGCAGGAGCTAGGAGAACCTCTAACTTTCATCCACCAGTCTGAACAAAGGAACAATGATCTGAAAATGTGAACGCTCAATGTGGTTGGCATGTGCGTGCCTGTGTGAAACATTTAGTCAGGGACCCACAATGTCAAGGACACACAATGTGAGCATGTTTCTGAAACGTGATTAACACCAACAATAGCAACAGTGATGAATCTGAGCAAAAGAATGAGGTAGAAATGCAAACATTTCTGATAAATATTAATCAAGGTCATAGCTTAATATAGCACCGAAGGAGGCTATTTAGGCCGCCGTGTCTATGCTGGCTCTTTCAAAGAGCTATCCAATTACTCCCACTCCAGTACTCTTTCCCTGTTGCTGTGCAAATGTTTCTCCTTCAAGCATCTGTCCAATTCTCTTTTGAAATTATTATTAAATTTGCTTTCACCATTCTTTCAAAGGTATTTTTCAAATATCCTCACAATTTTTACCCTTCCTGTCTGAGAAACCATCTCCAGGCCTAGGCTCCATTCCTCTGGCTCTGAAATATTGTTTATTCGCCACTTCGGGCTCTCTGCTAATGGAGCAACTGGCAGTGATTGTGCCCCGGGATTCTCTCAAATTCAATGTGCCTTGTTAACTCTGTCTCAACCCCACCCCCTCCTCTTTATGCAAAAAGCCATTTTCTGTACTGTACTTTTGGTTTCTGCCACCCAGTTCTTCCACTCCCCTTGAGCATCTACTTTCCTCAATGACAAAACCTTTAGATGGTCTTCTACAAGAGAAGAATTAACTTCTTGTGCTAATACATACATCTATGTAGGAGGCATTGATATATTTAATGAATTCTTCATCTTCACTCTCATCAGAGGATAAATCAGTGTCACTGTGGCTCTCGCTGTCTTTGCTTTTCTCGTCGTCCAATTTGATAGTTACTCTGTTGTAATCATCTTCAAAAGAACAAATTTATAAATCACATATCAATTTCATTTCAGGATTGGTGCCAATATAAACAACGTCCTCTTCTTCTGACCTTTTGCAATCAATTTTACAGTCATATTATGATGCAAACCTGAACACTTTCATGAAGCATCAAGCAAGACAGAGAAAGATCAAACTTAATACTCACATGGGATCACCGAAAGAGAACGATTTTTACTTTGATTTTCTGCCCGTCTTCCATTGTTCTGTGATCTCCAATCAGTATAAGGTGGGATCCTCTGCAGGATTCAGAGATATGAAATAAAAACCACACAATGTTGTTCACACAAAATTGAAGAATGAAGAAGAATAATCTTTAACATTTGTTTTCTTTCAAAATATTTAGCACATTGTGAGTCATTGCTTGGAATTGAATTGCTTGCTTCCTGTAGTTGGGATTTTTCCTTTATTGCCCCCTCAAATGATTTTCCTGAATTTTTCCTCATTGAAAACTCCCCTTTGGTTCTTCTTCTTCTATATTAAAAATGAGGGGTAACTTGGAAGTGGAAGTGCTGAGGATTTCCAACTCTGCAAAAAGCCTCACATCACCCCAACCCGCCCCCACTGCCCTCCACCTTAGAAAGCCAGTTCCACCTTGTATCAGTGTCTAAAGCTCCTGGTAAAACAATTAGCTTTTGATACGACTGAGCTTCAAGGGAGTTACTCAGCATGTCTCCTTCAAAGACAAAGACTGCTTCAAGGTCTTAGCTCCATACAGCTTCATAAGCAAGTTTGTGTGTTTCCCCTCAAACTTGGATTTATCCCCATGCCATTATTAATCCCACTAACCAGCAAGCCAAAACACCAAACAAATCATGTCATTCACCCTTACTTATTAAACAAAGGAGCTAAAAAATAAACAGTTATGTGCAGAGTGAACAAAAGGTCGGCAACCGAGCCCATCACTCCCTTATTGTTTGAAGATCCATATTTATGGCCTCTAGTTATGTTCTTTCCCACAAGAGAAAACATTCTCTTTATATCCATTCTATGAAAACCTTTCATAAATTAACGACCTATATTAGGTCATCCCTCAGCCTTTTTTTCCCCAAGAGAAATTAGATCCACTCTGTCAAGCCTATGTATGCCCACGCACTCACGGTATCATCTTTGTTAATCTTCTCTGCATCGTCTCCAGTGTCTCTATATCCCTTCGATAAAATCGTGACCAGAACTGCACACAGTACATCAAGTGTGATCCAACAAAGGTTTGATGCATAACTTCCCTACTTTTCAATCCTATCCCTCTAGGAACAATCACTTGCTTTGCTTTTTAATGCTTTATTAGCCTGTGACACAACTTTTGATTGGTGCATTTATCCTCCAAAATACCTTAGATCCTCTACCCCATTTAGACTTGCACTTTTCAAGTAATAAGTGATCTTTCTATTCTTCAGACCAAAATGTACTGCCTCACGTTTATCTGAGTTGACCTTCGTTTGCCAATTATTTGCCGATTCTGCAAGTTTATTGATCTCCTCCTGTTGCAGTCCTCCTCAGTATTGACAAGCCCCACCCCCCAAACCCATGTGGTACCAAGCGCAAATTCAGAAATTGTGTTTTTGAACCCAAAATCCAAATTGTTAATGCAAATTATGAACAGCAGTGGTCCTAGCACTACTCCTTGTGGAGCTCCACTTCCCACCTCCTGTCACTCTGACTAACTGCCCTTTAATCCCATTCTTTCTAGATCAGGATTAGGCGTTAAATGGTCAGAGAGTGGGGCTAAATGTACTGATTCATGACTAGGGAGCTGATCACACTAGTTCTGTTACTGGCATGACAGTGCTCCCATTATTCAAATAACCCTTGTCCCGATGATTTGGATGCCAGCCTTAATTCATTGCCCGTGCCAGAAATTGCTTTGCTTGACACTGCTTTACAAAACAAAACAACTCAAGAAACCTTCTACTTGTTTAATTAACTTGGGTTTGTTTAAGTGGAAATGTAATCTTAATTTGTGGATAGTCTGCAAATTGACAGATTAAGTTGGCGGGCAAAACTGTGGCAGATGACTTTCAATGCAGATAAGTATACCGCCATTCGCTTTAGATCAAAACACATAGATTTAAACACCATGGCCTGAATTTTTCCCGCGTCGCGCAGGCTTGGCGGGAGCGGGCAGGGGGGTTCGGGAACCCGACTGCCACCCGCGGTTGGGTCCACACCGCTATTTTACGCGGGCGGGCCAATTAATGCCCGCCCAGCGTAATGCGCGGCTCCGGCATCAACGTGAAGTGGCGGGGGCTCAACGTCCACGGGGTCCAATGGTGACCCAGCGGCCTATTTAAAAACGGCGCAGGCAGCCATGTGAAGGCTGCCATTGAAGTGCCGTCGCCACACAGAACATAGTAGCAGAACAGGGCAGGCGGGAGAGCAGGTCAGAGGGGCAGTCGGCCCCACGGTTTTCTGATGAGTATCTCGCTGCCCTCCTGGAGAAGATGGCAGCACGCCGGGATACCCTTGTCCCAAGGGACGGGAGGAGGAGGCCCCCCCAACCTCACCAAAAATGTCTGGGAGGAGGTGGCATCCAGGGTGAGCCCCCATGATGTGGGGAGGCACACATGGGTGCAGTGCCGCAAGCGCTTCAATGATCTCCTGCGATCGGGAAGGGCGAGTACTGTGTTGGCATGGGTCACTTAGCACAGCAGTTAGGAGCACCCTTCCCCCCACCCCATCCCCACCATCTGGACCTCAGAGTTCTTAGAGTGCGAGTGGCAAATGTCAATGAGGCAGCATCTGGGCAAGGGGGTGAGCCCTGGCTGCTTGGCCCGAGTGACTTGCAGCTCCAGAGTCACGAATCGGCTGAGCCCTGCGAGGTGTTCCTCAGGTGGGGTTGGCCAGGCTGCAGTGGCAATACAGGTACAAGGTGGACTAATCAATGATCCTCTGTCCTTTCAGGAGAAGACAGCCCACAGTAATGTTGAGAGGCTGCGGACTGGCGGAGGACCGCCCCACCTTCTAATATTGACCAGATACGAGCAGGAGGCCCTGGAGCTGGAGAGGCGCCATGCACCTAGGTCAATCGGCCACGGTGAGGTTGGGGTGCCACAGGGAGGTAAGAGTGCAGTGCACTGAGGTCAGAATGTCTGTAATAGCAACTATTCCACTGCTGTCTCTATATCGATGTGAGCCTCGAACATGGAATCCCCATTGATAGTAGAAAGACGAGGGCACCCTGATCTGGGTGCCAGGCACGCACAGTAACAGTGTGATGACATGTCCTTGCTCTTCCTTTCAGGCTCACCAGAAGCCCATCGGGGTGAGGAGCCCGTAGGCCCGCCACTCACCCAAGAGGACAGCGACCATAGGAACGCGCCTGCATCACACCTTCTCAGCCAGGCAGGCACCAGCGCAGATACCAGCACCTAAGTGGGCATTAGATCGTCAGATAGTATCTCGGTGCACAGCGGTGAGGGCACTTCATGCTCGCTTGAGGTACGGGCGGAGGCAGAGAGTGCCCAGGGCGCCGGCAGTCGGAGGACTGCTGGGGACCAGGAACATGCTCAGTCATTGGCTAGCGTGCCTCTGGAGTTGACCCTGAGGCAGCAGATGATGTCCAGCGGGGTGTGCAGGAGGATCTCGCGGAGATACACGAGGGAATGCGTGCCATGGTCTCCGCTGTGGAGCAGTCCATGTGGAGAATGAGCAATGCAATGACCCTCATGGCCGAGCGCAATGCCTCCTCCATGGAGAGAGTCGAACTCTCATGGAGAGGCTCCTCCAGGAGCTGAATCAGGGGTTCCTGGGGATGTGCTCGGGCCTGCAAGCCCTCACACCGGCAAAGACCTCAGGTGGTCACTGTTAATGTGGGAGATGGATTGGGCACCCAGTATCCCAGCTAGGTGCCCGTCCATCAATGGTGAGCAGGTTCAAAGCCACCTCACATTGGCACATGAGCTGCTTGTTGTCCCTGTGGGGTCCTCTCAGGGCGCTCCAGATGAAGGCAGCAGCTCCGCCGCCCCTCTGCCAGTGACTGTGGCATCCAGTGAGGCTGCAGCGACTGGGGAGATGCCAGCCATGGCACTGGCCGCTCCCTCCCAGGCGGGGCCAGCACAGGCTCCACGGGCCAGAGGATGCCCGCCAAGGTCATCAAGGCCAACAGGACAGCAGAGTGAGCAGGCTGTCTCCAATCCCAGTGCCAGTGAGGGGGGAGCACCTAGACGTAGCATCCGTAAACGCAAACTTAAAGCACCTTAGGTACAACATGGACTTATCAATGGTGTTTTTTTTTGCCCCACGTTTAAGTCATTTATAAGTTGGTGTGATGGAGAACACCTTTCCATTTAATTTGATTTATGTATACCAGGCACCACACCATTAAATGTGTTTGTTTTCAACAAGCCTCTGGGTGCTTCACTAGTTCTGCAGGTGCAAGATAACCCATGATGTTATGAATGACTTGTTTGTGACTGAACTTTATTGAAATGGCACATAGCGCATGTTGTTCACCAAGCGAATGTTCCTGTCAGGTATTGAGTAAGGAGCCTTTAGCCCTGGCATGTGGTGGTGGTTCAGCTTTGGTAGGCTAGCTGAAGGAGCGTTGGATTAAAGCCTCCCGGGTGTCCCTTCCTCCCTGGAGGTTGCCCAAGTCAGTGTCTATCCCCTCAGCATTCTCCTAACCGTGTTCCTCCTCAGACTGACTACTGGCCTCATCGTCTACTGACAGAGCAGCTGCGTCAACATCTTCTCCCTGCACTGCATCCCCCCTTTCCAGCGCCAGATTGTGGAGAGCACAGCATACAACCACTATCAGTGACACACGATCTGGAGGGGTATTGGAGTGTGCCTCCTGAACGGTCCAGGCATCGGAAGCGCATCTTGAGAAGACCGATGGTTCTCTCTACCGCCGCACATGTGGAGGCGTGGCACCTATTGTACCGCTGCTCCTCCTCTGTTCTTGGGTGGCGGAGAGGTGTAATGAGCCACCTTTTCAAGGGATAGCCCTTGTCACCCTGCAGCCAACCATCCAGCCGGGCTGGAGCACTGAACAGCCCCGGCACCTGGGAGTGTCTGAGGATGTAGGCGTCGTGGGAGCTGCCTGGGTACCTTGCACAGACTTGCAGAATCAGCATCCTGTGATCACACACTATCTGCACGTTCATGGAGTGGAAGCCCTTCCTGTTGACGAAGGCACCGGGCTCACCTGCTGGCGCCTTGATGGCCACATGTGTACAGTCTATAGCACCCTGGACACGGGGGAAGCCAGCAATGGCCGCGAAGCCTCTGGCTCGCTGTGTCTGGCTGGCCTCATCCATGCGGTTAGGAATGAAAGTCATTACCCGCCTGAACAGAGCGTCTGTCACCAGCTTGACACAATTGTAGACAGCTGATTGGGAGACTCCATACAGATCCCCCACTGATCCCTGGAAAGAGCCAGAGGCATAAAATTTGAGGGCCACTGTGACCTTCAGAGCTTCTGGCATGGGGTGTCCACCCACTCAGTCGGAGCTGATCTCAGGGCCGATCATCTGACAGATGGAGGTCACTGTCCCTTGAGAGGTGGAGCCTCCTTCGGCATTGCACCTCAGCCATATTGAGGAGCTGCATCATTGCCTGTAAACCCTGGCAGCAGGTTAGTGGCGTCTTCTGCAGCGCCTTCCACCTTGGACTACCTGCTGGCCCTGCGCTCCTTGTGCCTGCGCCTCTCCTCCCACAGGTCCCTCCCCTGGGGGCTGAATAGGGACACCCGGCCTCCTCTCCCTTCTGCCCCTCTCTTCCTCCTCAGAGGAGGTGCCTCCAGCGGAGACCACAATCCCCGTTCCCAGGGTAAGGGACGGTGTCTGATACCTGTCCAAGTGGTCTGAATCCTCCGGAGCCTTAGACTGAAGCCTGTTATTTCTGTCAAAGCAGCTCTGAAGCAAAATGAAGTTGTCCTGTTCACACAAGCAAATAGCAGTAAGTCATAATCTAAAGTACTAACAACTCACATTCGCAAGCCCACTCAGCCCTCTTATCCCGCCCGTGGATGAGGTTTTTGAAAATGTGGCCTATCCGCCTGCCTGTTGCGCCCATGCGACGCCCTGAAAATCGCACAGGATGCGCAAAATCAAATTCAATTGGTGCCTCAAGGGCTTTAACTGGCCCGTTAATTAATGGTGGGCGCGCCTCCGCCCTCATAGCGCCCGCCTACAGAAACATCGCGATGGTGTGCGGTAATGTCGGGATGCACGCTTGATGTCATCGCGCGTCATTTTAAGTTTCGGCCCGTTTTACATGTCGGGCCCACCCTCGCACACAATGTAAAATTCTGGCCCGTATGTTTGAGTCATAAGGTGGTGGTTTCAAGCCCCA
Source organism: Cetorhinus maximus (assembly GCF_964194155.1). NCBI lineage: Eukaryota > Metazoa > Chordata > Chondrichthyes > Lamniformes > Cetorhinidae > Cetorhinus > Cetorhinus maximus. The sequence continues at coordinate 100,114,342 of NC_135895.1, forward strand.
GTCCAGAGACTTTGTACATAATCTAGGCCCACATATAAATTCAGCAGAAATGATGCACTGTCAGGTGTTTATCTGCTCGGGTAGACATAAAAAAATCCAATGACACTATTCGAAGTAAAGCAGGGATGTCCTCTTTGTGTCCTGACCAATATTCCTCCTTTGATAAACACACTGAAAATTTGCTGCTTGTAGATCCTTGCTATGCACAAATTTGGCTGCACATTTTTAAAAATTCATTTAAGGGACGTGGGTGTCACTGGCTAGGCCAGCATTTATTGCCCATCCCTAATTGCCCTTGAAAAGGTCATGGTGAGCTGCCTTCTTGAACCGCTGCAGTCCATGTGCTGTAGGTACACCCACAATGCTGTTAGAGAGGAAGTTCCAGGATTTTGACCCAGCGACAGTTAAGGAATGATGATATATTTCCAAGTCAGAATAATGAGTGGCTTGGAGGGGAACTTCTAGGTCGTGGTGTTCCCATGTGTCTGCTGCCCTTGTCCTTCTTGATGGTAGTGGTCGTGGGTTTGGAAGATGCTGTCTAAGAAACTTTAGTGAGTTTCTGCAGTGCATCATTTGACTACATTTGACTACATAATAACATTAAGTACACTTCAAAAATAACCCATTGGCTGTGAATCATTTAAAACATATTGAGGATGTGAAACAGGCTATATAAATACAAATTATTATTTTTTAAAACATTGAACAAACCAAATTGAATTCGAAAGAAGTCTAAATTTAACTATTTGTGAAATTGGGGTTAATAATATAGCTTATATTGCAATGTATATATTGTTACATAACAGGCAAAGTGATAAAGAAAAGATCAGTGTCAGACCAACACAGATCAATGTCAGAACAAATGAATTAAATCTCCATTCTGTGGAACTTCCTGTGTGTTGATAATTCTCCCATTCTTGGCACAAACACACATCAGCAATTTTACCCTCTTGCTTACTGAAGCCACACTGCTCCCACTGATTACTCTCACTAAACACTTTGTTACATCTCACCCAAAACACAAACTAGTGTGAACTACAGCAAAATTCATCATCATTTTACTCTGGCTCCTAGTTGACTTTACTTCCCCAATGACAAAACTCCCAGTTTAACCTCTGTAGTGGCACTGAGTTAGAATACAGCTCTTTGAGGTTTTGGCATTTCAGAGAACAGATTAATTTGGTGAATCCGTTGTTTTGATATGGCTCAGAAGTCCAGGAGCCATCAGGTAATAGCTTGGGCAACAGATTTTGTAATAAAAACAAAAAGTGCTGGAAAAGCTCAGCAGGTCAGACAACATCTGTAGAGTGAGAAATAGAGTTAAAGTTTCAGGTCAAGGATCTTTCATCAGATGAAAGATGCTGATGAAAGATCCTTGACCTGAAATGTTCACTCTGTTTCTCTCTCCATGCTGCTCTAACCTGCTGAGAGTTTCCTCTTTGTTGCGTTTTTATTTCAGATTTCCAAGATCCTCAACATTCTGCTTTTCGATTGGTTACTTTGTGCCCTGCTGAGTGACAAAGCACCCCAACAATATCTTTCTGCTTCCTAATATTTGATAGAGTTGGCCTGAAGTTCAGCTAAATAGGCAGTAACTCAGTGACCTTTTGCCCTACTTTTGCTATTATTTGATTTATGAGTCATTTATGCTGACTCTTGAGGTCAGCTTTTCTAGATGAATGAACTGACCTGGAACTCTGATTCCAGCAGGGATGGCTCAGTTGGTGGGTCATTCTTTTTAAAGTTAGTGAGGTGCTTGGGTAGCTCAGACAGGCTGACCTCAGTTTCACCATAGAGATAGTACTCCAACAAAGCCTGGTGGATCAGAATGTACTGGGCCTGCAATAAAACATACCTTTGTTAAGACACTAATAAGTCAGTGAAGCTCAATAAAGCCTAATGATAAAAGTAATTAGTTAACATAATCAAAATCAACATTTTTAATCAATAGCTCTTTGAGGTTTTGGCATTTCAGAGAACAGGGTAATTTGGTGAATCCATCAGAAGCTCCATAGGCAGAGCCAGACATTCAAAAGTCAAGTCCCATCTACAGTTGAGAGACTCCATCTTTCCTCAGATGGAGAGTGGTCAAGCTGTGTTGTGTCATTAGTCAGAGTGGAAGCTGGCCTTCCAAATGACAAGAGACCATGAAAAGGAAGTAATCTGGTGTTCTAACTTCACTTTCATTTTAGCACCCAATAGTTCAACACAGAGTTACATTTGAACAGAAATCATGGAATTATGTATTGCTGGTTGATCACCCATTTTCATAGCAGTGCATGTTGGTGAAAAGATAAAAATAGAAAGAAATAGTCACTTGGTAGTACAGAACTTCAGTATTGCTCTAAAAGGAGACATTCTGTTGAAGCTTTCCACCTTGCACTCATCAGGACAGAATTGCAATAATACCAAATTTCAAGCTGAACAACAATGTATACTGCATGAGAGAAAGGTGCTAATTGGTAGGCAAGTGGGCTCTGATTGGTCAGGGTGTTACACCATGTATGTGTGTATTATGTATGTACATATTTATGTCAGGTATGTAGGCCATACGTCCCAACAAATGATGGACTGCACCAAACAGCGCGTCCCATCAGCTGTCCACAACAGGCAGAGAATAGACCACACTCAACCAGTCCGTGCTCGCAAAACTCAGAACACAGGGTCCAGCATTAGATATGATTCCACAATTGGGCAGCACTTACTTAACAATCATCAGTGTGCTAAGAATTGCACTAATTCAAGATTATCAGTCTGGTTCACAATGGGGCCCACTTATATTTGCTAGAGGCTACATATATTCTCAAGCAGGGCCCTGTCTTCTGTAAACAAAAAGAGCATGTTCAGGCATTGTGCCTTTTTCAATTAAACAATAGCTTGAGGGAACAACATTTCCCTGGGGCATTCCCCCATGGCAACACCTTGACCAATCAGAGTCAACTTGCCCGAATTGAATTTAAACAAAAGCTTGGGAATAACTGTTACTTCTTTTGCTCTCCAAAGCAACAACTCAATTAGAGTTCACTTGCCTACCAATTAGCACCCTTTTCTCATGAAATTGTTGTTCCCTTTGAAATTTGGTATTCTTGCGACTCTGTCCTGATGAGTGCAAGACAAAAAATTTTGATAGCATGTATCATTTTACAGCAATAGACAAATAGAAAGAAGGAAACTTTGTAAATTCAAACTAACAAACAAAACTTTAACTGAAACAAGGACTATGCAGTGAATTGACCTTGGGATCCGGGGTTAATTCCAGTTTAGACAGAGAGGAATGAACATTTTCTCTCTCTTCTATGATGGCTCTGCATAAATGAGCCTAGGCCACAACAACCCAGTACACAAAGGGTACAGATCCACAGAGCAAATCCACCACTAACTGTGCACAAATCAGTGGACCTACAGAGGTCTGAAGGATGGCTGGTGTGAGAAGATTTGTTGTAAAAGTCAAACTGTTCCCTTGATCATCACAGAAGAACATAACCATACCAGAACTATATTGCCTGGATTATAGGTGGACATTTTCTTGAAGTATTAGGCAAGTACCTGAATGGTAGAAATCAGACTCCCCCAACTAGATTGCTTGAGTCTGGACAATCACGAGTAGACTGCAATGCCTAATATTGCCAGTTGCCCATGAGTTAATTTGGCACCTTGAAAGACTTCTATCAGCTTTTCATACAAAATTTGTTGGTCTCTATGCATCAGCAGGAAAATGCAATGAGTACCAAGTCTCACAGAATGGTTTGCTATTATGTGACTGCTGCTGGAAGCCTATGTGTAGAAAAGACAGCATCAAGCTTGACTGTGATGATCTACCCTCAACTCCCCTCTCTCCCTCCTCTACATTTGGGCAATGAAGTTCCTGGCACTATCGTGCCAACTGCTGTTGGAAGGCCTTCAACCTAGCTCGACAGAGGTGTGGGAACCATGAGAGCACATTAGAGTGGAATACCAGGGTGCATAAAATACTGGGAGAAACAGATAGCACTAGAATAGAGAACTGTCAGTTAATAGGTAGATTCGGAGTAAGGGGGAAAAGTCATGAAGTCTAAATCAAGATTACTGTGCACGGATGTGAATGAATGGAGTATAGTAAATAAGATTGGGGGGGGTTACAGGCACAGATTGCCATGTGGAAATATGATGTTGTGGCGATAACAAGACCTGGCTCAAGGAAGGGCTGCTCTGGGTGTTAAATATTCCTGGGTACAAGGTGTTCAGGAAAGATAGAGCAGGAAGGAAAGGAGGAGGAGTGGCTGTATTGGTTACAGAAAGCATTGCAGTGTTGGAGGAAGAGGATGTCCCAAAGGGGTCAAGGACAAAATCAATTTGGCTACAGCTAGGAACAAAAAGGGTGCAGTTACATTGCTCGGTGTAGTCTATAGGCCACCAACTAATGGGAAGGGTGTAGAGGAACAAATCTGCAGGGAAATTACAGAGAGTTGCAAACATTATAGAGTAGTTATAATTTAATTTTTAATTGCCTACTTTATTACTTTATTAATTACTTTAATTATCTGAATATAGACTGGAGTAGTGGTAGTGTCAGGGGCAGTGAGGGGCAAGAGTTCCTAAAGTGTGTTCAGGAGAATTTTCTACAGCAGTATGTGTCCATACTGACAGGGTACACGGATGGACCTGGTTCTTGGAAATAAACTGGGCTAAGAAGATTAAGTGTCAATGGGGGATCATTTAGCAGACAGTGATCACTGTACCAAAAGGTTTAGGATGACAGTAGAAAAGGGCAATGGGCAATCCAGAGTAAGAATAATTAACCGGGGGAGAGCCAACTTCAATGGGGCAAGAAAGGAGCTGGGCCAGACAGACTGGAAGCAAAGGTTGGCGGGAGAAACTGTAACTGAATGATGGGCTATCTTCAAAGAAGAAATGGTTCAGGCACAGTCAAGGTATATTTCATTGAAAGGGAAAGGTAGGGCAAACAGATCCAGAGCTCCCTGGATAAAAAAGGAGATCGAAATTAAGATAAAGAATAAAAAGTATGCTTATGACAAGTGTCAGGTAGAAAATACAGTAGAGAACCAAGCTGAATAGACAAGTTTAAGAGGAGAGGTGAAGATGCAAAAAAGAGAAGCGAAGAGGGATTATGAGAAAAGATTGGCAGACAACATAAAGGGGAATCCCAGTGTCTTCTATAGGTACATAAATAGTAAAAGGGTGATAAAAGGAGGAGTAGGGCTGATTAGGAACTAAAAAGAGGATGTACGCATGGTGGCAGGGGGTGTGGCTGAGGTGTTAAATGAATACTTTGCTTCTGTCTTTACCAAGGAAGTAGATGCTACCGAGGCCACAATGACACAGTGACACAATGTCACTAGAAAGATTTAAAATTGATAAGGAGGAAGTGTTGAATAAACTGTCGGTACTTAAAGTTGACAAGGCACAAGGATCGGATGAGATGCATCCAAGGATATTATAGGAAGTGAGAGTGGAAATTGCAGGGGCATAATCTTTCAGTCTTCTCTAGGCTCAGGGAAGGTACCAGAGGACTGGAGAGTTGCAAACATTATGCCCTTGTTTAAAAAATGCTGTAACGATAAGCCCAGCAATTACGGACCAATCAGTTTAACTTTGGTGGTGGGGAAGCTTCTAGAAACTATTATTCAGGATAGAATTAGTAGTCACATGGAAAAATGTGGGTTGATGAAGAAGAGCCAACATGGATTTCTAAAGGGGAAATCATGTTTAACTAATTTGCTGGATGTTTTTGGAGAGGTAACAGGGAAGGTTGATGAGGGTAATGCTGTTGATGTGGTGTATATGGACTTTTAAAAAGCATTCGATAGAGTGCCACACAACAGACTTGAGAGAAAAGTTATAGCTCATGGAATAAAAGGGACAGCAACGTTGATAGAGAATTGGCTGAGTAACAGGAAACAAATAGTAATGGTCAATGGATCTTTTTCAGGCTGGAGGAAGGTTTGTAGTGGAGTTCTCCAGGCGTCAGTATTGGGACCCTTGCTTTTCCTGATATATATTAATGTTCTAGATCTTGGTGTGCAGGGGACAATTTCAAAGTTTACGGATGATACGAAACTTGGAAGCACTGTAAACTGTGAGGAGGACAATAAAGAACTTCAAAAGGACATAGACAAGTTGGTGGAGTGGGAAGATAGGTGGCAGATGAAGTTCAATGTGGAGAAGTGTGAGATGATGCATTTTGGTGGGAAGAACATGGAGAGACAATACAAAATAAGGGGTACAATTCTTAAGTGGTGCAGGAGCAGAGGGACCTGGATGTATATGTGAAAAGATCATTGAAGGTGGCAGGACAGGTGGAGAGAGCAGTTAGTAAAGCATAGAGTATCCTGGGCTTTATTAATAGGGGCGTGGAGTATAAGATCATGGAGGTTATGCTTAACTTATATAAGACACTAGTTTTTCCTCAGCTGGAGTATTGTGTACAGCTCTGGGTGCCACACTAAGGGAAGGATGTGAATGTATTGGAGAGAGAGTGCAGAAGAGGTTTACAAGAATGGTTTAAGGGATGAGAAACTTCATTATGAAGATAGATTGGAGAAGTTGGGACTGTTCTCCTTGGACAGGAGAAGGCGAAGGGGAGATTTGATAAAGGTGTTCAAAATCATGAGGGGACTGGATTGAGTAGATAGGAAGAAGCTGTTCCCGCTCGTAAAATGATCGAGAATGAGAAGGTACAGACTTAAAGTGATTTGCAAAAGAAGCAAATGTGGTGAGAAAGAACTTTCTCACACAGCAAGTGGTCCGAGTCTGGAATGCACTAACTGGAAGTGTGGTGGAGGCAAGTTCAATTGAGGCATTCAAGAGGGCGTTGGATGATTATTTGAATAAAAACCAATGTGCAGGGTTACGGGGAAAAGGCAGGAGATTGGCACTAAGTCATAATGCTCATTTGGAGAGCCAGTGCAGACACGATGGGCCAAACAGCCTCTTTCTGCACTGTCACAACTCTGTGATTCTGTGATAGTCCACTTGTGTACATGTAGCGGTTGGTTATAATGGTAAACCTACCTCAACCTGCACCATGAGGCAACGTTGTCGGCGGAGCTGAACTATATAACCGTAGATATCCACTCGCCCCTCAGCCTCGAGGCCCTGCATCATGGCATCAATCCCGATGTAGCTACCTGTGCGACCCACCCCAGCACTGTGAATGAATACAACAATCAGTTTACCACACAGATTAAACACAAGAAATAGATTAATAGCAGAAAACACCAGAATTACTCAGAAGCTCAGGCAGCATCTGTGGAGTGAGAAAAGACTATGTCCTTCCAGCATTTTCTGTTTTTATTCCAGGATTTCCAGCATTGGAGGTATTTTGCCTTTGACCTAAATTAATGTTTTTGACTGACCCACAATGGAAACAAGTGCACATGAAAAAAATAAATCAAATGACCCTTGGACTAAAAATTCAAGAGTGATGCATGCGCTGGTTAACCGAAGACCCAACTCCAGGTCTATTTCAGCAAAATACAGCATCTATTAAATATCAGATTTATATCATTTATATTCTATTAAAGATGATGTGATCAAATATATTTATTCTTATATGTACTCTTCTAAGTTATTTTTAAATAGCTTGCAATAGGAACTTAACGAAGAACAATAGTATATGTAAGTGCATCTTCCGCGACACTTTAAGGAGATATTGGTTAGGTGATGCTGGGCATTATTTGGGTAATTCTGACAAGCTATGGGCACTGAATCAGCACTCATTGGCAGCTTGCCAGGCAAAGCGGGGATGGAAAATTCAACAGCTACTCCATGGATCTATGTTAAAAACAATTCAGCCCCACCAACGGCCGACAGTGTAGTTTCAGGACAACAAGCTCCCACGAGCTTTATGTATTTTAATGGAAAAGTTGACACAAAAGTGTGACAAAAACCTAAAAAAAGAACAAATCTTTGTCCCGTTGTTATTCACAAATGATTACACTTAAAATAGGAAATACTACCCGGTATATACTACATATCAAGAACGTTCATTTGTTATACTGTATTTTGTGAAAGTAAGCCAAAATGCAGGATCATTTTTATCAGCTTGTTTACCAGAAGGACATTTTTTGTTCAGATTGGAAGTCTCGCTGCAATGCTAACCCCATTTCTGTGACATGCAGATAAGTACAGGTATTAGCAAGTAAAACCTTACTTCCGGACTATGGCAGAACGCTACCTTTTAGAAATCCTCATTTACCTGCAATGCACAACTATTGGGCCGCTGAATAGGTTTCTGAATGCATTAACTCTCTGACGCAATTTGAGAAGGAGGTGTGGATCTTCTGGAACACCGTGGTCTGGCCACCTAATGAACTGGATGTGCGTTACTTCTCGCTCAGGATTTTTTTCCTTCTTCTTAAGAAATACAGAAAAATATCAGTTTGCGATTTCTTCAGTCAGTCACAATGAAAAGCAACAGTGACTGGAGTAGAAACTAATGAAGAACTTATTTAAACTCACGTGTGAAATTAAGAGTTTCCGAATGACATAGTCCGGGCACCACTTCTCCTCGTTAATTCTTACAGTGAGGTCGCCAAAGGAATTGGACTCGTCATCCAAATTAGGCCAATACTGAGCACATTTGGGCTGAAAAAATTAGGTTTTTTTTAATGGCAATTGCATTCTAAAGGTTTTTCCCCACCCCCCACCTCCCCTGCATAGAAGCCAATTCCTACAAGAGTCAATTTTAACTTTTGAAATTAATAGTTAAGAAATCCAAATAATGTCAAAGAAAGCGTAATACAATATAGAACACAGGTTGGTACAATGACTGCCTGATCTCTGACTTGCTGTCAGGGTTTATGCAGGTTGGAGATCATGGCATTGCCAAACCTGGTGGAAGAATTGGTAAGTCCAACTGGGCGTGCAGCTCTGGTACATGTTGAGTAAGCATAATAAAACTGTCATTATTGGCACTGGTAGGGGCCTGCGAGTGGGTGACTTGTTGACTGTCCTGATTGTGAAACATGGAACACTCAGAGACATCTGAGTATAATAGAAAACAAATGAAAGAAGGAGCATTCAGCATCATGTCTTGTTACACAGAACTAATTGATATCATGGAAGATTTCAGATTTTGGATATGAAGTTGTACTTTGCACAAATAGCAAAACGGTTCTTTAAATATCCTTAGCATAAGTAGTCCACTATTCTCTTGTCATTATATTTTATTATGGCCCTCTCAAAAATACCAATCTTCTGCCAGGAACTTCAACATACCTGTCAAAATGTCAAACCAAAATATTACAATCAAAAGAGAAACCAGTGGATCAATGAACTAGAGAGAAAGAATAACCTGAAAAGGTAATCTCAGAGATAAGTAAGTTACTGCTGCCTCTTCCATACCAACGTTGGTTCAGAGTGTTTTATTGAAACAAATTTCTCTCAGGCGTTAGCTCCAGATATATGTACGGTATGTGTTCTGTGGCCATTAAAGCATTATGTACATTAAAGGATGGCAATAGTGTTCAGTGAAAGAAGCCTAGATTACCAGCAAGAATCGTACTCCTGCTTTGTGGATTATAAAAAGCTTTTGACCAGGTGACCTGGCAAAGGCTATTGGAAGTGCTGGAAGTGAGCAGAGTTGACTGGAGAAATAAAAGAATGATTGGAACTCTATTGGGACAGACTGCTACAATCAGGACAGTATTTTGTGAAACTGAACTTGCTGTAATCGGGTGTAGGATGAGACAAGGCTCTCTACTATCACCATCATTAACATCTATGCAGAAGCCATGGTAAAAGATGCATTAGGTGAAGTACAGAAATATGTCAAAGTAGGAAGTCAATTGGTGAAGGTAGTGAGATTTGCAAATGACCAGGTCCTGGTGGTTTGCGCAGCATAAGATCTACAGATACTAATGGGTAGAATGAATGATGTGGTGAAAGCTTATGAAATGAAAATTAATGTAAAAATGACACAAATTATAAAGATCAGAAGAAAAAATGGTGGGAAGGCAGAGGACAAGACACATGGTCAACAGCTGGACTAGGTATTGCAATTTATGGAAAACGTGGAAACATCCTGTCAGAAGATGGTAACCGTCATAAAGAAATCAGAGATAGAATAGCCTTGACAAAGAATGCATTCTTCAAACATAAAGGAATGCTCAACATAGGAATGAGTAGAGATCTTAAGAAAAGGATTATCAAGACAATGGGCAGAGTTTAGCCCCGGTTGGACGGGCTCGGCAGGGGCGGGCGGGAAGCTGACTACCGCCCGCGATCGAGGCTGGAAGGCGATTTCACGCTGATGGGCCACATAAGGCCCGCCCAGTGTGAAATGTGAGTGGCAGCGCTCAGCGTTGCCTGTGTGGGCGGGGGAAGGAAGGCGAGTGAACTTTGTGCACGTGCACAAGTGGGTGTTTGAAAATCTGCCTGAGGCACAGTGCTACCTCAGGAAGATGATGTGTTTTTAAAAATAAAAAATAAAGATTTGAAAAATGTAATAAGTGCAGGGGCATGTTATTAATTAAATTTTAAAACTTTTATTTTATTTGTATTTGCTTTTGGAAACCTCATCCCTCACGTGGATGAGGTTTCCAAAAAGATGCAAAGGCTGCTTGGGCCTTTTCGCCTGCCTTCCAACCATTAGGTTGGGCAGGCAGCGAAAAATTTAACTTAATTGGTTCTCTAATGGCCTTAACAGGCCTTTTAATTTGCCAGTGGGCACACTGCCGACTCCAGCGGGTGCCCGCCAACTGAACGATCACACAACTGCGCACTGATGTCGGGATGTTCGGCCGACGTCAACGCGTGACATTTCAACTTTGAGTGGATCGGGTGCACGCCTACCCGCCGAGCTGAAGATTTTGCCTATGAATCAGAGTGTCTCGTTGTACAGGGCTAAAACATGAACCTTAAGAGAAGTGGACATCCAAGTATGAGAACATTGTGAAACGGGGTCCTGGACAAAGATGGAGCGGGTCAGATTGAGAGAGCACAACAGCACTGAAGAGGTTTTCAGGATAGAGGAGGAGGAAAGAATATTAGTGAGTTTTTTTTATTCTTTCATGAGATGTTGGTGTCGAAGCTGAAGCCAGCATTTGTTGCCCATCCCTATCTGCCTTTGAGAAGATGGTGGTCAGCCACTTTCTTGAGCTGCTTGCCTTGTTGAGTTGCTGCTGTGCATCTTGTAGATGGTACACACTGCTGCTATTGTGGGTGGAGGGAATGAATGTGTAAGGTGGTGGATGGGGTACTGATCAAGTGGGCTGCTTTGTCCAGGACAGTGTCAAGCTTGTTGAGTGTTTTTGGAGCCGCACTCATCCAGGCAAGTGGGGAGTATTCCATCGCACTCCTGACTTGTGCCTTGTAGATGGTGGACAGACTTCGGGGAGTCAGGAGGTGAGTTACTCGCCTCAGAACTCCCGGTATTTGACCTGCTCCTGTAGCCACAGTATTCATATGGCTAGTCCAGTTTAGTTTATGATCAATGATTGTCCCCAGGATATTGATAGTGGGGGATTCAGCGATGGCAATGCCATTGAATGTCAAGGGGAGATGGTTAGATTCCCTTTTCTTGGAGATGGTCATTGCCAGGCACTTGTCTGGTCCGAATATCACTGGCTACTCATCAGTGGTCAAGAAAAGGAACAAAACTAGGTTGGCCATGTTCTAAGGCATGAAAACTTCAGAAGAAGATAACTGAAGGCACGTTAGAGGGATGTAGAGTAACAGGAAGAAAGACATTGATGATAGTAGACAACTTCAAATTGAAAATGGGAGACTCCTGTGGGCAACCGAAGAGGAAAGCACAAGCCCATAAGGCATGGAGAAATGAGCAGAGGACATGCCCCTAGGTATGTCACTATTACAGACACATTGGCCTGAATTTTCCCTGCATCAGGCAGGCTCGGCGGGATCGGTTGTGGAGCTGACTGCGATTGGATCGGCACCGTATTTCACGCAGCAGGCCAATTAAGGCCCACTCAGTGAGGATCGTGAGAGGCGCTACCTGTGCGGGTGGGGGGAGGAGGGAGAGTCGGGTCCAGCGCTCTTTCGCGCATGTGCGCGAAAGGGCGCTTAAATCTCCCTGAGGCACAGAGCTGCTTTTTGCAGAGATTATTAAAAACATTAACAATTTAATGAAACTTGTCCTCTCGTGTGACTGTGTCACATATTTTTATTTTTAAAAAAAAACAGGTTTTATTCAAATTGTAAAAGCTTGAGGAAATCTCATCCCGCTCGTGAATGAGGTTTCCTAAAAAATGTAAAGGCCGCTTGGCCTTTTTGCCTGCCTGCCAACCGTAAGGTTGGACGGGTAGCGTAAATTTCAGGTTAATGAGGTTGCTAACGGCCTCAATAGGCCTTTGATCGGCGGGCGCGCAGCCAACTCGGGCACGCACCTGCTGAGTGAAACATCGTGAGACTGCGCGATGACGTTGGGATGCACGCCCGATGCCATCGCACGTCATGTTACGTTCCGGCGTGTGGGGGCGGGCCCCACACGCCGAATATAAAATCCTGGCCATCAGAGTTAAAACAGGCAGCAATCAATTGGAGAGAATGAGACTTACCCGCTTCCCTTCCTCACAGCGAGTCACCATGACAATGATTGTTGCTTTCTGTTCCCACACCATTTTCCAGAAGTCAGCAGATGTTTCTTCCTTTGGGCCTAAAGAAAACAGAAGTCATTGCTGTGTAAATATTTCATAAATTAATAATACTTTTGTGTGATCTGTGCATGTAAATCTTCCTGATTTCTGCCTAGGCCGGGTTAGGGAAAGCTACAAAATCAGGCAAAGGAACACCAAGAAACTGACCGGAGGCTTGAGGAAGGAAAAGGAATGAAACACAAAGAGAAAATATAAATGACAATAAGAAAGCGTTCTTATGGGAATATCAGGAGCTAGAGACAGGTGGAAAGGATTGTTCACCAATCGGAGTGGGGAGATGGTGTCCGAGGAAGTGGTGCAATTAACCAATCATCATTTGGTGACAACTTTTGCCACTGAATGCGGGAGACATAACTGCTTTGAGGGAGAACAGACTGGAGCTCCTGATAGCATAAAATGCTTGCATTTATAAAGGGTCAGATGGTTGAAGGTAGTTAAAGCTCCTGACAAATTCTATCCAAGTGCATTGGCGGTGTAAAATGTACAAGCAGCTTCTTTTTATTGGAAAAGACATTCACTTAAATTTGTGAACCCAGCATTTGACTGGTTCTCCTCTCCACATATGTGCTACCTTATCCTTTGAAATACCTCAATGACCATGGATATCCATCCTTTGATTTTTATTTCATTTTTCATCGTCCAAAATAACCACACTGCTAAACAATTTATTTCCCTACAAGTGACTTACCAATAAGTGTTTTTATAACTTACCCTGCTACTTCCCCTTAGTCCCAGTGTATGGCAGGCATCTTCTAGAACCTCCTCCAGTGCTTCTCATTTGTACTTCCCCTGTCTGTTAGTGGTAACCCTTGGGATTGAGGTGGCTCTGTACCTGCTTCTGCTGTGACATGATCATGACCCTGCTATTTATTCCACCATATTCGGTGGTGGGTGGTTGGCTGATGGTCCCGTGCAGCTTGATACCTGTCAGAAATCCTCTTTGCATTTTTGTTGCCTCCATGGCATTTTTTTCCCAGCCAGGTACTCCGTCCTATTTAGATCATTTGCTCCATCCAGATACTTTGTGATGCAAACTTATTTTTGCAATCCAAACATGGTTGCAATCCAATTATTTTGTACTCCACATTCCGCTACTTGGGAGTAAAAGTCAGGGGCACAACATGGGGCATAGTGGATCAGATGCCCTTTATGCATCGAATTCAATGGATTGGAAAATTGGACAGGGTGTGTGGTGATTGTTGCTTTAAGGCCAGCCTTACTGACTAAGGGTCACGTGGTCAGAACAGCCAATCAACACCAAGCGCAGGAAATCTCATAAAAGGGTGGAGTTTTTCCAGTCTGAGGGAGTGTATTGTAGTCTTGCTAGAAGCAGGCAGCTAATCCAAAAGCTCTGTAAATAAGGTTTGTTGTTCAACTAAAGAAGCCTCTCGGCAGTACACCTCCACATCTGGCGACAAAGATAAATGATCCTGGTGCTACCTCTCACCCTACAACTGTTGAGTATCTCATTTTAAAGAAGGAATGAAAGAAAAAAATATATACTCAAGAGGGTGCCTCTCTTTGGGAGGATCAACCCATTTGACCCCTCCATGGATGACTGGATTCAATACATCGAGCGCCTTGGGTTTTATTTCCAGGCCAACGAAATTGGGGAGGAGGCAAAGCATCTTGAACATCTGTGAGAGTCAATACTATAACCTTATTTGCAGCCTCACAGCCCCAAGTGCGACCGACTTCAAATCGTTCAGTGAGCTCTGGATTTAGTGAAGGGCCATTTTTACCCCAAACCATCAGTCATTATGCAACAATTCAGATTTAACATGTGGGTGAGGGACCCAGGCAAGCTGATCGCAACTTATATTGCTAAGTTGAAGCAATTGTCAGAGCATAGTGATTCGGAGCGACCTTGAACAACATGCTATGGGATCGGTGAGTTTGTGGCGTGCGTGATGATGCCATTCAGCATTGATTGCTGGCAGAAGTTGATAGAAATTTTAAACAAGCAATGGGGATAGCGCTGGCCATTGAAAACGTTGAAAAAGATTTGCAGGAGCCATACAGCTTGCACAATGGCACTGTTTACTAGTTAGGGCAGGAACCTGCAGCCAGGCGTGGTGCCAAAGCCCCTGAAGCAGCCACAAAGCCGGAATCATTCTCAATCACCCAGAAATCAAAAAAAATACCAGAGGCAATCAGACAGTGATCCTGAAGTTGAAATGTTACCAATGTGGGGGCAACTATACCCCTGAAACACATAGATACAAGGAAGCCGGGTGATATTACTGTCGCAAAACAGGACATTTGATAAAGCAGTGCAGAGCTAAGTCCAGACTGCCAAGTAACCAGCCGGCAAAGATGTTAGAAGTACATAACGTGAAAGAGTCTGAAATAACTGATTCTGACATTGACTCTCTTTTTAATCTTAATGCAGTTAAGGCAAACCCTATTGCAGTCACATTCCATGTGAACTCTAGTTATGGAGGTGGATACAGGGGCATCAGCCACAGTGATGGGTGAGCGCACATTTCAATACCTGACAGAAGGTACCCAAACCTTAAGCCTGGAGAGAACTTCTGCCCAGTTGAACACGGGAGAAGCAATAAAAGTAAAAGGCACCACCGTGATACCTGTGAGCTATGGGCAGCAGTCAGCCCAGCTCCCAGTAATAATAGTGACTGGGGAAGGACCAAGCCTTCTGGGCCGTGATTGGCTAAAAGAAATCAAGTTAAATTGGTCCAAGGTTTTTCAAGTGCGGGCAGGAGGACTGCTAGAATTGTTAAAAAAATACGACAGCGTCTTTCGCAATGAATCAGGTAAAATCAAAGGCTTACAAGCCAAGATTTATGTTGCTCCAGAGGCAACTCTCTGATTTTTTTTAAGGCAAGATCAGTACCATATACCTTAAGAGAAAAAATGGAGGCTGAGTTAAACAGGTTGGAGGAACTAGGCATCATACAGCCGGTTCAATCTTCAGAATGGGCAGCCCTCATCGTCCCCGTACTGAAACCGGATAAGACCGTCCGCATTTGTGGCGATTATAAGCTAATAGTTAATCAGGCGCCATGTTGGATAAATATCCAATTCCAAGAATTGAAGACTTGGAGGCAAAACTGGCAGGAGGTCAATCCTACACTAAGTTGGATATGAGCCACGCGCACCAGCAACTTGAGTTAAATAACACATCCCGGGGCTTTGCCAAAATAAACACAAACAAAGGCCTGTTCCAGTATACGGCATGTGCAATGTTTCACTGGAAAGTCTGCCACAGGGATTCCCAGGGGTTGGAGTTTACCTTGACGATGTCCTTATAACTGGATCGACAGAGGCCCAGCATTTAGCAAATTTAGAGGTGTTAAAAAGATTTCTGGAAGCTGAAGTCAGCCTAAAAAAAGGAGAAATGCACTTTCCAAACCACCGAGGTTACCTACCTGGGGCACTGTGTAGACGCACAAGGATTACACCCCATGGAAGAAAAGACTAAGGCGAAGAAGGCTAAGGCACCACAAATATCACCAAACTCAAATCATTTTTAGGGATGGTAAACTACTACAGACAATTTTCACCCAACTTGTTGGCTGTACTGGCCCTCTTGCACATACTGCTGAAGAAACACCATTGTTGGTCCTGGAAAAGCTCCACAGGAGGCAGCCTTCAACAGAGTAAAACAACTGCTGCACTCCTCAACCTTGTTAGTGCACTTCTAAATAAATCTAAAGAATTGATATTGATCTGCGACGCCTCTCCATATCTCGTTGTTGCAATATTGTCCCAGGAAATCGATGACAGTTCTCAGAGGCCAATAGGTTATGTATCAAGAACCCGCTCATCGGCCAAAAAATGTTATTCACAGATCAAGAAGGAGGGGCTGTCAATAGTCTTCGGAGTTAAAAATTCCACCGGTACTTCCGTGGCAGGCACGTTACAATCGTCTCCGATCATAAACCACTTTTGGGCCTTTTCAAAGAAGGCAAGGCTTTCTCGCCGATAGCCTCGGCAAATATTCAGTGATGGGCATTAATTCTGTCCGCCTATGAATACGCTTTCAAGCACCGACCTGGGATACACATAGCGAATGCGGATGTTCTTAGCTGTCTACCCTTACAAGAAAGCATCTCGTGTACTCCTGTACCCCAAGAAATCGTCCTTGCATTGAATTTTTTTAGACACATCACCCATCTGCGCAAAGCACATCAGGAACTGAACCAATCAAAATCCACTTCTGTCCAAAATGAGAAACCAGTCTCCGAGAAAATGAAACTATTTTTTACCCGCAAACATGAATTGAGTTGTCAGGATGGCATTATGCTCTGGGGAGCAAGAGTAGTCATTCCTATACCAGGCAGGATACAGCTCCTAACCGCATTACACAGCACTCATCCTGACATTTCTAGAATGAAAATGCTCGCCAGGAGTTATGTGTGGTGGCCCGGTATAGATGCAGGTATCGAGAAGCTAGTCAAGCACTGTCAACCGTGCCAACTGCAACAAAAGCTGCCAACCACAACCCCCCTACACCCTTGGGAATGGCCTGGTCCAGCCACGGGTGTGGATCCATATAGACTCCGTGGGTCCATCCCCAGGCACAATGTCTTTGCTCATAATCAGCACACACTCAAAATGGATGGAGATTTGTGAGGTGAAATCACCCAGGTCGCATGCTCCTATCGAAAGGTTAAGCCAATGCTTTTCGACTCACGGATTGCCTGAAGTTATTGTATCAAGACAATGGAGCCGTATTTACAAGTGCTGAATTTCAGAACTTCACCAATCTAAACAGCATTAAACACATCCGAGCTGTGCCTTACCACCCAGCATCAAACAGACTAGCCAAGAGAGCCGTCCAAACTTTCAAGTCGGGACTAAAAAAATTGTCGGGAGGAACCTTGGAAACCAAAGTTTCACGCTCCCTTCTTGGCTACCGCACGACTCCACATGCAACAACTGGAGTTCCACCAGCAGAACTGCTTATGAAGTGTCGTCTCCAAAAGAGACTAAGCTTCGTATTTCCAAATTTTCCAAGGAGGATAGAGAAGAACCAAGGTAATCAGAAAACAAGCCACGATTTGTATAGTACAGCCTGGGAATTTAGGGTAGATGAAGCCGTACATGTAAGGACCTTCGGTAGCGGTCCAAGTTAGATCCCAGGGATTATTGTCTGTGAGACCAGACCCCTTTCATACCAAGTAGACATGGAAGGCTGAATTGTTCGTAAATACATGGATCATCTGAGGAGCAGGGAGATGCTTCCCCAGTCAATGTTGCCATCAAGGAATGTTATTGAACCTGTAAGCACCGAAGTACCTGATCGACCTGTTACAGACATAACTGATGTCTCCGTTGAATCAATAAGTGATGAACTGCCTGTGCCATAAGAGGTATCCATTATCACAGTTCCTGTTAGTGTTGATCTTATAGGAAAGCCTCAAGCTATAGAATTACACTGCTCTACCCGAAATGGAAAACGCCCTCAACAACTTGATTTGTAACTACTGGACCCATGTATCTAAATGTAAAATCTGAATTCATGACAAAGTGCCAGTGTGATTATTTCTTAGATTTTTTGATATTGTTTTCTATTCACCTGTGTAAAGTAATTTGTGGAAGGAAATGCAAAACAAGGCGTTAAAGGGGGAGGGATGTGGAGACTGTTGCTCTAAGGCCAGCCTTACTGAGTAAGGGTCACGTGGTCAGAACAGCCAATCAGCACTGAGCGTGGGGGATCTCATAAGAGGGTGGAGTTTTCCTAGTCGGGGGAGCGTATTATAGTGTTTCTCGAAGCAGGCAGCTAATCCAGCAGCTCTAAATAAAATTCATTGTTCAACTAAAGAAGTCTCTCGGTAGTACAACTCTACAGGGTGCATAACAAAGAGATATAATGATGGGGCAGGCTCCACAATGATTGGGGGGGGAGGGGGGGTATAAATGATGCGGTAGGCTCTATAACTAGTGCTGAAGATACAGCAATGAGAAAGGCTCCAATCGTGGTGGGATGGGCTCTATAACAAGGAGCTGGGCTATATGGAGGAAGCAGGTTCTATAACAAGGGCAAAAATACCTGAAAAAACTCAGCAGGTCTGACAGCATCTGCGGAGAAGAATACAGTTGACGTTTCGAGTCCGTATGACTCTTCATCAGTCATATTGACTCGAAACGTTAACTGTATCCCTCTCCGCAGATGCTGTCAGACCTGCTGAGTTTTTCCAGGTATTTTTGTTTTTGTTTCAGATTTCCAGCATCCGCAGTATTTTGCTTTTATCTATAACAAGGGGACAGGCTCTATAATGAGGCGGTGGGGGCATAATGAGGCACTGACTCTGTAGCAAGGATATTGGTTATATAAAGAATGAGCGGGCTGTATAACAAGCAGGTGAGGGGCTACAACCAGTGAGCAGGCTACATAAAGAGCAAGTTGGGGTACAAAGGGCATGCAATCCACTATCACCTGTTCTGCACTCCCACCGACATTGAATTTTTATCTTACTTACCATTCCACTTGCATTGAAATAGCCACTGCAGCCCATGATATTGCTGCAGCAGGACACAAAATCCCATTGTGAAAACCCCCAACACCATGCATATTTCCGGCTGGAAGATCACACATTAATTATTGTGCTGAGCTTGACCACTCTGTCTTACTAGCTGTGCAAACCGTGTGAGCACACTGCCCCATGATCCTCTGTCTTTCATCCTGAATATTATTTAGCAAACTTTTCAGTAACACATTTCTATGACAGTGATTTCCTGGGCTACACATATGATTAAGCTACATCACCAACTACAACAGTAGTGTCTACATAGAACTAAACGTACCTTGGGCAGCAATGTACTTCCGGGACTCGTTGAAGCCCTATTGAGAAAGACACTAATTAATGATAAATATGGTACCAGTGCACTAATAATTAAATATTCCTACAATGGATAAAATTAAAAATATCAGAGCTACGAAGTATCCCACCCTTACAATCATCAGAATTCAGTTCATTCATAATGGGTGTAAAATATGTTACATGAATGGTGAGGCCAAAGCACTTCAGGCGTCATTATAATGGAGCCTGTGACACTTAACAGCTAGTGGTCAAAGACAAGAGCAAGATCAGGCCAATGCTAGCATCACAGTGGTACTCAGGCAAGTGGATCCTGGGAGTGGGTTTAGGACCTGGGCCAAGGGTTGAATTGGGAGTCGTGCTGAGGTCAGAGCTTTTATGTTTTTACAAGTTGTAGTTTTATATGAAACCAAGGAACACATTCTTCTGGGTTAAGGATTGCAAAGATCCTATTTCCATCAATTTGGGGCAGTATTTATAACTATAAATTCTTAAATATTATTTGTCTGTCACTTCAAAATATATATACTTACATCAATGAAGCTTGCATTGATATAATCTGAGCCTTGCTCTCCAGCCACTGGAGAAAGCTGAACACGGTTGTAATCATCTGTTGGGAAAATCCAACCCTTGTTAGTTCTACTTGAAGAATTCACCAAATTAACAAGGTAAAAGTATTCTAACTTTAATCTATTAACTGCTTACAACCACAAAAGAAGGTCTAAGTATTGTCAGTGATTTTTTCTTTTACACTGACCAAGCCCTTAATATGTTACTGCATTGAAAGATTGTGGTGAGTTTTCATTAGAACAAGAGAGATTAAGGGAGAATGTGATAGGAGTATTTCAAGTTATGAAGGAATGCAACAAAGAAACTTGAAATAGATTGTTTTCAGTGATTGAGGAGGCCAAGAATGAATTATACAGCATGTTAAATGTTGAATAAAAACACTCTTACTGCACTACAGGTTGAAATAAACATAGTTTAAAAGATTAATGACAGATAAGGGAGAAAGTCTTTATACTTAGAGGGTTATGAGACTTTAGAATACGCTTCTGGAGTTTGTGATTGAAGCAGAGACTATGTTAACATTTAAAAGCAGGTTAGAGAGATGGTTTAAGGAAAGGGATATAATGTGATCTGGAAACAAGGTGGACACTTAGAATTATGCTCGAATGAAGGATGAACATGGACTGGTTGGGCCGAATGTCCTGTTTTTGCGATGAAGTTTCTATATGAATTTGTATATCTTTTCTTAATGGAAAGTATGGTTTAAAGTACTGAAACAGTAATAGTGGTAAGATAGCAGAGGGTGTTTGAAGTACAATGGAGCAGCAAGTGTTAGGTCTGACCATTTAACGAAGTTGAAAATGTACAGTAGATCTGTCTCAATGGGTGCCTGACTGCTGCAGCTGTGAGAAACAACTTGACAGGGACTTTCCTTCCCTGACCTATTTGCATGTCCCATCACCCCCAAAGCACAGAATCAGAGAATTCATCAGTTTTATGTTAAATGTTTGAAGAAATAAACATTTTTTCTGCATCACAAGTAGATGATAAATGAAAGCTACATTACCAAAGAATGCTTTCCTTAAAAAAAAACAGAATGGGTGATTGCTTCAAAGAGACAAGGATGAATTATAATTTGCAATGAACTAGAATAAAACAATTGCTGCTTAGGCCTATACAATGCATTAATCTAACATATTTCTTTAGCTTTTTCCTCAAATCTCTTGGTATTATTTCAATATTGAATTATTCTGTGAAGTTTTGCTTTAACTAATGGCATATTATTCAGATAGACATCTTCAACTAGTTAGCAGATTCCACTGATACTCACATGGCAGGATGTCAACATATCGGTTCTTGTTTGTATTACAACCTCGCCGTGCCTCCTTGACAGAAAATTTGCTGAAAACTCTTGGAATACTCTGTAACAATAATTTCAAAAATACGTTTTTTTCCATTGCTAAAATAGGTACACTTCTAATTTGGTCCACAGCTAAGTTCTGGGTATTTCATTATTATCATATTGTGAATAATTGTCACCTTCGCTGTCAGACTGACAGAGTGGATCACCTGTCTTTCATAGAATCCACTCAGTTTTAATTTCATGGAGTGGGGAGTGGGAGGTTGGGGTAGGGAGATGGTGTAAATAACCCCAAATGTAAGAACTTATGACATACAGGTGTTATGTGCATTAATAAGGCATGGGGAAATATTTAAGTGTTTATCTAAAATGGCATCAACTACTCATCTGTGATTGGGATGATGGGAGTGGTGGGGTCAGACAAGGTGATGAGGTCAAGAAAGCGAATGTTAAACCAGGTACCTGTCTGTCCTCTCAAGTGGTTGTAAAAGACTGCCTGGCACTGTTTGAAGAAGAGATGCTCCCTGGTATTCTGGCCAATACCCAATTGTCTATTAATATCACCAAAAATATTTGCTATGTGAAAATCACTTTTCTTGTATGAAAGCAGTGACTACACTTTAAAAAGTACTTCATTTGTTGTGCAGTGCTTGGGATGTCTTGAGGTTGTTAAAGGCTCAATATAGATACAAACTATCTTTCTTACTTTTTTTCCTGTTCTTTTAACTTCATCCTCACCAAACACCTGAGCAGTCAACTCCCTTTCTAACTTACATCCTAGCGGAGATTATAAACGGTTACCTCTCCTCACTACTGCTCCCCTTTCAAAATAGCAATCGTTAACCCCTCAGTCCTCATCATGGGCAAACAGTTCAAAAATGGAAAATGAAACAGTTACAATCTTAGGAAGGTAATGATTCATCAAGTACACATACTTGGAATTCTGCTAAAAATAATCTTGATTCATCAGCTTGTTTTCTCCTGTATGCGTCAATCAGTTGTTCTGCGAGGATGGGGTCCACATTGAGTAGCTGCTTTTCGTCATCTGCAAGAAGTGATAGATGACATTAAAGCAGTGAACATACTTTCCCAATGGGAATTTATATACAATGCTGCACAGAAAAAGTTAAAGGGAAGGTAAGGTAACTGACCATGTTCGATAAGTTCCACAGACTCTTCGGAATGTCTATTTAGGAGAGAACAAAAACAAAATGGTTCTGCATCATTGGCAGACTTAAAGACAAAATATCATTGATGAACATACTTTGTATTGATACCTCACATGACATATTAATATGCACTATGATAATGTTGCACTGCACTTGTTCGCACTTGTCAAAGGCATGCCACTTATATGCAAAAATATTCAACGTAATGGTAATGTGATTTTTCACTGACTCTTCTGTTAATTTGCCCACAAACAATAGCATATTTCATGCTAAATGGAATTGACCGAGTCTGTTTGAAAATAAAGGGGTGAGTGGACTAAATGTTTCAACTGTCTTTTCCCCTTTGGAAGCAGAGTTTGAGTCCAGACTAACTGATTAGAGAAAAGCTTCTGGTCAGTGTAGTTGGCCACAATCGCATACCAGCCTAGACTAAGTAATAACTTACATTAATTTCGCAAACTGCACAAAGCCAAAAGCGTGCCTGATGCAGGAAATAAAATGCTGGAGCACCTCAGTGGAGTTTCTTTCTAAAATTGGAGTTACACTACGTTTTTGAGGTGAAATGCTAGAAGATTTTAACCTTTTTATATCGGAGTTGTGGGTGCTTAATGCTGAGAACAGTTGTAAAGTGTTAAAAAGCATTCACTTCCCCAGCATTCACCTTGAGAAGAATATAAGAAAACACGTGGGGGAATTCTGAAGCTGGAACTTTGCCATATTCTGCTGAGTTCCTCTTGAGTGTAGGAATAACTGTCCTACTACAATCTTACTTTGCATTGATATTGGTCAGACTAGAAGTTTCCACTTTTGCTATCTAATTAAAAATCAGAGCCAAAAAACATTTCTGCTGTAAGGAATAAGCTGTCTGCTACTAAAAGAAAGGGGTATGTTTCAAAACTGTTGAACACAATTCAGCACAGAGTAATCCAGACATCTCTTAAACAGTAACTTGGGGCACAATTTTGTTGTGGGATATG
The DNA here is from genome assembly GCF_964194155.1 of Cetorhinus maximus. Taxonomy (NCBI): domain Eukaryota; kingdom Metazoa; phylum Chordata; class Chondrichthyes; order Lamniformes; family Cetorhinidae; genus Cetorhinus; species Cetorhinus maximus. The sequence goes on from NC_135895.1 coordinate 100,137,760, forward strand.
GGGATGGGGACAGAAGAGGGCAGCTGTGGAATTTCCCGATTTTGGCAGGATTGCCACTTCCCCGCCACAGTCCTGAGGCGTGGCTATTGCCCTGGAGGCTAGATCAGGCACGGAATGGCTACCCATCTGCAAGCAGCGGGTAGCTTGTTAACTCAATCCAGAAGCCAATTAAGGTCACTGATCAGAGGGCGGCTGGAATTTTCCATTTGGCTTGTGAACTCTCCATGGCATTGGGCGCACAGCAGGTGCCTGGAGGCGGCCTCCAGGTGACAGAATGGGCAGCCAGCGCTCCAGGGTCACTTTGAGGTACCCCTGTAGCTGTCATACCTACTCAGCCACAGCTTTTTCCCCTCCACGTTGGTGTTCTGCCATTTCATTCCTATGGATCTGTCAAAAGTACTGAGAGGGTGCCTTCATCTGGAGGTGCCTATTGGTCCTTCAGCTTTGAAAGCCAGCCCAACCTCCTTAATTGGACAGTGAGTGCACGCTCTGGCCATTACTTGGCTAATCCAGTCAAAATCACTATCAGGTGACTAGTGCTGACACGGTACAGGGTCCAGACCTAGATTTGATCCCAACATCAGAGTCCTGACTCCAAAACAGAAAATCTTGCTCTTGCACTTTAATTCAAAGCTAATTTGCTAGCTTAAGACTTCTCCATTGAGCACGCCCATTCTGTCTTCCAATCACTTCATGACTGAATTGACACAGCAAATATGAGACATTAGCATGAGGAACTGAGGCTGGCGATCTCATTGAAAAAGTGAAATAAAGTCGATCACATTCACATGGAGGGGGGGGACACACATTACAATGAAATCAAAACTTTATTTTCTTCACTGCAGAGTCAAGTCTAAGCTTTGGTACCCACAAATGCCCGTCACTGCTGCCAGCAGTTAAACAATGTATGAGCAGTGTCAGGTGCTACACGATGCTAAAGTACTTTGTCTCAAAGAAACAATAAGGGCCATCAAAGCAGACCTTAGAAACATAAGAAGTTTACAGCACAGATTGAGGCCATTCACCGCATTGTGCCTGTGCCAGTTGAAAGAAAAACTGTCCAGCCCAATTTCATGATACAGCTCTTGGTCCATGTCCTTGATTTGAAGATGCAGAGCCTGCTCCCAGCCAGTCTCTCAGTAATAGGCCGGGATTTTCCAGCCCTGCCATGGCAGGATCCACTGTGTGGGATGTGACAGGCCAGACTAAAGACCACTGGTTTTCGGCGGGACCAGAAGATCTCAGCGGTGGGCAGGGCCGGAAAACCTCAGCCATAGTAACACAACTATGGGAAAATGTTCCTGGTTGAAGAACAGAGTGTAACAACAGATGGAGAAAAATGGGTAGTATTCAAATGTTTACAACAATTTAAGATTGGAGTCATTCCAATAAACTCCCAAGGAACTTATCAGAATCCAACAGTTCTTTCCAAAAATGTCAATTCGTTCTGAGAAAGTACGCTTTCTGGTGTAACGTTCCTATTACTTTTCACCATGCCTGTGGAAGTATTTTATTGGTTGGTACAGAGGTAAGGCTAATTTAAAGTGTGGGTTAAAACAATTTTTAAATGAATAAAACAGATACCTTGAAGATTTCCTCTGCAAAATGTATATTTTGTAGAGTACGATGGCCAGAGCTAATGAAGTCACAACGATCAGGAACACCAGGAATCCAATTAAAGCCTTGTCATTATCTATAACATGAAATTCTATCATTACTCACAAGACACGGTTTATTGCAGGGAAATGTACAATTCAGTTTAAAATATATTCAAATGGTAACTTTGCATTTTGGACAACTAATGGTGTTCATTATGGGTGAACAGTGTGTTACTTCCAGCATCCAAGAGTTACAGTTCAGGTGCACTTTTAGAAGTCTGAATGTGTTGAAAAAACATACAATGCACCAGATTATGACTGCAGTAACAGTGCTGAGCACCCTATTCACTGGCTTAAACATTCACGCTCTTTATCACGAGTGTGCCATGGTAGCAATGTGTGCTATCTACAGAATGCACTAGAGCAATTCACTATGGTTTCTTTGACAACACCTCCCACATCCATGACCTCTACCACCTAGAAGGACAAAGGCAGCAGTTACAGGGGGGCACCAGCTTCTCCAAGTTCCCCTCTCTGATAGGGCGGGAAGAGACTTTGGTAAAGCATAAACACTGGCATAGAGGGCAAACAAGACCCAGGTGCAGTGAGGACATGGGTTATACAGCTTGTGGTGAGTAAGCCTTGAACTTGAACATTTAAAAGATTAAGGTGCCTACATATTGCAAGCTGACCTACAAAGGTCCTTCTCCCATGATGAAAACAAATGTCAGCCCTTCTGCTGATGAGAAAACTCTGAGGTGTGGAAACAGTAACCTGAAATTGTTTAAATTAGCTTATTCTTGTTCATGTATGCATAGGTTTAGGACTTGGTTTAATCTCATATGATTAAGGCTTTTGCTTTATTTTCACTCATAGCTTGTAGATTTGTACCGAGGCGAGGGTGGTAGGAGTCTATTTTTTGCTGAGGTGCAGGATGTGGGTTGCAGGATGTGTGATTCATTACTGTTAACTTTGTTTTGTCTCCATATTGTGAAACAGCATAGCCAAAACAAGATAGGGACAATGGAGGCATGATGATTGGTTACCTTCTCAATGGTAAAATAGCTTGGTCACCTCGAGGTTTTGTAAGAACTACCTGAAGATCCAGGGTCATCTTGTTCACAATAACTGTTATCACAGAATCATTAAATAGTACAGCATGCAGGAAGCTGGAGGTGGTGGCGTAGTGGTATTGTCATTGGACTAGTGCTCCAGATACCCAGGGTAATTCTCCAGGGACCTGGTTTTGAATCCCACTGTGACAGGTGAAATTTGAATTTAATGAAAAATCTGGAATTACAAGTCTAATGATGACCATGAAACCATTATCAATTGTCAGGAAAAACCCATCTAGTTCACTAATTCCCCTTTAGGGAAGGAAATCTGCTGTCCTTACCTGGTCTAGCCTACATATGACTCTAGACCCACAGCAATGTGGTTAACTCTTAAATGCCCTCTGAAATGGCCTAGCAAGCCACTCAGTTCTCAAGGGCAATTAGGGTTAAGATGGGCAATAAATACTGGCCCAGCCAGCAACACCCACGTTCTATGAATGAATTAAAAAAAAAAGCTATTTGGCCTCTCAAGTCTGTGCCACTCCCCAGTTCATTCCACTTATTTAAGAACATTTTCTCCTTCAAGTAATGAGCCAATTCCCCTTGGAAAACTTATTATTCAATCTGTTTCCACCACCCTGTAAGACAATGCATTCCACTCATTGCATAAAAAAGATTTTCCTCTGTCACCTCTGGTTCTTTTGCCAATCATCTTGAAGCTGTGCCCTCTGGTTATCAACTCTTTACTTATTCTATCTAAACCCTTCCTGATTTTAAATACCTCCATCAAATCTCCTCTTAGCCTTCTCTGCTCTAAGGAGAACTTGAGCTTCCCTTCACAATTTAGAATTCAACGTGTGTGTCTGTCATATGTTTAGGAGGATAGTATCAAAGAAATTGACAAATTTCATAGTGTTTCGAGCTGTTCACTGTGTCGATCAGGGGCGGCTCATAGTCCCTGCTGACTGTTAGGCTCATAGATGGCTGAAAGCCAACTAGTCTCAACCACTTGGTTGGTGAAGGAAGGAAAACAGGATTTAAAACAGCGTGCCTGAAGATGGGAGTTCAGAACACATCAGATACTCAAATTCAGTAATATGATAGGTCAGCAATACTCTAGGGTATTGTTGCTGAGTAACCAGCCCCATTAATCAATGAAACCTGGAAGGGTCAACATGTTAGAGGGAACTGGAACTTGTTGCACTTGGTTATGGAGAATCATATGAGTCTAATACAGTAACTCGTTTGTGGGTAAGCAGCAGGATGCTTCCAAGCACTTGGTGTTGGCAAAATGTGATTTTAACAGGCACTTCACTTACAATTAGTTTTGATGAAATCGGAAGTGTGTGATGAATAAAATCCATTAGAGGCACTTAGCTGTAATAGGACAAACAACAGTTACATTGGTAAAAGTATGGCGTCTGCATCATATAATTTGAAATAAGCCTGAAACACAACAAATTCACGTTACCACTATTTCGTAGGTAGTCAGATAGTCTAAGTTTTCAAATGTAAAGACTGGAGTCAGTTCTGTCTTATTAAATTTTCCATTAACAGTGGCTGAATATAAGATACTTTTTCCGTGGATCTGGTCTTTTGTTAATTCGTAACATTCGACTTTGATCACATTATTTGATAGTAAGGATTTTTTGGCTATTTTCAGTTTGTCTGGATCTGTGAGAAAAATGGAAATATTTTATTGAAACATGCCATCATATTAAATTAAACAATAACATAAACACATTTGTGTTTAAATTTCAAGGAGAAAAGAGGTTCCATGTTTACAATACAGAGCTGAAGCACAATTGCACTTCAAGTTTTCTGTCACAGTGATTTTAGTGCTCAGCAGATATGGTTGTGGCGTTGTTATAGTTATGAAATGATACAACTGATGAAAGTTTGTGGTTTGGTCTTTAAGCTACTAGTGTCTCTGTTAAATAATGGGCCCAAATTTTGGAGACACAGTTGACGTTTCGAGTCTGGATGACCCTTCATCAGAACTAAGACATATAGAAATGAGATGAAATATAAGTTGGAAGAAGGGGGTGGGACAGGAGAGCTCGATAGAGGGCCAGTGATAGGTGGAGGTCAAGAAGAGACTGCCAAAGATGTCATAGACAAAAGGACGAAGGAGTGTTGACGGTGGTGATATTATCTAAAAGATGAGCTAATGGGGACATTAAGGGTAGTAAACAGGACAAGCGATGGCCCTAGTGGGGGTGGGGTGGGGGGAAGGGATCGAAATGGGCTAAAAGGTGGAGAAGAAACAATAGATCAAAATAAATTTAATAATAGGAGGGAAAAGAAAAAATATAGTTGTAAAAAAAATATATAATAATAAAATAACTATAAATTATTGGAAAAAGGGGGATCAGGGTGGGGATGGAGGGGAGAGTTCATGATCTGAAATTGTTGAACTCAATGTTGAGTCCGGAAGGCTGTAAAGTGCCTAGTCGGAAGATGAAGTGCTGTTCCTCCAGTTTGTGTTGAGCTTCACTGGAACATTGCAGCAGGCCAAGGACGGACATGTGGGCATGAGAGCAGGGTGGAGTGTTGAAATGGCAAGCGACAGGGAGGTCCGGTGATACTCAGCTTCATGCACATGGCAAACCTTGGGTGTCATCAGCAAAATGACAGATGTTTCAGTAGCAGTGTCAAATGTTTGAACATCTATCGCAGTTTCTAGAGGCAGAGCAGTCCCATTACCAAATGATGGAGGAGTCCATTCATGCCACAAGTGGCTCCGTATCCCTAGCATGTGAGCACATGACATCCTCCATCGAGACAGTAGCGACCCTCATGGAGAGACAAATGGAGGGGTATTTAATTAGGTGGGATGGTGATGTAACTGAACCCTCCACATTCCCACCTCTGCCAGAATTAAGTTCTGGCTTTGGGGGTGGAAGTCACCCATTGCCGACCTTCCTGCCACCTATTAACACCCTTAGGTGGGCAATTAATAACCACATAAGGGCCTCATCCTGCTGCCGCTGGTATTAACCCAGTGGCGGGTGGGCCTGTTGCCCTGCAGCCTACATGGCAGCTAAAACCGTGCAGCTTTTCACCTCTGGTATGGGGTGGGGAGTGGAGTATCTCTCCCTTAAAGGCACTCAGTGCCTGATCAAGGGACTCCACATCAGGAAAGGGGTTCCCCACATCCACCCCCTACCCCCCTCTCCATTGAGAGCCAGCCCCTGCCCTTGCAGCTGACCCCACTGCACCCCTCCCGCCACAACCCCCTCCCCTTGCCTGCCGCCACATTCCGTACCTGTGGCCTGGGTTGCTCTGCGAACCTGCGATTCTGGTGCCTGTCTTTCTCGCAGCAGCCACAGCCTCCCCTGTAGCACTACTGAGCACAAGAGCTTCCGGTCTCCGATTGGCCAGCAGCTCTCAGTAGGAAAGACCTCCAGCCTCACATCCCCCACAGAGTCTTTACTCCAGTGGTTGGGGCAGAGTGGGGAGAGGGGGTGCCATTGCCTTCGACACCGCCTGATTGGCTTGTGGTTCAACAGGCCTTCCTGAAAAGAGGCAGTGTGGGTCTCTCACCGGCTCTCCAGCCAGCAGGCAAGACCCCTGACGCCTCAACAAGATTCTGCCCTAAGAATTAGCCAAAGTGAACATCAAGCTATCTGACTGTTGTTAAAAACAGCTGTTTCACTAATGTGCTTCAGGTAAAAATACTTCACAGACAGTAGTGCTTCCAGACAGTGGGACATCATAACTTTTTTAAAAATGTGATCATGGGATGTGGGCATCACTGGCTAGACCAGCATTTATTGCCCATCCCTACGCATAAGAGTCAATCACATTGCTGTGGGTCTGGAGTCACATGTAGGCCAGACCAGGTAAGGACGGCAGATTTCCTTCCCTAAAGGATATTAGTGAACCACATGGATTTTTACAACCAATCAACAATGGTTTCATGGTCATCATTAGACTTATAATTCCAGATTTTTTTTAATGAATTCAAATTCCACCATCTGCCGGGGTGGGATTCGAACCCGGGTCCCCAGAGCTTTACCCGGGGTCTTCGGATTACCAGTCCAGTGACAACACCATTGCACAACCATTGATGGCCGTGAAATGCCTATATCCTGAGAATGGGCAATATCTTCCAATCTGGAGTAGCAGTTTGATGGCATGAACAGAAGTGAGTGCCACTTCCGCTCATGGGCAGATCAGCCTGGATGCACGAGGAGCGTAGCGAATCTTGCGGCAGGGCAGGCATGAAACTGACACTCGTCGTTACCTTATGGGGTCAAAGGCCCGAGCACCATATTTAAAGGGCACCTGGACAGGCAGTTATTCACTCAAGCCAGGAGCTTTGATGGATGTTTGTCGTGTTTGGTTCTGCAGCTGTGTGTACCATCTCTTCACCTGTCCCCACCACATCCCACCCCTTGCTTATTTTCATCTAATGAATCCTCCCTTTTACCTGCCCCACTTTTGGATTACCCCACCTTTTACCAGCTTCCCAGCCCCTCCCCCCCAACCCCCACCCAGAATGTCAAACTGCAGATAAAGAGCGGCTCTGCGGTTTAGCAATACTTTGGTGCAGGTGCTCCTCCAGGCCATCTGGGAAAGGTGGGGGTTCCTTTATCCCAGGGATGGCAACAAAAGGCCCTCCAATCTGACCAAGACAGTGTGCATGGAGGTGGCAGCCTAGGTCAGCGTCCATGGGGCCCACAGTAGAACCTAGATTCAGTGCAGGAAGAGGATGAATGATCTGCTGCGTGCGCGCTGCTAGGTTAAGGAGCACTTATTATTCACTGCAACCCCTGGCACTCATTAGGGCAGCAGTACTAAACAAGAGGGAGATAAGGAATCTTGATCTCCCTCCTGGTTCCCCTTTTCCTCAAGGAGGCAGGGAGATGCCACCACTCACCAACAAGGAGGAAGAGTGCAAGCAAGGCATCCCAGGACACTCCAAGGGTATGCTCTCAATCCACCTCCTCTCTGCCAGTGACCTCATCGTCTCCAGCAGGTCAGACTGAGGAGGGTGCACCTGTACCTGTGAAAGAGACCTTGAGCAGGCCGGAGACCCCTTGGCCTTGGACCACAAGAGGGCAGCTGCCAAGGTCATCTCAGGCAACAAGGCATAGCAGTCAGCAAACTGCCTCCACGTCAGCTGTGGATGTCGGGGTTACACCTAGGTCTTGTAACAGCAAAAGAAAAACTCATGAACGGGCCTAAGGATTTCACTTTGTGCAGGGTGCAGAAGATCCTAATAATACAGGATGCTTTTTCTGGTGAGTATTGCAACACTCCACCAGAGCAGTCCAAGCAGCAGAACCTCATTACTAGCTGTCCAATAGTCTGCTCTGTTTGTTGCCCTTGTTGAGGCATGGACACTCATCCTCAGCGGCACTAGTGTCATCAGCCTGGTCATCTGTGGGTATTCCTTTAACAAGGAGCCAACCCTGCAGTCAATGAGGTGGAGCATACACCTTTGGCACCTGAGAGTTGTTCAGGATGTAGGCTTTGTGAAAGCTCTCTGGGCAGCACACACACCGAAGGATCGGTTTTCTGTTATCACACGCCAGCTGCCCAGTCAGAGAATGAAATCCCTTTTTGATAATGAATGCAGTGGATTGATCCCAGGGAACTCTCAATGCCACATATGTGCAGTCATTTGCCCCTTGCACTTGTGGGAATCCTGCAATTGTACAGCTCTGGCTTCCTGGCTTTGGGGGTCTGTACTGAAATTTACAAATTCATTTGCCCTTCTGAAGAGAGCATCTGTCACCTCCTGGACGCATGTGTGCGTGGCAGACTGGGATATTCTGCACATGTCCTCTGTGGAGCCCAGGAAAAAGCTACTGGTGCAGTAGTTCAATGCTGCTGTCACTTTAAACATACTGCCATTGGATTGCCTCCGGGTCGGATGCAGGTCCTCATGGAGCAGCTGGGATAGGTGAGTTACCACATCCCGTGACATCCTAAGCTGCCTCCGGCATTGCCTCTCAGACATTTGCGGGTAGCTGCGCAGCCTGTGGCATACATGACTGCATGCCAATGCTCGCTGTTGCACTAGCCCCTTGTTGCCAGCGTCATGTGCTGCTTGACCCTCCCCAAAGAGGAAAAAGCAGCAGCTACTCATGCCACCTCCAGCAAGTAACTACCTAACATACTGCATGCCACTTATATGCAGTAATGTATTTGAATGCATGTATTTCTCGCTCGTGGACAGCTTAACTTAATTCTGGATTTCCTTCTAATGAGCATGCCATGCAAATACACACAAAAGATCTACCTGCCACTTGCTGTCAGGAAGGTCAGCCCACCTTCAAATTTCCCTGAACTCAATAGCTTAGTTTCAACCCACGATCGGGAAGCTGATTTTTGGCCTCCTGTTCAATAAATTCCCCCACCTGCCTTGCTGCCCAGTCCTGCGAGCAGCACAAGATTCCATCCAATAAATAAAAAATGTTAATGGCCTTTAAATGGAACAACAGTGTTCATTATAATAATTACAATAATGCTAGTATTAGAATACTTACAATCTGCTTCAGTCAAGGCCGTTGCGTTAGATGAATTTGACTGGTTCCCACCTTCGCATTTCTGATTGGTGGCAATAATAATTACAGTATAATTTGTGTATGGTTTTAGATTTTCACACACAAATGGTTTTTGATGAGTCGCATTCATTATCGTATGCCTGTTTTCATCTGTAAAGGAAGGATACAGGTTTTGAATTATTCTTATGAAGGCTTGAACTTGGAAAAGCTCGCTCTCAAAAACGGCTGTGTTTCCGTGGTACATCATAACTTCAGTAGGTCAGAGAGTAGCTGAAATCCAGGCCAAAAGCCTGGATGGTTTTCTGATATTGAAAGCTCTGCCAGTCCTTTACTGCTGTGAGTGAGGTGGTGGAGATTAGATTACTATTATTAGATTAAAGCTCTTTCTACTACCTTAGTTATTCAATTCATCAGGGTTTAACATAAAGCAGGCTGGGATTGGTGCAGAGAGACATGAAGTAAACTGGGATTGGTTCAGAATAACATAAAGCAGGCTGGGATTGGTGCAGAGTGACATGAAGTAAACTGGGATCTTGTAGTAGTAACTTCAATAATCTAATGAACAGAGCCACAGAGGTCTACAGCACAGAGAAAGGCCCTTCAGCCCATCAAGTCTGCGCCGGTCAAACATGTGCCTAACCATTCTAATCCCATTTTCCAGCACTAGGCCCATAACCTTGAATGCCATTGCATTGCAAGTGCACATCCAAATACTTCTTAAATGTTATGAGGGTTTCTGCCTCTACCACCCTTTCAGGCAGTGAGTTTCAGATTTCTACCGCCTTCGGTGAAAAGATTCTTCCTCATTTCCCCTCTAAACCTCCTGCCCCTGACCTTAAATCTATGCCCCCTGGTTATTGATCCCTCCACCAAAGGGAAAAGTTCCTTCCTGTCTACCCTATGTCCCTTATAATTTTATACACCTCATTCATGTCCCCCCTCAATCTCCTCTGCTCCAAGGAAAATAACCCCAGTCTATCCAATCTCTCCTCATAACTAAAACTCTCCAGCCCAGGCACCATCCTGGTAAATCTCCCCTGCACTCTCTCTAATGCAATCACATCCTTCCTATAGTGTGGATTCCAGAACTGCACGCAATACCCTACCTGTGGCCTAATCGGTGTTTTATACAGTTCCAGCATAACCTCCCTTGAACTTGGAAAACCTTGCTCTCAAAAACGGCTGTGTTTCCGTGGTACATCATAACTTCAGTGGCAGTAGGTCAGAGAGTAGCTGAAATCTAGGCCAAAAGCCTATTCTATGCCTCAGCTAATAAAGACAAATATCCCATATGCCTTCTTAACCAAAACAAAAATAGCTGGAAAAACTCATCAGGTCTGGCAGCATCTGTGGAGAGAGACACAGAATTAATGTTTCGAGTCCATATGACCCTTCTTCAGTCTCTTCCCACCTACATCTGTGATTCCTCTGATGTCCTCCGTCATATCAACAATTTCCAGATCCCTGGCCCTAACCTCCTCCTCTTCACCACGGATGTCCAATCCCTCTACACCTCCATCCCCCACCGGGATGGTCTGAGGGCTCTCTGCTTCTTCCTCGAACAAAGGCCCGAACAATCCCCATCCATCACTATTCTCCTCCGTCTGGCTGAACTTGTTCTCTCACTGAACAATTTCTCCTTAAACTTGTCTCACTTCCTCCAAATAAAAGGTGTGGCTATGGGTACCCGCATAGGCCCCAGTTATGCCTATTTCTTTATGTGGTATGTGTAACATTCCTTGTTCCAACCCTACTCAGGCCCCCTCCCACAACTCTTTTTTTGGGTACATCAATGGCTGTTTCGGTGCTGCTTCATGCTCTCGTCTGGACCTGGAAAAAAATGATCAATTTTGCTTCCAATTTCCACCCTTCTATCACCTTCACATGGCCCATCTCCAACACTTCCCTTCCATTCCTTGACCTCTCTGTCTCAATTTCTGGTGATAGACTGTCCACCAATATTCATTACAAGCCCACCAACTCCCATGGCTACCTCGACTACAGCTCCTCACACCTTGCTTCGTGTGAGGACACCATTCCATTCTTTCAGTTCCTTCGCCTCCGTCACATCTGTTCTGATGATGCTACTTTGCAAAACGGCACTTCTGACATGTCTTTCTTCTTCTTTAACCGAGGTTTCCCCCACACTGTGGGACAAGGCCCTCAGCCATGCCCGACCCATCTCCCACGCCTCTGCCCTCATATCTTCCCCTCTCTCCCAGAACCTTGATAGGATCCCCTTGTCCTCACTTTTCACCCACCTGCCTCCACATTCAAAGGATCATCCTCCGCCATTTCCGCCAACTCCAGCATGATGCCACCACCAAACACATCTTCCCCTCAGTCCCCCGTCAGCATTCCGTGGGGACGGTTCCCTCCAAGAGACCATGGTCCACTCCTCCAACACCCCCAACACCTCATCCCCTTCCCACGGCACCTTCCCACGCAATCACAGAAGGTGCAACACCTGTCCCTTTACCTCCTCCCTCCTCACTGTCCAAGGGCCCCAAATACTCCTCTCAGGTGAAGCAGTGCTTCAGTTGCACCTCCTTCAATTTGGTCTCCTGCATTCGCTGCTCCCAATGCGGTCTCCTCTACATCAGGGAGACCAAATGCAGACTGGGTGACCACTTTGCAGAACACCTCCGGTCTGTCCGCAAGCATGACCCAGACCTCCCTGTCGCTTTCCCTGCCATTTCAACACACCACCTTGCTCTCATGCCCACATGGCTGTCCTTGGCCTGCTACAATGTTCCAGTGAAACCCAAGCAAGCTGGAGGAACAGCACCTCATCTTCCGATTAGGCACTTTACAGCCTTCTGGAATTTACATAATTAACAGCTCTGAAGAAGGGTCATACGGACTCGAAACATTAACTCTGTTTCTCTCGCCACAGATGCTGCCAGACTTGCTGAGTTTTTCCAGCATTTTCTGTTTTTGTTTCAGATTTCCAGCACCCGCAGTATTTTGCTTTTATCAAGGACAGAATCTATTTGATTTAAATTATTGCATTGCATTGCTGGGTGTAATAGGCCACTAACAAATGGGAAAGATATAGAGGAAAAAATTGCAAACAAATGACAGAGAGGTGCAAGAATTATAGTAATTATAATTGGAAACTTTCATTATCCTAATATAGATTAGGATGATAATAGTTTAAAGGGCAGAGGTTGGCAAGAGTTTCTTGATTGCGTTCAGGAGAATTTTATACATTAGTATGTTTCCAGTCCAATGGGTAAGGAGGCATTACTGGTTCTGGTTCTGGGAAAGGAAATGGGTCAAGTGGATCAAGTGTCAGTAGGGAAACATTTAGGGGACAGTGATCACGTTGGTATCTCAATGTCATACTGACACGCAGCTGAGTGCTCTCCAGCTCTTGGCTAGGAGGGACTTGCAGGTGGGGTGAAGAGATGAGGGGGAATTTGAAGGTCTTTGGAGAAAGTCAAGGGGGCAGATTGCCCAATCATGGAGGTTCCTCAGGCAGACCCCTAGAACCAGGAGTTTGGCATGAAGGCACTTTCCTCCTGAATCCTTCAAGTTTAAATCCTTACCTCAAGGGAGCTGCCAGTTTCCTGAGCCTTGGGAAACCCAGGCAACAACAGTTAAATTCAAATTCAAAACCTATTCAAAATGTAAATAGCAATCAGGCTCACTGCCTCCTTTTCATATTTAAAGTTCCAACCCGCCTCCTTGGACCAGGTTAGGCATCACCTACCTTCCAGCCTCAGTTAAAGATGGAAATGGATGGGTTGGAGGTGAGTTTGGGGGGGGAAACAGATTTCTGAGTGTCAGGAAGATATAATAATTTTCATAATGTTATTTGGAATTTATTGTAAGAAAGTGTGTGTGTGTGTGTGTGTGTATATATATGTGTGTGTGTGTGCACATGTGTATGGTGGGGGCAACTTAACTGAATTAAAGACAGCTGATCTGAAGGCCTTGATGTAAGAAGAGAAGCTAGGTATGAAATGCTAAATAGGTAAACATGGGTGAGGGTTTAGAATGTGAGATGTAAAGGCAATATTTACATTTTTCAATATACCAGAGTAGCTTTAATTCAAAAGAGGGGAGTGAAATGTTACACCTAGCCAGAAGTAGTTAAGAAACAGTGTGTTTGTTTTTTCCCCAAAGATTACTGGTAAAATTAGTACTATGATAGGTTTTTATTATTAGAAAGGTAAAGTCCAAAAACAGTGAAACAATGGGAATTTGCATTCAAAGAGAAAAATATGTATAAAGGAGAGAAGGCTGTGTGTAAGGGCAGGCATTTTAAGATCTAACACAAGTGTGAAAAGCTTCAAGTTGCTGTCTACTAGGAACTGAAGCTAAGGAAAACTTCACCCCGAATTTGACTGTCCAAGGTGTATGCTTTACCTGGGTCTGTTTAAATCGATGTGTTTTATGTGGAGGTGTAATTGGGAGTCAGATTAATTAGGGGATTTAGGAGTTATTATGGTAGTAATTTGTAGACATATGTATGTGTTTAAAATAGTTTTCTTTTATTAATAAATGTTCAATTTCATTTGGTAAAAAACTTCTGAGCTTCGGTGGCCTTCTTTTTACTGAATTCAAAGCTCGCATCTCAAAATAAATACAAATTGTAAATAGTTGTGGCAGCTTCTTCAAGTTTCCTTCTGGGATTTGAGTAGATTGTCATTATCATCTGCCTGCCATAACTTGAGATGTTAACAACCAGCACACCGCCTTCCCCCTACCACCAACCCCCCACATCAACCCCCCACTACCTGACCCAAATCCACTCATTGTTTTAAAGTTCAAATTCAGCACTATATGTCCAGTTCTGCGCACCACACTTTAGCAAGGATGTCAAGGGCTTAAAGGAAGGTTTAGAGAAATTTAGTAGAAAGTTATCAGGACTTCAGTTACATGGAGACTAGAGAAACTAGGATTGTCCTCCTTAGAGAAGTGCCATGGAATGTTACAGATGCTATATAAATGCAAATTGTTATTACAACATAGAAGCTTAACGGAAGGTTTAATAAAGATATTCAAAGTCATGAAGGATTTGGACAGAGTAAATAAGTAGAAACCATAGGCAGAGGTATTAGTAATTGTGGGGCACAGATTTCAGGTAATTCGAAAAGATCTGGAGGAGGATGAGGAAAGTTATTTTTCTTCAGGGAATTACGATGATCTGGAATGCACTGCCTGAAAGGGTGGTGTAAGGGTATTGGAAGTAGAGTCAATAGCAAATTTCAAAAGGGAATAGCATATGCTGACTTGCCACATGAAGATCTTGTATTTGCATGGGTGGATACAAAGTAAACTCATCACAGAAAGTTAAATCAAGTTACTTCAAGTCTAAGTACTCTTCTTTTGATGATGTGATAACTATTAATTACTGCCAGTTATCTTATACTGGCACAGATAAGTAACTATTACAAGTGTAGAGTCTCAGTCCTTCAAGTTGTAATTGTTTTCTCAGAAAATGTTAAAATAAAAATATTTTGCTTTTTTCCTTTGTCTCTTTTTTTAACCTCTCTTCTTATTCTAGTTTATCTTTCTCCCTCTAATTTATTTGACAATTCTAATTTACACCTCCTTGTGTTGCTAATTTCATAATCCCTCAATCTGATTGGTTAAGGAGATACACAGTTGCGTGTCCTGTTTACTCAGATCCCAGATGTCCTGTAGAGAGTTTCCATGTTATTTCCATATCCACTTCCAGCAATTTGGGAGATGAAACAGGGCAAGTTTAACTAACAGCAGGAGCTGTTTGTTTCTCCAGTACAGCAACTTCTGAGGCAATAAGGTCTTCAAATGTTGCACTTGTGTTGAAAGGTACCAATGCTGTTGCTTGTATTAGCCATAGTAAAAATGTTTCTTACCACAAACTATAGTAATATTATTTACACGTTTTAGCGTGGTGTTATTCACTTCCAAAGTCACTTCAATGCTCCTATTTCGAGGTGTTAGATGCATAATTGGCACGTGCGGACCTATAAAATTTAAACAGTGCAGTGTCAGCAATCCCATAATTATTTTGTCTATTTTTCTAAGAAGGGTTTGAATTTCTTGGTGTCTGAATCAACCCATGTCCAGCTGTAACACAAATAAGCATATTACTTAATGTTCTTGTATGAGTTAATTAAGATGTTAGAGACAAAATCCCTCAGTGGCTGTTCAGTGGGTTTGTAAAAGGCAAAACATTCATATGGCCGAGATAGTCCAAATAGTGAAGAGGAGGGTGCAGGAAAGGACACAATCACTGGAACGGAGCAATCGGCAGTGATTAGTGCTGAAGAATATCACAAAATGTTACTTGTCAACCTGCTATAAATTTATTTCAAGTCCTCAGATAACTTTAAAGCTCTTTCTCTACTTACCTTGCATGCTCATACTAGAACAGTGTTTAAACTAAAGGACATGGCACATTGATTAGGGCTTTGCACACCAAATCACTGAAGTACAATCTACATCAATCTTCTTCAGGTTGGCCATAAGTTCATGCTCCATTATAGTGGGGGAATAGTACCAAACTCAGTCCCAGGAATCATACATTCCCAGCAGTCAGCGCAACGGTTACTAATCCCATTGAGATTTAAAGCAGCATGAGGATAGATTCTAGAAAACACACAGCAACAATAACTTACATTGATATGTGTCTTGAATGTAAAGCAATGTCCCAAAGGGTTTCAGCATTGATGTAAAGAAAGAGGCGCTGAAGTTGGTTAAAGAGAAAGATTTTAAGAAAATTTTCTAAGGTGGAGAAAAAGTGGCAAGGCAGAGAAATTGAAGCTCTATAGAGCAGGACAGAAGCAGCTGAGGTCTTTGCCATGATAGGGTGGGAGGCTGCACAAGGGGACTGGAGCATTCAGGAAACAGCGCAGGCTGGCATAAATTGAAGAAATAGCGTGGGACAAGGCCATGTAGGACTTATAGATGAGGACAGGGATTTTAAATTTAACACATTGGAGGACAGGGAGTCAGTATACGTCAGGGGGTGATGCAAAGCAGGACTTCGTGTGAGACAGGATGTGGCAGCCCTTTGGATAAATTAGAATTTATGGAGCATGAAGGAAAGCTGGCCTACAAGGAGAGCATTGAAGTAGCTCTTGATGTAGACTGCACTTTAATTCAACTTTATCTCCGCTTCTAATGGAGCAGATAAGATAAACAGATGGAAGGATAGGCACACAATGCAGCTGAGTTAGTGCAGAGTGGAGTGCTGGTGGAAGTGTTACCAACGAGGTCATTGTTCAGATATTGACAGGACTGTTATTGTATTAAATGGATCAGACACTTGGCTGAGTGTCTAATTCTAGCTGCAAAGCTGTTTCATCAAGAATACCTTTCATTGTCAGCATTCCATTTTCACACTAGAAGCATCTGGGCTTCTCCATCCTCCACTACTTATATTCTGGCCCCTATGGACGGTAAATCTGTACCTCATTCAGCAGACTCTTCTTGAAGACGCCAAGTTGTAATGTTACTTCCTTACCTCACCGAGTCCCACCTCACCCAGCTTTTCACCATCCCCTCTGGATCTGTGCAATTATCCTCATGGATGCATAGGCCTAGTTCTATACACATGGCACTTGTGATTGTCACAGCAAGGTCGGGAGCCAAGGCCGAAATGTGTAACCTTGGCATGCTGGAAAACCACATTTCCGACTGCCTTCCTCTTCAAACAACACAGGAACAGTAGGTTGTCTTAAATTAAATGAATGATGTCTACTGCCTCAGAATTGAATATCTGTTTGCATTATCTTGTGTTGATGGTCACAGTTCACCTGCACATTTATGAGCGTATACCCTTTGCAGTTCATGAATGCCAAAGCATTTTGTGAAGTGATTTTGATGGCTCAATTGATGCCATGAATAATGAACTACTTTTCAGGAACCCTGTTGCCTAGGAAAAAAAAAATATCAGTATCCTCTCATTATTCTGCCAGCTCTCCATGGAAAAACAGTCAAATGAGTTTGTTCCAGGAAGCAATGTCCCAGTGACCTACTTGATGCATTGCTGTACTGTAGATTGATTTATATTCCTCCTTGGCTGACTGGGAGGATCAGAGGTATAAGAAGTTCAGTTCTGCCCTAATGATTGATGTTATTTGTGGGTCACATACTAGGGTAGAACATGGATCAGTGCTTTCCAGTGAAGCATAGGCAGTAAAGGAAGTTGACGACTGTCATTCTAAGGCTAGTGCCTAGGTCTGTACAAATGGATGTCAGCCCTAGTGCAAAAGAAACTTCCTGGTGTCGATCCTTACACCTTCCTCTGGCTCCTTTAACAGAATGACCTCTCTCTGCACCATAACTTTTCTGTGGCTCTAACTCAGACAGGAAATGTGGAATTCATAGCCTAAAATTTGATTGTTAACAACAGAAATGGAATAGTCAAAAGGAAAGCAGCAGTCAAAAATCCAGCAATCTTTCGGTCAGTGTAAGAGGTTTTTGTTACACCAACTAGACAGCCACTGAGAGATCTTCTCCAATTCCATGACCCTTGCACACTAGTTCCGTGTGCCACATATCCCAGCAGGAAAAGCTATCCCTCATATCACAGCAATTTTCAGAGTTACTAAGAGTTTTGACTGACACGAAATTGAAATCTTGAAGGCTTACTTTCATAATCTGCTCTTATGTGATTGGTTCCTTCCCAGCTCCATTTTGTAGAATCTTGTTGAATTTTGACAGAGCAATTGTAATATTTACAGGCAGCTATATTATGAAATGTTACAATGTGACTGTCATTTTCTTTATCTGAAAGTCAAAAAAACATATAAGAAAAAAATAATTGATATTCTTCTAACTTCTCTGAGCTGGCATGTTGTTCATACATTGAGTCTAAGCACAGAGACAGGCCATTTGACCCAACTGGGTCAGCATTTATGCTTCATTCAGCCTCCCTCCTCTTCAGCTATTTCTATCAGCTTATCCTCATATTCTTACATTTCTTTCACTCATGTGCTTATCTAGCTTCCTTGTAAATACATCTACATTATTTATCTTTTTGTGGTAGTACATTCGACATTCACAGCACTCATTGGATAAAGACATTTCTTCTGATTTCCTGACTGGATTTATTAGTGACTATCTTATGTTTATAACGTCCAGTTTTGGACTCCCCACAAGTGGAAATATCTTCTGTGTCTAGTCTATCAAACACCTGTGTTATCTTAAAGACCCCTATGAGATGACACTCATAGCCTTCTCTTTTCCAGAGAAAAGACACCTAGCACGTTCAATCTTCATAATATTTGTGAATCTTTTTGGCACTTTTTCCAATACCTTCATATTCTTTTTATGATATGGAGACTAGCACTGTATACAGTACACCAAGTATGGTCGAGGATTCAATACAGGTTTAACATAACTTCTCAGCTTTTCAATTTTATCCTTCTAGAAATGAACCCCAGTGCTTTGTTTACTTTTTCTAATGGCCTTACTAAATTGTAGTTTATTAGTGCTATTATTATGGTAAGAAAAGGGTAAATGGACTGGCTACGAGCTCAGGCCAATGCATCTTATGTGGAAACAGGATCAGTGTAATACAATGATACATGCTGAATTGAAGGGAACAATTTACAGTGAATGGAATAATTTGAATTAAAACATAACAGCTGATCACAGCAAAATTATCGGAATCAGACAGGTAATGGTATGGGAGGGAGTCTTTATATGGCTAAGCCAATGGAAGACAACTTGGGAATACGTTAACTAACAGCTGATCACGCACCCAACTAACCAATCTGTATCCAGAAGAGAACTGTGCGTGGGCTTTTCGAAAAACTTTATTCTGTATGTAAACCCCTGTAAAAGGCCTACACAAGAGCACTCAAGAAGGAAGACAGAAGATACATCTCAATGGGCAGAGAATCATTGAAGCAAGCAGGAAGATCTCAGTCAAAGATCACTCCTAAGTGACCTACAATCATTCTAGATTGACCATCTGAGGGGTAACCATATCATTTAATTGAAACTATTCTGTTTAAAATTCTCAATTAAGGTGTTGAACTTCTTGTGGGATTGTGTCAGCCATAATTCTCAGTCTCTGAATTTAGGAAAAAGGTAAAATCGCCTACAATTGTCATTTGTGAATATGTACTCCTAGATCCCTTTGATGACCTATTCCATATCCAAGCAGTATGCAGCCTCCTTATTCTTCCTACCAAAATACACCACCTCACATATATATTGCATTTCATTGGCCAATTCTATGCTCTGCTGCAGTTTATTAATGCGCTCCTGTATTTTGTCACTTTCTTTTGTGCTAACTGTGCCTTCCAATTTTGTGTCAAATACAAATTGTGTTTCAAATTTGAGTCCAAATCATCGTTGTCAATTGTGAATAACAGTAGCCCCATGCTGATCCCCGTAGCTCAACACTTCACACCTTTGCCAGTTTGAGTAGCCAACCTTTACTCTGTTTTCTGTTTTGTAGCCAACTTGCTATCTGTTACTTGTCCTGAGTCTACATGCTCTGACCTTAGCCATGAGGCTATGATACAATAGCTTATCAAAGGCCTTTTTTTCATTCATTCATGGGATATGGGCATCGCTGGCTAGGTCAGCATTTATTGTCCATCCCTAATTGCCCTTGAGAAGGTGGTAAGCTGCCTTCTTGAACCGCTGCAGTCCATGTGGTGTAGGTAACACCCATAGTGCCATTAGGGAGGGAGGTCCAGGATTTTGACTCAGCGACAGTGAAGGAATAAGCGATATTTTTCCAAGTCAGAGGCTTAGAGGGGAACTTCCAGGTGGTGGTGCTCCCATGTGTCCTTGTCCTTCTAGATGGTAGTGGTCCTGGGCTTGGAAGGTGCTGTATAAGGAGGCTTGGTGAACTCCTGCAGTGTGTCTTATAGATGATACACACTGCTACCACTGTGCATTGGTGGTGGAGAGAGTGAATGTTTTTGGATGGGGTGCCAATCAAGTGGGCTGCTTTGTCCTGGATGGTGTCAAGCTTATTGAGTGTTGTTCAGGCTGCAATCATCCAGGCAAGTGGAAAGTATTCCATCACACTCCTGACTTGTGCCTTGTAGATGGACAGGCTTTGGGGAGTCAGGAGGATTGCTGCTCTTGTAGCCACAGTATTTATATGGCTAGTCCAGTTCAGTTTCTGGTCAATGGTAACCCCCAGGATGTTGATAGTGGGGGAGTCAGTGATGGTAATACCATTTTCTCTCTTGTTGGAGACGGTCATTGCCTGACACTTGTGTAGCGTGAATGTTACTTGCCAATTTTCAGCCCAAGCCTGGATATTGTCCAGGTCTTGCTGCATTTGGACATGGACTTGCTGAGTGAGCTCCTCCCAGGAGAGAAAGTTAGGAGCTAGTGGTAGAGCACTTGCTAGGAAACATTTGCAGAGGACATTGCCAGTCAATGGATGATTGTTATAGGTTGCGGGTTGTGTGAGAATCCAGAAGTGACTAACATAATTGTCACCGGGGCTGGGGTTTGCCTTAAGAAATCTAGATCAGTATTAGAATCCAGTATTAGGGTTAAAGTAGTTGCTTTAAGAAAAATAAATAGTCTTTGTCAGGAAGCTGCTTTCAGCTTCAAAGGGAGAGAGAACACTCAGCAACAGATGTGAAGTGTGTAGATATAAATAGAGAGAAAGTATCAGTAAGTGGCTGTGAAACATGCAGCTACAGCAGTTAAGGCAGGCTGGGAAATTAGAGGTGAAGTCTTAAAGCTACAAAAGGGGTTTTGCATGTATATTAGAGTTAAGTTAATTAAGTTACAATCTCAAACAATGTCATGAGTCAAGAGACTAAGGTCAAGCAACCAAGAAGACAAGACCATAGAAGTCCCAGGAATTACGGGGAATACAGTGTATCATGCTATGCCTTGGCTAGTGGAGTGTTCAGTATTAATCTTTGTTGTCCAATAAACCTTGATAGTTTGCATTCTAAATTTGTGATTGTCTTTTTTGCCAAAAAAAAGATTCCCTGATGAGAATTTGCTTACTCTTGGGGTTTGGTACAGAGTCCAAATACCAACAGCGTGGGTGTTCCTCCCTCCATAAGGAAAGCATAAAGAGGGAATGATGTACACTCTTTGAAGTAGCTCTGTGAAGGAGGTTTAGGGGGAGATTGGAGGGTGACAGGGCCTGCGCTGGAACCAAGGAACGTAACTGCAGGCCCAAGGGGCTGCAGCCACAGAAAAACTCAAGGTTCAAAGATCAGTCTGAGGGGGTGGGGTTAGGGGGGAGAGGAAGAAAACTTGAAACTGTATATCTTCAGGGTGCTCCCAGACCCTCCACAGACTTTCTGGTGAAAGCCAGGTTTCTGAGGGCACCTCACTATTTTATTTCCCCACAAGTGAAGTCACTGGCAGTGGGGTTATGCCCAAGATTGCTTGCTCCCATCTTGCTTATATCCTCATCCTACACCTCCAATATGCACAGGCCTAGTTAGACTGCATTCAGGCAGGCGCAGGAATCCCAGGATCGTGTCATTGAGAGTGGTCTCTAGCCCCATTTGTTCTTCACTGCAACTGAGAATTGAGCATTTTTCAAGGAGACCAAGTAGAAGATTTTTTTTTGCACTATCAGAGCAGCCATCTTTCAGTTGAGATATCAAACCAAGTCTGTCCTCTCAGTTGGAGCTAATAGATCCCACAGAAGAGCAGGGTGAGATTTCCTGGTGTCTGGCCAAAATTTATCCTTCAACAAACACATAAAAAAACAAATTGTCCAGTCATTTATTTCACTTCTGTTTGTGGGGTCTTTCTATGTGCATATTGGCTGTCCTGTTTCCTATCTTACACCAGTGACTACACTTCAAAACTACTTCATTAGCTAGAAACCACCAAGGGCAGCAGCATAAAAGGTGCTAAATAAATACAAATTCTTTGTCTTCTCTAGCTGCACCATTTGCAACAGATCTGTTTGAATGAAAATTGATTCTGTCAATGTCGCACAAGATGTCTTAAAAAATTGTTTTCCTGGAGACTATGAATAATGGAAAAATACTGTGGTAACATTCTTATTATAAGTACCTGTGGAGTTATTGCAGATCCAATTATATGTCAAAGTGCAATTCTTCCAATTTTCCGGTTCTCTCAGCTTAAAAATAATTTTACCTTCAGTCTGATTCGAAATTATTTCGGTCTCAGGATCTTGTAAAGAAATGAGTTAAAAGAAACAGTCACCTTTCAATGAAATACTTTCACTGATCCATGCTACATCTGTACTTGCATACATTAAAACACCTGGGGCAGAATCTTTAGGTCAGTGTGCGGGCACGTGCCCGACCTGATCGGACATGAAATCGCGCGTCCCAATGTCCTCCCACGCTCACGCAATATTTCGGTCAGCGGGCTCACGTGAGTGTTGGAAGCACACCCGCTGACAATTAAAAAGACAATTCAAGTTGTTAAGGTTCCAACTGTCCCCAATTTTTCGTGGTCCGCCCAGACTTACAGTTGGCGGACGGGCGAATCTGCCAGGCGGACTTTGCATTTTTGTTGAAACCTCATCCAAGGGTGGGATGAGGTTTCTGTTATTAAATTAAAAAAAATAAAATAAAAATGTATGGCCAAAATTTTCATCGTGTATATGTTCAGGTGACTGATTCTGATTCGTGAACATTTTTTTCTGGATTTTAAAATATTTAATTTTTTTGATGTCTTCAGCTCCCTGAGGCAGCTCTCTGCCTTCAGAGAGCCTTCATTCAGCGCTCGGCCATGATCATGTCAACGCCCGGCCTCCTCCTGCCCCCACCCCAGCAGTGCTGAGCATTTCAGCAGTTTACTTCACGCTGGCTGGCCAATCGCGGGTGGCGGGTCTGTTCGCCGGCCGCTCCCGGGCCTGCCGATTGTGCCTGCATGCCAACCTACAAATCCTGCCCTTAAAAATCACAAGTTTTGAAGACTGTAAACTTTAATGAGAACTAAACATCATCTTTTAAAACGGTTTTGAAATTTTTCCTATAGACTTCTAATATTTTGCAATCCAGCATTTAGCAATAGAACTGTTCAAAGATTAACTTGCACATCGTGAACTACATTAACAAAAGCAATATTTGAAAGACTCATTGAACAGTACTTACCAGGAGGTGGGTGTGTTGTGAAGTTTGCCAGTGAAATATTGCGATTACAGTTCCCATTGAGAGACCCGATGAGGTTATAACTTCCACAGGGATTTAGATTGTCTATTTGGATTATGGCAGAGCTCTTATTTGCAAACAATCTATATTGATTATTCCGAATCGTGATGTTATGATTTTCTTCGATGTTGTAAATAATGATAAGTCTGACATTGTAACTTGTGACATTAAATTCTTGAACACTAACATTCCCTAAAAGAAGAAATAGAAAAAGAAAAAAACATAGTTTTCGTCACTTATATGTCAACGAAATAGCATTTTTAAGGTCAATTATTTTTCTTTTTGCAAGGGATAAAGAAAGCACTATCATTTTATCAATGAACCAACTGTTAGTGCAAGAGTGAGACTCTCAGAAGTGAATCAGCCACTGTCCCTTCAATAATGAAATACATCTGCAAATTTCATTTGGTTCAAACTTGTTTCTGACTTTGCCAATCTGGTTTCTAACCTCCTCCGATGTTGGTGAAAAGTCTGCACAGGACACCAATGGGGACAGGACAAAATGGAAGACGGGGCACAAATTCTAGTGGTTGTACCCACACATGTTGGTCACCACTGGCATCCAGCAATCGGAGACATCCATTACCAAAGGTGTTTTGCTTCCATCAGTGATGTTGTTGCCATTCACCACCAAATAATTTTCTCTCTCACTGCACCTTTTTTCATGCAAACATACAGGGCTGGATTCCCTAGTCGGGAGTTACCAGAGATGAGCTGGAGAAGGGGCTTGACCCCTACCTCGAACTCAGCCCATTTTCTCTGTTATGGCCTAACAAGGAAAACAGGGCGTATTTTGGCATCGGCTTGGTCCTGCAGAGGGAGCCCACAATTGATGTGTAGCAAGGTCTGGTGGCATTGCAGCGCCTTAGGAGGAGGAGGATCAGCCAGAGCTTTTTTAAGATGGTAGAAAAAAACTGGGAATGGGCCTTTGCTTCTCTTGCAGGTGATAGGAGCAGAAGGGAACAAAAGGTGGTGACCAGGCCCTGTGCCTCTCGCGATTTTGTCATTGCTCCAACAAATAGCACCATTTGCATATTGATCTTAGCTGTGATGAGCGGGACCAAGGCAAGTCAGCAGGGAAATCAACCAGTTTCTATTGGAAACCTCCCCCCAATTCCACCCACTCACTCAAGGTGTCATTAAGAGTTGGCTGAGCAATCAAGGACCAAGCTACTAGATTCTCTGCTGGCTGGGGAGGGGGGTAGAAGCAGGATCTCAAGGATCTGGCTGTAGTTCTTTTGTCCCCATTTTAAATTCCAAGTGCAAATACACATTCCCTTGAAGAGATTTAGCACACAAAATTTAACAGTGCAACAACGTAATGATTAAAGCCCAAAAATTCCTTAAGAGGCTTGAGGTCTCCCACTGTAATTCTTGCCATGTAACAGAAGGACCCTCCTTCTGTCCCTTACAAGGCAACTGGGGACAGAACCAAGGATGAGAACTCCATAAGCCCAGAATTTCCACTCCAGTAACTGTAAGGGGACCTGGAATTTCTGTGGCAGCTGGCAGACTGAGTGAATAGTCAAGTTTCTAATGAAAAAGGGCAGAGAGAAGGTAGAGAGTGAGCCTAAAGTGGCACTTACATCCACCCTTCCCATGTCAATGAGACATCCTCCCACTGCCGCCACACCCCCTCCCAACAAGCAGATCTGGTGGGGTGAGCGTTGGATTACATCAGTGGGCACTATGCCAGATCCTTTAAGATGAAAACGAGGAGGTTGATAGTTGTTGGGTTCTCCCTTAACTAGTTGTGTTTTCCCTTTCAGAAACAAGGAGACCCCATCATACCTGAAGTGATATTGGCAAGTTTGTAAGTTATGTTTTAAAGGGTTTAGTTGTTTGTTTCAATAAGAAAAATAATATCTATCTAAAGTAAGATGTAGGGTATCAGTTGTAATCAGAGGTGAAAGGCTAACCTTTCTTTAAATAATTTATAAAAAAAACTGCAAGCAAATAGAAATACAATTTATAATTTCCATTTGAACAAATTAACATACGAACATACGAATTAGGAGCAGGAGTAGGCCACTCAGCCCCTCGAGGCTGCCCCAAAATTCAATTAAATAATGGCTGATCTAATTTTAACATTTATCTCACTTCCTGCTTATCCCCAATAACCTTTCACCCCCTTGCTTATCAAGAATCTATCTACTTCTGCCTTAAAGATATTCAAAGACTCGGCCTCAACCATCTTTTGAGGAAGAGAATTCCAAAGTCTCTCAGCCCTCTGAGAGAAACATTCTTTTCCTCATCTCTGTCTTAAATGGGTGACGCCTTATTTTTAAACATCGGCCCAGATTTTCCCACAAGAGGAAACATCCTTCCCACATCCACTCTGTCAAATCCCCTCAGGATCTTACATGCTTCAATCAAGTCGCCTCTTACTCTTCTAAACTCCAGCAGATACAAGCCTAGTCTGTCCAGCCTTTCTTCATAAGACAACTCACCCATTCCAGGTATTAATCTAGTAAACCGCTGGACTGCTTCCAATTGCTTTACATCTTTCCTGAAATAAGGAGACCAATACTGTATACAGTACCCCAGATGTGGTCTCACTATTGCCCTGTATAACTGAAGCATAACCTCCCTACTTTTGTATTTAATTCCCCTTGCAATAAATGATAATGTGCTATTAGCTTTGCTAATTACTTATTGTACCTGCATACTAACCTTTAGTGATTCATGCATTAGGACACCCAGATTCCTCTGTATTTCAGAGCTCTGCAATCTCCCACCATTTAGATAATATGTTCCTCTTTATTTGTCCTGCCAAATTAGACAAGCTCACATTTCTCCACGTTATACTCCATTTGCCAGGTTTTTACCCACGCACCTAACCTAACTATATCCTTTTGTGGCCTCTTAATTTTTTAAAATTCATTTATGAGATGTGGACATCACTGGCTAGGCCAGTATTTATTGCCCATCTCTAATTGCCCTTGAGAAGGTGGTGGTGAGCTGCCTTCTTGAACTGCTGCAGTCCAGTGGTGTAGGTACACCCACAGTATGTTAGGGAGGGAGTTCCAGGATTTTGACCCTGAAGGAATGACGATATTGTTCTCTTCACAACTTACTTTCTTACCTATCTTTGTGTCATCAGCAAATTTAGCAACCATACCACTGGTCCCTTCATCCATATCATTTATTTAAATTGTAAAGAGTTGAGGCCCCAGCACTGATCTCTGCGGCACACCACTCATCACATCCTGCTGACCCAGAAAATGACCCATTTATGCCTACTCTGTTTCCTGTTAGCTAGCCAATCTTCTGTCCGTGCCAATATGTTAGTCCTAAACCATGAGCTTTTATTTTCCACAATAACCCTTGTTGAAACACTTTATCAAAAGCCTTCTAAAAATGTAAGAACACTACATCCACCAGATCCCCTTTATCCACAGCACATGTTACTTCTTCAAAGAACTCCAATAAATTGGTTAAACATGATTTCCCTTTCACAAAACCATGTTGACTCTGCCTGATTACCTTGAATTTTTCTAAGTGTCCTGTTATAACACCTTGAATAATAGCATTTTCCCTATGACAAAGGTTAAGCTAACTGGTTTATAGTTTCCTGCTGTCTGCATCCCTCCCTTTTTGAATAAAGGAGTTACCTGGCTATTTTCCAATCTAATGGAACCTTCCCCAAATTTAGTGAACTTTGGAAAATTAAAACCAACGCATAAACTATCTCACTAGCCACTTCTTTTAAGACCCTAGGATGAAATCCTTCAGGACATGGGGGCTTGTCAACCTGCAGTTTCAATAATTTGCTAAGTATTACTTCCCAGGTGATTGTAATTTTCTTGAGTTCCTCCCTCCCTTCCAATTCCTGATTTACAGCTATTGTTGGGACGTTACTTATAACATTTACACTATATAAAAGCAATACAAGTTTTCTTACCACAATCCTTATCTCCAGATGGGGTAGCTAGGATTAAAAGCACATTACAGCATGTTACAAAGCTGTATTCCTAATTTCTATAATTAAATGCATTTTCTGCTTAGGCAGTTTATATACAAATGTAGTGCATTCCTTATGCATGTACAGATTGTACTAAACAGTGACTGCACTTTTATGAAACCATAATAAGGATGATGGGTGCAGAACAAACTCAGGAATATGAATACTTCATCTAACAATTTGAGAATTTCTTTCTTAAATTAACAAACCCAAGAAAAACATCAATGGCCATATGGGCAGGAGATCATATATATAAAATCATCAAAGTTGAAACATGTGGAAGTGAATAAGGGAAAGAAAAATCAAGACATTGTGCTTAAGTGGTGTCAAGATCAGACTTTAACATTCTATAGATTGCAACAGAAGGAGACACTGAATAAGACAAGGAAAGCCATTTTTAAGGATCGGGTGAAAAGATAAGCCATGATGCATTCACATTACAAGTATAGTGTTTCTGTAAAGCATATTCATCTTTGCACCGATGCCAAATTTTTGCAGTTTAATCAGCTGTCAAAGTTCCTTACACCCAAGTGTAAGGTTGGACAAAGTGTTACCAATTCTGGTTGGATGTATTTCTGGAAATTTCATCGTATGACCAACCCCGCTCCAAATGTCCTCACCACCAAGTCAATATTTCTTTCCTCCATCTCTGATATTTTCAGAAACAAAACTGTTGAGAAAAAATATTAAGAAAAACACTATTTATTTTAAAGCCCCTTAGGCTTTTTATTCTGGGTTACTCCTGGCAATGTGCGGGAGATTGATCTTTAATTCCTGAAGGCTTCAGGGCAATCCTGCAGTGATGATGACCCTCAGCTGGACTCTGACTCTGGATTCAGGCTGTACTTCCACTTTGATTGGGGGATTTCTGTGAAGTGAAACCACTTTCTGCCAATGCTATAGTTACAATGTGAATGCACCCATAAAGCAACAGACATTGCAACGAGTCCTGCTTTTAACATGAAGAGGAAGTGGAGGAAAGGTGTATTTGGACATCAACAGAGATCATGAAAACTAACCACAGTAATAGTAATATAAAATAACTTTAAATGGTATAGGCAGACACCAATTGAACACTTGAGAGAAGAGAATCAGTAGCATTTTTCCCACAGCCTGTCCAGTAGTATGAAAAAGCTGTCAGAGAAGCCCTTATCAAACACTTGAGCATTATGCAAGATTTTGCTGTACGTTTGCTTCATAGGAAATTTGCAGTTGCTGAAGGGACAGGAAATGTTAGTCAGTAGTTAAGTGAGTAACAATTCACATTAACAAAACCCTGTACATAAACTACTCAGATTAGTATCTATATGGAGGAAACTAAAATATAAACTCTTCAAAAACACAAAAACTTGACAGCACATACTAAACCAAATAAGGTGGAAAAGAAATAAAAAAATTCACATTTTGCTTAGAAAAACTATAATACATAGGATTTGAACTTAGATACACAAAGTCCAACAACATCATATTCCTTCTGTTTGGGGAATGAAGGAGTTTTGTTGTTTGCCTGTAAGGAATAAACCTGTTTTCCAATGGTGACTGTTATGAACTACAAGAATGGACAGGAACATGGAATATGTCCTCTTTTATACTGAAGTCTAAGAATAATAGACATGTCTCATTTTATACTATTTTGTTCAGTTTGGGACCAAACATTTTTTGCTGCAGTCATGAATACATCAGTGCTGTTTAATCTTGCAGTTTGAAACTGGACCTTGTGGTGCTCGCAAGGAAAGAGTTGAAATATGTCTCTTTCCCACTATTTTAACAACAGTGTTGACCTGTTTACCTTTAATGGATAATTATTTCATTACGAAAATAGGCACACAAGCTTCATACACAGCACAATTTCAACCCCCAGGAGTTTTCAACCTGTGGTAGACTGAGATCCTACTGTGTCTGTCTGAGCCAGTGCAGCAAGGTTGAGGATATTGTCAGTTGATAGTGTCCACCATGCATCAAAGCAAAAGGTACACACCACCAGATACTTGCACCTCATTTCTTGCCCTTCCTTCTGTCTAAAACTTCCAAAGGATCGGGATTATACAAGACAATCAAATGTACTTTTGGTACATCTTTAAGGTCATGAAAAAAGAACAAAATAATCAGTTTACTTCGTCATCACACTTGCTAATAAGGGATTATTCTTGATTGTAAATAGAGGCATCGTTCACTTCATCCTCTTAACTCTGTCATCCTCTGGTTAAAAGAAACAACTACAGATTACCATGTGGGGTATGAGGTACAGGATACAGGAAGAATGGAGAACTTGTGATTTATTTTTAAGTGTGTGTTTCCTCCCCCGCGTCCATCCTATAACTTCTTCCAAAGAAGTTATCTTAATTTTGGTCTTTCCCACCAATGCTGCAGCATTCAAAATGTTGGTGCTGTTTGCAGCTGTTAGCTCAGTCAGCAATGAATACATCCTTTGAGTTACTGAACTGCTGGACAGAGGTGCAAAATGGCCTTTGCAAACATACTTGAGTTTGTGGTGATGGGAATGGGTGCAGTAGTCACTGTTGTTGAAGGGGAGCCTGTATTTGTGTCAGCTGTGCCTGTGGAAAAGATCAAAGCAAATTAGTGAAAATCCAATATCTGAAAGAGCAGTCATTAACAACAGGTATTTCACGTCTGCTACCATTTAGGGCAGGTAGTATGATTGGTAAACATGCAGTCAAGTGGGACATGTAAATTTGTGTCTCACAGGACACTTAACTTCACCAACAGACTATTACTCAGCTTGCTATCAGGTCAAGGTCTGTTTTGCCCTTGTGTGCTAAAATGAGATTGAAACTTTGTTGAAATGCATAACTGTGTTAAGATTCAGTAAATTAAAAACTGATTGGTAAGTTGTTTACACTGATTCCATATCTGCACTATTTGTGGATTTACAACTCTTTTTTGTTTGTGATATGCTGGAGGTCACAGAATACAAAAACAATGTAATACGAAAATAATATAAATAAAAGTACAAATGAAATTGTTAATAGCATGGCCAGCAGTAAGAATGGAAGCATAAAATTATGAAGTGATATTGATAGATTAAGTGAATGAGCCAAATCGTGGCAACTGAATTTCAATGCCGGCAAATGTGGGGTTATCCACGTTGAACCTAAAATGAATAGACAGGGTACTTTCTAAATGGCAACAAACTAGAAGCAGGAGAGACCCAAAAGACTTGAGGGCTAAGGTACATAGATCACATAAAGAATATGTTATGTTCTGAACATACAGAATGTAACCATAAAGACAAATAGAATACATGCATTTCTGTCTTCAAACTCCTGTGAAGTGCCTTGGGATGTTTTAGAGTTGCTATATTAATGCAATTTGTCGACATTGTTTATTTGGTGAAAGTCAGGTGCCAGTGCCACTGTTAAGAGCAGAAAGATCTGGGGGGATAGGTGCTCATGCCAATGGTCGGGTGAGAAAATAAGACGTGCCTGGGGATGTTGTTGGAGTTTCTGAGCGTGGAGGAGTCACTGTTGTTGAGATGGTGCTGGAGTTGGTGAGTGATGTAGTACCTGTTGAAAGAGCCAAAGAATAATGATTGATCTGAACTAATACACCATTGATACAACAAGATTCATGAAGGTGTAAACCAACTCCAAAGAGTTTCTTGTATGGGTGACATAACACACCTTTCTATGTTAGACAACCTAGAAACATGTGGCACTGAAGTCCCCAAAGCAAGAACTAGAGAGACCATGATTAGCTGAAGGGAGGCCAAATACTTCCTGTGGAGGGGGCGGCAGGCGTAAACATTTCTGTAAATGCTCTTCATGCCCTCCTGGCCCACGAGGAGTGCAATAGAACACATCTACGTACAGGAGCCAATAACTCCAGCCCCCATTTTGCTTCCAGGTTTCTCGAGCCCTTGGAAACCTGCACAGCAGCAGGTAACTATAAAACAGGTTTCTAAATATACTGTGATTGCTGATTTAAACATGTTAACGAAGCCTCCTGCCCCTTAAAGGAGTTCCTCAGAAGGCTGAAAGGAGGCACATGAAATTGGCCCTGTTACACAGGGGAATCATTTCCACCCACCATTCTTTTTAAGCTGGACCCAACAGCTATTGCCCAGTGTTGCTTTGAAAATTAAATCTCAATCAGGCACTGATCTACCTGCCATCAGGATTCCTGGGCCTTTGGAGGCGAGATCCTGCCTCTAAGAGCTGCCATCCGACCAGGAGCAGCTTTGGAGGCCCAGAGGAGAGATAAGGGAAGTGGGCTCATAAGGGCCCATTAAGTGGCTCCGGTGAAGGGGAGGTGGTCACGTGGAGGGTAGGATGGGGGTCTTCCCACAGGGGAAGCGCTTGTTTCCAACGGGGCTCTCCGGGGCAGCACAAGCTTGCCTGATCAGGAGGCCGCACCCACCCACTCCCAGAGCCTGCAAGCAGGCGCCAGGGAATGCCAGACTGCCTTTCCATGTGTCATTGGTCCCACCCTGGTAGAATACTAGCAGTGGTAGGATGAAGCCCTTATTTGGCCATTTAAGGGCCTCAATCAGTCTAGGGCTGGGAAGGCTGACCTTGACCTTCTCCCCTCCTGACTTAAGAAGTAGAAGTCGGGAAGGCAACGGGCTCTCCATCCCTCATCCTGTTGCCCGGTTGAACAGCTCTTCCCACCCACCCTGAATCCCAGCCTGTTCCCAGGAGGGGCATTAAATACCAGCCTGGGTTTCTTTTCTTTTCAGTTTTTTTTTTAATTCATTCATAGGTTGTGGGCATCACTGGCCAGGCCAGCATTTATTGCCCATCCCCAATTGCCCTTCAGGAGGTGGTGGTGAGCTGCCTTCTTGAACCACTGCAGTCAGTGTGCTGTAGGTACACTCACAGTGCTGTTAGGGAGGGACTTCCAGGATTTTGACCCAGCGACAGTGAAGGAACGGCGATATATTTCCAAGTCAGAATGATGAGTGGCTTGGAGGGAAACTTCTAGGTGGTGGTGTTCCCATATGTCTGATGCCCTTGTCCTTCTTGATGCTAGTGGTCGTGGGTTTGGAAGATGCTGTCTAAGGAGCCATGGTGAGTTCCTGCAGTGCATCTTGTAGAACTGTGTGTCGGTCGTGTTGGGAGTGAATGTTTGTGGGTGGGGTGCCAATCAAGTGTGATGCTTTGTCCTGGATGGTGTCAAGCTTATTATGCCTTGTAGATGGTGCAAAGGCTTAGGGGAATCAGGAGGTGAGGTACTCGCCACAGGACTCCTAGCCTTTCACCTGCTTTTGTAGTCATAGTATTTATATGGCTAGTCCAGTTCAGTTTCTGGTCAATGGTAACCCCAAGGATGTTAATAGTGGGGGAGTCAGTGATGGTAATGCCATTGAATGTCAAGGGGCGATGGTTAGACTTTCTCTTGTTGGAGATGGTCATTGCCTGGCACAAATATTACTTGCCACTTGTCATCTCAAGCCTGGAAATTGTCCAGGTTTTGCTGCATTTGGACATGGACTGCTTCAGTATCTGAGAAGCCACGAATGATGCTGAACATTGTGTAATCATCAGTGAACGTCCCCGCTCCTGACCTTATGATTGAAAGAAAGTCACTGGTGAAGCAACTGAAGATGGTTGGGCCTAGGACACTACCCTGAGGAAATCCTGCAGTTATGTCCTGGAACTGAGACGATTAACCTCCAACAACCACAACCTTCCTCCTTTGTGCTAGATATGACTCCAACCAGCGGAGAGTTTTCCCCGATTCCCATTGACTCCAGTTTTGATAGGGTTCCTTGATGCCACATTTGGTCAAATACAGCCATGATGTCAAGGGCAGTCACTCCCACTTCACCTCAGGAGTTCAGCTCTTTTGTCCAAGCTTGAACCAAGGCTGCATTGAGGTCAGGAGCTGAGTGGCCCTGGCGGAACCCAAACTGGTTGTCAGTGAGCAGGTTATTGCTAAGCAAGTGCTGCTTGATAGCACTGTTGGTGACCCCTTCCATTACTTTACTGGTGATCCAGAGTATACTGATGGGGTTGTAATAGACTGGGTTGGATTTGTCCTGCTTTTTGCGTACAGGACCTACCTGGGCAATTTTCCACATTGTTAGGTAGATGGCTTGTGGCGCAGCAAGTTCTGGAGCACAAGTCTTCAGTACTACTGCGGGAACCTTGTCAGGGCCCATAGCCTTTGCAGTATCCAGTACCTTCAGCTGTTTCTGGAGTGAACCGAATTGGCTGAAGACTGGCATCTGTGATGCTGGGGACCTCCGGAGGAGGAAAGTTTCGTTTATCCCTTCATAGTGCTTTGCCTTTCAGCATTGGCAAAGACTAATAACAGGTTAAGGCATCCTCTAAGGATCCCCAAAGACATTCAGAAATATTATTCTTCCTTCTATTGTGGCACTTCCCTTTAGTGGGCCCCATCCTTTAAATTTGCCTGACATGCAGCTTTCCAGGTTGTGTTTTTAATTGACCAGATCTACCCCGAAGCTTTACAAATGAGCTGACCGTGATATAAGCAACCCATTTCCCTTTAGGCAGTCGGAAAGCCGTTCTGACAGTGAAAATGACAAAATAGGAAATTCGGGCTGGAATGTCTACGAACTGTTTTGGTATCCGTATTTTCCCTCAGTCAAGACACAAGCTACTTTGTGGCAATCGCAACAAAATCCTTCCTGAAATGGCAAATGCCATGCAGACCAGAAACTGCATTTGGTACCAACTTCACCTGTATGATAAAATACCACGTTGCATGTAGCCCTTCACTTCTGAGCCATCAGAAGAGCTCTGGCATTTTTGGCTTCCTGAAGGTCTGTCATGTCATGACAGCAAGATTGCATAATTATAGCCGTGTCATTTGTTTTCTTAGTGTTAGTCTGGAGTATAGCAGATTGGTACATCTACTAATCCATACTTTCCCTTTTGTACATTTTGAGTATGTTAGAATCCGCCAGTGCCCCACTTTTATGAGGATTATTAAGTAGAAAGCCAAATTACAGTTCCCCGCCATCACAAAAGCATATATCGCTTGCCGCTCCCCATCTGTGTGAGTGAAAGTTGGCTGTTAAGAGCAGGGTTTGTAAGCACAGGAGATGCAGTTGTCTTAATAAATGGCCAGGCTACATCATGAGCTGGAAAACATACGTGGAGGTGGTGCAGTGTTTTTGGACTGAGCTGTTGTGCTGGAGTCTCTGAGTGTTGTTCCATGACCATCTGCAGAAAGGTCAAGTTACAAGGAATGAAAGTCAAAATGCATCAAAAATAAGCACCATCTTTTTTATACTAATATAACCACTTCAACTTCACATCATGAACATTGCATGGAGAACAGCAGCTTGTCAACATGTATCAGATTCATAGCAGATATAGGTAGTGCCACGCAAAATAATTTTCCTCCCCATCCCTTACTGCAGCATATTACAGGTGGTACACTTGGCTAAACGAGGCTGTCTTTCCAATTTATGTATCATTGTGAATTGGTGTAAAGTCCAAATACTCTGGCCTGTTTAAGCACCATGTCAGGAATACCTCAAGAAACATACATGGTGCACTCGTGGGGCAGACATTGAGTATAACAGGCTTGATTTAATTTTGCCACTTCTGTTTCACCATATAAGGGGATGCATGCAGGATATTGAACTGAAGAATGTAGTGGCCATTATCATGGTTACATTGAAAGTTGCCCAGCTCTCAATGTTCCACCGGAACAGGTGGTTATCTAAATAACCAACGGGATGTTACTAAATGCATTTATAGAGTTTTTGATGAAGTTTGTTAAGAAAGGGTAGGGATAGGGTTTGTTCATTTTTAAAAATCGGTGAAAACCAGACAGAATTAATAGGTTGAGGAAATGCGGGCGGTACCCATAATGATACCAATGAAGTGAAGCGGCTATACTTGAACCTGCTGTGAATGAAGAAGTCACTGTTGCTGGAGCTGTGCTGGAGAGTGTGAGTGATGAATGACCTGTTGAAAAACCAAACAAGTGAGTAACATTCTGTGTCACAACTGAATGTAACAACATTACATCGTTGTTCATTTACACAGACTACAAAATGAAGAAGTGTGTTTCATATCAGTAATCTTCTACAACATAATATCATAACTGATCTTTTTGAGATTAGTTTAAGGGAAGTGCATTTAGCTTTGTCCTGGAAAAATGGGCTTATTGTCCCAACACTATATCCCACTTGTTATGAGTATAGAGTATATTTCATTCACTTTGTAAAAAGGTCCAAACTGCATCAAAACAACCAGGATGTTGTATAAGAACATGCGAACTGATGAAACTTCATTGAGGGATGCAACAGGATAAAACTAGTCCATTTTCAAAAATCAGGAACAATTGATAGCCAGACATCAGGGCACCAACCATTCTGATACCAAAATGAAGAAGTAAGGCATGTTCACGGACATACTTGAACCTGTTGTGAGTGCAGTAGTCACTGTTGTGGGAGTTGTGCTGGAGGGTGTGAGTGATGAGTCATCTGATGGAAGATCAAAACAGAGAGTAACAATGCACATCATAATTATATGTATAAACATTATATCATTGGTAATTTACAAAGACTGCAATATGAAGATATGCTTCATACTGGTCAATTTCACTAAAACCAAATAACAGGCATTTCTCTGGACTATGGAGAGTGTAGTTTTACTTTTAGCCTAGACCCTCATGCCTGTTGAAACAGTTTGTCATTTCGTCTATCAATTCCTCTTATACCCTTGAACACTCTAAAGATCCCTTTACCCTCCTATGCTCCAAGGAAAACAATCCTAGCTTCTCTAGTCTCTACCACATCCACCATGATAACCTCGAAACTGAGAATACACCAGAGAAAACAATCCTAGTTTCTCTAGTCTCTCCAACTGTACCACTAAAAATCTTGATATTGAGAATACACCAGAGAATTGAGAGCCTTTTGCAATAGAGCAATCAGGCAAAATGTGTATTAGTTTTTAATTGCTTGGAACTCAAGACAAAAACCAGCCCTAATAATTGCACTGTGGTACCAATGGCACATTCCTCAATTGTGATCTACGAATTCACTACTGGTTAAATAGCTTTACCAAAGACACAGGTACGATGGGCTAAATGACCTCTCTTGGACTGTAACGTTCTAGAAAACAAACATTCTAACTTCATTGTGAAAATCAGATGGAATTTATACATTGAGGACATTAGGTTGGCACGCATGTTGACACCAAGACAAGAGCATACTTGAGACTGCTGTGGGTGCAGTAGTCACTGTTGGAGCCGTGCTGGAGGGTGTGAGTGATGAGTGATCTGCTGAAAGACCAAAACAGAGAGTAACAATGCATGGCACATCTGAATACAAAAACAATAGCCTGGAGTTTGAGGTCAGGACGAAGCATGAATGCTCGCCATTGGTCATGAAGTAAGCCTTACTGAGGGATCATGCGTTCTAGCTGGTAAGAATCTCTCCTTTATCTCTGTGTTGTGGTAATGCAACTGATTGCAGCATTCTTCACTGGGGAGTTCCTAGGTAGCAGCTGCAGTGATGTCAGTTGCAGCCAATCACATTAAAGGGTTTTCTCACAGTCTCCCAATCAGGAAACAAAAAGCAGTAAAATAGCATCATTTTTATTAAAATTTTATGCAGAGCAGGTTAAAAAAATGGGACATGCACATGGGCTGACGTAAGGGCCAAAGTATTCTGAAAATAACTTTTTTTTACAATTAATTATTTTTAAACGTTTTGAAATATCCTTACCATTTTTTTTTCACAGCACTCCACAATTATAAAGTTGTGTTTTTCTCAGGGCCAGTTGTGTTGTTTACCAAATTGTACTAAACACATCATCGTTAAAAACACAGTTACACTTCACTGAACAAGGTGTAACTTTTTAAGTGGTTTCGAACAGTAATGTGGGAGTGGAAAAATGTGAAATTCTCTCCAATTTCAGTCCATGTTCGCTCTGGGACTCAAGCCACAGCGTAGCCTGTGTTGGAGCCCTGAGTGAGAGATCACAACTTCAGGATTTTCGCAATAAGCTGCACATGCCCAACATCCTGAAATTGTGGCTAGTCTCAGAGGATAATGGTGGTGAATACTGACAGTTCACTGTCAAGAACCTACAAAATCTGGCCCAATTTCTCAATGGCCATTTACAAAGTTTATAACAAGAAAACTGACAAATATCTTGAAACTAAGAGCTTAAGTGATGCTTTTTACAACTAAATTAGGGAAATATAGATCTAATTTTGTCCTGGAAAAATTGGCTTTACATCCCAGCATGTGACCATGTCACTTGTTACAGGGTGCAGAGGATATTTCATTCACTTTGTAAAGAGAGATCCAAACTGCATCAAAATAATGAGGATGCTGCAAAAGAACATTCGAGCTGGTAAAACCACATCAAAGGAAATAAACGGATAAAACTATTCCGTTTTCAAAAATTAAGAACAATTGGGCAGTCAGGCACTAGAGGAGCAACCATTTTGCTACTGAAATGAGGAGGTAAAGAATGTTTATGGAGGAACTTGAACCTGCTGTGAGTGCAGTAGTCACTGTTGTTGAAGCCGTGCTGGAGGGTGTGAGTGATGAGTGATCTGTTGGAAGACAAAAACTGTGAGTAGCAATGCACGTCACAATTATATACATAAACATTATATTGTTGACAATTTGCAAAGACTGCGAGGTGAAATCGTGCTTCATATCACTAATTTTCCCTAAAATAATGACATAACATGCATTTCTCTAGACTACTTTAACTGTAGATTTAGCTTCAGGCTGAACCCTTACATCTGTTGAAATATTTTGTCATTTAATCTATCTAATCCCCTCATGCCCTTGAACACTCTAAATATCCCTTTACTCTCAAATACTCCAAGAAAAACAATCCTAGATTCTCTAGTCTCTCCAACTGTGCCATAATCACCTTGAAATTGAGAATACACCAGAGAATTTAGTGCCTTTTGCAATAGAGCAATAAGACAGATGGGTATGAGTTCTTAACTATTTGTAACTAAAAACAAAAATCAACCTTGGTAAATGCTGTGTGGCACCAACAGCACATTCCTCACATGTTTGCCCCTAATTCATTGCTGGTTTGAATAGCTCTATCAAAGATCTGACACATTCAGCCGAATGGGCTGAATGACCTCGCTTGTACTGGATAATTCTAGAAAACATATGCTCTGACTTCATTAAGTGAAAATCAGATGGAACTAATATGGTAAGGGCATTAGGATGATACCCATGTTGTTACAAGGACAAGAGCATACTTGAGACTGCTGTGGGTGCAGTAATCACTGTTGGAGCTGTGCTGGAGGGTGTGAGTAATGAGTGATCTGCTGGATGATCAAAACAGAGAGTAACAATGCATGTCACAGCTGAATACAAAAAGAATGGCCCAGAGTTTGCGGTCAGCGGCCAAGCATGAATGCTCGCCATTGATCGTGAAGTAAGCCTCAATGGGAGGTCAAGGGCAGAATTTTGCCCTTGGTGGGCAGGCGGGCCCCACCGGTTCGGCGGCGGGCGGACAGCCGGCCACCGAAACGGGGCCCGCCGCCATTTTGAGTGGGCAGGCCAATTAAGGCCCGCCCAACGGCCTGCCCGACAGGAACACTTGCTGTGCAGGGGGCGTGGGGAGGGATTCCCCATCTGTCAAAGAGCGCACATCTACCTGAGATCAAGTGCTGTCTCAGGGAGATTACCGACAGGTAAAAAAAACACCAAAAATAGAGAAATATTAAAATTATTAACATGTCCCCCTCATGTGACAATGTCATATGAGATGGGACATGTTAATAAGAAACACATTAACTTTATGAAACTTTTTAAAAACAGACATGAAACCTCATCCCGCCAGTGGATGAGGCTTCATGTATTATCAGAAGCCCGCTGGGGCTCCTGGCCTGCCCGCCAGCCTGAAAGGTTGCACGGACAGAGTCTTTAACAATCTTAAGTCCCCTGTCAAATGCCTTAATTGGCCATTGACAGGTCGGTGGGAGGACAGCAGATTTTGCTGTCCGCCCGCCTTCCTGAAAAGTTAAAGGGACCGGGATGATGTCGGGGGTTCCGCCAGACGTCATCCTGTGTCATTTTCCAGTCGGCAAGCGGGCCACTCCCCCAAATCGCCAAAGGGAAAATCGAGGCCCGAGTGGTCTCCCTTGGTAAAAATTTCTCCTCGATCCCTTTGCTGCGGTAATGCAACTGATTGCAGCGTTCTTCACTGGGGAATTCCCAAGGTGGTGCAGCAGTGATGTCATCAGGCTGCCAATTGCAGCCAATCACATGGAAAGATTTTCACAGTCCTCCAATCAGAAAATTAAAAGCAGTAAAATAACATAATTTTTATAAATATTACAAGGAGCAAGTATTACAAATCGTGACATCCATATGGGGTAAAGGTGAGAGCCAACATGTTCTGAAATAACTCATAATTAATTCTTAAAAAACAGTTTTGAAGTCAATTATTTAACAACATTCCACAATTATGAAACAATCTTTTCAGGACCAATTCTGTCATTCACATTTTATTAACCACACCGCTGTTAAAATTCCAGTTACACCTCCAAGGGATAAACTTTTAAGGGGTTTTCTAACACTTCTGTTGGAGTGGGAAATTTGAAATTCTCACTGATTTCGGTCATTGCCAGCTGCGGGTCCACAGTGCAGCCTGTGTCGGAATCCTGAATGAGAGATCGTAACCTCACGAGTTTAACACTAATCTCCACGCACTCGACACCCCAAAGTTCTATTTACTTTCTGAGGGGTGATGATGGCAAAAGTTGACATTTGCCATTAAGAACTTGCAAAAATCTGGCCTTTTTATTTTCACCAGTCACCTACAATGAATATAACATGAAGACCAGTAAACATTTGAAAGGAAGAGTTTAACTGTTGTTGGAGTCATGCTGGAGGGTGTGAGTGATGAGTGATCTGCTGAAAGATCAAAACAGAGAGTAACAATGCATGTCACAGCTGAATACAAAAAGAATGGCCCAGAGTTTGCTGTCAGCGGCCAAGCATGAATGCTCGCCATTGATCGTGAAGTAAGCCTCACAGGCAGATCAAATGATCTCCCTTGGTAAGAATTTCTCCTGTATCCCTGTGCTCTAGAGATGCAACTGATTGCAGCATTCTTCACTGGGGAATTTGCAAAGTGGTGCTAGAGTGATGTCATCAGGCTGTCAATTGCAGCCAACCACATTAAAGGATTTTCACAGTCCTCCAAATGGAAACTTAATAGCAGTAAAATAACATCATTTTTATAAATATTTCAAGGAGCAAGTTTTAAAATTGAGTTACAACTCAAGGTATAAACTTTTAAGGGGTTTTCTAACACTAACGTGGGAGGGAGAAATTTGAAATCCTCACTGATTTCAGTCATTGCCAGCTCTGAGTCCACAGTGCAGCCTGTGTCGGAATCCTGAATGGAAAATTGTAACCTCACAAGTTTAACACTAACCTCCAACTGCCTGACATCCCAAAGCTCTATTTACCTTCTGAGGGGTAATGATGGCAAAAGTTGACATTTGCCATCAAGAACTTGCAAGAGAGTGGTCTTGCCCTGCTGCAGCAGGAGAGACTAAAGGGAAAGGAGTGACTGGTAAGTAGTGGGCAAGATTGGGTAAGTATTTAGTAATTTAATCGCTTATAGTTTAAGGTCTTTTTGTGGTTATAGTTCATATATTCCATAGTAATGAGGATCAGGAATGAAGGGCCTGATTACTGCTCAGAGTATTTAAAAGGTTTAATTTAAAGGGATAAGCCATGGCAGGAGAGCTCAAAGCCATGGTGTGCTCCTCGTGCTCTATGTCGAAGCTTGGGACGTTTCCAATGCCCGGGACCAGCATGTGTGCAGGAAATGTGTCCAGCTGCAGCTCCTGGAAGCTCAGGTTTCAGAGTTGGAATGGCGGCTGGGGACACTGTGGAGCATCTGCGAGTCTGAGAGCATTGTGGATAGCACATTTAGAGAGGTGGTGACACCACAGATGAAGGGACTTGAGGAAGGAAGGGAATAGGTGGCCACCAGGCAGTCCAAGAGAAACAGGCAGGTAGTTCAGGAGTCCTCTGGGGTCCCGCTCCCAAATCGGTATTCCATTTCGGAGGCTGATGAGGGCACTGCTTCCTCCAGGGAGTGCAGACAGAGCCAAGCTTCTGGCACCACAAGCAGCCTGCCTGTATAGGAGGGGAGGAAGGGAGGAAGAGCAATAGTATTAGGGGTTTCTATAGTCAGGGGAACAGTTAGGCCCTACTGTGGCCGTCAACGTGACTCCAGGATGGTATGTTTCCTCCCTGGCGCCAGGATCCGGGATGTCACTGAACGACTGCAGGGCATCCTGAAGGGGGCGGGTGATAAGGCAGAGATCATGGTACATGTTGTATCAATGACATAGGTAGAAAGAGGGATGAGGTCTTGCATCAAGAATTCAGGGAGTTAAGCAGTAGACTAAAAAGGAAGACCTCTCGGGTTGTAATCTCTGGATTACTCCAAGTGCCACGTGCTAGCGAGCTCAGAAATAGGAGAATAGCGCAGATGAATACATGGCTTAAGAGTTAGTGCAGGAGGGAGGGTTTTAGATTCCTGAATCACTGGGACCGTTTCTGGGAAGGTGGGACCTGTACAAGCGGGACGGTCTACATCTGAACCAGAGCGGGACTAACATCCTTGTGGGCAGGTTTGCAAGTGCTGTTGAGAGGAGTTTAAACTAATTCGGCAGGGGGAGGGGACACAGAATGTTAGCAGAATACGGAAATATCATAATACAGTAAAACAAT
Organism: Cetorhinus maximus; assembly: GCF_964194155.1. NCBI lineage: Eukaryota > Metazoa > Chordata > Chondrichthyes > Lamniformes > Cetorhinidae > Cetorhinus > Cetorhinus maximus. Next base: position 100,179,665 of record NC_135895.1, read on the forward strand.
CAAGTCAGAGGGAGTACAGCTGCATTAAGTTTCAAGGGAGTAAGGCAAGGCTGGATGGCATCTACTTTAATGCCAGGAGTTTTATAGGTAAAACGGATGAGTTAAGGGTGAGGATTGACACATGGAATTGTGTTATAGTAGCCATCACTGAGACATGGTTGAGGGAAGGGTAGGATTGGCAGCTCAACATTCCGGGATATAGAATCTTCAGGTGAGACAGGGGAGGAGGTAAAAGAGGAGGAGGTATTGCATTATTAGTTAAGGAGTCAGTTACTGCAGTAAGGGGAGGTGATATATTGGAGGGGGCATCGAATGAAGCTTTGTGGGTAGAGCTTAGGAATAAAAACAGGAGCAGCCACATTGTTAGGTGTTTATTATAGACCCCCAGATAGTCAGCAGGAAATTGAGGAGCAAATATGTGCACAATTTGCAGAGGTGTGTAAAAGCAATAACAATAGGATAATTATATTAGGTGATTTCAACTTTCCCAACATTAATTGGGATAGACATAGTGTTAAAGGCTTGGATGGACTGGATTTCTTGAAATGTGTACAGGAGAACTTTTTAGGTCAATATGTACAGGGTCCAACAAGGGACGGCGCAGTGCTGGACCTAATTCTGGGGAATGAAGCCAGACAGGTGACTGAGGCGGTGGTGGGGGAGCATTTTAGTGATAGCGACCACAACATAGTACAGTTTAAGCTTGTTATGGACAAAGAAATAGACAAGTTGCAAAAAAATGTTTGGGATTGGGGGAGAGTGGGTTTTAGTAAAATAAGGCAGGATCTGGCCAAGGTAGACTGGGAACAGCTACTTGTGGGGAAATCTACAGAGGAGCAGTGGGGGGGTGTTCAAAAAGGAAATGGGGAGGGTACGGGCTCAACATGTTCCCGCTAGGGTGATAGGAAGGAGTAACAAGCACAGAGAACCATGGATGACCAGAGATATTCAGGATACGATGAGAAGGAAAAGAGAGGCTTTTAGCAGGTACAAGGGAAGCAAATCAGCAGAGTCATTTGTGGAGTACATAAAGTGCAAGGTGGAGCTTAAGAAAGCAATTAGGAGAGCAAAGAGGGGATATGAGAAATCTCTGGCTGGTAAAAGTAGGGAAAATCCCAAGATATTCTATAAGTATATCAATGGGAAGAGGATAACCAGGGAAAGAGTAGGGCCCATAAGGGACCAAGGGGGCAATTTATGGGTGGAGCCAGAGGACATCGCTAGAGTGTTGAATGAATACTTCACATCCGTCTTCATCCAAGAAAATGAGGATGAAGGTATCGATCTCGGGGAGAGAGACTGCAAGGTTCTTGAGCAAATAATATAGGGAGCGACGAGGTATTGGCGGCCTTAAAAGTGGACAAATCTCCAGGTCCCGATGATTTGTGCCCCAGACAGCTGAGGGAGGCAAGGGAGGAGATCGCAGGGGCTCTGACCCAAATTTTTAATTCCTCTCTGGCCACAGGGGAGGTGCCAGAGGACTGGAGAACAGCTAATGTGGTTCTGCTATTTAAGAAGGGTTGTAGAGATAAGCCAGGGAACTACAGGCCAGTGAGTCTCACGTCAGAGGTAGAGAAACTATTGGAGAAAATTCTGAAGGGGAGAATCAATCTCCACTTGGAGAGGCAAGGTTTGATCAGAGATAGTCAGCATGGCTTTGTCAGAGGGACGTCATGCCTAATAAATGTGATTGAATTTTTTGAGGTGTGACCAGGTGTGTAGATGAGGGTAGTGTAGTTGATGTCGTTTATATGGATTTCAGTAAAGCCTTTGACAAGGTCCCACATGGGAGGCTTATAAAGAAGGCAAATGCACATGGGATACAGGGTAATTTGATAAGGTGGATTCAAAATTGACTTAGTTGTAGGAGACAGAGGATGATGACAGAAGGACGCTTTAGTGACTGTAAGCCAGTGTCAGTGGAGTACCACAGGGATCTGTGCTCGGTCCCTTATTGTTTGTCATTTATATAAACAACATAGATGACTATGTGGGGGGTAGGATTAGTAAGTTTGCAGATGACACAAAGATTGGCCGGGTGGTTAACAGTGAGGTTGAGTGTCTTGGGCTACAGAAAGATATAGACGGGATGGTCAAATGGGCAGATAAGTGGCAGATGGAATTTAACCCTGAAAAGTGTGAGGTGATGCACTTTGGAAGGAGTAATTTGACAAGGAAGTATTCAATGAACGGCATGACACTAGGAAGTTCTGAGGAACAAAGGGACCTTGGCGTGTGTGTCCATAGATCTCTGAAGGTGGAGGGACATGTTAGTGGGGTGGTGAAAAAGGCATACAGGACATTTGCCTTTATCAATCGAGGCATAGATTACAAAAGTAGGGAGGTCATGTTGGAGTTGTATAGAACCTTGGTGAGGCCACAGCTGGAGTACTGTGTGCAGTTCTGGTCGCCACATTATAGGAAGGATGTGATTGCACTGGAGGGGGTGCAGAGGAGATTCACCAGGATGTTGTCTGGGATGAAACATTTAAGTTATGAAGAGAGGTTGGATAGACTTGGGTTGTTTTCATTGGAGCAGAGAAGACTGAGGGGCAACCTGATCGCGGTGTACAAGATTATGAGGGGCATGGACAGGGTGGATAGGGAGCAGCTGTTCCCCTTAGTTGAAGGGTCAGTCACAAGGGGACATAAGTTCAAGGTGAGGGGCAGAAGGTTTAGGGGGGGATGTGAGGAAAAATCTTTTCACCCAGAGGGTGGTGATGGTCTGGAATGCGCTGCCTGGGAGGGTAGTGGAGGCTGGTTGCCTCACATCCTTTAAAAAGTACCTGGAAGAGCACTTGGCACATCACAACATTCAAAGCCATGGGCCAAGTGTTGGTAAATGGGATTAGGTAGGTAGGTCAGGTGTTTCTCACGTGTCGGTGCAGACTCGATAGGCTAAAGGGCCTCTTCTGCACTGTGTGATTCTGTGAAAATCTGGCCCTTTTTTTTAACCAGTCATTTACAATGACTATAACATGAAGACCAGTAAACATTTGAAAGTAAGAGTGTAACTGATGCTTTTCTCAGCTGGTAGGGTGCAGAGGATATTTCACTCACTTTGTAAAGAGAAATCCAGATTGCATCGAAATGATGAGGATTTTACAAAAGAACATTCGAGCTGAGAAAAACTCACTGACAAAGACACAGGAATAAAACGATTCTGTTCTCAAAACGTTAGGAACAATTGGCAACCAGGCACTAAAGGGACAACCATTTTGCTGATGAAATGAGGAGGTAAAAAGTATTAATGGAGAAACTTGAACCTGCTGTGAGTGCAGTAGTCACTGTTGCTGGAGCCGTGCTGGAGGGTGTGAGTGATGAGTGATCTGTTGGAAGATCAAAGCAACAGCATTTATAAACACATCAGTGGTCATTTACGAAAAACTCTAACATGAAGACATGCTTCATACCAGTAACATTCTTTAAAGTGGTAACATAGTAGATGCTTTTCTTGACTGGTTTAAGGGGAGTGCTAGATTTAGCTTTAAAATTGGCATTTTGTCCCCACACTCTTACAGGATATAGAGGATATTTCATTCACTTTGTAAGGAAAGACCCAAATTGCTACAAAACAATCAGAATGTTGGAAAGTAATAACTGAACCAAGGAAGACAAAGGGGAAAAAGTATTCAGTTTTCAAAAATCAGGTACAATTGTTAGATTGGCTTCAAGGGAACAAACACTTTGCTGTTCAAGGGAGATGGTGAAGATTTTTTAATGCACACACTTAAACCTGTTGCGAGTGCAGTAGTGCAGTAGTTGAGTAATGGCGGAGCGTATTGGTTAATGGGTATTTTTTGGGCTGGAAGAAGGTTTGTAGTGGGGTTCTCCAGGGGTCGGTATTGGGGCCCTTGTGGACAATACAAAACTTGGGAGAATTGTAAACTGTGAGAAGGACAGTGTAGAACTTCAAAAGGACATTGACGCATTGGTGGAGTGGGCAGATAGGTGGCAGATGAAGTTCAATGTGGAGAAGTGTGAAGTGATACACTTTGGTAGACAGAGCATGGAGAGACAGTATAAAATAAACTATTTTATACTATTCTAAAGAGTGTGCAGGAGCAGAGAGACCTGGTTGTATATGTACATAAGTCATTAAAGGTAGCCGGACAGGTAGAGAGAGCTGTTTCTAAAGCATGCAGTATTCTAGGCCTGATTAATAGGGGCATAGAGTACAAGAGTAGGGAGGTTATGATGGACTTATTACAGGACACTGGTTAGACCTCAGCTGGAGCATTGTGCGCAGTACTGGGTGCCACACTATAGGAAGGATGTGAACGCATTGGAGAGGGTGCAGAAGAGGTTTTCAAGAATGGATCCAGAGATGAGACACTTCAGTTAAGAGGAAAGATTGGAGAAGTTGGGTCTGTTTTCCTTGGAGAGGAGAAGGCTGAGAGGAGACTTGATAGAAGTTTTCAAAATCATGAGGGATCTGGGCAGAGTAGATAAGGAGAACTTGTTCCTGCTCGTAAATGGATCGAGAACCAGAGGGCACAGTTTTAAAGTATTTTGCAAATGCAAGGAGAGAAAAAACATTTTCACATAGCGAGTAGTTAGGGTTTAGAATGCACTGCCTGGAAGTGTGGTGGAGACAGGCTCAATTGAGACATTGAAGAGGGCATTGGATGATTATTTAAATAGAAACAATGTGCAGGGTTATGGGGAAAAGGCAGGAGATTGGCACGAAGTTAAAATGCTCAGAGAGCTGGTGCAGACATGATGGGCCGAATGGCCTCCATCTACACTGTAACAATTCTGTGATTCATGCTGGATTGTGTGAGTGAAGCGTGATCTGCTGGAAGGGGAAAACTGAGAGTAACAATCCACGACTAATCTGTGTGTAACAAAAGAATTCTTATACAAGGACTGCAGCACAAAGATGAGCTAAATACTAGTAATGGCCTTTTCTAAACTGGTTCAAGGGGAAGTGTAGATTTTGTTTTGCATTAGGAAAATCGGCTACTGATTTAAGTGATGTTAATTCTGATAAAGAATCATCTTGACCTGAAATGTCAACTCTGTTTCTCTCCACATATGCTGCCTGAACTGGTCAGAGCATTTTTTATTTTTATATAAAGGAAAGGAGGTTGAGCCTATTATCTGATTGTACAAGAATACTCAACAGTTTTATTGTTAGTCTGTTCACTGCACTGCTTAATCTGAACCTCCAGATGAAATATTTTGCATTAAAATCTCCCATAAACAGTACTTATTTCCTTGGTTCTGTAAAGCAAAGCAACAGCATCCAGGCACATTAATTTTATCAGTAGTTGTATGTTAGGGAGATCTTGTGGGCAGTGGTCTTTCCTCTGGGCGAGAAGCTCTGCTTCAAGTCCCACTTCAGGATTTAATGGTCACAGAAGTTGCGTTAATAATGTGGCTAAACAAGCTGATTAACAGCCTGTAAATCCTTCCAATACGCCTGATGGCAGGTGGTAACAGCAAGAGAGCTTCCAGTTTCCTGACCAACCATATTGCAGAGGGCAATGGCAAACCACTGCAGTACTCTGCCACGCATAATCATGGACTAATCCAATTGAAGGCCATGGTCGCCAAGGCCTCTTAAGGCATGGTACCTGGAGGAGGAGGAGTTGTATGTTACTGTTCGTTAAAATAAATCCTTTAATTTTTCTTTCCTTTTGCCTCTTTTGAAAATGCTGATAACTCACATTGGAACACGCTTTCAAAGGGTCACAAGGCCCTCACCCAACTGGGTTTCTTCATGTGTTCACCTGAATGTAGTGACTGTAGCCAACATTTAGGCTGATCGGTCCTCATACATCATTCACATACACAGATTTGTAGCAGGGATTACTGGATAGTAATGAGAAGTGGAAACATTGGATGATTATTTCTCTACTGTATTAGAGAGACTAATTGTGGCTTCATCACTATGTCCTTAGTTGAGAACTCCCAGGCCAGAAACTCGGGCCTGTCTGTTTTGTGCAGTTTAATACTACACTAAGCAGTGCAATAAACCACTGCCATCAGGAAAGCTTTATTCAAATTCTTTTCATTCAAAGCCACTGATGTCACATCCTAGTGCGGGCATGCTTGAAGGCCACAGTAGTAAATTCTCAGTTCTGATTCATTTCAAGAAAAGCCCTAGTGGCGGAAGTTTACAGGACACGTGGTCCCTGCTCACCCTGCTAAAACGTTGGTGGTGAGCTTGCCCACCATATTGCTGGCTGCCCCTCGGCAATTTAACACCGGAAACAGCATCAATTGCTTTAAAGTGAGACTGCCACCCCTGTCTCAGGAGAAAGTCCCAAAAAGCTATCTAGCTCTGTCTTAAAAATGCTCAAAGACTCTGCTTCCACCACCTTTTGAGGAAGAGAGTTCCAAAAATCTACCACCCTCAGAGAAAAAAATTCTCCTCATATCAGTAGTGAATGGGTGACCCCTCATTTTTACACAGTGATCCCTAGTTCTGGATTCTCCTACAGGAAGATACCTCCTTTCCACATGCACCCTATCAGGACCCCTCAGGATTGTTTACGTCTCAGACAAGTTGCTTCTTTCTCTTCTGAATTCCAGCAGATACAAGCCTAGCCTGTCCAGCACTTCCTTCATAAGGCAGCCCACCCATTCCAGGTATTAGTCTAGTAAACCTTCTCTGAAGTGCTTCCAACGCATTTACATCCTTCCTTAAATAAGGAGACCAATATTGCACACAGTACTTCAGTGTGGTGTCTTAATTGAACATATGTGAATGTGAATGAAGGAATCACTGTTAGTGTAGTTGTGCTAGGGTTCAACAGTGTCATGTGACCAATGGGAAGGTGACAACAAGAACCACTATTTTAAAAATACGTAACAGTCAAAAATAAAATAAAAAGACTGTCATAAAATTGCACTTCACCATGTAACTTTGTTGTAGAGGTGACATTTTGCGTACATTCAGAGCAGTTCAATCTGCCCTTGCATGAGAAAGATGGAGCATTTGCTGATTCTGAATTCCCATTTCCATGGTAACAGCGGGTTTTTATAAAACTGTTCAGATACATTTCTAATCTTAAAGGAAGAAGAAAACAGTCCATACCATACTTTTCAAATGGTTAAACTGCCTGTTAAAAATGGGAGTTACTCACTTAAAATCAGAAACAAAAAGTATTTTCAAGATGTTTACCATCAGCAAGATATGTCATGTTGCACCAGCTGGTATTTATGCTGATGTAAATATTCTTCCCTCAGATGGCTGAGTGTACTCAATGGAACAAGTTTTAAAATGGGAAAAATGATTGATTCATGACAAAATTGGGGCTTAGCACCTGCCTGGCCTTAAATATGCCAACACCCATCCAAAAGAAAAATATGAAATCAAATGGCATGTGTTGGTTCTTCAGCTTATAGTTCCCAGTTTATTCCCAAGGGTTTGTTGCTGCTCCCTAACACTTGTACACGAGGATTTGAAACTTGCCTGTGTGCTTACATTTCACACAAGAGAAAAGTAAAGCTATTTTGACAAGAAGAATAAAAAAAAGAATCTCCAAGTTTCTTCTCGTGAATGTTGACCATAAATTAATCCTGGTAAAAGCAGCTGTTCAAGAAACCTAAACTGTAGGATTGGTTGTTTTTTTTTGCTATACTTACATCAATCTGCTGCAGGGAAACTGAGATTAAAAGTCCCTGTAAAGTCTGCAATAGAGTTTGAAGGGTACATTCTGTCTGGTTGTGGGAACATTAAAATTAGTGTGTAATAATCCCTGACGCGAAAGTGAATCAGGTATCGCCTGCCCAGATCCATACAACAATAAGTTGTAATACCTCACACTACTCACCTTTGAACATGTCTGAAACCCTCTTGTAACGCTGGACAAACTTGATAGCAGCATTAAGATTATTGCTTCACCAGAAACACTGCAGATCTGCAGTACCTTTTAGGCTTAAGGGTGTTTTTTTTTAACCTGAGCGGTTTCTGCGGGAGGGTTGTTGGGCCAGTGCAAATTGTACCCACAGTCACATGACTCCCAAATTTCATCCATACGCTGCTGGTCAGTGTCGCTACTGGCAGATGGGCAACCACCAGCACTAAGGGAAGACTCACCAGCAACCAGCTCAGTTGCGGGTGAGGTTTTCAGCTGGGTCTCATGGGTGGGCACTGGGGCAACAGAGGCCCAGACTTTCTTTGTGGGGCCCACAGGAGGACTCCTGCAGATTTGAATTACATGGGAGGGACTCCACTGCCCACAGACGAGGTTTTATTGAACGGGGCAGGTGGGTTATCAGCATCCTATGTCACAGGAATCTGATAAGTATTTAGGAAGTGAGGCTCCTGACTTTATTTGGAAGGTGGTGAGACATCCACCAAACGCAGTGAAATGAGGGCACTCCATTTTAACTATCCCCTCACTACATTCCCACTGAGTTAAAATCCACCATGCACCCTTAATTTCCATTCAAGCATTATATTAATGATGCAACCTGAGATGATTAATGCTGTTCATTGTATGAATGTTACATATTTGTAGTGGTCAAAACATTTCTCTGCTGTGATGCCACTGAAAGTGGGAAATAATATTAACTGAGGACTGGAGTTTTCAAGTCATTGTTTCCTATTGAAGGGAGGATCGGCCATGTCATCCAGCATCAATATGGACACACTGGAACAATGTAGTAATTCTCCCTCATAAATTCACAATTATTACTGTTTTGCAACAGTTCTTAAATTATTCACAATGAGGGTACAGGCCAAGGGGCTGTGAAATATTATTTTCAACAATGGGTGAATATCTTGGGCTCTCAAGGAACAAACAATGAACACATTTTCTCAAAGAACATTGAACTGTGATATTACATTTCTCCCCAGTAGGTGATGGAAATAATCTGTGGAGGTCTAAATGTGTGGAGAATGAACCTGAAGAAGAATAATCTTCTTAATTTAATTGAATGTAAGAAGTGATTTCATCACTTTCAGAGCTAGCTTTGGTACATTGGTAATCAAACATTCCAGAAACACATTTAAATTAGACCATAATATTATCTGAACACTTTAAACTTGTTTATGTTCCTAACGATTTTTGCATTATATGTAAAGAGCTCTCCCCAATACAAAAACATATTAACAAATAAGCTTTTATTCAATTGTAAATGTTATTCTGTTCTCTAAAACAGACCTGTTTCTCAGATATCTGAGACTTGCTTATTAAGATCATCAGTGTTGTTACTGAAAACATAATGGTGTAGATTTTCAATTTGACACATCAGCATAAAACAGTGTGGGTACGCGTTACAGAATGACCACCAACCAAATGTGAGGTGACCATGCTTGATTCAGGTAAAATTGCTGTCTTTGTGTACTTACCCACAGTGCTGGAGGAAGCTGTTGTGCCTGTAACAGAAAGGAGATTAAAACAATTCAGTGAGAGTCATCAAGCACAAACAGAAACACAAGCCACCCTCAGTCCTTCACAACGCCGCTAAGATGATCAACTTTCTCAAAGTGCAGTGCTGCACAAATGCAGGGCTGAATTTTACCGGCCCGTGTGGCAGGAATGGAGGATGGGGTCGGGAGGTGGTGGGAGGAGGGGGCATGGTCAGTTAAATAGTGGGGAGCCTTGTCGGGGTGGCCCTCCCATCGCTGTCCAGGGAAGCAAGCAGCCGATTTGCATAATTAAGGGCCATTTTACGAGGCCGCTGATATTTGGCCAGACGCCACATGGAGCATCAAAACCAGCGGCTCCATGGTCCAAAGAGGGCTCAGGTTCCGCTTTTCACCGCAAAATCAGGGTTCCAAAGCCCGCAGTAAAATTCAGTCCACAGTGTTTGGGTTCCCTCCTAAAATGTCCCACGGTGTTTCAGGGGAAATCATGGTCAAAATCAACAGAAAAATAAACATCATACACGAGGAACAGATCACTGGTACATAGACTTCCATTTGCCCATGTCCCACCAAGTTCTGTAGGACACAACCAAGATTACAGAGTCACAGTTCGAAGAGAGATTTAAAGCTGTTTGGTTATTTATGGTAGTACCTGCAGTGTTGATTGGCTGATTTGAGCTTAAACTGGAGGATTTAACCTTATCCATTATAATTAAAGAGGAGAACGTAATCTTCCATGAGTGGTGAAAGTTACAATAAGATTGGGTTTTCATAACATCATTATATCAAAGCATCATGTCATAGAGTCATAGAGGTCAACAGCACAGTAAAAGGCCCTTCTGTCCATTGAGTCTGCGCCGGTCAAACAAGTACCTGACTATTCTAATCCCATTTTCCAGCACTAGGCCCAGAGCCTTGAATGCCATGACATCGCAAGTGCACATCCAAATACTTCTTAAATGTTATGAGGGTTTCTGCCTCTACCATCCTTTCAGGCAGGGAGTTCCAGATTCCCACCACCCTCTGGGTGAAAAAACTCTTCCTCACATCCCCTCTAAACCTCCTGCCCCTTACCTTAAATCTATGCCCCCTGGTTATTGATCCCTCCACCAAGTGGAAAAGTTCCTTCCTGTCTACCCTATCTATGCCACTCATAATTTTATACACCTCAATCATGTCCCCCCTCAATCTCCTCTGCTGCAGGGAAAATAACCCCAGTGTATCCAATCTCTCCTCATAACTAAAACTCTCCAGCCCAGGCAACATCCTGGTAAATCTCCTCTGCACTCTCTCTAGTGCAATCACCTCCTTCCTATAATGCGGATTCCAGAACTGCACGCAATACTCTAGCTGTGGCCGAACCAGCGTTTCATACAGTTCCAGCATAACCTCCCTGCTTTTATATTCTATGCCTCAGCTAATAAAGGCAAGTATCCCATATGCCTTCTTAACCACCTTATCTACCTGTCCCGCTACCTTAAGGGACCAGTCGACATGCACACCAAGGCCCCTCTGATCTTCCCAGGGTCCTATCATTCATCCTGAATTCCCGTGCCTTGTTTGTCCTGCCCAAGTGCATCACCTCACACTTATCTGGATTAAATTCCATTTGCCACTGATCAGCCCGTCTGACCAGCCCATCTATATCCTCCTGTAATCTAAGGCTATCCTCCTCACTATTTACCACCCCACCAATTTTCGTGTCATCCGCAAATTTACTGATTAACCCTCCTACATTCAAGTCTAAATCGTTTATATATACCACAAGCAGCAAGGGGCCCAACACCGATCCCTGTGGAACCCCACTGGACATAGGCATCCAGTCACAAAAGCACCCCTCGAAAATCAGCCCCTGCTTACTGCCACTCAGCCAATTCTGGATCCAATTTGCCAAATTGCCTTGGATCCAATGGGCTCTTACCTTCATTATCAATCTCCCATGCGGGACTTTATTAAAAGTCTTGCTGAAGCCCAAGTAGACTACTTCAAATGCATTACCCTCATCTGCACACCTGGTCACCTCTTCGAAAAATTCAATCAAATTGGTCAGACATGACCTTCCCTTAACAAAACCATGCTAACTGTCTTTGATTAATCCCTGCCTCCCCAAGAGTAGATTAATTCTGTCCCTCAGAATTGCTTCCAATAGTTTCCCCACTACTGAGGTTAGGTTGACTGGCCTGTAGTTCCCTGGTTTATCCCTTCCTCCCTTCCTGAATAATGGTACCACATTGGCTGTCCTCTGGCACCTCTCCTGTGGCCAGAGAGGTATTGAAAATTATTGCCAGCACCCCTGCTATCTCCTCCCTTGCCTCACTCAACAGCCTGGGATACATTTCATCAGGGCCTGGAGATTTATCTACTTTTAAGCCTGCCAGACCACTTAGAACCTCTTCCCTTTCAATGCTAATTCCTTCAATTATATGTCTGGTACAACTTTTAAAACTGATAGTCAGCCCTCACATTTTCTTTGAGAAGTATCAACCATGAACAGCACAATTATCACAATAATTCTGATGCCATAGTTTATTTGTGCAACAAGGTCAATTGTCCTAGTGAACTGTCCTGAGGGCTCACATTCTGCTTGTCAAAGGTCAAAGCATCTAGTGAGGGAGGTGCCGTTACTCACCATCCCTAATCTGCAGCACCAGAGGGGAATGGAACAAAGGCCATGTTCACCAGTGCTACTGGGATTCAGCTGGTGAACAGGGTCACAGCTATAAGGATATCATTTAAAAACAAAGCAGCAACAAGTGAAGTATAATCTATAGGATGCAGATAAGGAATCATCGTGCGCAATATGGTAGGAAGGGGAAAGCACTACAGAGAAGACGAAATCGCTTGTAAACCTGTTGGGGTAACTATAACTCCATCCACCTATCAGAAACTAGATGGAACAGAAGTTAATAAACCTGCCATTCTGTTGTCACTCCTGCAGCAATTTTAATACCGTTGTTTTTTTTGGATAGTTGAAGTTGCCAGCCTGACTCAGGCAGGAGCCTCCGGAATACATGTCAATCAGACACTACGGACATGTTAATGTCCTACAGGGTGAAGTGTCTCCTATAGATGCTCCACTTTATTAGACCTGACAGGGAAGAATAAGAGTCCTTTACAACTACATGTTAAAACAAGAGTGGGTGCTCTCTTAGGGCAGTGAAGAGCAAGTTTGTGCAGCTGCTACCCCCAAACTCTTCCATCCACTCCGCACATTCTCCCCTCCTCCCACACCCTGTTCCCACCCTCACAAAGCACATTCACAAATGCCTGTCCAAAACCCCTCCGCCGATTTATTGCACTGCTGCCTGGGAGGCCTGGTCTGTGCTCGCTGGAATCCACGCGAGATGCCTCTGGAGGCTCAGTGCAGTTGAGCAGGCAGGCAGCTCCCAACATTTGATGTGTTTTTAGCGGTTTGATATAACTGAGTGGCCTGACAGACCATTTCCGAGGGCATGTAAGAATCAACCACATTGCTGTGGGCCTTTTTCAAAAATTCATTCACAGGATGTAGGCTTCGCTGGCTGGGCCAGCATTTATTGCCCATCCCTAGTTGCCCTTGAGAAGGTGGTGGTGAGCTGCCTCCTTGAACTGCAGCAGTCCATGTGGTGTAGGTACACCCACAGTGCTGTTAGGAAGGGAGTTCCAGGATTTTGACCCAGCGGCAGTGAAGAAACGGCGATATATTTCCAAGTCAGGATGGTGAGTGGCTTGGAGGGCAACTTCTAGGTGCTGGTGTTCCCATCTATCTGCTGCCCTTGTCCTTCTAGATGGTGGTGGTTATGGGTTTCAAAGGAGCCTCAGGGAATTCCTGCAGTGCATCTTGTAGATGGTACGCTGCTGCTACTGTGCATCGGCGGTGGAGGGAGTGAATGTTTGTGGAAGGGGTGCCAATCAAGTGGGCTGCTTTGTCCTGGATGGTGTCAAGCTTCTTGAGTGTTGTTGGAGCTGCACTCATCCAGGCAAGTGAAGAGTATTCCATCACACTCCTGGATTGTGCCTTGTAGATGGTGGGCAGGCTTTGGGGAGTTGGGAGGTGATTTACTCGACGCAGGATTCCTAGACTCTGACCTGCTCTTGTAGCCACAGTGTTTATATGACTAGTCCAGTTCAGTTTCTGATCAATGGTAACTCCCAGGATATTGATAGTGGGGAGTTCAGTGATGGTAATGCCATTGAACATCAGGGGGTGATGGTTGGATTCTCTCTTGTTGGAGATGGTCATTGCCTGGCACTTGTGTGGCATGAATGTTACCATTTGTCAGCCCAAACCTGGATATTGTCCAGGTCTTGCTACATTTGGGCATCTGAGGAGTTGCAAATGGTGCTGAACATTGTGCAATCATCAGCGAACATCCCCACTTCTGACCTTATGATGGAAGGAAGGTCACTGATAAAGCAGCTGAAGATGGTTGGGTCGAGGACATTACCCTGAGGAACTCCCGCAGTGATGTCCTGGAGCTGAGATGACTGACCTCCAACAACCACAACCATCTTCCTTTGTGCTAGGTATGACTCCAAACAGTGGGGACTTTCCCCCCTGATTCCCATTGATTGCAGTTTTGCTAGGGATCTGGAGTCACATGTAGGCCAGGCCAGGTAAGGTTGGCAGATTTCCTTCCATAAAGGACATTAGTGAAGCAGATGGGTTTTTATCACAACCAACATGATTTCATGGTCATCATTAGACTTTGAATTCCAGATATTTGATTGAATTCAAATTCGAACCCGGGTCTCCACAGCATTATCCCGGGTCTCTGGATTACTAGTCCAGTGACAATGCCACTACACCACTTCCCCCACCTAACAGCACTGTGGGTGTACCTACACCACATGGACTGCAGCAGTTCAAGAAAGCAGCTCACCACCACCTTCTCAAGAGCAATCAGGGATGAGCATAAATGCTGGCCTAGCCAGTGACAACCACATCCCTTGAATGAGTAAAAGAAAATGCACTAGGGAGGCTGTTAAAAAAGTAACCTAGCCTCTCTCAGCACCTTCCACAGGGACAAACCCACAGTTTCACCAGCCAGACACCCAGGGTTAAAATTCCCCTTTTACTTTTATTGGCAATTTTAGTGTGTATAATAACACAGTAATAAAGGTGCACTGCCAACCCTATGGCATTATTACTTTGAGAATACAGTGCAGGTGAATTGTGCATTGGATATCCCAGTGTTATAAAAAGCCCCTGGGCCACTCATTCTGTGCCACGGCTGTGATTGGCTATCCACAAAAAGTTTTAATTATGGTCTCATCATAACTTTGCATCAAAATTCTGTCCAATTCTATTGCATTAAAATACTTGCTGCAAATTGAAGGTCTGTTTGACATTTCTTCAATCCATGTTAATTTTAGATTATTCAAGCATGTTGAGAACAGCGCACAGCATGGACGTGATGGGCCAAACGGCCTACTTCTGTGTCATTAAATTTTCTATGATTTCTATGAGTAAACCTAGCACAGTGGGGTGGTACATTGGCACACCTTTGAGTTGTGGTGCAAGTGCCAGTGTGTACCTTGAATCTGTCCATACGGAAAGCTGACAATCCTCAGAAAGCGCTTCAAGGTTTTGTGCTTTTGAATCGATACACACTTTCTTGTTCACTATGGTCTAAGTTTGCACAAACGATGATAAAAAAAAGCGAGTGTTTTAACAGCAATAACTATAAATAGCTTTTTTTGAAACTACTTTTTTTGATGCTTCTAAAGAGAGAGAATGTTATACAGTAGCTTTTTTAAGGTCTTAACTGACCATTGGGTGGAATCCTCTATTCTCCCTTGTGTTTGGAAGAGGGGAGGGCATTTAATCAGGCAGGATGGTGGTGGGTGGGGACCACCTTCCTGTCTCCATCCTGATTAAGTCCATGGTGGGAAGGCCCATGGATGGCCTTCCTGCTCCGCTGCCAATTGAGGCCCTTAAGTAGACAATTAATGGCTACTTAAGGGCCTCATGCCGCTACCATGAATAATAATCCAGCAGTGGGCAAGCCGATGAAGGGGAGGGGGGTGTGGGGGTTGTGGGGGAGTGGTTGTGGGTGGAAGGGTCTCTTATTCAAAGGCACTTAGCGTTTGTTTGAGGGGCTCGGCATCTGAAAGGAGGGGACCTGCTGAGAACCAATCCCCTGCTCTTGCTGCTGATCCCCCCATACAATCCCCTCCCCCATGACCCCCAAACCATGAAATCCCTCCTATCATTACATACCTCTGGCCTGGGTGGGTCTGTGGTCCTGGGCTCCTGTTGGCCATCGTTCTGGCAGCAGCCACCCTGGGCCTCTGATTGGCTGGCAGCTTTCGGCGAGGGGGACTTTCCGCCCCCCCACCCCACCCCACCCCGGGTCCTGATCCTGTGGATGCCTGCCAGTGGCCTCTCAACTGCCTGATTGGCTCATGATTCGGTGGGCCTTCCCCAAAAGAGACAACGCGGGTTTCTTGCTGGCTCTCCAGCCATGGGGCAAACCGCCGTCACCTCCATAAAATCCCCATTATTGTTAAATTGACAACGTTCCTTGAGAGAAACTGAAGATATAAATATACTGAAAGGGTGAACAACGCCATGGACAGGAACTTGCTCACAGCTGCATGTGCTCCATGGCTGTGACTTTGCCACGAGTGGTGCAGGAACCCCGTTAAAAGGAGTAAACGGGGACTTTTCTGTATTTTTAACTGACAACGTTCTATCAGGAGCTTGACAAGTTCCCTTTCCACAACTTATTTTCTAGCATCCAACTAAACTATTTGGCTAAAAATCTCATAGGCATGACCTCTAGTCTGGCCATTCCTGCCTATTCAAATATACAGACAATCCATTACAACACAAAAGCTTACTTGCTCTCCCTAAGCACCCAGGTTACTTAACTATCTCTAGCAAGTGATCTGCTCGAGTCCCAGATCTGTTTCTTTTGACGACTAGCCCTGTACGGGTACACACACATGCCTGAAGTCCCTGGCCCAACAGCACAGTGAATACTTTTCAAATTGAATCTCGCAGAAAGGTGTCTGTTGCTGATCGCACCAAATGGAGCTAAACAAGCCTGAATAATTTGGATTATGAACAGTCAGCCCCAAGTGTTGTCAATCTGAATTGGAAAATCAAATGCTGCAATTCAGATACTATGTGAGGTGTGGGCTGATTAAATCAGGAATTAAAGGGTAACCCAAATCCAACCCGCCATGAACACCTTCTTCCAGGTTGACCACAGCAAGGGCTGGGCTTTCTAAGTAACCTGCTCTGGAGAGGAGAGTCAATGATTACCAGAAATAAATGAGGCTACATTCCTCCGATTCTGGGAGCGATTTGAATTTAACAGCTGCGGGTAGGTTTCCCAAGGTTGGCAGCCAAAGAGAGGCGGGAGCTACCAGATCCAGCAGCCCAGCATTTTTAGAGCAATGCTTGTGGGCCTGAAGGAGCAGGAATGTTTCCCCCCAATCCTCCAGCAAACCTGCTGCACCCCGCTCTTCCCGCTGCAGTAATTGTACGTTAAACTTTTCATGCTATTATGGGGATCATGTGACTGTGCAGGCGAATCAGCCCTAAGCACAGGCAATCTTAGCGGCAGAGTTTTTCTAGCCTTGGTCTTGGTACAAGCATGTAGCTTCATCAGGAGCTCTGTAAATCAAGTTTACTGTTTCTTACAAGAAACCTGCCCTGCACTTGAAGTTTGTTACAGTTGGCGACGAGGGTAAATAGCTCCAATGCTGCAGCTCTCCTCATGGATGCGAGTACTTCAATTTTTAAGGGAGGAAGGGAAAGCATACTGACCAGCAATACCTCGCTTCAGCAGAATTGACCCCTACTGCTCATCCATCGAAGATTGGAGTCAGTACATAGAGCACCTAGGTTTCTACTATGTGGCAAACGAAATAACAGAAGGCAATTCTCCTAAGTGACTGTGGGGGTAAAATGTATAAACTAATCTGTAGTCCGACAGCTCTGAATGCACCAAATTCCAGATCCTTCACCGAACTAGTAGACCTTGTGTAGGTGCATTTTCAGCCTAAACCATCGCTGATCATGCAAAGATTCAAGTTCAAATCTAGAGTAAGGGCCCCCGATGAGTCGATCACAATGTACGTCGTGGAGTTAACACAGTTAACGGAGCATTATGACTTCAGTGATACTCTAAACAATATGTTGCGAGATCGTTTGGTTTGTGGCATACATGACGATGCCATTCACCGCCGTTTACTTGCATAAGTTGTGATAGACCTGAAGCGTGCCATGGAGATAGCGCTAGTAATGGAGAGTGCTGAGAGGGACTCGCAGGCTTTGCAGAGAGTGCAACATGGCACCGTTCTGCAGTTAGGGTGGGAACCTGCTGCCAGGCATGGCGCGAAGAGCAAGGAGGCTACAGTGAAGTGTGACACGGTCCCTACCACATAAAAATAAATACTGGAAGCAGCTCACCAGTAATTCAGAAATTAAAGTGTTACCGGTGTGGGGGTAATCATGTACTGGAAACCTGCAGATTTAAAGAGGCAGAATGCCATTACTGTCACAAAAAGGGGCATGTTGTAAAACAGTGCAGGGCAAGATCAAGACAGTCATACAGACACCAGGTCAACTTGAACGAAGTGCACAATATAGATGAACCAGAAGCTGCTGATCCTGATATTTATTCCCGACACAATCTCAAGGCCAGGAAAACTGAACCAATCACCGTTACCCTTCAAGGGAATGTGAAGCCGCTAGTCATGGAGGTGGACACAGGAGCATTGACCACAGTGGTGGGAGAACACATCTTTAATTACCTCAGAGAAGGTTCCCAGCCATTGAGTTTGGAGCAAATCACGGCTCAGGTAAAAACATACACTGGAGAGGCAATACAGGTGAAAGGCATCACCTCTGTACCTGTATCCTACAGGCAACAGACAGCCCAGCTGCTAGTAATTGTTGTAACAGGTGAAGGACCTGGCCTTCTGGGCTGTGATTGGTTGAAAGAAATTAAACTCAACTGGTCAGAAATGTTTCAGGTTAGAACAGTAAGAAATCCTGAGTTGTTAAAAAAGTATGACAGAGTATTCCAAGATGAGTTGGGAAAAATAAAAGGTCTACAAGCTAAAATATATGTGGATTCTGAAGTAACACCCGGCTTAAGGCCAGACCTGTGCCTTACGCTCTAAAAGAGAAGGTGGATGAGGAATTGTGCCATTTGGCGAAGTTAGGAATAATGCAGCCAGTCCAATTTTCAGATCGGGCAGCACCCACAATCCCTGTGATGAAACCAGATCAAACCATCCGCATCTGAGGAGATTACAAATTAACTGTGAACAAGGCTGCTAAATTAGACAAATACCCAATCCCAAGGATTGAAGATCTGTAAGTTAACCTTGCAGGAGGAAGCTCCTACACTAAACTGGACATGAGCCATGCTTACCAACAGCTAGAGCTGGACAACACATCCAGAGGGTACGTCACCATAAACATGCACAAGGCCTGTACCAATATACACACCTATCCTTTGGTGTGTCATTGGCCTGTGCGATTTTCCAAAGAACCGTGGAAAGCCTACTACAAGGAGTTCCCTGAGTTATACTGTATCTGGATGACGTCCTGATCACAGGATCAATGGAAGCAGGATATTTGGCCAACCTAGAAGAGGTCCTGAAGAGGTTTTTGGACGCTGGCGTAGGTTTAAAAAAAGAGAAGTGCACTTTCCAAGCAACTGAAGTCACGTATTTGGGCCATACAGTGGATGCCCAAGGATTGCATCCATTAAAGGGGAAAGTCAGGGCAATCAAGGAAGTGCCCTCCCCTACCAGTGTCACTGAGCTCAAGCCTGTTTTGGGCATGGTAAATTATTACGGTCAATTCTTGTCTAATATATCCACAGTGTTAGCCTCTTTACACTTACTATTGAAGAAGCACAGATAGTCCTGGAAGGCACAGCAAGAGGAAGCCTTCATAAAAGTCAAGAAGTTTTTGCACGCGTCATGCTAGTGCACTATCACCCATCAAAAGGATTAATATTCACTTGTGATGCATCTCCCTATGGAGTGGGAGCATTATTGTCACACAAGATGTAGGATGGATCTGAAAAGCCAATAGGATATGTATCCAGAACCCTCTCGGCAGCCGAGAAAGGTTACTCACAAATTTAAAAAGAGGGCTTATCTATTATATTTGGAGTAAAGAAGTTCCATCGATATTTGCATGGTCTACGCTTCACCAAGGTGTCAGATCACAAACCACTGTTGGGTTTGCTTAATGAAGATAAGGCAATCCCATCAATAGCTTCAGCTAGAATTCAAAGATGGGCTTTAATTTTGTCGGCATATGAGTATAATTTTATGCACCATCTGGGTGTGCATATAGCAAATGGAGATGCCCTCAGGCCTTTCCCTTTGCCAGGTAGCATTACACATGCTCCAGTACCTCAAGAGGTAGTACTTGTGCTGAATTTCCTGCACTCCTCACCAGTCTGTGTGAAACAGATAAAGAATTGGACAAATCGGGATCCAATTTTATCAAGAGTCCATGAATAGGTATTGCAGGGATGGTCAAATGCACAAGTCTCCGAAGAATTAAAACCATTCTATGTCCGTAAATCTGAACTGAGTGGTCAAGATGGTATCTTGTTATGAGGAGCAAGAGTCTTTATCCCTTTGCAAGGAAGAGAACCACTATTGACAAAGCTTCTTAGTGCGCATCCTGGTATTTGGAAAATGAAGATGCTTGCGCGATGTTATATCTGGTGACCAGGTATGTACAGCGATATAGAAAAAATGGTGAAACACTGTCTCCAGTGTCAGCAACAGCAGAAGTTTCCTGTTTCAGCTCCACTGCATCCGTGGGAGTGCCCTGGTCAACCTTGGGTTAGACTACACGTCGATTATGTAGATCCATTTTTAGGTACTATGTTTTTAGTGATCATTGACACACAAAGTGGATGGATGTGTATGCAGTGAGATCGTCTACATCATGTGCAACTATTGAAAAGCTGCACCAACGTTTTAGTGTACATGGCCTACCAGAAGTTATTGTGTCAGATAATGTTACTGCTTTCACGAGTACTGAATTACAAAGATTCGTGAACCTAAATGGGATTAAACATGTCGGAACAGCACCGAATCATCCCTCACCCAATGGGTTAGCAGGAAGAGCAGCACAAACCTTTAAAACAGGTGTGAAGAAACTATCCATGGGAACGTTAGAAACATGAATTTCAAGATTTCTGTTCAACTATCTCCTCATGCAACCATGAATTCTGAATTGCTAATGAAATGCTGATTTCATACAAGATTGAGTCTAGTATTCCCTCATTTAAAGGGGAAGGTGGAAAAGAACCAGAGGGGTCAGAAAGTGAATCATGATGTTCACAGTAAAAGTCGAGAATATACCATGGGGGGAGACAATTTTGGTACAATCGTCTCTTAAAAAGGATCTTTGTCATATCCAGTGGAAGTGGAAAACAGGATTATTAGGAAACACATGGATCATCTCAGAAGCCGAGAAACCCTCCAACAACCAGTTACTCCACCTGAAATCGAAGTCGAACCTTTGATCCCTGAGGTGTCAGATCGACAGAGAATAGACATATCTGATATCTCTGCTGAAGTAAATAATTCTGAACAGCCATTGTCTAAGAATACCCCTGATGCTGCAGTTCCTGGTCAAATCAATCTAATGGAAGAATCTCAAGTTGTAGAGTTGCGTCGCTCTATCTGAATCAGAAAACCTCTTCAAAGAACTAAATTTATAATTGCATGAACTATATATAATTGTATAGGATATGGGTTAAGATATTTTTGTAAATGAGAATGGTAAAACAAAATTAAAGGGGGAGGAATGTAGTAATTGCAAGTTAAACCTTTTGTACCATTTTGGGGATCATGTGACTGTACAGATGAATCAGTCCTAAGCGGGGGCAATCTTAGGGGCGGTGCTTTTCTGGCCTTGGTTTTGGTACAAGCATGTAGCTTCATCAGGAGCCCTGTAAATAAAGTTTACTGTTTCTTACTAGAAACCTGCCCTGCACTCCAAGGTTATTACAGCTGCCCACTCAGCAGACCCCAGCCATGGCTGCCTTCTCCAGGTTTTCTGAGCTGGTCAGCTTATCAAACTGGATGGTTGCCAGGTAGGAAATGGAATGAAAATATACAGCTGACGATGCACAGGTTAATTTGACAGGGCCTGTGCATTTCTGGGTTTCCTGGCTGCAGACCCCTGCTCCCTCCCTGAATCCCCGCACACCCCGCCCCCACCACTAAATATTGTGACCCCAGCTTTACTTGTATTTAACTTAACTAACAATTATCTCCACCACTGATCAAACAGCTTCGATTTTGTGAACTTCAAAAAAACACTGGTTATATATTTGACTATAGATTATTAGAAAGTCAAGAGATTCACTATTAAAACTGGCACAGAATCTGCAGAACACAATGTGGCTTCTCCTGCCCCCTTGTGGGTTTTAGCCATTGGTACAGCGCTGATAGTTGAGCAATGGTCATAACAATCAGTAGCTAAACATATCCTATTTTCCACTGATAACATTACTGTTCTATATGGATAGTAATTTACTGGCATATATCCTCTTTATCTACAGTTGAGGATGTAGGATTAAGCACACTAGGATTCAGCTATCTTCCAGGTAGGATTTCTTCCATTCCAGAATATGATGCAGTTAAAGTGTATTTCTTATACACTTGTGTTCCTTTTCCAAATAATCAAATTTTCAATCTTTTTGTGGGGAAAGATCACCCCAATGGTTGTGGAGCACACACACAGTTGCATGACTAATCTTTCAGATATCTGCATGTTGTGGAAAAGAAATACACTTTGCACAATTAGTGCAGGCAAAATGTTGCCTATGCATTTAAATTCACAAATAAGACAAATGAGATGATTTTAAAATTCCCTTGGATAGAGCACAGACTCTCTTTCTCTTAAGAAATGACCATTATTAATTCAGTACGGGAAAGGCAAGAGGGACATTTCAGGTTGGAATCTTTTGCCTGATACATAGCTCAACAATGCCGCCAAGGTTTTGAAATGTGTAGAATGTATCACTGTAATAAAACAGGACTCCTGAAGGGTTAAGATCCACTGCCAACTCGCAACAGTCAGTAAAAAAAATGTAGCTCAACTTTGTGAAGACTAAACCAAATTCTATGTAACTATCTTGTGCAATGATGGGGTAAATGTTAACAGTTAATCAGCATGGCATCTCTTAACCAAGCACTTCAGAATTACTCAATCCAATCCTGTTTTTGAAAAATAGGTATAATTTGGGTCAAGATCCAAGCAGATATTTAACAACACATCAGGTTAAACCTACATTGGGGTTTGCAACTGGTCACTTGCATGGGTGTCTATGTTTCTTATTTGCTTGTTCACTCAATCCTCTCAAATACGAAACCGGTTGGGACAGGCAGCTGACAGTCATTCCTAAATATGAATGTGCCCTAATCTGGTGCTTCAAAGCCCTAATACTGTACTGACAGCTACTGTAAGCGACTGAACGTTGGAGCAGTTTATCATTCCACATCGTGGCCAACTGTGAACTTAATCAGATCAGTAAATTTGGTCTTAATTTGGAGGCACATAATTAATTAAGTAATGCTGTGGCTCACCAATTGAAAAGATTTCATTTGAGGCTCACGAAATTTAATACACATCTTCCAATCATGGGAATTTCATGAGGTAAAAGTTATATCTGGAGAGAGAAGCAAAATACAATGGGCTGTTTTGAAAAGCTTTCTGGTTTAATTTAAAACATATTTATTCCACTTTTCTGGCCCGCTCATCACTGGTAATTTTGAGCTACGAACTTTTCCTCGACACAGTATCATTCATGTATACAGGAAGTGAAGAAGTGCTGGCATCCTGCTGAAAAGGTTAAATTTGTCATTTTTTTCTCTTCCTATCAGATGAAGGCCACCTTGTGCCAATTACAATGTTATTTTACTTGTTACTGAATCTGCTCTCATCAACATGACAAATCCCAGTTTCAGAAACCAAAATTATTTTCAGTTTTTGCAGCCAATGTCAGCATCAAGAGGTCAGATGCAGTGGAAAGTTTCTTCTGCAATGTATCCAAATTACACCTTAATGCTAAACTTTGATGAACACAATTTGCTGCACCAGTGTTCAAGTACAGTTTCTCCCATCAGTCATCTTATGGCTTATCTGTTCCAGCCACAATTTAGCAACCATTTATTTTATGCTTCTGGAAAGAGAGGGATCACGCTATGTGGGGCTCATTCAGCCACCTTTACCATTAAATAAATGCAAATAACGACTGTTGTGTTCACAGTGCATTTTTACACATATACCTGCATAGTACCTCGTCACTAATAATAACTTGACATGAATCACAAATAATAACTTGACATGGAAAATTTTTTTAAAACTCCAATAATGTTGCAAAGCAGAAATGTACTGCACAATTTCGAAAGGTTACTGTGCAATAATATCGACATATCATAAATGTGGAAGTGACTGAAAACCTAAATAAGGAAACTAGTTGCACAGACTGAGACATGGCATCAAAAGTGTACGAGGACACTGTCACATGAAGAGGATTGGCACATGAGCCACTCTCCCTCATTTCCCTCCTGCAATCTCAGAACACACAACTTGCATTTACTGACTACCTTTAATGTCCCAAGGTGATTCATGGAAGCTCAATCAGACACAAATCAACACAGAACCAAAAGAGACATTAGAAACCCAAAAAGATCAGTAACAAATAGGAGGTGCACAATGAAAAAACAAGTAATTCAACACAACAGGAGATAGATAAATTTCAGTGAATGTCAGGTAGTGTTTTAATGATATTGTAAAGACATTAACTGCCAGTCATGCACAATAACATGAAAAGGACCAGCCACCAATCAACATCTCTAAGAGTGCTCTCCATGGACTACTTGGAAAACTGAGGGTAAATATAATGGGATCAATGACCGCCCAGTGTTTAAATCAAAGAGCTGTTCATATACAAAATACAATTTGTTTCACAAAAAATACAACTTCTATTCATAATGGCGTTATCACATACAGTAGCTTAATCAGATATTGCACTATATGTAGAATTGTGATATTATTTCATGGACACATAATAAAATCATTCAGCATGCTAAAGTCATTATTATTAGATTCTTAAATATCTATTCACATTCTCTGCAGGCCAACCTGGATCATCAGACCTTTCAAGGACCGGAACAGCAACAGACACGTCCAAGAATGCACCAATGCAAATATATCCTCAGTATCAAATACTGATGCAATAACCATGGCAATTGAATGAGAAAAAATTGAAACAGTTGCACCAATCACCAATAATAACAATGCCACAAATCTATACCAGCCCCAGAATGTGTCATTATCACAACATATGCATTAAGCAGTGCTCTCAGCCAGAAGGCGATTGCATGACATCTCAGTAAAATTCTGCATAGTTCAACTTGGAATCTGATCAGAGGATGTGGTGCCAACATGTTTATGATAGTTTCAAATTGGTCATTTAAAACCACCACAACAGAAGGTCCTCACCACAGATGGAACAGTTATCAGCATTATCCCTCCTATTGGTCCAAGTTCACATTCCCTCAATCAGCTTTGTACAAAGTAGTGAGAAATAAGATCACAAACGCAAGCTGTTCAGTTTGCATTGAAATAGACCACCAGAACTCAGAGCAGACACACCAAGAATAATGTTGCGATTGATTCCATGGCTAATGCTAGGGCATCCAGCTAACATCTTAGGTAGCTCACAGTCTTCCATCAGAAGTGTAAGCCCCTGATATTTCCAGTTCTATATCTCTGAGTAGACATGTTGTTTATCATGCAATACATTAAAGGACATTTTTCAAATGTGCACACAATGGAACTGTTCTCAATCTGCTTAAACTGTAGAATGTTAACTCAAGGATATAAATTGTACTGTCAATTATACTCTTTATTCATCAGTTCTGCTTCATTTCATATTTGCAAATTAGAGATCTGAGGCTGTTTAAAGGAATCAGCTATGTTTTCAGGCACATTGACACTGATTTTTTTTTTCATTAGTTTAAAGGCTTCTGGCCACCCTGCTTGGCACAGGATGAATTAACCTTTAATCGCACTAGGACACTTAACCATTAGTTAGTTGAAAGGACATGAACAGAATAGCATACTTGATCGTTTTTGAATGGAAGAGACTGTTCCTTCGACACAAATGTTAGGATGGTGCAGTTCACCACAGCAATCACACGGGGAAGAAAAGCATTTTTTAAAATTCATTCATGGGATGTGGGCTTCGCTGGCTGGGCCAGTATTTATTACCCATCTCTAGTTGCCCTTGAGGAGGTGGTGGTGAGCCTTCATGAACTGCTGCAGCCTATCTGGTGTAGGTACACCCACAGTGCCATTAGGAAGTGAGTTCCAAGATTTTGACCCAGCGACAGTGAAGGAACGGCGATATATTTCCAAGTCAGGATGGTGAGTGACTTGGAGGGGAACTTCCAGGTGGCAGTGTTCCCATCTATCTGCTGCCCTTGTCCTTCTAGAAGGTAGTGATCGTAGATTTGGAAGGTGCTGTTGAAGGAGCCTTGGTGAATTGCATAGGGGTACTTAATAAACCAGAGAGCAAAACACTGCCAGTTCTTGGAAATCTGACATGAACAACAGAAAATAACTCGACAGGTCGGGTAACAGGTCTATGACCTTTCTGTAGAATTATTAGTGGTTGCCGATCTATGGTCCTGGCAAGTGATAACATCCCCATTTTTGGAACAGAAGTTCATCTGCCACTTTAACAATGTAGTTGAACATTATTGACAATGCTAATTTGTAGAAATCCTTTCATGTTAACAGAAAGAAGTAAAGGCATAGATATCAAGAGTAGATGGTTATTTAAGATGATCAATTGACCATGTGGCAAATATTAGTAATGATATTTATATTAAGACAAAATTGACAGGCGAATGCTTTGTGGTGAGCCAAGTACTTAGAAGTTTGCTGGCATATGCTCTGGACAAATTTATCTCTTAATAACACACTCAAACTCTTCACTCACAAACAGATAAAAGGGGACTAAGTGTCCAGGTACTTTAGGGTACTTGAAAATGGTTAGATATCACTCATAGCAGAATAAATCACACCTCTACTTTGACCAGAACCACCCCGAATTATTGAATTGATTGTTGATTTCGTCTGTGATTTTTCCATATAAAACTTACACAAACTTTATCTTGTTGATATGGTTCAGTCTTTTGTTATTAGAATCATTATTAGGACAATTGTCCACTATTCTAATACTTAAGAGCTTTAGGGCCCTCTGGCTTGGAGGAGAGCTTCCAGGTGATGGTATTCCCATGTGTCTGCTGCCCTTGTCCTTCTAGATGGCAGTGGTCATGGGTTTGGAAGCTGCTGTCTAAGAAGCCTTGTGAATTCCTGCAGTGCATCTTGTAGACGATACACACTGCTGCCACTGTGCTTTGGTGGTGGAGGGAGTGGCTGTTTGTGGATGCCAGGCCAATCAAGTGAGCGACTTTGTCCTGGATGGTGTCAAACTTCCTGAGATAAAAACAAAAAACTACTGCGGATGCTGGAAATCCAAAACAAAAACAAAAACAGAATTACCTGGAAAAACTCAGCAGGTCTGGCAGCATCGGTGGAGAAGAAAAGAGTTGACGTTTCGAGTCCAATGACCTGTTCTGTTGAAGAGTCATTGGACTCGAAACGTCAACTCTTTTCTTCTCCACCGATGCTGCCAGACCTGCTGAGTTTTTCCAGGTAATTCTGTTTTTGTTTTTGTTTTCAAACTTCCTGAGTGTTGTTGAAGCTGCACTCATCCAGGCAAGTGGAGCGTATTCCATCACACTCGACTTGTGCCTTGTAGATGGTGCACAGGCTTTGGGGAGTCAGGCGGTGAGTTATTTGCTGCAGGATTCCTAACATCTGACCTGCTTTTGTAGCCACAGTATTTATATAGCTAGTTCAGTTCAGTTTCTGGTCAATGGTAACGCCCAGAATGTTGAGAGTGAGGGATTCAGTGATGGTAATGTCATTGAATATCAAGGAGTGATGATTAGATTCTCTCTTGTTGGAAATGGTCATTGCCTGGCACTTGTGTGACCCGAAAGTTACTTGCTACTTGTCAACCCAAGCCTGGATATTGTCCAGGTCTTGCTGCATTTGGACATGGCCTGCTTCAGTATCTGAGGAGTCGCGAATGGTGCTAAACATTGTGCAATCATCAGCGAACATCCCCACTTCTGACCTTCATTAATGAAGCATCTGAAGATGGTTGGGCCTAGGACAATCAACTATGCAATAGCTGCTGCAGCTAGACATGAAATATTTGGGGTTCCTCTTGAAACAAAATAATGCTCAAATTAGGCTGATGATTAATCTTTTTCTGTTTTTTTTCCACTTTTCTTGATTTTTTTTCCCAAGTTTTTTTAATATCATAGTCTTGTGAACATTCGCACTTTCTTATTAATATTTAATTGGACATCATAATTTGAAGGCTCCACTCTAATTGAACCTACATCACTGACCTGAATTTTCATCTTTGAGTCTGGTAGCAGTAGTCGGAAAAATTCCCAACTTGGCCCGCCCGCCTTGGGAGAAAGTGCCCGCAAAAGGGGCAAGTGCTGGCTGGAGTCAGGCCAGCTGACCTGGGGAGAAGTTTGGAGGCAGCCATAGGGCTGCCGGGAGTGGAAGCAGGCTGTTTGAAAGGCCCGTTTCGGTGCAATGGGACTCCTCCTGGTTAAAATAGAAGCACAAAAACCCTCCAGACCTCATCCCTCACACCCCCTTAACCCTTCAAACAGTCCCCATGCCCCATCCATGTCACCTCATGCACCTCACCCACCCTGATGACCCCTCATGCTCCCTTTATCAAACTCTGCCCTTCCATCCACTCCCATGGCCCTTCATGCCACCTATGCCAAGCTTCGTCCTTCCGCTCACTCCTCTGTCACCCCTCATGCTCCCTAAGCCATGCTCTGCCCTACCACTCACCCCTTATGGCCCCATGGTAAGCTATGGCACTCCATGTCCGTTGACCCACTGTACACTGTCTAGAACCAATGAATCCTGTGGTGTATAGTGAGTTGTGTAAAAAAAAACAAGGCTTTGAAGATAAGTAATTCAATCATAACTTTCTCCAATGTTGAAAAAAGTCATTTCACTCCAAGTTAATATAAGTATCAATCATCCAAGCCCTTTAAAGTATCAATAACAAAAAAACACAAACCCTTGAAACCACATTTTTCAAATCGTGATGTCCAATTAAACATTAATAAGAAAATGTGAATGTTCACAAGATCGTGATATTAAAAGATTTTGAAAAAAAATCAAGTGGAAAAAAAACAGAAAAAGATTAATCATCAGTCTAATTTGAGCATTATTTTGTTTCAAGAGGAACCCCAAATATTTCATGTCTAGCTGCAGCAGTTATTGCATAGTTGATTGTCCTAGGCCCAACCATCTTCAGCTGCTTCATCAATGACCTTCCTTCCATCATAAGATCAGAAGTGGGGATGTTCGCTGATGATTGCACAATGTTCAGCACCTTTCACGACTGCTCAGATACTGAAGCAGTCCATGTCCAAATGCAGCAAGAGCTGGACAATATCGAGCCTTGGGCTGACAAGTAGCAAGTAACATTCGCGCCACACAAGTGCCAGGCAATGACCATCTCCAACAAGAGAGAATCTAACCATCACTCTCTGATATTCAATGACATTACCATCGCTGAATCCCTCACATCTCATCCCACTATACATCAAAGAGTTCATTATTCTAGAAGTATACAGTGGGTCAATGGACATGGAAATGCCACGGCTTGGCATGGGGGCATGAGGGGCCATAAGGGGTGGTTGGTAAGGTAGTGCATGGCATAGGGAGCATGAGGAGTGAGTGGAAGGGCAGAGTTTGGCATAGGGGACTTGAGGGGCCATGTGGGTGGATGGAAGGGCAGAGCCTGGCAGATGGGGCATGAGGGCGACCTTTGGGACTTAACCTTTAAAAGGTCCCCTGATGCAGACTAGGGTTCATGACTTCTGTGAGGGGCCGTGAACCATGACTCTTTAAAATAGTCACTTGGAGTACAGAACTTGAGTATTGCTGAGAAAAGAGACAAGTCAAAATTTTTCATCTTGCACTCATCAGAATACCAATAAAATGGGAAAACAACAATTTATACTGTATGTGAAGAGAGTGCTGATTGGTTGGCAAGTGGACTCTGATTGGTGGAGGCGTTGCCATGGAGAACACACCAGTGCTGATGACTGATACTTAACTGCCAAGCATTGGTAGGCACAAGATGGGAATTAAGTACCTCAGTCTGAGAATTAAAAAATGTTGGTTATTCTTCAAATTTGGCTTTTTCAAATTTTGCTGAAATGGTGATATTGACAATGAACAGTACAAATTAGATGGTTATGTTCTCCAATCCTTTAGTAGCAGATTAACACAAAAATTTGCTGGCAGGCTGATTACAGTAAGCCATCAGTGGATTGGGAGCAGCACTCTTAATGGGTAGTTAAGAATTCATTTTGATAATCAATGTCCACAGAATCTCAATAATCAGATTGTAATTAAACACTCCATGAAAGTTTAATTTTCATTACAGTTATAAAAAGAATGAATTGCTCTCCAATACCAGTATATTGCTCATTTTCAAAACGGAGTTGGATGAAATCTTTATAAAATTTGCATTTTGGCATGACTTTAAAAAATGGCCCGAGTTACTCTTGCCATAGCTTCTTGGAAATAATCATAGCATGTACCATAATGGTGCAAATTTCCAGGAGCTTCCCACCCATTATCCTAGCGATGTGATTTTGCTTCTATCATATTTCTCCATTTAGCTGTTGCTCTGTATTGTATTTATTTGGCAAGATTAATTTTTGTTTTGTTCTCTAAATTCTGAGTTGTTTCTAACCTTGCCCAAGTGAGAACTTAAACACCACAGAATTCCAGTCATTAAAGATGATAACGTTATTTTTAATGATCTATTCTAGGATTTATGGTTTCACTTCAACAAGCAGTAAAGATTTGTGCACACTTAAATGTATCTTATGTAGATCACTTGCAGAATTTTATGGTAAACCAATTTAATCTTTGCAGTATTCAAGGTAAACAAAGGGCAATTCTGAAACAAATTGACCAAAATTCACCCAAGTTGCTAACCTAACAGCGTAATTATATAGTGTGGGTTCCTGTGCACTATAGGCAACTGATATAACACCACATATCTGCCTGAGTTGTTGCTGACTTTGTAGACAATGCCGATATTTTCCAACTCTTACTGTTTTCATCCAGCTAACAGCTTGTTAGCACTTACAAAGAAAAAGCAGCTTTATCTACAGATCTCACTATTTAGATGTAATAACCAATAAAATTGCATTGAGGATGGGGTGAGAGATTGTCAAAACCAATTATTCTTCAATTCTTGACACCCATAAAGTTGAGGTGGAAAGATTTTAAGATTGTTTTTTGAGAGTCAGTTTTGCAGGCCCCCAGTTAATTTTTACTTAAGATGAATTTTGTAAAAATTTAACAGTTGTATGTCAACTGTGATCCAGTTGGTAGCACTCTTGCCTCTGAGTCCAGAAGGTTGTGGGTTCAAGTCCCCCTCCAACACTAGGGCAGAGAGGTCAAGGCTAACGCTCCTGTACAGTACTCACGGAGTGCGGCATTATCCAATTTGCCGTCTTTCAAATTGGACTTTAAATTGAGGTCTCCTCTGCCCCCACCAAGATCCCATGGCCCAGTCAATATTTATCTCTCAATTAACATTGCAAAAACAGAAGCTAGTCATTATCACGTTGCTGTTTGTGGGAGCTTGCTGTGTGCAAATTAGCCACCGCATTTCCTACAACAGTGGCTACACTTAAGAGGTTCTTCATTGGCTGTAAAGCACTTTGGGATATGTGGCGGTCATGAAAGGCATTGTATAAGATGCAAACCTCTTCCTTTCTTTCAAAGTTAAAGGTGTGTTTATTTAATATACTTCCAAGGAGAAATTATGTATAATAAAGGAACTATTAAGATGGAGTTTTTGTTTTATTTTTGGGAATTTTCTGATTCATGCCCATATGTTATTGTATATTTTGCCAAGGCTGGTTGCTTTTTTGAGGTATAAATGGCATTCCTTAGCACAAAAGCACTGAGTATTTGAGTATCCCCATCACAGCACTTAAGGAAGAGTCAAAAGAGCAATTATAGGCCTATCAATAAAAGTTGACAAATGTTTAATGTGTTTGAATGGTTTTCCTCTATCTACCTGTTACTTTCCCCTACTCCTATACAAATGTAACTGGAATGTTGCTATCTCACAAGAGCCACTGAACACACTAGCTGTATCCTCCCAATAATTCTTTAATTCACTCCAACTCAATTTGTAATATTTCTACAGCCTCCTCTTTTTCACTTCTTTATTTGAGCCCCTTGTCACACATCTGTCTTGCTTCTCATTTTTGTCAAGTGCTTTCTGACATTCCTCAATTTCTTTCTGCTTTTTTTACATTCATTTTCAATTAAGACCCTGGGTGTCAAATCTTTTAATATTATAGATTTGGCTTTTAAATTGGATTGTGGCCTGTATTTGGTAACCTAGTTATTATCATTCTGAGTGCTGAAAGTTTCCTTTTCCAATTTCCAAAAAGTTTCTTTCAAGCAACCATTAAAAATGCTATGTTACCTTTTTAACTTCTTGCAGCCATTAATTGTGGACTTGAAATGCACATACCAGAATCCCTGACAGTCCAGCCCAAGAGAATGCATTATTCGCCAATAGCGTATAGTATTCCCAACTTGTACTGAGGCTTATAACATCTCTAAGTACATACTGCATTATGATGAGGTCATTTTTTAATTCTCAGCAGTAGGCCACTCACTGCCGCGGCCTCCAGCACTAACAAGCAAACTTGCATAGCTTTCGAAAACCACCTGAGCAACAACAGCAACGCAAATATCCTCAAGGGACCAGGGCCGGATATGGGGCCTTGAACTTTAGTTCATGAAAAGTCTTTATCATTTCTGTCAGGACATTCATGTTAAAACAGCTAGGCCAAGATTGCAGCCTAAGTAAATTGAGAAAAAAGTCAAAAAATTGTTCAGTTGTAGATAGGCCTGTTGCATAACAGATACAATGTACAGCTACCAGGTTCCTTCTGCGGTTTCTCCTGCTCCTGTTTACTTTTTTTCTTCTTTTGAAACTTGCAGAGAAGGAAAGGGTGCAGTGCAATGTGGTCAAAAATTTAAATTCTCCAAATAGCGTAACTTCTACGTTACTATGGTGATTGTCCTACACACTTATCTACGCCATTACACAGATAAACCACAGCTTCCCCAGAACAAGTCTTCAGTTCCTCAGTGAAAAAATAAGACCAAAAATGTAACGTGCTGCCACAGAATTTAAACAGGCTCGCTTAATGCTTGAATTTTGCTGCTCAGGACATGGAATCACTCGTTCAGGATTTAATTTTTGGCTATGTTCAACCAAAGCTGAACAAAGATTATCATCCTTAGGTGAAAGAATGTCCAAAAAAATGTTGCCTTCTATGGTTTTCTGTATGTTGTGTGTAAAAGTGATAAATACCAGGCCTCGGCATCCAAATATATCCTCGAGCTATGCTTTTTATTTACTGATGTTTGGAAATAAGAGTCTGGTCTGGGACGTTCCAAGGAAAAAGTCAACAACTATTTTCAAAAATATAAAAATACTTAAGATTAAGAACCATTATTGACATGCAAAAGGGAAATTTGCCATAAAGCAGTACAGTTCAAAGTCACATCTATGGGAGCCAAGAAATTGTTCCAAACCTTATTTGGGTCTGCTTCTGATGCAGTGTATGCTGTTGATTGAGAGCGGGAAAGGACCATGGTCAATTTGTCCACCAGCTTCATCACGATCATACTCTGGGGATGTGAATGGGCCTGAAGCGTGTCAGGAGAACGTTGGGGACGTGGCATGTCAGTACAGAGAGCAGCCAGTAAGGGAATCAGGATTGACACCAGCCCAAGTCCTCAAAAAAGTCTGGTATGGGGAGGCAATTAGGTGTAGGGCAAATGCCGTGAGCAGTGGCCTCTGGACTTAACATGGAGCTAGGAGGGACTAAGCACACTCCATGCTGCATTCACTTGCAGATTGTATGGGGGCTTTAGACCCCTGATTTGTGTATGCAGTGGGCCTAACGTCACTTTTAAGTGCACACCCTGGACATCAGTGGAGGAGACCTAACCGACATGATGGGCAGTGCATTTCATATTTAGTATAGAATGAGTGCGCGCTGTTTGCTATGTTTGATACTTAGACACCCATTTCACACCTGTGAAACAGGAAGCAGGGAATCCAATTTCTAGACAAAGATATTCATGACAAAGAGCAGGAAAAGTTGTACCGAAATGATTGTGAAATGGCGGAATGCATTACTGGAGTTAATGATCGAACCAGAGGGCATGTCAAATTTTAAAAACAGATTAGGCACTGAAAAAGACAAGGCACAAGTGAATGTAGGAACAATGAAAGCTAATGGGACTTCATCGCCATTCCACTGCACTCACGATTCCCTGATGGCCTTAATCCAGATTTCAATTAGGACTTTGGCATCTTTAGCTGATTTAAACTGTCTGAGCTAGTCTAATGTTAGTGATACCAGCTCCCGAGCTCAGGTCTCATGCAGCCAGCTATAGTACCTTAAACTAAAACTGAGATTGGCAGAGGCCAATGGTTGGGAGATCTGAGGCATCCCTGCTGTGTTTCTGGCAAAGCCCAGTTGTGCGATACACACAGGTGAGGAACTGGCATAGCTGTTAGTGCAATATAAAAAACCAGCATCACTTTCTGAGGAACTCACTGTGTACAATAGAGGGAGTTGGTCACA
This sequence comes from Cetorhinus maximus, assembly GCF_964194155.1. Taxonomy (NCBI): domain Eukaryota; kingdom Metazoa; phylum Chordata; class Chondrichthyes; order Lamniformes; family Cetorhinidae; genus Cetorhinus; species Cetorhinus maximus. Next base: position 100,213,812 of record NC_135895.1, read on the forward strand.
ACACAGACATGATCATCAAATCAACATCAATATTTCAGATTTCCTGTGTTTTTACCACAGCCCCTTTTTAATCAAAGAGGAGAGCTTAAAACCGAGGTTCCAAAGGACTCAGACCAAACTAGATGTAATGGAAAACAAAAACAAAAACACCTGGAAAAACTCAGCAGGTCTGACAGCATCTGCGGAGAGGAACACAGTTAACGTTTCTGTTGAAGGGTCATTCGGACTCGAAACGTTAACTGTGTTCCACTCCGCAGATGCTGTCAGACCTGCTGAGTTTTTCCAGGTATTTTTGTTTTTGTTTTGGATTTCCAGCATCTGCAGTTTTTTTGCTTTTAAATAGATGTAACGGAATGCAGGGGGCTTAATAACGTTTTTCTTGTGCCCTGTAGATGGTGGACAGGCTTTGAGAACTTTGGAGGTTAGTCACTCGCTGCATAATTCCCAATCTCTGGCCTGTCCCTGTAGTCAGAGTATTCATATGGCTGGTTCTGTTAAGCTTCTGGTCAAGCAATCATCAGCAAAACTCAACCCAAACCTTGCTTCTACCTCGGTCCCATTGTCACTTCTCTGGCTTTTAAAGTTAGCAAAAAGGAGAACAACACTTAAAACAAGCTTTGGCTACAGGATGGAGGGCAGTGATTTACAAGGAAAGAACCTGGGGTGGAATTTAATGCCTTCCCCCGAGGCACATTTGGCTGAGGGAAGGGCATTTAATCAGGCGAGAGGGTGGCAGGTGGACATCCCCACTAGCTTCTCGTCTCCACCAAAATTAAGTCTGGGCAGGAAGGCTCGTGACTGGCCTTCTTGACCCCCCCCCACCCGGACCAGTCTGCCACCACTGGTATTAAACCAGCAGAAGGCCATCCTGTTGCCACACAGAGATCTCGAATAGAAAACCCTGGCAAGTTGCTTTTGAGCTCCCAGGGTGGCACTCATTGCCCGATTAAAGGACACAGCATCGGGAAGGGTGAGACCTGCTGAGAGCCAGCAACCCCCCTGTCCTTCCTGCCAATCCCCCTTCCCTCCAGCCAGTGACCCCCACCCAACCCCCCACCCCCCACTCCCCACTCCTTGCGAGTCCCCTCTCGCCCTCACTCGCCTGTTGGGCCTGGGATCCAGCACTGATCCTTTGCCTCTCTGGTACAGTGCAGTCAGCAGTCACTGTTACCCCCTTGGTGGCTGACAAGCACCGAGAGCTACTGGCCTCGGATTGGCTAACAGCTCTCAGTGGGCAGGATTTCTGTCCCAAGGTTCTTGCTCCCAGGAAAGGGCTGCTGCTAGTCAGTTAAGTGCCTGAGTGGGACTTAATTTGACAAGCCTTCCTTAAAAGAGGTGAAGTGGGGCTCTCACTGGCTCTCCAGCTATCGGGCGAGACTCCAGTCACCTCCAATAAATACCACCCTTGGTCTCATAGATTTTTGCATGAATGCAGTTGGAATATTCTGTGGTGTGGTTAACTACCATGTAATGAAGTTACTTAACATAGCAAATTGTCACAAAGCACATGCTCTAAAAATTCTTTTTGAATTACATCAGGGCAATCATATCATTTAAGACAACTCTTTCATCTCACGGGGAATACATAAGTTTCTCTTTAACAAGTTTATGATAAAGTATATGACATTTATTAAAATTAACAATGGTCATGAGCTTCTCTGTAAAGCAATACGGAAGAGGTTAGTTACCAGGCGTGGCTGGTGCTGTCACTTCTGCTATGCGTGACATTATTTTCTGCAATCATTGAGCTATTTCTGTAACTATGTATTTCTCTGTCTGTCAGAGTCTCTATTATCAATCATAGCAAGATGGGTGCTTTGACTTTAAGAATGTATTCGACATTTTGTGCTTTCATCCACCTGAAGCATGTTTCAACAGGCTTAACACCAGACCTATAAGCTAAGTCATTTAATATGCATGTGGTCTATTAGCACCATGTTTAAGCAAGCTAGGGGAGGCCCATCTCATATCTGATGTACATAAATACATGGTTGTGACTTAGAGGACAGCACCACCCTACTGTAGAAATTCTCAGACGTTCCAAATAACATCATCTTGGCTGATACTTCTGTGCTACACTGTCTATTAAAGAAACTTCATTTATTCGGCACCTTTGATGACCTCAGGACACCCTAAAGTGCTTTATGGCCAATGACGTTTGAGGTGTAGTCACTGTTAATATAGGAAATGGGGCAGCCAATTAACACACAGCAATGGACCAGAAACAACAATGTGGTAAATGATCAAATCATCTGGTTTTTTTTAAGGTGTTGGCTGAAGGATAAATATTGGCCTTGACACTAGGAGAACTTCACTGTTCCTCTTCAAATAGTACCAGGGGATCTTGTCCACCCAGCTGAGAGGACAGGCAACCCAAGATATTAAACCAAGGCCCCAATTGCGTATTCAGGGATGTAAAGGTCCGGTAAAATGCACGCACCGTTATTTCCTTCAGGCCTATCATGAAATGAAAAGATTTAAGAATGTTGACTTCTATCCATTGTTTGCAAAATTTGTCAAAATGGGTAATCATATTTATTAAGGAGTAAAATACATAATGTGGACAAATGGGTTAACATTTAGATAAAAGCAAAATACTGCGGATGCTGGAAATCTGAAACAAAAACAAAAATTGCTGGAAAAACTCAGCAGGTCTGACAGCATCTGTGGAGAGGAAGACAGATATGACTCTTCATCAGAACTAAAGAGAAATAGAAATGAGGTGAAATGTAAGCTCTTTGAGGGGGGTGGGACAGGTGGAGCTGGATAGAGGGCCAATGATAGGTAGAGGCAAAGGAGAGATTGCCAAAGATGTCATAAACAAAAGGTCAAAGGGGTGTTGATGGTGGTGATATTAGCTAAAGGATGTGCTAATGGTGACATTAAGAGTAGAAAGTGAGATGAGCAAGTGACAGATGGCCCTAGTGGGGGTGGGGTGAGGGGACAGGATCGAAATAGGCTAAAAGGTGGAGATGAGACAATAGATTGAAATAAATTTTTAAATAATAATAGAAATAGGTGGGGAAAAAATATATTAAAAATATATAATAATTATTAGAAAAAAGAGGATCAAAAAGGGGGTGAGGATAGAGGAGAGAGTTCATGATCTGAAGTTGTTGAACTCAATGTTAAGTCCGGAAGGCTGTAAAGTGCCTAATCGAATGATGAGGTGCTGTTACTCCAGTTTGCATTGAGTTTCACTGGAACATTGCAGCAGGCCAAGGACGGACATGTGGGCATGAGAGCAGGGTGGAGTGTTGAAATGGCAAGCGACAGGAAGGTCTGGGTTATGCTTGCGGACAGACCGAAGGTGTTCCGCAAAGCGGTCACCCAGTCTGCGTTTGGTCTCTCCAATGTAGAGACCGCATTGGGAGCAGCGAATTCAGTGGACTAAATTGAGGGAAGTGCAAGTGAAGCGTGTTTGGGCCCTTGGATGGTGCGGAGGGGGGAAGTAAAGGGGCAGGTGTTAACATTTAGTTCTTTAACTATCATTTCTAAACATCAGCTTCTTTGATTAACATTAATGATATATTATTATTTTTGCTGATACAGTAATTGTTTGAAGAAACCATTATTCTTTCCAACAGGAAATAGGGAACTGCTTCACTGCATCGAAGGGGCTGTAGGATGCTGATTTTGTCTGTAATTCCCATCATGGCAAATTCCTAACGTCAGTCAAGGTACATTGAGAAGCCAAGAAGATCGTTGACAAATTGCCGTGGAGAGAGAGGCCAGAAGAATCAGAGGGCTAATCTAGCTGCAGCAATTCATGACCACCTCCAAGTAATTGCCTAGCCTGATGGTGGGTCTTAAATAGATGGGAGGGAATGGCATTAAAAATAGAGAAGTGCTATTTTATAAAGAATGACATCATATCACTGTCAGATCTTCTGAAATGGTGCAAAGGCTGAGGTATTTCACAACTGAGTCTCAAGTATATTTTTAACCAATGAATCACCAAATATGATTCGACATACACCTAGATGTAATAAATTTCAGGCAAAATACTCATTTCGGCCATATTTTAAGGTGCAAAGACAAAAAAAGGTTTAAGAAGCACAAATCAACCTCGTGTAGATTGAAAAGATGTGAACCATTCCACATCTTTGTGCAAATCAGATTTGTTCTGCCTCTGAAGTGCTATTCTACTGTTGAATAGTGAACAATGTACATGACCATGATTAAAGTGACATTACTGTTGTAGTACACTATTGCTACCCAATTGGGCCAACTCTGCACAACTGCCCACCTCACAGAGTCAACCTGCTAATTAGCAGGGATTGGAAACCATTTGGACAGCACACTCCGCATTTAGGAACTCAACATCATATCCAAAAACAGTGCCATAAGATAATAACAACTAACATGTTTCAAATTGCCACCCTTGGATCACTTTGCTGATGCATGTTTTTGTACAGGAGGCCATGCCAGGAACCCAAAGCTTTGCTTTTAGCAGAATAAACAACTCAATGGCACCTTTTCATAGTCCCGTGGTTTTATTTTTTTGGAGCCTTTGGACTTAACTTCACATAACAGAACTCAAACAAAGTGTGTCACTGTGTGAACCATCCCCAATCTCCCTACAATTAGGATTAGTTTAGAGCTGTTAAATATTACTCATTGTGCATATTTCTTCATTCGAACATATGGTGTACATAAACTGGATTTTACACAGGGAGAAATTTGTGATCACATCTGTCATTAATGTAATCCATGTTCTGAAATTCCAAAAGTTCAACTTTCCAACTCGATGGCTTTGTTAGCTAGGTGGAATACAGTTAACAAATATAATAGTGATGTTACACAGCCGAAGTCTTGTATGGAGGGCAGGCCTCAAACAACAACAACTTGTATTCATTTGGCACTTTTACATAGTGAAACATCTCAAGCACTTCACAGCAACACTATCAAACAAAATTTCATACCAAGGCGGATAAAGAGATATTAGGATAAGTGACCAAAAGCTTGACTAAAAAGGTAGCCTATATGGAGTATCTCAAAGGAAGTGAGAGAGGGGTAGGTAAGTTTAGGGAGGGAATTCTGGACCTCCAATCAAATATATATTAATCTGCAGTATGAGGAATCTCTATAAGAGGATACATCTTGTCAGCATACGTTGAGATCACACTGCACGTATTACAATTTGTGACAGTGGCTAAACAATTTTAAAATACTGACTGCTTCTGAGCTGCAACCTGAGATTTACAAGCAGATTCCACACTGCAGAATTCCCTGATCAAACGATTCAAATGTGAATGACCTAAGGCTGTGTTTACTTGTAGCAATTAGCTCTAAGTCTCTGAGGTTTAAACACCTTTAGTTACAGAATGATATATTATACATTGTGTAACGCTCCTGTCATTATAATTCAGAGCCACATCTGAATCACCACAAATAATGCTGTAGGATGTCAGTTAGTATGGGGGGACTTTTAACCCCCAAAAGCAGTGGGTTTGGGTCAGAGGGTTTGTTAAAAATCTAAAGCCTGAACACCTAACACGCCTTTAACCCGCCCACTGATTTTAACAAAAAATTAGATTTCTTAATATTATTATCTCCGAGATCATGAAAATAAATCTTGTTGACTATGGCTTTCCTAGCTCTGAATTTTCAATAACTATTTAAGTCAGATTTAAAACCTAAATGCTGCTCCAGAATTATCTTCAAAAAGCTGATTCTTTGCAATACCTGTAGGGTTAGGAAGAATGCACCATGGGCCCTGCAATTCTGAAAACTATTTATTTTAAATGGTAACTGTCATGGACAAATAAACGTGTTAAACAGCAAAGGAAAATGAAGTAACCTTGCTTCACCGAGTCCTAGATTGTGTCTGAAAAGGGCATATTAATCACTATGTTGTGTAACCTTGTGCTTCTGTGCTGTTGGCCTAGTCACAGGCAAATGTAAGAAATAGTTACGGTAGGTGGTGAACACAGAACAAAATATCACATCATTGAACAGGCCTGCCATTGTGCTCAAGAATAAGGCTTTTTTTCTCCGTTTGGGCAGCAGCCATTGTCAGCATCAAGCTGTGTCTGGTCAAGTGTAACACAATCAGGGTAAAATACCTCCTTTACTCAGACACACCAGCATACCCTCAATGTCAAGTTCACATAGTCCCCTGTACTGACATGGTCACCCTTGTTATTTTCCTGGGTGGCACTGCCTATTTCTAAACAGATAGTGGGGCTGATCTGGTCCTATGGATTTGCTGCCAACATTTATCAATTCACAGGGTTGAACCTGTCAAAGTTTGGTTTACTTTCAAGCTTTAGAGGGAGAGGGGATTGTCAACTCGTTATTCAGGACCTCTGATCCCAAAGATGATAGAGCATCATCTTAGCCCAGTTTAAAACCCAACCTAAAATTTACCTGCTGCAAAATGCACACATTCATAAAAGTGCTTTTTGCTATAAACAAGGTTATATGCGGGCAGGGGTGGGAAGGGCGTGGGGGTGGGGGTGGATTTGGTGGCAGGGGTGGGATTGAGAGAAACGTCAGTAAGACAATTGAGATTTCCACTGTTAGGATTGCGCATCTATGTTGAAACCTGAGAGCTTTTCAATTTTTTTTAAAAAACATCATTTACATTTGCCGAGTGCTTCTGAAATGCTTCCAAAGAAAGCTACGAGCAGTACTAATTTTCTGCCACCAGATGCTGCACAAGGCTTTGAACGGTATCCAGTAGCTACAAGTGCACTGCACAGTTTTATAATCAGAACTCCATAAAAATTGAACTATCGATGGGTTAAGTTCAGTAGGTCCATGAACCTTTACACAAGCTTGAAAACAGGTCCAAAATTAGATGCAAACAATCCCAATTGCTGGAAAATGTGTACAAACATGGATGAATACAGACCCTTCATGGTGAGATATCCCTGTAGTCAAGCAAAATTGAAAACGAGAGTAAAGCAGTTGATGCCACATGCTATCACACTGTCCTTGCACCTCCAGGATTAGTGCTGAAATTCAGCCCAGGCTGATGCAATGAAAAGTCTCCATAACTAGAGCTGAAGTAAGTTGAGGAAAACACAACTCAATGAAAAAGCTGATATGCATTCACAGCACAAAACTGTCACCAGGTTAATGCATATATCTGCCCAGTTGTCTCTCCACCATATTATATTTGTTAAGAGAGCCTAATCCTTGTAACAGGTGATCACTTTGGCCACCCACTGCTAGGTCTCTATAAAAATGGTAATACTGGACGGTTGCAGAGTAGTAAATCTACGGTCTCCATTTTGATGCCTTTGGAACCTCAGTTACATCACAATGCCAATTAAATTTAAAATTAAGTCAAATTAAAATTCATTTAATTAAATGACTTTTAATTTGACTTAGGAGTGAAAGAGAGGCATTGGGCCTTTTTCCCATGTTTTTCTTTCATAAATATAATCCCCACAAACAGATAAGAGCCCTTTCATATTCAATCCACAAACCTACACTCACCCACAAATGGGGCACATTTCACTGATGGATATTTGCAGCGTCTGGTTGCCAATTTTTTTTTCCATGGCTGCCTTCTAAACCAAGTCCCTTCTGCTCCCCTTTCCACATGCTAAGGAGAGATGAAAATACTAACCTGGTATGTGGACAGTTTTACTGTTATTTGGAGGAACCAGGAGAAAATGAAATTCTGAATCTATATCTGCATTGGCCTAAATATCACCAAAACAGAAACTGGAGCCTTTCACTGTCCCAACATATAATAAGCCTGTTGAAAATAATATTAAATTCTGTTTTCGTGGTGTTTGCTAAATCACTTCCATTTGCTGAAACATAGATGCTACAGTTAAAAATACATAAGATCATATCTCACTCACTAAGGCTACAATTTATTTATTTTATTTAATCTTGGGACATGAGCATCGCTGGCAAGATCAACATTTACTGCTCTCCCTTAATTGTCTTGAGAAGGTGGTGGTGAGCTGCCTTCTTGAACCACTGTAGTGTATATAGATACACGCACTGGTTTTTCTTTTTAACCTATAGTGGCTTCTTATTACGAGTGACTTGCTACACCATTTCAGGGGGCTGTAAAGAATCAATCACGTTATTGTTTGTCTGGAGTTACACTTAGGCCAGACCAAGTAAGGATGGCAGATTTCCTCCCTTGAACATTAGTGAACCAGATGGGTTCTTATGACCAGCTGGTGGTTTCATGATCATTATAAATGAGACTAGCATTTTATTGTAGATTTATTGATTAATTGAATTTGAATTCCCCCAGTTGCCATGGTGAGATTTGAACTCATATCCATGAAGTATTAGCCTAAGCCTCTGGATTATTAGCCCAGTAACATTTCCACTATGCTCCCTTCCCACTCAGGATGTACATACCTACCTTTTGGCTGCTGTAAACATGAGCATACATTCGCCTCACGACTATCACAGACCAGTCGCTGTTTGAAATGGCAGCAGAAAAAGCAGTAGCACTGTCCAATTAGGTTGCAGTGTAGTTTTCTGAGCTAATACAGAAATGTTATTGTTTCTACTGCTTCTGCAATATTTCCATATTAACTCAGAAACCCACTGAGAAAATGGATAGCACCTGATCTACTTCTCCTGATACTACCAGCGCTCCTTCCCCTTTACCCCCACTCATCCCAAATTCTGGGAACTCTCTTCCCTTCCTATTTTCCTAATTCTGTCAGTTTTGCTCCAGCCTCACTCTACCAGATATTCTTCCTCTTCCCCCCATAAACCCACTCCCTCTCCTGTTTCTCCAACATTCACATTTTCCCCATTCTATTCCAATTCCAGCAGATCTCTCATCTTGTTTCAGACTCCAGCAGCTTTGCACACCGACCCAACACCCCTCCCATTTTTTGCTCCCAGCCTAATAACTCCCTTCCCACCATCAAAATTCCAACTATCTCTCATAAAGCCTGTTGCTTATTCTTTCTCACTCTCAATTCTGGCCTGGTGCTCTTGCAATGGTGGAATACCTGAAGAGCACCACCCCCAGCCTTCTCACACTGCTACAGGTGGTTAGCTACAAATTAGCTCCTGGGACCAGCCTACCAGCTGGCTTTTGGCAGTTAACTGCAAACTGGCTGTTGGCTGCCACCTGGTTGCAGATTGGCTATTCATGACTGGATGTTAATGATGTTTGGCTGGCTTCAGGCTGATTTGCTGATGATTAACTGACTGAGGCTTGCTATGGCTGCATTTGAGTTGCTGGATGCTGGTTGTAGATGTATGGTTACTGAGACTTGGCTAGTGGTGGTGGTGATTGGTTTGTGATAGTCTGGGTAATTGGCTGGTGGGGTAGTGGTAGCTGGCTTGTTATGGTGGTAGTTGGCTGGTGGTGGTTACCTGGCTGGTTGCTAGTTATAAATGGTAGCTTTTTTTGCTGGATGCAGGTTATGGAGGGGTAGCTTCTGATGGTTAGCTACCACTGACTGGTGAAGATGGCCTGACTGGAGGCTGGGGCATGTTGGCCTTCTTGGTCTCCATGGTTCTGTCAATCACTACATAAACTCACTGAGCTAACAGGGAACTAGTTTTGTGCATTTTCATTTTACGTCCTATTGTTGCACATCTGAGATATTATGTACAAATCATAAAGTATTTATGCATAAACTATAAAATTTGCACACCAAAATGCTAGGGAGTGCATCAAAGCAGCAAAATCAATGACCAGCTCTAGCGCTAAAATAAATTTTGCTCAATTATTGTTAATTATTACACTGGGGTATATTTGCAATTTACCACATGGGAACAAAATGGGCATCATGTAACAGCCGCCTGTTAGAAACAACAATGGAAAATCTGGCAGCTGATCTGCAACATCAGTTTTATGCCAGGCACAGGTTGCAAATCTACCTCAGTGGCTTTTCCCATGATTTAAAAACTGCCCGAGTCGAGTGGACATCCCATCACAGATAGAAGTCTCCATTCATCCAGGAGCCAGTACTTGAGTGAGCACAGATTACAATTGTCTATGATCTGGCAGTAATTGGTATTGAATGTGCAATAATATTCAAAGAGGCCACAGAAGTAGCTGTTACTGTCAACTAGATGAGACCTAATGGTTCAATAAGGTTATCTCCCTGATGTTAAATGTGAAGCACATTACTGGAGCAATATAAAAGAAACTGTTCTCTGCATCTCACCATGCCATACCTTGGCATTGACGGTAGAGGGCTGACGGGCAGAACTGGGACAGTCACCCTTTTTATAACCAGGCAGGATGGATAATGGGTTGCCAAAATGCAATCACCATTATTCCACCACCACCAAAGTTAAAATGAGCCTTAATGTGCAAAATGTGATAAACATCTCCTTTTGTCCCAGCTGTGGCTCTGAGTCAGAATTTTGTGGGTTCAACACACACCCAAAGACTGATCTATAATCCAGACCGATACTCCAGTGCCATATTGAGGGAGTGCTACACTGTTGAAGATGTCATCTTTCAGATACGATGTTAAACCATGGCCTCATCTGTCCTGCTGGATTGTAAAGATCCCACAGCACTATCTCAAAGAATAACAGGGGGGTTCTATAAACAACAAAAAATGATATTTACATTTAACCTAATTTCAGTCAAAGTGGAGAGCTGCTGGGAGAGCCTTCACATCATCAGGATGAACCAGATCTCTTCTAGTCAGTTAACATGCAGCTCCTTATTCTAAAAGCAGCCAACTGGATCACTCTGAGAATCAAATCAGATCTTTATGGTTACAAGAGCTCAAATTCTCAAAAGCAAAGTTGTCAACATTTGGGCAATTAAAGAAACTGATATGCAGAAATCGGCTGCTTTCAAAATAATTCAGACTCGCTTCCCAGCCTTGCATCCATGTACCCCATTAATATGGGTGCTCAACTCAAATACTCTGAATACATGGCATCCAAGGTTTAACAAACAGCAACCGAGCTTAAAATACAGCAATGAGTTCCACAGTTTGCAATCACCAACTGGGTCCTCAAGATTTGAATTCTGATTAACAACAGGGATATTGAACTTGGCAAAAATGTCTTTTTGGACTTGTCACAGTTCCAAACAACAGGTTCAAGTGGTCTCGAATGACTGACTGCAAGATTAGACACATCAAATCAGCGGAAGTGAGGAGTGGTAGGAGTAAATAAACATGCTTGTATCCCAGTGCTTTTGATATGGGTGTCAGCTACAGCTCAGTGGTAGCACTATTTCACCACCGCCCCCCGCCCCCACCGAGTCTTGAAGGTTCTGAGTTCAAGTCCCTCTTTGAGGACTTGAGCACAAAATGTAGGCTGATACTCTACTGCAATACTGCTGAAACAGTTCCTCCACCCACTTTCACTTCATTTTGTCATCACTGTGAAAAAAAAAAATCCCCTGAGATGGTGCTCAGCTGAAAATAGGCTCTCGGATAAGTAATAACTGGCATTTATCACGCCAAAAGGAAGTAAAGAGTTACTGAAGAAAGAATTTAATGAATGGATCATCACCCATATATAAAATTGGTATCTACTGCCTCTCTTTGTTATCTGTCTGGAGTCTGGCGGGAGCAGGAGGGGCTACAAACAACAAGAAGCTGCTACTTTTGTAAATGCTATTGGAATTCTGGTATTGTCACTGGTCTCATATTCCAGACGAACCAGGGTTATGCTCTGGGGACTTGGATTCAAATCCCACCAAGGCAGATGTGAATCCAGTAAAAAATCGGAAGTTAAAAGTCTAATGATGACCACAAAACCATTGTCGATTGTCATAAAAACCCATCTGGTTCACTAATGTCCTTTAGGGAAGGAAATCTGGCGTCCTCACCTGGTCTGGCCTACATGTGACTCCAGACCCACAGCAATGTGGTTGACTCTTAAATACCCTTTGAGCAAGGGCAATTAGGGTGGGAAATAAAGGCTGGCCTAGCCAGTGACGCCCATATCCCATGAATGAATAAAAAAATCCATAATTTGTATTGATTTTATAATTTGACAAGTTACACAATGACACAATGAAGGAAGACTATAGGGAAAGGTTTCTTCCACATACTGTGTTAATAAGAACGAGCAAGAGTGGGCCAATTGGTCCCTAGAGCCTGCTCCATAATTCAGTAAGGTCATGGCTGATCTGGTCGTGGCCTTAACTCCACTTTCCTACTGGGCCCCCCCCATATCCTTTGACTCCTTTGCGGATCAAATGTAACTGAGTTCTTTAAAAACAGGCTGATGGTTTTGTTACACTTAGTACACAGAGGAAATCTTTTCCTCGTGTCTTGCCCCCTTAAAGACTCTAAAAGACTGAAATATAAACTTGACCAGCGGATGATACCACAAAGGAGCAAGGCCCTCATTTCCAATTGAACCCAAGAATTTCTGCGAGGTTTCAGAAAAAGACTAGATGTGCCCTCAGTGTCAAAGAACATTACAGCACTGAACCCCCTGTAAGGCACAAATAGACCCAAGGATAGCATCATGGATTGTATTATCCTCAGCAATTGGTTAGCACTCAATGTCAAGAAAATTTAAACAAAATTTGCTCTAATTTCTGGGTGAACTGAGGCCTTGAAGTTACAATAAGGGATAAAGAAATACAAACGTTTATCGCATTTCTCTGAAATGGTTTGTTCTTGTGTTTTGGTGATGGTGTTTGACAGAAACAGCCCAAAATAGCACATAAAACAATTTCAGATGTAAAATAAGGGTTTGAATGCTAGCATTCTGTGGCATCACTTGTGTTTCTAGTGGTATAAAAAAAAACACATCAATGGAACATTAACATTTGTTTTTAAATTACTGGTATTAAAATAATTGAAAATGGAAAATTATTGAAAGTGAAACAAAACAAAGATGCGTAATACTTAGTACTTCCTTTGTGACCTAGTGGGGCACCAGAGACCAGAGCAGCACTGGGAAGAATTGCAATAGACGGTAAACAGTGCTCAAACTATCATTACAGAGCTGTGTAAATGCAAAGCAATCCCAACTGTTTCACCTGGACAGAGAGGTACAGCTCCTGACTAACAGGAGGCTAAGACGATGTCCTCTAACCCAATGAATATCACAACATCACAGCATCACATACACAAGAACAACAACTTACATTTATATAGCACCTTTAATATGGAAAATCATCCCAAGGCACTTCATAAGAGCATTACAAATAAAATGTTTTAACAACAAACCTGCAGGAGATGATATTAGGGCAGATTACCAAAAGCTTGATCAAAGAGGGAGGTTTGAAGGAGCATCTTAAAGGGGGAGAGAGAAATGGAAAGGTGGAAAAGTTTAAGGAGGGAATTCCAGAGCTTAGGACCTGGTAGCTGAAAATATGGTGGTGCGATTAAAATCGGGAATGCACAAGATGCCAGGATTGGAGGAGCACAGAGATTGTGAAGACTTATAGCTTTGGAGGAAATTACAGAGATAGGGAAGGATGAGACCATGGAGGAATTTGAAAACAAGGATGAGAATTTTAAAATTGAGACACCAGCGTCATTCAGTGAGCACAGGAGTGATTTAAGATATGGGCAGCGGAGTTTTGGATGAGCACGTGTTTATCAAGGTAACAAGATGGGAAGCCGACCAGGAGAAAAGTAGTCAAGTGTAGAGGTAACAGGGACATGGATGGGAGTTTTAGCAGCAGATGAACGGAGTCACGGGTGGAGTCGGGTGAAGTTACATAGACAAACTTGATGATGGAGCAGATATGAAGTCAGAAACTCATCTCAGGATCAAATATGACACCAAGGTTGTGAACAGTCTGGTTGAACTTCACACCCAGGAAGAGGGAAGGAAATGGTGGTCAGGGACTGGAGTTCACAGCAGGGAACAAAGACAACAACTTCTATAATCCAAATATTTAGCTGGAGGGAATTTCTGTTCATCCAACACTAGATGTCAGAAAAGCTTTCTGACAAATCAGAGACAATGGAGGGATTGAGAGAGGTGGTGCTAAGGTAGAGCTGGGTGTTGTCAGCGTATATATGGAACCTGATGGTACATCTTTGGATGCTGGTGCTGAGGGGCAGCATGTAGATGAGCAATAGGAGTAGTCGTTTGGGGACTTGGGAGGAAATGGTTTGGGACTGAGAAGTGAAGCCACTGATTGCAATTCTCTGACTATAATTATATAGATAGTAATGGAATCAGGCAAGTACAGCTCCACCCAGTTAGATGACGCAGGTGAGATTTTGGAGTAGGGTGGTATGGTCAACCATGTTGAAAGCTACGGAGAGGTCAAGGGGGATGAAGAGGGATAGTTTCCCATCATCACAGACACAGAGGGTGTCATCTGTGACTTTAAAGTTTCTGCACTGTGACGGAGGCAGAATCCCGATTGGATGGAATTCTGGGAAATATGGACCAAATTTGGGAGGGCACAGGACAGACTTTGGAGAGCAAAGGGCCGGTGGAAATTTGGGTGGTAGTTTGCCAGATCAGAGGAGTCAAGGATTGTTTTCCTGAGGAGACCAGTACAAGCCTAACTCCTCAGGTCAGAACACAGCAATGGGTTGTTAGATAGTTATAATAGGGGCCAGCTTCCCTCAAATGTTGGAGTGCTGCTGTACATGTGCTTGCACAATCATGCTGCTTGAAAGAGGACAGAGTGTAAATTGTAGGTGACGAGCATCTTCCAGTCAGTATAGCTGCAGCAATATCATTTAATGTGGTCCACAAATGCCAACATTGAAATCTGGACCATCGCCACTGAGCAGACTTAAAACAAGTAGATAATGTTCCAAAGAAAAGGAAATGTTGACTTTTAAGAGCCACTGATGGGTTTTGAAAACAGACAATGGTTGAACTGGCTAGATAAGAACCTGCTCATATATTGAGGGAATTTGTTTTTTTATCAAGGCAAGTCTGATTGAATGTATTTTTTGCCTTTTGTGCGATGAGTACCAAGAACTCACCAAGTGAAATCGCACAGTATTTTTTCGAACCTCTCAGAAATGCAGAAGCTCTTGCTACAGCCGGCGTTGACTAGTATGACCCACTTACCTCCGACAGGAAATATATGCAGATCTGTGGCTTCTGTAGAAGCTCCTCAAGGGGATGGACCAGCTAAACCATGCATGCTAAAAAGTGCACTGTGTGCTTGTGCAAACTTCAGCACGCTGCAGAACTGAGATTAAAAAAAAGCACCCACATCCGGTGAGAATATACTTATTCACTTAACGGAGGCTGGAACTGAAGAACATGTTTTGAATTTGTTCGGAGCTAAAGTGAGGCCCAAAGCACTAGAGGCACTTTTGTCTTCATTGATAAATCGAGTCATCGTTAAGAATTTGTCATCATGGCAAAAAATATATTTGGTATGTGCTTAAGATGCCACATATTTAAGCCATGAACTTCAGATTCACAATTGCAAGACACTAAAGTATCTTTACTCAAGAGAGTTGGTGAGGATGTACAATTCAGTTCCATATAGAGAGGGTGAAGCAAACAGCATTGATGTATTTATGGAGAAGCTAGATAAATACAATACAGGAGAACATAATAGAAGGATACAGTGATAGGATTATAGGAAATAAGTAGGGAGGACACTTGTGTGGAGCATAAACACCAGGACAGACCTGTTGGGCCAAAAAGCCTTTTTCTGTACTGTAAAATTTTGTAAACAATAAATATTGAGTCAACAATCCAAATCATGAGAGGAAATAAAAACATGTATTGAACTGAAAACTGTCGGGCACAGTCAGCAGATTCAAAGAGTTAGAAATTTATGGATCACTGCAGGTTTTGTGTGTGTGTGTGCATCTCTCTCTACTGTACAGACTGAAAACTTGGCAGCTGACACAAACACAAATAATGGTTCCCTTATTGCAAGGAGTTTTTTGAAAATCGATGACCATGTTATACAGCAACTTTACAGCCAGTGAGAAGTAGTTACCTAGGCTACCTGCCCCACATCTAACTAACAGATCAGAGAGTTAGAAAGGAAAATAATCTTTTTATATTGACAAAGCTTGATGCAATCAGCACTAAAACATCAACAAAATTCAGCTGATCTCAGCATGGAGGTAAACCAATGGAGTAACGCAGCTCCAATCATTTTACAACGCTTCTGGTATGAGTAAAAGATTGCCCTTTCCCACTGTAACTGACAATTAACATGGCAATGCTGCTTTATTTATAGATAACCCCTTCCCAAATGCACTCTAGTCAGCTGGGTCTCTGAGGGGAAA
This sequence comes from Cetorhinus maximus, assembly GCF_964194155.1. NCBI lineage: Eukaryota > Metazoa > Chordata > Chondrichthyes > Lamniformes > Cetorhinidae > Cetorhinus > Cetorhinus maximus. The sequence goes on from NC_135895.1 coordinate 100,229,927, forward strand.
TGGGAAGTTTTAGCACATTAGATCATTGCTTATCCAGTGTTTTGCAATCATGAGCAGTTCACACAAGCAAGAGCAATTTCACAAAATTTAATTCATTAAACAAGTTGTTTTTGACTTACATTAAGAAACGGAAGTTTGTTTATACTACTCTTTTCTTTGTGGAAACCTTCCCAAAAAGAAAGTGTTAGGGAATGGAGTTTAAAAAAGTTCAAAATAGGCCTTAGCAGAGCGATCATTGGTATAGTGATTATTCCACTTATTATTAAGTGATGAATTTGGTTAGTTCTTAGTCAGCTTTCCAAGCATCCTATCTTGTGCAGAAAGACTTCATTCCATCCAGCTGGTCCAGCAGGACTATAATGAATGAGCTGTGACACGAGTCAGGCAGGCTTCTTCTGACGGTTATGACAGGAAGTAGTTGAACCATGCAGAGCAGGATATTCCCACGTTCAATCCTCACTCAATTATGAATGGGTTTAGCTCAATTCTGGGAGGTGGTAGGGGTGCTGCCAGTAGGCTCAGGGTTAGGGATGTTAAATTTGGCAAGGAAGGACGGCTGTATTTTTTATCACGTTGCTCACACAAAAGAACACCTGAGCCTCACAAATGAAGAGATGGTGAAGGTGAATTCTGAGGAGGGGAGGGGAGAGAATCAGAGGAATGGCGAGGCAGGAGGCTCAATGATTCTCAAAGAGAATCATTCACAAAGAATGGATCGAGCATGTGGTGGGATTGGGAGATAATGGCCGGAATTTTCCGACCCCTCCCACCAGCAGGATCTTCTGGTCCCACCAAAGTCAATGAACTTTGGAATAGCTTGCCACTTTTTCTGGCCCCGCCCCTGCCACAACAGGGCCAGAAAATACCACCCAATGATCTTGGAGGCAACTTTCTGATGTACTCTGGGTGTTTTGGTCAGATTTTCAAGGCGTTAAGCAGGGCTGGACACTGACAACAAATTTCAGGATTATCTACAGTTTGGGAAGGGTAGAGGCTAGAAAGTTGGTGGCAAGTGATTCAGTAAACTCTTTTGAGGCTATTCCAATGCTCCCTTGACCAATCTCCTACTTTCCGCCCTCCATAAAGCTTGAACTGATATAAAACTCTGCTGTTGAGCTCTTAACTCACACCAAGTGCCGTACACCTGGCACAACTATGCCCCCTGGCTTAAATTGATTTCTAGTCTAGCAAAGGCTTGATTTTAAAATTTTCACCCTTCTGTTCCAATCCCTCCACAGCCTCGCCCCTCCAACTCTCTAATCTCCTACAGCACGACAACACAGTGAAATATCTGCCTTCCTTCAGTCTTGGCCTCCTGCATGTCCTGGATTTTAATTATTCCACCAATGGCGACCGTGCCGGTGTCCTAGGATCTGGAACTCCTTCCTTACACCTTACCATCTCTCTACTTCTCACTTCCTAGGATCTGGAACTCCCTCCTTACACCTTACCATTTCTCTACTTCCCACTTCCTAGGGTCTGGAACTCCATCTTTGCACCTTACTACCTCTCACTCCTCTGTTAAGACACTCCAATAAACTTACCTCTTTGAATAAGATCTTAGTTATCTGTCCCAATATCTTCTATGTGGCTCAGTGTCATATTTCATTTGATAATGCTGCTGTGAAGTGCCTTGAAATGTTAAAGGCCCTATATTAATGGTCGTTGTTGTTGTTGCAATGAAGGTATAGATTAGGAATTTGATGATGAGAAATAGATTCGAAGCAGGCAATTTCCCATGGCTGGAAGAATACAGCATTGCAACAAACTGAGTATGGAGTAAAAATCACAGGTTAGAGTTAAACATAAGACCAAGGTTTCACCCCATTAGATAAAACCTGAAAGAGCAGTGGAGGGTGATAGAATGTAGTTCAAAGCACATAGGATGCTAGTGAGAGCCAAAAAGGATGGATTACTTTTACTGTGCTTGTGTTGAAGAAAATTTTGACTCACCCAGGCCTTGCTTTCAGACAGGCAATTGGAAAAGCTATCAAGGACCTTGGAGCTGACATTGATAGCAAAGAGGTAAAGTTGGGCACCATCAATATAACTGGAAATTGGCCTCACCCTTGCGTAGGAATCAAACAACCCCATTCCTGGTTGCTTAGAAGTGACCCATTGCTGGAGGTTCATGCGAGTGAATGTCAGATAAGGAGACAATTATGATTCCCTATAACCAAACACTTTGCCAACACTTGGGTATCCAAGCTCAGACATGAAGAATGTGAGGGAGCAAGGTACAGAGAACACCAGAGAACAGTAACCCTGAAAGAAGGCAGCCAGCTGGAGACTAAAGATTGTGAACTGAGATACAATGAATAGATAAAGAAGGGAAAGGAAAAATTGAGTCACTGAGGAACCCAGACAACTGACAAAGAATATGTGGAGCAACTGTAACATGGAAAAGAGACAATGAGTGAAAGGACAATTGAAAGAAAGAAGAGATCTATAAATAAATAGGTGTAGATAAGGTTCTATTCATTAGACCAGTTTCTTGAAGTATTTCCACAGTAATAGCCACAGTTTAGGTGAGAGCCCAAGTTTTTGCTATCTCTCAATCAGTAGATACAAATATCAAGTTTCTAGCCAGCTGAAAATCTAGCAACCTCAAAAAGATGAGTTTTGTAAGCCATTTTGTCATATAAGAGCACAAGGTACTGATGAAAAGTTTCATCTTATGGGAGGAAGCCCTGCTTGAACTGTGCCCTGCTGCCACCTTACACAGCACTTATAGACTAACCGGTAGTATAGGCCTTGCAGAAGCTTGTGTTGAGGCGGGACAAAATAGACTCCCATTCCAAATGAAACATGCTGAGGCTGTTCGGCCCTTAAAGCCTTAATCATGGCTGTACCTCAACCCCATTTACCTGCTTTGTTCTATATTGCTTGATACCTCCATTTTAAAAATATCAATTGACACAGCATCTGTGCCTCTTTGGGGAGGAAGTGCCAGGTTTCCACTAGGTTTTCTGTGAAAAAGGCTTCCTCTTTTCTCTCCTATAATTTTAATGTTATGGCCCCTTGTTCTCAATTCCTGAAACAGAGTTACTTTCCTGTCTCATTTTAAACACCTCAACCAGATCGCTCCTCAACCTTCAAAATGCAAGAGATTACAAACCAATTGTAAGCAACCTGTCCTTATAATTTAACCCTTTAAGCCCTGGTATCATTTCTGGCAAATCAATTTAAATCACAGCTCCTCAAGTATCAGAATAATTTTACATCCATTAGAAAATTCACTTCTTAATAGGCAGTAAGAGAAAACAAATTATCATCCCCTCCAAATTAGATGAAAGTTCAAATTTCAGTTATAAAAAAAGAGCAATGGGAATGATTTACATAAGAAAAGAAATTACTGACCCAGAGGCTTTTCCACCATTTTAGCAGGGTTCTGCATTAAATGTGGCAGAAATTGATTTTTTTCCCTTTGTTTCACATATTGTTCCCATTCTGTATACATGTTTCAGTGTCGAAATGTTGGAGAATCCATGCGTAATGAGAATAAGGATTCAATGACTTGTGAGCAGTCTTGTAGGTGAGCATTAGCCCATTTGCAGATTTAATCCCTCACACTGCTGAGTGTCACCTTTCGTAGCCACGTTACTATACAAAAGGACTAAGTGGGGAGACAGTGGGGGAGAAAGATTTTACAGTCTTAGAGCAAAGTTACTGTCTGTTCCTCTTAGGCTGCCTCAGCCAATACGCAACACCATAGAAAAGCCTCTGACAAGAGGAGGTATCTGCTTCCAAACTTATTCTGATGGCACAGCATAACCAAAGGGTAAAAAGAACAAGTGGCTTGGTTACTTGAGTTGGGCTTGGAAAAAAAGGTTTGGAATTCTCTGTCTCAGAAGGCTGTGGAAACTTAGTCATTGTGTACATTCAAGACTGGGATAGATATTCATGCACAATAAGGGAATCAAGGGATATGGAGGTAGGGTGGGAAAGTGGAAGGAGATCAGCCTTGATCATACTGAATGGCCAAGCAGTTTTGTGGGGCTGTCTGGCCTACTTGGCCTCCTATCTCTTGTGTTCTTATCCTGAATTCAAAATCTCAAATGTTCATTGATTTTATCCATTCGAAGCAGAGAAATTAGTACTATAACTTAGGACTTGGGTCAAGCCAAAAGACTGTGCTTAACGCTTGCCAAACTCTTATGGTGTATGCACGTTACTATGCAAATGCAATACTATGCAATGCTGGAATGGAAAATGGAGACTGGCACCACACCTCATAGACATTCATGACTTAGGAAGACTGACTTCCATACACAATTGTGTTCAGCATGGAATTAAAAAAAAATATGTATGTCATTAACAACTGCATTACTATAGTGACACCACTTCATAGGTACTTCATTGGCTGTAAAGCACTATAGGACATCCGAGATCGAGAAAGGTGCTATAAAAATGCAATTTATTTCTTTAGCAGAGCAATTCTCTTTTGCCTACTTCTCTGCACACACTGAAGGATGGGATGGTATTCAGATAAAACAGATGAATTTTTTTTAAAAATCCAATCACTATGTCTGCTCAGGATTCACCAGCGTCAGCTTTCCACTTGCTGAGTTCCTGCTCAAAACAGGTAGGGTCTTGTAAGATATTTAAATCAGGATCCTGCACTAGTATAGGACTTCAATAGACTTTCTCAAGTATAAATAAGCCCATTGGTAAGAATAAAAGGAAGAAACTGCATTTGTATAGTGCCTTCCACAATCTCAGGACATGCCAAATCACTCATGACATATTGGATGAAGAGTAGCCTAACTAGTGGTCCTTAAAGAAACCACACCTGAACACACTCAAAAAAAAGACCTTTAGCACTGATTTAATGAGTCCAAGCTCCTCTGGGCCTACAAAAACTCTTCCCACCCATACTGATGGCTGTTCAGTGCCCACTTCCCCCTCGGGCCTGCCTCCTGCCCATTTAAGTGATTACTTCCAGCTTGGCTCTGCAGAAGACCCACCGAATTCCCTACCTCCCAAATTGGTGAGGTCCCTGCCTCTACTCTTTTAGAACTGGCAGCTTACCAACCTCATTCAAATGGAACCCAATCTCAAAAAAGGTTCATGCTTCTCGCAGGTGACACTGGATGAATAGCACAAATGCTCCACCAGCATCATCAGCCCAATATGTTTTGACTGAAATTGTGGTCATTTGAATTCGAATCAGCGATATTGCAATTGTAGTAGTGAGAGGCTGATTGGATCCAAAAACTGCCCTCATCCAGCCAACCAATCAAGTAGTGAGAATTAAAATCAAGTGGTTTTTGATTGGATTCTTTGAATCTAAAATGGAGCTACTCTATCGCCAGATTCAGCTGTTGCAGGGCCAAGAGTGCATCATGTTACATAAATAAGTTTGCCACAAATCAAATGTACAAAGTATACATTTAAAGGAATATGTGTTAAAACCTAGTCTGGACTAAATTATGAAATGCCTTCATAAACTGATGCCTTCATTATCAAAGAACCCTTCACAACTCAATATTCTGCACAAACCTTCACACTATTAGAACCTATCATTAAGCTTTTTCCACCTGTGACGTCTGCCATGTCAACCTAGTGAGGGTACGAGTGATTACCAGTGGTTAGCAACTGTCTGAAAAATGTAAAAACAAAGTCATTGTTTCCACGATAATTAATTATTGATATCGTAACTAAAATCACTTCAGGCATTACGGAAGATTGCAAATGGTGATATGGAATGTATCTTCCGTATCATCTATTTTCTGAAGGACTTGTCAACATTTCGGATATCTGCCAACTTACAATACTATTCATGAAAAACTACAATAAAATACAATATTTCATACTTCTCTTTAATTTTTGGCCCTAAATTGCTATTGCGGCCATAAACCATTGTACTTCCCCCTCAATCAAGGAAGCAAGGCTCTCTGAGCAACACCTGATACAGATATAGAGTCAAAGCCTTTCTACAACAAACCAGCAAGAATTGCACTTTCACAGAGTAAAGGTTACCTCTGACTAATTCTTTTTCACGCCCCTCCTGGAATGTTCCACCACTATAAGAATCTGTACCTGGAAGCCAAGCCAACCCGCGTGCAAGTATTTGATGAAGGTGGGAATTGGCAGAATGCTACATTAAGCGATTTTAAAGAGGTTCCGACCTAATGCAAACTCGCTGCACAGATCCGAAGGAAAAAGTGGCATCGTGCATGTGATTTACAAACAAATCAGCCTTCCCTTGCCGATGCCATAATTCAGAGTTTAATTGCAGCAGAGAAAATCTTTCAATATGGGAGAGATCAACTTCTCAGCTTTGCAGTTCCAAGATCACAGAAGATAGAAAGGGTGAACAAGATATAGCCCAGAAGCAGCATACTTCTGGGATCTCTGAGGGACTCGTGACTAAATAAGCAAGATGACACATGGGGAAGAATTTTCCCGTTGGCGAGCGGGGGCAGGGCCCGCTCGGCTACACGTAAAATGATGTGCCGTGATGTTGGGCGGGCGTCCCTACATCAACGCGCGTCATTTAGATTGTCAGTTCGGCGGGCGCGCAGCCGCTGAACTATCAAAGGCCTATTAAGGCCATTATCAAAGTAATTAAAGTTGTTAAGAATGCTGTCCATTGGTGGGGGGCAGGCGAAGAGCCCAGGCGGCCTTTGCACTTTTCATGAAACCTCATCCACGGTGGGATGAGTTTCGCGAAGGGTTTATTATTTAAATAAAATTTTTTGAAAAGATTAATGGACATGTCCCAGCTCACGTGACAGTTTTACATGAGGGAACATGTCCTTAAAATTTTTTTTCACCTTTATTAAATATTCCAGAACTTAAACTGATCTCCCTGAGGCACCTTTGTGGGGTGCCGATTGGGTTCGTGCTCAATCCCGCCCCAACCAACCCCCCCCCCCCCCCCCCCCCCCCCCCCACCGCCCCCACCCCCCAAACGTGGGGTGGGGGATAATTCAGCCCATGGGCTTTGAGGAAGGAAAATGATTTTAAATGAACGTCTTGAACTTGTTCCAAAGTTTCAAACCATCCAAACGCTATGAAATTAACACTATGAAAAAGAACATATGAAAAAAATAAAATTGCAGCCCATAAAAAAGGAAAAGCACGTACTGGACATAGTTTGATTATAGAATTTAAAACAACTCCTCGGTAAAACGTGACGTCCACTTCACAAATTATTCAGTTTCTTCTTCGTAAATTTAAATAAAACTTGAATATAATTTACATAATGAGATGGAAAAGGAAGTCTTGCTCTATGCTCAAAGGAAATAAATTGGGCAGTTTCTGCTCGTGTGACTCATTCACAGCTAAAAGTCCCTTATGAAGCAACTTCCAAACTTTGGCCAAAATATCTTGCTGCGTAGCAGTTCTTACTGTTCAGTTACTGTCTACTTTCATTCAAAAACCTGCACTATCATCCGGAGTTATAGTGGAATCTGCAAAACAGACCATGGGCTTATTACACCATTTATCCAGAATGACATACTAAATTGTGAGCGAGAATGAGAGAGCAAGCATTAATCCACTCAGTAAGGTGGAGTAAATCTCTTAAGAGCACTGATAACTGCAACGGCAGGCTTGTGCCTGCAGCTGAGAACACAGAAAATGATATAATAGATGTGACGCCATTTAGGGCACATTTACACAATGAAGCATCAATACCAACTGATTTCACTCCACACCAATGTACAATCATAACATAAATTTAGCTTTCATCCAAAGAAAAGTCCAACATGATATTGGATGAAGGAAATGAAACTTCACTTTGGCTTAGAGTCAGGTCCAGCCTTAACTGTGGATTTACACTGTACAGATATTTAAGCACAGAATCACAGCTGACACACCCATGCATTACTGAGACAGTGCTGCACTGTGGAAGCTACCACCTCTTGGATTAGACTTTAAACTGAGGCCCCATCTGGCTTCTCAGGTGGGAATACAAAATCGCATGGCACCATTCAAATAAGGGCAGGGAAGTTTTCCTGGCATCCTGACCAATATATATATCCCTCGACTAACATCATTAAAGCAGATGACCAGGTCATTTAATTCATTGCTGCTTGTAGGAACTTGCTGGTCCATTTTCTACAACAGTGACTACTTCAAAAGCACTTCATGGTCTGTAAAATGTTTTGGGACAACCTGAAGTAGTGACAGATGCTATACCAATGCAAGTCTTTCTTTATTCTCTTAATAGTGAGGAGGAAAGCAACACATTTGTCTACTTATTAATGGATCAAATGCAAAACTGGAAAATTTAACTTTCAAACCAAAAACTTATCAGTTTGACAGTTTCAATCGGGGGCTTTTAAAATCATACCTTGCACTAATAAGCCTGCTTTTCTAGTAATAATTCAAATATCCAAAATTCACTTCAGAACCAATTTTATGCTCAGCTAAATCATTTGAAGGGATTATTTTGCAGTTGAATGTTGTTATTCACATGTATTTCTAATTACATGTACATTTATAGAACTATTTTTCACTAAGCTATCTTTGATCCATTCTTAAGCCAGGTAGTATTTATCCTTGTTGAACCAACACTTTTCTCATCACATTTAAGCTCATGGCGATGGGAACTTGGTGGAAACCCCAGCAGAGAGTTGCTGCATCTTAAATGGCTCCAACTGTGACAACTGACTCCAGTAATGTTGGTGAAACATAGTGGTGGACTTTATTTGCCTTACCTATACTTATCAAGTTAAGACTAACTACTGTGTTGCTTCCTGTGAAACCAGGATTGCTTTAGAATAAGAGGAATTGGTACTAATGCTGATCCCATTGGAAGCTGTACACAGTATTGTGGTGGATAGAAAAGTCTAACTCAGACAATGAGTCTAGACCATTGCAGTTGTTGTTATGATCCAGTGTCTCAATTACTGTGGCTGCACCTTGCTCAGTCTCAAGTGACAGGTCAACATGTTACAAGTAGGGGCATCAGGATAATGTCATTCATCGTAGAATTAAGGACCGAAAACAGTGTGGCCCATTGTACTGTGCAGCTATAGGCTTCTTCACAAATGCGATCTTTCTAATCCTGACACTTTCTTCATGTCCTTTAGAATTTCCTTCTTCAAGTGTTTATCCAATTCCCTCCTCACTGCTATGATTGGCTCTGTTCCAATAGATCACTTATGGTTAAAGCTTTCCTTTCCCTAATAATCCATCAAGTGAAAAGAAAATGCTACTGCAAATTCCCCTTTTAGTATCTAGTGTTAAACCTAAGGTCATATCCCCTTATTACTGATTTATGACCAGTGGAAATAATTTTTCTCTACTTAGCATCTCAAACACTTTCATTGTTTTAAACCCTTCTGTTTAATCCACCTCTTAACCTTCACTGCTGCACAGAATGCATCCCTAGTTTTCCAAATCTCTCATCCTTGGTATCATTCTCATGGCAGTTACCTCTGTAACATCAGTCACTGAACTAATTTGTGAAGCACCTGAAGGTGTTCCCAGGAGATATGAAGGAGCACAAGATAAGTGGAAATCTATCTTCTATTCATATGCCCAATATCCTTTCTCTAAAGGAGAATCTAAAACTCATACATAATTGCGGCCTAACTGATGTCGTGTACAAATTCATCACCTGCTTTTGTGTTAAATGTCTCAAACAAACCCTGAAGCCCACTTGCTCTTGTATTTTTAAAAATCGTTGGGAGTAACTTTCACCTTCACAACTTGGACGATTAGCAGGCAGAACAAGCAGCCTGGCTGATTTTTATTTCTGTTAAAATCCTCTAAGAGTTTTAATGAAGTATGACCTGACCTTTAACAATCTATGTTGAATGTCCCTCATTTCTAAGTGTTCACCAATGTTATCCCTAATTGTTCTCTCTGGTAGATTTCATATTACCAATGGAACTCTGCCTTGTCTGTATTTTTTTTCCTTGCCAAAATCTAGTCAACTCCTGAATCCAAAAAATTTTGTGAAGCGATGTTTGGTCCCTCTACTATTCCATTACAAAGCTCACACAGTCTGAACTTTCAGATACATTAACCCTTTCAATACAATATCTTTGTTAATATTTACTCATATTAGAGATAAGATAGTTATTCTTCCAAATACTTCTGCAAGATTATGAATGCAACCTATATAGTGACAATACTATTTCTAATGTCATAAATCAGAAACAATGACAATCAAGATTATAATCATAGATTATAGATTAATTATAATATAGTATTAAATAGTGCTATGACATTCTTAAATAAAATGTGAAAGAATTTTCAAAAACAACTTGCATTTAACATTGAAAAACATCCGGGAACATGGAAGCATAAAACATGGAACATGGAAGAAGAGAGTATTTTTAAGGCAGAGTTAGATAGATTTTTGATTAACAAGGGGGCAAAAGGTGATCGGGGGTAAGCAGGAATGTAGGGTTGAGGATACAATCAGATCAGCCATGATCTTATTGAATGGCGGAGCAGGCTCTAGGGGCCGAATGGCCTACTCCTGCTCCTAATTCATAAGTTTGTATGTAAAATGTGACACCAAGCCATAAAGGCAATATTAGGACAGGTGAACAAAGCTCGCTCAAAGAAGTACATTTTAATAAGCGTCTATAACTCCCTCTCCTCATCCGAGAGGTGGACAGGTTTAGGAAAGAAAATCCAAAGCTTAGGTCCTAGGCAGCTGAAGTCAGAGCTGCCTATTGTGGGGTGATTAAAATAAAGGATGCACAGGAGGCCAGAATTGGAAGAGCGCAGAGATATCTGGGAGTTGCAGGCCTGAAGGAGATTACAGAGATAGGAACAGCTGATACCATGGAGGGATTTGAAAACAAAGATGAGGATTATGAAAGTGAACTGGGAACCAATGTAGGACAGTGAGCACAGGAGTGATGAATGATTGGGACCTAATGCAAGGTCGGATAAAGTGGACAGTTTTGAATGAGTTCAAGTTGATGGAGGAAGGAGCGTGGTTGGCCCAGAGTGCAAGGGAATAGTCAAATCTCAAGGTAATAAAAGGCATGGATGAGGGTTTCAGAAGTTGATGAGATGAGAGAGGAGTGGAGACAGACAATTTTAAAGAGACCCAAGCAGTGTGTTTTAGTGATGGAACTGATAAGGAGTCAGAATCTTATTGCAGTATCAGGTTGGATGCCAAGGATCGTGATAGGGCTGGTTCAGCCTTGGACAGTGACCAGGGAAAGGGATGGAGTTGGTGGGCAGGGAACAGAGTTTGTGGTGGGAATCAAAGGCCAGAATATGTCGCCAAATTTTCCATCCTGCTCTCGACAGGTCCCGCCCAATCCCGACCAAGGACTTTGCTCTTCTCAATGGTTAGCTGAAGGAAATTTCTTCTCATCCAACACTGGACGATGGACAGATCAGAATGTGACAAATCAGAGAGAATAGATGGGCTGAAAGAGGTGGCGGTGAGGTAGAGCTGGGCATCATGAGCGTACATATGAAACCCTTTGGTTTTTGGATGATGTTGTCGAGGAGCAACATAAGAGTGACAAGGATAGATCCAGATGTAATGGTGCAGGGACGGGAAGGGAAAACATTGCAGGCAATTCTCTGGCTATGATTGGTTGTATAGGAATGAAACCACATGAGTGCAGTCCCATGGAGGAGAGGCATTGGAGGAGGATGAGGTGCCGTCAACTATTTCAAACACTGCAGAAAGGTCAGAAAGGATGAAAAGGCCTAAATTACCTTTGTCACGGTCACATAGAATGTAATTTGTTACTTTGAAACAAGTCGTTTCAGGAGAGAAACCTGATTAGAGGTAGTTTCAGGAAAGATGGGCACAGATTTGGGAAGTGACAATACATTCAAAGACTGGAGGGGAGGTTGGAAATGGTTCAGTGTGGTGTGCAAGGACAGAGCAGCTAAGGGTGCTTTCTTTTAAAGGAGAGCTGTGATGGTAACAAATTAGGAGAGGGAACAGTACCCAGGGACTCGATCAAGGTCACCAAGGAGACCAAATACAAATTTTTCTTAACTAATTTATAATAAATATAAATTTTGCTGTGGCTATAAGAGTGGCGACCATAATCATCTCTCGTGTTTCTCTCGAAATAAAACCTACAGGTACCCAAGCAGTGGTTGGCTCTTTCAGTGTTAGTTTAAATCATTTTCAACAGATTTTGGGTCACACATTTGAGCCCTTTGGATATCATTAGAACATCAAATTGAATGTGCTACTTGGCATTAGACAATTCAAAGGTCAATTGTTTCCATTGATTTTATGAAGTACCTGGCTATCTAAGTTATAACTTTCATGCAGCTTTGTAGCTCGTGATTAAATCAGAGATTAAATAAAATGAATGTCCTCACAATTACAGCTGTGGAAGGAGGAAGTTTAATTGTCATTTCCATGCCATTTATGATTATATTTTAGCCAGTTGATTTTATGTAAAGTATCTGTAGATCAATAGCAATTGTGTCCCAAAGGAAAACCTATTCTCTTCAACCTAATGGTTGCCATCTATTTCAACAGCGCCTGCATCCATTTTGTATAGAAATAAAATGCCTGCCTAAAGCAGATGGGTGCTTTACTGAAGTCCCATAAAGGTCACAATGCCACCACAATTACAGATAATAGCAGAGTCTCAGGGTGGAGTTTATCCTGCATTTCTTGGGGTGGAATTTTCATTCCAGCACAACTGAAAGCTGCAGTAAGGGGAGAATTTTCCCCATGTTAGGCAGGCTGGTCGGGAGCGGGCGCGGGCAGGCGTGGAGCTGATCCACACCGCCGTTTTGCGTGGACTGGCCAATTAAGGACACCCAGATTGACGCACGGCCGGTCAGCGCTACCTGTGCGGGTTGGGGGAAGAGGGAGAGTCGGAGCCTGCGCTCTTTCTGGCATGCGCGCGAAAGAGCGCGGAAATCTCCCCGAGGCACGGAGCTGCCTCAGTGAGATTAAGAACATATTGAGAATTTTTAATAAAGAAAGTTAAAAATCATTTACACATGTCCCCTCATGTGACACTGTTCACATGAGCTGGGAGTTGTTTATGAATTGAGCAAAATTTATTTATTAATTTAATAAAACCTTCATGAAACCTCTTCCCGCTCGTGGATGAGGTTTCATGATAAACGCGAAGGCCGCCTGGGCTCTTCACCTGCCCGCCATCCTTAAAGTAACTCTTTCGAGTTATCAACAGATCGCATGTAATTCTTTCGAGTACAATCACAGTTCTTGGTTTCCGGGAGTGGGACATGAACCCACAACCTTCTGATTCAAAGGCGAGGGTGCTATGAACTGAGCCACAGCTGACACCTCTTAACCTTAAGGTAAGACGGGCAGTATTGAGAATTATGTTAATTGGTTTTTAAATGGCCTTAACAGGCCTCTGGCAGTTCAGTGGGCATGCAGCCGCCTCCGGCGCGTGTCCACCAAACGACGGACCTGAATGATGCGCGGTGATGTCAGGATGCACGCCCGATGTCACCACGCATTATTTTACATATCGGCGTGCCAGGCCCACCCCCGCACGCCAACATGAAAATTTTCCCTTAAGTACTTATTCAGTGGTGGCATTTCCACTTCTGAGTTACAGGGTTTGTGCCCCACAGCCCTGGTGAATGGAGAAGTGACTTCCAGTCTCTGAAAAATGGGTTGATATTTAGTGGGGTTCTCATGTCCCACAGCAATGGAATGGGCCTCCCCATTGTAAGCCTCGGGAACAAATCCAGCCTTCAAATACTGGAGGGATATCCGGCATACGATGGGAGTGGAGTGACAGACGGCTGGTTCTCCCTGGTCAGGCTGTTACTGAAAACTCTCAGCATGACTAATGACTGTAGTAGAAATGGGTTACCTTCTGTACCACAATGTATGGAAGAATGTACATCATTGCTAACCAGTATTCATATCAAATACCTTTTACAATGAAAAGTCGTTCTAGTTATTAGAAAGTCTTGGAAATCATGTGGTACAATCCATTGTACCACATCTGAGCAGCATTTTCTAAACCAACATGTTCAATGTTACATAGAACTGGTTCATTGTCCCCTACATTAAAACAAAACTAACAATGCATGGCCAACGTCCAAAAACCCTAGGCCTGAGCTTTCCCTTTATAGACCACATCCTTTGTCATGATCAGCCATGCCACCCTTATCAGCTACAAAAAGTAACACCTATAGTTAACAGTTTGCTTCAAGCCTTCTACAAAAATGCACCAGCAGCTTCTACACAGAGCAGAGAATGATATTCCAACCCAGATTAACCAAAACCTAATTGTTCATCCATGAGCTAATGGAATGGTGGAGCAGACTGGAGGGGCGGAACGGTTTTTACTGATACCGAGGAAGCAAAACAGCAAAGACACAAATGGAGGCAAACATAATGGGGGCAGTTAGCTCACAAACATGTCCTTGGTGGTTGCCGAGACCCCGGGGGTAAAACATGACATTTTCCAGCCTAAATGAAACAACTGGCAGATTAAAACAGAAAAATAACTCCATCACATGTTCAACCAGCATACACCAAGGCCTCAAAATGGACCATTACACTTCCTGCTGGAATAGGAAAAAGTCTAACTGCTTATGGCAGTCGTGGGACCCTGTTTGTAATTATCAGCACGAATGGGTGAAGTGCTGAGTCCTTAAATGGATCATAGAAATGAACATTTCAGATATAAAAGCTGATGCCCTCAATGCCAACCCTTTGTTTCCCTCCCCTTCCCTTCCGGCATGGACTCAATGAGGCAAATGGATTCCTTCTGTGCCATAATGACTCTATAACCTACCAGCACTGACTGGGCTTTATGCTAGAGTTACTGGATTTTCACCCCTCTTCAATCAGCCAGTCCCTCTTCTATGGAATGGAATTGAGATCCAACAGCGAAAATCAGGCCCTCACTGCAGATATGGGGTACAGAAATCCACCCTCTTTAGGTGAGAGTTTAAAATTGTTCCCCTTACTTCCCCACATTTTCTGAAAAACTATCATCCCTGTATTCTACCTTAAAACCATGAACATTCTTTTCCTGTGCTTTGTACCAGGGGCATTAAAAAGGTGATATTTCCCTCAGCAAAAATCTATTTTCTCTGTAATTATCTACCCTGTACTCAAATTTGTGTTGCGAGATGTTTGGAACTGCCAATTGATGCATCAGTATTTGTGGGTCACTAAATATGGAAGAAATCATGCACTTACCCACTTTTCCTTAAAGGATGAATTTTAGTTTCATATACCCACTAGCCTCGAGCATGATGCAATTAATTCTCAGTGCTACAGTGTTTGTAACCATGTACAAAAAAAGAGCTGATAAACAAAGATGAATTTTAGAAATAGATAGGATCTCAATCTGTTTTAAGTCCCCGCCATGCAACCCTACACTGACCCTCAACAACTGACATCAAGTATACATTTTAAATGTATTCCGGGTGGTTATAGTGTATTTACAAACTTATAATGTTTGTAACATTGCAACTAATGATAAATAGTTCTGGTCAGGCAAACACAGAAGTTACTTGGGGTCTGCGGCCTGCACTGTGTCTTTATGAAGCCTCCCTGCCCACTCCGCTGCCTCCATTCCTCCTCACATACCCACTAACTCCGTTAACCCCTTTCCAATCCCCCTTTTTCCAATAATTTATATTTTTTTAAATATATTTTTATTTTCCCACCTATTTCCATTACGTTTAAATGTACTTCCATCCATTGTTTCATCTCCACCTTTTAGCCTATTTCGATCCCTTCCCCCCATCCCACCCGCACTAGGGCTATCTGTACCTTGCTCGTCCTGCTTTCTATCCTTAATGTCACCATTAGCACATTCCTTAGCTAATATCACCACCATCAACACCCCTTTATCCTTTTGTCTATGACATCTTTGGCAATCTCTTCTTCGCCTCCACCTATCACTGGCCCTCTATCCAGCTCTACCAGTCCCACCCCTCCTCTACCAGCTTATATTTCACCTCATTTCTATATTTCTTCAGTTCTGATGAAGAGTCATACGGACTCGAAACGTTAACTGTGTTCCTCTCCGCAGATGCTGACAGACCTGCTGAGTTTTTCCAGATATTTTTATTTTTGTTACAGAATTTACTCTGTTTGTCATAAACCATCTTCATCTTGAGCCATTGTGCTCCAAGTCTCTGAGGCATGTAGACTAGGAAGGTCTTAGGTTTAATCTCGGAGTCTATACTGAGTTAGTTGATCGCAACTAGCAGCCACAATAAGGGAAATACAGTTGGCGGCAATACTCTGGATTGGAAAAGGGAAAACTGACCAGGTATGCTGCTCCTGAGCTCCATTAGCCACAATATCACAACTCCAACAACTAGTGTATTTGTGTGGATGCCAGGTGATACTTCATAGCAAATGTGTCCAGTGGAAGAGAACGCATGATGCCGATTCACTATGAACATGCTTCCCATGACTTAGGAAGACCAATTTCACTCCTCGAATAGATTTCTAGCAATTGTTTGCTTCCTTTTTCTATAAAAGATCACCTGGGCAAGTTACCATATACAAGGCTGTACTCAATGAGGATATCAATGCATCAGCAAGGGAGGGATGGAAACAAATTGGCTTTTCATTCACATGCACCTGCAACTATTGGGAGAAAATATTCATTCTAAGCATCATCTCCAAATAGAATGTGTCACCTCCAAATGGAATGCCACATTTGAGAAAAAAAATGATTCTCTGACATTCATCTGGTCTTGCTGCATCTCAATTCCTGTCAACTGATTATGAAAGGCACCAATAGCAAATACAAGGAAACCATATGCCACAAATTCCCAGAAGAGATTCTGAAAATAAAAGCTAGAATAAGGAACTATGTCTGATAAGCTGCAGAATCCAGAAAAGCTAAGAAAACCTGGTTAAGTGTAAATTAACTTCTAAAAGTCTTGCATTCTTTACTATCTGTAACCCAAGCAGGAACAGCACATGGAATACAACTCCTGCATCTTATCAATTACCTTGTTCACTGCACTAGCTTTCAGTACAGGATGCAAATCCTTCTGTACTAAAACTCCCTTATGACTAAACTGTTACAGTACCTTACTTCTCTTTCCTACAACATGATGGTTAACCATGTTATAGTTTTCTCATAAAACTGGGGACTAAGCTACAGGACCAAACACTAGGGAGGAGAAGCGAGTCCACTTGCTTTCATGTAGGCCATGTCTGACTGTGTGGCCTGCACCAGGCAATGCTGCGAACAGCTGCGACACCACAAACTATTCGCACGAAACTGGTTAAGACGCCAAAGGGTGGGGGGGTGGGAGGTGGGGGGGGAGGGAAGAGGTAAAAGTGAGCCAGGAAAAGAAACTGAAGCAATTTGATTGAAAAGAATTCTTATTATTTACCTTCAAAGCTGACAGCCAGGTATAAAAAAAACTGGGAGATCCGCAGCAGGACTTTGAGTGAATCACTTATTATCTAAGTTAATTTGCCTAACGTATAATATCAAATCATGCCCAAGTATCCTCGCAATCTCATTAGAATTTAACTTAAATAAAACTTAAAAGGATGAAACCAGCATAAACAATCAGAGCCCAAGAAAAGCTTCAAAACCCACACCATATATTTCTTCTTTAAGTACATCAGTTTAAGCTTTAAGTCATTTATTAATCATCATTCATGAACATCAGTTTAGAAACCTATAATCAGGGAAGCTTTTTAATCAAACTTATTGCTTTTGCCACAGAGATTTATTCAAAGGAACAGAAAATACTGAATAGGTTTTATGGTGAGAATATTTTTTTAAACACCAGGAGAATGGTTTTGTCTCTTGCTGTGCCTGAAAATCTGGTTGTAATACTGAAAGACCCCTCTCCCTCAGCAAGTGTAATTGGATGATACCCACATTTGAGAGGCGAAGGTGTGGCCACTTTTTTGGGCAGAGATTCATTTGGGCAATTTTTGATAAAAGGACATAAAAGATCAAGGAGACTTTAGTGTATTGTAGCTATGCGTATGACTCACTCACTCCCTAAATCCCGCCATCTTTTAATCAACCAAATTGTTTTTTGCAGGGATTACATGACTGTCAGAGGCCACTGTAGAGGAAATTTCTAGCCTTGGTGATTGTTAAGCAACAGTTTGGCAGCAATAAAGTTTGCAGTAAAGTCTGCATTGTTTTTCACATTAATGGTATATTTTTGGATATGTGTGTTATGGGGTCTTTCAGAATAAATTTATGATGCATTCAATTTGTCCATCACATTCATTACTTTCACTTAAGGCTGTAGTAAGAAGGCCCTTATGTAATTAATGCCTGCAAACACACACCTGAACATATTTACAAATTACAAATAACAAAGAACGGTAGGAAATGTGGAGAGACTTTTTGCTAAAAGGTGGTAGGCATGTGGAACAGATGACCAGTACATGTGGTGTCTTACTGGATATGAACAGATAGGATTCAACGTTATTTGGAAAGCACCAAGGGAATGCTGTCATTCAATGGGTGGAAGGAACTGAAAGTAAACTGCCCCCTGTAACCGTATGTCTTCCATGTTTGGAAACTGGCCACCGGATGAAACTTGAAAGAGGCCATTCTATATTTGCAATGCTCAATTTATTTTACGAGCATATGAACTTACGAATTAGGAGCAGGAGTGAGGCCACTTAGCCTCTTCACCTGCTTCACCATTCAATAAGATCATGACTGATCTGATTTTAACCTCCCACCTACCCCTTATAACCTTTCGCCCCCCCTTGTTTTGAAGACTATCGACTCGCCATGAGGAAAACAATGAGCTTCAAATTATTAATTTAAAATGTCTTTGGTGACAGCTTAATTGTTGTTGAGTAAAGGCCCATTAAACCTGAACTTGTAGTTCTTCACTTATGATCAGGTGGATAACTGAATGTAAAATTGAAATTGAATTTAACTTTAATGAATATTTTTTTTACTTTATATTCATATCTTAACATTTCAGTGACTAGCTTTTGCATCAACACGCCAGTTGAGGAAGGCAGCAGCACACAAAGCTGCATCGCCTAGTGAACTAAATGAATTGCTGGGCTTCCTACCACCCCATCTTTTTTGGTATGTGCACACATTGGTTACTTTTGATTGTTAGGCCAGTGCCAGCTGATGTCAGATCCTAGAGGATACCAGGTTACTTTAGAATTTAAACATATCAGAAATCCTAATTTCTTATATGATATATTGATGCTGCGTAACTAATCATGATCATACATCCAGTGTGTTAAGCCTGTATCAGTGATATATTCAATCTCATCGCATCTTGGGGCTGGCTTGAGGGGCTGAATGACCTACTCCTGTTCCTACATTCATAACATTAAGAAAATCCATCAGATTACAACTTTCTTATCCCCTAACACCCCCACAATTGAGAAGATAATTTGTGAGACTCCACTGTTCTTCTGATCAACTGAAGCTAAAATCTTGAGTTGTCTGCCTCAACTGGGGGTAAGGAAGTCATAACCCAGTGGATTCTAAAACCGCACCAATTGATACAGTACATTTTGCAACATGTTACAGCAGCTATATTTGCCAAAGCTGAATCTACTATCATGGACAAGCCAGCCATTTGCATTTGTGAATCCAAAAACCCTCATACAGACAAACCAGTAAGTAGGCTTTGGCTTCCAATAACAAGATTCAAACATGCTGCAACTTTTTATCCCTCTGAACATTAGAAATTACAAAAATTCATATTCCAGAGACTTGAGTACATAACCTAGACTGACACTTCAGTGCAATACTGAGGGAACACTGCACCTCAGAGGTGCCGTCACTTGGATGAGAGATTAAAACAAGGCCCCATTTCTCCTCACAGGTAGATGTAAAAGATCCTATGGCACTTTGCGAAAAAGAGTAGAGGAGTTCTCCCTGGTCTCCTGGCCCATACTTATCCCTCAATCAATATCACTAAAAGATATTATCCGGTAATTTATTTCACTGCTGTTTATGGGACCTTGCTTTGTACAATTAAACCCATTGCATTACAACAGTGATTACACTCCAATAGTACTTCATTGGCTGTAAAGTGCTTTGGGATATCCTGAGGTTCTCCCTTTTCTCCTTTGTTCTGATCTACAACTCTAAATTGGCACACCAGGGATTGATTTTATTTGAAATATGATGGCGTATACCTCCCATTACCCGTTACAAGCAGTACTAAAACAGAAAAACAAATGTGTCTATGTACCATGACTAGGATTTAGAGGGATGGAGATAATGTTCTTTGTATTAATTCTTTCTACTTTCAAAAGTACTTTGGTTTCTCACACAGAATCTAATAAGATATTGTTCACAATGTTGTTCCTATCTATTTTGTAGTACATAAAAGGTGTACTGTAGAAATATTTTACTTGGGATGTTGGTGCCGCTATTTAAAGGATAAATCATTTAGCATTCAAAGTTATGAATGTTATTTTACACGGGAACTAGGTTAAAAAAATAATTTGAAAGCAGTACCATCTGAAGTACCACCTGGCTCTGTTCACTGGAACGTTCTTTCCCTCTGCCTTCAAAACCCTCCTGAAAATTCTTTGCTTTTGCTACATTTCCATGCCCTCACATCCATTCCCCTCTTTTCTCCATCCTTTCCAACGTCCACCACTCTGCAAACCATTCCTTCACGCTTCTGTTCATGCAATTCACAATAGAAATACAGGGAGGCCTAATGTTTGAGCAAGCAGTCTTCGTGGGCAGAAAAATATGGACACTAATAACCAGATTAAAAAGTTAAGTGCACATGGACCCACAAAATATAGGTTTACTGTAGCAACTTGCTGTATTCTTTGGGTATAAAGCGCTTTGGGGCATCCTGAGGTAACGAGAGGTGCTATAGAAATGTAAGTCCTTTTTCTTTCTTTTAGTAGTTAGGAACTATCAGTCTAAGAAGGATTAATTTAGCTCCCCAATAGATGATAATTTGTACAGCAAAATGTTTTTTGAACCACTGCCTGCATTTAATAACTCCACTCACAACAGGTATCGATTTGCATTGTTACACCAACGTCTTCCTTTTGTAAAGTTCAGAAATGTACAATTCTGAAATGCTCTTTCTACTCATAACTGAAACCAATATACTGTGTGTCTAAATACGTTTGAAGCACTGAATGGAGACCATAGATCAAGCCCAATGCACCGCGTTATGAGCAATAACCACCATGAAAAATCCCCAATCCGGAAGGCATAATTCAAGGAAGATGGGTGTTTAGCAGAACAATTAAACCAAGATAAGAAAAGTAGCAGATAACATCAGAAGCAAACAACAGAATAAAACAAATCCTTTCAAATTGTCTACAGGCATGCAAAATTCTGCATCTGTCCCTACACTTTGTCGATCAATGACACCCATCCATCTGAATCAGGGTAACATCACTTCTCTTTGACTTGTAAGTAAAAACTTATTCCCCTTTAATGAAAATTTTGATTGGGTCTTGAACATTTTGTCAATTAAACATTAAATAATGAAGAAGATTCTGCACAATTAGAGAGTAGACACAGAATAAAGCATCCAAAAGAGCTCATCAAAAATTTGGATTTGGAAAAGAACCATGAATGAAGAAATGACAAGACCCAATGCTATTTTTTTTTAAATTAAAGTTAAAAAAACACGAAACTGATTAATGAGTCCAATGAAACCTTGATCTTTTAATTCCACTGCCAACACTATAATATAATATGTAATAATCATCCAAATAGAATCCAAAACACAATGCCTTACATATTTCTTTTCATGCCTTCTCTATCGGCACTGCTTAAGCCCCCAATATATCCAAATCAACATTTCATCGATTAATGTATTTGAAAAAAAAATCAGGCTTTTGTTAAATGTGAAAAGGTGCTTAAACACCAAGTGAACTTTTCAGCAAAAAGGTGCAATTTGCAGTCATCTTGGGCATTTCTTACTTCATATATATGAACAAACAAATTGTCCGAGGTGTATTTTAGCAAGTGGCAAAATTCTCCCCGTAGCGGAAAAAAAAACACCCCATTCTAAACAATTAGGAGAATAGGGAAACTAATGATTCGATAAGGGGGGGTATGCTCCCCCAACCCCAACCGCACCATCACCCACCCCAGTCATATTACTTGTGTCAAGGGAAGGTTTTCCTAACCTTCAGGGAATTTCATAGAAATTTGCCATTATCCTGACTTATTTACAGGACACATTTCGCCTTGTCACATTACACAACTAACATTTCCGTTAAACAGTCGGCGAGAGGTACCATTCGACTCTGATGTGTGTATATTTTTTTAAAAACTGTAAAGCGAAATATTGTGTGGCCACTGTTCTAGCCATTCATCCTCGCCAGTTACAAATATAAAATCCAAGCGACTTCAATGCTAAACATATATATTTCACAGAACGAAGCACATAAGTTATTTCCTTTTACCTTGGGCGTCAACAGTTGCACCCAATAGTGCAGCGGCAAGAGCCAAGTATTTCAGCCAGGAAAACTTGCTCATGTTTTAATTCTGCTGGTGATCGGCAGTACTTAAACACCATGCGTCCTGTCAAGAAATAATACAACTATTATTCGGTGGGGTGGAGAAAATAAAGAATAAAACTTGATCATTCCCTCTAAAGTTCAAACTAACACACGTCTTAAGAAGGGCGCATACGTTTGCCTTGCTTGATGTTCAATGAGTACAACTTCCTCCAAGTTTAGCAGAAGCCTGAACCACTTGTCTTGATATACAAGTGATGTAAGTTACAGCTTCTCATCGCTCTCTCTATAGGTCCTCAGCAATGTCTTCAGGAAGTCGCTTGCTTGAGCAAAACTGTATTGCATCGAAACTTCCTCAAAACTTAAAACTGCAAGGCAGGCATCTATCTGTAACGAATAATATACACATATAGTGTGTGTGTGTAAAATATGGATTCAGATCTAGATTGTTAACAGAGGCCTGGGGCTCTGCATGGGAACTAGGAGGGGACTGGAGGTTCAGTGTGAACCATATCTTAATTGAAATCTGCATACAACAACTTTCATTCACCTCGTAGCAGGAGAGCAGGTTTCTTCGGCTATTTTAGACGCCAGCCCCGTCAAATGCAGGTGTGATCTGCTCTTGTCAAACAGTAAGGTGCTCTGCCAAACAGCAAAATATTTGGGCCTCCCCCCCACCAAAACCATGACTCCAATGACGTAAAATCAGAATCGTCAATCTGATATTTCAGGCCGGAAATGTAGTTATTCAGTCAACTGGAAAATATGGCAACCTAAAGACAAATGGTGTCACTATAATTAACTGCACAAAAAAGCTGCACTGCCCAGAACAGGCCCTTTTAAAAGAATGCTGTCACTGATGGAATATAGCTTGTTCCTTCACCTAATATTAACTGGATTTCAGAATATTTACATATATCTCACCCCTGGGGCTTAAATGTAAAATGTCATGCAACCCTAGAGTTCTAAGTGTGTTCCAATAACTTTAACTACATCACCTGTGATTTGTAGAAATTGAAAAAAATCGGAAGAAAAACAGAGCTAATAAACAGTGTAGCCAAAAGTGCATTTTGGGTATTCTGATTATTTAGAGCACATGGAAGTTGAAAAAATAGCTTTTACTGAATACCACATAATGGAACATTGCTGACAGTAATAAGAGTTTCGAATGAAACGTTAACTCTGTTTCTCTCCACAGATGCTGCCTAACCTGTTGAGCTTTTTTTCCCCCCAGCAGTATTTTGCTTTTATAGGAGTTTAAGGTAAATTGGCAAAGCATTAAATCAACTGGTCAACACTTGGATAAAAGCAAAATGCTGCAGATGCTGGAAATCTGAAATAAAAACAGAAAATGTTGGAAAAGCTCAGCAGGTCTGGCAGCATCTATGGTGAGAGAAACAGAGTTAACGTTTCAAGTCTGTATGACTCTTATTTTCAGTCAACACTTGGATTGGAATTTACTTTCTCTCAAAGTTAGCAAAAGACAATTATTTTAGTGCTTTTTATTGCCTCCATCAGGGAAGGGATCTATCACCCCTATCACCTGCCCAAACACATGCCTGTGCTCTGTACTAGGCTTGATCCTTAATACCCCAAAGCTTTTCAGCCACTCGGTTATAAAAACACATGTTACTCAAGAAGGAGGCTTAACGCCACTTTTTCAACACCACTTCCTTCTCAGACCACTTAGGGATGGGCAGTAAGTGCAGGCTCCAGGCACCACCCACATCTCAACAGCATTTGGAAAGAATCCTCATTGTCGTTTGTTGATTGACCCTCACAAATGTCTTTCAGACCTTTTGAATTTGGAATGTACAGAAACATAAAGAACATCTGTGCAGAATGACTATATGGTCACAAGGACTAATTTCTAGGAATATCCTCTCAGCAGCAATACAGGGGTAACAAATGATTAGGTAAATGATCCAGGTTCCTGTTTCAACTACAACATGTATTTAAATGGCACCTCTTAGGAATAAAACATCACAAGGCATTTTACCTACACATTATCACATTATCAAATTACACATTATCAAATCAAATATGACATTGAGATAATATAGATGACCAAAAGCTTGGTAAAGGGGTTTTAGGGAGTGTCTTGAACGATGAGACAATGCAGAGATGTAGGGGTTCAGGGAGAGAATTCCAGAATTTATGATCCAGACAGCGGAAGGCACAGCCACCCGTCGTGGAGCAATTCAGATTGGGGATTCTCAAGAGGCCCGATTTAGATGAGTGCAGGTATCTCAGAGGGTTGTGGGGCTTAAGGTGATTACAGAGAAAGGGCAGAAGGATTTGAGGACCTGGGTGAGACTTTTAAAATCGCATTACTTAACCAGGATCCAATGTAGGTCAGCCAGCACAGGGATGATGGTTGAACAGGACTCGATGTGAGTTAGGAGACAGGCAGCAGAGTTTTGGTTGATGTCAGTGCAGGAGACCAGCCAGGAGTGTGTTAGAATAGTTCAGAGGTAACAAGAGCTTGGATGAGGGTTTCAGGAGCAGATGAGCTGAAGCAAGAACAGAATTAGAATTGGTTTCAAATAATAATGAGCATGCATTCCCAAGCCAACATCATTGCAGTGCCAAGAAACTATTCAGGATACTAAATTGGTCATTGTTTTTACTGGGTCAACTGGTTAGAAATCCATCATTAATTTTAAGAGTTGCCAAACCAAGCCAGTCAGAAATCCACACTGTTCCTGTTTGTCCAATATGAATGACATACTTCTTTCTTGTAGAGGCATACTTCATTACCCATGTCCAGAGAGCTTGGCTCTGAAATTTCCCAGAGGTACAACTGTTCTTTTGCCATAGAGGGGAGAGATAGAAAGCCCATGAAATATGCAGTTGACAACTAAACCACATTAATCAGCACTTAACACTGGTACACTTCCTGCTGATGGCCCAACCAAGACCACCCAACTCATTAAGACATTTAAGGAGTTTTCTGCAACTGAGTGGGGAAAATAACAGCACCTTCATAACAAGTTTACTCCACCAGGTTCCATTTGTCGACCAGGCAAGTTGGTCAATCGTAAAAAGTGCCCTGCAATACTGCATACCTGCCTGGCACTGGTGTCAGATTACCAAATCTGGCACAGTGGTTTAAATTTCCACTGCTACATGTGTCATCTTA
The DNA here is from genome assembly GCF_964194155.1 of Cetorhinus maximus. Lineage (NCBI taxonomy): Eukaryota > Metazoa > Chordata > Chondrichthyes > Lamniformes > Cetorhinidae > Cetorhinus > Cetorhinus maximus. The sequence continues at coordinate 100,255,414 of NC_135895.1, forward strand.
GACACATGTTGACCCAAAGTGACCCCACTTACCTGCCTCCTCCAAGTAGTCATCACCAGGCAACTGACAACAGAGGGTTTGAGCCCTTGCTAAGCAGGCAGCAGTAAATAGGAGTTCCTCACAAGTGACATGGTGGTCAGCACAACTCAACACAAATTTTCCACAATTCCCCTTTACACGCACACACCATACCATATCGATGATTCCATGAGTTGGAGATACAGACCTTCATAGCTCTTTGTCTCTCTATGACATCCTGAGTTACATTAAACTGAAAGAGCCTTAGAGAAGATATTAATATGCTTGGTTTACATCTGACTAAGACGTAAGAGTATATTGTAAGTAAGACTTATTGATTTACTGTAGTGCTTATATTACCAAAGCCCTCTTACATACTTCAATGTGACTGCTAAGGTGTCCAAATATTTGCCTGAAGGATTTCTTCTATAGGCCACAGTGAAACTAAACATCTTTTTCACCAATTCACAAACTAATTACTTTGCAAATTTTAGACATTTAGTTTTAATTTTCCTGCCTCCTCCTTAATCTGCAATTGGACGCGGTATATGTCATATTTAGTACAAATCAGCAGAACATTTACTCTGACCTTTAGGCTCAATGTACTTTATCTTCTTGACAATCAGCTTCCAGCATGGCAACTATGACAGTACTTTCCAACCCACTTCAAGGATCTACAAGAATTTTGGTCTATGATTGAAGGCACTATAGGGCCAAATACTGTTACTTCAAAGCAAAGATAGTAAACACTTAAAAATGATGAAAACTGCTACCATATAGGAAATAAACTCAATAGTAGTGAAGAGAAGAAAATAGCATATATAGACAATCACGCCAATCAGTAATTTCAATAACTCATTCAAATTTAAGACTGGAGGTGGGGGAATACAAATAGGGCAAGTGAAAGAAAAACATTTTGGGGGTGGAGATATGACATAATGACTCTTTCCTACCCCACCCCCCACCCTTTCTCCTCTGCCCTGCACCTGAGAAACTCTATTCCCTAGGGACAAGACAACAGGAAACTCTACCCTAACATTCCTGGTCACACTTTTCTATTTCAATCTGCTTAGGGATTGCAACATCAGTTGTTACATCAATACCAGTACAAAAAAACCCATCAGGTACTACCGAAAGAAGTAAAACATTGGAATTCAGCATCACCCAGTAATAATGTATTTCATTTCAATTTGCTTTTCCATGGATTGTTCTCATCTCTTTCATTTTCATGAAGATAAACTGTGCAGTTTATTCCTGCCTTGCAGAGGTGAACCAAGTCAAACTCTGTAATATCCATCACCGTGTATCCCCTATGTTCTGCACCCCTAACTCATAGTCTTCTTGACCATAACTCCATGATCCCAACAATATACTAATAACCATCAATTTTTGTTTTTAATCAGATACTGATTCAGTTCTTTTATAAAAGCGATATTTATTCTGTATCTGGTTATCTATTCCACACATACATTATTTTATGAGGAAAATTTCTGTCTTTCGAAAGTTAAAACTTGCTAGAGGCCTGGTAATGTTGTTAAAACCTCACAACTGTGTTCACTGTCCACATAAAATAACCACTAGCAGCTACATATCCATTTCTTTCACCTTGCTAAAATCTTGAGCCTTGGCTGGTTTCCATGATTGCAACACAGAAGGAGGCCATTCGGCCTGTCATGTCCGTGCCGGCTCTCTGTAGCCCAGCTCCTCCTCCCCTTCCCCATATCCCTGCATTTTTTTGTTCTCTTTGGATACTTATCCAACCCCCTTTTGAAAGGCACATTTGAATCTGCCTCAATCATATCCTCAGGCAGTGCATTCCAGATTCTTACCACTTACTGCATAAAAAACTTTCCTCATGTCATCGTTGCTTCTTATGCCGATCACCTTAAACCAGTGTTCCCTGTTCTCAACCCTCAGCCAATGGGATCAGTTTCTCCCCATCTATTTTGTCCGAACCCCTCATGATTTTGAATTTCCAATAATTTCAATTCTACAACTGTTCTCTCATAACTCCCCTAATTCCAGGACAGCACTCAAGACATGAAAAGCAGGAGGTCTAAAACTTCAACAACAACAACAATTTCAAACCTTGGTTTCTTAACAGAGCATATTGAGCCTCGCGACACACTGTGGGTAAACCTAACACAGTGTGTGGCAGGACTAAAATTGAACAAAAAATGGCCAGATCAGCATAATCTGTGCTGCCAATATTTTGCTGGGCTGATCTAAACTTTTAGTGAACTGAAATCAGGCCCCCAGCCACATGCAGTAAAGAAAGAAAATAGACTTGTATTCATAAAGCACGTTATCATGATGCGCAAGCATTTTAAAGTGTTAAGGAAATGTAGCTACTACCTTTATAATAATTATTTAATATAATTCATTTTATCTTAAGCATGTTCAGAACAGCAATGAGAAAAGAGGCCAGTTAAACTGCTTTTGGTTAAGGAAAGTGTGTTGGGCAATGCACAAAGACAACTCCCTGTGTTATGACCGGGATGGGAAGAGTGTGTGAATTATCAAGCCCCAATGCTCCACAGGCCTTGCCAATAATTTAAATGTTTAATTTTATCACCGGAATGGCCAATTGTTTACCTATACGTAATGTACCCAGAAGAAAAGAGACTCTGACCAGGCTTCTTCCAAAAAACTCAGAATGATTAATTTATTATAAAACAAAATTCCTTTTAAACAAGTTTCAAGAACTGGTTGACAAACGATTGTAATCCAGAAGTGTAACTAACTAACCCTTTTAAACTTCCCCAGCAAACACACACACACACACACACACACACACACACATATGAACGCAGACAAACACAATACACACAGGTAGCTTCTGCAGTCAGGCGGATGGAAAAATACTTTCTTAGAAAGAAAAAAAAATTCAAGTCCCCAGAGTTTCGGTGCTGTCAGTCTGATGTTCCCTTGAGTGTAGACGTGCCACTGGACCCAATAGATGTTGGGAAGTTCACTGACAATGCTTCAGCGTGAAGGAGAGTATAGATGGACCAATTCTTCCTGTCTCAGCCAGCAAGTCCAAAATTATGCAGACAAACTACACTCAGATGATGATTATCTGGCCACAGGTCAAGACCACACAAGGTTTCACAAAGCAGAGAGGGAGCGAGAGCTAATCAGGGCAGCCTTCTGCTTTCAGCCTTTCCCCAACAAGACTGAAAGCAAAACCACAGGTTCAAACTTAAGGTTCACCTCTGCCATGTGATTGTCTTTTTGTCTTCCAGCTTCATTAATTAAAGCACTTTGCAGCTCAAAGCAAACAATCAATTCCTTTTTTGAACAACTCCTGCTTCTGACAGAGCATTTTTTAGTCCGAATGGCATTACTCAGCATTGGTTTAGCCCAATTAGCACGACAAAAGCCAATATCTCCTTAGCTCACGATGTTAAAGGTACTTGCCAGTATCCTTTCAACAAAGATAAAAACAAAAAACTACTGCGGATGCTGGAAATCCAAAACAGAAACAGAATTACCTGGAAAAACTCAGCAGGTCTGGCAGCATCGGCGGAGAAGAAAAGAGTTGACGTTTTGAGTTCTGTTGAAGGGTCATGAGGACTCAAAACGTCAACTCTTTTCTTCTCCGCTGATGCTGCCAGACCTGCTGAGTTTTTCCAGGTAATTCTGTTTTTCCTTTCAACAAACCTATCTTAGTAAGCAATGCGGCACTGCCAACCCTGTCAATACAATCATCTAGAAGAGCGATCGGGTAGGAATCTATTTTTGTTACCGCATTAACCTTTCTATAATCTATGCAGAATCTTATTGACCCATGAGGTTTAGACCTAACACTAGTGGAGTACCACCAACTGCTTTGATGAGGCTCAATTTGGTGATTTTCTAACATATACTTAATTTCTGCTGTCACTTGATCTTGTTTCTCTGGACTTAAACAATAAGGATGTTGCTTTATAGGAGAAGATTCACCTACATCCACATCATGTTTGGTTAAAGTTGTAGACCCGGGTTTACCCCTACAGATCCCTTCAAATTCCATAAGTAACCACACTAGACCCTCTCTTTTTCCTATTTCTAAGTATGAAAATATGGTATCTAACCATTCTAATATTTCAGTGTTAGCTAACTGGATGTCAGAGCGTCAATTTGTGAACTGTCTAAGTCTCCTTCTACCTCATTCTCTCTGTCTCTTTCATCCTCCACTATGCCTACCTGACAGAACTGCTCTTTCCCATCTTCCTCCCTACGATAATATCATTTTAATATATCAATGTCATACAACCGATTCTTTTTCCTATGATCTAAAGCATTTATCAAATAATTTACTTTACTAATCCTCTTAATTACCTTGCATGGACCACTGAATCGTGCTTTCAGAGGTTTCCCTTGCAGTGGCAATACTACTAACACTTGTCCTGCATGAATACAGGTGGAGAGAGTGGAAGCAGGATGTCTGCCAGGCCAGATAATATGGATGCCTGGCATGTATAGGTGGTGAGTGGCCCCATGAACGGGATGAGGACAAAGAAGGTGTGTGTGAGAGATTGAGTGGTGATGTCCCTCGGACTGGCAGTGAGTGAGGGCCCTGTGGGTGTGTGATGGGTTTGTGAGTGTGTGAGTTGAGAGTGATGAGAAGAGTGACTTACTCTGGCGGAATGGAGGAGATCATTCATCCTCTTGGATGGGTGGTTGTCCTCTTTTGCAGGGCGTTGGCACTGATCACCGCTGCCACTGCCTCCCAAGCCGGATTAGAGATGTTGCTGCCCATCCTGCGACCAGAGCAGGGGTAGAAGACATCACGGCAGGCCTCCACTGCATCTAAAAGGTGCATGAGGGACGTGTCATTGAACCTGGGGGCTGCAGTACTTTTGCCTTTCAGGGCCATGTCTTCTTTGAAGCAGTCGTGGGTTGGTAGCACTGAGAGGTCTGTGGGCAGCTGCACTTTCAATACAGCGCCCAGCATGAAGGAGCAGCGAGGTTTTGGCATGGTGGGTGAATGACAGCCCACCCACCATGGAAACGGCAAGTTTCCCAGGAATGTATAATTAATGTGGCAGATTTGGGACAAGATGGCGTGAAAAGTTGCCAATGCGGCCGGCGGGTAAAACATAATTTTACCTGGGCACAACCGCACTTAGTGCAAATCTGGGATGATTCCACCCATTACGTTCTGAAACGTTTTAGACATTAAATCAGAACATTGATCCGACTGGATCTCCACCGGTATTCCATATCGAGTAAAAAATTGGGTTAACTTCTCTACCACTACTTTAGCTGTAATTGTCCTTAAAAGGATGGTGTCTGGAAATCAAGTTATCATATCCATAATAGTAAGGATATACTGGTGTCCTGCTTTCATTCTTGGTAACGGTCCCATACAGTCTACTGACACCTTGCTGAATGGTTCTGCAAAAATTGGTATGGGAGTTAAAGGTTACAGTTTGATTGCATGTTGTGGTTTTCCTACTATCTGGCACATATGGTACTTTTCCAAAACTGCACCACGTTTTTATAAAGACGTGGCCAGTAAAACTGCCGATTTATCCGTGCTTGATTTTTCCCTACATGTCCTGCCGTAGGAATTTCATGTGCTGTCCGTAACACCTCTTTACGATACTTGGGCATTAACACTACCTGATGAACAAGCATCCACTCCTCATCTGCAGGCCAATGGGGAAGTCTCCACTTCCTCATTAGAATTCCATTTTTAATATAACATCATTCTGGAACTTCCTTAGCCTCAACTTCCAGTTTGGGCTGATTGTGCTACCGTACTTAACTCTGAATCAGCTTGCTGAGCCTCAGCTAGATAAGATTTGTTGAACATCTCTTTCAGATTACCTAAGTCTTTAAAGAAAGTTTCAGTCAGCCAAATATCTGTCTGTGGTATCACTTTGACCTTTGATGATGAACTTTGCTTTGCCATTGCTCAGGTCATCATGCACAAAGGAAAATTCCTGGAACCTTTTCCTTTAACTGCTTCGTCTCTTTAACCTTATTTGGGCTCTCTGTAATTATGGGAGAAACTATTACCTTCGCTCTAGCTAAATCATTTCCCAGGAGTAAATCAACTCCATCTATGTGTAACTCCTGGATAACCCCTACCATCACTGTCCCAGACATTTGGTCACACTCCAAGTGCACCTGGTACAAAGGTACAGATACATATTCCCCACCAATACCATTGACACTGAAGAAGAGTCATACAGACTCGAAACATTAACTCTCTTTCTCTGTCCACAGATACTGTCAGACCTGCTGAGTTTTTATTTGTGTTTTTTTTTTGTGTTTTTATTTCAGATTTCCAGCATCCGAAGTATTTTGCTTTTACCATTGACTAAAACTTGGGCTTTTATTGCACTCTCTGGTAGAAAAAGTTATGTCTTTCCCCAGCAAAAGTTTTTGTGTGGCTCCTGTAGGATTATATGTTTAACTGTATCATTTCAGGAATAAGGGGTTACTTTCACCCCTCGGCAAAAATTCTTGAGAACTCTCATGTATCTTATTCACCTCTCCTGAACTTACAGCAGTGTTCACACTTGGTTTCATAGCTGTAGTTAACACGACAACTTGATCTGTTGCAGTTCAGTCAGGGCTCCTTTTCCTGAATCGCCTTTATGTACCCCCATAAGTCCCATAGATTTCCTGTCCAGCTCCCAGCAACTGGCACGAACGTGTCCCACCTTGTTTCAATAGAAACACTTAGGCCTTCAAATCTGACTTCCAGCCTCAGCACCTTCCTTTCTTGTCTGAAGTGGAGCTTCTGGGGAATTCCCAGCTGCACCCCCTTTTCCCTGGTTACTTGCCTTCCTTTCGCTTTCTGACCATCTCTCCTTCTCGGGTTTGTTGCGGTGACGGGGGGCTGGGGTTGGTGGGGTGATGGATAAAGGGTTTAGCTTTATGGGCCTGCTCATAATCATCAGCCATCTCTGCTGCCTGTATAGCTGTCGTGACCCTCTGGTCTTCAACATGGGTTCTAACTACTGGAGGAAGTGAATTTTTTAATTCTTCCAGGAGAATTATTCCCCTAGGAGCTTCATATGTTGTCTCTACCTTTAATGCCTGTATCCAAAGGTCAAAATTACTTTGCTTTACTATCTAAAATTCAATATAGGTCTGCCTATGCTGTTTTCTTAGATTACAAAATTTCTGCCTGTATGCCTCAGGGACTAACTCATATAAACTCAGGATAGCCTTTTTTACTGCAGCATAACCCACAGAAACTTTTTCTGAAAGTGAAGCATAAACCTCGTGAGCTCTACCCACCAACCTACTCTGTAAGAGCAATGTCCAGATTTCTTTTAGCCATTTCATTTGCTTTAGCTACCTTTTCAAATGAAATAAAGAATGCCTCTTTATCCCTCTTCTCAAACTTTGGGAGGGTGTGCACAAATTTAAACATCTCCCCACTAAGCTTTGGGTTGGAGGTTTTTTTCAGCATCAGACCCTTCCTCAACATCTGAGGCCTCTTTTTTTAAAGTCTAGCCTTTTAAGCTGGTATTCCCTTTCTCATTCCTTCTCTCTTCCCTTCATTGCTAAGGTCTCCCTCTGGAGGTCAAGTTCTCTTATCTTATCTCACTCCTTTTCTCTCTCCTGCATTTCTGCTTGTTCCCCTTGAAATTCTCCCTCTTTTTCCTTTTCCTCTCTTTCTCTTTTCTTTTTCTTTTGCCTCCAATTCAAGTTTTTCTGTTCCTTTTCATGTTCAAGTTGCTTCATTAGCAACTGGATCTTAGCTAACTAAATTGATTCACCCCCTGGAGAACATGGTCTCTTTTGTATCCCTTCCAATTTCAAATGCCGCATTATTTCTTCAACTATGTCCGCTTTCCTTGCCCCTACAGGTAATTCCAACTTCAACATATCCACCAATTCCGTTAGCTTACTTTTTGTAACCTGTCAGGGTTACATCTTCCATCTGTAGAAAAGTCTTAGCAGCTTCCAACACCATTTCAGTTTAGCCATGTATAAGAAACCTGGTCTCTATCCTTTTATCCCTTACCAATTATTATTCCGCGTCCAATTACCCACTGTCCGCATTTCAAATCCCACAAGAGCCCCCAATTTATGTTATGACTGGGATGGGAGGAGTGCATAAATTATCAAACCCCACTACTCTGCAAACCTTGCCAATAATTTAAATGTTTAATTTTCTCATTGAAATGGCCAATTGTTTATCTATGCTTTGAATACCTAGAAGAAAAGAGACTCTGACCAGGCTTCTTTCAAAAAATTCAGAATGATTAATTTATTATAAAACAAAACTCCTTTTAAACAAGTTTCAAGAACTGCTTGTTACTGATTGTAATCCAGAAGTGTAACTAACCAACGCTTTTAAACTTCCCCAGCAAACACACACACACACACATGCACACACAGACACACATAAAACACAGGTAGTTTCTGCAGAGTTGGGCGGATGGATAAAAAGTTTCTTAGAAAGAAAAAAATTAAAGCTCCCGGAGGCTCGATGTTGTCGGTCTGAAGTTCCCTCGGGTGAGCACACACCACTGGACCCAGTAGATGTTGGGAAGTTCTCCAACGATGCTTCAGCGTGGAGAGAGTAGATCTGGAACAATTCTTCCTGTCTCCGCCAGCAAGTCCAAAATTAGATCAACTACACTCAGATGATGATTATCTGGCCACGGGTCAAGACCACACAAGGTTTCACAAAGCAGAGAGGGAGAGAGAGCTAGTCAGGGCAGCCTTCTGCTCTCAGCCTTTCTCCAACAAGACTGAAAGCAAAACCACAGGTTCAAACTTAAGGTTCACCTCTGCCATGTGATTGTCTTTTTGTCTTCCAGCTTTTCACTAATTTAATTCATTTGCAGTTAAAAACAAACAACTCCTCTCAAGTACCATATAGCTCAGGTGATTGCTTGGAAGAGGCCTGCTTGTTGACAGTTCCAAGGTGAATTTATGACCTTTTTTAAAAAAACTCTTGGGCAGCCTCCAATGTCCAAATAATGTGATGTCCTTACAAATTTTAAAAAAGTAAAACCCAATTTAAAGAAATATGATTCTAACACCTGCTCAGCTTTACCGAGTTACTTTAACAGTGCCACGTGATCAGTAACATTCACCTGCAACAGTTAGAAAATGTGAGGCTCTGTTTTACTAAGCTGATACCTGGGATGAAGGGGCTGCCTTATAATGAAATATTGGGCCTATACTTATTGAAGTTTAAAAGAATGAGAGGTGATCTCATTGAAACCTATAAGATTCTGAGGGGGCTTGACAGAATAGATGCTGAGAGAATGTTTCCTCTCAAGGGGATATCTAGAACCAGTTTCAGAATAAGGAGTCTCCATTTAAAATGAAGAAGACGAGGAATTTCTTCTCTCAGGGGGTCATGAATCTTTGGAATTCTCTATCCCAGAAAGCTGTGGAGGCTGGGTCATTGAATATATTGAAGGCTGAGATAGACAGATTTTTAAACGTTAGAGGAGTCAAGAGTTACTGAGAACAAGCAGAAAATTAGAGTTGAGGTCAAGATCAAATCAACCATGATCTTATTGAATAGCAGGCAGAACAGGTTTGAGGACCATATAGCCTACTCCTGCTCCTATTTCTTATGTTTTTAACAATTCATCAATATGGTAGCAGCTCCAACAATGGATGCAGGCGTCCCTCAGCACCATCAATGCAGATTAGATTCTTCAACCCTGAAGTGTTGTCCAACTCATAACCCTGCCTCAGAGGCAAGAGTTAGGGGCAAGAGTTCTACCGACTGATCCAAACTAACACAATGGAGGCAACTTTTTCCCTTCCTATCACCCTGCATGCATCTAGAAACTAAACTGCAATGGTTTGGGAAAGAGAATGGCCGAGCTACCATTAGTTGCCTGCCACTTAAAATTTTGGGCATTTAAAGGGATTTTCAGATGGTCTCAGGTAAAACACAGGAAAGCTTTAGGAGACAATTTGTTTGTTTTATATTGTGGCTTTTTGCAACTTGGGCCAAGGTTTTAATTCCCACCCGAAGTCAACGGACTTTTGGCTGCTCCTCCAGATTTTCCATCTAGCTCGTGGCGAGAAACGTCACAGATAGGACTGGAAAATCCCAGCCTTAGTATATTGAAAAGTGAGTAGCCAATAGAAGACACAAGTTACATACCAGAAATAGAGGGTAACCTAGGGGCTAATAAGAGTGAGGAACTTAGGTCATCAATATTGGCAGAGAAAAATAATTGGAGAAACTCAAGGGACTAAAATCTGACAAATCCCGTGCAGGACCTGATGGCCTACACCCTAGGGTTTGAAAAGAGATAGCTACGGAGATAGTGGATGTGCTGGCTTTGGTTTTCCAAAATTCCCCACAGCCTCAGCAGGTTGGAAGTAAATGTTATACCACTATTTATGAAAGGTGGGAGAGGGAAACAGGGAACTACAGGCCAGTTAGCCTGACGTCAGTCATCAGGAAGGTGCTGGAGTCTTAACAATTCACCTGGAAAAGCATAGTATAATTAGAACAAATCAACATTGTTTCACAAAAGGGAAATCGTGTTTGACAAATAAATCACAATTTTTTGAAGACATAATTAGTAAATTAGATAATGAGGAGCCAATAGATATGGTCTACTTAGACTTCAAAAAGGCTTTCGAAAAAGTGTCACATTGGAGGTTAATATGCCAGATAGGGGCTCATGGGTTGGGTGTCATATATTAGAATGAAGGATTGGTTAACGGACAGCAAACAAAGAGTAGGGATAAACAGGGCAATGTCAAGTTGGTAGATTGTAATCAGTGGACTGCTGCAGAGATCAATGCTAGGACCTTAGCTTTTTGCAATCTATATTAATGACTTAGAAGAAGAGACCAAGTAATATATCCAAGTTTTAGAGCAGTACAAAGCTAAGTGAGATTGTAAACTAAGAGGAGGAAGCTGCAAAGAGATATAAATCTGCAAAGTGAACGGGCGACAAGATGGTAGATGGAGTATAATGTACACGATGTGAGATTATTCACCTTGGTCGTAAAATTAGAAAAGCTGAATATTTTTGAAAAGGTGGATGATTTTTTAAATACTGATTTCAGAAAGATTTGGATATACTTGTACAAAGAACTAAAAATTTAGTATGCAAGTACAGCAACTCGAAAGGCAAATGACAGGCCTTTATTACAAGAGAATGGTGTACAAGAACAAAGAAGTCTTGCTACAATTGTCTAGGGTTTAGTGAGACCACACCATCAGTACTGCGCACTTTTGGTCTCCGTATTCTTATTGTGAAGGCAGTACAGCAAAGGTTCACTAGATTGGTTCCAGGGATGAGAGGGTTGTCCTATGATGAGAAGCTGAATAAATTGGCATTATACTGTCTGGAAGAAGAGTATCCCTTCTCTAGAAGAAAACAAGTGATTTCATTGAAACATACAATATTCTGAAGGTGCTTCACAGGGTAAACACTGAGAGGTTGTTTCCCCTGACTGGGGAATCTAGAACATAGGACCAGTCTCAGGAATAGGTGATAAGATATTTAGGACTAAAATGAGGAGAATTTCTTCACTCAAAGGGCTGTGAGTCTTTGAAGTTCTCTACACCAGACAGTTTTGGGTGCTCTTTTGTTGAGTTTATTCAAGCTGAGATCAGAAGATTTTTGAACTTTCAGGTAATCAAGGGATATGAAAGTAGGAGGAAACATGGGGCAGGAATTCCCCCCGTTGGGGGTGAAGTTGAAGGGTGGGCGCGCATAGGCACGCTTTCGATCAGCGCACCCGATTGGGGGTGTGGTGCCATTCTACGTGGGCGGGCCAATTAAGGCCCACCCAGCGTGGCATCCGCGCGGAAGCGCTATGCGCTCCCTGTGCGGGAGGTGGGGGGAATCCCAAAATTATCAGTGCGCTCTTTCACGCATGCGCACGAAAGAGCGCACTGATCTCCCTGAGGCTAAGTGCAGCCTCAGGGAGATTGGCTCTAAATGTAAAAAAGCTAAAAATAGAAAAATAAAATTTCCCTAACATGTCCCTTCATGTGACACTGTCACGTGAGTTGGGACATGTCCATAATTTGTACAAAAACTTTATTAAAAATTTTAAAAACCTACATGAAACCTCATCCCACCTGTGGATGAGGTTTCATGCTTTTTCTAATTCGTGCCAGGGCTCCTGGCCTGCCCGCCAACCTTAAGGTTGGATAGGCAGGGCCTTTAATTACTTAATTGACTCTTACCTCAATTGGCCATTGACAGGTTGGTGGGCGCGCAGCTGATTGTGCTGCGCCCCCGCCTACCTGAAAATTTAAATGGGGCGTGGTGACGTCGGGGTTCCGCCCAACGTTACCGCGCGTCATTTTACGTGTCGGCGAGCGGGCCCCGCCCCCACCCCCGCTCGCCGATGGATAAAATCCTGCCCAGGTAGTTGAAGCGAAGATCAGCCATGATCATATTGAGTGACAGAGCAGGCTCAAGGAAGCCTATGGCCTATTTCTGCTCCTATTTCTTATGTACAACTGCATGGTGTTGGGCTGGAGTTTTACCTAGGCCAGGCTAGCTGTGGATGGCAGGACCCTTCTGAATAAGGCATTAGTAAACCAGTTTTGTTTTCACAACAGTCCAGCAGCTTTCATGCTCCATTAGTCCATAAAATAACAGATTTTTAGAAAACAATCTCGTAACTTACCAGCGTGGAATTTGAACTTTTTAACTACAAGTTTACTGAAGGCTGGCTATCTTGATAAAACAAAATGACAATTCTGCAATGAAGTTACTGCAATTAATACCAAAGGAAACCTGTAGTGCTCTGTAACAGCCATTGAACACCAAAATTTAATTTCAACCAGAACAATTAATATATAATATTAATATATATTCTATAACATTTGTTACGGCCCTGTTAGGGACCATTAACATTTTAAAAGCAATCTAAACGCCTTGTGATTTATAGAACTACGCCACAAGATTTCACGTTTTTATGGAAGAACAAACTTTATTTTATACTAAAAGAATTAAGCAAAACAAGTAGTATTAACTTGACACCATAGTTTAAAACTACTTCAGCTATGGACTCAGTTCTACTTTATACTTCCCCCCAAGAATTACCTTACACATTACAAGAATCTGGAAGGTTAATTCACTTCTCTAGAGACCAACTCAAAGGTCTGCCACAACCCTCCGGAATTTACTTTAATTCTCCTCAGAGTTCCAGTTATCCTCCGAGGTAAGATTCTATGGGGATCTTCCATATTTTTTTGGCTACGTAACCCTCCACCTTTTCTTTACAGGCCTCATGACTGTGGATGCCTCAGGTCCTTGTTCTTGTTGCCGGCAGATACCCAACTGCCTTCCCACAGTTTTCCAAGCTAATGCTGTTGACTGCTTTCTGCCACCAGGTTCTGTGAGGATCACTGTATATTTTGCCCATCAGCTGTAAGCTACAGCAAATCTTGCAGCTGCTTTTCCTTCACGAAATCCAAATTGAGAGAGCCCCACCAACATTCCACATAGTAAACGATGAAGTTAATATTTGCTGTGCTTGAATTGCAGGTGTAACTGACTAACAATTATTTTCTCCAGCTCTCCCAACTCTGAGCTGTAGACTACATCTAAACCAAAACTAACTGCCTCTGTCCATTCCCAAACTGAACTACTTGCTTCTGTCAGCAAATACACACAGATAACTTAAACAAGAGAACTTTCCTATTAAGGCTCCACCCTAAATCACTATCCCTATGGCAAAATGGCATGCTTTTGGGAAGGTTCAAACAGAAATGCAAAGAAATTATTTCACCTTCAACATAACTCTTTGATTCTGTAACCCATATGAATAATTTCTCTCTAATGGAGTTTTGTGACCCTTTCCCGAGATCTTCTGGCCCCTTTACAATTTTAGAGATGGATCATTTATTGTTCAATTTCTTTTCAATATAAATACTGGCTGTGTAAGATAAACACAGGTTAATTAAACCTAGGTTTGTTTGATTTCCCTTTACATTAGGGTTATTCATCAGTTTCTTAACCAGACTTTTCTATTTATCTCACGTTTAAAACTGAATACAAAAACTAAAAGTTATATTCTAAAACATATGAATTATGAACTAGGTATTCCCAACACATTACTAAACTTAAGATAAAAGCAAAAAAACTGCGGATTCTGGAAATCCAAAACAAAAACAAAAATAGAAATACCTGGAAAAACTCAGCAGGTCTGGCAGCATCTGCGGAGAGGAACACAGTTAACGTTTCGAGTCCGCATGAGAGTTTTTCCAGGTATTTTTATTTTTGTTTTTGTTTTACATTATTAAACTTGTTAAACTGCCTCTATTTTTAACACCTTGATTTATACTTACAGACTAAGTTCCTGTTTCAGCATTTTTCATACAGTGATTAAACTGCCTTTACCAATGTGGTTAATTATAATAAGATAATTCATACAAACATCCATTGTGCTGCTTAACTGGGGGTCAAAGAGATCAAGATGGTAATGGTCTGTGTAGGTTGTGTTTTGGTGGGATGGGATAAATCTGATGGACCAGAAGGTATTTTCTTGTCCTTTTATCATGTTTATATGTACAAATCCTGTGCCGCTTTTGTAACCAAAGTGAAGCCCTGAATATTCAGCCATTATTTACACTTTCGTAATAAAAGGCTCACCACCACCTTCTCAAGGGCAATGAGGGATGGGCAATAAATGCTGACTTAGCCAGCAATGCCCATGTCCTGTGAAAGAATAAAAACATTACATAATTTGAAATAAAAACATAAATAGCACCGTAAAGTGGGAATTTAGCACTCTGAAAATATTCAATGATCAGATCATTTGAATTGAGTAACTTTGGCTAGAATTTTATTGCTCCTGGACGCGAGCTGGCAGTTGGGGGTGAGGGTGGGGTGGGATGGCAGGGGCAATTAACCCATTGCCTGCCCACCTTCCCTGTAATTTTACAGCGGCAGGTGAGGTGCCAGGCAGCCCACCTGCCCTTGAGCCAACTGAAGCCCTTAAGTGACCAAATAATGGGCACTTAAGGACATTGTCCCATCGCTGCTGGGTTTTGACCATGCGCTGGGCATGTCCACGCTCTGTGGCGAGGCCTCCAGATAAAGCCTGCCTGAATGCTGGCTCGGGCGGGGGGAGGGTCCTTTCTGTTTGGGCGCCCTGTGCTCCATGGACAGCACCCTCCCCCTAATGGAAAGGGCCTCCCCCACTTGATCACCTCCCTCCTGGCTTCCCGATTGCCACCTGCCTTAATAGGTCCTGCCTGACTGACCCAGGTGAGGCCTCCCCACTTAACTGTTTCTCTGGCCTCCATCACTGCTCCTGTTCAGTTACTGAATCAGTCCCCGCAGCCTACTAGGATGGAAGGGCTGCTAGCCATCTGATTGGCCAGCAACTCTTGGTGGGGGGATACGATCCTGTTTTGGGGGTGGAAGCCACAACTTCAGGCAACTAATTGCCTGACGAACATAAAATCCAGTCATGGTTTCCAGGAGCAGCAGATTCGTGCTTACATCGACTTTACAGCCAGTGGCCAGAGCCACCACCTCCATCTTAAATCCCAGCCTTTAAATTAATAGTGAACAGTGCTGATTCAATCAACCACTACATCATTGACATAAACTATAGGATTGCTACCCACAAAGGTTTCAAAGATTTATACTCATACAGGAAACTCAACCAGAAGCACTAAATTTGGATGAATATGTTTTGACTCATTTTGAGAGGAAATAGAAGCAAACCCGAAGAATATCACATGAAGAATAAATTGTTTCCAAGGTCATTTTATACCACATCATGCCCAAATGCCTCTTTGTGGTGCTAAACAAATGTATTTTCTTCTTAAATTACTTCAACATAAATGTAATTAAATCCACTAAATTTGTGAAGATTTTGTTAATTAGTAAAACACTTTTTAAATCACTTGAAAAGATGCAAGTCTCTTTTTAACAATACAGAGAGCAAGACCAAAACTATGATCAACCCCAGAAAGTGTACCATAGGAGCAGGAGTAGGCCATTCAGCCCATTCTGTCCCTTAAGCGGATACTTAATTCTCCATAAATCAGTTCAATGTCATTCTCAGCTCCTGATGGCTGCTTCCTTTTGCCTTTTAGGAACATAGGAGCAGGAGTAGGCCATTCATCCCATCGAGCCTGCTCCGCCATTCAATATGATCAAGGCTGATCATCCACTTCAATGCCTTTTTCCCCACACTATCCCCATATCCCTTTACGTCACCAGTATTTAGAAATATGTCAATCTCTGCTTTGAAGATACTCAGTGACTGAGCTTCCACAGCCCTCTGGGTTAGAGAATTCCAAAGATTGATAACCCTCTGAGTAAAAAAAAATTATTTTCACCTCAGTCATTAAGTGGCTTCCCCCTTATTTTGAAATTGTGTCCCCTGGTTCTAGACTCCCCAACCATCTTACCTGCATCTACCCTGTCTATCCCTTTAAGTATTTTGTAGGTTTCAATGAGATCACCTCTCATTCCTCGAAACTCTAGAGAATACAGGCCCAGTTTCTCCAATCTCTCTTCATAGGACAGTCCCGCCCATCCCAGGAATAAGTCTGGTGAACCTTCATTCCACCCCCTCTATGGCAATAATATCCTTCCTAACATAAGTGGGCCAAAACTGCACACAGTACTCCAGGGGGAGAATTTTCTCCCCGTCGGAGGGGTTGGGCGGGAGCGGATGCGGGTGGGCGCGCAGCAGATTGCTGCCCGCGATCGGCTGGGCGCTGCCATTTTGCGTGGGCGGGCCAATTAAGGACTGCCCAGCATGACGCACACCTGGAAGCGCTGTGCGCTCCCTGTGCGGGCAGGGGAGGTGTAGGCTGAGTCGGGGCCTGTGCTTTTTCACACACATGCGTGAAAGAGTGCAGAAATCTCCCTGAGGAATAGAGCTGCCTCAGGGAGATTAGTTTGATTTTTTTTAAATTTTAATGAAGAGAAAAAAAATTTTTAAGACATGTCCCTTCATGTGACAGTGTCACATGAGCTGGGACATGTCAATGAACTTCATTTTAAAAATTTATTTAATTTATAAACCCTTCATGAAACCTCATCCCGCCCGTGGATGAGGTTTCATGAAAAATGTGAAGGCCGCCTGGGCTCTTCGCATGCCCGCCAACCTTAAGGTTGGATAGGCAGCTCAGTTAATGATCTTAATTGGAATCTAAATGGCCTTAATAGGCCTTTGACAGTTTGGCGGGTGCACAGCAGAGTTGGTTGCGCGCCCGCCGAACTGAGGATCTGAATGACGCACGCTCGATGTCACCGCGCATCATTCTACGTGTCGGTGAGCGGGACCCAAACAGAAGATTCTAGCCCAGTGCGGTCTAACCATGGTTCTACACACGGGAAGCAAAATTTCACTACTCCTATACTGTATCCTCTTGTAATAAAAGCTAACATTCCATTAGCCTTCCTAATTGCTTGCTGTACCTGCATGTTAACTTTCAGTGACTTATTGACAAGGACTCCCAGGTCCCTTTCTACATCTACACTTCCTAACCTCTTACCATTTAAGAAATACCCTGCACATCCGTTCCTAAGTGGATAGCCTAACATTTTTCCACATGATATTCCATCTTCCATGTTCTTGCCCATCACTAAATCTGTCCAAAACCCCTTGAAGCCACTTTGCATCTTCCTCACAACATACATTCCCACCTAGTTTTGTGTCATCTGCACACTTGAAAATATTACTTTTGGTTCTCACATCCACATCATTGATATGTATTGTGAACAGCGGGGGGCCCAAGTACTGATTCTTGTGGTACCCCATTAGTCACAGCCTGCCAGCACAGGAATGACACTCGATTATTCCTACGCTCTGCTTTCTCCCTATTAACCAATCCTTAATCCATGCCAGTATTTTGTATTATTCATTTATGGGATGTGGGCATCACTGGCTGGGCCAGCATTTATTGCCCATCCTTAATTGCCCTCGAGAAGATGGTGGTGAGCTGCCTTATTGAACTGCTGCAGTCCATATGGCGTAGGTACATCCACAGTGCTGTTAGGGAAGGAGATCCAGGATTTTGACCCAGCGACAGTGAAAAAATGGCGATATATATTTCCAAGTCAGGATAATGAGTGGCTTGGAGGGGAAATTCCAGTTAGCAGCATTCCCATCTATCTGCTGCCCTTGTCCTTCTAGATGGTAGTGGTCGTAGGTTTGGAAGGTGCTGTCGAAGGAGCCTTGGTGAATTCCCACAATGCATCTTGTAGATGGTACACACTGCTGCCATTATGTTTCGGTGGTGGAGGGAGTGAACGTTTGTGGATGGGATGCCGATCAAGCGGGTTGCTTTGTCCTGGATGGTGTCAAGCTTCTTGAGTGTTGCTGGAGCTGCATTCATCCAGGCATGTAGGGAGTATTCCTCCTGACTTGTGCCTTGTAGATGGTGGACAGGCTTTGGGGAGTCAGGAGGTGAGTTACTCGCCACAGGATTCCTAGCCTCTGACCTGCTCTTGTAGCCATAGCATTTATATGGCTAGTCCAGTTCAGTTTCTGGTCAATGGAAATCCCCAGGATTTTGATAGTGGGGTATTCAATGATGGTATTGTGATTGAATGTCAAGGGGTGATAGTTAGATTCTCTCTTTTGGGGATGGTCATTGCCTAGCACTTGTGTGGTGCGAATGTTACTTGTCACTTGTCAGCCCTAACCTGGAATTTGCCCAGGTGTTGCTGCATTTGGACATGGACTGTTTCAGTATCTGAGGAGTCACAAATGGTGCTGAACATTGTGGAATCATCAGCGAACATTCCCACTTCTGACCGTATGATGGAAGGAAGGTCATTGATGAAGTAGATGAAGATGGTTGAGCCGACGACACTATCCTGAGGAACTTCTGCAGTGATGCCCTAGAACTGAGATAATTAAGCTCGAAAAATCACAACCATCTTCCTTTGTGGTAGGAATGACTCCAACCAGTGGAGAGTTTTCCCCCGATTCCCATTGACTCTAGTTTTGCTAGGGTTCCTTGATGCCACACTCGGTCAAATACTGCCTTGATGTCAAGGACAGTCACTCTCACCTCACCTCGGGAGTTCAGCTCTTTTGTCCATGTTTGAACTAACGCTGTAATGAGGTCAGGAGCTGAGTGGCCTTGCACAAACCCAAACTGAGTGTCAGAGAGCAGGTTATTGCTAAGCAAGTGCTGCTTGATGGCACTGTTAGTGTCCCCTTACATCTTTTTATTGATGATGGAGAGTAAATGGATGGGGCGCTAATTGGCCGGGTTGGATTTGTCCTGCTTTTTGTGTACAGGACATATCTGGACAATTTTCCAAATAACCGGGTAGATGCCAGTGTTGTAGTTGTACTTGAACAGCTTGGCTGGGGCGCGACAAGTTCTGGAGCACAAGTCTTCAGTACTATTGCCGGAATATTGTCAGGGCCCATAGACTTTGCAGTGTTCAATGCCTTCACCATTTCTTGATCACATGGAGTGAATCGAATTGGCTGAAGACTGGCATCTGTGATGCCGGGGACCTCCAGAAGCGGCCGAGATGGATCATCCACTCAGCACTTCTGGCTGAAGATTATTGTGAATGCTTCAGCCTTATCCTTTGCACTGATGTGCTGGGCTCCTCCATCATTGAGGATGGGGATATTTGTGGAGCCTCCTCCTCCAGTGAGTTGTTTAATTGTCCACCACCATTCACGGCTGGATGTGGCAGGACTGCAAAGCTTAGATCAGGTCCATTGGTCATGGAATTGCTTAGCTCTGTCTAATCACTTGCTGCTTATGCTGTTTGGCATGCAAGTAGTCCTGCGTTGTTGCTTCACCAGGTTGCTACCTCATTTTTAGGTATGCCTGGTGCTGTTCCTGGAATGCCCTCCTGCACTCTTCATTGAACCAGGGTTAATCCCCTGGCTTGGTAGTAACGGTAAACTGGGGGATGTGCTGGGCCATGAGGTTACAGATTGTGTTCAAGTACAATTCTGCTGCTGATGTTGGCCCACAGTGCCTCATGGATGCCCAGCCTTGAGTTGCTAGATCTGTTCAAAATCTATCCCATTGAGCATGGTGGTAGTGCCACACAACACAATGGAGGGTATCCTCAATGTGAACACAGGACTTCATCTCCACAAGGACTATACGGTAGTCATTCCTACTGATACTGTTATGAACAGATGCATCTGCAGCAGGTTGGTGAGGACAAGGTCAATTATGTTTTTCCCTCTTGTTGGCTCCCTCATCACCCGCTGCAGACCCAGTCTTGCAGCTATGTCCTTTAGGACTTAGCCACCCCAGTGCTTCCCCCAAGTGATGTTCAACATGGAGGAGCACTGATTCATCAGCTGAGAGAGGGCGGTACATGGTAATCAGCAGGAGGTTTCCTTGGCCATGTGTGACCTGATGCCATGAGATTTTATCGGGTCCAGAGTCGATGTTGAGGACTCCCAGGGCAACTCCCTCCTGACTGTATACCACTGCGCTGCCACCTCTGCTGGGCCTGTCCTGCCGGTGGGATAGGACATACCCAGGGATGGTGATGGTGGTGTCCGGGACATTGTCTCTAAGGTGTGTTGCTTGACTAGTCTGTGTAACAGCTCTCCCAGTTTTGGCACTATCCCCCAGATGTTAGTAAGGAGGGCTTTGCAGGGTCAACAGGGCTGAGTTTGTCATTGTCGTTTCCAGTACCTAGGTCAATGCCATCCAATTCCATTCTTTCTAGGCTTTTTAGCAGTTTGATATATTTCAGAGGCACGTGTAGGCCAGACCAGATAAGGATGGCTGATTTCCTTCCCCAAAAGGGCATTAGTGAACAAGATGGGTTTTTCTCACAATCGTTTTATAGTCATAATTAGACTTTTAATTCCAGATTTTTATTGAATTCAAATTTCACCACCTGCTGTGGTGGGATTCAAACCCTGGGTTCCCAGAGCATTACCCTTGGTCTCTGGATTACTAGTCCAGCGACAATACCACTATGTCATCACCTCCCCTAAGTACATTACCTCCTATCCCATGGGCAAGATTTTCCCCCCATCAGGGGCGAAGTTGAAGTGCGGGCACGCACAGGGGCACCTCCGATCAGCGCCCCCGATTGGACAGGCAGGTCCGTTAATTAATTTAATGACTCTGTCAATGGCCTCAATTGGCCATTGACAGGTCGGCGGGCACACAGCTGATTTTACTGCGCCCCCGCCTACCTGAAAATTTAAGTGGGGTGCGGTGACATCAGGAGTTCCGCCCGACGTCACCATGCATCATTTTACACGTTGACAAGTGGGCTCGCGACGTGAAAATGCTGCCCCACGTAACATAGAAACATAGAAACTCGGAGCAGGAGTAGGCCATTCGGCCCTTCGAGCCTGCTCCGCCATTCATTATGATCATGGCTGATCATCCAACTCAATAGCCTGCTCCCACTTTCTCCCCATACCCTTTGATCCCTTTCGCCCCAAGAGCTATATCTAACTCCTTCTTGAAAACATACAATGTTTTGGCCTCAACTACTTTCTGTGGTAGTGAATTCCACAGGCTCACCACTCTCTGGGTGAAGAAATTTCTCTTCATCTCAGTAACTTAAGAATCTAAACCCTAACTTCTTATAATAGCATTTATAGCATAATATAAAGAATATATAACACATATAGCATAATAACATTTTCCAAATTATTTGCATGTAGGAATTCTTGTTCAAGACTGTTACATAACAGTAATACTGCATTTCAGTCAACCTCCTTCAAATAGGTATACACACATATATACACAAATGTTCATTACCAGCAATGAAATTTTATATCTGAAGATAACTTGGGGTTAATACATTTCCTTGCCACCCCCTGGCACCCCATCATCCCCAGAAATCTTAGGAATGACATTATAGAGTCCAGCTGAATTGCATTTCTGTTACATTTGGTATACAAGTGTTAGCTTGGCTCAGTTTGTAGCTCTCTTGCCTCTGATTTCAAAACACCCACTCTAGGACTTATACAAGTAAGCTATGCCTATACTTCATTAGATTGCAAAGCAACTACTGAACAGTGGAAGATGCCTTTCACTTCTGCCTGCCTCATTGGACATAAAAGATCCCATGGCACTGCTTAAGAGCTAAGAATTTCCCTGGTGTTTTGTTAAAAATTCCCCCCTTAAACAACAATACCAACAAAACCAATAGTTAGTTGTTCACTTTATCTGCTGCTTGTAAGCCATTCTGAGTACAAATTGACTGAAACGATTGCAGATATAAAAACTGACTGCTCTGCAAAATTAAGATTTTGTACATAATGTGTTTTGCTTTATCCAAAATATGCAATTAAGTGCCTTCTAAATCCAAGTTCTTCCCCTGGTAACGCACTGGGAAATGTGTAAAATTCCTCAGTATGCAACTTTTAACTCAGTCATTTGGGGAAATAATTAGGAGTAGAGGATTTTCACACCAGCTCATTAGCTGGTGCACCAGCAGGGGTAATTAATGATGTGCTAAAGTTAAGGTGAATAGCATAGGTGCCTTCAAGGGAAAGCAAAATAAGTCTATGAAGGAGAGAAGAATAAAAGGAAATGGTAATAGAATGAGATGAAGTAGTGTGCAAGGAGGCTTGAATGGAGCATGAACACCAGCTTAGGTGTTGCAACAAATGACCAGTCTTGGAGCTGTGAATTTGACGTAATGTGAAAACATTTTGTATTGTATCATGCACAATGTGTCATATGCCATTGCTCTACTGTTTTTTGGCATGCCCTAGATTTTAACAAAGATTATCTTGTGTCGTATTCAGCATTGGTTCGGTGAAAAGAAGCACTTTGTGAGACAATTCACTTAACAGGAGATGTTGAAGCAGAGTACACAATTCCTTTCCGCACGAGCTTTACTGAAACCCTCCTCAGTTTGTGAGTCCTTGTCACTCTGGAGTGTAGACAGGAAGATACATAGGGGCAGATAATACAATCGTCTGGTGCCAGCGTAATGTACTGCACATGTCTATTTCTGGTAAGGGTACAAAATGAGCAAGTAGCCTGTAAATTGAATCATTCATTTGCACTGGCTAACCTATCATACCTCACAAGCATATTTGCATTCAAAAACAGAACATATCAAACTAATAAAAAAAACAAATCCAGAAATCATGTGAGTAATAGTGTGTGGCAGAGAAACAAAGAGGCATTCTATTTCAGGCTCGATGAATTTTTTGCATTCACATAGATAAAGGATATCAGTACAGAGATGGGAAGGATCAAATGCCTTTGATCTTGTTTTCTTCATTCATTGAAAATACTATATCCTGCATGAAGCTTATTCCACTTGAGGTTTATTCAGTGCAACAATGACCCCCCAGGAGTCATAAGCTCTAGGTCATGTCCTCCTGCCAAACATTGCTGAAGGCTGTTCTTGCATAGTACTGGAAATAATCTCCAAACAATCCAAATCAGAAACTGTCAGAAAGGTGGATGGGGAAAAGGAATGTGGATTATACACTATTAAACATAGAATAAGAACGTAAGAAATAGGAGCATGTGTAGGCCATTCAGCCCTTCGAGCACGCTCCACCATTTAGTGAGGTCATGGCTAATCTACTTCAACACCATGTTCCCACACAATCCCCATATCCATTGAGAGTTTAGCCTTGATACAGTGCTTAGGGATTAAGCACTGTTACAAATTTTGGGTATATTGTAGATATTCTCTCCAGTTGTGTAGCACTGGTCACTCCTGGAAGAAATACAGGGATGACCTATTTTCAATAGTGTAATCACATTGACCAATATCTCCTTACATCATAACATAGTCTGGGGGGGTTGGGTTGTGCTGTAACAATGCTTCCCCCATCTTCTCTAGATAGAGTGTCCTTTGCATGTGCCCTCATGTATACTTTTCCTTTTGGCATACTGATTAACACTTCAATCAAATGAGACCAGATGCAAATCATTCAGTTGCTTAATTTTACAGTCAATAAATAAACATACAAAGCAACAACTATAGCAAATCTCCAACTTAATGGCCAGGATCTTGCCCTCAACGGGCGGGCTCTAAATCTAAAGGCCGCTTGGCTTTTTTCGACAATCGCAAGGTTAGATGGGCAACGAAAAGTTTAATTCAATTGGTACTTTAGTGGCCTTAATAGGCCTGTTAATTGTCGGCGGGCCTACTGCCGACTCCTGCACGCGCCCGCTGACTGAAATATCGCTTGCCTGACATCATCGCACATCACTTTATGCCCGGTCAGGTCAGGCGCGCGCCCAACCAACGAGCGGAAAATTCTGCCCAATGTGTTTCAGCTTGCAACTCTGTCCTGATTAGTGGTGTAAAAATGTTTGCGTTTGATCAAATTTAGCAATGAATTGGACCAAGTCATGTATTGAATCTGGTCAGTTCTATTTTTGAGGTAACTTGGTCTCAACTGGCCTCTCATATGCAAATAAAAACAGAAAATGTTGGAAAGCAGGTCTGGCCATATCTGTGAAGGAGAAAAAAGATTTCCAGCATTCACAATATTTTTCTCTAATATGCAAGTTTTTATTCTCAGTTCTATAGGAAGCTGGGGTTTGATATCTGACCTCTCCCCTGCTCAGAGTTGGTCAGTAAAACTGCTAATCACACCTCGCACCATGCTTCTTGCTCTGAAATTAGCTTCATGTAAAGAGTAACATGAAGGAACATTCCATCCCCCTCTGGGTGAATTTATGAGATTAAATAACACCCCTCTTCTATTATGTGTCAAAGTTACAATTGCTGTTGCTTAACCTGCCAACCCCCTTCTTGTCCCAGCAGCTTCAGCACGTAGCTATAAAATAGGCTTTAAACAGTTGAGAACTTGGTTTAATTTGAAAGTAACAACTGAACATGAAGAAGATCTCCAAATCCTTCTCATGGAAAAATGGTCAAACATCCCAAAACATGAGTCATGTTCATGCTGAAAAGCCTATCTATAATTTGATGCTTGGTCAGATCTATAAGACCAACTCTCCCACTAGAGAACTGTATTCAATTCTGCCACCATGCTTCAGGAAGGATATATTGGCTTTGGACTAAGTGCAGCACATTTCACCAGAATGTTTAAAGTGTTAAATTGTGTGGACAATACAAAAATCTTGGCTTCTATTCCCTTGATAACAGAAAAGAATTCTGCACTTCTGGTTTTTCCTTTGGTGAGGAAATCAAGGATGAGGGGACATCTTAAAATTAGAGGTGGGCCATTTAGGAGGGAAATCGGAAGTACTTTTTCACACAAAAGACAGAAGAAATTTTGAATTCTCCCCCCAAAAGGCTGTGGAATCTGGATTAATTAGAGCATTTAAGACTGAGATTGGTAGACTTTTGCTCGGTAAGGATATCAAGTGATATGGAGCTAAGGCAGGTAAATAGAGTTGAGATACAGATCAGCCATGATCTAATTGAATGGCACACCAGTCTCAAGGGGCTGAATGCTCTACTTCTGTTCGTATGTACTTATGTTCCAAGTTTTTTCAAGTCTTTCATTCGTATTTGCTCATATCTAATATCTTAAAATCCTAATATTTTCCTATTCCCTAATATTCTAATATCAATATCCTAATATCTTTCCTATAGTGTAGAGCCCAAAATTGCATACAGTACATCAGCTATGGTCTTCCTAAGGTTTTATATAGGTTCACCATTACAGTTGAACAATCATTTCTATCTATCTACAGGACATGTCCAATCCTGTGTACAAGGAGATGCTTTACTAACCCACGGAACATTCTTCCCTCAACTAACATCAAAAGCTGATGAGCGCATTCATCTCATTTGCTATTATGGACAAAATGGTTGTTGGATTTCTCACATAAAATTGGTGGCAGCACTTCAAAAATAATTAATCAGTTATGAAGCACTTTGGGATGTCATAAGGATGCAGCAAGGCATCCTATAAATGCCAGTTCTATCCTTCATGCATCATGAGATAGAGGAAATAATTGCAATTGCTGGAAAGTCAAACATTAGCCAAAATGGCAAGTGTCTTTGTATGAGGCAGCCACTATAGCAATGACCACTCCAGGAGTGAGCCACAAAAATTCAGTGGTAGCATTCTCACTTCAGAGTCATAGGGTGAATTGTACGCTTTTGGGTGGGTTGGGGGAGTTGTGGTGGGAATCCGATCTGGAAGTGTGCAGTTCGCCAACTCCCACCCCCACCTTTTAAAGACACCAAAAAACACATCTTTAAATAATCTTGCGGCCAATTAGCAGCGGCCCTGCGGGAAGCCGGACAACGGAGTAAGGGAAGGGTGGACAGCGTGCCCAATCAGGCCTCCAGTGGGGGACGCCCAACAAGAGAGGGGTCAGAAGTCGGTCACAGCTACCCATTGAGAGGTGCCCTGGCACGGGTTTGTGACAGCTGCAGCAGAAGTTGTCGTTTGGAGGCACAAATTTTTACCAAAAGACTGTTAACTCCATTGAACTATTGGAGCAGCAGTAGCTAAGAGCTTGTTTTTAAATTTTGGGTTACTATTGTGCCAGCGGTGTAGCATTCTGGGCCTTTGCCGGGAAGGAAAGAACATCTGGTCACACCTGTCCCATTCCCCTTCTGAATAATAAGTGTTCAGAAGATGACTACAATTATACCATTTAAACCTGTTTGACACTGTAAGGCCACCATATGCCTAGAAGAATAGAGGAAGGAGCTGTGGAGGGACCCAGACCAAGGACAGCGCCACAGTTTGATGGTGACTCTCTGCAAGGGAAGCTGTGAGTGATCAGCGAGAAGTCCTCATGCCTGCTGACAGGGAGAGACCTCTCAGCATCACCAAAGCGGCCTGGACGGAGGTTGCAGAGGTAGTGAGCAGCCATGGGCTCCAGTGCACATACATAACCCGATGGGATTGCACAAATCGACTCAAAGGGACCCATGCATCTGCGAGGACATCACAGTCACAAGACCAGCTGTTGGAGACTGAGATAGATCTGGCCCCTGACACTCAGAGGAGTATTGGAGGTGACCTCAGTGCTGAGCCCCAGGCTGATGATGAGCTTCTGGAGTCGCTCATCAGAAGGCAGATGCTGGGAATGCAGTATGAGGTATATGGAGATGTCGCAGAGATTCCAGAGAGGTTGGTGTGGACAGTAGAGGAGTCCATGCAGAACATGATTGCTGGAATCACCCACTCTTCAGATCACATGGCTTCCTCCATTGAGACACTAGCCACCGTCATGGAGGGCCAAACTCAGTAGCTCACTGATGGAATACTGGATATGTGTTCTGACCTGCATTCCATTACCTTGTATCTGTGCTCAGGTACCCAGAGTCAAGGCGAGAGGGGGACGAGGTGCCCAGAGTCACAGCCAGTTCCTATTTCCCATCAGGAAAGCAGCAAGGGCCAAATGGACTACACAGCAACGGTTGAACAGCTGATAATGCCATTGGGGAGCACCTCTCAGGGCACTTCTGATGGGGTAAGCCTCTCCTCCGCCCCTCTGCCATTGACACAAGTGCCTCAGAGTGCTGAGTGGCAACAGATGAGCCTTCTGTCACTGTGCAAGAGACTCCCACCACACCAGGGCCCTCACATCCTTTGGCAACCAGAGGACGGTCACCAAAGTCATTCAGGCAAAGGGGCATAAGGGTCAGCAGCCTGTCTCCAGCACAGTTGGCAGTGAGGAAGGACCACCATGCCATAGCACCCGCAAGAGATTTAAGAAAACAACACGTTAGTCACATATGAGTTCAGAGGGTGTTTTGTTAGTTGTGACTTTTTTAAAATTTAAATTGTCAATGAATATTTGTTCTTTGCACTTGTACTTCTGGCTGCATTAGTGTTTCTTGTTTGTGATGTGTTGGTTTTGATTTGGATTGACTGCATGTTCTTAAGGGAGTTTGTGTACATGAGTACTCTGTGTACTCTTGTGTACTCTGATCAGTCTCATTTGGTACCTCTACACTGGCACATGCACTGGTGATCCTGATGTTGATGGTGGGAGATATTAAGAGAAGATGAGGGCAGACAAGATGTTCTCGTTGATCAAGTCACAGATTGCGAATTAAATCTTCATGTTATTGATGAATCTCACGTCTCTCTGGCATCCAACACATCCTTCACAGTGGCTCATGCAGCTGGTATGGCTCATTCCCATCTTCAGGCGTAGACTCCTTGTTAGAGCAAGGGGCTCGCTCCATTTGATCCTCCTCTGCCAGGGCTTCCCGCACACCACAACTCTAAGTGATACTTGAGCAGGGCAGTATTGCAGAGCACCACCTGACTGGTCCAAACATCAAAATCTCATTTCATGCAGACTAATGGAATGCTCAGTGATGGCCCTGGGGGAAGCTTAGCTACTGTTGTGCCGCTTCTCAGACTCTGTGTGCAAATTTCGGTTTGGCATCATGAGCCATCTCTTGAGGGGGTATCCC
Source organism: Cetorhinus maximus (assembly GCF_964194155.1). Lineage (NCBI taxonomy): Eukaryota > Metazoa > Chordata > Chondrichthyes > Lamniformes > Cetorhinidae > Cetorhinus > Cetorhinus maximus. Next base: position 100,283,670 of record NC_135895.1, read on the forward strand.
TTGTCATCCTGAATCCGGCCATCTAAAGATTACGGTCCACAGAGGCATAAGGGTCAGCTCCTTGGCACCTGGGAGTGCCTGAGTATGTATGCATCATGATTGCAGTATAGATAGCATGCACATACCTGCATTATCCTTTGCCTGTGGTCACATACAAGCTGCACACTGATGAAATGAAAGCCTCTTCTGTTTTAAATATCCTGGCTGTGCCGATGGTGCTTTGATTGTCACATAAGATGTTAAACAAAGTCCCTGTGTGCCCACTCAGCCCACTCAATTGTACATAAATGAGCTCATGTCACTATTTCAAAAAGAGATGAGAAATTCCCCCAGTGCCTTGGCAAATATTTATCTGCCCCCACTACCCCGCCACCGAATACAGCATCACTAAAGCTGATTATCCAGGAATTTATCTCACTGGTTTTGTGGGAGTTCATTGTGTACACAAGTTCTTGCATTACAACAGCAACTATGATACAGATAACTTGACTGTGGCACTGATAAAATGACTATGATACTGATGATGTGACTGTGGTACTGATAACTTGACTATGGCACTGATACATGACGATGGCACTGATATGTGACTATGATACTGATAATGTGACTATGATACTGATAACGTGACTATGATGCTGATAACGTGACTGTGGCACCGATAATGTGACTATGGTACTGATAGTGTGACTATGATACTGATAACGTGACTGTGGTACTGATAGTGTGACTATGATACTGATAACATGACTGTGGTACTGATAACATGACTGATACTGATAACATGACTATGATACTGATAACATGTCTGTGGTACTGATAACATGACTGTGGTACTGATAACGTGACTGTGGTACTGATAACATGACTGTGGTACTGATAACATGACTGTGGTACTGATAACATGACTGTGGTACTGATAGTGTGACTATGATACTGATAACGTGACTGTGGTACTGATAGTGTGACTATGATACTGATAACATGACTGTGGTACTGATAACGTGACTGTGGTACTGATAACATGACTGTGGTACTGATAACATGACTGTGGTACTAATAACATGACTATGATACTGATAACATGACTGTGATACTGATAACATGGCTGTGGTACTGATAACATGACTGTGGTATTGATAACGTGACTGTGGCACTGATAACATGACTGTGGTACTGATAACATGGCTGTGGTACTGATAACATGACTGTGGTATTGATAACATGACTGTGGTACTGATAACATGACTGTGGTACTGATAACATGGCTGTGGTACTGATAACGTGACTGTGGTACTGATAACATGACTGTGGTATTGATAACATGACTGTGGTACTGATAACATGGCTGTGGTACTGATAACGTGGCTGTGGTACTGATAACGTGACTGTGGTACTGATAACATGACTGTGGTACTGATAACATGACTGTGGTACTAATAACATGACTATGATACTGATAACATGACTGTGATACTGATAACATGGCTGTGGTACTGATAACATGACTGTGGTATTGATAACGTGACTGTGGCACTGATAACATGACTGTGGTACTGATAACATGGCTGTGGTACTGATAACATGACTGTGGTATTGATAACATGACTGTGGTACTGATAACATGACTGTGGTACTGATAACATGGCTGTGGTACTGATAACGTGACTGTGGTACTGATAACATGACTGTGGTATTGATAACATGACTGTGGTACTGATAACATGGCTGTGGTACTGATAACATGGCTGTGGTACTGATAACGTGACTGTGGTACTGATAACATGACTGTGGTACTGATAACATGACTGTGGCACTGATAACATGGCTGTGGTACTGATAACATGACTGTGGTATTGATAATGTGACTGTGGCACTGATAACATGCCTGTGGTACTAATAACATGACTATGATACTGATAACATGACTGTGGTACTGATAACATGACTGTGGTACTGATAACATGACTGTGGTACTGATAAAATGATTGTGGTACTGATAACATGACTGTGGTACTCATAACATGACTGTGGTACTAATAACATGACTGTGGTACTGATAACATGACTGTGGTACTAATAACATGACTATGATACTGATAACATGACTGTGGTACTGATAACATGACTGTGGTACTGATAACATGACTGTGGTACTGATAACGTGACTGTGGCACTGATAACATGACTATGATACTGATAACATGACTGTGGTACTGATAACATGACTGTGGTACTGATAATGTGACTGTGGTACTGATAACATGACTATGATACTGATAACATGACTGTGGTACTGATAATGTGACTTGTGGTACTGATAACGTGACTGTGGTACTGATAACATGACTCTGGTACTGATAACATGACTGTGGTACTGATAATGTGACTTGTGGTACTGATAACATGACTGTGGTACTGATAACATGACTGTGGTACTGATAATGTGACTTGTGGTACTGATAACATGACTGTGGTACTGATAACATGACTTGTGGTACTGATAACATGACTGTGATACTGATAACATGACTGTGGTACTGATAACATGACTATGGTACTGATAACATGACTGTGGTACTGATAATGTGACTTGTGGTACTGATAACATGACTGTGGTACTGATAACGTGACTTGTGGTACTGATAACATGACTGTGGTACTGATAATGTGACTGTGGTACTGATAATGTGACTGTGGTACTGATAACGTGACTTGTGGTACTGATAACATGACTGTGGTACTGATAACATGACTGTGGTACTGATAACGTGACTTGTGGTACTGATAACATGACTGTGGTACTGATAACGTGACTGTGGTACTGATAATGTGACTTGTGGTACTGATAACATGACTGTGGTACTGATAACATGACTGTGGTACTGATAACGTGACTGTGGTACTGATAATGTGACTTGTGGTACTGATAACATGACTGTGGTACTGATAACATGACTGTGGTACTGATAACATGACTGTGGTACTGATAATGTGACTTGTGGTACTGATAACATGACTGTGGTACTGATAACGTGACTTGTGGTACTGATAACATGACTGTGGTACTGATAACATGACTGTGGTACTGATAACATGACTGTGGTACTGATAACGTGACTGTGGTACTGATAACATGACTATGGCACTGACAACATGACTATGGCACTGATAACGTAACTATGGCTATGACAATGAATATACTTATATGTACCCTGTGGGGTTTTTTAAAAAATCTTCAACTTCTGCACTAGACTGCTGTAACTGTTTTAATGTTTTTAATAAGTGTTTGAAGGAAATTAAAAATAATCATTTTAATAAATTTGTCTCCAACCTTATGGTAGCTAAAAGATATCCAAAAAAAATTTAGATTAATAAATAGGGGGCTGAAATTTCTGCCCTTTGGCCCAATGGAAACAGGGCAGTAGCACCCCAAAAATGGTGGGCAATGACCTATCACCCCTGTATCCTCAGCAATGCCCATGGGGGTCTGTCGCTAGGCAGCGGAAGTGGCCCTGAATCGACACATTTAAGATAGAAATCAGGGTCTTGTTACATTCACAGGAGCCTGCTTGACATTCCTGTACTGCACTTGTGCATTTTACATTCCAACCAATATCAGCTGAACAAGGTGCCAAAGGTAAGTTCCTCTTTCTTTTTGGGGCTGGAAGAAGGAGCAGGGAAACTCTCCCAGGGTCCACAAATACAGACCCCTGGGCCACCATTGATCCAGTGGTTCCCCCAATACAAACTACTGCCCACACAAAACAACCTTCTTGGTAGAGATACCAACTCTGACTAGACGTCCTTCTGAAGGTTTCCTCACATGACCTCTCTCCTCCAACTGTCCCAAGCAGTAAAATATCCTATTTATTCATCTCTAATATTTTGATATCTGTCATAACTATGGGAAATTGTGACTGAGTTATATCTATCTATAACTGCACCAGCTAACCAAAAACATACTGATCTTTGAAGAGGGCCTTCTTTTAAAGACAAGAAAAGGCACTGACCAAAGATGGCTGCCAGAAGTCACCTGATGTCAGGAATTATATGTTGACTACTTTTCTGGAAAGTTACTATATGGATTACACTAGACATGACCTGACATGTTGCTCATGGAATTTCACACCTGAGGGTGTGAAGGTCTACTTCAAAAAAGAACAAATGAAAAGAATGGGACATGACCTTTATAAGCTGACCTCTCCAGTGGAGACCAGAAGTCTACCAAGACAATAGCTACCTAGAAGAGGTTCATCAAAATGGATAATGACTCTGTAGTAACCTGAAATGTAATATACCTTTAAGATAAGTATTGTAACGTAAGGTCACATGATCTTATTATCCAACAGCAGAGTAGTGCGGGCTACCTCTATGTGAGAGAGTCTTGAATTAGTTACTGATGAGGGAAGACAGAGTTTTTATGTTGTCATACAATCATAGAGTCATAGTGTTATACAGCACAGAAACAGGCCCTTCAGCCCATTATGTCCATGCCAGCCATCAAACACCTATCTATTCTAATCCCATTTTCCAGCACTTGGCCCCTAGCCCTGTATGCTACAGTGTTTCAAGTGCTCACCTAAATACTTCTTAAATGTAGTGAGGGTTCCTGCCTCTACCACCACCTCAGGGAGTGTGTTCCAGATTCTAACCACGCTTGTGGGTGAAAAAAGTTTTCTTCAAATCCCCTCTAAACCTCCTGCCCCTTACCTTAAATCGATGCCCCCTGGTTATTGACACCTCCGCTAAGGGGAAAAGTTTCTTCCTATCTACCCTAACTATGCCCAACATAATTTTGTATACTTCTATCAGGTCCCCTCTCAGCCTTCTCTGCTGTAAGGAAAACAACCCCAGTCTATCCAGTCTCTCTTCATAGCTGAAATGCTCCAGCCCAGGCAACATCCTTGTGAATCTCCTCTGCACCCTCTCCAGTGCAATCACATCCTTCCTATAGTGTAGTGACCAGAACTGCACAAAGTACTCCTGATGTGGCCTAACTAGCATTTTATACAGCTCCAACATAACCTCCATGTTCTTATATTCTATGCCTCGGCTAATAAAGGCAAGTGTCCCATATGCCTTCTTGACCACCTTATCTGCTGCTGCCTTCAGGGATCTATGGACATGTACACCAAGGTCCCTCTGATCCTCTGTACTTCGTAGGGTCCAATCATTCATTGTGTATTCCCTTGCCGTGATAGCCCTCCCAAAATGCATCACCACACACCTCTCAGGATTAAATTCCATTTGCCACTGCTCTGCCCATTTTACCAGCCCATCTATATTGTCCTGTAATTTAAGGCTTTCCTCCTCGCTATTTACAACACCACCAATTTTTGTGTCATCTACAAACTTACTGATCATATCTCCTATATTCACGTCTAAATCATTAATGTACACTACAAACAGCAAAGGTCCCAGCACCGATCCCTGTGGTACGCCACTCGTCACAGGCTTCCAATCGCAAAAACAACCTTCGACCATCACCCTCTGCCTCCTGCCACTAAGCTAATTTTGGATCCAATTTGCCAAATTGCCCTGGATTCCCATGGGCTCCTACCTTCTTGACCATTCTCCCATGCGGGACCTTGTCAAAAGCCTCACTGAAGTCCATGCACCACATTCAACTACACAACTAGTCAACTCCTCGAAAAATTCAATCAAGTTTGTTAGGCATGATCGCCCCCTGACAAAGCCATGCTGACTATCCCTGATTAATCCCTGCCTCTCCAAGTGGAGATTAATCCTGGCCCTCAGAATTTTTTCCAATAGTTTTCCTACCACTGATGTTAGACTCACTGGCCTGTAATTATCTGGTTTATCCCTATTACCCTTTTTGAATAATGATACCACATTCACTGTCCTCCAGTCCTCTGGCACCTCTCCTGTGGCCAAAGAGGATTTGAAAATTAATGTCAGAGCCCCTGCAATCTCCTCCCTTGCCTCACTTAGCAGCCTGGGATATATCTCATCTGGGCTTGGGGATTTATCCACTTTTAAGCCCACAAAAACCGTTAATACCTCTTCCCTTTCAATGCTAATTTGTTCAAGTATATCAAAATCCCCCTCCCTGATTTCTACACCTACATCATCCTTCTCCATAGTGAACACAGGTGAAAAGTAATCATTCAAAACCTCACCTACATCCTCCTGCTCCACGCACAGATTTCCAATTTGGTCCCTAATGGGCCCTACTCTTTCCCTGGTTATCCTCTTGCCCTTAATATATTTATAAAATGCCTTGGGATTTTCCTTTATCTTGCTCATCATTGTTTTTTCGTGTCCCCTCTTCACTCTCCTAATTACTTATTTAAGTACCCCCCCTCTCCCATACATTTTCTATACTCTAGGGCTTCCGCTGTTTTCAGCCCTCTATCTGCCATATCCCTCCTTTTTTTTTTTCTTATCCAATCCTCTATATCCCTTGACATCCAGGATTCCCTGAACTTGTTGGTCTTACCCTTCACCTTTACGGGAACATGTTGGCCCTGACCTCTTCACTATTTCCTTTTTGAATGACTCCCACTGGTCTGACATAGACTTTCCTACAAGTAGCTGCTCCCAGTCCATTTTGGCCAGATCCTGTCTTATCATATTGAGCTCACAAGTATAGTTGTAGAGTTAGTTTGTAAATAAGCATGTGTTTATTCTAACAATGATGTTCTCTGTCTATGTACCAACTTGGTCACTATGAACAAAGCGTGTAACACGGATCCTTTAGCCCCAGCAAACCAAGGGCACTGGATCCAACAAACTGGCGACGAGAGTAAAAGCACGAAAAATCATGGAAAAAAACGAGGTAAAAAGTGAGAGAGAAAATGGAGGAAACCAGAAGAACCAAAATCAGCCTGTACCTCGCACAGTAGTTATAAGTTAAAGAAAACTTCCTTCTGAGCATCAAATTAATTCCCTAAGAGATGCTGCAATTTGGAAGAGTAGAGCCATTCAATCCAATCTCGGACGACTGGTCTCACTATGTTGAACACCTCGTGTTCTTCTTCCAGGCAAACAACATTGCGGGGGAGGAGAAGAGGCGCGGGATCCTTCTGTCCACATGTAGGAGTAAGACATAAGACAAAATCTGTTGGTGCCCAGCGCCCCAGACTCTAAAAGTTTTGATGATATAGCGAACCTCATAAGAAATCATTACCAGCCCAAGCCGGGGGTGACAATACAAAGATTTAAATTCAACTCAAGAATCAGAGCTGCAGGGGAGATAGTTGCTTCTTATGTAGCAAGTCTGAAGAAATTAACTGAATATTGCGAGTTTGGTAAATCTATCAATGATACGCTTAGAGATCGGTTGGTGCGTGATATAAACGAAAATGCGATTCAGAGGAGATTGTTTGCTGAAACAAATCTGGATTTTCAGAAGACATTGGAAATTGTTCTTGCAATGCATGACTCAGCAGCCATTTAAGGAGCACAAAATGGCACTGTCCTCTTTGTTGGATGGGGAGCCTCGAACAAAAAGAGCGCGAAAGTGCAGAGCTTTGTTCCAAAGCAGGAAGCAGCCACTGCTAGCTGGCAAATTAAAAAGGAAATCTCAGTAGCAAAAGCATGGCATCATATTAACAGAGATGGAAGTAGACAGCCCTGTAATGAAACACAATTTTAAAAGATTGAATGCTTCTTTCGCCATCAATATGGACACCTCATGAGAAATTGTAAAGATAGAATCAGGCAGACTGTCAGACAAAGGCAAAAATCCAATGAGACGAACAGCGCTTAAAAGCCTCAAGTAATAGATGCTGATATCTATTCATTATATAATTTAAAGGTAGGAAGAATGGAGCTTATCTATGTAACCATGAGAGTGAATGAGAAACCTATCAGGCTGGAGGTGGATACTGGTGCAACTACTGCGGTGATCGGAGAGGATAATTTTCAATACTTAAATCATGGAGAATGTAAGCTGAATTTAGAAGAAACTGTTCAAAAATTAAAGACTTATATAGGAGAAAGCATACAAATCAAGGGTGTATCTAAAGTCACAGTAAACTATGAAGGTCAAACAGTGAGATTACCCTTGGTGGTAGTAGCAGGCGAGGGACCTAGCTTCCTCAGACGAAACTGGAAGAAAGAAATTAAATTGGAATGGAATAAAATATTCCAACAAAGAACTAATGGGTTATCACAGCTACTACAGAAATATGCCTCTGTTTTCAAGGAAGTACTTGGAAAAATTGAGGGGCTACAAGCGAAAATTTGTGTAGCTCCCAAGGCAACACCAAGATTCATGAAGGTAAGGCCAATACCTTATGCAATGCAGGATAAGATAGACACTGAACTGGACAGATTAGAAAAGTTGGCAGTGAGACAATCAGTGCAATTTTCAGAGTGGGCAGCTCCCATTGTACCTGTACTCAAACCTGACCGAAATATTAGAATATGTGGGAACTATAAATTAACAGTCAATCAAGTTGCAAAATTGGATAGACACCCATACCAAAATTCAATATTTATACACTAAACTGGCAGATGGAAAGGCTTAATGAAGTTAGATTTGAGTCATGCCTCCTAGCCATTGGAATTAGAGAAGGCATCCGAAAAGTTTGTCACTATAGCTACGCCTAAGGAATTGTATCACTACACCCGTTTACTGTTTGGCGTATATTCTGCTTGTGCCATATTCCAAAGAACCATGGAAAGTTTGTTGCAGGGATTGCCCCATGTTGTAGTTTATCTGGATGACATTCTCATCACTGGACTCACAGAAAAAGAACATTCGATGAATCTGGAGGAAGTTCTAAAACTTTTTTCGGAAGTGGTAGTGAGATTGAGAAAGGAAAAGTGCTCATTCCAGACTAAAGAGGTAACTTACCTAGGTCACAAGGCAGGTTCACAAGGCCGACATCCCATTGAAGAAAAAGTGAAAGCAATTAAAGAAGCCTCAGAACCAAAAAATACATCCGAACTGAAATCATTTTTGGGGATGATTAACTACAATGGATGTCTCTTGCATAGTCGATCGACAGAACTGGCACCAGTATATTCTTTGCGCAAGAAAAATCAGAGATGGTCATAGCAAACACCACAAGAAGAAGCTTTCATAAAAATGAAAAAGTTGTTACAGTCATCTACATTTCCAGTACATTTTGATCCAAAGAAAGAGTTGATATTAACATGTGACGCATCAGTTTATGGAATAGGAGTGGTGCTTTCTCATCAAATGCATGATGGATCAGAACGACCTATAGGTTAAGTGTCGATAACACCTAGTACTGCGGAGAAAAAATACTCTCAGATTGAAAAAGAAGGCCTGACGATCATTTTCTGTGTTAAAAAGTTTCATCGATATGTGCAAGGTTGTCACTTTACTACCATAACAGACCACAAGCCATTATTAGGACTATTCTGTGAAGACAAGGCTATACCCCCTTTAGCCTTGGCTAGGGTACAAAGATGGGCGTTGATCTTGGCAGCGTATGAGTATACTTTTATTCATAGACCCCGAGTCAAATTGCAAATGCAGATGCACTCAGTCGTTTACCCCTGCAGGTAAAAGATGAGGACGTTCCAATTCCTCAGGAATATGTATTGTTATTAAACTTCCTGGACTCATCACCGATATGTGCTAAACAAATTAAAGATGGATGAACTGAGACCCAGTCTTATCCAAAGTGAGAAATCAAGTTCTTTCTGGTTGGTCAAAAACATAAGAATCCAATGAAATGAAACCATATTTCCAGAGAGGATACGAGATAACCAGCCAAGAAGGTATTTTATTGTGGGGAGCTCGAGTGATTGGTCCTCTGACAGGACGAAAACCATTGTTATCGTAACATCTGGGAATGGCCAGGAAGACCATCGGTACGAGTACACATTGACTATGTGGGAACAATGTTTATCCTTATCATAGATACGCATTCTAAATGGATGGATGTATATGAAGTGAGGTCACCCACCTCTTCAGCGACAATAGACAAACTACGGCAAAGCTTCACTATAAATGGATTACCTGAAGTGCTTGTTTCAGATATTGGAACAGTATCCGCAAGTGCTAAATTTAACCAATTTACAAGCCTCAATGGTATTGTTCATGTGAAAACATCTTCATATCACCCTTCTTCAAATGGACTTGCTGAGAAAGTGGTTCAGACATCAAAATCTGGTGTGAAGAAATTGTCTGGAGAAGGACCAGCACGGTTGTTCAGTGAAATAAGTGCCGTAATAGGACCTCTTTCCTACCATGTGAAAGTTGAAGATCGAATAATAAGAAGACATGTGGATCACATACAAAGTGGAGAAGCCAAATATCCGGAAGTGATTCCACCGGTGTTCGAGACTGAATCAACATTTCCTGTTGAAAATTCAACCAAGTACAAATGTATTTGAAGGGCCGATTGTACCTGAAAGAGTCGAAGAAACAAATTTACAGGTACCTGTGATAGAACCTGAAGCTCACACAACTTCAGTAAGGGAGACTCCAAAGCAAACTTCAGAAGCTGTAGAGCTGAGACATTCTACACGCATAAGGAAACCCCCAGAGAGACTGACTTTGTAAATAATTGAACTGTGTAAATAACTTGATATATTGAAAAATTGTGAAATGTATTTTTCAGCAAAGGGGGAGGGATGTAATAACCTGAGATGTAATATACCGTTAAGACAAGTATTGTAATGTAAGATCACATGATCTTTTTGTCCAATAGCAGAGTAGCACGGGCTTCCTCTATGTGAGAGAGTCTTGAGTTAGTCACTGAAGAGTGAAGACAGAGTTTTATGTTGTGAGCACACAAGTGTAGTTGTAGAGTTAGTTTGTAAAGAAACAGCATGTGTTTACTCTAACAATGATCTCCGGATGTTCTCTGTCTCTCTACTGACTAGGTCACCCTGAACAAAGTGTGCAACCCGGGTCCTTTAGTCCCAGCAAACCAAGGGCACTGGATCCAATAGACTCCTTCAGAAGCTAATGATTGGGATGTTATAAGCCATTGAACAAAAGCCAGATTCAGACAACAGATAAACAAACCCTTGCTGAAATCATTGTGGGGAGAGAAGGCCATGTGATGAGTAACCATTTTGAAATCTCTTCAATACAGCTACGAAACTCAAAAGCAAAGGTAGTCTGGAGGAGATGCTAATGGAGCAGTACAGAATCTCTCTCTCTCTTAAGTCAATTAAAGTCCCATCCCCTAACAGTGTAAAAATCCATCACAAGAGATAGTGAATTTCCAGCAGGAAGAACCTCAGGAGAAAACTTACCGATTTCTAGAAAAGACAGCTTATGGAATGAAGGAAATTATCTCAAGCAAGTGCAGTTGCATAGACTCCAATTAAATTCTGGGATTTTAAAGGAACCAGCTAACTTAAAACGACCATAATGTTCAACAATCTACACCACAAGGACAGACAAAGGACTTAATTTTTTATTTGGACTCTAACTTTGCTTACTTTGATGACTGTGTGTATGACGTTGTGTATTTTATTATTTTCTACCTCAGGTTTAGTAGTTAATAAACTTGCTCTTTCTTTGACTGGAGAAAACCTAGATTGAGTGGCCTTATTGTTCACTGCATCGATAGAAAAGGGCACATTTGGATTTGGAAAAGGCATCCACGGGGGGAAATTTTTGTTGTGGCCAACGAATAGAGGGGAGCCACTTCACTCCTCCTCAACTCGTCATGACATATCAAATATGTACAAGTGTTAAAAGAAATTGAATATAATTTGATTTTTTTTTAATGCCTCTCTGATTATCCTGCAGGTTGTTTGCAGCAGTGGTTAGAAGATTAATCTTCAATTTCTGGATTCTACTGTGCAATCCTGGAAGGTTGGCAGCTGGCCTGGTCTGTCATCCTGACACAGATGATGTTCGGAACTCAAAATGGTACAAACCTCCTGCCGGGTGGTAAGTGCATTCCACCCCATCTTGAAGTCCAATTGAATATGGGAGTGAGGTGGGGGGGGGGGGCGCACTGGGGGGAGGGGATGCACTCCACTTTTACCTGAAGAAGATTGTACTTTTTTATTTAACAGTTTAACATTACTAAGGCAGTGCACAGGTTCATGGCTTTGGCTGATGTATGTCTATACAGTAGGGGATGTTAGACAGTTAATGGTGCAAATATCTCGTTCAACACTTGGTACAACTATGTCATAAGTTTCCAATGTGCAATTGCTCAAAAAGAGAAGCACTGTTAGTACTAGTTCCTGCGTCCTTGCGAAACAGTTTCCAGTAACTGGGGGATAGCAGAACTGGTTGCCTTTTACAAGTGTGAGCAGCCATTTAAGTGAACAGTGCTGACATTTGACTCAAAGCTCTTCAAACATTAGCTTTAGAAATTGTTAACTGTGCAGTAGAGCTTTACCACCTCCATTTTGCCAAAGGAAGTTCCTCTTTACTTGTTATTGTTGATAAAATCATAAATAAAACAGGCTGGGGCTTTAATCTGATTTTTGAAAGATTAGCCCCAGGATTACAATTCCACAGATAATCCTTTTTTTTTGTAAAAGATGCAGCTCTGCTAATGCACCCCTGAAGCTTTAGGGTCGTTAGTCATATCCAGCATATTATATCGGGTCATGGATTAGTTAATTATTTTCAGTTTTGACAAAGCGACCAAGTCAAAAACAGCCGAGAACAATGTTTTTTTTTAAACTGTGAAATTCTGGTTTCCTGTGTGCTCACATTGAACTTTAGGTGATTGTTGCTGCATTGTACATGCAATCAAAAGTGCATCAGACTAATTATTTTTGTGGGTGGTTGATTTTAACTCGCCTGCCTGGTGGAAACCAGGTCGGAGGGTGGGGTGGAAGTGCCAGTCACACCCACTCTTTTCCCGCCCTAATCTGTCTGACTGGCAGATGGTGAGTACACCTGTTCCAAGCCATGAGGTCCTCTTTAAATATATAGGTCAGAGTTCACTGGCAGCATCAGGGCCCAGTCTGCTACTGGAACCTGAGTGAGGCAGCAGTGGTGACCTCCACAAGAGGCAAAACCTGTCAGGGGCAGAAGATGGGTCAGAAAAGGCCCAGCAAGGAGAAATTAAAAAACTCTTTGAAAAGAAACAGCTTTCTTGATGAACCAGAGGAGCAGTAGTTCTCCTCTAGACCCAATAAGAAAACCTGAGCCTCCCTTGTCCTGAGCTCCTTCCCCACCCAGACTCAAACTTCAATTGGGATTCCTCTCCTGGAGCACTGATCTTGTATTGGTACCCCAAGACAGCCTCCTACTGCCTGATTTTAATGACTGAACAGTCGCTACTCACTGACTTCTGTTCTGAAATTCAGAAAACAGCATACATACGAAGGAAGCCCAGCCATTAGAATCGGAGAAGCCAGCCACTGTTGCTCCCAAAGAGGCATACCACTCACTTTGTCACAATCCCATAACTACCCCCACCCCCATGAGTTAAAATCAACACCACCAACCTTCCTCCTGCCCCGACAGTATTATTTTCAATGAGGCTGTCCACCCACCCTGAATTGCCAAAACATCAGGATTGTCCTGGAGTCTCCAGGAATTGAGGATCTATCTCCAGGACACTGCGGTGTGCAACCCTGGAGAAAAATCATCGAGACATTAAAAAAGATTGGTCAGGGTATTCCCGTCCAGTCCATGGAGAGAATGTCTGCTGGTGGGATGGAAAATTTGGCTGATCAGCAAAAGGACCATTGACTTCAGGACGGGAAAATCCCCGCCAGAGCTTATTTTTGTCATTTTCTTTGAACATTACTCTTAACCAAATATAAAAATATTGGAAAAGGGGGAAAAGGTTGGTTGGCTGACAGTCAAGCATCATCCAATTGGGTAATGAGTCTTTTTGCTTTCCAGTGTAGGAAGGCAGCGCCTCACAAGGATGGATGTGTTGGCCAATGAATGACTGGAGTGTGGGTACTGGTCATGTGATGAAACCTCCAGGAATACATTTCATCGCAGTTGGCAACCTTACCTTGAAACCATGTTTAATGGGACCTGAGCAGTGAATGCAAACATGTAACTACCAATATTGCAGTCCTACCTTTCAATGTGATTGGTGCCCCTCACTTGTTGATATTGCTCCTTACTTTGTTAATTCCCCTTCTCCAGCTCATTAACCTGCTCCAAAGCAAAATACTGCGGATGCTGGAAATCTTAAAGAATAACAAAAAAATGCTCGAAATGTTCAGCAGGTCTGGAAGTATCTGTGGAGCAGGAGCAGCAAAGTTAATGGTTCAGGTTTGTGACATTTCATCAGAATTTCAACATCAGAAAATCAGTTCTGATGAAAGGGCACAGATCTGAAACCTTAATTCTGTTTCTCACTCTCTATAGATTCTGCTTGCCTCAGGACCGGTTTTTATGCAAACACACCCCGGGGATAAAGTGCCCAGAAGTTGGGATTTTCATTCCAGGATGGCAGGGTTCACTGGGAATTGGGCCCACCGCGTCTGAAATGAGCGCGGAGGTGGGGCGGGCGCAAGGTCTATCCCTGGGCTTCGGCACATTGGTTGGAATTTTCCTTTCCAGAGACTAAGTGCAGTGGCGGGCGGGAAGATCAGCAAGCAAAAGCTGCTGAATGGCAGGTTGGGTCCTTGCGCCAGATCTTCTGCTTTTCACCTCATTATCTATGCATCAGCAAGGAGCTCGTCGAATCTCGTGGCTGACTGTGAATTGTCCCGCCCTGATGTTACCTCATGGGATCAAAGGTCCTGCCGCCATATGGTACCCACACATGCATTCACTCACTATAGGATAGGTGTGTGCTGATGAATCAAATCATGGCACCATGGTAAAGCAAACCCTCAGCTCCAGGATTCAGCAAGGCCTCCATGGAGAGACTCCTCCAGGCCATCCATGGAAAGGTGGGAGGACCTCTTTCCGAGGGATGGGAGCAGGAGGTCCGCCTCAGCAGTCTGGGAGGAAGTCGCCAGGGAGGTCAGTGCCTGTGGCCCACCAGAAGGGAATGTTTGGCATTGCAAGAAGGAATTGTTATGAAACTATAATAGTTTTCATAATAATATTGTGGGTTATTGTAAAGTAGGTTTATAAGGATGAGTATGGATGATTCTGTCTGTGTGTGATCTAATGAGTTGGAGTCAGCTAGATTGCAAACTTGAGATTATCAAAAGGAGTTCGGTGTAGAAGGGTACTTGAAGTGCTAATGAGCAAACATGGATGGGGTCTTAGCATATAAGGTGGGAAGGAAATTTGCATTTTTAGATAAGTGAAGGAGTTGTTTGGATTTCAAAGGGATGGTAGGATGTTTACAACTGGCAAGATAAGCAAGGCCAAGCAGTGTGTTAATTTTTCCCAAAAGAAAAGGTGCCATATTGGCAACATGAAAGATTTTTATATTTGGGGGAAAGACAATTTACAAAAACAGATGAAACAATGGAATTTACAGATTAGAGAGAAGGAAACATATATAAAGGGGAATGAAAGGTTATGTTTGGGGCCATGTAAGATCTAACAGGAGTGTGTGAAACAGCCTTGAAGAAGCCACCAGCTATTTTTGTAAAAGTCTGCTGTGTCCAGTAACTAAAGTTGGAGAAAGCCTTTGGATTTACAGTGTTGAGTGGGTGCTGTGGGAACTTGCTGACTTGATTTTTAAATTTAAAATCTATTTTGGACTGTTGCCTTAAAAGGGGTGTGTAGTTGAATTACAGTGTTGAGTGGGTGCTGTGGGAACTTGCTGACTTGCTTTTTAAATTTAAAATCTATTTTGGACTGTTGCCTTAAAAGGGGTGTGTAGTTGGGAGTCAGTTTAATTAGGAATTTTGGGGTTTGTTACAATATTAGGTAATTGTAATCTTATGTATGTGCTTGAAATATTTTCTTTTGCTAATAAATATTTTATTTTAATTTTTCAAATCTCTAAAGGTCTTAGTAGACTCAATACTTCTGAATTCAATGCACACATCTTCTCGTAATAAATAAAAATTGTAAAACCATTGTGATAGCATGGTCAAGTTCGCTTGTGGATTTGGTCCACCTGGCACACATCACCTGCCACGTCATAACAGAAATGAATGATTTCATCTGCTCTGCCAGGGTAAGTCAGCCTTCCCCTCACTCCAAACTCACACACTCATAAGCTCATCAGGCAGCCTAAGGGTTAGAGTCCATAAGGATGTCACACACATCAGCACTGAATGTCTGCCAGCCAATTTAACATCACCATCTCTTGTAAGAGCCCACACAAATGGCCGCTGCCTCCAGTCATGTCCGATTTTCATTCGCCAGGAGTGGGAGACACAATGTGTGCAGGTTAGACCTGGTAGGAGCAGATCTAAATTTGCAGACTCCTTTGGAGAGGTGGGGTACCCTTTTGGAAGTGTATCTCAGCCTTTTCTGGGAGGACTCAGCACACTTTTACCATCAGTCCAAATTTTGTACCCCTGCCCACCACAAGTCGCAGGTGGGAGTGGAAAATTCCACCTTGTGTCCAAGATTTTTAAAAAAGCAATAAAACAAAAAACAGCCTTCCAACCCTCACCCATCACAACCCACACATTCCCCATGCCCTATCCATGTCAACTCATGCCACCTAATGCCCCTCCAGTCACCTCTCAAGGCCGCCATATCCTCCATGCTATCCTATGCCCCTCTACCCACACCCATGGTCCTTTATAACCTTATGCCAACTTAGTGCCAACTCATGCTAACCCATGTAGCCCAATCACTGTCTGCCCTTACACGTACCATGCCAACTCACCGAGTATCCACCATGGGCAGACCTCACTAACCATGTTGAGATTAAATGAAAGAAAGCTCTAAATTGTAATTGCAGACTGTAATTTAAAATATAGTGATCTCATTTATAAAAACCCATTCAGCACCATTACATTCCCTCAACTACATCCTTATAAAAACAAATATATCATTCAAATGCTTAACCCCTTACAAAGAGAAACATTGAAATTCATAGCCCCACTTCAAAGAATTGATGATCATTTGAAACTGTCAATAAAACTGTGAGATGCCAGGCACCCTGCTGTGATAATACAAGGTTGTGAAATCAGTCATGCAGCACTAATCAATTAACGGTAACCCTCAAGTGTGTGTCAAAAGACAGAGTGAAATTGCAAACAATTACTTTTCTTTAAGCATTTTTTTCAAAGATTTAAAGAGCAAGAGGTTTGACAGTTCAACAGTTGCTTTTGACAGTTCATTTTGACACTTTTGACAGTTGCTTCCGATAGTTAATTTTGATACTTTTGACTGTTCCAGTGAGCTTGACAGTTGATGAGTTTATGCACTATCTACACACATTCATGCCTAATTTTAATGATCCCAAGGGACACTTTACCTCTCCCAAGGGGCACTTGATCTCCCACAAAGGCACCTGATCTCTGCCAAAGATGCCGCAGGACCATATCTAAAGAGGTGCACTACATTTCCAAAAGGGTACCCCGCCTCTCCAAAGGAGTCCGCAAAGTTTAGATCTGCTCCTACCAGGTCTAATCTGCACACATTGTGTTTCCCACTCCAGGCTAATGAAAATCGGACATGACTGGAGGCAGTGGCTGTTTTGTATGGCAGCTGCCTCCCTGAAATGTACATGTGCAAATCTTAACCTGGGCGGGATTCCCAGATTTTGGCCTTTTCTGCCATTTTCACAGAAGAGGCTCTGTTGTCGCAAAATTTCAGCCTCATTGAGTGTTTCAAACATTATCTGTTTTGATTTCATTAACCAGTTCCATTGGTATTCTCAGGCTCTTGGCTTGAACTTGCTTCTTGAATCATACACGAGGTAATTTCAGTTTAATTTTTCAACTCTTTTTGGAAGAAACATTTTAGCACAGGGCTCTGGACAGGTTGGAAGCAAGTCCTGAAAATGTCAATGGAAATGGAAGTAGATACATCGGGAAAGTGGAAAGATCTCTGGGAGATTAAAGGCAAAAACAGCATTCACTTATGTAAGATGTGGCTTATGCGGAGTCTGAGGAGACAAAGGGAAAGCGAAATAAAAAGCAAGAAATAAAAAAGAGTAGAGAATTGAAATTTATTAATGAACTATAAAATTCATCCCAAACTTTACTGGAATCTGTGAAAACTCATGGAACTTGCTTTTTTTTTGCTTTGTGACTTGATAAATATACCTTTGGGAGGTAAAAATACAAGGATTACACCTGGAGTGGATTTTGCAGTAAAGTCTGCCTCACAGAATTATGCTGACCACTTTGGCCACTGGTTTGATGTGGCAGCAATTATAATACTCCCTGACAGCACTGTGGCTTTACCTACACCAGGAAGGCTGCAGTGCTTTAAGAAGATAGCTCATCACCACTTACTCAAGGGCAATTAGGGGTGGGCAACAAACGCTGGCTTGATCAGTGGCGCCCGCAACTTATGAATAAATGAAAATATAGAGGCCAGAATTTTACGTTTGACATGCAGGCATGCGCCCGACACGCCCGAGCGTAATATGACACGCGATGACGTCGGGCGTGCGTCACAACATCATCGCGCACTCACGCGATATTTCATTCGATGGGTGGGTGCTGAAGCCGGCTGCGCGCTCACTGATAATTTAAAGGCCCATTAAGACCATTGACAAGCTAATTCAAATCAAATCAATGCTGCCCATCCAACCTTACGGTTGGCGGGCAGGCGAAGCGGGCATCCACGAGCGTGATGAGGTTTCCTAAAGCAAATAAACATTAACTGAAAACTTTATTTTTGAATTAAAAACATGTCCCAGCTCACGTGACTCAGTCACATGAGGAGACATAAATTTTTACCGTCTTTAATAATTTTTTTTAAAAAAGTGCTTCAATCTCTCTGAAGCAACTCTGTGGCTCAGGGAGATTGAAGCACTCTTTCACGCACAATCGCCCCCCCCCCACCGCCCGCTCCCACCAAGCCCGCCCAACGAGGGGAAAATTTGGGCCATATATTTCTCAGGGCGCACGAAGGAAGAAAGACCGAGTGCATGACCATGCATTTACATAGAACCTGATTACATCTGTCACATTAAATGTAAAATATAACAAAAAAAAACAGGAAAAACAAGAGGGACAGGAAAATGGAGGGAAAAGTAAGGAATGACTTAGCATCTAGGAGAAGGTGGCAAAACTGGAAACAGGGAAAGAAGGAAAACAATACTTTGCGATGAGTATCCTTGCGGTTGGATTGGAAGTGGTTGTTAGAAAGTGAGTAAACATACACAATTCATGTACAAGACAGAACAGAGAAGCTGTGTGGTTGGTAGCCAAAGCAAACTGAGGTCAATGTGGGTAGCAATAAGCAGCAGTGTTAGGCCAGGTCCTAAGGCCTACATAAAGGCTAGTCCAAGGAAATAGTGCTTGGTGTTTTCTTTTCCTTAGTGACAGGCCACAGTGCAAGGAAACATAGAATTTGACTGACATCTCAAAATAACATTTATTTCAGAACCATATATTATGCGATATCAAATACCAATATCAAATAGACTAAAGAGATAGCAGGGCTTTATAGCTTGGTCAGAGTGTGATCCATGGTGTGGTTGCCTCACAAGACAAAACTCCAGCCCTCAGAACTAATCCCATTACCTTGAATCCCTGAGAAACATTGGCTACTTGCCAATCCCTCAGCAGTGTGACAGGCCATATAGCCCACAAATATCCTCCTCTCCTTTGACAACTGGTAAATTTTCGTTTCCCAATTCTATTCTCTTAGTCAGCCAGATCTTGTTTCCCAGATGTCCCTCCCTTAATCGCTTCCTGCCTTTAAAAGCCTTGATATTTAACTTTGCTTTCAGATTATTACCCCAACCATCCTCCTTACCCCACACTTTTCCCCAGTTCCTTAAGTGTTCCTACTCTCACTCCTTCTTCCTATCTGCTTAGCCTCCACTGTTCATTTTTCCTTCACCTTACAAAAGACTGATCCAGCAGCCTGAACGTGAGAAGCACTATAGAAATAGATATTGCAGTATTACGGTGTTAATGTGTGGAACTGGCAAAAAAGTACCAGCCTCATGATGAAGTAAGAGAGAGTCACATGACTAAGAGTCTAGAAGGAGAAAGCTCATGGCTTACACTGAATAACACCTGTGGCCTTGTATATCTGCAAATAGTTTTGTTCGTACAATAAACCAGTTATTGTTCAGACATATCTATGTCTCTGCAACTGTTCCTTAGCCAGTCACAACCGGCGTACAACATGGTGGCAGCAGTGAAGGACCCCGAAATCTCTGAAAATCAACTTCAAAACAGTTTGTGAGTTTGACCTGAAAAATGGCGACAAAAGTGAAGTCTTCAGTAAGACAGTTGAAAATCTCCAAAAGAGCTCCGTAGAAGACATAAAGGCTGACAGGCAGAGAAGAAATCAACTGTTCAGCTTACTAAGGGCTACACCACAGCACGTGGTGGTCCATGAAAAATCCCGATCCAGCAGCAGAGTCAAACAACCTGGCGACGATCGAGGAAGGGTGAACAAACCTTGTAAAGGGCTCAAAATCTTCAAATTTATAGCGCAGTAAGCAAGCAGCACTGAGCAAATTCCATTTTGAGGCAGCGCAGGTTTCAGTACACCCTGCATTCTGAGGGCAGAATCATCCCAGATTTGCACTAAGTGAGGCGGGGTTAACAACATTTTAGCCGCAAGCCACAATGGCAGCTTCTCACACCGTACCGCCCAAACCCGCCATATTAGTTATGCATTCTTGGAAACACACCATTTCCATGGCGGGTGGGCTCTCATTTGCCCATCATGCAATCGCCTTGCTGCTTCGTCATGCTGGGCACCATATTTAAAGTGCAGCCGCGCGCATACATCTCAGTGTTTCCAGCCCAGGACAGAAGACATGGCCCTGAAAGGCAAAAAGACTGCAGCCCCCAGGTTCAATGACATGTCCCTCGAGCACCTTTTGGCCACGGTGATGGCGCGTCAGGATGTCCTCTACCCTCACTCTGGCTGCAGGATGAGCAGCAACATCACCAACCCGGCTTTGCAGGCGGTGGCAGTGATGGTCAGCGCCAAAGTGCTGCAAAAGAGGACAACCACTCAGTGCCGCAAGAGGATGAATGATCTCCTCTGTTCTGCCAGGGTAAGTCGCTCTTCTCATCACTCTCAACACACACACTCACAAACCCATCACACACCCACAGGGCCCTCACTCACTGCCAGTTCAAGGGTCATCACCATTCACTCTCTAACAAACACCTTCATTGTCCTCATCCCATCTATGGGGCCGCTCACCACCCACACATGCAGGTTTATCATCTGGCCTGGCAGGCATCCTGCTTACACTCTCACTATCTTTATTCATGCAGGACAAGCTGGCACACAAGAGAGGGAGATCGCAGATGGGTGGAGGAATGCCTGAAATCATGGCCCTCACGGACTTTGAAGACAGAGCCATCCAGTTGGCCGGTGAGGATCTGGACCGTTCCAGTGTTGACAGTGAGGTCAGCGCTGCTCTACCAAGTGAGGGTCCAGCAGCGCAACATCCATCAGACAACCATGCTGTGAGTGATGTGTCCTGTTTCACAGGCCACTGCTATGCACTAATTATCTCCCCTTGCTTTCACAGGCACATCTGCCAAACAGCCGACAGAGTCCATGACCCAGGGCCTCCAATCAAGCCCCAAAGAAACCTCTGAAGAGAAATCTGAAGGCACCCTCTCTGAAGATCCATCACAGCGCTCACCCACACCCTCCACCGCACAGAGGCACACACCTTGGCGGGACCGAGCTTTAGAGTAGCCTCAGGATCACAATCTGGTGAGCACATCGCACTTTCTGATCCACAGCAGGTGGAGGCAGGGACTTCCCAGGTCCCCGGCACTCGGAGGACTGCTGGAGGCCAGAACGGTGCTGAGTCCGAGTCAGATGATGAGCCTCTGGACTCAGTCATGTCACAGTTGCTGGAGCTGCAAAGACAAGCTCGGGAACAT
This sequence comes from Cetorhinus maximus, assembly GCF_964194155.1. Lineage (NCBI taxonomy): Eukaryota > Metazoa > Chordata > Chondrichthyes > Lamniformes > Cetorhinidae > Cetorhinus > Cetorhinus maximus. The sequence goes on from NC_135895.1 coordinate 100,305,480, forward strand.
TAGGAAGGGATGTCCGCTGCACTCCTTAGATTGCAAGGCACAATGGAGGAGTCCGTCCGCTTCAGGCTGAGGTGATAGCGCCAGCATGCCAACGCACCGAGGTCAACACTGGTAGGATGGTGGCCGCCATGGAGACTTTGATCCAGGACGTTGCTCCTGCACTGCTGCATGGGATGAACTCCATCACTGACGCCATAGTTGGCCTCTAATAGTTTGTACTCAAGAGGGGTTTGGGGCAGCTTGATCTCACTCCAGCTAGCCCTCCTCCTCATGGAGTCAGCTAGAGGCCCTTGGGCACCCATAGGGAGGAGAGTCAGCAGGTACATACCCCAGGGCCATTCACCCAGCTGACTCCAGGATTGTCCATCCAAATCCCCTCTTCCTGTGACCTCAGCAGCTCCAGCTCCACAGGCTGAGGAGGGTGCCACTGCTGCACAGCAGGACCCTAAAAGCAGGCCGGTCCCTCCAGGTCTTGGTCCTCCAGCGGACACCCATCATGGTCATCACAGACAGGGCATAGCAGTCAACAGGCTGCCTGCACCTCTGCTGTGGATGTTGGGGAGCACCAAGACGTAGTGGCAGGGTTAGGAAAGTTAAGAAGATGTAGTTGCACAGCCTGGGCATGGGTATTAATCACTTGTACAGAATGTTCACAGTTGTAAATAAACTCTCTGTCTCCCTGTCCATGGCATCTTGTTCTGATGTTCGTGTTCGTGTCACTCAGACGTGAAAGCTATCTGCACAAGATGAAGGCAGGTGTCTCAGTCCAGATGTCTCAGGTGTCCCTTCCCTGAGCTTTGTGCAGCCTGATGATCAGACCCCACATTCACTGGAAACATTACTAATGCCTACACCTCTCAATGGTTCTTGTCATTGCTGCCAGATTGTAGGGGGCAGGTGCCACAGAGTGCTCTCATTCTCTCTGTGTGCTCTCAGCAGCTTTAAGGTGGGGCTGGCCCCCCTCTCTTCAGCATCTGTGACAAGTGATGTTGTGCTCCTGAAGGGGTCAGGTGCTGAAGGCGGACAAAGGATCAGGTGCCTTTAAAGTTTCATGGCTGTGTCTCTGAGATGGCCCTGATCACAGAGCACAAGCGAGCTACCCTCGGCCAGACAGGAGTCAGACATTCTCAGAGCCTATGTGAAGATCTATGGAGTGTCCTCACTGCATATTGTCATCATCCACCTGCAATCGAGCGACTATTAGGGCCTCCACTGCGTATCCATGACAAGAGCATTCTCACAGAGGGTTTGTGCGCTGCCATAAGCCAGACTGGAGTCAAATGTTCATAGATGCGATGTGAGGATCTGTGGTGTTTCCTTACCGCATGTCGTCATCAAATCTCTACAAATCTAGCAGCTATGAGGGCCTCCCGAGCATGACTGCCTCGCCTGGCCATTGCAAGGGCCTCATCACCGTTATCATCGCCTTCGAGGAGGCCTCCAGCTCCTCCATCTTCTCCTCAGCCAGCTCCACTCCCTGTTGCAGCGCCAGGTTGTAAACAGCGCAGCAGACAATGATGACAATGCATGACATCCTCTGTGGATTATATTGCAGGGCTCCACCAGACTGGTCCAGGCACCAGAACCTCATTTTCAGCATCCGATTCATTTGCTCCACCAAGTTGCGAGCTGCAGTATGAGCCTCATTATACCAACGCTATGCTGCAGTCTGAGGCCGCCACACGGGTGTCATCAGCCATGTCCTCTGCAGGTAGCCCTTGTCCCCGAGGAGCCAACCCTGCAGCCTCTGCGGACCCAGACATCAGTGATCTGTGACCGACTGAAAATGTAAGAGTCGTGGACATTCCCTGGAAACAGTACGCTGACCTGCAGGATGTGTTTCTAGTTATCACGCACCAGCTGTACATTCAGCAAATGGAATCCCTTGTGGTTGACATAGTTGTCTACTAATTGCCACGGAGATCTGAGCACCACCTGAGTGCAGTCGATGGTGCCCAGCACAACGAGATCTGGGTAAATCCAATCGCTCTTGCATCCTGGCTCTCCTGGTCCCAGGTGAAATGCACAAAGTTGTGTGCCCTCGCAAGGATGGTATCTGTGACCTCATGGATGCATTTGTGGGTGGAGGCTTGTGACATCCCACAGAGGTCACCTGTGGAGCCCTGAAAGGAGCCACTGGTGTAAAAATTAAGCACCGCAGTCATTTTCACAGCCACTGGCAGTCGATGCCCTCCATGTCCCCATGGCGCCAAGCCCTGCAGTAGCTGGCAGTTGCGACCGACTAGTTCCCTAGACATGCGCAGTCTTCGGTGACACTGGTTCTCAGTCATCTGCAGGAATGAAAGGCAGCATCTATAGACCCTGGTCTAGCTAGGTGCTGACCAGTGATGGCTCACTGTGGATCTTCAGCAGCGTGTGCAGGAGCCCCAGCTGCCCCTTCTTCCTGAGGTTGCTGTTCCTCCCTCTGCGCAGCCAGGCGCCTCCATCACTCTCTTCTCTGTCGTCTTCGCTCTCTCTACACCACGAGGCATCCAGATAGTTCACCAGGCTCCATGCTCCTCGTGTACTCCTTCTGAGGATGAAAGAGAGAGCTGTGTGGGTTAGCTTGGTGTTCTAAGACACTCTCTTGTTTCAGTCAGAAGGACCCTTAATGCATCCCGGAGAGTGCAGGCCACCACTTGGATGGTCAGAGTTTAGTACGCTGCATGGCTGCCCGAAACTCCATCCACCCCTGCCCCACTCCAACTGGCCGACAGATGGCACCTTTTCCCATTGCACTGCATGCTGTGCTCAGCTCAGGCATTCTCCTAACCCACGCTGCCAGGCTGCTCTGTTAGCTTGAACCATGGGGGAGACTGATCCAGACCGGGATGCTGACATTGCAAGAGGCTGTGAGCACCTCCACCAGTGACTGCTTCATGGCTCAGCTTTAGCAAGGAGATTGTACAATGTGCCCAGTCATCCAACTGTTCGACAGTCCACCAAAATGTTCATTAGTTTGCAGTCTGTGCCCAAGGGGTGAAAAGCTCCAGAGCACTTGGTGGCACTTTCATGCCTCTGTGTTGCTTGACTGGGCAGATAAGCTGGAGTCCTGACTCCACGCATGTCAATGTGGCTGCGTCTGAACTGTCTCAGCTGCAGAGGAATGGTCACTTTATACAAGGTATCCCTAATGCAGGGCTGTTTCCCTCCTCCTCTACCCTGCATGGGCTTGTACATCACTTTCAACCGCTGGGCAGCCCTTGCACCCCCCCCTCCAAACAAATGCACCTCAACCACAGGGAAGCCCTTGCCCTCACCCTCCAAGGCGCCTCACTCTTGAAGTCCAACAGTTGACCCTTGCGATTGCTGGGCAACATTACTGTGCACTCACCTCAGAGTTCCTCTCAAAGTGCGGCCTGCCAAGTACTCGCCTTATATATGCTGTTGTGAAACACGTCGGCATGAAATCACGCTGACATGATCAGACCACCCAGCAGCAGAGGGAGGATGATTCCCTAGGGCGGCCTTATCATGACATGCAGGGATATTACAATGAGGTTCCTGACGTCCGAAGTCAGGAAACGCAGCTCGCCAACGACGGACTGAGTGGACAATTGCCAATTGGTTGTGATACCAATTTCTGGCCTTCTTACCATATTGTCCGCTCATGCCGCCGAGCATGGCCGACGCCAGCGGGCAGAGAAAATTCTGCCTGGGTCTGAGGTCAGGCGCCGTTACACACAGCAACCACATGACAGCATTATTCAACAGGAGAAAAGCAGTGAACTGGGCTTAATAATAACTTCCAGCGATTAGTTTAAAAATTCAGCGAAGTTAGGAATGGTTATCAAAAATGGTCACCGACCACAAAGGGTGTCAGTGATAGGCTGATCAGAGCCAGGAGACTAAATTACTGGAACAGAAGTTTAAAAAGTCCAGGTAGATGTCCTAAGAGCTTGAAACAGCAACAGATTCCAAATTTACCTTGCCAGAACGATTTCGACATTTGGAAAGGCCAAACCAAGCACAGAATTGGACACCATGGAGAAAGTGATTTTTACGATTTAGAATTGCATCTGGGTTGAACAATAAGGCAAAGACTGAACAAGTCAATACATTATTGCATTCTATAGGAGCAATTGCCAATGATGTGATGGCAAGAAAAGTTATTTCTGAAACATCAGACAAATTCGAAAAGGACTTAAAAACCTTTGATAATCATTTTAACCTACTGAGTAACAAGATATTAGAATAAGCCAAGTTCAGCAAAAGGGCCCAGAAACCTAGTGAATCGCTCCAGTACAGGACCAAACAAATACTGAAAACATTATATGTTATTCACAATCAGGAATTTTCTCTTCTGAGCTAAAACACCTGTGTTGATCTTAACTCATCAAAACAGTGGAAGTCATCAATGAATAGGCAGTTATCAATGAATAGGCAGTTATCAATGAATAGTCAGTTATCAATGAATAGGCAATGATAGAAAATCTGAGCTCCTCAAACTGTCCAGATGCTCTGACGACCTCAATTGGGACTTCAGTGCTGATTTTTCGATACTCTTCACTGAGGCCAATAATCCAGCCCTTTTCCAAGAAGATGTCCGGGAGACTGAGAGTAAATTTGATCTTACTGAAATGGTAATGAACCAAGGGGACCAATGAATACCTGAGTGTGACCAGGATCCTTCATCACTGTATACATCGCTGAGAAGGTGGAAGACGAAACTCAGGTGACAGCACACTGGTACAGTACCACATTCACCGGGCAGTGGTAATCCTTTGGTAAGTGCATCCACACCTATCAATCCACCAAAAGTGGTAGTCCAGGATGCAAGAAGTCAAACAAGTCCAAAACCAGAGACAGAATTGTACTTGGCAATGTCCACCTCTTCCACATTAGAAGACACTAACCTTACTGCTACACTAGGGTTACAGGAGTCTGAGGGATAACAAGATGTTGATCCAGTGCCTCCCTCACAGTTTCCTGTCCTGCCTAAACAATTAGTTGCCAAGACAGAGGCCCAGGATTACCCAAGATGTCATGAACCAGAGGCTATAAGGAGTCATCACTCCAGGAGTAAAGAAAGGCGGACAAAACTGTCATAAGGAACCAGAATCAACTCAACAGGCAAGAATAGGGAACATAGCAAATGTAAAGAAAGGGATAAACCCACAAAATCCAATCAGGAGAGAGAAACAATGGATCAAGAAAGGAATAACAGCAAGGAGTGGAAAAAGAGGATCAAGTCTAGATCCAGATAAAAGAAACTTCCATTATACATTTGGGAGAACCAGATGTTGAGAGTCAAACTGACAATGCACCAGATGCTGCAACTCTTGTGAAAGGCCAACCAAATCAAAGCAAAGAAGTCGAAAGGGAAACTACAGATCTTCCAAGCCTCACAAGGACACAATCAAGGAGAGTCAGGAACCCTCCAGGCCGATTAAACCTATAAAGTCAGAGGCTTGGAGGGTGGGGGGAGGTGGTTGGAGGGGTAGTATGTAAATATAAATGTAAAATAGATTTGGTCAAAGTCTTGAGGGGTGAGGTGGTATTAGGGTGTTCAAGGCTGAATGGGTTAATGTGCGGAACTGGGGAAACATGCTGCCCACATGATGATGTAAGGGAGAGTCACATGAATAAGAGTGTAGAAGGAGAAAGCTCATGACTTAGACTGAGTCTTGTATATCTGTAAATAGTTACGTTCGTAAAATAAACCAGCTATTATTCAGACATATCTATGTTTCTGCAAATGTTCCTTAGCCAGTCACAACCAACATACAATACATATGTTTTGTTATTTGTTAATGGAGTATTCATGCCTAGGAACTGAAAAATTGTTCATGTTGCATCACTGTTGCAGTTGACAGGGGGCGTTCTTCCACAATCAGCAAGCTGTGCTTGTTATTCGTGAGCTACATTAACAATTTTCTTTTCCAGTAAACAAGCAGTATATGGAAAAATAATGGAAAAACCCAGTAATATTAGGTACTAATATTACCCAAGTCAGTATTATTCAATTTGCTATGCTCTTTATTAGTCTAGTATGACTCTAGCATCTTGGGTAATGGAGCGATTGCAACCGTGAGGATTTCCTCCAAAACACTCCTGCGCATACAGCCCCATACTTTGTTTCAATTAAAACATATTCAGAAACCTTTTTTTTTCAGATTTCACTGGCTTCCTGTCAAACAGTGGCAGAAAAACCTTGGCACTAAACAGCCTGTTCAGGTCATTGAATTTTTGGGGTTTATATTTTAACTGTGACAAAATCACATCTGATTATAAAATTAAGGTGGGGGAATTTGTTCACTTTGCATACTGCAAAGCAGGCTCACGTCGATTCACCGGGAAAGACAATGGTCCAGGCAGCTACCTACCTAATCCAAGCAGCATTCTTCAGAGATATCAATGGAGATTCTAGAAATGGCACTATGCGAGCAATTTCCTCCTCCTAAATGTCTTAGTAACTCTGCAGGGAGCTTAAAATTCTAACTGATTTAACTCTGCATCATCATAGTGATCAGGAATATTCCTTCTCACAGCCAGAACCATAAAAGTTAGGAGTTAAGAGTTTGAGGCTGATTTTCCAAAGTTGTCCTTTCTTGGGGCCTTAATTTATAATAATATGCACCCTGCAAAGGTAAAAATCCTCAGAGTTCTGCCTTTTACAGTGAATGAAGAGACAGTTATAGACTGTACACAATCAATGGTGCCAATCAGCCAAGAATATGATTTTTCAAAGATTATTTTTCCTCCCTCCAGTTGTCTCCCCCCCCTTCCCAAGCACAGTCCATTCTTCACATAACGAACTCAGACACAGAGTGGCAGCAAGGTTATTGAGTAGTGGGCAGTGTACCAGATAAACCTGATTCTGTCCTTGCTTGAACTGCACAAATTTCGTAACAGAATAGGGATGTTGCAGTAGTGATGATATTGCTGTCACCCCCAAGATGTAATAATTCACCATAAATTATACCCGGACCCTTCTTGATCTGCATCTCATCTGTTTACTAAATAATCTTGCTGAGTCAGTAGGGGAGCCATGTTGATTAGACCTCAGCTAACTATTGTGTCCAATTCTGGGCATCACACTTTTGGATGGATGTCAGGGCCTTAGAAAGGATTCAGAGGAGAATTGCTTGAATTGTACAAGGGATGATGGATTTCAGTTAGCTGGAGAAGTTATGGGAGCTGGAGTTGTTCACCTTAGAGCAGAAAACATAAGAAATAGAAGAAGGAGTAGGTCTTTCGCCCCCTTCGAGCTTGCTCCGCCATTTGACAAGATAATAGGTGGCCTGATTACGACCTGAATTTCATTTTCCTGCCTGTCCCTCATAACCCTAGACTCCCTTGTCGATTAAAAATGTAACTCAGCCTTGAATGCATTCAATGACCCAGCTTTCATGGCTCATTGGGGAAGAGAATTCCAAACATGAATGACCCTCTGAAAGAAGAAATTCCTCCTAATCATGGTCTTAATTTGGAGATGCCTTATTTTGAAACAGTGTGCTTTAGTTCTAGATTCTCCCAGAAGGGGAAGCATCCTCTCAGCATCGACTCTGTCAAGCCCCCTCAGAATCTTATATGTTTCAATAAGATCATCTTTCATTCTTCTGAGGGGGGGATTGGGTTTTCAAAACTACAACACAGTAAATAAGGAGAAACTACTTCTAGTGGCAGAATGGTTGATGACTAGAGGAGGCCAATCTAAAATATTTGGCAAAAAAAGAGGGAGGGTGAATAGGAATATTTTAATGCAACAAGTTGTTACTTCCTGGAATGCACTGTTTTTGAAAGGGTAGTGGAAGCAGATTCACTGAAAAGTTTCAAAAAGAAATTGGATAAATATTTGAATGGCAAAAACTTGCACGGCTACAGGGAAAGGACGGTGGAATGGACTAATTGGATATGTGTATGATCTGGTTAGGGAACAGTAACTTTTTGCTTAAAAGTTGACAAAGTTCGAAATCACAGTTACCCACTAGGAGAATAAAGCTACAAGATTCCATGGTTTTAAACAACCAAAATAAACTTTACTATACAAAGTCAGGAAAGTGAAGCAATTTACAATATTTATCTTATACTCTGACATTCAGAATTAGCATGAGCTAAATATGAATTAACAGACAAACTGTAGACAAACACACCACACTGCACAATAAATGGCAGATGCAGCCAAGATCAAACCTAGCCAGATGTCAGTGACCACTGTGAGTCACAATATCTTCTTAAAATTATGTCTCCCACATGGGGGATTTCAACTCTTCACTTTCAAAGATTTCACATCAGTATTCCCTCAAAAGCCGTTCTGACTCAAATTGCCTCAACGACTGCTCACCTTCCAATGGTTCAATCACTTCTCCTGAGACTGCATTGCATGGGATTCACAAAGCTGCACTCCCACCTCTAATTACCAGCACACTTCCAATTCTTTTACAAACTGCTACCTTCATTACTCTGGCACTGCCACTGGGTTTTTTTTTTCAAACTCAGTCTCGCAGCTGCACCGAGCTATAAATGGCTCCAAGGACTTCTCTGAGCCCTAAATGCCTGGAGCCTGCTAACAGATCCTGGGGCTTCTCAGTGAGCTGCAAACCACACAAGGTCCAAACGACAACCAACTCCCTCTCCCAGCAAACACACAGATAAATTTAAACCAGCTCCACCCATCTCCATGATGATGTAGTCTTTCAGGGTCCACTGAATGCTTTTAAACTAATTTAGCTCTAACTCATCTCTCTGGGCTGCACTTTTTGCAAGCAGTGTAGACATCATGTCTCCAGTTCTCCAGCTAAGTAAGCCCACCTGCTGTTTTATGGCTCCATCTCTTCTACTCTGACTCTATTAAACAAGCATGGGTAACCTTCTGAACTGCCATTTTCTTTTAGGTGTTCTGGCAATCTCTAAAGCCCAGCATTTTATGACCTTACCTTCACAACTCCAGAACTAAACATTACCACTAAAATATTAACATAAACCATGAACTAGATATTCGTCGCAGATAGCTCTTTCAAAAAAGCTGGCACAGGCATGTATGACCTCCTTCTGTGCTATATTATTCCATGATTCTATGATCGCAATGGAGCATTTGTGTCACATTGAGGATGGTGTAAGAATTTCTACCTCATTCTGGTCTCCAATGCTGTCATGGAAGCTCATTAAGAATCAGCTTTCTATTGGATGTCATTAAAGCTGTTTCATCTGGTTTCAGAACACAAAATTAGGTTTGTGATTAAAGTGTCCTGTCAAATTTCCACAGAAATAACCCTGTAAAGTATAAAATGAGAAGACAGCTCAATACATGAAACTAATGTCCTGTAGTTTTCAAAATACACAGCAGGTCTGGCAGCAACTTTGGAGAGAGAAACATGAGATAACATTTTGAGACAAATATGATACTTATTCGACTGGAAATGCTAATGCTGTTTCTCTCTCCCCAGATGTGGCTAGATCTGCTGAGTATTTCCAGCATTTTCTGTTTTTCTTTCAGATTTCCAGCATCTGCAGTATTTTGCTTTTCTTTTAATCCTGTAGTTCTCATTCTCTTTCACCATATGGGTCAGGAAAAAACTAAAGAAAGCTTTACATGCTTAGATATTGGTCCTGTTATTAGTCACCTCCCTTAGGTAAATAAATTGAAGAGCAGAATTCTCCCTGGTGTCCTCACAAACATTTAGCCCACAAACAGCATCACTAAACAGACGACTTAATCGTTATCACATTGCTTTTTTGTGGGAGATAGTTGTGTGCAAATTGGCTACTGCATTTTCTACAGTGCATTGGGTTGCCAACTGTGATTAAATCTTTCCTGGAGGTTTTGTCACATGATTTCCTCCACACTCCAACCATTAGTTGACCAACACATCCATCCTTGTGACATATTGCCTTCTCACACCAGTGGAAAGCAAAAAGACGCATTATCCAATTGGATGATGCTTGACTGTCAGCCAAAGAGCCATTTTTCCCCATTTTCAAAACTTTTATATCTGGTAAAGAGAAATGTTCAAAGGAGATGACAAAAAAAATAATGTCCTGATGATAAATAATGAACAGGACACCATGGATAACTCACCTGCTTTTCTTTGAAATTATACCATAAGATCATTCACGTGCACCTGATATGGATGACAGGGACTTGGTTTAACGCCTCATCCAAAAGGTGTCACCTCCCACATTGCAGCGCTCCCTCAGCACTTCATGGGAATATCAGCCTTGGTTTTTGCACTCAAGACATGGAGTGGGTCTTAAACCCACAACCTCTGTCTCACTAACAGACTTACTGGTCATTATCATACTGTTGTCTGGAGTCAGGAACAATGTAACTCCTGACACCAAGACACACGTCCCGCACTGCATCCGGCACTGCATCCGGCAGTGCATCCGGCACTGCATCCGGCACTGCATCCGGCACTGCATCCCGCACTGCATCCCGCACTGCATCCCGCACTGCATCCGGCACTGCATCCGGCACTGCATCCCGCACTGCATCCGGCACTGCATCCCGCACTGCATCCGGCACTGCATCCTGCACTGCATCCGGCACTGCATCCGGCATTGCATCCGGCACTGCATCCTGCACTGCATCCGGCACTGCATCCGGCACTGCATCCGGCACTGCATCCCGCACTGCATCCGGCACTGCATCCGGCACTGCATCCGGCACTGCATCCCGCACTGCATCCCGCACTGCATCCGGCACTGCATCCCGCACTGCATCCGGCACTGCATCCGGCACTGCACCCGGCACTGCATCCCGCACTGCACCCGGCACTGCATCCCGCACTGCATCCCGCACTGCATCCCGCACTGCATCCGGCACTGCATCCCGCACTGCATCCGGCACTGCATCTGGCACTGCATGCACAGTATCTCCCATCGCTGATGTTGTTCCCTCTTTTGATTTAGATTTCACCTCCTGTCACTCACAAAGACTCGAGTCCCAGGCAGTGGTCCAGCATTCCTGGCCCTAGAACAAAAACACTCTGCCCACTGCTGAAGAGCCGGAGCACAGAGAAGGAGAAACTGTGGTGTGCATGGAGTTCCCACACAGCACAGCTAGTTCAGTTAGTAGATAATGGGACTCTCAGTCCCAGGGTTGTGGGTTTGTGATGATTTTTTCTCCTTAAAAGATATTTTATTCAAAATATGTTTTTATTGATTGTTTTATCAACTCATTAATAGATTATAAATTGAAAGACTAGGGCGGAGTTGAGAACCATCCTTGCCAGTTCCAGCTCCAAGATCAATCTGGATCTGTTCCACAATGCGTTTATTATTGATTTTTAAACAGCTTACTTCATTATTTATTTTTAAATGTAATTCCACTGCCACTCATTTCTCCCAATGCTGCCACTTTTACTCTTTATTTTATCTTTAAAGACTTAAGGAACCAATTTTCCAATTCAGCCAGGCAGGAGGTCACTGACAATGATGTCACTGACTGTATTTGCACATGTGCAGGAAGTGCTCCCCCTGGTGTTATGGTGGCAACAGCTGGAGCACTGAGAGAGCTTTTTTTAAAAATTCATTTTATGGGTGTGGACATCGCTGGTTAGGCCAGCATTTATTGCCCATCCCTGATCGCCCTTGAGAAGATGGTGGTGAGCTGCTTTCTTGAACCACTGCAGTCCCTGTGGTGTAGGTACACCCACAGTGCTGTTAGAGAGGAAGTTCCAGGATTTTGACCCAGTGACAGTGAAGGAACATCGATTTATTTCCAAGTAAGAATGGTGAGTGGCTTGGAGGGGAACTTCCAGGCAGTGGTGTTCCCATGTGTCTGCTGCCCTTGTTCTTCTGGGTGGTAGCGGCTGTGGGTTTGGAAGGTGCTGTCTAAGGAGCCTTGGTGAGTTCCTGCAGTGCATCTTGTAGATGGTACACACTGCTGCCACTGTTCGTTGGTGGTGGAGGGAGTGAATGTTTGTGGATGTGGTGCCAATCAAGTGGGCTGCTTTGTCCTAGATGGTGTCAAGCTTCTTGAGTGTTGTTGCCACTGCGCTCATCCAGGCAAGTGGGGACTATTCCATCACACTCCTGACTTGTGCCTTGTAGATGGTGGACAGGCTTTGAGGAGTCAGGAGCTGAGTTACTTGCCACAGGATTCTGAGCCTCTGACCTGCCCTTGTAGCCACAGTATTTATACGGCTAGTCCAGTTCAGTTTCTGGTCAATGGTAACCCCCAGGATGTTGATAGTGGGGGATTCAGTGATGATAATGCCATTGAATGTCAAGGGGCGATGGTTGGATTCTCTCTTGTTGGAGATGGTCATTGCCTGGCACTTGTGTGGCACGAATTTTACTTGCCACTTGTCAGCCCAAGCCTGGATATTGTCCAGCTCTTGCTGCATTTGGGCATGGACTGCTTTAGTATCTGAGGAGACGCGAATGGTGCTGAATATTGAGCAATCATCAGCGAACATCCCCACTTCTGACCTTATGATGGAAGGAATGTCATTGATGAAGCAGCTGAAGATGGTTGGGCCTAGGACACCACCCTGAGGAAATCCTGAAGTGATGTCCTGGAACTGAGATGATTGACCTTCAACAACTACAACCATCTTCCTTTGTGCTAGGTATGACTCCAAGAAGCAGAGAGTTTTCCACCTGATTCCCATTAACTCCAGTTTTGCTAGGGCTCCTTGATTCCACACCCGGTCAAATGCTGCCTTGATGCCAAGGGAAGTCACTCTCACCTCACCCCTGGAGCTCAGCTCTTTTGTCCAAACAAATGGGACTAAAGGTAGACAGGTTGCCAGGACCTGATGGCCTGCATCCAAGGGTTTTAAAGGAAGTGGCTGCAGAGATAGTGGAGGCATTGGTCGAAATATTCCAACTCACTGGATTCCGGATTGGATTGGAAAACTGCTAATGTGATGCCCCTGTTCAAGAAGGGAGGGAGTCAAAAAGCAGGAAACTATAGGCCAGTCAACCTACACCTGTAGTTGGAAAAATGCTAGGATCCATCATTATGGCAGAAATAGCAGGACATTTAGGAAAGCTTAATGCAATCAAACAGAGTCAACATGGTTTTGTGAAAGGGAAATCATATTTGGCGCATTTGCTAGGGTTCTTTGAGGATATAGCTAGCAAAGTTGATAAAGGGGAACAGGTAGATGTAGTGTATTTGGATATCCAGAAGGCATTCGATAAGGCGTCACTTAAAAGGTTGTTGTACAAGATAGGAGCTCACGATATTGGGGTAATGTTTTAGCATAGATTGAGGATTGGTTAATACACAAAAGACAGTTGGGAGAATTTTTCCTGTGTCAGGCAGGCCCGCGATTGGCTGCGCGCCGCCATTTTACACGGGTGGGCCAATTAAAGCCCTCCCAGCGTAACACACAGCCGGTAGCACTCAGCACTACCTGTGCGGGCGGTGGGGGGGTGGAGGGAGAGTTGGGGACTGCGCTCTTTCGCGCATGTGTGCGAAAGAGCACAACAATCTCCCTGAGGTACATGAGCTGGGCCATGTTAGTGAAGTTTGGAAATTTTATTTATTTATTTTATAAAAGCTGCAAGAAACCTCGTCCCACCTGTGGATGAGGTTTCCTGAAAAACGCAAAGGCCACTCGGGCTCTTCGCCTGCCCGTTAACCTTAAGGTTGGACGGGCAGCATTCTTAACTAGTTCAGTTAGTTTCTTAATGGCCTTAATAGGCTGTTGACATTTCGCCCAGTGCGCAGCTGCCTCCGGCGCACGCCCGCTGAACGAAATTTCGAGATGACGTGCGATGATTTTTACAAGTCAGCGTGTCGGGCCCACCTCCGCACGCCGACTGGAAGATACAGCCCAGAAAGTCGGGATTAATGGGTCTTTTTCAGGTTGGAAAGACATAACTAATGGAGTGCCACAAGGATCAGTCCTAGGCCTCAATTATTTACTATCTATATTAATGACTTGAAGGAGAGGGTAGAGTGTAATGTATCCAAATTTGCTGATGATACAAAATAGGTGGGAGGGCATGTTGTGATGAGGACATAAGGAATCTGCAAGGGGATATAGACAGGTTGAGTGAGTGGACAAAAACTTGGCAGATGGAGTTTAATGTAGGAAAGTGTGAGGTCATGCACTTTGGTGGGAAGAATCAAAAGGCAAACTATTATTTAAATGGAGAGAGACTCCAAAAAAGTGCAGCTCAGAGGGATCTGGGTGTTCTTGTGCATGAAACACAAAAAGTTAGCATGCAGGTGCAGCAAGTAATTAAGACGGCAAATGGAATTTTGCCCTGTATTGTTAGGGGGTTGGAGTTCAAAAATAGGGAAGTCTTGTTACAACTGTACAGGGTGCTGGTGAGGCTGCACCTGGAGTGCTCTGTACAGTTTTGGCTGGCGTATTTAAGAAAGGATATACAGGCATTGGAGGCAGTTCAAAAGAGATTCACTAGGCTGATTCCTGGGATGAAGGAGTTGACTTATCAAGAACGGCTAAACAGGTTAGGCCTTTATTCATTAGAGTTTAGAAGAATGAGGGGTGATCTTATTGAAATGTATAAGATTCTGAGGGGGCTTGACAGGGTAGATATTGAGAAGATGTTCCCACTGGTGGGGGAATGTCGAACTAGGGGACATAGTTACAGAATAAGTTACACTCATTTAAAACTGAGATGCGAAGAATTTCTTCTCTCAGAGGGTAGTGAATGTCTGGAATACTCGACCCCAGAAAGTTGTAGAGGCTAGATCACTGAAAGTATTTAAAGAGGAGGTAGATGGATTTTTGAAACATCAGGGAGTTGAGGGCTATGAGGAGCTGGCATGAGAGACAAGTTGAGGCCTGGGGCAGATCAGCCATGATCTTATTGAATGGCTTGAGGGACTGAATGGCCTACTCCTGCTCCTATTTCTTATGTTCTTATGTTTGAACCAGGGCTGTAATAAGGTCAGAAACTGAGTGACCCTGGTGGAACCCAAACCAAGCATCAGTGAGCAGGTTATTGCTTAGCAAGTGCCGCTTGATAGTACTGTTGATGATTCCTTCCATCACTGATGATGGTGAGTAGACTGAAGGGGCGGTAATTGGCCGGGTTGGATTTGTCCTGCTTTGTGTGTACAGGACACCACCTGGGCAAGTTTCCAACTTGCTGTGTGCTAATTGGCTGCCATGTTTCCTACATCACCACAGTAACTACCATGAGAAAATACTTCCTGTAGTCATGAAAGCATTACATAAATGCAAGTCGTCTTCTTTTTTGGCCATTGGAGAGGCCAACGGCCATATTTTAGATGGTCTAGTGAAAGGAAAGACTTTATCTGTTGCACAGTTTATTACATAAAGTTAAAGCACAGAAACTGGTCATTTGACCCAACTGATCTATGCCAGTGTTTATGCATATTCATCTATTCCTTTCTCCTGCATGTAGTGACCTAACATTCCCTTAAAGACAGCTGCCAGTTCCTTGTTCTAACCACTCTCTGGGTAAAGACATTTCTCCAGAAATGTTTACTGGATTTATTAGTGACTATCTTATATTTATGACTTCTAGTTTTGGACTCCAAGTGGAAACACCTTCTCTACATTTACCCTGTCAAGCCCTTTTATCATTTTAAATACTTCGATTAAGTCAGCTCTTGCACTTCTCTTATCCAGAGAAGAATAAAAGCCTGTTTGATCATTCTTGATAGCTCTCTCCTCTCAAATATCTTGCTTGCTAATGTCTGAAGCCTGGGTATTAAAAGGCAGTAATTAACTGAGATTTGAAGTTATCAAATGATGCAGTTCAAGCACTTTCTGAATAGCAAAAGGATTATAAACCAGCAGCATTAACCCTACTTCCCCCTTCCTGCAGATGCTCCCTGACCTGCTGAGTATTTCTATCATTTGCTCTGTGTATTCAGATTTCTAGCAACTGTGATATTTTGCGTCCCTGCAGAATCCAGAGATTGTATCGTTGCATGAATTCACTGCCAATTATCTTTCTTTGCCTATACACTCATACAGAAATCAATTTCCTTCCTTATAAGCACTTGGCCTCACACTGTGCTCCACAGCTAAGTACTCTGGGCACTGTTTTATTTTTTTCATGTGAGTGCATACTAATTAACCTCTTCACACGAGTCTGAAGCACACCATCTTAAGAAGTTTCAGGAAGGAAATGGACTCACACGGCACATTACGTATTCACAGAACATTTTTCAGAGGCAAGAAACAATATTTCTACCTCATAATATTTTTAAAAACCTTACAGGACCTTTTGCCTTTTACAGGTTTCTTGCCAATTCTGCCAAAAGAAATATTATGTAGCACAGTACCTTTGGCAGAGCCACTGAAGGATAATTAGTAAAATATTATTATTGCCTGATTAATATAGGAAGGAACATTGAAACAGCCTCTCAAACCTGTGCTGCCAATCAATTAGATCATGGCTGATCTGCATCTTGAATCAAGCTGTGGCTCAGTTCATAGCACCCTCGCCTTTGAATCAGAGGGTTGTGGGTTCATGTCCCAGTCCCGGAAAACCAAGAACTGTGATTGTACTCGAAAGAGTTGTGACTGTTGATAACTCGAAAGAGTTTGAATCAATTTACCTGCATTGGTTCCATAACCCCAAATAGGAACATGACCACTAATGTTATTGTTTTCCTCCCTCTGGCACTGGGACACATGGTGCAACACTTCCCTAGGTTTACAACATGCCAAAGTGAATTGATTAGGTTCAGACAGTGTCTTATGATCGCTTCTTGCTAAGGGCTATAATGAGTCATGACAGTTTCAGTGCAGTTCCTAATGGCCATCACACGAGTGTCTCAAGCTGACTATAACTTAGGTCTAATTAAAACAAAATTGCTATTCTCAATTACACCTCAATCAGGACAGCAAGAGGAATCGAAACTGATCTGGATACCATTTACCAATCTGTATAACCCAAACTGGTTTTATTTTGCGAGTATTTAACAGGGTCAGTCAGACCCAGTTCTGTGACAGGCCTCATTTTCAGGCCCACTCAAATTGTGACAGTGTTCTAACCATGTGAAGTGTTAGGTGTATATTTTTAAAAATGCCACTGGCATTTTCAACAATGATGCAATGACTGTGTTTCAGTGCATTGACACTGTCTGTACTACCACAAGGATGTCACTAGCCAGTGCTGAAGTGCCTTGGCTCACGATCCCAGGAACTATCCCCTAGATGGCCTTCAAATGTGCGTGGCTGTAAGATTGAGACTTTAACGTATTTGACCTAAAAGACATGTTTAATTATTTTAGTCAGGAACAGTTTACAAAGATTAATTCCAGGAAATACACAAGGCAATTTAGACTGTTGTTTAGGGCAGTTAGTGGACAGCAGATGAAACAGCCATCAAACTTATCTATTCTCACTTAACACATTGGGCAGAATTTTCTGGGTGACGTGCTTAAAATGGCACACGCTGACGTCGGGCAAGCACCCCGACATCACCGCACGCCATCGCGATATTGAGGTGGGCGGGCGCGATGAAGTGCAACGCGCACCCGCCATTAATTAAAGGGCTTGTTAAGGCCTTTAACTCAGCAATTGACGCCGATTTTGAGGAGCCTATTTTAAGGAGCTTCGGCTCAGCTCATGGGCGCAACGGGCAGGCGGGTAAGTGACCTTTTAACAAAACTCATTCACGGGCGGGATATGTGGGCTCAGTGGGGTTGTCAATGTTTTATGTGAAGTATTTATTGTAACAAGTATTGTAAACTTGCCTGGGTGATCTGTAGCAGTTCAGAATGAATTCCAACAGCTTTCTCTGTACTTTGAAGCTTCAGCTCAGCACTCTTCAGTCAGGAATCTTTATCAGGCCTGCAGCTTTCCAGAGGCCTCCATTTAGCCTGGGTATGGATTCTGACATCTCCACTGGAGGCAGCTCCTCTGAGGAGGAAGGGAGGGATAGAATAAGGAGGAGGCCAGGAGTGGACAATCAGCCTCCAGGGGAGCCACCTTTGGGAGGCCAGGCGCAGGCACAAGGGGCGCAGGGCCAAGAGGTTGTCCAAGGTGGAAGGGGCCGCAGAAGACGCCACTATCCTGCTGCCAGGCTATACAGGCGGCAAAGCAGCTACCTCAATATGACTGAGGTGCAGTGCCCAAGGAGGCTCTGACTGTCAAGGGAAACAGTCAACTATATCTGTCAGATGATTGGCCCCGAGATCTCTAACTGTGTGAGCGGACACCCCATGCCAGCGGCTCTGAAGGTCACAGTTGCCCTCCACTTCTATGCCTCTGGTTCCTTCCAGGGCTCGGTGGGTGATCTTTGTGGTGTCTCCCAATCAGCTGTCCACACTTGTGTCGAGCAGGTTACAGACGCTCTGTTCAGGCGTGCATTGACCTTCATCCACTTCCGCTGCGACCAGGCAAGCCAGACACAGCGAACCAGAGGCTTCGCGGCCATTGCTGGCTTCCCCCGTGTCCAGGGTGCTATAGACTGTACACATGTGGCCATCAAGGCGCCAGCAGGTGAGCCCGGTGGCTTCGTCAACAGGAAGGGCTTCCACTCCATGAACGTGCAGATAGTGTGTGACCGCAGGATGCTGATTCTACAAGTCTGTGCAAGGTACCCAGGCAGCTCCCACGATGCCTACATCCTCAGACACTCCCAGGTGCCGAGGCTCTTCAGTGCTCTAGCCCAGCTGGATGGATGGCTGCTGGGTGACAAGGGCTATTCCCTCAGAAGGTGGCTCATGATGCCTTCCGCCATCCAAGAACGGAAGCTGAGGAGCGCTACAATAGGAGCCACGGCACCACAAGGGCTGAGGTCGAGAGAGCCATCGGTCTTCTCACGATGCACTTCTGATGCCTGGACCACTCAGGGGGCGCACTCCAGTACCCCCCAGATCACGTCTCTGTGATAGTGGTTGCATGCTGCACTCTCCACAATCTTGCGCTGGAAAGGGGGGGCACAGTGGACGATGAAGACCTTGATGCAGTGGATGCAGCTGCACACGATGACTCCAGCAATGGTTCAGAGGATGAGGAAGCACAGGGCGATGATGAGGGGCAGCACGCTGACCCGCTACCACACCAAGCAGGCAGGGACATCCGGGAGACTTTAATCCAACGAACCTTCAGGTAAATCCACACAAATGGATCAGCAGGAGCAGCATTGCCTGGCGCTTCCACACGTGGCATTTAAGTGCTACATCTTCCACCTCATCAGCTGCAACTAAGGGCTTAGTACAGAAACATCAATGTCCATTCAAACACTCATGAGATGTCTGTGAAACAGACAAATGCAACACAAAGGAAACACCCTCAGCCATGGTAACAAATGTGGATTTTATTCCCATCCATCAGATGGTGCCACAAAATACATAACAAAACGTTGCTCCGATGTTGACAAATATAAATTCCCTAATCTAGGGGCAACAGAAAATCACCAGTGACATACCCATGGAGTGCCTAACGTGCCTTATGCTTACGTTTGCGGGTGCTACGTCCAGGTGCCACCCCATCGCTCGGAGTAGCTTGTGAGCCAGCCTGCTGACTCTGCTGTCCTGTTGGCCTCGATGACCTTGGCGGCCGACCTCTGGCCCGTGGAGCCTGTGCTGGCCCCGTCTGGGAGGGAGTGGCCAGTTCCAGAAATGGCACCTCCCCAGTTGTTGCAGCCTCAACGGATGCAACAGTCATTGGCAGAGGGGCGGAGGAGCTGCTGCCCTCATCCAAAACGCCCTCAGAGGAGCTTGCAGCGACGACAGGCAGCTGCTGCGCCAACGTGAGATCACATTAGACCTCCCTGCTCACCGCAGATGGATGGGCACCAAGCGGGGACACTTGGTGCCCAGAACATCTTCCATATTGCGAATGACCACCTGTGGCCATTAGTGCTGTGAGGGTTTGCAGGTCAGAACGTAACCCAATCAGATGATTATCAATCTGCTGGAAACCCCTCTCCATGAGAGTCGCCAATCTCTCAATGGAAGAAGCCTGAAGCTCTGTCCTGAGGTTCATGCCATCACTGACACTCTGCCTGGATTCCTCCACCACAGAGACCAAGTGAATCACACCCTCATGCAACCCTGCCAGATACTCCCGCGTACCCTGCCGCTTGACCTGCAGCTGCTGCACAGCGGACATCTCCAGATGCACATCATCACTGCTGGACTCAGCATGTGCCTGGTCCCCTGCAGTCCTCCGGCTGCTGGCACCATCGGCACTCTCTGTCTGTGCCATCTCCTCCAGCGATTATGAGGTGCCCTCTCCACTGTGCCCCAGGACACTAGTCAACGTCATAATCCCCACCAAAGTGTTCGTCGCTGCGTTGGTGCCTGCCTCGCTGAAAGGATGTGACGCTTGTGACAATTGACGCCCCTCAGGTGTGCAAGGGGGACTCTGGACGTCCTCCTGGCGGCCATGCGGTGGTGATGCTGAAATTAACAACAAGGACAGTGGATCAGTTAGCGTTCAGTCAGTAACACAACTCATCCCTTTCCCCCCCAGGCTCATAATGCGCTCAACCTTCAAGAACCCAAGGAGACGAACATTGGTGGGTGGTAAATAGTCAAGAGGAGGCCCAAACATTACACGCACATACAGACAGGCTGGTCAGATGGCCTATGGAATGCCACGTGGAATGTTATGTGGATAAGTGTGCGGTTAAGCACTTGGGCAAGACAAACAAGGTACGGGAATACAGGAGAAACTGTAGGACTGTGGAAAGTAAGGACGATTACAGGGACCTTGCTGGGCAGACCTGTTAAGGGAGCAGAACAGGAACATAAGGTGTTTAACAAGGTAAAAGCCAGACTTGCCTTTATTAGCCCAGGAATAGAATGTAGGAAAAGAGAGGTCATGTTGCAAGTGCAGAAAACGCTGTCGAGGCCACAGCTACACTTCTGCATTCAGTTGTGACCTGTGCTTCATGGGAGGGATGTGATTGGAGTGGGGAGAGTGCAGTGGTTCCTGACCTGGATGCATGCTGGCCTGGAGATTAGGAGCGATGAGGAAACTTTGCAGACACTTGTGACATTTGTCGTGGAGCACAAGAGATTGACAGGTCACATTATTGACCTTCATACCATTATGATGGGGATAGAACGGGTAGACAGAAGGGAACATTTCCCCTTAGCACAGAGATGGCTAACATGGTGGCGTTTATTTAAGTTGAGGTTGACAGGTGAGGTGCTGAGGACCTTTTGGACAGAGTAATGTGGGACGCACTGGCTGAAAGGGTGGTGGAGGTACAAACCCTCCTAAGATGCAATAAGTCTTTGGATGTGCAGCAGTGATGCCATGGCATGTTAGGCCATGGGGATAGTGGTCACAAATGGGATAAGGCGACTTTGGAAGGTGCTAGAGACACGCATCCTCAAGGGGCTGAGGGACCTTTGTGTATGACCCACACGTCTGTCTGTGAATGAGCAGTGTTGCTGCATTAACGATTGCAGCAATCATCAGTGCTTTGGATGGTGGGGAGACAGAGTGGATGGGACTGTGGACCTCAAATACCTGGTCGCTGCACCCCAGCCTCGCCGACATCTGCTGACCTGGCTGCCTGCCTCCTCCCCAGCTCCATGGCCTGTTCTTCGAATCGGGTCAGTGTGTGCAGCATGGCCTGGCCACCACCAGTGCGCGAATGCTCATGGCTGTTGTGTGCAGTTTTCACCTGCAGAACAGAGAACATCATTTATTGGGGCTGATCGCTCATGTACTCTGCACACGCATGCCGCACCCCAACCACAGTGGCCCAGCTGAGGCCTCCAGCGGCTCCTGTCCACACTACTGCTGATCAGTCACCGGAAGATAGTACGGCTGGTCCCAACCCCCTCCCCCAATGGCCTCCTTGGACACATTCAGCGTCCATCACTTTCAATATCACACGGGTCTTAGCGCCCATGGCAAGGAGGCGCAACTAGGTGCGGTGCTGAGGCCAGCAGATGGCTCTTGGCCACGACACCTTGAGGCTCCCCTTCCACCATCTCATCACCATCAATAAGACATGTGTTGGAGTTCTGAGTATGTGTCAGGCTGCCTCCCCTGCAGGTTGCCCCCACACTACTCAAATGCGACAAACACCAACATATGCTGCGGGGAGAACCCATCTTCTCCTCAACCACTAAGGCTGATGTAAGCATGGTCACTATCTGCTTACCCACCCAGCGTGCGCCAAATGCTCAATGCAGTAACGACACTAATAGGAGGGTGGGGGGCCTCAAAGACTAAGGCTACCTGCTGGGTTAAATGGCCAAGGCTGACATGGTGCTCACCCTTCCAGAGCGCAGCAAATCATTGAAGCGCTTGCGGCACTGAATCCGTGATCGCCGCACAGCATCTTGGGAGCTGACCACCTCTGCCACCTCCTGCCTGCTTCATCACATGGGGGGCCCTCCTCCTCCCATCCTGGGGAAACAGGACCTCTCGCCGTGCAGCCACCTCCTCAACAAGGGCAGCAAGGCAGTCATCAGAGAAGCAAGGGGCACATTGGCCCCCCCGCTGGCCTACCCTGCAGCCTGCCCTCCTCCTCTGGCCTGCCCCCCTCCCCTGGCCTTCCCTCTACCGGAGCCTGCTGTGCAGACCCCCTGCACCTGGAGCTGGCCATGGTGATCAGCCTAAAGGAGGCTGCCTGGCCTTTCTTTATACAGACTCCTGGCTCCTCATTAGAACTGGCAGTCTGTACACACCCGCCGCAATTTTAAAAGTCCCGCTCTCCACGGGAGTGTGAAATGCGCTGGGCTGGCCTTAATTGGCCCGCGCAAAATGGCAGTGTGGCCTGCCCGCCCGCCCGCGATTGGGTCAGCCCCGCCCGCTGGACGAACGGAAAATTCAGCCCATTAGGTTTGAGATAGTGGGAATCTGTCAGCTCCTATGGTTTCTGACTCTGGTGCTACAAGAGGGTTCTTAGTGTAATTTAAGTTTGAAATCTTACTGATAAAGTAAATGTAGATCTCATATGATTACGTTGACAAACAATAACACAGTGGTAATGCTACTGGAGTAATCCAGACTAATACTCCATAGAACTGAGTGCAAGACCCACCACAGCAGCAGCCGGCGGGGGGGGAATTTAAATTTAAATTTAAATTAAACCAATCTGGAAGATTGTCCTTTAGAACACATTTAGTTCATTTATGTCATCCTATCAGGGAAGAAAGTCTGCCTCCTATAGCACAACAAATCACAGGCCACTCAAATGTATCAAATTACTACAATAAGTCGAATAAGAATAAAACAGGGCAGGCGAACTAGACATCGGATATGGCAAAGGAACTCTCTGCTCACTCAACCCAGGCAAAATCCTACTCACTAACATGTGGGGGCTTGTGCCAAAATTGGGAGATCTGTCCCACAGGCTCATCGAGCAACAGCCTGACATAGACAGACTCCCCGAATCATACCTTACAGTCAAAGGTCACAGACTCCACCGACACCATCCCTGGGTATACCCTGTTTCACTGGCAGGACAAACACAGTGGTATGCAGGAGGGAGTGGTCCTGGGAATGCTCAACATTGGCGCTAGACCCCATGCAGTCTCTTGGCATCAGATCAAACATGAGCAAGGGAACCTCTTGCTGTTACCACCTACCACCCTCCTTTAGCTGATGAATCTGTGCTTCGCAAGGTTGAATATCACTTGGAAGGAGCAGTTTGCACTTTGGTTGAGGGATGTAATCATCCATTGCCAGGAGTGACTCAATAGTACCACTACTGACCAAACTGGCTCAGCGCTGAGGAAATCGCTGCCAGTGGGCCTCTGGCAGGCTGAGATAGAATGAACAATAAGGAAAAGCTGGCTTGACCCCATCTACATATCACAGTGCATCAGTCCGTGACAGTATTGGTAGGAGTGATTTTCGCTCAATCCTGTGGAGACAAAGTCCTGTCTTTACACTGATGACATCCTCCATTGTAATGTGTGGCACTGCGGTCACGCTATATGGGATAGATTCAGATCATACCTAGCAACTCAAAACTGGGCATCAGTGAGCAAGGACATGGAGAGAAATTATTGGTCTGGTGCTTCCCCTGTTTCCAAACTCCGCTTATCCCCCCCTCTTTAACCCTCCCCTTCAATCATGCATGTTATCTTTCCCCCTTTCAGGATTCACCAATCAATTTTCTTTAATTTAAGTTCTTCATGCTTAATCATAGCCTTCATGTATTTCAAATGTTTGCAATTTTTACTTATCCATTACTGATGTGCCAGTGTGGCTCAGTTTTTATGACAAAAGCGAATATGCTGGGAAGAGTCTTTTTGTTTTATCAAGTGAATCTAAGAAATTAATTGGACTGAAAATTCATATATAATATAAAGAGACAAATTGAAATTAAGACATTTTATTTGAAACAAAATTCAGCTTTCAATATTTGCAAGTAAGGGGATGACAACGGGATAAAAATTAAGCATTGAAATAAAAGTGAATCAAGCGAATCTAAAGGAAAATGCCTTTTCTAGCTTTCATGATAGCAAATGAATCAATATCATCAAAATTAATATCTCCTACCTATTCATTCTCAAAATCGTTAAGTCAACTAATCACCCATTAGCAAGCCAGACAACATCTGTGCAGGAATCTGTCAACCTTTTAGGTATAGAGCCTTCATCAGAATGAGGAGGGTTTGAGCATGTGTCCAATCACCATCTGGCAACTTTTGTCTTCTCTATAGATATTGCCTGACCCGTTGAGTTTTCCCTGCTTTTCTCGTTTCTGTATCAAGAGTAATTTCTTGTTCTCAAAGCCTGGTGCTTCAGTCGGAGTAAATAAAAGTGCAAATAGTCAGAAGCGACTACAGCAAATACTAACTTACCACTAATAGCAAATTGCTGTGGAGAAGACCAGAGGTCGCTGTACATTCTGACTCCAATGTTGAGTAGGAGTATATTGAATTTCAAAGCCTGAGAAAATATGAAAGGTTGCTTCTCTTTTTTAGTTTAAAGTGAGGACTTCAATTCTTCCTGTTATGCTATTTGTTTTAAAAAAAAACCTAAATCAATAACTCAAAATGTGGAATGCGTTCAAAGATAATTGATCAAATCCATTTTTGTTACCATCATAATTTCTACTAGCAGAAAATATCTAGTTACCACTTCTTGTTGAATTCTCTCCACAGTAGTTAACAGCTGATTGTCACTGGATAAGTATGTCTTAATCATTAGTTCTTCATTATTAAATAGCAACATGGACTACACCAACCTTAAGCAGCTTTTAGCAAATACAGACTTGAAGCTGACAAACAACTTTCTGAATCTCAAATTGCAGACTGTGGAAATTTTAATGTATTAATCCCAACAGGATTTTAGGGGAGGATTATCCCCTCGTTGGGCGGCCGCAGAAGGCGGGACTGGGAGTGGCCATGGAAGGTTCCGCCACCCACAATCGGGCCCCGACCGCGATTTCACACTGACGGTAACACCGTTAATTGGCCAGTCAGCGTGAAACACGCGCTGATAACCTCAGTGCTGCTGAGGTGAGGGTGAGAGGAGCGGCGAGCGCTGAAGTTTGCACATGCATTTGGGGGTGCGCTCAGTGAAAGTTCCCTGAAGGCACAGAGCTGCCTCAGAGAGCTGAAGATTTTTAACATTAAAAAAAAGTTTTCAAAAATAAGGAAAACATGTCCCCTCATGTGACTCTGTCACACGAACAGAGACATGTAAAAAAAATGAGACTTAAACATTTTTTATAGTTTTTTAATCACTGTTCGAAACCTCATCCTGCCCATGGATGAGGTTTCGCAAAAGATGCAAAGGCTGCCTGGCCTATTCGCCCACCCGCCAACCATAAGGTTGATGGGCAGGGAAAAGTTCACTATAATTAATTTATTGATGGGCTTAACAGCCCTCTTAATTTTTGCTGATGTGCTGCTGACTCCCGTGCGTGCCCGCAAGTGCACGATGACATCGGGACGCTCACCATATGTCTTTGCATGCTATTTCACACTCGTGTGTGTCAGGCACGCACCCGCACGCCAAGCTGAAAATCCTGTCCTTAATGTTTGTCCACACCTTGTCCTCACTTGACTCTGGTGTTTAATTTCCATACTTTTCCCCATGAACACATTTGTCCTTATTTAGAATGAATTCTCCCACAATAAGATACTACACACAATAGGCTAATTTTCAACGTTCCCTCTTTCTGCTTATTGAGCAGTGCTGCTAAAGAGACAAACTTTCGCTTTTCCTTTTGACTGCTTCAGCCAAGCACCTTTGTGATGCGCTTTGGGTATTATAGAATAGGATAGTGCAGCCAGAAGGAGGCCATTCAGCCCATTGAGACTGTGTTAGTTCTTTCAAAAAGAAATCTAGTCAGTCCTACCACACTGCCACAACACCCCCC
The DNA here is from genome assembly GCF_964194155.1 of Cetorhinus maximus. Classification (NCBI taxonomy): domain Eukaryota; kingdom Metazoa; phylum Chordata; class Chondrichthyes; order Lamniformes; family Cetorhinidae; genus Cetorhinus; species Cetorhinus maximus. Next base: position 100,331,648 of record NC_135895.1, read on the forward strand.
ACCCCCCAACCACCCACTCTTTCCCTATAATTATTTTCTCCAAGCGTTTATCCAATTTTGTTTTGAACACCAATTTGAATCTGTATTCACCACAATATCAGAGAGTGTATTCCAACTCCTAACCATTCTTCATATAAAAGTTTTTCCTCAAGTCGCCTCTGGTTCTTTTGCCAGTTAACTTAAATCTGGGCCATCTGATTATCAGTTCATCAGTCAATGGAAACCAGTTTCTACTTATTCTATCTAAACCCTTCATAATTTAATACACCTCTATCATATCCCCTCAGGCTTCCTGGTTGTAAGGAGAACAACCCCAGCTTCTCTGTAATCCCTCATCCCTGGAGCTATTCTAGTAAATTTCTTTTGAACCCGTTACAAAGCCTTCACATCCTTCTGCTGACCAGAAGCGGAAACCATAGTCACAGTGGGGTCAAACTGTTTTGTATAAGTCGAGCAAAACTTCTTGACTGTTGTACTCTATGCCCCTATGTCTGTCGAAACTGTCAATATGATATTCTTACAACCATGGCTTTGTCAGGCAATTACACACAAGTTCATTCATGTTATGCAGCCAGCTTCGCTTCTTTGAACCAGACAGCAAAATCCAAAAGATTTGAACCTCACAAGTACCGCAAACAACAATCCCATGCACAAATGAGAATATCTTGAACTAACAGTGACTAATTCTTTTGATGCATGACTCCTGATTTCACTTCCAGGTTTAAAAATGGCAAAAATTTCCATTAAATTAGCACCGACCAATGCAACTGCAATAATGTGCTATTTCTATCCACACAAGTGGATTTAACAGAAAAAAATACAATCTGCATTGAATGATAAATATTTTCTCATTTCAATTTGAAACTAACCATACTTACTAATGCCCAGCATGGAGCATACGATAGGAGAGCAAAGTACACAGATGCTGGCGCTTTGAAATATAAACAGAAAATGCTGGAAATACTCAGCAGGCCAGCAGCATCTTTGGAAATAATTAACACTTCAGGCCCACGATCTGCATTAGTTCTGATAAAAGGTCACTGCCCTCTGTTTCTCTCTGCGCCGAGGCCACCAGACGTGCTGAACATCTCCAACACCTCCCGTTTCATTTGGAGCAAAAATGACCCCTTTTTCCAGCCTCCAAAAAGCAATCAGACTTCTGTTTGCTTCTCATTCTCCTTCAGCAAGAAAGCCAGCAGCCACTGCCTGAGATCTGGTTTGGCACAACACTAAACACGCATTTCGAGAAAAAAGTTAAGATATGAAGAAAACATAAACAATTGGCTGAGCAAGAAAAATCAATGTCAAAGCAATAAATTCATCATTTTAAAAAATAACTAATTGATAAAAAATGGCCATTAAAAAGTGCCAAGCAGCACAGCTAACTAATAAACCTTTTTTTTTTGCCTTTTTGCTTAAGAAACAGAGGTAGAGAGAGAGGGAGGCAGAGTAGGCCCCAAGTCCTGGCCACCAACGAAAGGAGAGGGGACCAGGGTGGAGCTCAGGAGTTGGGTTTAACTAATACTGACTTTGTGTTCACCTCCGGGGAGCACAGACTCCGAGCTGGCCTCATTGGAATTCATTCAAAAGTGGGGGTTGGAAGTGGATTTTTGGGAAGGGAGGAGGAGGAGGGGAGGGGGTGTGTGTGTGTGTCCCCACCTCCCCCTCACCGGGAGGTTTGAGAATTACTATCACTGAGGAGGAGTTCAGGACAGCTGTGAAGGTGGCACTAGGTGCTTCCTCTCCGCTGTCTAACATTCAGGTTGCCCTGTCCCCAGGGCCTTCTGTTGCTGCGGCCACTGCACCTCCGGGCATCCCAGCTCCACCATCTTGATGCGAGGTCAACTCCTGTAGTCCTGCGCAGGAGGACGAGAATGCGAAAACAAATAGCCATATGGGCTTTAGCTCTCACTCCAGGACAATCGAGCACTAGAACTTTGTCCCAGAGCAGAGGACCCACCACACACTCGTGTGACTGCACTTGAGATGGCGAGGGGCAGTGCTCCCAGTAAAGGCAAAGGCAAAAGCAAAAGCTGCAAGTTGAGCCTTGTCCCTCTGAGGCACGGATTCTGGTGTTTTTCACCTTGTACACTGCCTTCTCCCGGGCCTTGTCTAGGAATCACTGTGAACCAACAGCAGCAGAAGAATCCTATTCAATCACAATCTGTAACCTCTTGGGCCAGCATGTCCCTCACTCTGCCATTACCATCAAGCCAAAGGACCAACACTGCTACAATAAAGAGTACAAGAAAGCATGAAGCATGTCAAGAGCTTGGTAACCTGCCAAATCCGGTCCTGAATGGTGGTGGACAAGTAAACAACTAAATGGAGGAGGAGGCTCCATGAACATCCCCATCATCAATGATGGCACATCAGTGCAAAAGGCAAGGTTGAATTATTTGCACCCCATTTTCAGCCAGAAGTGCCAAGTGGATGATCTATCTTGGGCTCCCCTTGAGGCCCCAAATGTCATAAATGCCAGTCTTCAGACAATTTGATTCACTCCACATGATACCAGGAACAGCTGCGAACACCAGATAAAAGCAAGGGTTATGGGTTTTGACAACATACCAGCAGTAGTGTTGAAGACTTGTGCTCCAGAACTATCTACGTCCCTAGCCAAGCTATTTTAGTACACCTGCAACACTGGATTCTACCTGACAATGTGGAAAATTGCCAAAGTATACCCTAAGCAGGACATATTCAATCCAGCCAATGACTGTACCACCAGTCTACTCTCGAACATCAGCAAAGTAATGGAAAGAGTTGTCAGCAGTGCTATTGGATGGCACTTACTCACGAATAACCTGCTTTCCGATGCTTAGTTTGGGTTCTGCAAATCTCACTTTTCTCCAGACCTCATCACAGCCTTATTCCAAACACTGGGCTGAATTCCAGCATGAGGCGAGAGTGAGTGCCCTTGACATCAAAGGAGGCATTTGACTGTGGCATCAAAGAACCCAAATTAAATTAAAGTCAATGGGAATCATGGGGGAAAACTCTCTGTTGATTGGAGTCATACCTAGCACAAAGGAAGATGGTTGTGGTTGTTGGAGGCCAATCATCCCAGATCCAGGACATCAATGCAGGAGTTCCACAGGGTAGTGTCCTCGGCCCAACCGTCTTCAGCTGCTTCATCAATGGACTTCCTTCCATCATAAATTCAGAAGTAGGGATGCGACTCTTCAGACAATAAAGTAATCCATGCCAGAATGCAGCAACATCTGGACAACATTTAGGCTAGGGCTGCAACATTTGTGCCACAAATGTTCCAGACAATGATCATCTCCAACAAAAGTAAATTTAACTATCTTTCCTTGACATCGTTGAATACCCCATCATCAACATCCTGAGGGTTACCATTGACTGGAAACTGAACTGGACGCCCAACAATGGAAATACCATGGCTATAAAAGCAGGTCAGAGACTGGGAATTCTGTGGCGAGTAACTCACCTCTTGACTCCTCAAAGCATGTCCACCATCTACAAGGCACAAGTCAGGAATGTGATGCAATACTCCCCACTTGCCTGGATGAGTCCAGCTCCAACAACACTCAAGAAGCTTGACCCCACCCAGGGCAAAGCAGGCTGCTTGATTGGCACACCATCCACCACCATAAACATTCAGTCCCTCCACCACTGTCACACAATGGCAGCAGGGTGTACCATCTACAAGATGTGTTCCAGCAACTCACCAAACCTCTTTCAACGGCACTTTCCAAACCCACAACCTCTACCACATAGAAAAACAAGGGCAGCAGAGCTGAAGGAACTCCACCATCTGCAAATCCAAGCCACACGCCATCCCGACTTGGAACTGTATCACTGCCTCTTCACTTTGTTGGGCCAAATTCCTGGAACCCCCATCCAATAGCATTGTATGTGTACTTACACCACATGGACTGCCACAGTTCAATGAGGCAGCTCACCACCAGCTTCTCAAAGGCAATAAATGCCACCCATGCCCGCAATACCCACATCCCATGAATGAATAAAAATACAGCAGAGCTGACAAATGTGGATTAGAGCTCAGCCAAAGCATTCACCACCGTGATTTAGACATTGAAAGTTAGTTTAGAGGTTTCAGTGAACATGCAGACATATTATGCAGAAGGTGTTTTCTATTCAAGTGAGCCTATCACAATGAGGTATCTGTTGAAGATATACTCGGCAAAGAGAGGGTAGATGGTTTCATTGGCAAGTCTACTGGCTAATTCTTGAACAGGGAAGTGGGCCTTGGAGAAAAGGAGAAGAGAGGTAAATGAACATTTAGTAAATTGGATAGTTTAGTGTGAAGGGAACCTGACAAGAGTGTGAAGAAGTTTACAATCTCAAGGCCAAAGGCAGTCAGAGTCAAATTGGCAAGATAGCCAATCCTGTGAATGGAGATAGGGTAGTTGCTTATTTTTGAGGAGGGTTCAGTAAATGGATGGTGTTGCAAATATTTAGTTCATAATTCATATGTTTTAGAATACAGCATTTAGTATTAGGAATTGAAGTTTTAACTGTAGAAAATGGGAGTGTCTGATTGGGAAACTGATAAGCAACTTTGATGTAAATGTTTGGAGTTTATTATACTTAAAAGATAACCTGTGTTTGTTTTGCAAGGTCAGTTATCTCTAAGCTTGTAATGGAGCCAGGGATTCAGGGGAAAGGTGTTGTGAACTTCATTAGAAATATAAATTATTCTTTTATGGGATGGGGGTGTTGCTGGCAATATGTTGCCCATCCTTATTGCCCTTGCTAGGTCATTTCAACCACATTGCTGTGGGTTTAGAGTCATATGTAGGCCAAACCAGGTAAGAATGTCAGGTTCCGTTCCCTAAAGGACATTAGTGAACCAGATGGGTTTTGGCAACAATCGATGATAGTTTCATGGTCATAATTACTGAGAGGAGCTTTATATTTCAGATTTATTAACTAAATTCAAATTCTACCAGCTACCATGGTGGGATTTCGAACCCCTGTCCCCAGGGCGTTAGCCTGAGCCTCTGGATTACTAGTGCAGGGACATTACCACCCCACCACCATCTGCCCTTCATATGGGTTATAGAATCAAAGAGTTATGTTGAAAGTTAAAAAAATTGAATTTCTGGTTAAATCATCCCAATGCATGTCATATTACCTTAGTGATAGTGATTCAGGGTGGAGCCTTGGTTAGAAGGTTCTTTTGTTTGATTTATTTATCTTTATGTGTTTGCTGACAGAAGCAGGCAGTTCAGTTTGGGAACAGACAGAGGCAACTGTAGCCTCGCTTTGGTGTAGACTACATCTCATCGGATTGAGAAAGCCAGCAGGCGGTGATGGTCAGTCAGGCCTGCATTTCAAGTGGACAAACGACTAACTTATTCATTCACCACTTGGAAGACGGGTGGGGCTCCATCTCAGCTGGATGGTTTGCTCCATCTTGCAGCTAGTGGAAGAAATCTACAGCCGTCCTCACAGAGCCTGGTGACAGAAAGCAGTCAGTACAGTTATCTTGGGAAGCTGGGGGAAGGCTGTTGGATATCTGCCAGCAACTCAAACGAGGAACTGAGGCATCCACAATTATGAAGCTGGTAAAGGAAAAGGTGGAGGGTCACAGAGCCAAAAAGCTAATGGAAGGACCCCCCAAAGAATTTTACCTCAGGGGATAGCTGGAACAGTGAGGAGAATTAAAGTAGTTTCTGGAGAGCTATAACGTACCTTTTGGGTTGGTTCCAGGAAAAGTGAATGAACTTTCAAAATTTCGTAAGAAAATGGAGCTCTTGGAGGAGGAGTAAAGAATAGAACTGAGTTCATAACACAAGTCTTTAAAAGCTATACTGTTAAATTACTGATGCTTGCTTTATTTCATTTTTTTTTATGTATATGATGCAATTTGTTTTGTTAAAAAACTTGACATCTTGTGGCGTATTTCTGTCAGTTAATTGCTGGATGTTTAGATTTCTTCTTTAAACGCCGCAACAGTGGATCAAGGTGAGATTTGATTCCAACTGGTACCCTGGACATCCACTTGCTCTCTGTTATCAAATCGTACCTGCTCTTATCCCAGTAAGTGTTTTATCAGAAATGATCAGAAACAAAAAATGCTGAGAGAGAATCAGACATAACTATTTAGGTTGATGAACTGGGAAATGTTAGAAATGTAATCGGTTTTAAGCAAGTGAAACAGGGGAGTTGGAGTGGGTGTTGGGTGGGGAAAAGGACAAAGGGAAGCTGACAGGTTAGAGGGTAGGAGAGATTAAATGACAAAACAGTTGGTGGTGCAAGGCTAAAGGGAATGGTAATAGGACAAGTAAAAGTACAAACGAGGAGGTGTGAATGGCAGAATGATGAACAACTGCTGTTTGAAAGGGAAAAAAGAGAGAAAAACAAGAAAGTAAAACCAAAACAAGCAAAGGAAAATGAAACAAATTGGGGCAGATGTTATGATCGAAAATTGTTGAACTGAATGTTGAGTCCGGAAGTACCCAGTTGAAAGATGAGTTGCTGCTCCTCAAGCTTGCGCTGAGCTACAACAGACACTGCAGGAGGCTGAGGACAGAGGTGTCAGAGTGAGGAGAATTTGGAGAATTAAAAATAACTGGCAAGCTCGAGGTCATGCTTGCTAACCGAACAAAGGTATTCTGTAAAGTTGTCACCCAATCTGCAGTTGCTCTCCCTGATGCCGCACACCACATTGTGAGCAGCGAGTGTACTAAATTGAAAGAGATAGAAAGAAACCACTGTTGCACTTGGAAGGAGTGTTAGGTTAAAGACTCCTGTTCCGGAATGAGATTGTCGAGGACTTGGGGGACAGATCACTTCCAAACCCCCTTGAATGTGGATGATGAATAAGACTGGAAGATCAAAATGCAGGAAGTGAGGCAAATGGAATTTAGGGAAATTTTACTGTCACAACAGAAAAGGAAGTACAGTTCCAACCACTTCAACTGCCCACATTTCAATCAGGCAGTCATTTAAATCAGGAAAATATCCCAAACCATTTGCCATTACCATTATTGTCAATTTCAAAGTCACTGTTTACAGCAAGTTAAGCATGCTAGCTATTGGTTTTCAATGAGCAGTGAGAACTTCATTCAGGTGCTGTTACACACTGTACCTAATCTGCTCTGAGTGGCCTTGTTTAATACTGAATGGATTTGAAGATTGAAAACACAATCATTAGCAAGAGTGTAAACAGAGGCACCTTTCAAGCTCAGTTAATCCGATTTCATTGGCTGAGGCGATGTTCAAAAACCATGTTCACTTTCAGTCTATCCTGATTGAAATGATTCTATGATGAACAGTTTGTAACTGAAGCCCATCCTTCAGTTGCCCTTGTTTACTCACATAGAAAGCAACATGTCAAGCTTTGCATGCAGCCAGCGAATACCATGAAAGACATGGCTCAAAGAACAGTTTTATTAGTCAGAGGAAGAATCAAAGGGGTGGCAATGAGTCATCTGTAGTATTATCCGGGGTTATAAATAGACAACAGATTCACATAAACCATCCAGTGCACATAGTGGTAACATTGAATTAGTACCCAGTGTGGTGGGGACTGCTCAAAAAGGTGCATTAGCCCAGGTTACATGATTATTAACCAGCTTATTTGATGTCAAAAGTGATCAGTCAAGAAAGAAAATCATGCGTTGGTCTAGCAGTAGAAAATCTGTGTTTTACCACCAAACCACTAGAACCTAGAAATTCAGCTGTTGCAGCCCCTTTTCTCAGGTTCTACCTGGATGACTAAACTAGCAGTGTGGCGAGCGGTATAGTGCACACATTTCCAGCCTGTTGCACGCCACCCATCATATTGGATAAGATAGGTGCACTGGTGGCAAAAGCGTATGTCGGAAACAATTAAACACAGAAAAATTTGTTTACATCAGGATCCTTCTGGAAACACATTTTCAGGTGCACCAGCCCTTCATTCACCTCGTGTTGAAACCCGCAAAGTACAATGTGGCACAAACAGGAATGGAAGCACTCTTCACCATCACTATTTAAAGAGATCATGACTGCATGTTAATTGCTAGTTTCTCATTCCAGGCTGCTGGTTGACTTTGGGGCATTTTTTGGTGTGCTATACAACACAGGAAAGTTAATATTTTCTCCCCAGAGAAAGGTTTTGCTAATCTTCCATTGTTGTTGTTTGCTCAGCAATAGCCTGGGTGTGGACGTGGGTGATGTCATAGGTCTGTCTTAGGGGCTCTTCTGGTCAGCCTTCCATCTTTCATCCTCTGTCTTCCCATCTTCCATCTTCCATAACCTTCAGCTCATCCAAAGCTTTACTGCCTGTATCCTAACTCTTGCCAAGACCTGTTCATCCACCACCCAAGTTCACTGACCAATATTTGCTCCTGGTCTACCAATGCCTCAAATTTAAAATTCTCATCTAGTGTTTAAATCTTTCCATGGGCTCACCCTTCCCTATCTCTGTAACCTCCTCCATCCCTACCACCGAGAACTTCCTCCAAATCTGGCTGCTTGTGCATCGCTCCACCATTGGCGGCAGTGCCTTCAGCTGCTGAGATGCTAAGCTCTGGAATTCTCTCCATAAACCTCTCCATTTTTCTATCTCTCTCTCTCTCCTTCACTTTTACAATCCTTAAAATCGCTGTCTTTTTTCGGTCACCTTTCCCAGTGGCCTCTTTTGTTGCTCAATGTCAGATTTTTTTTGATCACACTCCTGTGAAGAGCCTTGGGTCGTTTTGCTGCATTCAAGACACTGGGCGGAATTTTCCCTTCCCGTTGGTGTCGGACGTGTTTGGTAGATTGACCGGACAATGTGGCGAGAAAGCCAAAGATCGGTTTTACGCCATCGTGAAATCGGCTTGCGATTGTCCGCTCCACCCATCAATGGCAGGCCTCATTTCCCACCACTCCATATCGGGAACCTAATTTCAACACCTTAGGATCTCATTATAATCCCTCCTCGCCGGAATCATCCCTCCTTGTCGATGTGTTTCACAACTGTATCTAAGCGATGCGTACCCGGTGAGCTGCACTTTGCTCAGGACCTCAAGGTTTGTTTGCCTACCTTGCTTCGGGCAGCACTCACGGTCATCAGTGCCAGGCTTTACAGGCAGCACCACATCACTTTTAGGGGGGCTCACAGGCAAGTGTCTACCTACCAGACCAGCCGTAAGACAGGGGTGGCTTTTCAATGTCTGTAGGGCTAGGGTTTGCTTGGGGAAGGGGCAGAAGTGGCCTCAGGCAAGGGAAAAGGCTGCAGGACGAGGGCTGTACTGGGGAAGGGGGCTATCCCAGGATTTGTGTGGGGGCACATGTTGATCTGTGCAAGCGGCCTCAAGATGGTGAGAGCCGAGAAGGCAGTCTCCAGAGGAGATGAGGCCAGATGGAGATGAGAGGTGTATGAGAGGGCGAGTGGTAATGTCCCTTGAACTGGATGCCAGTGAGTGTGTGATGGGCTTGTGAGTGTGTGAGTTTAGAGTGATGAGATGGATGCCTTACCCTGGCGGCATGGATGAGATAATTCATCTTCTTCTGTGCAGCGTTGGCACTGACCACCACTGCCACCGCCTCCAAAGCTAGAGCAGTGAGATTGCTGGACCTCCTGCAGTCAGGTGGGGCGGATAAAACATCAATTTTCACGCCTGCTTCCGCACTTCATACAATTCTGGGACGATTCCGCCCACTATCTAACTGCAGGTTGGTGATATGGATGAGGAGGCAGAGGAAGAGGAGAAGATGCATTGGCCGTGCATGCTCCTACCTACCAGAACTCTCAGTGACCAGCTCATCAGGGAGTGCTTCGCCTAAATCAGCCTTTCCATTCCTCATTCACCAACTGTGCCACAATCCTTATCATTTTCCTTATAACCACCATTTGATAGCCTTCCATCACACCAGACTAATGAGTCTTGGCCCTTACTTTACCATGAGAACAAAGGAATAAATATCACCAAACCCAGAACAACTGGTTGGCTAGACAGCTGGTTTGTGATGCACAGTGACGTCAACTGTGTGGGTTCAATTCGTGGAACAGCTGAGGTCATCCATGAAGTCCCCGTCTCCTCAACCTCGCCCCTCGCCTGAGGTGTGGTGACCCTCAGGTTAAACTCACCCCCAGTTGACTCTCTCTAATGAGAGAGCAGCCTATGGTCCTCTGGGGCTACGGTGACTTTCACTTTTCATTGAGATGCCCATGGAGGATGACCTCAAGCAGCACTGGGCCTCTAGGACCCGGCCACAGATGGCTTATTCTTGGCATGAGCTGCAGCCACCTGGGTTGACCGGTTGAGTGGCACTCCCAAGGGTACTAGCGGAGTGATTTATTCGGTAGCCTGTCGCCTTGAAGAATCCCCTGCAGCAGAACTATAATGTGACCTCACTTTCCAGTGAGATGGCACTTGTGGTGTCCGATTGCCCCTGCCCTAGTCCCTGAGCACTTGCGCCTGGTGCGTCATGAATTGCAGATACTTATTATAACTTAGCCTCTGAAGTTCCACATGAATATCTGAGCTGGTGCCTGTGAAAGGCAGATCAAGTGTCAGTACACCGAGGGGAAGGTTAGAGTCCCCTTCCCTGATATCCTCAGCAGCTGAAATGAAAGAGAGGGACAAGGATTCGATTGTGCTTTTTTTTATTCATTGCCGGGATGTGGGCTTCACTGACTGGGCCAGCATTTATTGCCCATCCCTAATTGCCCTTGAGAAGGTGGTGGTGAGCTGCCTTCTTGAACTGCTGCAGACCCTGTGGTGTAGGTACACCCACAGTGCTGTTAGGGAGGAAGTTCCAGGATTTTGACCTAGCAACAGTGAAGGAACGGTGATATAGTTCCAAGTCAGGTGAGTGGCTTGGGGGGGAAATTCCAGGTGGTGGTGTTCCTATGTGTCTACTGCCCTTGTCCTTCTAGGTGGTAGTGGTTGTGGGTTTGGAAGGTACTGCCTAAGGTGAGTTTCTGCAGTGCCACTTGTAGATGATACACACTGCTCCCGCTGTGCATCAGTGGTGGAGGGAGTGAATGTTTGTGGATCTGGTATAAATCAAGTGGGCTGCTTTGTCATGGATAGTGTCAAGCTTCTTGAATGTTGATGGAGCCGCACTCATCCAGACAAGTGGGGAGTATTCCATCACACTCCTGATTTGTGCCTCGTAAATGTTGGACAGGCTTTGGGTAGTCAGTGGTTGAGTTACTCACTGCAGGACTCCTAGCCTCTGACTTGCTCTTGTAGCCACAGTATAGATGCTTGAATGCTTCCTGATCTCAGGGAGTTGGGGGAGGGGAGAGGACGTCCCTCCTGCTCACCACTAGGGCCTCCAAGGCAGCACCAGAAAATTATGGCGCCTCCTCATTACCTCCTTCAGCTATTTGTTTGACACAAGTACTTGCTTGGCGTCTGTAGCCAGAATGTACTTCCTCTTTAGGAGATGCTGGCTGCCTTTAAATAGTGTCGGCATTGCCCGTTAATTGTGATGCCTAACGCCACCTGCCCACCCTTTACATAAGGTATGATGCTCTGCTTGCATCATTACAATCAGCAGGCAACATGGATATTGCAAGCCACCCAAATCAACATTAACAGGCACATGCAGAGTTCCTGGGTGTGATTCTATCGCGAGAAATATCAAATCACTCACTTTTTTTTTTAAAAAGTCAGCTTCTCAAATTTTTCTGAATGTGGCGCATTGAGAATCTTTTCCGTTTGTGGTGTCAGGATGAAACTTATATTTATAAAAATAAAAACATACTTTGAAAAGTACCAGGCCAAACCAGCAAACAACAGTCAGTTACGACTGAAAGGCCATCTTGTTCTGTTCAAACGGTTGAGTTTTTAACATTTCATAAGACAAATCAATGCATTTTCCCCTCATCGTGCTGCCAGGAAGTATAGTCTGCAAAGGGATATAAAGAATGCTTTCAGAAGAAAATAAAAAAAAAAGGAAAGCAAACTGGACTCAGTGCAGAAGCATGTGTCAACAGATTGGAAAGCTTAGTGAATCAGGAATTTATGCTAAGTTATTTCCATTATAAGTCACTCTTCAGAAAAGAAAAAAAATATTGTGTTTACTTCATCAGTTCTCCCTGTAAATTGCATTGTTCCTCAAAACAGTTTTAAATTTAATTTGGTCAGTTGCCAGAGACTTTGTTTTCAATTCAAAGACTGTTCTATAAAATTATCAATCTTTCCTGCCATTTAATGTGCAGCACAGGAACATCTTGGAATGCACCTACAGGCTTCAAACATTTTCGCTGTTAACTGGTGAAAACAAAACACAATAAAAACTGGAAATCCTGTCACAAAAGCCGACCCTGGACATGGGCAGTAACTCATTCTTTTGTGCGCGCATCATCAGTCCTGATGATGACTGGATTGAAACAAACACTGTACACTCTCATTGACATATCATTTCACTTCATCCATCATAACACCCTGCCATTTAATTGGTGTAACATCAAAACTACAGTTTATCCTCTTACAGGATGGATTAACACCCTCAGCTTTTATAGCCATTGTAAAATGTCATTCAATATTGACAATTTTGCTACTCAATCAATGCAGTGATACTTAATGCCAGTACAAAGTATTGATAATAGACCACACTAGCACAACAGCCCATGTAAACGTCCAGTGCTATGATCTGTAAACATTTGAATGAATAGCATTAACTAAATAGAAATAAAGAAATGTGCTGTCTGATATATATTCCCCATTTCCAACTTGTGATTTTTAAGTACAGACTCTTATTGCAGTACTCAAGGGACTGGCTGTACAATCTGTCAGTCCATCTTGCTAAGGTATATCTATTATTTTAAAACAATAGAGTCAATCAACAACTTTTGCACAGGCTGAAGGGTCTGGGCCCTTAGATGACAATTATTTCCTGATAAAACTTGAAACATGGCTCTAACTTGTTTGCTTTTGTTATGGGGGAATTACACCCCATCTCTTCCTAGTTTGTAGAAAGTGTGTGTGTGTGTGTGTATGTGGAGGGTTGCCTGTTTGCGTGTGTTAGTGTGTGTTTGCTTGTACATGTATGTTGTATGTGTGGGGGCGGAGATGTCTGTCTGTATGTCAGTGTATGTTATTGTGTGTGTGCTTGTGCATGTGTGCTTCTATGCATGTGTGCGTGTGTGTATATAATTTTGTGTGTGTATATCTGGCTACATGTGTAAGAAAGAGAGTATGATACATTATCTTCCTTGCTTGCTGTGTCCCTTATACTTGATTTCTAAAATTAGCTTATTTTCCTCCTGAAAAAAAAAACTGTTTTCAGTAGAACAGCACAAGATACACCACAAGTATTTGGCAGTGGGCACATTTGCAACTGTAAATGGGAGTTTAACATTTTGCTAACCAAAGTTAAGTCTTTTTTCCTCTCTCCTTTCAGAAACCATTGAACGTTCAGAGGATCTGTTTTTATTGACTCAGTTCAGCCCCTATATCTGAAGTATATTTCTCCAGCTTACCTGAAATGTCACTTCTGCACAGACATGTCAACTGCTTTTTGCATATTAGCTCCAGCTGCTCTGTTAAGATGCAACTGGCCTTGCCCATGCTGCTGACATGCCTTATTCCTCCGTGCTCCCGCCTCTATCTTCTCAACTGCTTCTGACCTCAGTCTCTGCCACTAATAACCACATCCTCTCTAGTCCTCCATTTCACCATTTTCTTGCCAAAATATACTGCTCCTCCACCCAGTCAACAGAATTAGTTCTCTGCTGATGTCAGACACGGATTTTAATGCATTAACAGCTGACTTCCTTGTAGATTTGACATATTCTGCAGATAAAATGGATTTCTCTTAAAGACAAAACACAATATGGGAAACCTCTCCTTTGCTAAAAATTCATGTTGTTTTGTTCACTGAGCAGGGTATACACAAACAGCTTCCAGGCTGTATTACAAGCTGATTTTAGGCTTGTCAGATTTAATGGATGAAAAAATAAACACCATGAAGTCATTAAAAATCCAAAGTCACAAAATAATTGTTAATTGTAAATTAGATACTTCAATGGGAAGATCCCAGAAACAGCCGTGAAGAAAAATGGAGGACAGTATTGGGGTTAAACTATCTTTTCTTTCCCCATGTTTTTGACAAATATGGTGTACATGTTTAATTGCATACTCTTTGATATTCAATTAAACAGTTGATAACATGCATTAAGAAGGCTTTTGTTTTAAACTTTCAGTCAGGTTCACAACCACTCATCTCCCTATTTGTGTGAAAACACACAATTATATATAAATTTTGTGTTCACCACTGAACCAAATGCTGAATGACATGGCAGCCAGTCTGTACCTACATCAGGTTGTGAAGGAATCAACACAAGGGAGTCAACCCAAATACATGCCAATGGCACCAGTCTGCCTATCGCAAATAGCCAACCAGCCAGTCAATATTCAAGAATCCTCCATCACCATCCCTGAGATGTCCTTTCCTCACCAGAGGCAGCTGTACAGTTGAATACAGTCTGGGAGGAATGACCCTAGGAGTCCTCAACATTGATTCCTAGAAAGCCTCATGGCATCAGGTCAAACATGGGCAAAGAAAACTCCTGCTGATTACCAGCTATCACCCTCCATCAAGTGGTGAATCAGTGCTCCTCTATGTTGAATGCCACTTGGAAGAAACAAAGGTGAGGTGAGAATGACTGCCCTTGACATCAAGGCAGCATTGGACCGAGTGTGGCATCAAGGAGACCTAGCAAAACTGGAGTCAATGGGAATCAGGGGGGAAAATCTCCACTGGTTGGAGTCATACCGAGCACAAAGGAAGCTGGCTGTGGTTGTTGGAGATCAGTCATCTCAGCTCCAGGACATCATTGCAGGAGTTCCTCAGGGTAGTGTCCTAGGCCCAACCATCTTCAGCTGCTTCATCAATGACCTTCCTGCCATCATAAGGTCAGAAGTGGGGATGTTCGCTGATGATTGCACAATGTTCAACACCATTCACGACTCCTCAGATACTGAAACAGTCCATGTCCAAATGCAGAAAGATCTGGACAATATCCAGGCTTGGGCTGACAAGATGAAAATAACATTCATGCCACACAAGTGTCAGGCAATGACCATTTCCAACAAGAGAGAATCCAACCATTGCCCTTTAATGTTCAATGGCATTACCATCACTGAAGCCCCCACTATCATCTTCCTGTGGGTTACCATTGACCAGAAACTGAACTGGAATAACCATATAAATACTTTGGCGACAAGAGCAGGTCAGGAGCTAGGAATCATGCCATGAGTAACTCACCTCCTGATTACCCAAAGTCTGTCCACCATAAACAAGGCACAAGTCAGGAGTGTGATGGAATAATCCCCGCTTGCCTGGATGAGTGCAGCTCGCACAACACTCAAGAAACTTGTGTGTATCATCTACAAGATGCACTGCAGGAATTCACCAAGGCTCCTTCGACAGCACCTTCCAAACCCATGACCACTACAATCCAGAAGGACAAGGGTGCCAGATAGATAGGAACACCACCACCTGGAAGTTCCCCTCCAAACCAGTCACCATCCTGACTTGGAAATATATCGCTGTTCCTTCACCGTCACTGGGTCAAAATGCTGGAACTCCCTTCCTAACAGCACTGTGGGTGTACCTACACCATATGGACTGTAGTGGTTCAAGAAGGCAGCTCACCACCACCTTCCTGAGGGCAATTAGGGATGGGCAATAAACGCTGGCCCAGCCAGCCAAGCCCACACCCCGTGAATGAATTTTAAAAAAGGCATAGAAGGTACTCTGGATGAGGACTTCAATGTCCAAGAATGTCAGTGTCACCAAGAGTGACTCGGTAGCAACATGGCTGACCAATCTAGGGGAATCCTACAGGACCTGGCTGCCAGACTGGGCCTGCGGCAGGTTGTGAGAAACCAACACGAGGAGAAAACTACTTGAACTTGTCCTCACCAATCTACCTGTCAAAGATGTACCTGTCCATGATAGTACTGGTAGGAGTGACCACCACATAATACTTGAGAAACAAAGTCCTGTCTTCACACTGAAGACAACCTCTATTGTGTTGTGTGGCATTACCATCCTGCAAAATGTGATAGATTCAGAACAAATCTAGCAAGTCAAAACTGGGCATCCATGAGGCGCTGTGGGCCATCAAGCAGCAGAATTGTATTCAAACACAATCTGTAAACCTCATGGCCCACCATATCGCTTGCTCTCACTCTACCATTACCATCAAACCCAGGGACCAAACCTGCTTCAATGAAGAGTGCAGGAGAGTATGCCAAGAGCAACCCCGGGCATACCTAAAAACGAGGTGCCAAGCTCACAGTACATGCAAGCTAAACAGCCGAAGCAGAGTGCTATAGTCAGAGCTAAGGTATTCCCTTCCTCAACAATGGCAGAACCCAGCACAGGAATGCAAAGAACAGGGCCAAAACCATCATAACTTTCTTCAGCCAGAGGTGCTGAGTGGATGATCTATCTCGTCCTTTTCCTGAGGCCTGCACCATCACAGATGACAGTCTTCCATCAATTCAATTCAATTCATGTGATATCAAGCAACAGTTGAGCCTTGGCAACATCCCGGCTGTAGTGCTGAAGACTTGTGCTCCAGAATTAGCCACAACTTTAGTTAAACTATTCCAGTACAGCTACAACACTGGTATCAAAGTGGAAAATCAACCAGGTATATCCTGTCCACTAAAAGCAGAATGATGAAATCTTCCACACTAGCACTTCCCATATGTTTTCCATTTTCCTCAACCAAGGATTTTCCATTTTCCTCAAGGGTTTCCTCAACCCCAGCCTGGTTGTCAGGGCCTTCCACAGTGCCCGTTATGCTCTCACCCCTTCCCCTCCTTCCCAGAAGCATGATAGGGCTCCCCTTGTTCTCACCTTAAGCCCCTTACACCACTCCGCCATTTTCGCAACGTCCATTGGGATGCCACCACGCAAACACACCTTCCCTTTTCAGTATTCCAGAGGGACCTTTCCCTCCACAACATCCTGGCCCACTCCTCAATCACCTCCAACGCCCACTCAAATTTTTGACAGCACCTTTCCATGCAAGCGCAGGAGGTACAACACCACCCAGGGCCCCAAACACTCGTGCCAAGTGAAACAGCAATTTACTTGTTTTTCTTTCAATTTCGTATATTGTATTTTCTGCTCAAAATGCGGTCTTATCTGCAGTGGGGAGATCAAATGCAGATTTGGATGACCGCTTTGTGGAATGCCTCTGCTCAGTCCACAAGCATGACCCTGAGCTTCCTGTTGCTTGTCATTTCAATTCTCCACCTTGCTCCCGCTCTAATCTTCCTGTCCTTGGCTTACACCAGAGGTCCAATGAACACAAGGTCAAGGAGAAGCACCTCTTCCTTCAACTCGGCACTCTATATTCTTCTGGATTCAACACTGAATTCAGCTATTTTCAATCATAAGGTCTGC
Organism: Cetorhinus maximus; assembly: GCF_964194155.1. NCBI lineage: Eukaryota > Metazoa > Chordata > Chondrichthyes > Lamniformes > Cetorhinidae > Cetorhinus > Cetorhinus maximus. Next base: position 100,348,994 of record NC_135895.1, read on the forward strand.
CACCAGTTTGCTCCTTGTTTATTTTTTGTTTTGTTTTTCTTAATTCTTTCACTTTGCATTCGGACAGCTGTTATCCAGCTAGTCACAACTCAGCTGGATACATCTTTTGTTTCTTTACCCATCCTATTACCACTCACTGGGAATGCACATGACCACAACAACCTCCGAGAATGCCATCCATGACAAGAGTAGCTTGCTTGATTGGTCCACATACAGCTGGACCCATTACCCACCTACACTGCCGGCACACTGTAACTGCTGGATGTACGATCTGTGCGGTGCATTTCAGCAACTCACCAAGATTATTGCAGTAACAGCTCCCTCCCCTGTGACCTCTACCACTTAGATACACAAGAACAGCAACGCCATGAGGACACCACCACCTCGAAGCCCACCTTGGAGTCACATAGCGTCCTCATTGACAACACTGCTGGGTCAATATCCCGTAATTCTCCACATAACAACACCACCACAAGGCATAAAAACAAAAAACTACTGCGGATGCTGGAAATCCAAAACAAAAACAGAATTACCTGGAAAAACTCAGCAGGTCTGGCAGCATCGGTGGAGAAGAAAAGAGTCGACGTTTCGAGTCCTCACGACCTCAAGGGTCGTGAGGACTCGAAACGTCGACTCTTTTCTTCTCCACCACAAGGCATGTAGGAGGTCCAGGTTTTAGGAGGAGATCCAGCTCAGTATGGGCAGTAAATGCAACCTTGCTCATCTCCCACATCCTGAGAACAAATAATTTTTTTAAAAGAACATGATCAGTGGTGGATCTTTGTCACTAGTTTAGTTGGACTAATGGGTCCGGCTGCACGTTTGTTTCAGGATGACCGAGTTGATACCATAGATATAGCAGATCAGCAGACAGTTCTTATGTGGAACATATTCTATTTATTTACAAAGGAACTCAGCAGCTACACCTGTGTGCTTACACCTAAAACTATGTCTCTACATTACAGACTCTTACTCTAGTCTACTCACTACTGACCACTAACTACTAAGGTAGACCGCTTTACTCTGTCATTGGATAATAAGATCATGTGATCTTCTATTATAACATTCTTCTTAAAGGTATATTATACACCAGGTTACCACAAACAGTAACCAACCAGAGGAGCAAAATGATTATTTAAGAATGAGGTTTAAATCACTTGAAAAAGTAAGCTGAAATATCCTGAAACTCCTGCACTGAGATAAAGATCTAATTGTTGGATAAACAATCTTAGTTTCTCATTTGCAGTGCCCAACTAAAGAATTCGCAGGAATGTCTAACCACCTGCAGGGGAACAGTTCCCGATAGGACAGAGGTGCAAGTTAATATTTTTCATTATGACATTTAACGGGAGGAGGACATTGAATACTCAAGCCTCCAATTTGTTGCTGATTGCTGGCAGCTCTTCTGTGCTAATCAGCCCCACTGGGGAGGCAGTGGCTGCCGCCAATACAATATCTACCCAAGGCCTTGGATTAAGGAGCGGCCCATATATAAGTGAGTTAGGGAGGAAAGGGGATCGTGGGGAAGTGGGATTGGCAACAGCAAGGGGATTCGCCGTCAATGGGCTCCCCTCTTCCTGATGCCGGGATGCTCGATCAGGCACCAGCTGCCTTTGAACAAGGGGACCCCCTCAGAAGCCACAAGCGCACACGCCAGGGTTTACTTGCCATATTCCTTGCAGGGCAAGCCACCCACCTGCTGTTGTGTTAATACCAGCCACGGCAAGATGAGGCCCTTAAGTCGGCATTAATTGCCCACCTAAAGGCATCATTTGGCAGCAGGGCAGAAGGCCATCCATGGGCCTTCCAATCATGGACTTGATAGGGGTGGAGGCAGGAAAGTGGCTGCATCGCCACCCATCACCATCCCACCCAATGAAATGCCCCCCATGCCACCAAACTCATCAAGAGGAGCACACAAGAATGTGCTCAATGTCACAAGGTGCTTCACAGATCCTGATACAGGATAAGGAGGGGAAAAAGAATTCATGATTAGATAATCTGTTTTTTAGTGATGTTGATTGAGGGGTTAATGTTGCTCAAGGCAGTTTGTGAAGTCACTTGCGATTCTTCGTATGTTGCCATGGAAATTTTTATGCTTATTTGCGAGGTCAAATAGGGCCTCAGAAGTTCCGAGTTCTTCAGTGCCTCACTGAGAGTGTCAGTTTATATTAAGTGCTCAAGTCTCAGAGATTAGGGCTGGGGAATCTGACTCTATTGTCACCATTCGTGGGCAACGGAAGAGGGGGCAATGCAGAAAAACATCAGGAGCAGAGGCCCAAGGGGAATTCAAAAATAAAGAGCGTTGCAGAAATAGAACAGCAATTTTCATTTACATAGCACCTTTAATGTAGTAATAGGCCCCAAGGCAATTCACAGTAACATTATCAAATCAAATTGACCCTGAGGCATTTAAGAGATACTTAGACAGATAACCAAAAGCTTGGTTAATGAGGTACATATGAAGAAGGACTTAAAGGAGGAGAGAGAGGCAGAGAGTTTTAGGGAAGGGATTCAAGAGTTTAGGGCCTTGGCAGTCAATGGTGAGCAAGTTAAATGGGGGATGCACGAGAGACCAGAATTGGAGCAAGACAGAGGTCTAAGGGTTGTAGGGCTGGAGGAGGTTACAAAGGTAAGGAGGGAGGGCGGCCATGGATGGATTTGAAAACAAAAATGAGAAATTTAAAATTGAGGTGTTGCACGACCAGGAGCCAATTAAGTCAGCAAGCACGGGGGTGATAGATGACAGGACTTGGCATGAGTTAGGATACAGGGAAGAGATATATGAAGAAAAGGATTTTGAATTCCATAATTTGGAGCCAAGTCAGGTCAGCTGAGATAAAAGCAAAATACTGCGGATGCTGGAAATCTGAAATAAAAACAGAAAATGCTGGAAAAACTCAGTGGGTCTGGCATCACCTGTGGAGAGAGAAACAGAATTAAAATTTCAGGTCCACATACATCTACTTCAGAGCTGAAGAGAGGTAGAAATGTGATGGACTTTATACTGTTTAAAAGGGGGTGGAACAGGTGCAGGGATAGGTGGGAGCTAAGGAAAGATTGATAAAGGTGTCATGGACACAGGACAAATGGAGTGTTAATGGTAGTGATGAAGAATAAAAATGGTGCTGATAGTGGCATACAGATAAGATAGCAGAACATGTTAGTGGCAGAACAGGAGTCGGGGCTCTGTGAAAGCAAAACATAGACACAAGTGACAGATGGCCCTGTGGGTGGGGTGGGTTGGGGGCGTGGTGGTGGGTGGTGCGTTGGAGAAAAAAGATAAATAAAATGAATAAATAAATAAAAATTAAAAATTGAAATATAGAAGGAGTAAAGATGGATGGGAGAGTTCATGGTCTGAAGTTGTTGAACACAATCATAAGACCGGAAGACTGTAAAGTGCCTAATCGGAAGATGAGGTGCTGTTCCTGCAGTTTGCATTGGGCTTCACTGGAACGCTAGCAGGCCAAGGATGGACATGTGGGCAAGAAAGCAAGATGGTGTGTTGAAGCGGCAAGCAACAAGAAGGTTTGGGTCATGCTCGTGGACTGAACGAAGTTGCTGCGCAAAGCGGTCACGCAATCTGGGTTTGGTCTCCCCAGTGTAGGGGAGACCGCATTGGCAGCAGCGAATGCAGGAGACCAAATTGAAGGAGGTGCAAATGAAGCGCTGCTTCACTTGAAAAGAGTGTTTGGGGCCTTGAACGGTGAGGAGGGAGGAGGTAAAGGGGCAGGTGTTGCGCCTTCTGCGATTGCATGGGAAGGTGCCGTGGGAAGTGGATGAGGTGTTTGGGATGGTGGAGGAGTGGACCAGGGTGTCCCAGAGGGAATGGTCCCTACGGAATGCTGGGGAGTGAGGGGAGGATGTGTTTGGTGGTGGCATCATGCTGGAGTTGGAGGAAATGGCAGAGGATGATCCTTTGAATGTGGAGGCTGGTGGGGTGAAAAGTGACGAATGAACGAATATTGGTGGACGGTCTAGCACCAGAAATGGAGGCAGAGACGTCAAGGAAGGGAAGGGAAGTGTCGGAGGTGGATGGTGTGAAGGTAATAGAGGGGTGGAAATTGGAAGCAAAATCAATAAATTTTTCCAGGTCCAGATGAGAGCATGAAGCAGCACCGAAACAGTCAATGATGTACCGAAAAAAAGAGTTGTTTGAGGGGGCCTGAATAGGACTGAACAAGGAATGTTCCACATACCCCTAAAAAATCAGGCATCGTTGGGGCCATCTGGTGTCCATAGCCACACCTTTTATTGGAGGAAGTGAGACGAGTTTAAGGAGGAATTGTTCAGTGAGAGAACAAGTTGAGCCAGGCAAAGGGGAGTGGTGGTGGATGGGGATTGTTCGGGCCTCTGTTCCAGGAAGAAACAGGGAGCCCTCAGACCATCTTGATGGGGAATGGAGGTATAGAGGGACTGGATGTCCATAATGAAGAGGCGTCAGAGGAATCATAAATGTAAGTGGGAAGAGACTGGAAAAGGGGAGAGAGACTGGAGTCAAGGTAGGAAGAAATGAGTTCCGTGGGGCAGGAACAAGCTTGGTTCTTGGTTCTTCTCTTCTCACTGACTGGATTTCTGTTTGTCCCTTTCATCATGTTCACCTTCATTGCTTTCCATTTCCCTCCTGGTGTTTGACAAAGTGTTTACCAAAACTCGCTTTCACAGCAATATCTCCTTCCTCAGTGACTGTCTCCGTCTCCATCTTACCCAACATGGATTCCAACTGAAGTTCAATCCCTCATGTTTCAAACCCACCCAGGATTACAGGTATCTCCGGGACATACACCATTCCTCGGACTGCTGTTCCCGTCACATCCTGAGATCCACATTCAGTGCCATGTGCTGCCATATGAACACTCTTAACCCCTCCCTCCAGCAGCACTGCCTCACCCTATCTCAAAGTTGTCCTTGTCCCCAGTTTCATTTTATTCTTTGTCTCACCTGACGCCTTAACAAGAAACTTTTCCTCTTCATTTCAGGTGTTAAAGAATGCAAAATCCAACAACTTATTGATATTAATGCCCATCAGGGACCCACTACCCCTTCCCATCCCTCTGACCCATCCCTTCTTCTAATATTAGCCCTTACCGTGTATTCACTATACCCTCTGATCTTCCCCTCTCTGATGCTGAATGTTCTGTACTCAACAAAGGACTCAGCATCATCCCCTTGCGCCCGCACCTCAATTAATTTCGGGCTCAGTACAATGCTGAACTCTTCTTCTGTCGCCTTCGTTTCCATGCTCACTTCTTTGGGCAGGAATCCTCCCCCTGTTCACTGGATCATTTCACCTGCCTGAAGTATGCTCCCTCTACCTGGACCCTTCCCTTTGGCCTCTTACCTGCTCTTGATCTTTTCTTTGAGAACTGTGTCGGCATGACATCAGCTGTGTTAATTTCTCTGCTCCTCTCACCCACTCCAACCGTCTCCTTCTGAACTTGCTGCACTCCATTCCCTCAGTCCCAACCTTGACTTTGTTATCAAACCTGCTGATAAGGGTAGTGCTGTTGTTGTCTGGCGTACTGACCTCAACCTCGCAGAGACTGAGTGTCAACTCTCAGGCACTTCCTCCTACCTCCTCTTGGACCACGACCCTGCCACCAAATATTAAGCATTGTTTCCTGGACTGTCACTGACCTCATCTCCTCTGGAGACCTTCCATCCACAACTACTAATCTCATACTCTCCCAACCCTGCACAGCCAGTTTCTACCTCATTTCCAAAGTCCACAGATAGGACTGTCCTGGTAGACCGATCGTGTCAGCCTGTTCCTGCCCCACAGAACTCATTTCTTCCTATCTTGATTCCATTCTCTCTCCCCTTGTCCAGTCACTTCACACCTACATCCATGATTCCTCTGACACCCTACATCATATCAACAATTTCCAGTTTCCTGGCCCTAACTACCTCCTCTTCATCATGGACGTCCAATCCCTCTACACCTCCATCCCCCACCGGGAGGACTGAGGGCTCTCTGCCTCTTCCTTAGACAGAGGCCCAAACAATAACCATCCACCACTATTCTCCTCCGTCTGGCTGAACTTGTTCTTTCTCTGAACAATTTCTCCTTTAACCTGTCTCACTTCCTCCAAATAAAGGTGTGGCTATGGGTCAGCACAGGCCCCAGTTATGCCTGTCTCTTTGTGGGATATGTGGAACATTCCTTGTTCCAGTTCTACTCAGGCCCCCTCCCACCACAGCTCTTTCTCCAATACATTGATAGCTGTATCAGTGCCACTTCATGCTCTCGTCTGGACCTGGAAAAAATGATCTATTTTGCTTCCAATTTCCACCCCTCACCTTCACATCATCCATCTCCGACACTTCCCTTCCCTTCCTTGACCTCTCTGTATCCATTTTTGGTAATAGACTGTCCACCAATGTTCATTACAAGCCTACCAACTCCCACAGCTACCTCGACTACAGCTCCTCACACCCCGCTTCCTGTAAGGACTCCATCCTATTCTCTCAGTTCCTTTGCCTCTGTCGTATCTGATCCAATAATGCTACTTTCCAATACGGCACTTCTGACATGTCTTCCTTTTTCCTTAGCTGATGGTTGCCCTCCACACTGCGGTTGACAGGGCCTTCAACTGTGTCTGAGCCATTTCCCACATCTCTGCCCTCACCCCTTCCGCTCCCTCCCAGAACCATGATAGGGTCCCCCTTGTCCTCACAGACCCCACCAGCCTCCGCATTCAAAGGATCATCCTCTGCCATTTCTGCCAACTCCAGCATGATGCCACCACCAAACACATCTTCCCCTCAGCCCCTCACCGACCCCCCCCTCCAAGTCAGCATTCCATAGGGACCATTCCCTCCATGGCACCTTGGTCCACTCCTCCATCACTACCAATTGCTCATCCCCCTCCCACGGAACCTTCCCATGCACTCGCAGGAGGTGCAACACCCGCCCCTTTACCCAAGGCCCTAAACATTCTTCATTTGCACCTCCTTCAATTTGGTCCACTGTATTTGCTGCTCCCAATGCAGTCTCCTCTACATTGGGGAGGCTAAACGCAGACTGGGTGACCGCTTTGCAGGGCACCTTCGGTCTGTCCGTAAGCATGACCCAGACCTTCCTGTCGCTTGCCATTTTAACACTCCACCCTGCTCTCATGCCCACATGTCTGTCCTTGGCCTGCTGCAATGTTCCAGTGAAGCCCAACGCAAACTGGAGGAACAGCACCTCATCTTCCGATTAGGCACTTTACAGCCTTCCGGGCTGAATATTGAGTTCAGCAGCTTCAGAACATGAACTCTCTCCTCCATCCATTGCCCCTTCTTCATTCCGTTTTTAAATTTTTTTATTTATTTAGTTATTCATTTAAATTTTTTTTTTCTATCTTTTTTTCCCCAACCCCACCCCCTCCCCACACTCCACCCACAGGGCCACCTGTCCTTTGTTTTTATGTTGTTCTTTCACAGAGCGCTGACCCTTGTTCTGCTATTAACACATTCTGCTATCTTACCTTTATGCCACTATCAGCACCTTCTTTAGTCTTTAACACTACTATTAACACTCCATTTGTCCTGTGCCCATGACATTTTTGTCAATCTCTCCTTATCTCCCACCAATCCCTGCACCTGTTCCACCCCCTTTTAAACAGTGTAAAGCCCATCACATTCAGCTCTTCAGCTCTGAAGAAGAGGTATGTGGACCTGAAATTTTAACTCTGTTTCTCTCTCCACAAATGCTGCCAGACCTGCTGAGCTTTTCCAGCATTTTCAGTTTTTATTTTAGGTCTGCTGAGGGTAAGGGTGAGGGGCATATATGGGGCAGAATAATTCGGGCAGCTGCACTTTGGATAAGTTGGACTTTCTGATGGGTAGAGGCTGGGAGGTCAGCAAGGGTGGTCAGGGACATTGATAGAAAGAGTGTTTGGTGGTGAAAGTGTAACTATGATAGAAAATCATGGCAGTAAATAATAGAGAATAGAAGCTACTTCAGATTCAAGCCTTTTATGAATACAGATAGACATGATCACAACACTGATCAAAACAGATTTCAAAAACATTCAGTTTTTAAGATGGGTAACTCATCAGATGAAACTTCAAAGGTACTTTAGAGAAGTCATCACTATGTTACTTAAATACAGCCTGCTTACATTGAACAATTTAACCTTTAGTAATAATATCCCTTTATTGGCACATAGTAAACTGTGGCTATGAAACCTGATATTACTATTGCAAGAAAAATGTATTTTTTTCCTGCCAACCAGCACATCACAATGTGAACAGGATGCTTGTTATGACAGGGATTTGAAGCAGTTTCGAAACCACCAAAGACAACCAGAAGAAAACAGGTCAAAATGTAAATACGTCAAAAGATAAACATAAAAATACCCACTTGTGTGCTGCAAGCATCTTTGCCAACTTTACAGAAACGATTTCTTCAAAAAGCCACAACCTGTCTACAAAAAAGGCAAAACTCTAAAAGGCTTTCCGCACAAACAATAAGTGAAACCTTGTTACAGGGGCAACAATCACATTTCAAGGAGGGGAAGCGTAGGTTCTGTCAACATCTGACAGAAAAAAAACACCTGTGCACGATCACTTAAAACATTTTGAGTGCTTACAATCGTGTATGAAATTTTAGTCATATTTTCCGAAATAGAGACCCAGCCCCATCTCGTGCGGGAGGATCATCAATGTCGCACCTGCAACTACGTCCGTAAGAAATGTCATGCAACAGGGACGTTTACGTCACATCTTTAATGCAGAAAGGTTTTCCGAGCTCTAAACAGAGGTGTAATGAAAGAAAAGGATGCTAGGCTCACAGAAGTAATTAAGAGGCATGACGAAAAGCATGATCAAAGAGATGGGGTTGACAGAGAGTCTTAAAGAAAAAGAGGTTGGAAGCACTGTCAAAACAATGACCAATATTTCGTCAAACAAAAAGGTATTCGGCAAACTTTGATCAAGAAAGCAGGATTTAAATTTCCTCAAAGTGGATATCACATCCCTGGACAATGTTGTTATTTTGATAAAAATACAGCGCACCTTTTCTCCCCATCGCACAACACCCTGATTAAGGCGGTGCTGAACACACTTTCTCAATGAAGGTGCACCTCCTGAAAGGAGACATTTACTTTCTTAAAAATATAATGAACGAAAGCCAATAGATCTTTGATCCTGACAAACCTGCTGGGATTTGCCCGGTGATGTTGAACATTGGCCTATTCGATGTTTGCAGGGTCAAAGGGAGTACCAAATTTGCATAACTTTGCATAACGACACACTAGGAGCATACCTTGGCCACCAGCCAACCTGTAGAGGGAATTGTGCTGTACACAACGGAGCAGTAGCAGATTCCCCCACTCTGGAGCAAAAAGACCACACTATGTCCTCGAGAAATTTCCTCAATCTCTGTGACTGCGGACCACAATCCAGGCCTTGATTCTCAACTGGGTCCATTTCCGCCAATCGGCTCACTTTCATCTGATGTACCAGCCCACCAGTATCTCACCAAGCAAGTGACGTGGAAACTCCCAGCCTAGGCATCTGTGCCATGTCCCTCCCACACCCCTGGCCTTGCTTGTGATGCGAGGCTTCCCCACAGAAACTCCCTCGGGAAATTAGTTCCCAGCGTATTTTGGTCCGATCCTAATTTGTGGCCATTTTGTCACACTCCCACCAGAGTGAGTTGAAAAAGACCACTGATTTCCAGCTTCCACTTTCCCCACAGGTGAAACAGATTCATAGACCACAATAAAAAGCATAAACTCAAAATGCTGAAAATGCTGGAAGCATAGAAAAGACCTTTAACATCTGTAGGGAGAAAAGACCGGTTCTGACTTTCTCAGTGCATTCTGATAAACAGTGGACAGGTGAAACTTAAAACCTGTCTTTGTCCTTTACTCTTGCGCACTTCCAACTTTTTTGATTTTGTAAATGTATTTAATAGTTTACTCACAAATAAAACTCCCAAACAAAACCGTCAGATCGTTGTTCTGTTTGAACGCCATTGGATTTTTTTTCCCCACCATCTGGGAGCTGACATTGTTTTTTTTTCACACAGGGCTTTCCTAGCAGAAAAGTGTCGCTTCCAGGAAAAGTAACTTCAGAAGCTAAAAAAAAAAAATTATTAACCAAACATTAAAAGCCAACCGCCTGCAAACCAAAGTTAACAGGACATGAACTGAGTTTCATAGAAAACACCAGAGCAGATGACAGAAGTCAAGCTTACTGTTCAGAAGTTGGCACAACCACGTACTCCAGCTCCTCACCTATGTTAGACACATGCTCGCAGCTAGAATTGGAATAATGCCTGGAATTTGGTCAGAGGCAGTGGAAAACTTTGCATGTTTCTCAGGAATTGTTTTTGGATTCAAGCATGTTTGAAAATACTTATTCTTGGATGTGGATATACATTGTTGTTCCTTCAATCTTGCTCCGGCAAACTTATATAAGTATTTACAGCACACAAGCAGTCCATTTGGCATTCCTGCTCTGCACAAGTTTCTACTTTGTACCACATTATCAGCATATCCTTCGATTCCATTCACCCCCATGCACCAATTTAGCTTTCCCTATCTATGCTATTTGCCCCAAATGCTCCACGTCGTGGCAATTTTCATCTTCTCACCACTCTCAGGATGAAGCAGTTTCGCCTGAATTCCCTGTTGGATTTATTATTGACAATGTTACAGTTATGGCCCTGGGTTTTGGAAATCCTGGCCCTCCCTACTTAACAACTCCGTGGGAGTATATGGACCGTAGTGATTCAAGAAGGCTGCCCAGAACCACCTTCTCAAGGCAACTAAGGAAGGGTAATAAATGCTTGCCTTGCCAGTAAATCCCACATCCTGGAAACGAATTTGAAAGGGTTCCATATGTAGGATAGAAAAAGCATAAGCAACTGGCGGGCACACTAGGATATCAACTCTGCTCGCAACTGGAGCCAGACGTGTCATGCTATGCTCCGTGGGTCTATTTTTTGGGTGAAATGTGCTGAAACCCATTTTAGAGCATGAATTTGCTCTGGGCTTTTCCTGCTTCACCACCATATCCTTGACAGAAATTTAGCTCAGACCCACCCACCGCGACGACGGGTTTTCACGCCGTATCGTTCCAAACCCACCACATTATTTATGCACTCCCAGGGAACATGCCGTTTCCTTGGTGGGCGGGCTCTCATTCGTCCACCTTCCATCACCCCGCGGCTGCATCACGCCGGACGTCATATTCAAAATCCAGCCACATGCACACATCTGTGCTTCCAGCCCACCGCTGCTACATGGAAGACATGGCCCTGAAACTGAAGAAGACTGCAGCCCCCAGGTTCAGCGACGCACCTCTCAAGCAACTTTTGGATGCCGTGGAGGCCTGCCGGGATGTCCTCTACCCCCGCTCTGGCTGCAGGATGGGCAGTAACAGCACTAACCCGGCTTGGGAGGAGGTGGCAGCGGTGGTCAGTGCCAATGTCCTGCAAAAGAAGACAGCCACCCAGTGCCAAAAGAGGATGAATGATCTCCACTGTTCCGCCAGGCTAAGTCACTCTTCACATCACTCTCAGCTCACACACTCACAAACCCATCACACATCCACAGGGCCCTCACTCACTGCCGGTTCAAGAGACATCACCATTCACTCTTTCACACACACCCTCATTGTCCTCATCCCGTTCATGGGACCACTCACCACCCACACAGGCCAGGCATGCTTATCATCTGGCCTGGCAGGCGTCCTGCTTACACTTTCTCCATCTCTATTCGTGCAGGACAAGCTGGCACACGAGAGGGAGAGGTCGCAGACTGGAAGCGGAATGCCTGAAATCAAGGTCCTCGTGGACTTTGAAAACAGAGCCATCCAGCTGGCCGGCGAGGATCATAACCATTCCTGTGCTGACGGTGAGGTCGGCACTGCTCAACCAAGTCAGGATCCAGCAGCGCAACTTCCATCAGACAACCATGCCATGAGTGATGTGTCCTCTTACACAGGCCACTGCCATGCACTAATTATCTCCCCTTGCTTTCACAAACACATCTGCCAAACATCCAACAGAGTCCATGACCCAGGGCCTCCAATCAAGCCCCGAAGAAACCTTTGAAGAGGAATCTGGAGGCACCCTCCCTGAAGTCCTGTCACAGCGCTCACCCACACCCTCCACCAGCGCAGAGACACACACCTCGGTGGGGCCTAGCTTTAGGATCATAATCTGGTGAGCACATCACACTGTCTGATCCACAGCAGGTGGTGGCAGGGTCTCCCCAGGTTCAGGCACTCGGAGGATTGCTGGAGACCAGAAATTTGCTGAGTCCGAGTCAGATGATGAGCCTCTGGACTCGGTCATGTCACAGTTGCTGGAGCTGCAAAGGCAAGCTCGGGAACATCAGGAAGGGATGTCCGCTGCACTCCTCAGATTGCAAGGCACGGTGGAGGAGTCTGTCCGCCTTCAGTTTGAGGTGATAGCGCCAGCATGCCAATGCACCGAGGTCAACACTGGCAGGATGGCGGCCGCCATGGAGACCTTGGTCCAGGATGTCACTCCTGTACTGCTGCGTGGGCTCAACTCCATCACTGATGCCATATTTGGCCTGCAACAGTGTGTACGCGAGAGGGGTGCAGGGCAGCTCGGTCTCACTCTAGCTTCCCCTTCTCCTCAAGGAGTCAGGCTGAGGCCCCTGGGCACCCATAGAGAGGAGGATCAGCAGGTGCACCCCTCCCCCGGGCCCATCCATCCAGGCGACTCTGAGTGTCTGGCCCATCCGACTCCCCTCTTCCACTGAGCTCAGCAGCTCCAGCTCCACAGGCCGAGGAGGGGGCCACTGCCACACAGCAGGGCCCCAAAAACAGGCCAGGGCCCTCCAAGTCTCGGCCCTCCAGAGGACGCCTGCCAAAGTCACCACAGACAGGGTGTCACAGTCAGCAGGCTGCCTCCACCTCCACTGTGCCTGTCCAGGGAGCAGCAAGACATAGCGGCAGAGTTAGAAAAGTTAATAAGAATTAGTTACACAGCCTGGGCACGGGTGTTAATCACTTGTACATATTGCTCACTATTGTCAATAAACTCCCAGGAATGTCCCTGCCTATGGCTCCTTGTTCTGATGAGCAGTGTTCTTGTCACTCAGATGTGAAACCTTTCTGCACAAGATAAAGGCAGGTGTCTCAGTCCAGGGCCTCTTCCCTGTGCTCTGTGCAGCCTTCAGACCAAAGTGACGGTCCAGCCTCACAATCCCTGGAAACATTACTGCTGCCTGCACCTCGGCGGTGCTGGTCATTGCTGCCAGAATGTAGTGGGCAGGTACCACAGAGTTCACTCATTCTCTCTGTGTGCTCTCAGCACCTTTAAGGTGGGGCTGGCCCCCATCTCTTCAGCATCTGTGACAACCGACTCTGTGCTCCTGAAGGGCTCAAGTGCTGAAGTGAGAAAGGATCAGGTGCTTTTAAGGGTTCATGGCTGCGTCTCTATGATATAATCCTGATCACGGAGCACAAGCGTTCTATCCTTGGCCAGACGGGAGTCAGACATTCTCAGAGACCATGTGAAGATCTATGGAGGGTCCTCACTGCTTGTCGGCATCCTCCTACAACCAAGTGACTATTAGAGCCTCCACTGAATCGCCATGACAGGAGCATTCTCACAGAGGGTATTGGCGCTGCCATAAGCCAGACTGGAGTCAAACATTCATAAATTTGAGGAACTATGGTGTCACCTCACTGCATGGCATGATCATCCTCCACAAATCTAGCAGCTATAAGGGCCTCCCAAGAGCGCCTGCCTCGTCGAGCCAGTGTAAGGGCCTCAATCCCATCATCGTCACCTCCAAGGACCTCCTCACCCTCATCCCTGTTGATGTCCTCCTCATCAGAGGAGATGTGCAGTTTCTCCATCTCCACCTCAGCCAGCTCCTCTCCCTGTTGCAGTGCCAGGTTGTAAAGGGCACAGCAGATGATGATGATGTGTGACACCCTCTGTGGACTGTATTGCAGGGCTCCACCAGACTGGTCCAGGCACCCAAACCTCATTTTCAGCATCCCAATGGTTTGCTCCATCAAGTTGCGAGTTGCAGCATGAGCCTCATTATACCTTCGCTCTGCTGCACTCTGAAGCTGCCACACGGGTATCATCAGCCATGTCTTCTGCGGGTAGCCCTTGTCCCCAAGGAGCCATCCCTGCTGCCTCTGTGGACCCTGGAAGACTGCAGGGATCTGTGACCGACTGAGGATGTAGGGGTCATGCACACTCCCTGGAAACCGTGTGCACACCTGCAGGATGCATTTCTGGTGGTCGCACACCAGCTGCACGTTCAGTGAGTGGAAGTCACTGCAATTGATGTAGTCGACCATGTGTTGTGACGGAGACCTGAGTGCAGTCAATCACACCCTGCACCTGTGAGAAACCCGAGATCTGGGCAAAACCAATCGCTCTTGCATTCTGGCTCCCCTGGTCCCAGGTGAAATGCACAAAGCTGAGTGCCCTCGCAAAGATGGTATCCGTGACCTCATGGATACATTTGTGGGTGGAGGCTTGTGATATCCCACAGAGGTCACCTGTGGAGCCCTGAAAGGAGCCACTGGCATAGAAATTGAGCATCGCAGTCACTTTCACAGCCACTGGCAGTGGATGCCCTCCATATCCCCGTGGCGCCAAATCCTACAATAGCTGGCAGATGTGACCGAGCAGTTCCCTAGACATGCGCAGTCTTCGACGACACTGGTTCTTGGTCATCTGCAGGAATGAAAGGCGGTGTCTATAGACCCTGGGTCTAGCTAGGCGCTGACCAGTGATGGCTCGCTGTGGCTCTTGAGCAGTGTGTGTGGGATCCCCAGCCGCCCCTTCTTCCTGAGGTTGCTGCTCCTGCCTCTGTGCAGCCAGGAGCCTCAGTCACTCTCTCCTCCATGTTCTTCGTGCTCTGTAGGCCATCAGGCATACAGCCAGTTCACCAGGATCTATGATCCTGCAAGATGAGAGAGACACGTGGTTAACTTGGGTGCACTAAGAACCTGTCCCCTTAACACTTCCCAGAGAGCACTGGCCACCACTTGAATGGCCAGAGAATAGTGCGCTGCATGGCTGCCCTGTTAGCTTGAACCATGGGGGAGACTGGTCCAAACCGGGATGCTGATGTTGCAAGAGGCTGTGAGCACCTCCAGCAGTGACTGCTTCATGTCCAGCTTTAGCAAGGAGATTGTACAACATGTGCAGTCGTCCAACTGTTCTGCAGTCTGTGCCGGGAAGTGGGGGGAAGCTCTGGAGCACCTGGTGGCACTTTGATGCCTCTGCATTGCTTGAGTGGGCAGATAAGCTAAAGGCCCAGCTCCAAGCATATCAATGCGGCTGAGCCTGATCTGTCTCAATTTCAGAGGAATGCAGGTTTCCTGAATGCATGGCCACTTCCCTCGCTGACACCGCACACAACTCTTCACTAAGCTCTCTATTTCTCCATGCATCCCAGACCACCATAGATAGCTGCGTGCTATGGGCTTCATTCGAGATATTCCTGGATGTGCAACATGTAGTTAAATTAATGATGGCTTTCTCCCCTTTGGAGTAACTATCACTCGTGCTCCCCACAATAGGATACCATCCTGGCTGGTTATTTCATGTCTTCTGCTGAAGTACAGTTTCATTTAATCAGATACAGGTTCTTGTGACAAATCATGAAGCAATTATTCTCATACTTGCGATAGAACTGGGTTCCCACTTGCCCAGTTTCTGATCTGTTCAGCACACTGGTGATGAGTCTAAGAAATTTAACAATAACACGCGTTCTTGTGGAACTGGGATATCTTCATCATTTTCTTGTAAAGACAAATGATTCAGTGCATTGGCGTTTGCGATTTGATTTCCAGGCCTATGTACAAAAGCATACTCGTATGCTGCCAGAATCAGGGCCCATCTCTGTACTCTTGCTTGAGGCTATGGGTGGTATAAGCCTTGTCCTCACTGAACAATCCTCGCAAAGGCTTGTGGTCAGAAACGATAGTAAAATGATGACCATGTACGTACTGGTGAAATTTCTTGACACCAAAGATGACTGACAGGCCTCCTTTTTCTATCTGTATCACTTTTCTGCTGGTGAGTGTTATTGACACACATCCTATAGGCTATTACGTGCCATTGTCCATCCGATGGGAGAGCACTGCTCCCACTCCGTAGGGCGACGTGTCACATGTCAACACTAGTAAATCCCCCTGGTCAAAATATACTAATAGGTTGGACGAGTGCAACAATTGTTTCACCTTAATGAAAGCTTCTTTCTGGGGTGCCTCCCAAGACCAACGTTGGTTCTTCTTGAGTAGAGAATACAGGGGTGTCAGTTCTGTAGACAAATTGAGTAAGAACCGCCCATAATAATTGATCATTCCCAAGAATGATTTGAGTTTGGTGGTGTTCTTTGGCGCAGGTGCCTCTCTTATGGCTCTCACTTTTTCCTCAACTGGGTGGAGGTCCTGAGAATCTACCTGGTGACCCAAATAGATTACCTCCCTCGCTTGGAACTTGCACTTTTCTTTCTTTTAAATGCACTCCAGCCTGCAAGAAAAGTTTTAAGACTTCTCCTAAGTTCGCCAAATGCTCCTTTTCGGTGAGCCCTGTCACCAGAACATCATCTAAATAAACTGCAACATGGGGAAGTCCCTGCAGTAAACTTTCCATTGTTCTCTGGAAGATGGCGCAAGCTGAGCAGACGCTGAAAGGTAATCGAGTATCTTGGTACAACCCCTTGTGGGTATTAATTGTGACTAATTCCCGGGAGGCCTTCTCTATTGTTGATAAGCATGACTCATATCAACAAAGAACAAAGAAAAGAAAAGTACAGCACAGGAACAGGCCCTTCGGCCCTCCAAGCCTGCGCCGATCATATTGTATGTCAAACTAAAATATTTTGCACTTCCGGGGTCCGTATCCCTCTATTCCCATCCTATTCATGTATTTGTCAAGCTGCCTCTTAAACATCACTATCGTACCTGCTTCCACCACCTCCTCTGGCAGCGAATTCGAGATACTCACTACCCTCTGCGTAAAAAACTTGCCCCGCACATCTCCTCTAAAGTTTTCTCCTCTCACCTTAAATCTATGTCCCCTAGTAATTGACTCTTCCACCCTGGAAAAAAGCTTCTGACTATCTACTCTGTCCATGCCACTCACAATTTTGTAAACTTCTATCAAGTCGCCCCTCAATCTCCATCGCTCTAGTGAGAACAATCCGAGTTTCTCCAACTTCTCCTCATAGCTAATAACCTCCAGACTAGGCAGCATCCTGGTAAACCTCCTCTGCACCCTCTCCAACACCTCCATATCCTTCTGGTAATCTGACAACCAGAATTGCACGCAATATTCCAAGTGTGGCCTAATCAAGGTTCTATACAGCTGCAGCATGACTTCCCAGCTTTTATACTCAATACCCCTGCCATTGAAGGCAAGCATGCCACATGCCTTCCTGACTACCTTATCCACCTGCATTGCCAATTTCAGTGACCTGTGGACCTGTACACCCAGATCCCTCTACCCGTCGATGCACTTAAGGGTTCTGCCATTTACTGTATAATTCCTACCTGTATTAGACCTTCCAAAATACATTACCTCGCATTTGTCCGGATTAAACTCCATCTGCCATTTCTCTGTCCAAGTCTCCGACCGATCTATATCCCTTTGTATCCTTTGACAATCCTCTTCACTATCTGCAACTCCTCCAACCTTAGTGTCGTCTGCAAACTTACTAATTAGCCCAGTTACATTTTCCTCCAAATCATTTACGTATACTACAAACAGCAAAGGTCCCAGCACTGATCCCTGCGGAACACCACTAGTCACAGCTCTCCATTCAGAAAAACACCCTTCCACTGCTACCCTTTGTCTTCTATGACCAAGCCAATTCTGTATCCATCTTGCCAGCTCACTTCTGATCCCGTGCGACTTTACCTTCTGTACCAGTCTGCCATGAGGGACCTTGTCAAAGGCTTTACTGAAATCCATGTAGATAACATCCACTACCCTTCCATTGTCGATCATCTTTGTCACTTCCTCGAAAAACTCGATCAAGTTAGTGAGACACGACCTCCCCTTCACAAAACCATGCTGCCTCTCACTAATACGCCCATTTGCTTCCAAATGGTAGTAAATCCTGTCACGAAGAATCTTCTCCAATAATTTCCCTACCACTGACGTAAGGCTCACCGGCCTGTAATTTCCTGGATTATCCCTGCTACCCTTCTTAAACAATGGAACAACATTGGCCATTCTCCAGTCCTCTGGGATCTCACCCGTAGCCAGTGAGAATACAAAGATTTCTGTCAAGGCCCCAGCAATCTCCTCCCTTACCTCCCTCAGTACTCTGGGGTAGATCCCATCTGGCCCTGGGGACTTATCCACCTTAATATTCTTCAAGACGCCTAACACCTCCTCTTTTTTGATCCCAACATTATCCAGGCTATCTACACACTCTTCCCTAGACAAATCGACCTCTAAGTCCTTCTCTTTGGTGAATACTGATGAGAAGTACTCATTTAGTATCTCTCCCATTTCTTCTGGCTCCACACATAGATTCCCACCTCTGTCCCTGAGTGGGCCTACCCTTTCCCTGGCTACCCTCTTGCTTTTTACATATGTATAAAAGGCCTTGGGATTTTCCTTAATCCTGGTTGCCAATGACTTTTCATGACCCCTTTTAGCCCTTCTGACTCCTTGCTTAAGTTTCTTTCTACTTTCTTTATATTCTCCACGGGCTTCATCTGTTCCCAGCCTTCTAGCCCTTATGAATACTTCCCTTTTCTTTTTGACTAATCTCACAATATCCTTCATTATCCAAGGTTCCTGAAACTTGCCATACTTATCCTTCATCCTAGCAGGAACATGCCAGTCCTGAATTCTTATCAACTGACGTTTGAAAGCCCCCCACATGTCAGTTGTTGATTTGCCCTCAAACATCCACCTTCGGTCTAGATTCCTCAGTTCCTGCCTAATATTTTTATAATTAGCCTTCCCCCAATTAATCACCTTAACCCAAGGGCTCCTGTTATCCTTATCCACCAGTACCTCGAAACTTATTGAATTATGGTCACTTTTCCCGAAATGCTCCCCTACTGAAACTTCGACCATCTGTCCGGGTTCATTCCCTAATACCAGGTCCAGTGTTGCCCCTTACCTAGTTGGACTATCTACATATTGTCTCAGGAAGCCCTCCTGGATGCACCTTACAAATTCTGCACCATCCAAACCCCTAGCACTAAGTGATTCCCAGTCAATATAGGGAAAGTTAAAATCACCCACCACAACCAGCCTATTGCTTTTACATCTTTCCAAAATCTGCCTACATAACTGTTCCTCAATCTCCCGCCGGCAATTGGGAGGCCTATAGTAAACCCCCAGCATTGTGACTGCACCCTTCCTATTCCAGAGCTCTACCCATATTGCCTCGCTGCATGAGCCCTCCGAGGTGTCCTCCTGTCGTACAGCTATGATATTCTCCTTAACCAGCAGTGCAACTCCCCCACCTCTTCTACATCCCTCTCTATCGTGCCTGAAACATCTAAATCCTGGAACGTTTATCTGCCAAACCTGTCCATCCTTCAACCAAGTCTCTGTAATAGCAATAACATCATAGTCCCAAGTACTAATCCAAGCTCTAAGCTCATCTGCCTTGCCTGTTATACTTCTCACATTGAAACAAATGCATTTCAGACCCCCAGTCCCACTGTGTTCAGTAATTTCTTCCTGCCTGCCCTTCCTCTTAGTCCTCCTGGCCATATTCACTGGTTCCCAGTCATTTATTTCACCTGCTGACCTATTGCTCTGGTTCCAACCCCCCTGCGATACTAGTTTAAACCCTCCCGAGTGACACTAGCAAACCTCGCAGCCAGTTTAGATGCAACCCGTCCTTCTTGTACAGGTCCCACGTGCCCCGGAAGAGATCCCAATGATCCAGATATCGGAAACCCTCCCTCCTACACCATCTGTTCAGCCACGTGTTCAGCTGCACTATATTCCTATTTCTAGCCTCACTGGCATGTGGCACAGGGAGTAATCCTGAGATTACAACCCTAGAGGTCCTGTTTTTTAACTTTCTGCCTAACTTCCTGAACTCCCGCTGCAGGACCTCGTCACTCTTCCTGCCTATGTCGTTAGTACCAATGTGTACCACGACCTCTGGCTGTTCTCCCTCCCCCTTCAGAATGTCCCGTACCCGATCAGAGACATCCTGGACCCTGGCACCAGGGAGGCAACATACCATCCTGGTGTCTCTTTCACGACCACAGAAGCGCCTATCTGAGCCCCTGACTATACAGTCCCCTATGACAATTGCTCTTCTGTGCTTTGACCCCCCCTGCTGAACAACAGAGACAGCCGTGGTGCCACTGCTCTGGCTACTGCTGTTGTTTTCCCTTGATAGGCCATCCCCCCCAACAGTATCCGAAATGGTATACCTGTTAGAGAGGGGTACAGCCACAGGGGATTTCTGCACTGACTGCCTGCCCCTTCTAGCGGTCACCCAGCTATCTGTCTGTACCTTGGGTGTGACCACGTCTCCAAAGCTCCTGTCAATGATGCTTTCCGCCACCTGAATGCTCCTAAATGCATCCAACTGCTGCTCCATCTGATCCATGCGACCTGTGAGGAGCTGCAATTGGGTACACTTCCTGCAGATGTAGTTGTCTGGAACACTTGAAGCGTCACAGATTTCCCAGATCCCACAGGTGAAGCACTTCACCCCCGCAACTCTCATTTCTAGAACTATTTAATAAATTAATTTAAATCTAATAACTGCTTATTGACTCATTATTAACTATACGTTCCCTAGGGCTAGATTTCTACTATAAATGCTAAATTCTAAGAACAGTAATCCCCTGCTTCTGGTCTAGATACCCTCTACTTATTAATTAAGTGATTAGTTTATTTGGTTTAATTAGTTTAACAATGTTTTAGTTTCAAATTCAGTGTAGATTCCCTACCAGCCAATCAGGTCACAGATTTACCGTGACGCCACTTATAATATTGTTTTAAGACCCGAGCTCCGCGAATCCCCGAGGTATGGTTTTTATACTCACCGCTCTGGAACTCCACCCTCTGACTCTGCTCCCTGGAACTAGGCCGTGAATCCCCGAGGTAAGGTTTTTATACTCCCCACTCTGGAACTCCGCCCTCCGACTCTGCTCCCTGGAACTAGGCCGTGAATCCCCGAGGTAAGGTTTTTATACTCCCCACTCTGGAACTCCGCCCTCCGACTCTGCTCCCTGGAACTAGGCCGTGAATCCCCGAGGTAAGGTTTTTATACTCACCGCTCTGGAACTCCGCCCTCCGACTCTGCTCCCTGGAACTAGGCCGTGAATCCCCGAGGTAAGGTTTTTATACTCCCCACTCTGGAACTCCACCCTCCGACTCTGCTCCCTGGAACTAGGCCGCGAATCCACGAGGTAAGATTTTTATACTCACCGCTCTGGAACTCTGCCCTCCGACTCTGCTCCCTGAAACTCTATCAGGCTTCGTGTAGGCAGTTCCCCCTGACATCTTGGCATACAGGTCTTCAGTTTTGGTATAGGGTGTCTGTCCAGCTTAGCCATTTTATTACCTGTCAATTTGTAGTCTCCACAAACGCAGGCACTTTGGTTGGGTTTAGGGACGGGGACGTCTGGTGCTGCCCACCCTGTGAACTGCACAGGTTGTATAACTCCCAGTTTCTCAAATTTGTCCAGTTCGGTATCGGCCTTTTCCCGCAGTGCATAAGGCACTGGTCTTGCATTCATGAATCACGGGGTTGTCTCTGGATCCATACAAATTTTTGCTTGCAGCCCCTGGATCTCCCAAAATTCATCCTTGAAGACTGAGGCCTATGTTTGTAGTAGCTCTTGTAACCCACTTGCTCTCAGCTGGAAAATTCCAGCCCATTCTAACTTAATCTCCTTTAGCCAGTTTTGTACCACCATCAAGAGTAGTTTTACTGATTGGCTTCCGTAATGGGCAGTGACTCTGCTTATGCCTTTGACTTGGTTATCTTCTTCCGTGTGAGTTTTTAATTTGGCATCAGTCTCTTCCAATTTAATTTATGTTCACCATAATTCAGGTATTTGAAGGTGTGTTCACCAATTACCGAAATGGAAGCTCCTGTGTCCACTTCCGTTCATGCCATTCACTTTTACTGTTATATAAATTGGTTCTGTTTTCCATACCTTCATATTAAACAATGAGTAAGTATCTGAATTTCTTGCTTCAGGCTCTTCTCAACCTCTCACGGAGTTTTCTCTTTCGCTTGGAAGTCTGACTGATTCTTTCCTTGCACTGTCTCATTATGTGTCCATTTCAATGACAAAACATTCGATTTTTTTAAACTGCCAATCATTACTAACCTGCTTATTTCTACCTCTGTTGCCATTATTCCTTTTTTTTCACTGCTGAGTCAATCCTTTTTAGTTTTCTGCTAACGGTGGCTGTTTCCCGCTTCTCAGCCGAATCTTGCCTTTTCACAACCTTTTTGAGTGGGGTTTCCTGCCTAAAGTGGAGGACGTTGCCATTTCGAGCTCCCTGTATGGATTTTGAATCCCTTACTGCGCTTTCTCTGGCCAGTGCTATCTCTAGCGCCTTCTTAAAATCCAAATTTGTTTCAGACAACAATCTCGTCTGAATCATGTCCTCATTCACACCGCACACTAAACAATCTCTAAGCATATCGTTTAAAGATACACCAAACTCACAATGTTCTGTTAACTGTTTCAAACTTGCCACATGATAAGCAACTGTCTCCCCCTGGGGCTCTATTCCTTGAGTTAAACTTGAACTGTTGCATCATTACTGAGGGCTTTGGCTGGTAATGACCCTTCGCAAGGTCCACCAATTCATTAAGATTTTTCGAATCCAGGGCACTGGGTGCTATCAAACTTCAAATTAAGCCGTAAGCTTTATTCCCGCACGTGATAAGAGGATCGCTCGCCTCTTCTCTTCCCCCATGGTGTCGCTCACTTGGAAATAGAACGCGAGGCGTTCAATACAATGAGACCAATCATCCGTGGTTGGATCAAATGGATCAATTCTCCCAAATTGTGGCATGCTTTGAGGGTATTGTGTCGACGATTTGAACTGAAACTTCCACTTGCTCTGACTGTGCGAGGTAGAGCCCGATTTCAATTCTTTTTACTTCCTCCGTGATTTTACTCTTGACATCAGTTCATTGTATCTTTCTTACAGCCTGGCTTTTCCATCGCCTTTTTCTTGTCACCGGTTTGTTGCATCCTCATCACAAGTTTGTTGAATCTCCGCTTTATCTTCATTTTATCCTCGCATTATCCTCATTTTATCCTCATTGCCAGTTTGTTGTAACTTACGAGTCCCAATTGCATGCTTGTTGCGGGGTGACCGAGTTGGTGCTTTAGAATAGTTCTGCAGACACTTCTTAGGTCAAACAAATTCTGTTTATTTACAAGGGACTCAGCAGCTACACATGTGTGCTTCTACACTAAACTCTATCTACATACTTCTGCTGCTCACTTGCAGACAACTGACTTCCAACGAGCTACAGAATTAGCCCGTGCTACTCCACTGTTAGTTACACAAGATCATGTGATCTTTCTTTATAACATTCTTCTTAAAGGTATACTGTATATTAGATAAAGCCATAGTTGCCACACTGTCCTTCTGGCAGCAGCCATGGCCTCTCCAGTGGTGCTGCTAAGCACAAGAGTTGCAGGGCTCTGATTGGCCAGCAGCTCTTGGTAGGTGAGACTTCCGCCCCCGGGGTTTTCATTCCAAGGGAAAGTCCACTGATGACCTTGCCACTGCTTGTGGTCTGGTGGGCCTTTCCAAAAAGAGGCAACGTGCATCTCTCATCAGCTCTCCAGCTGGCAGGCAAGACCTCGACGCCTCAACAAGATTCCTCACATTGGATGAGAAGCCCATTCTCATACTGCTGAGGCATGTTCTAGAGGTTGTACAGGATGCTCAACATATATACTCCTGATCTCTCCAATAGGGGAACAACAGTGTAGTGGTTATGTTAATGGCCTACTAATCCAGAAAACATGAGTTCAAATAGCACACAGATATTCGAGGACTTGAATTCAGTTTAAAATAAAAATCAGTAAATGTGACTATGAACTTGTCAGATTGTTCTAAAAAGCCATCTGATTCACTAGTGTCCTTTTAGGCAGGAAAGCTGGTGTCCTTCCCCGATCTGGTCTGGATGTGACTCCAACCCCTGGGTTGTTGTTGAGTGTTTTAGCATTTGATAGACATTACAAACAGCTGAGTCATTCGTGAGCACTACTGGATCAGTCTGTGTGCTGAATATACATCAGGCAGAGCAATGTCTCCGCCTGCCCATGATCTGCTTTACAGATCTGAAACTGTTTTATTGTATACAGTCTCACTGACCAGCAAATTAAATGCTTCATCTTGGGAGTTTCTGCAAGAAACATCAATACAAAATACCTGGTTGGCAAAATCAAATGTTACACCTTTGGGTGAACAACATCAAATCAGATACAGCAACAGGTAGCACAGCATATTAAGCCCTTTCTAATATTGCCTGCATACTGTAGGTATTACTTTAACACAGGTACCATGCTTAGAGTTACATTATCAACAGCACTGAGTTACTCAGGATTTGGGGAATATGGGTCACTGCATATATTTATGTCAACAAGTGTGGAGATTCCTGTCCATCTGCATTGGAAAGCTGGCAAAAAAACTGGTCAAGTTAGTGAAGAGAGGACTGGCCTTTTGAAATTGAAAACAGCCCTTGTAATGATGGTTTCACATGGACTGCTGCAGTTCAAGAAGATGGCTCATCACCACCTTCTCAAGGGCACTCAATGCTGGTCTAGCCAGCGACACCCACATCCCATGAATGAATAAAAAAAACACACTGCAACTGGTGTGAACACCAAATGTCATGAGGCTGTCTCCTGAACATCACTTTGCAAAATTCACATTGCACTCTGAAATATTTTCTCAAATTACAATTATACTCCAGTTTCTGCAATGTAAAATCTGCCTTAAATTGATGAAGAATCTGCAGTAGAACTGGTCCAGTACAATTCTTTGACCCCTTTGTCTGACAGTCCATTCATTTTGGTTGCTAATGTGCAATTGAAGGTTTGAAGCAGTTTATGCCATTTATAGGGGTAGTAACTAGCTTCCTTCAATACTGCTTCCTTCCTGTCTGCTGTTCTAAATTAAAAGGAACTTACAACACAGCACAGAATTACCGCAAACACATACAGGGGCAATCTGTTTCGCAATGTGGGGAAATCCAAAAAACCTGAGTGACAATGACAGAAACCAGGGGAAATAAATTGACTCTCCCACCATTCCAATATAATTTTCTCTTGATGCAACAGGTTTCGAGAGGATGTTTAAAATGAAGTCTATTTTTCTCTAATAATAGTGCATGTTGTTAGAAATGCAGTAAAACACCTTCTTACACTAACTAGCTGCCTCTCAACTCACTCTCCACTTTGTTCCCATTGGTTGGGGCTTTTTTTTTAGTGCATAATATGGCCATTTTAGTGCCATAGATGGCTACCACATTGTATATCATCTTAAGATTGACATTTTGCCAACCGATGCCTTGTATTTCTTGTGGTCAACTTAAGGCAGTAATAAGGTCTCTCTGTGAGGAAGGTGGGTGACTTCTCCCAGGCCTACATGAAAATCACTCTGGGTTAGGAGCTCAGGAATAACTGGATCGGGTGTGTGGATTTAATTCGGTCCTGTAGTGATCTGATATGTAATATACCTTTAAGGCAAGTATTGTAATGTAAGATCACATGATCTTAATATCCAATATCAGAGTAGTGTGGGCTACTTCTATGTGAGAGAGTCTTGAGTTAGTCACTGATGAGTGAAGACAGAGTTGTATGTTGTGAGCACAAAAGTGTAGTTGTAGAGTTTAGTTTGTAAATAAACAGCATGTGTTTATTCTAACGACGATCTCCTGATGTTCTCTGTCTCTGTACCAACTCGGTCACCCCGAAACAAATGTGCAACCCAATCCTTTAGCCCCAACAAACCAAGGGCACTGGGTCCAACAAGTCCTTATTTTAAAGTCATGAGTGATGAGTAGATAAAACCATAAAAAAGACCGACAGCATTTTGAGTTTAATTATTAGGGACATAAAATATAAGAATAAGGAGGCAATGGTAATTTTGTACAAAAGATTAGTTAGGCCACATCTGTAGAATGCCATGTGCAGTTTTCAGCAACTCTTGATAGAAAGGGTATTAAAGCCATGGAGAATATTTATTGATTAGCCAGGATGATTCCACAAATAGAGTCTTAACACACTGGAGCTGTTTCTATCAGAGGGGAGAAAGGCATGAGAAGTTTAAGACTGAAGGAATGAATAGGGAGTAACTACGGAGTCAGTGACCAGAGATGATTAATTTGAAATTGAGAGACTGAGGAAAGAGGTGAGGAGAAATTTCTTTTGATCTTGGGTTACAGGAGGATGGAATGCTTTGCCCCAGAGAGTGCCTTAAAGTGTTAAGAAGGCATTGAAGTGTTCGATCAGTCATGACTGCATTGAATGGCGAAGCAGGCTCGATGGGCTGACTGGCCTTTTCCTGTTCCCATGTTCCTATGTGCCTGAGGCAGAGGTTACAAGACCTTTTAAGTGTAAATTGAATAAATATTTGCAGCAGAAAATGATAAAGGATTATGGGGAGAGAATAGGATGGTGGGATTAGTTTTAGATCGATAAAGTGAAGATTCAGCACAGGTATGACGGGCTGAATTGCTTGCTCTGTGCTGTGAACCTCTATGATTCTGTCTCCTGGGGAAATCCGCTCACCAATTTTATCTTATTCCCTACTCCATGCTGTTTTGCTCTCTTCTTCTGATGTCATTGCAAAGACTCTCAGCTTCATAATCCGGAATGTGAAATCTGTCTTTGTGTCACTGCATGTTGGAGTTTCAATATACTACCGGACACACAACCCTCGAAAAATTAGGTTGTTTGAACCCACAATTGTAAACCCTGGCCTATCCACCCAGAAAGGATGGGAATTGTTCTTCAGGTAAAATTAAATCTCTTGAAAGTAGATCTGGAAAATGAACATGTGCCCAACATGTATTCGCATCAGGACCTGCAGTCCGATGTTTCTGGGCAGAATAATCAAACTAATTTGGAATTCTCTACCCCAGAGGGCTTGAGTATATTCAAAGACTAAGATTGATAGAATTTTGGATGTAAGGAAATCATAGGAAATGGGGATAGAGGTAGAAAGTGGAGTTGAGGCAGATCATTGGCCAGGATTTCATCAAATGGTGGAGCAGGTTCAAGGGGTCACATGGCCTACTCCTGCTCCCACTTCTTATGTTCTTATGCCACAGCAAACCATTCAAAGATCACTGCTGGACAATTCTGGAACTTGACACTGCAAAGACCCACTTGATGATTGGATAAAAGGGCCTTCAACTCTTGAGACGAAGCACTATACATGGTTATGCATAAACAACAGAATTATGCATTAGGGTAACTGTACTTTGCTTTCAAAAAAAAGTCAGGCTACATGAATCTGATCTTTCTGGAGGGTTGAATGCAGGGCTAAACCTCCACCCCCAGAGTGATGTGGTCTTTTATTGTTAAGCTAATAAATGTTGGACAGGTAGTACAGATAAGTGGAAGCCACATGCAACAATTCAAACATTTTAATAAAGGTAAAAGTAAGTTAAATGAAGGGGAGGTATCAATCTCTCGCTGTGGGCCAGGTGGTTCACACCCTTATAAAAAAATCGGAAATGGAAGACCACCAAAATCAAGTGTTGCTATAAGTGAAAGAGGGAGATTTTGAGAGAAATGATCACTCTCTTTGTTATCTGTAGGAATATTGCTGGTCTAATGCCGGATGGATCTTTTTCTTTGAAGTTAAAGGGTATATTCTGCAGGGATTCTTTTTGTACTAATGTCATCTACTGTAAGTGCATCTGCTTTCCTTCATGAATATTTAGTTTTACAGTCCCCAGTGCCTAACTGAGGTGTGTGGGCAGGTGGATGATAGATCACATCTTTTGGTCCTGTTTCATGGCCATGCCTTTTGGGATCTAACCCCAGTTCAAACAAAGTATTTAATATTCCAGGTGCTGACACGCTAGACCCTCTTTAGATTTCACTCCGGAGTTGTATACACTGCTATTTATTCATCCAGCATTAATTTCTCATTTGCCCTAGCTGGTAACCCTGGATTACCATCCATGCCATCCGTTTGTCCTTGTCGATTGGACATGATTTCCCAAAACTCTCTAGATTTGGGAATTGTGCCTCTGTGTTGAAAAAATTGCAAATGCTTCTGGAAGTCCATATAGACAACATCCAGCGACTGTTCCCATCCAGCAAGTTCCTGGCCTGAAACAAGTTCAATTTTAGTACTTAAGAAGGGAATGAGGGACAAATCAGGAAACTACAGGATCTATCAGTTGTTTAGATGTTATCGGGATCGTACAAGTAGGTGTGTCTGCCTGCCCGCCTCGTTCGCCACTGCCGGTAGCAGCACAGGATTCCGGCCATCAAACATCAAAGCCAAAGTACAGGGCTGAAAATGTTGCTCATGTTAAGGACCGGACTTTGCAAAGTTCTCTCAGAGCAACTTAAGCAAGTTCTTATAAGTTGCATTGCTATGGTTTATGATAAAATTGAAGACCACTATGAGCAGTGTTGCACTGATGATAAGCCCAGGCAATGCAAGCCACTTACCACATTCAAGAAGACCACATTAGAAATAACTAGCAGTGAAAATATGCAGAGATTTTTCCCTCCTCCCTGCATCGCTCCCATCCTGCAATTTCATACCAAGCACCATAAATATCATACAAAAGGAAAATACTGCAGATGAGGCATACTAAAATAAATACTAAAAATGCTGGAAATACTTGGCAGGTTAGAAAGCATCTGTGGCAAGAGAAACAGAGTTATTGTTTCAGGTCAATGACTTTTCATGAAAATGGTCATCAACCCAAAATGTTAGCTTGTTTCTCCCTCACCATAATGTTCATGGTGCCTCATTGAATAAATAAGCAGACTAGTGTGCACTCAGCGTGAGTAATGTAACATTAAGTACCAGGATAGTGTTGCTGCTCTGTGGTTAACACTGTCAACATGCTAATAACTGTCCACTTCTCTGCTCACTCAAGGAGAAATAAGTGAGAGCTCAGACAGTCTCTGCAGACTCTCTGTAAAGCCTTGCTTCATGGCAGCTTGTGTCTCAATCGCTGTCTCTTCTAAGCACAGACACAAACACCCCACAGGATGGAGCATAGTGGTGTGTATTTATCTGCTGGTCTCAGGTCCAGCATGATTACTAACTCTTCTGCAGCATTCAGAATTCAAACCTCATATGGCGAGCTCACAAATGGAGATTGCTAACTATGCAAATCATCTCACTGGTCACTTGTTTGCTTGGAACACAGGCAAGGTCTTGGAAAGATTTTGCACAGGACAGCACTCTGTGCTCTCAAATACCAGAACTCCATCCCATCAACCACCAAACACAATATCCTCATGCTAGAATCATCAAATCCAGGCCAACCCCTCAAGTGCTATTAAATCCTGAGACCTCCACCCCCAACTCTGTGACTCTGATAGTGCCTGGTTCATAGCTTAACACCTCTATTTCGATAACAGTGTTTCCGGTAGCTTATTGTGAGAAATCCCACAAGTAATATATTAAAAGCAGTATATCAATGTGTGAAGACACCAGGCTTGATTACAGATGCAAAACAATCTTAAATACTGAGGGGCTTTCAGCTGCAGCCTAAAGCTCCCAAAAACACATAAATCTTAAAGTTTCTAAGCCAAATAACAAACTCTTGAGTGACAATTTACTTATAGCAATTGCACCTTTAGCCCCTTTCTAACCTTGCATGGACAAGCCCACTTGATTTCAATTGGCAGAAAGTTGCATTACATGTTACATAGTATAACAAAACAACCTATTACTCAATTTACTGTCAGCAAAACCATGGAACCAAAATCCATTCATAACATTGCCAAAAAGATATGCTTTGAACACATCTCTTAATCATTACACTCGTCCATCACGTTTTAAATGTCATACTTAAACTTCTGTGTCACACTTTCAAAAATAAAGATAAAGGAAGGAATTTTAACTTCAAGAAATGTGTGGCTTTTGGAGCAGATGGAGGTGGGGGGTGGGGGCCTGAAAACCAGGAAAAATATGAGCCTGTCGGGGAGTCAGCTCCCACTCAGCAACTTCCATGTTTAATGTGTTCATCTCAGGAGAGGCGGGTTGCCTACACCATGTTAATTGCTCAACTGAAGAGATTTAACTTTTAAGTTTAATAAACAACAGCGACAACTAAGGGGACTGAATCAGACCTATAGAAATACAGCAATAAATGCTCAGAAATCACAGCTGCCTTATTTTTTAACCTGGGAGTTGGGTAAAGGGTTTGTTTTTGCTGAAACCTTGCTTCCTAAGCTCAATCATATGGGAATGGATGGTGCTTTGACTGTCACAGATTGGATCTCAGATTATTCTTCAGATAACCAAGATTCTAGGAAGGTTCCATCAGACTGGAAAGTAACAAATATTGCCCCTCCATTCAAGAAGGGAGGGAGGCAGAAAACAGGAAAATATAGGCTAGTTAGCTTGACGTCCCTCGTGGGGAAGGTGTTAGAGTCGATCATTAAAGAGGCTATAACTGGGCACTTAGGGAAACTGAAGGTAATGAAGGTGCAGAAAATTTGGATTTATTTTAAAGTGCCAGCCAGGAACAGCAGATAGGGTGCCAAAGCATACACAGGCAATCACAGCCTTACATGAAAGCTAAAAACTTGTACAAAGGGCTCAGCTGTAAATTTGCAGTTAGGAAATGGGAGACACACATGGGTATGGACACGGGATGACTCGATCAAGAAATGAGGAAGGCCATTTAACACCGTCTGATAGCCTCAAACCACATCCAGTCAGCCCCTGTAAACCTTTTGTATAGAACAAATATACATTCTTTGCTATCTTCAAAAGGACAATGCCCAGTCTCTGCACTGCAATTACTGTACAAGAACATAATTATCAGCCCACCGGGGGGTCATTGTGCTGTGGCCTTTGTCTAACCAATACCATTAAGTTGTAACTGATAGTAAAAAATATATGAACTGTGCTCATTTGAACCTCGGTGGTGAAGTGCCTGGACTGCCCAGTGTTTGCTCCCAACATGCATAATAAAGGAACCACTTGAATATTGCACCTGGACTCCGAGTGTTGAAATTTTGTACCAGAGTATTCCTCGGACCTTTCAATTGGCACTGCGAGCAGGGTACAAAGGACGCAGGACGCTGACGGGGAACCGGGATGAGTCACAGTCTGAGTGCATTTTTATTCATACTAAATCCGACTCTGTCCCGACCCAGGAAGTGTCAGGCGCCCCGCGTATCCAAAACCTAGGCTCCACTCAATAGTTCAAGGGGTGGTAAGGCTGGGGTAGAAACACTTGTATCATAGATTGTTATAATTACATCCGGTATTAGTCGCAAGTAATAAGTTCGGTCAGAAAGGACCCAGGTAAGAACTGTACCGCTGACAACAACTATACCCTGACCGTCTTACCCAGAGATAGCCAGGAGTGACAAACTCGAGTGGGGACCAGAGGGATCCCTGACACAGCATTTAGCTGACAAAATAAGAAATTGAAAGGCAAAATGATAAAGAACAATTGGAACCCATTTGACTCACCCACTGATCAGAGAAAAATGGTGGGATAATCTGAAAAAAGACAAAGATGATATAGCATGGATCCTAATGTTAAGACAACACGTAGAGTTAAATAAGAAAGTAAATGGAATGTTGGTCACAAATCCCAAAATAAAGAGCTAGTACAGGTAAAAAATCTCCTGTCAGTTTCGCCAGCTTTAACACAGCCACCAGTAGCTCCACAATACGCAGTAATGTAGATTGGAACGGGCTGGTGGAACAGACAGCAGGATATGAGGAACAACAGGAAGCGGGTTGGGAATCATTACCCCATATGCCGTGGCCCCAATTAAGATAGAGACCCGGTGCCCGGACAACCAGGCAGACCAGGCACAGCAGCAAGCCGATTTCCGAGCCTTTAGAGCAGAAATAGCACAAGCCTTAGGGCAAGCCCCAGTTAATTGGAATATAGTGACTGGAGTAAAACAAGAAAAGGGCGAGAGTGCCCATGAATATGGCAATCGGAAGTTTGAGGCATATTTTAAATACGGGGGTGTAGGTGCCGCACCGAACCGAGATGATGTACAGTTTATGCAATTGTACAAGGATGGTCTTAGCCCGGCCCACCAGGCAATCCTGGACACCAGGCCCGGGCCCACCAGGCAATCCTAAACACTGGGTCTGGGCCCACCAGGCAATCCTGGACACCGGGCCCGGGCCCACCAGGCAATCCTAAACACTGGGTCTGGGCCCACCAGGCAATCCTGGACACCGGGCCCGGGCCCACCAGGCAATCCTAAACACTGGGTCTGGGCCCACCAGGCAATCCTGGACACCGGGCCCGGGCCCACCAGGCAATCCTAAACACTGGGTCTGGGCCCACCAGGCAATCCTGGACACCGGGCCCGGGCCCACCAGGCAATCCTAGACACCGGGCTAGTAGACAAGAACACACATGATGAACTAGAAAGATGGGCCACCAGGTAGATAACCACATCGGGAAAACTAAGATAAAGGTGTCGGCAGTGGAGGTTAGAGACCCCACTGGAACGGTAGCCAACCGTGACAGCCATCCCTAAACCTGAGGTGTGCTTTCATTGTAAAAACCCGAACATAAAATACTTACAATTTTAGATGTAGCCAATGGATTTTGGTCGATGCCACTGGACCAGGAATCCCAAGATAAATTCGCTTTTGCAGTGGGAGGGAGACAGTATACCTGGGCGAGGGTCCCACAGGGATTCCAAAACAGCCCCAACATCTTCCATCGGGTCATGAGTGAGAAGCTAAGTCAGTGCGACGTAGAGCCATACAACAGTACAATCTTACAATATGTAGATGATATCCTAATAGCGTCAGACTCAGAAAGGGGCCACATTGGAGCTCTCCTGGTAGTCTTAAGGACACTGAAAAATGCTGCATTTAAGATAAACCCCAAAAAGGCACAAGTAGGGCAAACACTGGTTAGATACTCAGGACATGAGATCAGTCAGGGAAACAAGATCCTACCACAGGACAGGAAAATGGCCATCGCGGACATGCCTCGCCCAAGTACAGTAAGGGGGGTCTGAAAGGTCATGGGGCAGTTCAACTACTGCCACAACTTCCCACCCTAGTTTGCAGCAATGGCCGTACCGATACAGAGGTTAGTAAAGGGTGGAAAGCCCGGGACAGAAAAGATCGAATGGGGACCAGAGCAAGAGACAGCGTATACAGAGTTGAAGGCTGGTCTCATGTCAGCACCATCCCTCAGGCTACCCGACATGTCCTGACCGTTCCACATTTATAGCAGTATAGATGGGGGTTTTTACAACGCAGTAGTGACACAACAATGAAAATTAAAAATGAGACCCGTAGCATATTATTCCACACAGCGGTCCCCTGTACTGTAGGGACTGGCCAGGTGCATGGCAGCGACAGACTGTGCCGCATGGGCAGTCCGGGTGTGTGAACCTGTCACCATGTCTGGGCAAATAATACTGCACACCCAGCATACTTTAGTGGAGTTGTTAAACACTGGGAAACTGGAAGCAGTGTCAGACTCCAGACAGGAGGCATGGGAAGCTGTGTTACTACCAAAAGAGAAGGCCGTACAGATCATAAGGGATACTAAAGTTAATCCAGCAGATGGAATGATATCTGAAGGTGAACCACACCAGTGTCAGATGAGATTACACCAAGAGGTGGAGGGGGGCATCTCAGATGAACCACTTGAGAACCCAGATTTGATCCTCTACGTGGATGGATCTAGAAGGTACATAAACGGACAATTTCGGACTGGGGTGGGCAGTCGAAGACCAGAATGAAGAGGCTATCCTAAAGAGGGATTAGAAGGGACCCTGTCAGCTCAGGTAGCTGAACTGACTGCCCTTACGGAGGCCCTCAAAGCAGCTACAGGCAAGAGGGTGAATGTGTATACTGACAGCCGGTATGCATTGGGGGTAGTCCACGACTACATGTCAGCCTGGAATAGGAGGGGATACTCAGGACATGAGATCAGTCAGGGAAACAAGATCCTACCACAGGACAGGAGGGGGTCACACAAGGCACGAGAATGTAGTACGAGAGTTAGTGGAAGCAGCTCGGGCGCCCACAGAGGCAGCAGTTAATAAAATACAGGCGCATAGGAAGGTGGAAAACCAGCAACAAAGGGGTAATATGCTGGCAGACGCAGCGGCCAAAGAGGCAGCCGAGAAAGAGGAACCGCGCACAGTCCAGGTGGTTGCATATGGCCCAGAGGAGATGAATGTGCAGAAATTACAGGCAGATACAGATCCCGAGGAGAAGGAAAAATGGAGAAGGGCAGGGGCCACCACGGGAAAAGACAGAATTTGGAGGATACACCCTGTTGAAACTGTATCACGAACCAGACCACAGCGGATGGGGCAGTATGCTCAACAGATTGCTTCAGAACTGGTGGTGGACTGGCATTGGCAGGGATATAGCCAAGTCTTGTCAGAGATGCATCATTTGCGCCCAGCATAACCCTGGAAAACAGATCAAAGTAAGGCTATCACACCAGCCGCGCCCCAAGGGCCCATAGGAAAACCTACAGATAGATTTTATGGGACCCCTTCCCGACAGCAGGGAAAAGAAATACTGCCTGGTCATAATCGACCAGTTCACTAGGTGGGTGGAGGCTTTCCCCACCAGGGACTGCAGCGACACCACGGTCACAAAGATCCTCGCTATTGAAGTAGTACCAAGGTGGGGAATCCCTTTACAGATAGATTCGGATCAAGGAACGCATTTTACGGGCAGTATTATGAAAAGGACGTGTGAGCTGCTCAGGGTAAAACAGAAATTTCACGTACCTTACCATCCACAAAGCTCAGGGATGGAAGAACGTATGAACTGCACATTAATAAACGCTATTGGAAAGGCAATCACAGTAACTGGTAGGGGATGGGTGGATGTGCTCCCCTGCATAGTGATGTGACTGAGGGCTACCCTCAACAGGACAACCGGGTTAACCCCTTATGGGTTGATGACCGGGAGGGCTATGCACTTGCCAGAGGACATAGCCACCGGAAGCGAGGATATGGGACCCATCAGAGATAAAATTAAAAACTATATTAAGCAATTGGATGGACAGCTAAAGGAATTACAACAGGAAGTGAAGGACCAACAGGCTAACAGGGATTTAGCAGAGAGGACAAAAGGGGAACCCCATCACCACTGGCTGAGGTCGGAGACATGGTGTTTGTTCAAATCACCCCGAGCCAACCAGGTTTCGCCCCTAAATGGACTGGACCGTACGAAATTATTTTGACCAGTGATTCATGTGCCTGCGTCGATATGAAGGGAAAAGGAAGGTGGAAACACTGGTCACAACTGAAAAGCTATGATGTAAGTCAGAAAGACTGAATTACCGGGCAGTGGGGGGAAAACGGACAATGAGCAGTCCATACTGTGTTAGCCAAGTGGTTTAGGATTCATTCCCGATCTGGAGGACTGGCCATCCGAAAGACAAAAGGGGGAATCCTCAACTATGGGGAGGGTCACCGTGGGCTGTGCACAAGGAGGGGTGAAAAGGAGAAAGCTGCCTCTTATATACGACCTAACCCCTGGTGATCACCAGCAGTGTGCTTCATTACAGAAATAACAATAACCAGGTAACCTCCACGCCAAGATGGAAAAAAGCTGGGTGTCGTTAACCATTACCAGGCCCTGGCTTTTGCAGCCACCGGTATACAGAACGTAAACCGTGAAGCAGCTGCTGGTATGGGCTTATACTACAAGAATATCAGTGATGGATATTGCGTGAAAGGAGGTGTGAATGTCACAATGGAAAGGTCAATGCTCTTCAAGTGTGGCACCGGGGCTTATGCAACTATCCTGTGGAATGAGCGATGGAGAGAGCCTAGGGCAGAGCTCGGATACGGGAATGGAACTCCGATGGAAAAATGAGGGCCCAACATGCTTCCAGATCAGCGATGGTTGGGACGGACCCTGGACATGTGCGAAGGGGGCACAGGTCCTGATACAATGTGTGAGAGATTTTTCGCAATTTACCTTCACACCCCCGGGACAACAACAACTGGGGTCACTGTCCCGGGGAGGAGGACTTGGGAATGACAGATACCTGGCTTTGGATCTTGAGGCCCAAACACGCAGAGTTGACTACAACGGTGGACCCCTGGACCGACACCACCCCGCTATCACAGGACACAACGACAGCACAGAGACTATCTCACCCAGACATGACCCCTGGGCCACAGAATGGACTGGGAGTGTATACGGACAGTGAACTATTGTATGATTAACGTTAAACATGAAATCGTACAGGTAATTGTGAACCTGGCAGGTATACAACTGCCTGAGTGTTGCAGTAACCAAGCGCCCCTACGAAAACTATACAAATTACTGAGTAAGGCTATGATTGATCAGGCGGCCGACGCCACAGGCGCCACTAGATTCAGGGGACATGCTGCTCTCCACCGCCAGAAGAGAGGGTTAGTTAACAATGTACTGACAGGGGTGAACACAGGGACGTCCCTGGTAAACTCTCTCGACCTTCAAGGAATCAACTCCGAGGTCACGAATCTTAAAGGGATCATGAGACAGCTGCTCACAAGAGCAGTGAGGGGTGGAGAAACGGCAACGGCCCGAGGGGGCAAGAATGTGGCATCTCTATTGGAAAGCGTACACGTTGTAGAGACCCATGCTAAAACCACCAACCAATTAATAGAAAGGCAGGAACGACAAGAGGACAGCACCCACAAAAGCCAGCTGTGCCAAGCTTACGGCCAATGGATGATCGGGCAATTAAAACACAATCTGGCCCAGATCCAAAGGGGGGAGGTACCGGGCTGGATCAACAGTGCCCGGTTGCAGGGGATGGCCAAGAACCCAGGCGCCATTGATGCCTGGACATTGAAAGGAATGACCAGAGTTTATCTGGTGATTCAGAAGTGCACCACAAACCAAATAACGTGATAGGCATGGTATTGGCAATCTCCTCAGTCACAGCAGACACGGGCCCGCAGCCTCAGTACCAAGTGGAGAATATGGGGTTAATCCGAGACAATGACTCTCTCCGGTACTACCCCATAGACATGCCATACACAAGAATGAGGGCATACACAGGGTATCACTGAGCGGGTGCAGGAGGAAAGGTAGTCTCACGATTTGCCCCCATTCAGTTGGAACCGGGGTGGGGGCTGGACGAATGCGGGTACAACCGACCAGAGGGTTGTATGTTAGAAATTACCCACAGAGAAAACCATCACACCCGCTCAGGATACAAGGGAAAGGGGGAATATTGTGTGACAACTACTGAGCAGTCATACATGTACAGGAGTCTTCATTGCAACATCACCACCCCCAACTTTTGCTTTAAACCCCGGCTCCCAGTTATTATCGGACACACGCGAATGGTGTACGTCCAACAAAGGGGTCAGGTCTCAGTCAACACCTCCGACACGCTCCACAATACCCTGGAACAGTATAAGGAGCCTAAGCAGGCCCCAATTCCCCACCTTCCCAAAAGTCTGACAAAGATTAAAGGTGACTTATGAAAGGTGATGAAACAGTATTATGTGTTACAGGCGGTGTTTAAAAGGCTACTCAATGATATGGAAGAGCAATTGAGAAATCGGACATGGTGGGAGCAAGTGTGGGGCTGGGGGCTGAATGTGGATATACACCCCTGGATAAGAATAATCTCTCATATATTCGTCGCTGTGCAGCTAGTGTTAGCATTGGGGTGGGGAATTGCAGCACGTTACACCTGTACGAAGAAAGCCCTTAGACATAGGACAAAAATAATGTTAAAGGAGTAACAGCAGCTGCTGGGGCAGGCCACAATATTAATGTAGTAGGGTCTCAGCCTCCCGTCTTGGTGGCCGCACACCACTGGAGAGACAGGAGTCTCGGACATTAGGAAGCTTAAAAACTTGGGGAAAGGTCCGAGTGATGCCACGGCCCATAGGACTTGCTTGGATCGGTACCACCGGAGCCATGACAGAACCATCGGATGCAGATTAATTGGCTAGCTTAACCTAACGGTTACGCACCCAAAAGGGGGGACTGAAGGTGCAGAAAATTTGGATTTATTTTAAAGTGCCAGCCAGGACCAGCAGCTAGGACGCCAAAGCATACACAGACAAGCATAGCCTTACATGAAAGCTAAAAACTTGCACAAAGGGCTCAGCTGTAAATTTGCAATTAGGAAATGGGAGGGGACACGGGATGACTCGATCAAGAAATGAGGAAGGCCATTTAACACCGTCTGATAGCCTCGAACCACATCCAGTCAGCCCCTGTAAACCTTTTGTACAGAACAAACATACATTCTTCGCTATCTTCAAAAGGACAATGCCCAGTCTCTGCACTGCAATTACTGTACAGGAACACAATTATCAGCCCACCGGGGGGTCATTGTGCTGTGGCCTTTGTCTAACTAATACCATTAAGTTGTAACTGATAGTAAAAAATATATAAACTGTGCTCATTTGAACCTCGGTGGAGAACGGCCTAGACTGCCCAGTGTTTGCTCTCCGCATGCGTAATAAAGGAACCACTTGAATATTGCACCTGGATTCCGAGTGTTGAAATTTTGTACCAGAGTATTCCTCGGACCTTTCAGTAATCATGAAGAGTCAGCATAGTTTTGTGAAAAGGCAATCAGGTTTAACCAATTTATTGGAGTTCTTTGAAGAAGCAACATGCGCTGTGGATAAAGTAGAGCCTGTAGACATACTGTACTTCGATTTCCAGAAGGCATTTGTTAAGGTGCCACATCAAAGGCTATTACAGAAAATAAAAGCTCATGGTGTCGGAGGTAACATGTTAGCCTGGATAGAGCATTGATTGGCTGGCAGAAAACAGAGAGTAGGCATAAATGGGCCTTTGTCTGATTGGCAGGATGTGACTAATGGAGTCCCACAGGGGTCTGTGCTGGGGCCTCAACTTTTTACAATTTACATCAATGACTCAGATGAGTGGAGCAAAGGCATGGTAGCTAAATGTGCAAATAACATGAAGATAGGTAGGAAACTATGTTGTGAGGAAGACATAAGGAGTTTGCAGACAGATATAGATAAGTTGAGTGAGTGGACAAAAATCTGGCAGATGGAGTATAATGTGGGAAAATGTGAAGTTGTTCACTCTGCCAGAACTTGCCCTTTCTTTCCCACTCCTCGATTGATCGTAACAGAGTGTTTTGAAATTTATAAGGATGAAGGTGTCAATTCAGTGTCTACTTCACCGTTTACATGATGATTGCAAAGAACTCATTCCAACAGGCTTTCTTTCTTGAGTTTAAACACAAAGGCTGAGTTTTTATTGAACTAAGAACCCACCAATGTAAAGATATAAAAAAAATTTCAAAAGGTAAACACACGTCCCAACCTTTGCAACAAACATAAATACACAGGCATGTGAAATTATAAGTTATACAGTAGCGGAGGTTAACTTTTGGACAAATTAAGATTCAATGATAAAAGGCAAAAAATAGAGGTTCATTGTTTATGAGTCCTTTGCTGGTGTTTGTGATTCTTTATGGTTCTTGTTTTTTTCCTTCTGGAAACGCTGCTTTGGAAGTTTGAAGTGTCCTTCAGAACTTCTCTGCCTATAGTCCCCAGTATGATAATAAGCAGGCAGAGTTCCTTCCAATTGAATTTCTCTATCTCTATGATGTATTCCCAAAATATAACAGATATAGGGCTCTGAACTCAAGACAACGGGGGAGAGATGATGCTACTGATGCATTTGCAGGCTTCTCCTTCTTCTGTCACAGCAACCAAAAGACAAGCTTAATCTCATAGCCTTTCATGAGAGTTTCAGTCATGTGACAGCTGGTATTCATACACAATGGAGGGTGATCCATGTTAATGAAATGAGCTTTGATCTCCCATTATCAAAGGTAACAAGATGCCATTGAAACCGATAGGGATCCTTAGCACCCTCCTTGCATAATAGCTTTGTTAGTCCTCCATTGTTCTTGGTAGTTTTTATAGTCAGAAATCTAGTGGACCATTGTCCTTATGTTTTGTAGCGAATTTAGACAATGGCAGGTGTGCAGTCCATCAGGGGAACTGCCTGTAGTAAGATCTCTTGGCAAATCCATGTTCAGGAGTTTCCAGACTTGGCCAATATGCAGGTCAGGTGACTTCTGCAGCCATTTTATAGTCTGTGTCTTTGCTTGGCAAAAGTCCTTTTAAAGAAGTTCAATATATATCTGACCAGCCAATGAAATTAAAGATTAATATTCTACATGCACACATCACATTGTCACAACACTGTGCCCCTGACATTTTTTCCTTGTTATGGCTTCGGACTCTGCCAATCTCTTAGCCCACACAGAAGAGATCAAAGGACCCAGTTTGCTTGTAACATCTGAGGAATTCCTTTTCTCAGTGAAGACATAAGTTATAAGCTGCAGCCTGAGCAGCAATTAAACTCTGCGCTCACCCTGTGCTTACCCAACATTAAGTTAATTTTGTGTTCTTAAAGGAAGACAGTCTTTAACTTGGCAGCAGAATGATACTTTATAAATTATACATGGTATAATATCATCCTTAAAAGAGTGTGAGCAATGTCACAAGATATCCAAGCATGCAGATAGGACTAAGACCTTAAAGATATAATTATACAATTCTAGAAAAGACAAACAGAAGCACAGCTGAATCACATTTCAAATTGTGAGATCACAGTCAGGATCAATTAATAAAGCCAGAACAGAACTTATCAAGCAACAATACATGACTGAACACAAACCTCACTAAACCAGAGAAGACAATAAGATTAACACCAATGAGAAATAAGCTCAAGAAAAAGCTGACAGAAAGAGGGCAATTACCATGTCCTAAGATATAAAGAACAAACCTTGCAAGAGGTCAAGATTCAGGCATCACGATGAGGGGTAAAATGACAGAATCAATTCAATTATAAAATTGAAGCAGGTGAACTGAATGGAGTAGTATCATTGAAAATCTCGTGTAAACTGAGCACCACCAGCCCAGCAATATTGAAGTAGAAAGACACTGTGAAGCAAATGGTGAGCTATTATATAAATCTCAATTGCACATTTTTAATGCAACATTTTAACCAGTTCATCTGCAATTAGTGACTCACCCCCAGGCTTCAGATCGAGTGTTACTGGCAGGCATTGTAATTAATGTAAGGGGGCATCAGCAAGCAGTGCTGGAATATTCTTTAACAAGATGCTGATATCCTTTTTCTGAATGGGAATACCATAAAATTATAAACACAGGACGAAATGGTCTCAGATTTTTATTAGTGCGGTAGCAGGCATGAGGAAAGGTGTTTTACCGCTGGCCACATTGGTGGTATATCGTGCTGCAATGTCCC
This sequence comes from Cetorhinus maximus, assembly GCF_964194155.1. NCBI lineage: Eukaryota > Metazoa > Chordata > Chondrichthyes > Lamniformes > Cetorhinidae > Cetorhinus > Cetorhinus maximus. The sequence continues at coordinate 100,390,395 of NC_135895.1, forward strand.
CTTCCCGGCTCATCCCACCTCATTAATAATGCATTCATGGGAAATACTCCAGATCACTGGTGGGTGGGCTCAGATTTGCCCACCACACTGTGACCTCAGTGCTCCCTCGCGCTGGGCGCCATGTTTAAAGCGCACCAGAGCGCAGCCTACTCCATGTCTACAGACCAGGACTGCTCCAGGCGACAGACGGCCCCGAAAGGAAAGAAGACGGCAGCCCCCAAATTTAGTAACGCCTCTTTGGGGGGCGGCTGGATACAGTGAAAGGCTGCCGCAATGTCCTCTATCCCCATTCTGGCCACAGGAGGTCCACCAGGGTCACCAGTCCGACATGGGAGAGGTGGCAGCAGCGGTCAGCACCACCAGAACACAGAGGAGGCCAACCATCCAGTGCAGGGAGAGGATGAACGCTCTCATCCGTTCCGCCAGGGTAAGTCAACCTCCTCATCACTCTCAACTCACACACTCATAAACCCATCACGCATCCACAGGGATCTCAGGCCTCAAGGGACAATATCACTAACTCTCACCCACACCCTCATATCTCCATCAGGAGGCCAGTTCTTCATCCCATCCATGGCTCCGCTCACCACACAAACATTCCACACAGTGCCATGCATCCTGCTCACACTCTCTCCATCTGTTTCCATGCTGGAGAAGCTGGTTCACAGCAGCAGGGAGAGATCCCAAACCAGGGGATGGAGTGGCCCACATTAGACCCCTCACTCACTTTGAGGTGTGTGCCATCGTGCTGACTGATGAGGACATGGACCCTGCCTTCACCGACAATGAGATTGGCAGCAAAGACCCACATGAGGATTCTGCACCACACCATCCTCTCTCAACGCACCTGTGAGTGCTCTTTCTTCTGCTTTTGACTCTGCTGCCTTGCACTAATTATCTCTACTCTGGTTCATAGGGAGCTTTGCCAAGTGACCGACACCTTCAGTCAGCCAGTCCCTTAGCTCCATCCCCTCATGTCCAGCCAAGAAGTGCTGGAAATAAGCAGCCTGGAGATCATAACGCTTACACACAGCCTCCACCAACGCAGAGACACACACCTTGGTGGCAACTAGATCTAGAGCAGGCTCGGGTTCACAACCTGGTGGTCACCGCACGGACACATGCCTGCAGGAGGAGGAGGCAGGTTCAGATGAGTTCCCTGGCACTCGAAGGACTGTTGGGGAAGAGGCTTCTGTGAGGTCCAAGTCAGATGACAAACCTCTGGATTCAGCCTTCCAACTCGTCCTGGAGAGTCAGCAGAAGGCGGGGGAACATCACGCAGAGCTGTTGGAAGCCCTCAACAGAATGGCACATGAGTCAGAGGAGTGCGTCCACCTGCTCTCTGATGAAGAGGTCCCCACATGTATGTGTATGGAGGTCTCCTTAGGAAGGATGGTGGACGCCATGGAGACCCTGGTCCAGCAGAATGCGGAGATGCATGCAGACCTGCACTCTATCGCAGTAGCCATGGGTGAGTCCTGCAGTGACAATGCGAGAGGGAAATGGGCACCTCAATGTCCCTCCTTCCCATCAAGGACGCAGGCCAGAGCCCTCGGGCACCGGAAGGGAGGAGGAGCAGCAGTTGAACACTGCTGGGTCATCCACTCAGGAATCTAAGATGCTGCCCTCTCCCTCCGAGTCCCCTTTGCCTGTGACACCCTCAACCTCGTCCTCTGTCACCACAGAGGGAGCAGCTGGCCGCAGGTGGGCAGTCAAAGCAAGCTGGGGCCCTCAAGGCCTTGGCTCTCCAAAGAACACATGCCAAAGTCATCAGAGGCAACAGGGCCAACCATTGCACAGGCTGTCTCCACCCCTGCTGCGGATGTCAGGGCAGCACCTAGAAAAAGTGGTAGGCCTAGAAAAGTTAAGAAATTCTGATCACAAGTGGTTACACAGGTGAATACATTTTCTAATTTTATAATCTGAAAATATATTCACTTTCACTGAATAATGTGTAATATTGTCTTTCAGCTTCATTGACAGGCTTCGCAAATCCTCCCACTACATTCATCCCCACCGCCCACTCCGATAGCAGTTTAGCAGCACGCAGCTGGGACACAAGTGATTCTGGAGGGAGCAGTGTGTGCGCGGCAGGGCCTTTCGGAGTCTTTGGCAAGCACTCTCCCACGCACACGGAGCCTTCCTCCATCACACTCATCTCACTGTCCCGAGCATTTTCAATGCTGCCTGCTAGGGTTCTCTTTCAGTTGTCCATCTGAGCTGACCTGCATCTCCGCCCACCCACTGACTGCACTCCCCTGCAGCACCTGTTCCTGCCCAACACGAGGATCTGCTCATTTTCGATTTCTGCGAATTGGTAATTGTCAAGTTTATCATTAGCTCGCCCATCTTTTCCCCTCCCCCAGCCACCAATGTCCATCACTGTGGACCCCCTGGCATCACCTTCCGCCTCCCCACGTCACCTACCAACCAAATTCTTGACATTCCAGGATGTACAGGTGAATGTGCACATCCCTACCTTCCTGAGAATATCACCCCCATCCACATTGACCTCCCCAACCTCCTTCCCATTCATTGAGTCCACGTCTACCTCCGAGTCCCCACCAACCACCATTACCGAGGTTACTGATGCACCCTCACCCTCCCACCCTACCAGCTCCTTCTGCTCCCTCTCACACTCACCATCCCCTCCTACCATGCCCACCCTCAATTCACTCCCCTGGAGGCAATCATTGACTCCACAGACCCCTTCCTTGCATACTCACCTGAACATCCCCTCCCTTCCCTTACTCCCTCTTCCACCCTGACATCCTCCTCCTCCCCTCGAACATCTTCCTCTCTCCGAACTCCCTCCCTTACACCTTCCTTCCCCTCTTACAATTACCTCTCCACGTGCAGCATTCTCCCCCATTACGCCCTTCGCCCCCTGGACACCCTCCCTTCCCCTCCCAACCTCACCCCCTGACATCCTCATCACCCCTCACCCTCCTGCAACCCCCCAAACACCTTTGGCTCCCCCATCCACTCCCGGTACACCTTCCTCTCCCACTCACAGCTAGACCTCCCTCTCCGCGCCCCCTCCCCCTCAACGATCATCTGTAACATGATGTTCTGAAGCAGACTCGAAGCATCAATGGAGACCTCTCACCTTCTAAAAGCTGCTTCGCGGTGGAGCCATCTCCATGATGCATATGTTCCTCCAGGGTCCGGTAGCTGTAGGGCTCCAGCATCTTCTGCTCCTTGATGTCCGCGATCTGAGCAAGGCCCTAAAGGTGAGTCCCAACTTCTGCACGTCACACTTGTCCAGATGTGTTATGGGCTGGCGTATTTTCCTTCCTGGTAAATTGGGCGTGGGGGTCGATTCCGCTCAGGCCTTATTTACCGGGATGCAAATTGGGTTCACGCTGGCCTCCAGCAGGATTCACGACACCATTAGATGATCCCGCTATGATTTCACGTTGGCGTGAAACCAATTTCTGCCCCTCACATCGAGTTGTCCAGACCCTGCCCGCCATGACAGCCACCGCCAATGGAACCGAACAATTCCACCCACACTCTGAAAACACACAGGAAGTTTATCTGCCTAATCCTAAAACTTACATGTTCCGCAAAGGCATAATTGTCTCTTCACTCTCATGTTGCTTCTACTTTCCTATCCATTGCATTCAAGCGCACTTGGAATATAACTGGCATTGTCATGCAACACCAGTTATGTAACACACTACCATGTTGTGCTGTCCCCAGTTTCATGTCCCTTTTATTCCAGGATCATCTGGAGGACAAGTGCAACCCAAGGCTCCATTTCTCCATGATGAATTACCACCTCAAACTCCTTTCACCTCAATACCAAATGCAAAAAGCTCATGGTTGTCTTCACCTCTCTCCCCTACACCTTCTCCTCTCTGCCGTCTCCCTCATTGCCTTCTTCAAGAATATCTTCCAAAAGACCCACATCTTTTTCCCACGATCCCTCCCCTTTCTCAATTCTGACCCATTTGCTTATCCATCTTCACCTCCAACATTGTTAAAGGCAGTTTGTCCTCTCTTCTTTTTTAAACAACAACAATTTACTTTTATATAATTCATCATACATAATAAAACATCCCAAGGCCATTCACAGGAGCATTTTAAAACAAAATGTCACTGAGCCATACCAGGCTATATTGGGGCAGATAGCCAAAAGCTTACTCAAAGAGGTCAGTTTAAAGGAGGAAAGAGAGGTAGAGAGATTTAGGGACAGAATTTCCAAGCTTAGGGCCTATTGGCAGCTGAAGACATAGCAGCAATGGTGGAAATGAAGTCCCGTCTTCACACTGAAGGTACCCTCCATCGTGTTGTGTGGCACTACTAGGATAGGTTTGCAATTCAAGACTGGGCAACCATGAGGCGCTGTGGGCCATCAGCAGCAACAGAATTGGACTCAACCTCAATCTGTAACCTCATGGCCCGGTATATCCCCCACTCTACCATTACCATCGAGCCAGGGGAACAACCCTGGTTCAATAAAGAGTGCAGGAGGGCATGCCAGGAGCAGCGCAGGCATAGCTAAAAATGAGGTGTCAGCCTGGTGAAGCTACAACACAGGACTACTTGCATGCCAAACAGCAGAAGCAGCAAGTGATGGTCAGAGCTAAGCGATTCGACAACTAACTGATCATATCTAAGTTCTGCAGTTCTGCCACATCCAGTCGTGAATGGTGATGCACAATTAAACAACTAACTGGAGGAGGAGGCTCCACAAATATCCCCATTCTCATTGCACATCAGTGCAAAAGACAACATTGAGGCATTGGCAACGATCTTCAGCCAGAAGTGCCGGTTGGTTCCAAGGTCCCCAGCATCACAGATGCCAGTCTTCAGCCAATTCGATTCATTCCACGTGGTATCAAGAAACAGCTGAAGGCACTGGATAGTGCAAAGGCTATGGGCCCTGACAATATTCCAGGAATAGGATGAGGACTTGTGCTCCAGAACTTGCCGTGCCCCTAGCCAAGTTGTTCCAGTACAGCTACAACACTGGCATCTGCCTGGCAATGTGGAAAATTGCCCAGGTATGTCCTGCACACAAAAAGCAGGACACGTCCAACCCAGTCAACTACCACCCCATCAGTCTACTCTCGATCATCAGTAAAGTGATAGAAGGGATGATCAACAGCGATATCAAGTGGCATTTACTCAGCAATAACGTGCTCACTGATGCTCAGTTTGGGTTCCACCAGGGCCACTCAGCTCCTGACCGCATTACAGCCTTAATTCCAACATGGACAAAAGAGCTGAACTCCCAAGGTGAGGTGAGAGTGACTGCCCTTGACATCAAGGCCGCATTTGACCGAGTGTGGCATCAAGGAGCCCTAGCAAAACTGGAGTCAATGGGAATCAGGGGGAAAATTCTCCACTAGTTGGAGTCATACCTAGAACAAAGGAAGATGGTTGTGGTTGTTGGAGGTCAATCATCTCAGTCTCGCTGCAGGAGTTCCTCAGGGTAGTGTCCTAGGCCCACCCATCTTCAGCTGCTTCACTAATGGCCTTCCCTTCATCATAAGGTCAGAAGTGGGGATTTTCACTGATGATTAACAATGTTTAGCACCATTCGCAATCCTCAGATACTGAAGCAGTCTATGTCCACATGGACAATATCCAGGCTTCAGCTGATAAGTGGCAAGTAACATTCACACCACAAAAGTGTCAGGCAATGACCATCTCCAACAAGAGAAAATCTAACTATCACCTCCTGACGTTCAATGGCATTACCTTCGCTGAATCCCCCACTATCAACATCCTGGGGGTTACCATTGACCAGAAACTGAACTGGACAAGCTGTATAAATACTGTGGCTACAAGAGCAGGTCAGAGGCTGGGTATTCTGCAGACAGTAACTCACCTCCTGACTCCCAAAACTTTTCAGCCATCTACAAAGCACAAGTCTGAATCGTGATGGAACACTCCCCGCTGCCTGGATAAGCGCAGCTCCAAGAACATTCAAGAAGCTCAACACCATCCAGGCAAAACAGCCCACTACCTTAAACATTCATTCCCTCCACAACCAGCAGTGTGTACCATCTACAAGATGCACTATAGCAACTCACCGAGGCTCCTTCAACAGCACAACCAAACCCCACGACCAGCAGTGTGTACCATCTACAAGATGCACTATAGCAACTCACCGAGGCTCCTTCAACAGCACAACCAAACCCCACGACCTCTACCTCCTATTAGGACAGCAGATGCATGTTCCCCTCCAAGCCACTCACCATCCTGACTTGGAACTATATTGCCGTTCCTTCACTGTTGCTGGGTCAAAAATCCTGGAACTCCTTCCCTAACAGCAATATGGATGTACCTAAAACACATGGACCGCAGTAGTTGAAGAAGGCGGCTCACCACCACCTTCTCAAGGGCAATTAGGAATGGGCAATAAATGCAGGCGTAGCCAGTAATGCCCACATCCTGTGAATGAATAAAGAAATGGTGGGGTGATTAAAATCGGCCTTGCTCAAGAGGCCAGGATTAGTTGAGTGCAGATATCAGAGCCTGCGTGGGCTGGAGAATATTACTGAGGAAGGAAGTGGCAAGCCATGGAAGGATTTCGAAACAAAGATGAGAATTTTTAAAATCGAGTTGTTGCTTGACCGGGAGCAGTCAACGAGCACAGGGGTGATGGGTGAACACGATTTGGTGCAAGTTAGGATGGGTAGCCAAGGTTTGAATAACCTCAAGTATGAATGTGGATGGCTGACCAGGAGTGCATTGGAAGAGTCAAACCTGGAGGTAGCAAAGGCATGGATGAGGATTTTAAGAATGTCATTATTTACTGGAAGTAGACCCATCATTAAATTTGATTTCTGTAGTTTCATTCTCACTTTAAATATATACCAGACACACAATTTTTTTTAAGCCAACACAAATTATTTCTCAGTAAAGCTGAGGTAATGATGACATATAACATTATTAGTATTTTTCTCTGAATGCACAGTGTATCTCATGGTTAGGTTACCACAGAAACAAAGACCTTAAATATACTCAAAACTAACAGCAAGGAAAGGAATAATAAATACTCCAGTGCTCTCTACTCTCTTTATTACCATCGATAACAAGGAGAAAGATATTTTTAGCTGACAAAGAACTGGAACATATAAATACCAAATTGAACAGGTACATAATTACCATTGGCTTCATTATTTCATCTGATTTCGGTCACTCCAGAGAATAGCAAGTATTTTGTCATAATGTTTTTACTAAATTAATGCCTTCCTTGGTTTTAGTAAGGTTAAGGAGTACAATTGACTGCCATTTAAATAATAAAGGGGAACATTTCCTGCACTGCAAACTCAACTTGCAGCAAAAATACAGAACAGCAAACAGGATAGGAAAAGAAGAGATTATCAGCTTAGACAATCTTACACAATGTTAGCATTGTCCTTTCTTTTTAATGCTTTGGGAAATTGCATGCTTGGTATCAGCTTGGCACAGTCTTTTACTGATATCAAATGTACAGTATACTGAAACTGGGTGGGATGGGGAAGGAAAGAGAGGGGAGAGACCATAGGGTAATTCTATAAGGAAGGGATTCAAGCTCCAGGAACTCTGCACTTATAAATGTTTTGGCCCTGAAATGTTCACAATGTGTATTAATTCCTCCGCTAAGTTTAGTCCTATGATTCACACCTAAAAAGAACATTTCCCTTAGTGTTTCATTCTCTGCCGCTTTTCTTCTAGGAATGTCCACTTTGAAGAAGTTATGTTCTTCTCTCCATCAGGATTTTCATTTGTCTCTTTTACCTTGTTTATCTTCATTGCTTTTTTTTCCCCTTCTCGCGTTTGAGCAGACTTTCCCTTTTGTTCTTCCACCCACCTCCCCCCATTTCACTTGCTCAAAACCTGTTCTGTCTTTCCTCAGTTCTGATGAAGGGCCATTGAACTGAAATGTAACGCTGTCCTGTGCTCCGCAGATGCTGCCTGACCTGCTGAATATTTCCAGTTTTTATTTCTCTAACCAGAAGCTTCATAAAATCTGTCATGGGAAAACACATACCCACCTTTCACCAGAAGGTTAATGTGGCCCTTGGAAGCTTCGAGGGTCAAAAAGGCCCCCAAAAATGTTCCTGTTGTGCCTAGAAATGTTATCATTGGGGTTTTTGTTGTGTGAGTGTTGATCAAGGTGAAGTCTATTAGATTGGGATGAACGTAAATACTGGCATGGAGCACATCATAACAAAGATACTTCTTAAAACCTATATCTTTGAGCAAGCTTTTGGTCACCTGACTTATCTCCTTATGTGGCTTCAGTGTCACACTTGTATAATTTTCCTGTGAAGCACCTTGGGAAAGTTTTGTTATGTCAAAGGCACTATATAAAGGTAGGTTTTTTTTTAGTCTTTACAAATAGCGAAGGAGGTGACTGGGCCCGATTTTAACTCTGTATAAGTGGGCAAGATTCTAATTCATTCAAAATCTATCCGCTTACAAAGAGTTCAAATCAGGCCCAGTGAATGAGTTTTGAGTGAGTTAAAATCTTGCCCGCCATATCCAGAATTTGTGAGTTATGTGGGTTCTTTCAATCAGCCTCCAGTTTCCCGACACGACAGGGCACAGTTTAACCGTCTGGAGGTGGGCAGCCAGAGGCAAGTCGAGGAGCCAATGCTCCAGCCAGGCCTATGGGCCCTCCCTACTGCCTGAGTGTGGGGTAGCAATGTACCATGTGGAGAGATCCCCCCATTCCACTGCCATAGTCATGGCCTGGCTCCTTTCTCTGTGTTTTATTTAATTTTCCCAAATCCCAGAAAGTGACCATTTGCTGCCATGGGTGGCTTCAGTTCCCAGTAACAGTGTCAGCTCATGTTTCCTGCTCCCAAAGCGAAAATTCAGCCCACGATCTTGAAGGTTCCCACATACAACAGTTTAAAAATACTTGACTGACAGTTTAAGTGCTTTATGTTCTCTATCTTTCTCCTGCTTATTCTCTCACTTTCTCTTTTCTCTCTTTTACTCGCTTTCTCACTTTTGCTCTCTCTTTCTTTCATGCTGAGCTCTGTCATCCACATCTTAGTCAAACTCTTAACTGGTAGTTATAATGGATTACCAGTATGAGACCAATAGGTACAGGGTGTAAAGTGCATTTGGCAGTACCCGAGTTATGCTGTGAGTGTGGATCAGTCCCTCTAACAGCCAGGAGATGGCAAAATACGAGTATAATCCCACCATATGCAGAACTCCTTTACCTGGCAATAAGTGTTTGATGTTTTGAGAATGCAGGCATTCACATTTACTTACTGAAATGTTAAAAATCAATGCTGTGTACATTTATAAAGTCTCCTGATTTGAGTTATACCACCAGAGTGGAAAGAATAATTGAACCTAAGTAGAATACAAATTTGAAGGTAAAATTTGGGTTATAAAAATTATTAAACGTGGGAAGTGGATAACATCAGACACCTGAAAGTGTCATTTGGATAATTCAATATTTTCAGTGTGTGCTTCATAAATTCATTTATGGGTGACTGGATCTCGTGTTATTGTTTTGTTTTGACCTAGGATAAGGGACACTAAGGATTGGTGAGCTATGGCTGTTCTCAGTAGGTAGGAGCTGCCTGAAAGCAGCCAGTGACTGGAGCCGGCTGCTACCTTACAAGCCGTATCTGGACTGCCTTTGTTGTTCTCAGCAACAGTGAGGTAGCCCAGTCATTGGAATCCCTATAAATTTGGGCAGGGGCTCTGAGCAGCACCTTCAGAGAGAGCCAGACGACAGAAGAACATGACCAGCCACTCACAGGGAATCCATCAGCTTTTGCAAGCAGAGAAACGAGCCAAAGAAAAGTTAGAGGAGGCCAAGAAGAGTGAGTAAACTGAACAAACTAATAATTGCTGGTTCACATAATGAAAAATGGCTTCAGTGCAAAATGGAACCAAAGCGCAAAGATTAGTTCATTGGAGGAAGATTTGTTCAAGATGTTAAAGACTCTTAATAATCAGAATGATATGAATGTACTAAAAACAAAAGGGTTGGCACAAATGACGCACTTCATTTATGATCAAATTTGGGACTTGTACCTTTGTACTGGCCATAATCTGAGGTTACAGCTATTCCACTTGGGAGTGACAGGAAGATCATGTGTGAGGAGTGAACATGCAATGTCACAAATCCTGCAGAGATCTGCATACACCGTGCTAGAGAAGAATGAATAATTTAGGGGATGAGTTCGGTTTTCTTTGTTAACACTGCCACTGTTGAATAAACACATTGCGTCACTGACTGAAATTCTGCCCGCAGCTACCTCAGGTTAAGCTGTTGTGTCCTACACGGTTACAATTTGCACAGATACCCAGGCCAGCGCAGGGCTCGAGAATCATTGGCTCTTCTGGATCGATACTCAGCATGGAAAACAGTGTAAGCCTCGGTGTTTTCACAGCTGGAGAACCTGGGTCACAAATGAGGTCTCCACATGGTGCAGACCTTGACTTAATGGTCCGCAAGATCATTAAGGGTGAGGATGTCCATTTAGCCCTCCTGAATGACTCCATTTGGAGAAACCTGGTGCCCTCCATTGCAGCATCCCATTGTTCCAAGTGGTTCCAGGGGTTTCACCTCCACTGACTCCATCTGGGAGTCCATTCTGTGCATTTAGCCCTCTCTGCATGAGAAGACAGAGCGACATTTTATCCAGATTAACAAGGGAAGCACTTTACTTTTAAAGTCCAAAGCCCCAGTCATACTATTCTTTAATCTAAAAGCAACAGGGATTTCTTCTTATACTTTTTTGTTTCGTGGCCCTGTTCAACACTGACTCCTGCTGAGGTTAGGGCTTTATAGGTGCCAAGAGCCCAGCTGTACTTCACTGAGCCAAGACATTGAGCATTGGCAGGTTATCTGTCTGTAGGAGCGGGGTGGGGGAGGGGGAGGAAATCACAAACAGAGGCCGAACTTGTTCTCCCTCCACCGACAGCAGTATTTCCTTTTCCCATCGGGTACAGCTCAGCAGGGAATTTCTAGCTCAGTTCCTCTAGCCAGGATTTCCCTGCTGATCGTTGTCCTACTGGAAAAAAGAAATGCTGGTGCCTGGATGCCGAGTGAGGGGCACGATCCAGTTTGTAGCGCCCCAACTGCCAGCTTGGCTGGGATCAGCCACCTCAGCGGCAAGTACAAGTCAAAGCTTGGACCATCTGGTCTTACATGGCTCCATTAGTCAGCTGCCTTTACCAAATGAGCCCATCATGGGAAGTGCAGCTGACATTTTCAAGTCACGTTTTCTTTATACTCACAATGTTATTGTGTTTTTATCACATATACTCTTTACTTAATGTTTTAAATATCGAAGATTTTTTATTTCCCCTCAGACCCAGATATAGTTCCACCTCCCTCAAGGCTCCGAGTCAACCAGGCTAAGAGCAAAAGTAGTGAGTAATCACTGAAGCACACTAGAGTTTAGTGGGCTCGGGCTGAAACTGCACCCAAAATATACCAATTTTATATACGGCAGATTGTTTGTGATAGAACTATAACAATCTAACTGCAAATTCCAAGGAATACGGTTTACAGTCACAAGCATTAAAAATCTATGAGTAAGAATTAAAGCAAAGTCCATGGCTAAGTGTATTTATCAATGCGGAGAGAAAAACAAACCTGTGTTTCTGATCACTTAATGCCGCTCCTACTTAAAATCTAAACATTGAGAAGTGCCAGCATTTGGGGCTTTTGTGCTCTGTGTTGAAAATGGAGGGGGTCATGTTTGGACAGTCCAATTCCCCTAGCAAATCTCCTCCCCACTTCCTCCGCACACCCCAGGTCTCTCACATACCCTCCGGGGAGCTCAAACAGCTCGGGGCTCTCTTTTGCACAGCGCAGAATCCAAAAAAATAATCGTGTCAACATGCACGGACACAAATTAAAACAATCTGTGCATGTCAGATTAATACAATAACACATGTCTAGCAAAGAAATGATGAAAATTTCTTAGAAAGCGCTTTATGGGTCTGGATTATTTACTGAGGTCTGTCTGATCTTCCAAATGTGCATATGTTCAGCATTAAACTCTGGATTTAACTGTGGTTATTTGGGATTAATTCCCAAATTGGCCGCTCGATTGATCTGGATCATATTTACTATGGATGAGCAAGTTACCACAGTGAATCCTTCCATGCTCTCTCATGGCGCAAGCAATGTTTGCATGGCAATTAGTGGGACTGGAATGGACTTCCAGCTCTTACTCCATCTGAATGATATTGCTGAAACGCTAACAGTCTTCCCCATGTGTGTGTGCAATAGAAGGAGATCAAGGCTGTAAAAGCTTGCTGACTGTGTCTGCCACAAAACGAGGAGCGGATCTGTTACAAAGCATGGAATGGAGTATGCCCCATTATTTGATAATATGGCATGCTTATTACCTCTGTGATATGTATAGTGTTCAGCTATAAAAGTTACTTTTGAAAATCCACTCAGAACATTTTTTTATTGGAATGGGTGCTATCCAAAGCACAAGGTAAACCTTCTAGTGAGGTGAAAATTGCTAAAATGTTTGTCCTGAATCAAAAAGAATCTTCTCATTAACATAGGGCTGAGTGGTCTAGAGCTAAAGGGTCATAAACCCAGAATAAAGGGTCGGCCATTTAGGACTTTAGCTGAGGAGAAATTTCTCCACTCAAAGGGTTGTGACTTTTTGGAATTCTCTACACTAAGAACCGTGGATGCTCAGTCATTAAGCATATCCAAGATAGAGATCGATAGATTTTTCAATACTAAGGGAATTAAGGGATACAAGGATAGTGCAAGAAGGTAGAATTGAGGTAGAAGAACAGCCATAAGCATATCGAATGGCTGCCCAGAAGGAAAAAACAGTTCAGACCAGTTCTCTCATTTCCCAGTGGTGTTCTATTTTAAGGTATACAAGACCAGTTCGGACCAGTATTCTTATTTCCCAGTTTTTACTGTTTTCTCCTTCTAGGTGAGCAGGCTGGAAGGGCTGTTTGGCCTAGTTCTGCTCCTGTTTCTCATGCAGCTTAAACCGCAATATACAGCAGTAAAAGTAAAAGCTCACTGAACATCAATCAGGTAATAGTTTGTCATATGCGACACCTCTTCAGAATGTCTCTAAACTCACCCCCCAGTGAGGATCCTGAATTGCATGGTAAAGTTAGATGAAAGTTTTGAATTGGATCTTGTTAATGCACTTCATCGCCCTGTGAAAGAAATAAGAACATGTTCAAAAATCTTTATTTTATGACTTCCTTAAAAAAACAGTCCTTATGTTACAATCAAGAAGCAGAGAATCACCCTTCTCGGAGGACCCCGGCAGTGACATTCTTGACTTAGGTTTTAGGAGGTGTGCAAAAACAGCCCTTGATATGCACCCCACACCCCCACCCCCAATCCTACCACCTCGTTGTTTGGAAAATAGCAGGAGTGAAACTCCTGTTTGGAAAATAGCAGGAGTGAAACCCCAGCTCAGTTCTGGGGTTTCGGACAAAAGCACCAATCTATTAAGCCACTGCAACCCCTGCCAGTTCGACAGACAAAACACTTACCCGACGCACGCTGATTCCTGCAGTGGTTTCTGGCAAGGCACCACCATTACCCCAACTGTTGTGCTGAACATATCATAAAGAAGGCATTAGGCTGCAGGTTACAGCAGCTCAGAACAGCAATGAGGAATCAGAAAATAAACAGCAGTAACCTTCTATAATTAGATTTTGTAGTTGGGTACCTAATGAAAATCATGCACAAAAAATGGAATAGAAGTAGCATCTATGAAAAAAAATCAATACATCATTGAAAAGAAATCATTCTAGACATAGGTTGACGTAACTCACATGAGCATTATTAATCAGTCCAGCTTCATTCAACGGTTTCATTTTTTGCAATCCATTGATTCCCTTTGTGTCCGATCTGTTTATTAGATTTGTGGCAGAATTGGTATAAAACACTTATCAGGCATTTTCTTTGTGAATATTGCTTGTAGGGAAAGGAAGGCGGCTGAAACAAGCAAAGGATGAGGCTCAAGCTGAGATAGATCAATATCGTCTGCAAAGGGAGAGAGAGTTCAGACAAAAGCAAGATTCGGTGCGTATTAATGCAAACAAGTAGACTTGTTTTAATTGCTGCATGCTTTGAAAATTAGGCTGAATGAACCATATTGTTAGAATCATTGGTTACAAACGTAAAGTCCCTGCACACTGTTCCTTCTTAAATAAAAGAATTGTGGCAAAGAGCAATGGGATTTAACACATTTCTTAGCAGTCATGGCCACGTAACAGATTTGTGGAGTTACCCTCAACTTCAAAAGTGGAGACATTATTGAATCTCACTCCTGGCCGCAAATCAGAGCCCACTCTATTTATGTCATGACTTTACGTTTTGACAAAATCATAATTAAGTTAAGATTCCCAAAATAACAGACCATGGTCTTGAAAGTCCACAGGGCGCAATCCCGATGGATCCTCTGGGATTGTGTTCCCTGTTGCACCCTAGTGCTAACCCCATTGGGTTATGCAAGATCAATGTGCAGGCATTCTACATGGGGCCTGACAAGCATCCGCGCTAACATGAACACATCCTTGATGCCTTTCCTGTCCATGCAGCTGGTCATTTTGAGTGCGTGTATGTGTGTTCGGGAGGTGGGGAGAGTGGGGTTAGTGGTGGGGAGGGATAGAAGACGACAAGAGCTCTCTGTGCCCTCTCAGGGGGGCCAATCCAATAAATTAAGTTTTAATTTTTTAAAAAATCTTCACAGCTAAGAGACATTTATAACCCAGAGGTGGGGCCCATTTATTATCATCTAGAGCGCAGAATGTTTCAAATTGCTTGGCGTATCAGCTTCCAGTCCCTTTTGGGTCAGTGAGAATGGAAGGTGTCGCTTCCCCACGGCTCATCTTGGTGTCACTGGCCTTTATGACAGGCGCAACCACGTCCTGTACTGTTTTGCGGGTAGGCTTTGCTGGGCTTCTTAGAATAATGGCAGGAATCCAGCAGGAAATCCCAAGGAGACACAGGGCATGTATGCTTCAAAAAAAGTCTGAGAAAAGAGACAGCCCTAATTGCCCATTGTGTAAAAGCGGTGTGTGTGTTGTGATACGAGGCCAGACTGATCAGTAAGGACCTAGCATCAATCTTTTGTTCAGGGTGATATTGGCCAATGCTGTGTCGCAACAGGACTCCCTGGGCAGGATTTCTAGTTCAGCGGGCACCCACGATTGGTGGGCCTGGGAGCAGCTGGGGAACGGACCCCAACCGCAATTGGCCCCCGACCGTGATTTTATGCTGGCTGGCCAATTAACAGCCAGCCCGTGTGAAAGGCGCGCTGAAAGGCTCAGCACTGCCGGGGTGTGGGAGTGGGGGGAGGGCAAGCGCTGAAGTCAGCGCGGGCGTGGGGGAGCGCGGAATGAAAGCTCCCTGAAGGCAGAGAGACCTGCCTCAGGGAGCTGAAGAATTTAAATGCAATAAAGAGAGATTTTAAAAACTGGGGAAAAAATGCTCACGCATCAGAATCAGTCACTGGAACATATGGATGATGACAATTCTGTCCAAACATTTGTATGCTTTTTTAAATTAATATCGGAAACCTCATCCCGCCCGTAGATGAGGTTTCCTGAAAAATGCAAAGGCCGCCTGGCCAATTCACCCGGCTGCCAACCATAACATTGGACGGGCAACAAAAAAATCTCAGTCAATTACTGCTTTAATGGTCTTAACAGGTCCCTTAATTGTCAGCGTGTGCACATCCTCTCATGCACGCCCGCTGACCGAAATATCGCGTGAGTGCATGATGACGTCGGGACACTCACCCGACATCATCACGTGCTATTTCACACTCAAGCGTCCGTCTGCCCACATACCGAGCGAAAAATTCTGCCCCCTGTCTCTATGCTGGATGGACAAGGAGGGATATCAGTCAGAGTTTCTATTTTCCATGGCTACATATATGCAAAGTACATATGCATAGATGCTGCATGAGGACAAGATCAGGTTTGCCTCTGCTAGCTTCACTTACTCAATAATACACTACCAATTGCTGTTCAGTCTCAAACATAAAGCAGGTCATTTTGTGTAAAAGTAACAGAGGAACTCTGACACCCACAGAATCTTCTCCCAGTGTATTCAGGAGAAGGGGAGGGAGAAAATGGAGGAAGAAAAATGGGTATCTTAAATATATATGCTGTAAACATCCCAATTTCAAGAACTGTTACCAAAATGTTTCCAGTGGAAAAACCCAATGATGTGGCCTTCTGTTTACAATAAACTTGTCTCTGTTTTGTCCTAGATCATGGGATCTCAAGGTAACCTTTTAGTCAAAGTGGATGAGCAAACCAAAGCAAAAATCAATGGGCTCGTAAGCAACCATGAACAGAATAGTGAAAAGGTTCTGCAAGACCTCTTGGGGATGGTTTGTGAAATCAAACCTGAAATCCATATTAATTTTAGAGAAGCTGGCTTCCATTGACTGGAGAATCAGTGGTAAATTAAACTTTATCAAACTATAAACCTGGTACCACTGAAATTAACTGACGCTGGATAACATCATGGCACTGGATAACATTCTAATGAAAGGCAATTAATGTTGACACTTTGTCTTTTTTTATTGTTTTTTGAGTGAGTGCCTTGAGGTGTTTTCCTACATTAAAGGTGCTATATAAATGCAAGTAGTTGTTGCTGGATCCTAACTTCACCCCCTTCTCCTGCAGTTAGTGCCAGGATCCATAACAATCCTTTTAGTGAGGAAGGCATATTAGCCCCAGATATCGCAACTCCTCCGCCTCTGATGCACTCCCTTTACCCAGAAGGAACACAAGAAGGAAAAAGGAACAGGAATTGCCCATTCAGCTCCCTTGAGTCAGTTCCACCGTTCAGTTAGATTATGGTTGATCTGTATCTAAATCCAGAAGGTTCCCTGAGAGGTGTGGAAAGCAATCCACTACCCCTCCAACCTGTTGATCTTTAGTTTGACCTTAGGGAGCCTGAAAAACATCGGCAAACAGAGTCACAAAGGGAAACTTTAGTTTCATGTCATTTGAAATTCAGCTTCAAGCTCAGTCTCATTATTAAGACGTGCAGCTCCGATGTATTAAAATGACCAGATCATGTTACCTATCCCTTCCAACAGTTCACCTAGAAACCAAATTCACTGAACAGTTTCACTAGACATGGTTAACAGGGAGAGTTACTGTTCTCATACATCTTAATGTATGCAAGACATAAGAAATATGTACCTCAGTCTTGTGCCTAATGATTTTAGTCCATGTTTGACATCCAATAAATTGTCATTTTAAAACTTGCAAGCTTTGATTTTTTTTTAAGGTTTGTTTTCCAAAATTTCAATTTGATTCTCATCGGAAGGCAGCAGGACAGGTAGATAAGGTGGTTAAGAAAACATATGGGATATTTGCCTTTATTAGTCGAGGCATTGAATACAAGAACAGGGAGGTTATGATGGAGCTGTATAAAATGCTAGTTAAGCTACAGCTGGAGTACTGAGTGCAGTTCTGGTCGCCACACTATAGGAAGGATGTGATTGCACTAGACAGGGTGCAGAGGAGATTCACAAGAATGTTGCCTGGGCTGGAGCGTTTCAGCTATGAAGAGAGATTGGATAGACTAGGGTTGTTTTCCTTGGAGCAGAGAAGGCTGAGGGGAGGGGACATTGAGGTGTACAAAATTATGAGGGGCATAGATAAGTTGGATAGGAAGAAGCTTTTCCCTTTAGCGGAGGGATCAATAACCAGCAGGCATAGACTTAAGGTAAAGGGGCAGGAGGTTTGGAGGGGACTTGAGGAAAAATCTTTTCATCCAGAGGGTGAGGGGGTATCTGGAACTCACTGCTTGAAAGGGCGGTAGAGGCGGGAACCCTCACAACATTTAAGAAGTATTTAGAGGAACATTTGAAATGCCATAGCATACAAGGCTATGGGCCAAGTGCTGGAATACGGGGTTATAGTAGATAGGGGGCTTTGATTGGCCAGCGCAGACACGATGGGCCGAAGGGCCTGTTTCTGGGCTGTATAACTCGATGACTATGACGCAGGTGTTTGTATTATTGGAATGTCGCCAGTTTCAGTTCCCAAAATTTGTGTTATCCTATTGCACTTCAAACCACACTTCCAAGTCGTGACAGATTGCACATTTTCTGTGCTCTGCGTGATCACAGTTTGACGCGTTTGACATCAGTGACTTTGGGCCAGGTTTCTATGTTTGTTATTGACCAATGGGCGAGCTTCCAAGGAAGTCCATATGTTTCAGACGTCTTTTAAAAATGTATCATATTTCACCTATTAAGTTACAGAACCTTCTCTTTTGGTTCTTCCAAAATATTTGAAACCCCTTTTATTTCTGGGAGGCTGGTGTCTCTGGCAGTTCTGTTTTCCAAACTGCAGGCCCCACTTTGGGGAGGGTGGAGAGGGGGATGGTGATGGTGACGATGAGTGGGTTCACTAAGTCTGTCACTGGGAGAAGGGAAGCAGATTTCGCTGTTTACTTGGCACGAATCGGTTCATGGGCACCAGTTCCTTGTATACATGCTTAGACAGTGCCAGTATGATCAAAGTGGTTTATACCTTGCCTGGCCTATTTTGAAAGACTCAGGTCTTTACAGTCACTAGTTGCCCTGGTGACATCCTCTTGGTGGCCCAGAGATACAATCAGCAGTAGCTGGTTTTAATTTGCTTGCATTTCAACCTTTCAGGTGACATTCATTTCCGTGATGTCAGGGGGAAAGCTCTGCTTAGATGTGAACAGCGCGCAAACAGCCCATCCACATCAAGCACCCATGATTTACATATTAATTAGTTACAATATGAAGCAGGGGATGGACTGAGATATTCAAGTGCTTCAGAATCGGGGTTATGCTTTCCTGTTCATATTTTGTCCTTTTATTTAAATATCAGAAACATTCATGTAGATAGCTGCAAAAATAGCAAAGCGTAAGCTTTTGGGAATAGAGCCCTTTGTGTAGCAGGTAATTCATTTAAACTGTTTGATATATTAATATAGGCTTTTGTAATGAGTCTTTTTTGTGGTACTTGGAGCCAATGTTAAAAGATGGGATACAAATCAAAATGTCACAGCAGCAACTCATTTGTGTGTTTTTAGTTTCATTCTCTTAATAACCCAACATAAAAGATGCACAAGCCTGTATCGAGGAGATGGGAATCATATCAACTCTGTGGTTTATCTCCTAGTGGAACAAAGTAGCAATTTGTGACCTTCCACTGGATCGCAGCGATAATTAGTGAAAATGTGTGAATTAAGTTATCTTAACAGTCTGCTAATGTTCACATTGAGCAGTAAATTACCTTGAAGCGCTTCCCAAATGCTGGTTTATTTCTGTCAGGCGAAGGTGTATTTTGAAACCCTATTGTTCTTGTTCCTGTTAAGGTAATTATGCTTATTTTTGTACCTAAATCCCCAGATGACATGACTGAAGTTCAACTTCACAATAAAAAAAATAAGAACAAGATTCTACACGCCTCGTTTTTTCCTTTAACTCGATCGAGCAAGCCCCTGCAAAATCTATTTTGAAGTCACCACTTCAAGAATTCCTCGGTATTGTGTTAGTGCAGTATTACAGTCCTGTGACAAGTGTCATCTGACCTCACCTACCAGCACTTTCACCTCTGAATCAGAAAGTCCCACTTCAGGACTTCAGTGCAAATTCTAGGCTGTACTGAGGAGGGATACAATCTCTGAGGTGTCATCCTTCAGGTAAGATATTAAACCGAGGGCCCCAACTACCCTGCTCTGCATTTCAATTTGCCGCTAAGGACCCTTTGAGGAAGTGAGCAGGCATTTCTGCTGGTGCCTTGGCCAATATTCCTCCCCCTACCTTCATTATCAGAAACAGAGCAACTGACTATTCATCCATTAGTCAATTGAGGGGTTTTGCCATGTGCAGAAAGCTGTCACATTTGGCTACGTAACAGCAGTCACTGCAATTCGGAGAGTTCTGATAAGTGTAATAACACCCTCTTGAGGACATTTGTGTATGTATGTATATAAGCAAACCAGAATAAACCAGTTTCAGTTGGGTACCTGAATTCCATGTGCATACAGCAGTCTTTTATTGTCTTGCAAAGATGGTGATAAGAATAAGATTTCGCCGACTAAATTTGATTGGAGAAGCTTCCAACATATCAGCATAGGAACTGTGAGGTGTTATTTGCTGAGGAATAGGCTTAAACATCAAGTATTAGAGAAAAGGCTGGTACATGTGGGTGAACTGACCTTCGAAGATGGCTGCATCAACAGGTATTATTGGGCATCTGGGAGAGTACAGCTGTGACTGAGAGTCTTTCGGTGCCTATGTGGAGCAGCTTGAGATGTTTTTCACTGCTCATAAAATCCTCAAAGATCCTGATAATCCAGCTGTTAATCAGACAGTGGAGGAAATGCAAAGTGTGGTCTTTATGATGGAAGCAGGCCCAGAAGTGTTTGAGAATTTGTTGACTCCTGCTAAGCCATAAGACACGGCGCTATCGGACATTTTGTGTAATCTTGAGCAGTACTACAATACCATGGCATTGGAGATTGCTGAAAGCCATCGGTTTGGAACAAGGAATAAGTTGCCTGGTTTTGAAAAAGCTGTCAACTCAAGGGAGAGCATTGTGGCCCAGATTTGTGTGCAGTTTAAAAAGTGAATGCATTCGCAGTTAGTTGCTGACATTGCCAAAGTTAACTTTCGACATAGCTTGCCAAATGGCATCATCTATAGACATGGCGGAACATGGCTCAAGAGAAGTCAAAGGTAACAACCGCTATTCATCTGCTGAAGTAAATGGGCTACAGCTGAATAAGCCAAAGGCCCCAACAAAGGCACTTAGTAGAAGTAGTGGTACTACTGCTGTTCTTAGGTGCTTAGGCCAGCATTGGGCACAGAGTTGTCCATTTGTGAAGCAGAGTGCCACAGCTGCAAGAAGCAGGGTCATCTTGACAAGGCAAATCAAAAGAATGTAAATGGAGAAAACACTG
This sequence comes from Cetorhinus maximus, assembly GCF_964194155.1. Lineage (NCBI taxonomy): Eukaryota > Metazoa > Chordata > Chondrichthyes > Lamniformes > Cetorhinidae > Cetorhinus > Cetorhinus maximus. The sequence goes on from NC_135895.1 coordinate 100,411,300, forward strand.
GCTGGAGGAAACGGCATATGGTTGTCAAACCGCAGGTCGATGATGAGTCGGTTGAGACCCATACGACCCAAGGATGTCCAGTGGAAATTTACAGGGCATCGTAATCCAAGTAGTGTTGGATGGGGCTCCGGTAAACATAGAGGTCGGCACAGGTGCATCAGTCAGCATGATTCCTGAATTGCTAATGTCATGAAAAGTTGAGTCAACTCAACTGGAGAAACCACAGATAGAATTACAAAGTTGTGGAGGAGAGAAAATCCCCATAACGGGAAGTGTGTTGGTTCCAGTCACGTATAAGGAGCAACGTGCAAAATTGTCCATCAATGTGGTGAATAGTGAAAAACAATCCTTGTTAGGAAGGAACTGGTTAACAGCACTTGAGTTAAACTGGACTGAGCTTTCTTGTGTAGAAGTGAAATTCACAATGCCTGACAATGTGATAGCCAAGTACCCTCAGGTGTTTAGTGAGACCAGTAAACCTAGCCAAGGATATAAGCCAACATCCAGATCCAGAGGAATGCAATACCAGTTTATTACAGGCTTCGTCCAGTACCCTATGCTCAAAGGGAGAAAGTAGAGTAAGAACCAAAAAGACTTGAAACTAAGAACATTATCTCTAATGTAGAACTGAGTAATTGGGATACTCCCATAGTACCAAAGTCAGATGGTAGTGTAAGAATATGTGGGAATTATAGGAAACTGTAAATCAGGTACTGGGAGGTAATCCAACTGATAATTTGCAAAAGTGGAGGATCTGTTCACAGTGTTATCAGGCAAGCGGATATTTTCAAAGTTAGATCTGACAAACGCCAACATGCAACTTCAGTTAGATGATGACTATTAATACACATAGGTCTATTTCAGTTTCATAGGCTGCTATTTGGTGTTTCTTCTGCCCGCAGAATTTTCCAAGGGGTAATGAACCAAATGTTGCAAGGAATTCAGCGAGTAGTGTACCATTAGGATAATATACTTATTTCAGCTCCAAATAGGCAGACCGAGGAAAACAGACTTTTTTTCATTCCTTCATGGGATGTGGGCTTCGCTAGCTGGGCCAGCATTTATTGCCCATGAGCAGGCGGTGGTGAGCTGCTTTCTTGAACCACTGCAGTCCATGAGGTGTAGGTATACCCACAGTGCTGTTAGGAAGGGAGTTCCAGGATTTTGACCCAGCAACAGTGAAGAAACGGCGATTTATTTCCAAGTCGGGATGGTGACTGACCTGGAGGGGAACTTCCAGGTGGTGGTGTTCCCATCTGTCTGCTGCCCTTGTTCTTCTAGACGGTAATGGTCGTGGGTTTGGAAGGTGCTGTCTAAGGACCCTTGGTGAATTCCTGCAGTGCATCTTGTAGATAGTACACATTGCTGCCACTGTGCGTTGGTGGTGGAGGGAGTGAATGTTTGTGGATGGGGTGCCAATCAAGTGGGCTGCTTTGTCCTAGAAGGTGTCAAGCTTCTTGAATGTTGTGGGAGCTGCACTCATCCAGGCAAGTGGAGAGTATTCCATCACACTCCTGACTTGTGCCTTGTAAATGGTGGACAGGCTTTGGGGAGTCAGGAGGTGAGTTACTCATTGCACAGTTCCTAGCCTCTGACCTGTTCTTGTAGCCACAGTATTTATATGGCTAGTCCAGTTCAGTTTCTGGTCAATGGTAACCCCTAGGATATTGATAGTGGGGGATTCAGTGATGGTAATGCCAGTGAACATCATGGGGCAATGATTGGATTCTCTCTTGTTGAAGATGGTCATTGCCTGACACTTGTGTGGCGCAAATGTTACTTGCCACTTGTCAGCTCATGTCTGGATATTGTCCAGGTCTTGCTGCATTTGGACATGGACTGCTTCAGTATCTAAGGACTTGTGACTGTTGCTGAATATTATGCAATCATCAGCGAACATCCCCACTTCTGACCTTATGATGGAAGGAAGGTCATTGATGAAGCAGCTGAAGATGTTTGGGCCAAGGGCACTATCCTGAGGAAATCCTGCAGTGATGTATCGGAGCTGAGATGACTGATCTCCAACAACCACAACCATCTTCCTTTGTGCTAGGTATGACCCCAACCAATGGAGAGTTTTCCCCGTGATTCTCATTGACTCCAGTTTTTCTTGGGCTCCTTGATGCCACATTCAGTCAAATGCTGCCTTGATGTCAAGGGCAGTCACTCTCACCTCACCTCGGGTGTTCAGCTCTTTTGTCCATGTTTGAACCAAGGCTGGGATAAAGTCAGGAGCTGAGTGGCCCTGCACGAACCCAAATGGGGCTTCAATGAGCAGGTTATTGCTAAGCAAGTGCTGCTGATAGCATTGTTGATGACCCTTCCATTAATTTACTGATGATGGAGAGTAGACTGATGGGGTGGTAATTGACCGGGTTGGATTTATCCTGCTTTTTGTGTACAGGACCTGGGCAATTTTCCACATAACTGGGTAGATGCCAGTGCTGTAGCTGTCCTGGAACAGCTTGGCTAGGGGCATGGCAAGTTCTGGAGCACAAGTCTTTAGTGCTATTGCCGGAATATTGTCAGGGCCCGTAGCCTTTGCAGTATTCAGTGCCTTCAGCTGTTTCTTGATTTCACATGGGGTGAATCGAATTGGCTGAAGACTGGCATCTGTGATGCTGGGCACCTCCAGAGGAGGCCGAGATGGATCATCCATTCGGCACTTCTGGCTGAAAGTTGTTGCAAATGCTTCAGCCTTATCTTTTGCACTGATGTGCTGGGCTCCTCCATCATTGAGGATGGGGATATTTGTGGAGCTTCCTCCTCCAGTGAGTTGTTTAATTGTCCACCACCATTCACGATTGGATGTGGCAGGACTGCAGAGCTTAGATCTGATCCGTTAGTTGTGGGATCGCTTAGCCTATCTATCACTTGCTGCTTATGCTGTTTGGCATGCAAGTAGTCCTGTGTTATAGCTTCACCAGGTTGACACCTCATTTTTAGTTATGCCTGGTGCTGCTCCTGGCATGCCCTCCTGCACTCTTCATTGACAGGGGTTGATCCCCTGGCTTGATGGTAATGGTAGAGTGGGGGATATGCCAGGCCATGAGGTTACAGATTGTGTTCAAATACAACTCTGCTGCTGCTGATGGCCCACAGCGCCTCTTTGATGCCCAGTCTTGAGTTGCTAGATCTTTTGAAATCTATCCCATTTAGAACAGTGTTAGTGCCACACAACACGATGGAGGGTATCCTCAATGTGAAGGCGGGGCTTCGTTTCCACAAATACTGTGCAGTGGTCACTCTTACTGATACTGTCATGGACAGGTGTATCTGCAGCAGGCAGGTTGGTGAGGAGGAGGTCAAGTGTGCTTTTCCGTCTGGTTGGGTCCCTCACCACCTGCTGTAGACCCAGTCTAGCAGCTAAGTCCTTTAGGACTTGGCCATTCTGCGCCCTTGCCACCCTCAGTGCTTCCTCCAAGTGGTGTTCAACATGGAGGAGCACTGATTCATCAGCTGAGGGAGGGCAGTACGTGGTCATCAGCAGGAGGTTTCCTTGCCTATATTTAACCTTCTGCCATGAGGCTTCATGGGGTCTGGGGTCAATGTTGAAGATTCCCAGGGCAACTCCTTCCCGACTATATACCACTGTTCCACCACCTCTGCTGGGTCTGTCCTGCTGGTGGGATAGGACATACCCAGGGACGGTGATGGTGGTGCCTGGGACATTATCTGTAAGGTATGATCCCGTGAGGATGACTATATCAGGCTGTTGCTTGGCTAGTCTGTGAGACAGCTCCCCCAGTTTTGGCACTAGCCCCCAGATGCTAGTCAGGAGGACTTTGCAGGGTCGAAAGGGCTGAGATCGCCATTGTCATTTCTGGTGCGTAGTTCGATGCCGTCCGGTTTCGTTCCTTTTTTGTGACTTTGTCGCTAGACTGAAAAAGGTGCTCCAACATTTGGAAAAGCATGGAGTTCAGGCAAAGGCACACAATATGAAATGTTTCAAAACCCTGTAGAGTATTTGGGTCACAGGGTAGACAAAGATGGGTTACATCCTACCTTGAGTAAGGTTCAAGTAATGGGGAAGATGGTGACGTAGTAGTAATGTCACTGGATAATGGGAACGTCACTGGGCTAGTAATCCAGAGGCCCAGGCTAATAGTCATGGGTACACGGGTTCAAATTCCAGCCCAGCAATTGGCAGAATTTAAATTCAATTAATCTGGAATATAAAAACCTATCTGGTTCACTAATGTCCTTTAGGGAAGGAAATCTGCTGTCCTTAGCTGGTCCGGCCTACATGTGACTCCAGACCCACAGCAATGTGGTTGACTCTTAAATGCCCTCTGAAATGGCCTAACAAGTCACTCAGTTCACGGGTAATTAGGGATGGGCAGCAAATGCTGGCCTTGCCAGCGACACCCACATCTCATGAGAGAGTAAAGAAAAAAATAAGAAATGTGTCACACGCTCAGAATATCTCTGAGCTCAGATCTTTTTTTGGCTTCGTGAATTACTACTAGAATTCAGGCCAAATTTGACAACCTTATTGCATCCATTGAATAAAATCTTGAGGAAGGGTGTTCTGTGGAATTGGACAAGGGAGTGTGACATGGCATTCCAACTGTGTAAAAGCAAATGGTTAGGTATTGTTAGGTACAATGCTTGTACTTTACAATGTGATGTCTCTCCATACAGAGTAAGGCTGTGATCTCTCATGTTGGAGAAGGGTGAGGAGAGACCAAATACATTTGCCTTCAGTGCCGGTGAATAAAATTATGCTCAGATGGAACATGAAACATTGCATTTAATTTGTGGAGTAAGAAGATTTCATGAATACTTGTATGGTCCAAGTTTCACAATCGAAACTGATCAAAAGCCACTGACAGCTATTTTGAATCTAAAGTCTCCAGTGCCCATTGTAGCTAAAGCCCGAATGTAGAGATGGGCGTTGATTTTGTCTGTTTATGAGTAATATAATGAAGTACAGGTGATCGGAAGATCATTGTAATGCCGATGCAGCATCAAGATTACTATCTCCATCAAAGGTTGTAGTGGGTGGTGGTGTGAGTCAGTTTCACCTCTGACTTCTGAGCGGTCCGAATCGCTCCCACTCCCTGAGTTCTAGACCTTGGATTTATTTGGGGGTTGTGACAAAGTGCAGCAGACAACTGGTTTTGGTGCAGGGAAAACTGAGTTTATTGAAGTCACAAATGAACTTATAACATTAGGATTACACTGAGATTATACAGACTTACAAAGTACACTTAGTTAAGAGTGGGGAACACCCGGCATAACGAGGGAAAATCACGCTACTAATCCCCTTACCCTTGTCCCACCCCCAGAACCTAACTAAATTGAACTAGGAGAGGTCAGGGATCATGCTCACCAACCAGGGTTCCTTGACAGTACGAAATCCAGCCAAGTAAACCGGTTGCAGTTTTGGGGTACGCTCTTTGTGTCCTCTGGGACCTGCCGTCCCCACGTGGTCCTGGTCTGTGGAATCTGTGAAGGTTCTTCAGTTGGGTGGAGGGCGTGGTTGTGGATGGTCGATCTTCGTGGAGGGCTGCAGTTGCGGCCTTGTTGTCTTTGGTTGAGCCTGCCACCCCGTGCCCCTCGCCGTGATGTTGCCTGCGGGCCTGCAAACCTCCAGATCTTCTTGTTTAAACTCTGCTTCAACCGCTCCCAACTGCTCACTGCCTGCTAGCTGGTTTCCCTCTCTCTCCCTCTCATAACTGACCGGTTTCTCTCTCTCACCCTTCTGCTAGCTGGTCTCTCTCTCTCTCTCTCTCCTTCGTAACTGACTGCCCAGTTATACTGTCTTTCGAATTTCTTATCGGAATCCAAATCAAGGTTAGTTCTTTGTTTGACTTTGGTGGGCTTCCTTAGGTGATTGTATGTCTCATTGGTTTTAATGGGCTCGCATGATGTTTATCATTGTCTTCCTGCCTAGTAACTAGTTTTTGAACTGAAAGCCATTGTATGTGTGGAGTATTGATGGGGTCACTTAATTGAATTGATTGTCCCTTCCTGCCTTAGTAGTTAGTAGCGATTATTTATGCAAGATTTTGATGGGCTTCAGTTTCGTGTGAGGTGAAGTTTTTCTCTGGGTTGATTGTATTAAAGGGAAGAATGCGTATTCTGTCTCCTCTCGTTGTCTGGTTTCAGGCAAAACAATCCACACTGCACTCAACAAGCCCGGGCATGTCCAGCCCCAGGCCTTCGTGGGCCCAGCCTCCTGTCTGCAGGGTTTTACATTTAACTCAACAGTTTAAAAGTCCAAAAGTCATATCCTTGTTGATGGTATGAAAAATGTGGGAATTTTGAGAACCCTTCAGGTGGAGCCTATTAGGAAGATGTATTTTTCTTGTCTCACGTAGATGAGTTGCCAGTCACAGCTGATGACATTGGTAGAGCAACTCACGGTGATCCTGTATTGTCAAAGGGTGTATGACTTTATCACGAACGGGTGGTCAACACGGATACTGGATTTAGAAATCACGCCATTTTTTATGCATAAGAATGAGTTGTTTGCTGATAAAGGTTGTATTATGCCCAGAGCCAGAGTTGTAATTCCTCAAAGGTACAGATCTCAGTTGCTATGTGACCTCCATGATCAGCACTTAGGGATAAGCTTGACAAAGAGTCTAGTGACAAGCTGTCTTTGGTGGCCAGGTTCTGATAAGGACATAAAAGACATTGTGAAACAGTGGAGAGTATATCAAACAGTAGAAAAAAGCCACCATCAGTACCTTTGCAAGCATGGAAATGGCCAGCTGGATTATGCAAGATTTTGAGATCTATAGCCATTCACAGTGAGCTGAGGGGTTTCCAATGAACTGAACATCAACTAACAAAACTCTAGATAATTTATGTAGTTTGTTTGCTGCTGATGGGTTCCCAGAGGAAATTGTGTCTGACAACAGATCTCAGACTTGTAAAATTCTTGAGAATGAACGAGGTAAAACACACCAGAGTTCCACCATATCATCCTGCTTCAAATGGAGCAGCAGAGCGCATAGTACAAATTGTTAAGTGTGCTCTTGTTAAACAAATGTTAGATACAAATTGGAAGAAAGGTCAGTTGGCATTGAATCACAAACTGGCAATTATTTTGTTGATTTATTGTAACACAGCTCACACTGCTACCAGCAGAATGCCAGCTGAATTGTTTCTTAGAAGACAGCCCAGAATGAGAGTTTCATTGCTGAAACCACATTTAGCACAGTCAGTAGAAGGAAAACAATCCAGTTAGAAAGAGAGTAGAGTGAGAGAAAGTCATCTGAAGTTGAATCAGAAGTTAAGGTGAAAGATTATCATCATAGGTGGTTGAACTGGTTACTGTGAAAATATGTGTTACTCACACATATTTGGTCAAGATGTTTGTTGATGGAAAGGTTAGGTTTGTACATACAGATCACATTTTACCTTCAGAGATTCATGAAGAAGAAGAGTGTTGGGAAGAATCAAATGACTGCTCAATTGGGTAGTTGGGATATGAGTAGAGTATAGGTACTCTAACACAAGTTGTGCCTGAAACCAGTTCAGATCCAAGTCAGAGTCAGACTTGATATCAGATATTTGATGAAGTGGAAAATTTAATGGAAAGTCAAGGTCAAAATCAGTCCTCGGAGAAAGCTTCTCCTCAGACTCAGGCTAAAATGGGTCAAGGTATTTTCCCAAGTTCTGAAAGTTTGGCTCAACAATTGAGGTATCCTCTTAGGAGTAGGAAAACAATGGTTAAGTTGGATTTGTGAATAAATGAAAAGCAAGGAATGTATATATGTTGTATGGAATTTGAACTTTCATGTAACTTTTTCATTAAAGAGGGAGGAGTGTAATAGCACCCTCTTATGGCCATATGTGTATGCATGTATATAAGCAAATTGGAATAAACCAGGTTCTGTTGGGTACCTGAACTCCATGTGCTTACACCAGTCTCTTCTTGCCCTGCAAAGGTATCACAACAATGTTCTCCAGAAACGCAATATTTATAGAGGTGCTAGGTGTAAATGGTCTCACAGCAGAATAGTGCACTTTAGTTACACCAGCAGACCGCAGTGATCAAAGGCCTGATGAGTGCCAGGCTAACTGGCTCAGCCAGGCTGAGTATCTTACATAGTTTTTGAACGAGAAAAGTACCCAGCTACCAGCCTGTACAGGGCTGATAGCACTGGGCAATGATTCAAAAACTATTTTAAATAATTTTTCGGAATGGGCACATTGCTGGCAGCCAGTCCCATCTATCCTTGAGAAGGTGGCGGCGAGTGCAGTGGAAGGGAAGCACTCAGCATGGTGACAGTTATGTTTCTTGATAATTTTTCTGACTGCTTTTACCGCAGCCCCAGTTTATCGTGGCAGGAGAGCAGAGATTAAAAAAAGTTGCATCTGCTGCCTGTGATTTCTGGGAACACACCAGCACACTGCTTTTCTAATAGTTGGAGTGCCAAACAGGAGTTGAACCGTGCATTCATTTGGCTCCTGTTAGCTACTATGAATAAAATATTATGCTGTGCTTTTGATGTTGGAATTGTCTCCAATCCTGCAATTATCTGCCGTTTATTCGTTTAAACCATCCAAATTCTAAATTCCAAAGTTTCATGAGCACAGAGGACTATCACTTCAGAGATGGGTCTTGCGAAGCAGTAAGTCTGGATTTACAATGGTGTGAATTGGTTACACGATGTTGGAGTGCAGCAACAATGGGATTTGCTGTTAACAATGGCTCACTGTTGCTGTGCACAGTAAATGGAGTCAGTTCGCTGCATTCAAACCATTGGGTCGGAAGGAATCTGTATCAATATGGCTTAAACCAGCCTGAAGACTATTTTCTTATGTTACATCTGTACTTTTCCTACTTCATGGGCTGTAAAGTGCTTTGGGGTATCCTGAGGCCATGAAAGGTGCTAAAAATAACGATGGAAAGTCTATTTTTCTTTCATTTAACTTACAAATCTATTTTAAGATACAGATTGAATGCTTTTCATGGGCATGCAGTTCAATCAGTTGTGGAAAATTCTCCAAGAGATCTTGACTTGTAACATTCTATCCAGAAAAACCACCATTAAGAAAGAAAATGGAATCTTACTGAATAATCATAAAGGAGCTGCTTTTATGGCTCTGGTTGATGGGGTTAAAAAGCTAAGGCTAACAGATCCGCTCTCTGGGACCAAAAATGTGACCAAGGTCCTTGCTTTGGGTGACTGCTTAGGGGGCAGGGGAGGGGTGGCGGTTGGCAGGGGGGGGTGGGGGAGCGGGGTACACATGTGCACAGTGGGTACAGAAAGTTCCTGACTCCACTTGGATGGCCAGCCTGCTCAAAGAACCTGCCGTCATTCCCAGCCTGGCCCCACACAGCAAGAATTACCACCTGGATGGGGTGTCAGAGGGCACCTAGTGCCGTGGAACCATGCTCAGTAACTGTTCAGCAGAGAGGGAGGGGAGAAAACTGTAAGAAAGAGGAAACTTTAAAATAAAGCCACTTAGAATCAATCTAATTAGTTGAGTGATTATATAGTGATAACAGATCATGTACGTACACTACTTCCACACAAGCTGTACTGATTCTATTTACACAAGAACCAGCTCCTGCTAAGTAAATATGAACAAGTAAAATTGTGTGCCCACACATTGAGATGGCAGTGCAAGAAATATTTGTTTATTCTTTAGAACGAATATTGAGAATTACAAGATGAAGCAGGTTGGAGGGAGACCTGTGTGGAGTGTAAACACCAGCACAGAATAGTTAGACCAAGTGGCCTGTCTCTTTGTTGTATATTCTATGTGATCATGTGCTTCTCAGTCAGGAATGCCACAGACAAAGTATAAGGTGATGCTACTCCTCTACCTTGTCCTAACAATCTACTGTAACCCTGAAACAGAAAGAGGGCCCATTGCGGCACAACATGACATTCTTATTCCAACCCCTTCCCCCTCCAGCAGCTCTCCCCCTGACTTCCCAGAGTGAGATTGCCCAATTAGTGTACTGAGAAGTGGAAATGCCGCCCACTGTGTTGATTCCCGGTCCCTGGATGTTCTCTGTAAACACTTGTCGAGTATTTTTCAATGTTGATGGCTCAGAATACATACAGTCACCTTCCACATCAAATCATGACTAGCGCCTGTCAGATATGTAGATTTTTTTTTTGTTGGAAACTTTCCACCAAACTAAAACAAATCAAAAACACCACAGTGGTGCCTCATTATAAACACTGCGTGATACGCATCAGCTTTATTACTGCACATATTACAGAAAGCATTCTGGGCAATAGAGAAATCCTATCAAGTATTTCAGGGAAAACCTCACTGAGCAGAAAATGTTCTTTCTATGGCTCTCAAAAAACAGTGAAAATACAAGGTCCTGCTGCATACAAAACAATACAAATCTGAAATAATTGATGTATAACAAAGGTATCCCTGGCATTTTCTACTGGACAGGTATGTTCACACTGAGTCATGTGGACCCACGATACGTCAATCAGTAAAATAACATTTTGTTCTGAGCAAAACTTTTCGATCCCTATTATTATAGTGAATATGATTTTTCAACTCAAAGCAGGTTAACAGAGAGCGCGATTGGGTGAGGTGTGAAACAGAGGCCGATCCAGCCCCCTCAGTTGGCCACTATATGTGTTCGGTTAAATTTACCCCCAAAGGTGACTGACACTTAGTGCAGAATTTTCCATTAATGAGATGAGTTGGTGTGGTGGGCAGATTTGGCAGCGCCCGCCCTGCTGTGCAGAATGACAGGACATCGCGCCCAATTCCGCACTTAATTATGCAAAGGCATGAATGGGTCTGAACCACCAGGCGGGTGGGGAGCTGATTTGTCCCCCTGCCGTCAGCTGTTGGGTCTGACGTCCCAGGCGCCATATTTAAAGGCCATAATCTCACTCTCTCCGGCCCGCCAGGGATGTCTTGCAGCCAGAGGAAGGTGGCTCAGAGCCTCAAGAAGGTGGCAGCAACCCCGCTTCACCCACCCGGTCCTCCAGGCCCTCAGATCAGAGGGATGCAGGTGCACAGGCAAGTGCTCTATCCCAGGGATGGCTGCAGGAAGTGCAGCAGCCTCACCTCTCCGGCCTGGGAGGCCGTCGCAGAGCAGGTCAGCACGGTTAGCAACCGGGCTCGAAATTCCACCCAGTGCAGGAAGAGGAGAACGATCTCATCCGCTCGGCCAGGGTAAGTCATCCTCCAACACCCTCCAATATCAAACTCTCATCATGGCTTCATGCACTCAAATGGCTCCTCTCTTCAGGGGTCTCACACCACCATTAGCGGGAGATACATATCTCTTGGTTCTCTCACCAAGACTTTCACATCACCAAAATCCCATCTGTCGTGTTGCTCACACTCCATCCTCTGGCCCTTCTGGGGAGGACTCACCACACACAGGGGACATGCATCTCACTCAACCTCTGCTCCATCCTTTCTCATCACATGTCTTTCTTTCCTCTTCATACAGGCCAAGCTGGCACATCATTGGTGTGAGAGGTCGCAGGCCGGTGGAGGGGCGTTCGACATCATTGCCCTCAGTGAGTTTGAGGAGGCTGCAGCTGAGCTGGCTGGGGGAGGACAGGGATCGCTCCTGTAGGGAAGGGGAGATCGGCCTCTCCCACCAACCCAGTACAGATCACAGCTCCATCACTTCATCAAACCCTGACATTCACAGTGAGTCATATGCAGTCTTATCTAGATCATGCTCATTAACTGAAACTCTATTTTCTATTTTCTAGGCACCAGCAGATCAAGGCCCCAAAGCCTGTCGAGCACCAGTGCGAGCCCCTAGACTTTATCCAAACAGGAAGCTCCAGAAAAACCATCACAGCGTTAACACGCACCCTCCACCAGCTCAGAGACACACACCGACACAGTGTCACCCACACCCTCCACCAGCTCAGAGACACACACGTCACAGCCTCACCCACACCCTCCACCAGCACAGAGACACACACGTCACAGTGTCACCCACACCCTCCACCAGCTCAGAGACACACACGTCACAGTGTCACCCACACCCTCCACCAGCTCAGAGACACACACGTCACAGTGTCACCCACACCCTCCACCAGCTCAGAGACACACACCGACACAGCCTCACCCACACCCTCCACCAGCTCAGAGACACACACCGACACAGTGTCACCCACACCCTCCACCAGCTCAGAGACACACACCATCACAGTGTCACCCACACCCTCCACCAGCTCAGAGACACACACCATCACAGTGTCACCCACACCCTCCACCAGCTCAGAGACACACACCGACACAGTGTCACCCACACCCTCCACCAGCTCAGAGACACACACGTCACAGCCTCACCCACACCCTCCACCAGCTCAGAGACACACACGTCACAGTGTCACCCACACCCTCCACCAGCTCAGAGACACACACCGACACAGTGTCACCCACACCCTCCACCAGCTCAGAGACACACACGTCACAGCCTCACCCACACCCTCCACCAGCTCAGAGACACACACGTCACAGTGTCACCCACACCCTCCACCAGCTCAGAGACACACACGTCAGTGAGGCACAGCTGTAGATTAGGCTTGGGCTCACTTTTTGGGGAATCCTCACTGGCACACCCCTGCAGCTGCTGTGGGCAGGGACAGCCCAGGTCTCCAGCACTTGGAGGGCTGCTGGAGACCAGCCAACCGCTCAGTCCGAATCAAATGATGAGCCTCTGAAAATGGCCGCCAACTCAATGCTGGAGATGCAGCGACAGACTGCGGAACATCAAGCAAAGATTCGACAGTTGCTCAACAGACTAGAGCAAACGATGGAGAAGTCCATCCGCGTTCTGTCTGATGTCCAACATGCGAGCATCTCGAGGTCACCATAGGAAGGTTGGCGACCACCGTGGAGACCTTGGTCCAGCAGGTCTTGCTGGGTTTGTATTCAGCCCTGCACTCCATGTCCACGCACCCTGGTGGACACCATCAAGATGTAGGCAACATGGGGGTGAGGCACCTTGACCTCCCTCCAAGTGCACCATCTCCTGCAGGAGTCAGGGCGGAGCCCTCGGACACCCACAGGGAGGATGAGCATCAGCCGGATACCTGGGGGCCTCTTCTCAGGACCCTCCAAGGGTGTGCAGCCACTCACCGCCCCCTTTGCCTATGACCCCATCCACTCCAGCTTCTCAGGCCGCCAAGGGTGCTTCTGCCCCTGAGCAGGTGACCGTTATCAAGCCAGGGTCCTCCAGGCCTCGGGCCACCAGAGGACATCCACCAAGGTCATTGCAGACATCAGGACATAGCAGTCAGCAGGATGCCTCCACCTCTGCTAAGGATGTTGGGGCTGCACCCAGGAGTAGCGATAGAGTTAGGAAAGTTAAGAAAATTGATGTCACTTTTGGGTCACAGGTGTGCTATACATGTAGAGGAATAACACTTTTGTGAATACATTTGATGGTTACGTGAACATTCTTGGCAACTGAAGGTGTTGTGATTTTGTACTTTGGAATCCTCTTATTTCAAGGTTTAGCCTTCCACCCACTCAGTGATAGTGTCCCACTGTGAGATTCACATTCCTGTGATGTCAACCTCAGTTGAATTGATCTCCACACCCTTGTCCGATGTCAGGGAGATGTGTTTAAATTTTTATTTTGAAGTGCACGATGTAAGCGTTTCTAACCCTTCTTCCTCAAGGAACACCATTGCATGAGGAAAGCTCATCAGCATTGATATTCTAGCAGCATTTGTGTCTCCTCAGTGGTAATGGCAGAAGAAAAGGCATGCACGGGAGAAGGAGATCCCTAAGCATGTCCACATCAGTCACAGCAGTGTTGGCATCATTAGATGGCAGCGAAAGCTTCAAGTCTTCTCTCACATCGCTCTTGTTCCTAAGTGAGCTCTCAGTTCCCAGAGTGAGCTCACTCAAAGGGCCCCACAAACCAAAGCAATGATCATGGCCTGGAGATTCATGAGGCAAGTGTGAATGCAAGACTCATTCTCGTTGCAAGTGGGTGGACATCCCCTGAGTTGAAAGAAGATGGCATTGAGGGCTCAGAGAGATGTGGCCATATGTACTCACTTAACTTTAAGGTTCCTGGAACCTGTTGGCGATTAACGTATCACGGGCACGTACCCAAAGTCTACCTTCCTCCAGGGGGTGATCGCGCTCATACTGACCCTCAGTAGCCTCCTGAGGCTCCTGGGCCTCCAGGTCTTCATCCTCTGCTGAGCTCTCATCCTCCTCCAGTTCATCCTCTGGCAAGGAGTCACCTCTTTGCATTGCCAGATTGTGAAGGGCGCAACACACTGCGATGATGTGGGAAACCCTATCAGGAGTGAATTGGAGTGAGACACCTGAGCGGAGCAAGTACCTGAAAACACACCTTCAGAAGCCCTATGGTCCGCTCTATAAGGGACCATGTACACCTGTGAGCACCGTTGTACCTCTCCTTGGAACGACTCAGGGCAACACACTGGTGTCATGAGCCAGCGTTTCAGTGGGTACTCCTTATCCCCAAGCAGCCATCCTTACAGATGCAAAATCTCAGGCACCTGGGAGTGACTCAGGATGTAGGAGTCGTGGCAACTCCCAGGCTACTGTGCACAAATGTGCAACATGTGCTTCCGGTGACCACGCACCAGTTGTACATTGATGGAATGGTAGCCCTTGTGGTTTATAGACATTAGGGGCTGCTGCCATGGAGCCTGTATGGCCACATGGGTGAAGTCTATTGCCCCCTGCAATCTTAGGAAGCCTGAGATGGCAGTGAAGCTGGTGAATCTTACAACCTGGCTATCTTCGTCCAGAGTAAGCCTGACATAATGATGGGCCTTCCTGTAAAGGGCACTTGTGACCTCCTTTATGCAGTTGCGGACTGAGAGATGCTACACAGCTCCCCTGTTGATCCTTGGAAAGAACCAGAGGCAAAAATATTTAGCGTTGCGATCATCTTCAGAGCCACTGGCAGGGGATATCCTCCATACCCATGTGGCGTCAGGTATTCACGAAGAATGCGGCATATGTGATGTACCAGAGCTCGGGACAATTGCAGATGTGCACAGCATTGCCTCTCACTCATTTGTAAATAGGAGACTCTTGGACAAGAAACCCTAGGTCTGGCGAGTTGCCCCCATTGTCTGGGTCTCTCCTCCTGACCCTGCTGCACATATTCTGGCTCTGCTTGACCATGTCCCTCCTGCTGGAGCAACATGCAGACTGGCCTCTCCCTCCTTTGCCTCCTCCATTGCATTAGGGACCCTGACAAAGGCAGCATTGAGCCCTGGATCCATTTGTGTTTTTGCTTTCTCTCTGAAAGGAAACAGCGAAGACATTAACGATTCAAGGGGCAAGAAAGTGAAGCTCAGAAGATGACACATTTGAAGACTGTAAGGGTTCATATCTTTCCCTGCCCTACTTGCATGGTGGCTGATGCTGCATTGTCCCTGAGGCACTAGCACACACATCAAGATGACCAAGATGGTGTTGCAGATATGTAACTTCTTGAGCCCTGCATGGAATCCAAAGTTTAAGTGAGATTAGTGACTTAAGCTAGCTCTGTGCTCCAATCTCTGATGTGGCATATTAATGACCAATCAGTTGCTCTTGCCCTTTGGCCCATTAGGAGTGTCAATTCTGGTGAACATGTGACAGGCCTTCATTGATGGAATGCCATATATGATACAGCTGTGCCTCCTTCATTATTGTCTGCATTCACAAATTCTACATCCCTATGTGTAACGCTTGAGATGCAGCGACGGTGATGTGAAGCCACTGAGTTCTGAGTCGCGCTTTAACACTGCCAATGAAGCCATTGGCTTTCAGCGGCTTTCGTCAGAAGGTGGTCTTCCTCCTTTCTTTCTAAGCAGACTCCTGTTCATTCCTGCAGCAACAAGAGGTTAGAGGGCGACCCCAGAAATGCCACTCGTGTTCGCCCTTTCCCCTCACTGCCATTCCGCAGCTTTCCCTCCCAATTACCCCACCTTGTGTTCATCCTTTCCCCCTCACTGCCAATCCGCAGCCTTCCCTCCCTGTTGCCCCCCCTCGTGTTCGTCAACCCCACCCTCGCCTCACAGCCCATCCTCCAGTTGAAAGTTTCTGAAAGTGGAGGTCTGCATGAGTACCACAGCACAGTGGTGTTCTTCCAGTCAATGTAGGCAAAGGGCAGAAGCAGACCAACCCTACAGCCCCAGCAATGTGACATTCATCGCAACAAGACCGGCGCAGCGCTATGGGAGGTAGGCTACATATGTTCCACTCACCTCAAAGTTACCAGCGCACTGATGTCCGACCACACCCACCACTTTTCAAACGGGTTTGAAGCCAACGTGATTTCCTGCTGGTGTGATGCAAGTTTGGAAGGCCTGACAAGATTCCGGCGCGCAGCTGTTTTAATGAGCATTCATGACATGTTTGTGAACGCAAATGGCATTCACGCCACGAGTCGACAGGATAACCGACCTGTCACAAACCCACCATTGAGAGAATTGCAAACTGTTATTATGACACCGGATTGCCGACTTTTTGCCTACAGCTGGATTCCCCGCTCCCGCCCGTCATGAAACCCGCCACGGGCCGGATGGGAAAATTCCGCCCTTAGAGTCAGTAAGAAAAAATTACTTTCCATTTTTAGTTATAAAGTATACTGTCCCACCCACCTTGCTTGCCTCGTTCATCCCCTTCGACACACGGCCTTAGACATGGGAGGCAGCATGACCAGGGCTGCAGACCAAATCTGAACCCACAATCAACGGGACTTCATAAGCTGAGGGTGCAAATGCTCGGACAACGCAATGAATCTGTTTCTGCGACAGATCCTCCACATCGCCAAGAGCTGTTCATTTTTCAATTAGGATATTTCCCAAAACTGGTTCCTATGTGACAGGCAGATTTGAGTGAGAAACATCATGGAGAGCCCCAAATCCCAGGCTGGGAGGTCACTTTCCTTGACACTTCTTTTACCTTTTTAAATGTAAGCACCATATTTTCCCCCCCACCACCCCCCTTTAATTTCCTTGCGGGAATTCACCCACCCCTAGATATTTGCACCCCTTGCTCATTATGAAAATTAAAGGCGCAGCTTCTAATGTCTTTGTTTCCTTTAAATAAACAGGATTGCAGGAGATGGAACAATAAAGATATCCTGCTGTATTTTCTCCAGCAGAGAACAGCCGCCTGTCACCGCATATGAGAACCGTCTCGAGTCACTTATGTGAAAAGCAATAGGACTAATGGTGCCACAGTGAGGCTTGTTGCTAAGCAGGTGATGTAATGATAGGCTAGTCCCTATTTATAAGTTAATTATAACTGGCTAAGTTAATGATGTCTTAAGGCTCCATTTTTAATTTGCTGTAGCTGCTGTATGTGCGCAGAGCAAGCATTTTACCCATAAAGGATAGAAGCTATTGCAGTTTGATTGCTTTAATAATCTGAATTGTCTGCAGCTGGAATAGGAGCTTCTGCTTCTATTCCTTTGCCAAGTTCCATCCATCTCCGTGAAATATTACCATTTTCAGAAATCTGAACAGAAGCTGGTACATGCGGAAGAAAGGGGAATGGTGGGGGTGTGGGGGAGAAGCAGTATTGTCATGGTCCTTTCAGGCCTCGCTAATTAAAGGGTTGCTGGCTGCCACCGAATCACAGATCAGTGTGGTGGGGAGGGCATTTGCAGGCTGAACTACATTGTCACATTCAAAATAACCCAGGGCGATGAATTGTCCAACTTAACTAATTGGAATCGGCAAGCTGAGAACTTCCGTAAATCACCGACCGGCTATCCAGACAGTTTAGTCCAGAACTTCAGTTTTGCCAGGATTCGAAATCAGGCTGAAAACAGTACATTTGACATCAAGAAGGTATCAATTAAATTTTTGAGTCTGTGCATGCGTTGGTGGGGTTTTTTTTTGAGAGTGTTATCAGGATTTCATGTAAGTATTAAACATTTCCAGGTCAGGCATAGTTGAGGTTAGAGGCACAGTAAAGGAACCTGTACTCTACCCAACAACCTACCTCACGTCCAATCACAGAAGAGCATGTCACTGTGATTTTCCTTCCCCCTACTCCTCACAGCAGCCACCTTTATACCATCTCTGGGTCAGTCAGCCATGCTTGTGACCAATTCAGCGCCAAAGTTTGTGTCAAAATTTTGAAACCTTTTCATCTGTAGACTCAGAGATTCATTGCACACGAACCCCCAGCCCTCAGTAGAAGCTTTCATCTCATTAGCCTCGCGCTGGTTCAAAGCAAGTTTCTAAAGGTGGAAAGGTAGTGCAATACACTATGGGCGGAATCGGCCAGATTTGCAGTAAGTGTGGTAGCGGGCGTGAAAAAAGACATTTTACCCGCCGGCCGCAATGGCGGGTTTTCACGCCCTTCCCACCTCATAAATCATGCAGTCGCTGGAAACATGCCAGATGGCTAGCGGGTAGCCTCCGATTTGCCCGCCATGCCATTATCTCGCCGCTTCCTCAAGCGGGGCACCATATTTAAACTGCAGCCATGTGCACAGTTCTCAATACTTGCAGCCCAGGACTGCTCCAGTAAAGACATGGCCCCAAAAGCCAAGAAGAGTGCAGCCCCCCGAATTAGTGACGCATCCCTGGGATGCTTTCTGGATGCCTTGGAAGTCCTCCTCAATATCTTCTACCCCCTCTCTGGCCACAGGAGGCCTATCAGTCTCACCATTCTAGCTTGGGTGGTGGTGGCAGAGGTGGTCAGTGCCAACGCTGCACACGAGGTTGGCTATCCAGTGCAGAAAATTATTAAATGACCGCATCTGTGCCAGAAGGATAAGTCAACCATCTCGTTACTCTTAACTCACACACTCACAAACCCATCAGACATTCACTGGCATCTCAATCACTGCTAGCTCAGGGGACATCACCACTCACTCACTCATCCCCTCACATGTCCATCTGGCCTCATCTCCTCTGCCTCCTCAACCCTCACCATCTTGAGGCCACTTGCACAGATCAACATGTGCCCACACACACACACCCTGGGATAGCCCACTTCCCCAGTCCAGCCCTCGGCCTGCAGCCTTTTCCTTTGCCTAAGGCCGCTTCTCCCCAAGCGAGCCCTAGCCCCGCAGCCATTGAAAAGCCTCCCCCGCCTTACGGCTGCTCTAGTAGGTAGATACCTGCCCGTGAGCCCCCTTAAAAGTGCTGTTGTGCTGTGTGTGAAGCCTGGTGCTGATGACTGTGAGTGCTGCCTGAAGCAAAGTAGGCAAACAAACCTCGAACTCCCAAGCGAAGTGCAGCTCAACAGGTGCACATCGCTTATGTTCAGTTGGGAAACACGCTGGTGTGCAATCTTGCCGACATGCCTGGATGATCCAATGTGGGGGGATGATTCCAGTGAGCAGGGATTATAATGAGATGCTAAAGTATTGAGATTAGGTTCCCGATATGTAGTGCTGGGAAATGTGGCTTGCCAGTTGACGAATGGAGCGTGCGATTGCAAACTAATTTCACGACGGCTTCTCTATAATTGAGACAATTAGGATAACTCCTGACTGATGGCACATGTTAGCTGTGTAGGTAATTGACTATAACCTGTTCTAATATGCTATAAACTGAAAAAGAATGAACATCTTTTGGTGGGGTGGGGAGGAGGGAGGCTTAGGGTGGAATTGTCCAGTCCCACTGGCAGCCTTCTCACTATATTGCCCTCTCATGCCCGCCATGACGCCAGCCGCCAATGAGACTGGACGATTCTGCCCTCAGCCTCCCTCCTCCTCACCCCCCCCCCCTCCCCCCACCAAAAAATATTTAATTCTTTTTCTGTTTATAGCATATTAGAACAGGCTGTAGACAATTATCTATGAAGCTAACATGTGCCATCAGTCTGGAGTTATCCTAATTGTCTCATCTATAGAGAAACATATATTGTACCACTTATCAAAACATTTTCAGCATTAATTAAAGAATGATAGATCATATACCAACTCTTATTCAGAAACATACAAGTTTAACTTAAAATCTATGACTATAATATCTTACTCTCACCTAGAACATTACTCGAGTGGAGTACTCACTGAGTAGTTGTGGGTAAAAAGTGCCAACGTCAGCTGTAATTCACTGCTTTGCAGTTTGGACAGTGCTGTAGGGTCCTGTTTTAGTTTTAGACAATGGCTTGGCAAAAATGGCAACTTAAACTCTTTTTGTTGAAAAGGTCCTTATAAATGTTCACAAGCTTATATCTTAAAAATCAAGCCGGTTGTTAAGCTTCTGCATTGGGATTCAGCCCACTATGGTAGCTGGTTATGTTTCCTTTAACTGGCAGTGTGAGGCAATGTTCCTTGAACTTTCCTTCTAGGAAAAATATCTTTTAAATTACTCAGAAACTGTTTAGTTTCCAAGAGAAACCAGAAGGTACATGTAAAAATTCTTTCCAGTTTGATCACTGCTGCTGCAGTGGATACATTGTGTGGGTTCATTTGATTCATCAAGTTGGCAAATTGTCCATGGACTCAAGTACCCTCTTGGATGCCATTGGCATCTGTGCCACAATGATCAGAAGATGCATTCACTATATGACAGCATGGGTAAGGGTGGCAGCCACTTAGTACCTCAGAGCCAGCTCCATTGTGAACATTTACCCATGCTACATTTTGCTTTTATTCTCAAAGCCATTGAAGTATTTGCACTTCTGTTTTGGTTAGTTTTTTCCATTACTAACAATATGGGGTAAGAGCACTATGCATACACACGATTACCAAAGGCACAGCTAAGAATGCCTCTGATCCTATGTGTAGTGACACTGTAAATAAATTGGTGATTTCTAGTCCATTTATAAAGTATTTTTAAGAACATAGTCAAATAACGATTCCCACATTTTATTAACTCCATTAACCTGTAGAACAGCACCACAAAATTAGATTCACGTGTTGGCTAAGTGGGCAGATATAAATCTACAGCATTACGAGCTTCTATAGGGGAAACCTTACTGTAGCATCACTTTCAGAACCTCCCTGATTCTGACTGCACCCCCTGTGACAAGGATCCAACAAAATCATACTATCGACTAAATCTCTCTGGAAAAACATGACCATCAGCTTAATTATTAAAATGTAGGTTTGTTTACACGGATAAGGACCGTATCAACAAACAGAATTCAAATTGCCATCCTGGTCAAGCAATTGTCTAAAACTAAAGCAGGATCTTCCAGCATTGTCCTACATCTGCCTACAATAAATTACAGCTGATGATGGCTCCTTTTTAACCTATAACTCCTAGGTGAGTACTCCATTTGGGAATTATTCTACATGGTAATAAGATGGTAGACTCAATAGATTTTAATTCAAAATTGGATTTATTTGGCTAAGAAGGGTTAGTGCACGATTTATCATTCTTCAATTAATACAGGAAATGTTTCAATAAAAGATCTTCAAATATATTTCTCAACTCCCGCCAGTTATCCCGACTTGTATATTTCCAATTTTAATTGTTCCACAATTAACAGCAATGCCGAGGCTCTAAGTTCTGGAATTCTCACTCTAAACCAGTCTGCCTTGTTAGCTGCTTTAAGACACTCTTTAAAATCTACCTTCTCGATCAAGCTTTTGGTCACCCATCCTAATATTGTCTTATGTGGCTCTGCATCAAGTTTTTCTTGATAACACTCCTGTGAAGTGCCTTGGGACGTTTTAATACATTAAAGGCACTATATAAATACAAGTTGTTGTTGTTGAATGGTACTGAGATATCCAAACTCATGGGCTCTATCATGAGTAGCAGAGTGTAGTAATTCCTTTAAATGACTATGGAGGTGCAATTCCACTCCCGGTCAGGATGAGGACATTTACCACATTCTCAACACGACCAGAGACAAACAGGGATATAGTTTGCTGCTAATTAGCTCATTTAATTCGATGATTAGCCACACTTCATTCAATGTGGATAGCTGGGAGTTGGATTTCTTTGCGAGTTTATCCAGTGTCCACCGATCCTCCAATGTTACAGGGACTGATTCAGAGATTCCTGGTGGAAATTCTTGCAGCTGGTGTCATGTGCAGCTGATAGGACAAAGTACTCAACTGTGCTCGAATTACCAGACATCACAGGACTTTAATTTATGTGAAGACAAACATTTTGAAACTCCACTTCTTTGTCCGTGTTAAGCCGGTTTGTCCTATTTCAATGGAATCGAAGATAGGAGGTCATTTTAACATAACCTTGCTGCCCAGACACTGACAGGATCTGATCAGCCACCCAGTTTGTGCCATGTCTGGTTTAATTTTCCACTGAAGATGAGGGACAATCAAATCAGGCAAAGTATGAAGTGGGCAACCAATTTGAACTGGTCAGTTTCCCATTGGGCAGGTTAGGTGAGGCTGATCAACCTCGACAGAGTTTCTTCTGTCAGGGCTTCAATTCTTCATGACGACATGATCCCTGGTGCAGAACAGAAGTTCAGAACTCTTTGTCCTGAACGACAGGAGGGTGAAGCGAGTGAGTCAACCTTTAACATTTGAGTATTGCTGGAAAAAAAAAGACGGCAAAGCTTTTCATCTTGCACTCATCAGGGCACTTGGCAAGAGTACCAATATACGGGGACAACAACAACTTAAATAGTTGTTTTCCCTCAAAATTGGTATTCTTGCAAGTGTCCAGATGAGTGCAAGACGGAAAGCTTTGACTTGTCTCTTTTTTCGGTAACACTCAAGTTCTGTGCTACCAAACAGCTATTTCTTTAACACTTCCCTTGAAGTAATGGAGAAGCTGGTAGTGCAATACGCAAGGGCTCCTCCCAAGTTATATTAACAATGAGTTTCATACAAATAGCTTTTTTTTTAAGTGAGGTAAGAGTAATTGGTTTTCAGTTCTTGTTTCCTCTCACCATCAGTCAACATCCTCAATGGTCATAAACTGCACTTTACACACCCAATGCTATTCCAGGGTCATATATGCTGCACATTTTGAGGGGAAAGAAAACTCAAAGGATTTCAAACAACAAAGATCCTGAATGCAATTAAAATAATGCTGCATACATTTCAGTCCTTAGCTTAACCTAATTTCTTTTATCACTAAGAACAATTCCTCTAATGGATGTCAATAGGAATTAAAGGCAATTCAGTTTCTCGGACGTTCACCCAAGTTTCCTGTTAGAAGGTTCTTGTTCTGAAGGTGGAGCCTGACAAAGACATTACTTAAAAACGTGCAATGAATACATTGAAACGCTATCACTATGCTGTTGCAAGAAAAGCATTACATTAAAATGTATGCAGGTTACTGCTACTCTCATGGTCTCGTGGGATTTTGCAAGCGGCTCATTAAATTAAAAAAAGGTAAAACGTTCTGATATTGGCCACTAGGTGGCATCATGTTTCCACCTGCCACTGCACTACAGCAGGGCATCACTTCCCACAGGCAGGAAGCATTTTCTGGATCACCACCCGACAAGCAGCGTCACCTCAGCTACTAGCTCCCTTCTGCCTTTATTGGTCACACACTCTTACTCACGCTACAATTCAAACACAAGCACAGAACTGCTCCCCTTGTGACAAAAACAAAAAACTACTGCGGATGCTGGAAATCCAAAACAAAAACAGAATTACCTGGAAAAACTCAGCAGGTCCGGCAGCATCGGCGGAGAAGAAAAGAGTCGACGTTTCGAGTCCTCATGACCCTTCAGCAGAACTGAGTAAAGTTAGGAGTGGGGTGAAATATAAGCTGGTTTAGGGGGGGAGAGAAGTTTTGGGGGGGTGGGGTGGTTATAGGGACAAGCAAGCAGTGATAGGAGCAGATAATCAAAAGATGTCACAGACAAAAGGAACAAAGAGGTGTTGAAGGTGGTGATATTATCTAAGAGAATGTGCTAATTAAGAATGGATGGCAGGACACTCAAGGTACAGCTCTATTGGGGGTGGGGTGGAAAGACTGACAGGGCATTACAGGTATAGATTTAAAAATAATGGAAATAGGTGGGAAAAGAAAAATCTATATAAATTATTGGAAAAAACAAAAGGGAGGGGGAAGAAACGGAAATGGGGGTGGGGATGGGGGAGGGAGTTTAAGATCTAAAGTTGTTGAATTCAATATTCAGCCCGGAAGGCTGTAAAGTGCCTAGTCCGTAGATGAGGTGCCCCCACCCCTCCCTCCCCCCCAACCTTAAACCAGCTTATATTTCACCCCTCTCCTAACTTTACTCAGTTCTGCCGAAGGGTCATGAGGACACGAAACGTCAACTCTTTTCTTCTCCGCCGATGCTCCCCTTTTGACTCTTGCCTCCTGAGGTCTATGCCAGTGGGCTGTTGGACACTCTGGAAATGTGGGCAACCCACTGGTAATTTCTCTCTGCCCCATTTTTCATTGGCTTCTTCATTCCCCTGGTGATGCCCATGTGGTCAGATACGCTGTGAGCTATTTGTAATACATGCCTTCATTTTAAATACCTCTGTTAAAATAGCACAATGAAGAATTGCACACAAATGCATTCGCACATTTCTCACAAAAACAATTGGTTACTAAACATTTGTTGAAGTTTCAACCCACAAACGGATTCGAGTGTTTTTGTGTTTACTTGAAAATCCCTTGAATTAAAGTCAAATTTCAGCTATTTCAAAGCGCTAGGCTGTACCTCTAAAATTTTAGTCTAGTGCATGATACATCGACGGATTAAGTTATCTAACACATGTCTGCAGAATAGTCACAGTCACTCCTGTCAATCTTATTACTTATTCCCATCTATCGTAAGTTTTTTCTCCAACTCCACTCTATCAGATATCCATTGTCTCCTTTCATGTAATTTTTGACAGACTATCATCAGCCCTCTCTCTTTTTCTTCCTATCTTTCATTAACTTTCTTCACTCCCTGTTCTCAGTGAGGCTCCTGCAATAAATTCCTTTCTTCACCTCTCTTCTCATTCTCCTACCCAGAAGGTTGCTGCAGTAAATTTGATAAAGTGCCACATCAAAGGTAATTGCGGAAAATAAAAGCTTACGGTATAGGGGGTAACATACTGGCATGGAAAGAAGATTGACTGGCTAACAGGAAACAGAGAGTGGGCATAAATGGGTCTTATTCAGGTTGGCAAGATGTAATGAGTGGTGTGCCACAGGGATCAGTGCTGGGACCTTAACTTTTTACAATTTATGTAAATGGCTTGGATGAAGGGATGGATGGGATGGGTGCCAAATTTGCTGAAGAGGACATAAGGAGGCAACAGAAAGATATAGTTGGGTTAAGTGAGTGGGCAAAGATCAGCAAATGGAGTATAATGTGGGAAAATGTGAAACTGTCCGTTTTGCCAGAGAGAATAAAAGAGAGGCATGTTATCTAAACGGTGACAGATTGCAGAGCTCTGAGATGCAGAGGAATCTGGGTGTCCCAGTGCATGAATCACAAAGGCTAGTATGCAAATACAGCAAGTAATTAGGAAAGCTAATAGAATGTTAGCATTTATTGCGCGGGAAATTGAATATAAAAGAAGGGAGGGCTATACTTCAGTTGTACAGAGCACTAGTGAGACCACATCTGGAGTACTGTGTACAGTATTGGTCACCTTATTTAAAAAAGGATGTAAATGCATTGGAAGCAGTTCAGAGAAGGTTTACCAGACTAATACCTGGAATGGATGGGTTGTCTTATGAGGAAAGGTTGGACAGACTAGGCTTGTATCCACTGGAGTTTAGAAGAGTAAGAGGTGACTTGATTGAAACTTATTAGGTCCTGAGGGGTCTTGACAGGGTGGATGTGGAAAGGATGTTTCCCCATTTGGGAGAATCTAGAACTAGAGGTCACTGTTTAAAAATAAGAGGTCACTCATTTAAAACGGAGATGAGGCGAAATGTTTTCTCTCAGAGGGTCGTGAGTCTTTGGAACTCTCTTCCTGAAAAGGCAGTGGAAGCAGGGTCTTTGAATATTTTAAGGTGGAGCTAGATAGATTCTTGGTAAGCAAGGGGTGATAGGTTATCAGGGGGAGGCAGGATGCAGATTTGAGGTTACTATCAGATCAGCCATGATCTTATTAAATGGCAGAGCAGGCTCAAGGGGCCGAATGGCCTACTCCTGCTCCTTGTTCATATGTATGAATTCATGCAGTTTCCTCATTCATCTCAGGAATGGGCCAGTTGCAGATCTCCCCACCCTGATCTGAGAGCATTGATGGCAAGGCCAGCATTTATTGCTGATCCCTAATTGCCCTTGAATAATGAGCTTCATTTTTAAACCACTGCAGTCCCTGTGATGTAGGTACACCCGTAATGTTGTTATGGAGGGAGTTCCGGGGTTTTGACCCAGAGATAGTGAAAGAGCAGCGATACATTTCCAAATCAGGATGGTGTGTGGCTTGGAGAGGAACTTGCAAGTGATAGTGTTCCCATGCGTCCGCTTCCCTTGCCCATCTAGGTGGTAAAGGTGGCGAGTTTGGAAGGTGCTGTCAAAGCAGAGTTGGTGAGTTGCTGAAGTGCAACATTTGTTCCACACAAGGATCGGGCAATGACCATCTCCAACAAGAGAGAATCTAACCATCTCCCCTAGACATTCAACTGCACAACCATCACTGAATCCCCCACCATAAACATTTTGGGGGTTTACCATTGATCAGAAACTGAACTGGACTAGCCATATAAATACAAGAGCAGGTCAGAGGCTGGGTATTTTGCAGCTAGTGATTCACCTTCTGACTTCCTAATGCCTGTCCACCATCTATAAGGCACATGTCAGGAGTGTGATAAAATGCTCTCCACTTGCCTGGATGAATGCAGCTCCCACAACACTCAAGAAGCTCAGCACCAGTCAGGACAAAGCTGCCCGCTTGATTGGCATCCCATCCACAAACATTCACTCCCTCCACCACCAACACACAGTGGCAGCAGTCTGTACCATCAGCAACTCACTAAGGGGCTCCTTTGACAGCACCTTCCCTAACCTGCAACCTCTCCAGAAGGACAAGGGCAGCTGAAGGATTGAAACACCACCACCTACAAGTTCCCATCCAAGTCACACACCATCCTGACTTGGAACCAAAATCGCTGTTGTTTCACTATCGCTAGATCAAAATCCTGGAACTCCCTTCCTAACAGCACTGTGGATGTACCTGCACCACATGGATTGCAGTGGCCCAAGAAGGCACCTCACCACCACCTTCTCAAAGGCATTTAGGGATAGGCAATAAATGCTGGTCTTGCCTGCGACACTCACATCCTAAGAACAAACGAGAGAAGAATGAGAGATCTCATTGAAACATATAAAATTCTGACAGGGATGGATAAACTGGATGCAGGGATGATATTTCCTCTGGTTGGGGGGGTCTAGAACAAGGGGTCACAGTCTCAGGATATGGGGCAGACCATTTGGAGCTGAGATGAGGAGAAAGTTCTTCACTCAGAGGGTGGTGAACCTATGGAATTCGCTACCACAGAAGGCTGTGGAGACCAAGTCACTGAATATATTTAAAAAGGGAGTAGATAGATTTCTGGACTCTAATGGCGTCAAGGGGTATAAGAGTTTGGGAGTACGGCATTGAGATAGATCAGCTGTGATCTTATTGAATGGGGGAGCAGGCTCAAAGGGCCGAATGGCCTACTCCTGCTCCTATTTTCTATGTTTTCTGTGAATGAAAAAAAAGCCACACCTGCAGCCATGGCGCAACGACGGTGGGGGTGGTAAATGTTTAAGATGGTGGAATGGGTGCCCATCAAGGGCTACTGTGTCTGGATGGTGTTGAACTTCCTGAGAATTGCCTTCAAGCTTTGTAAAAAGGGAGACTTGTTACTAAGGAGGAGAATTGAGTTCTAAAATGGTCTGGTGTAAGTCACCAGGTATGGATCGGTAGTTACTGATCCCAACCAATCAAACAATTAAAAGGGAGTCACGAGTATAACTATTGTGTCTTCCCTGGAGACAGCCTGAATGTGAAGAAGTTTGTGATATCAATAAGTTCTCATGAGGAAAGAGGTCTTAACTATTAATCTTTACCAAAACATCATTCAACTCCAACACAAGAACCACATTAAGATAGCAGAAAACTTTGGCTCTGGGCAATCGTATAAAACTAGTAGTATCAGATTAGCTGTCTGTTTTACCACTCTCCCGATATTCAGTTCCATTAAAGACCTTTTTTAATTAAATAACAGAAGGAAGAGGTGACTTTTGCACGTAACAATCCATTGCCTTCCCTTCTCTTAAAATACTATTTTCTATAGAGTACGATTAAATATTCATTACTAAATAATGCAATTGATAGTCTAGGATCTTCTTGTCATGAGTCGTATTTATTATTAAGAGTTGCCAGCATTTTAAGTGCAATATTGAACACTTTATCTACATAACCCACACAAATTTGAGATGGCTACTGCTCCCTAAAAATAGTAGAACACACATAGGAGGAGAATAAGACAATGGAATTGAAGTGTCTCACAAATAATTAAACAAGCCTAGTAGCATCATAAACCACAAGCATAAAGCACTTAATAGCAGAACCTTTAAACCAAACTACAAGCCTAAATTCAATGCCTTACATTTTTTATTCCATACAATATACAGCTACTGCTGCCACATTTTTGAATGAAGTTAGTCCCCTACCTATCTTGGGCAGTAAACAGTGCTGCCTGTGTACTCACACCAAGTCCCATTCACCCATCACCTCTTTGCCCTCTGACCTACACTGGCTCCAGGCACACCGATACCTCAGTTTCAAAATGCTCATTCCTGTTTACAAATCGCTCCATGACCTTGCTCCATCCTATCTCTGTAACCTCCTCCAACCCTACGACCCTCTGAAATATCCGCACTCCTCCAGTTCTGGCCTCTTGTGCATCTGTGATTTTAATGGCCTCACCACTGGCAGCCGTGTCTTCAGCTGCCTAGGCCCTAAACTCCGCAATTCCTTCCCTACACCTCTCCACCCCTCCAGCACATGTTAAATGTTCAATATAAATTGTTGTCGTCTGACCTGCATTTGATATTTGAGGATGGTGATGTGGCATCGAATGATTTATATCAACATACAATATAACAATGGGTGACAAACTAGATGAATCATAGTAGGATATACAGAAGATGTCACTGTCAGAGACAGTCCAATCATAGAATGGATCCAGCAGAGAAGGGGGCTCATTGAATACAACAGCAATTAACCTAGGTCCAACCCCTAGCCCTCTCCCCACTGCCCTGCAAGTTCTTTTACCTTTGGAGGCTTGTCCAATTCCCTTTTGAAGGCCATGATTGAATCTGCCTCCACCACCACATATTCAGGCAGAGCATTCCAACTACTTTCTGTATAGAGAAGCTTTTCCTCATGTCGCCTTTAGCTCTTTTTCCAACCACTTTAAACCTGTGTCCTCGAGTTCTCACCAGGTTACCTCTATCTATTCTGTCTGGACTCCTCAAGTCTCCATTCAAACTCCTCTTCTCAAAGCAGAACGACTCCAGCTTCTCTAATCTATCCACATACCTTAAGTCCCCCATCCCTGGAACACAAATCTTACCTGCGCTCTCTCCAATGCCTTTACATCCTTCCTGAAGTACAGTGCACAAAATTAGACACAATACTCCAGCTGAGGCCGAACCAGAGTTTTATAAAGTTTCAACATAGATTCCTTGCTTCTATTTATAAAGCCCAGGATCTTGTATGCCTTTTTAAGCATTTTCTCAACCTGCCCTGCCACCCTCAATGACTTGTGCCCATATAACCCCAGGTGTCTCTGTGTATGCACCTCCTTAGCCTTTAGTTTATTTTGCCTCCCCTCGTTCATCCTATCAAATGTATTATTTCACACTTCTCTGCATTAAGTTTCATCTGCTGAGTATCCATCTATTCCACCAGTGTCTGTGTCCTTCTGGAGTCTATCACTATCCTCCTCACAGTTCACAAGCACTTCCAAGTTTTGTGTCATCTCCAAGTTTGAAAACTATGCCCTACACCAGACCTAAGTTATTAATATACATCAAGAAAAGCAGTGGTCCTAATACGGACCATTGGGGAACCCTACTATACACCTTCCTCCAGTCAAAAAAAAAACACTGCTTGCTACTGATCTCTGTTTACAATCACTCAGGCAAATATACATCCAAGCTGCCACTGTCCCTTTTATTCCAACTTTGCTGACAAGCCTGTTATGTGGCACTTTATCAAACGCCTTTTGGAAGTCCATGTGCTCCACATCAGCCACATTACCCTCTGGTACCTCATCAAAAAAACTCAAGCAAGTTAGTTAAACATAATTTGCTTTGCACAAACACTAACTCGTGCTGCCAACCAGAAAGGGTTGGGTACGTCCACACTGTGTGGCTGCTGGTGCATGTGCAGCTGTTCCTGATGCCTTACCAGTCAGCAGCTGGTAGGATCATTGGTGCTTTATTTTTAAAAAGTTGCTTTAAAAAATCTGAAGACCACAAAGAACTCCCGAAACTACCATGCACCAAGATTTCTTCCTCAGAGGAGCGAAGGAAAAAAATGTGAAAAGCTCCAGGCAGTGAGCTGTGGAGCTAAGAAGGTTTTGTAGCATATCATGCACAGGGCGATTAGCTCAGCTGATAAGTCATGGTACTCTTCATTCCTGCATCATGGTCTTGGACCCAACATTTGGTGATGATTTTTCATTTAATATTTTATTTAAGGTGGTAATAAGTTGTACTCAATTAAGTTTTGGTCAAGGTCATTTGGGCAGAGTTATTTGGCAGATATTGTTTGTCCCATTCTGAAATGTTATAACTGAGACATTCATCGGAAGGCATCTGGGTCTAGCACCAAAGGAACTAGTTAGAGGGAAACGCTGCTGCTTCTTCCTCATTGGAATTTTCCCCTCTCACTCTGTCATGGTTTTGCTATCCTGGTCTTCATTTGCAGCAGATGATGCAACACTGTAACTCCTATCACTGACCCCGCTAGTGTTTCAGCATAAATAAACACAACCTGCTGTCTGAAGTTGGTAGCTGGCTGCAAGAGTCTAACAAGGCAGTCCATGGTGCCTGTAGTCTCCTGTTTCCAGATACATAACTTGTAT
The DNA here is from genome assembly GCF_964194155.1 of Cetorhinus maximus. Lineage (NCBI taxonomy): Eukaryota > Metazoa > Chordata > Chondrichthyes > Lamniformes > Cetorhinidae > Cetorhinus > Cetorhinus maximus. Next base: position 100,442,157 of record NC_135895.1, read on the forward strand.
GTTTTATCCAACATGGAAGAAAGATTAGTTGGAATATTGTGCTCAATTCAATATCATACTGGAAAAGCTGAGCTTGTGCTTTTTAAAGCAGAGAAAGTTAAGGGGAGATTTGATAGATGTGTTCAAAGTCATAAATGGTTTTGATGGAGTAACTGAGGTTTCCAGTGGCAGAAAGATCAGTAACCAGAGGATATAAATTTAAGGCCTTTGGCAAAAGATCATAAGGAAACATATTTTACACAGAGAGCTGTTGTGATCTGGAACACACTACCTGAAAGCGCAGTCAAAGCAGATTCAGTAGTGACTTTCAAACGAGAATTGGATGAATCGTTGACAGGAATTTTTTTCCCACAGGGCTCTGGGGAAAGATCAGGGGAGTGGCATTAACCAGATAGCTCTACCAAAGGACTAGCATTGGACATGATGGGGCAAGTAACCTCCTTCTGTGCTGTATTGTTATATGAAAGAGCGACTCCAGTCCAGCACTCAAAACACTTGAAATCTAGACCTACAAAATCAGAACAAAATTGTTAAAAAATTGTTGTTAACCCTCCCATTGTATTTTTTTTCTCCTGATATATTGTTTATAAATTACTACATTTCACACAATAAGTGGTCCTGCACTGTTTTACAGAGAACAATAAAGATCTTTGCAACCCCCATTTAGATTAGCAATGTAATACTTACTGCCTGTGTTACTCATTTTCTATACTGCTTTGTGTTTGTTGCTGGTACTTAACTCTATGTGATAATGTGTTTTTATCCTTTTAAACAAATGCACTCTTGCTTAAAAGCAAATGTTCACATGCAGATTAAGCAACAGCACAGCGAGTGTGCGGCAGCATAAATTAAATCTCCATGACATTCTGCCACATAATTCTTTGTTAGTCTGTTTGCTTATTTAAAGGGATTAACACTTTCAATAGAACACTAGGCAGATCCACAATCTCACTAAACTCACTTGCATTGTTAGCAACAGTTTATACATAAGGAAGGATGAATTCCCTGCCCTTTGATAATAATGCCTTGAAGTATAATGAGGAAACGGAGAAAGGATAGTTCTTTTTGATCAAGTGATGGACTTCCACTTTGGGGAGTGGAGTATTCCAGACCTTTGGGGAGAAAGATTCGGCCACGTAGTGCCCATTTCTCATCACTACAAGCGCCATTTGCTGCGCAAAATGGTGTCTGCACCCCACACACACACTTTCTGTGCGGGACCCATCAGGCGCCATTTTGGTGGGTGGCAGGAGCTTTTGACAGAAGTAAGTCAAGTAGACAGGTTGTGACATCAGTCAGCATGTGGTGCCATTTTTGACGTCAATGCTCCAGCAAACCTTAACCTCCCACAGGTGAACATGTGCTCAGCAGCAGGAATGGCCCCTCTCCTACCAGTGCTATTTAAGGTATCATGGTTGGCTCCTAGGTTCATTGCTTATTGATTTCTACTAGCTGCTGCTCAGTTACTGGAACTGTTTGGCAATTTGTACGCTTATTCATGGTTGAAGACAACAGGGAGTGGTGTTGCACATGGTGAAGGCCTTCGGTCTCAGTTCAAGGGTTTTGTTCACATGATTTAAAGGTTATCTCAAAAAGAAAGCCTGCAAGAAGGAGAAACTATACGCACGGACTAAACATTCTTGGTGGAATGACGACCCTTCAAAGAAAGAGGAAGCCTGGATTAAGTTTGAACAGTACCAAACTGTGGCCAACAAGGACATTTGATGCAGCAAGCATAAATATCAAGTTGAATTGGCCAGGACAGAAAACCACGGGGAATTTTGGAGTTATTTTAAATCAAAAAGAAAGGATAAATACTGGAATACCCATTCTGCATGTATAGGATAAGTTACTATTGGATGACAAAAAAAAGTTGAAGGTCTAAGCTCTCAGTTCCAGAGCATTTTCAAGGAGGGAATCAGAGCACCTGAGTATGAATCTGTCATACAAGGGCAGCCTTACAGGAACATGCCTGATGTAATAATTACAACAAAAGGTGTTGAGCGACTCCTCCAAAATACTGATCCACCTAAAGCTTGTGGTCCTGATGACACCCAAAACCATGTACTTAAAACTGCAGCAAGTGAGTTTGCACCAATGTTACTGTACAATTTTCAACAATCCATTGAGATTGGGTAGTTCTCCTCAAATCCATTGAGGTAAACTCCCTGTCAACTGGCTAATGTCTCTACAATTTACAAGAAATGATCCCCTACCCATCTAGCAAACTACCGAGCTATTTCATTTACTATTGTTTGCTGTAAATTACTAGAACGCATCATTGATAGTAATTTAATGGGACATCTTAAAAAGCAGGATATCCGTATTGACAAAAAAACATGCCTTTCATAACACCAGATTAACAGTATTCCAACTCACCCTTACCATCCACAATATGACCTAGAACCTTGACAATCGCATCGCCACACATCTAGCCATTTTAGATTTTTGCAAGGCATTTGACACAAAGCTATTAGACAAACTAGTCATGGTGGAGTCCAAGAAAATAATAAGCAATGGATAGGAATATTGCTTACCATATGGCAGCAAAGACTCACAGTGAATGGGGAAGTCCCAAAATGGAAACCAGTCTGAAGCGGCGTGCCCCAAGGTACCGAGCTGGGCCCACATTTGTGTCTTCTCTTTATAAATGACATCTAGGTTGGAATATCAGACTTTTTGCAGATGACTTCCCAGTCTATAGAGCCATTACTGAAGGAGCAGATAAGGTTAACCTTCAGGAAGATCTAATTAATCTCGTTAAATAGACCAATACATAGGGAATGAAATTCAACAAAGAAATGTAACATTATGTGAATCAGCAATACTCAAGGTCCATCAGCACCCAATGACATATTGCATGATCCCCCGCTTGAAGTTACTAAAGAATGCTGTTACTTAGGGATCTGCATCCAAAATAATTTAACATGAGATGTACAAAGTCAACAAGCAGCCGCCAAGGCACCCAAAATGTTTGGGTTCATAACTCAGAACTCCCATCACTCTTCAACTGCAGTAAAGGAAATGCTGTACCAGACACTAGTTAGCTCATACTCCGAGTACAGTGTAGCTGCTTGGAACCCATATCATGCTAAAGAAATTATCCTCTTTGAGAAAGTTGAATGTCGGGCAGCTCGTTTCATTGCAATTACTCACAAGCTACGAGTGTCTCCCAGTTGGTCATGTCACTAAGCTGGCACACTCTCCAGAACCGAAGAAAGGCCCACAGGTTGACATACCCCTATAAAATTTTGAATGGACAATTAAGTACTTTTAAGCAGTACATCAAGCCCAAAAGTGACTGAGCTCGAAGAGTTCATAACCAGCAGCTCCAACTGTATACACCAAAACGTGCCTCCTTTGCTAACTCCTTTATGCCAAGAACAATTAAGGACTGGAACAATCTTCCACAAACCCTAATCTCCATGCCCCCTAAGGATTTAATTTAAGGAAAATCTGTTGATCATTTTAAATTAATGTGACTATCGACTGCGCTCATTGTGCGCCTCCTGTGAGGGAAATCTTATCAAGTACAAGTCGTGCTTTCAGTTATGGGTGCTGTAGTTACCATTCTTCTTGGCTTTCAGTATGACAGAGAGCTTGAGTAGAGGCGACACAGAGGAGGACAAGCTGCTCGATGAGGGAGGAGGAGGAGTAGGTCGCGCTCTCAGTTAGAGGCCATATCTTCAGTGAGAAATTTCTTACCTCAAGTTCAGTGAAAAAAATGTGTGCGATGCTCCTGTTCTACAAAGAAGGCATGCACTGAAATCTGTTACCTGTTGCAGAGAGACCTGCAGCCTCAGAGCAGGGCGAGGACAGTTTTGCCAGTGGCTGGAAAGGTGACTGTGAGCGTGAACTTCCTTGCACTGGGATTAGTCCAGGCTGGAACAGGCAACATCTCCATTATCCTACAGTTCACTGTCCATTGATCTATAAGGGATGTGACTGATGCTGTGTAGGCCAGGATAGGAGAACACATTGCCTTCTCTTTTTCCAGAGAGAAGCAGGCAGAGTGAGCACATGGCTTCACTAGCATAGCAGGTTTCCTCATGGTGCAGGGTGCCACTGACTGCACAGACGTAGCTTTGCAGGCGTCATATTTAAATTCAGAGATGTACCACAACCATAAAGGGTTCCACTCCCTCAACATGCAGCTGCTGTGTGATCATACTCAACACATCATGCAGGTCAAGAACTGATATCCTAGTAGCAGTTATGAAGCCTTTATTATGCACCAGCCCCCTGTACCATGAGCACTTGAGACCAGGGGGTGGTTGCTGGGTGACAAGGGCTATCCACTGACCAATTGGCTCACGTGCCCACCTCATGCACTCAAGGGCAGGCACACAAATAACAGAGCCATACTGACTGACAAGATGTCATCAAGCCAACCATGGAGGTGCTTAAACAACAGTTTCGCTAACTGGGCCATTCTGGGAGAACCCTACAGTACTCTCCTGAGTGCATGTCATGATTCATTCTGGTCTGCTGCATCCTGCACAACCTCACCATGATGAGGGCACAGCCCTTATCACCAGTTATATGGTGAACAGCTGGGGAGGAAGAAGAAGAGGAAGAAGAGGAGCAAGGGAAGGAGGAGGGGGGAGAGGACGAGGAAGAGAGGAGTTAACCAATACATCACCTTTCTGACCAGGCTCTCTGTGGTCGGCTCATCCAACTGCAGTACCAATGAACAGAACCTTAATTCCCCACTCAACAACAGTTACACCCCTTACCTCCCCCTCCAATCTATATACCATCACAAAGTGCTCTGTTGGGCACAATGCTGAAATAAAAGCCAACACAAATGATTCCAAACCAACTTTATGAACTAGAAAGTTAACTTCAATAACCATACAAAAGTCACCAATCACTCTATTACATTTGCTGGTACCTGGATTCCAGCGCCTGAGCCTGTCCTAGTCTCCTGCACAGTGCTACACCAATGGCTGCAGCATGGCTGGTGGAAGGCTGCTGACTTTCAGTGAAGGAGATTAAAGATGGCCTTGCAGGACACACTCAAGTAGCCTTAGAAAGCCCACTTTCATACCCTATTACCTTGTATGGGAAGTAGCAGTCCGGGTGTCTGACTGACAAGAACACTGGCAAAGTGGCAATGCTGGAAGGACAAATGCTGTCATTGTGAGAAAGGACAGCAGCTTCATGCTCCACTGAACCACTGCCACTCCCACGAGGCGGTGCATCAGCAGCCTTAGCAACCTTTCAGCAGACAGATCGCTGGACGGCCGTGACACCTTTCAAACTCCTTTGAACACTGGTATCCAGAGTCATGTTGACAGCCGTCTGAGCCTGCATGGCAGCACTCAGCTGTTGGGTTGCTTCTGCTTGTGTTGCAATGGAAGCTGAGATATCAGCCATCAGACACTGCATCATGGATGAGTCTGCAAGAGTCCTCTTGGAGTTAGCCACCATATCCATTCTGGAAATGATGGGCTCCATGTTCCACACAAAGACATGTTGGTGCTGGACTCCCCCATGCTCCTTGACATGGACTGCAGGCTTTCTGACATACCCGTCAATGCACCAAGCATTTCATTGTGAATACCCAGTGTTCTGTAAGCTGCTCCATTGCAGTCCTCTGCAGCAGAACTTGTGTGTGGCCTCACCTTCCAGGGATTTCCACCAACTCTATCCTTTCCCCCTGTCCTGGCTGCAGACCTCTCATCCCTGACATCCCACCACATGCAAATTCCACCTCTAAACTATTCTCTAAAATACGTGCGACATTTCTTCTTCATCTAACTCCTCTTTCTCTTTAACTTTAGCCTCCTGGTCAGGTGGCAGTTCTTGGGTATCTGAAAGGAGAAAGACACAAGGTTAAGTGCAATAAGCTTGGAATGCAGGGCTGGTTTCTAGTAAGAAACAGTAAAATTTATTTACAGACTCCTGGTGAGGCTGCACGCTTGTTCCAAGGCCAAGGCTAAAAAACTCCGCCCCTAAGATTCCCCACGCTTAGGGCTGATTCGTCTGTACAGTCACATGGTTCCCATAACAGTAAGAAATGGGGTTTAACTTACAATTACTACATTACTCCCCCTTTAATTTTGTTTTACCCTCTTATTTACAAAAACATCTTAACCCATATTATATACAATTATATGCAGTTCATGCCATTATAAATTTAGTCTTTGAGGAGGTTTTCGGATTCTGGTAGAGCGATGCAACTGGAGGTTCCTCCATTGGATCGGCTTGAACAGGAACAGCAACATCAGGGACATCCCTAAACAATGGCAGCTCAGAATTATTCACTTCAACAAAGACACCTGGTATGTCTATTGTTTGTCGACCTGGGACCTCAGGGGTTGAAGTTTCGATTTCGATTTTAGGTGGAGTAACTGGTTGTTGGAGTGTGTCTCGACTTCTGAGATGATCCATGTGTTTCCTAACAACCCTATTTTTCACTTCTACTTGATAAGGTAAAGGTCCTGTTTCAAAGACGATTGGACCAGGGTCCTGTCTCGGTCCAGTTGCGAAATTTCGTACAAGAACTGTCTCTCCCACAGTAAACTCTCGACCTTTACTGAGAACATCATGGTTTACTTTCTGACTCCCCTGGTTTCTCTCAACCTTTCCCTTCGATTTAGGGAATACTTGACTCAATCTCATACGAAGTCAGCGTTTCATTAACAATTCTGAAGGTGTTCAACCAATGGTCGCATGAGGAGTTGTGCAATAGCTGAACATGAATCTTGAAATTTGCATTTCTAATGTTCCCTCTGATAGTTTTTTTGCCTCTTTTAAAGGTTTGTGCTGCTCTTTCTCCTAACCCAGTGGATGAGGGATTATTCAGTGCTGCTCTGACATGTTTAATCCCATTTTGGTTCATGAATCTCTGGAATTCAGTACTTGTGAAAGCAGTGACATTATCTGATACAATAACTTCTGGTAGGCCATGTACACTAAACCATTGGTGCAGTTTTTCAATAGTTGCACATGATGTAGGTGATCTCACTGCATACACATCCATTCACTTTGAATGTGTGTCGATGACCACTGAAAACATAGTACCTAAAAATGGATCTACATAATCAATATGTAGTCTAACCCAGGGTTGACCAGGCCACTCCCACAGATGCAATGGAGCTGAAACAGGCAACTTCTGCTGTTGCTGACACTGGAGACAGTGTTTACCCATTTTTCCTATATCACTGTCTATATCTGGCCACCAGATATAATTCCATATGAGCATCTTCATTTTCGAAATACCAGGATGCGCACTATGAAGTTCTTCCAATAATGGTTCTCTTCCTTGCAAAGGAATGATGACTCAGGCTTCCCAAAACAGGATTCCATCCTGACAACTCAGTTCAGATCAGCATACAAAGAATGGTTTTAATTCTTCAGGAACTTGTGCATTTGACCATCCTTGTAATACTTGTTCACGGGCTCTTGTGAAAATTGGATCCCGATTTGTCCAATTCTTTATCTGTCTCGCGCAGACTGGTGAGGAGTGCAGGAAATTCAACACAAGTACTACCTCCTGAGGTATTGGAGCATGTGTAATACCACCGGGAAAAGGGGGACGACTGAGGGCGTCTGCATTTGCTATATGCACACCCGGAAGGTGCACAAAAGTGTACTCATGTACCAATAAAATTAAAGCCCATCTTTGAATTCTAACAAAGGCTATCAGTGGGATTGCCTTATCAATTAATCCTAGCAGTGGTTTGTGATCTGACAACATGGTGAAGTGTCGACCGGGCAAATATTAATGGAACTTCTTTACTCCAAATATGATAGATCAGCCCTCTTTTTCAATTTATGAGTAACCTTTCTCAGCTGCAGAGAGGGTTCTGGTGACATATCCAACTGGCTTTTCAGCTTTGATTTCTGTTTCTTCCTCTTGTGTTTGCCCCAGGGTTTTGTCTCATCCTTCATTCTGATTTCACAGTCGGCCACATTTCTCTCTGGTTAATTCTTAACTTGGTTCCGTTTGGGGGTCGAGCGACCCATTCACACCTTGGAAAGTTCCATGACTTTTCCTTCTAATGTCTCTTTTATCTCAATCAACTGACTCTTCAGTTTTTCTGTCTCTTGTTTGTATCTTTTGGCTTCCCCTTGGAACATTGAACATTGTCAAGGTTTTTCTGCTAACTGTTTCTTCAGCTGGTTCACAGTGGCACTGCATTCGTTTAGCTTCTTTTCATGATTTTCCCGTGGAACCAACTCTGATATGAGGGATCCTCGCTTCCTGTGAAGATCCTTCAGTTCTTCTACCTCATTCCAAAAGACACCATCATATTCCCTTCTCAACTCAGGATTTCTTCTTGTCCAGACCTGAAAAAATTCTGACCAGTTTAATTTGATTCCTTTCAACCAATCACAGCCCAGAAGGCTAGGTCGTTCTCCAGTTACAACAATTATTGGCAGCTGAGCTGTCTGTTGTGTGCATGATACAGGTACAGAGGTGATGCCTTTCACCTGTATCGCTTCTCCTGTATATGTTTTTAACTGAGCAGTGGTTTTCTCCAAACTCATTAGCTGGGAACCTTCTCTAAGGTATTTAAAGATGTGTTCTCCCTCCGCTGTGGTTGATGCTCCTGTGTCCACCTCCATGACCAGAGGCTTCACATTTACTTGAAGCATAACGGTGATTGGTTCAGTTTTCCTGGCCTTCAGATTGCGTAGGGAATAAACGTCAGCCTCAGTAGCTTCTGGCTCATTTATATTGTGCATTTCATTTAACTTGCTGTCTGAATGGCTGCCTTAATCTAGTTCTGCACTGTTTAACAACATGCCCTTTTTTGTGGCAGTAGTGGCATTCTGATTCTGCCCCTTTAAATCTACAGACTTCAGGTGTGTGATTCCCCCACAACGATAACACTTTAACTTCCAGATTACTGGTGAGCTGCTTCCAGTGTTTATTATTATTTCTCAAGTGACAGGGAGTGTGTCCCGCTCCGCAGTAGCCTCCTTGCTCTTCGTGCCACGCCCAGCGGCAGGTTCCCACCCTAACTGCAGAACGGTGCCATGTTGCACTCTCTGCAAAGCCTGCGAGTCCCTCTCAGCACTCTCCATTACTAGCGCTATCTCCATGGCGTGCTTCAGGTCAAGCACAACTTGTGCAAGTAAACGGCGGTGAATGGCATCATTGTTTATGCAGCAAACCAAACGATCTCACAACATGTTGTTTAGAGGATCACCGAAATCACAGTGCTCCGTTAACTGTTTTAACTTCACAATGTAAGTTGCGATCAACTTACCTGAGAGTTAAACTTGAATCTTTGCTGAAAATGTCCTTTCACGAGGTTGCCTAGTTCGGTGAAGGATCTGGAATTTGGTGTGTTCGGAGCCCTCAGACTCCGGATTAGTTTATAGGTTTTGCTCCTGCAGACACTTCGGAGAACTGCCTTCTGTTTCTCCTCCACCGTTATTTCGCTAGCTATAAAGTAGAAACCTAACCACTCAATGTATTGACTCCAGACCTTGATGGATGAGTCGTACGGGTCAATTCTGCCAAACTGATGCATTGCTGGTGAGTATACTTCTTTTCTTCCCTTACAAATCGAAATTCTCACGGTCGGAAGGTGAGGTGCAGTGTTGGCACTATTTATCCTCGTCACCAATTGTAATAAACTTAGGACTGGTTTCTTGTGAAGGAATGGTAAGCGTTATTTACAGACTCCTGGTGAGGCTGCATGCTTGTTCCGAGACCTAGGCTAAAAAGCTCCATCCCTAAGATTCCTAGAGCTTACAGCTGATCCATCTGTACAGTCACATGATCCCCATAACAGTAAGAAATGGTTTGACTTAACAATTACTACAGTAAGAGTGTGGTAAGAGCGGTGGGGGAGGGGGGAAGGGGGGAAAGAGGTGGATGCTTAAAGCACCTTCAGCTTTGGAACCTGAAAATGATGGGGGGTGAAATGGGAGGAGAGAAGGAGGATTATGTCATAGGATACAAACACCTTCAATCCTTTCAGCCCCACTGCTGGCCACATCCTTAGTTATGGGAGCTCCAATGGTGGCAGGCACTAAATCCTCCATTGGGGAAAGGAAATACAGTTATGCCAGACCCCCCACTTCTGCTGCCTCTGCCTGTGCACCAGTTTGTCCTGCTAGAAAGAGAAGTGTGTCGGTGAGCTTGGTGCAATGCCTTTGGATGACGTGGCTGTCCTGGTGGAATAGTTAGAAGTGTTTGCAAGGTGTGAGATGTGAGTGTGAAGATTACAGCAATGTTAAGCGTGTGGAGGTGAGGGGAAGCTATGAATGTTAGTCATAACTGATGGAGATTTTTAATAGGTGAATATTGGGGATTTGCTATATTGAAGTGTGGGGCTAATGGTGCAGTTGGTGGGATGTGTCATTTGAAGATGCATTAACTGACCTTGACCATGCATGTAATGTCATTGAACTTCTTCTGGCACTGCATCCTTGGGAATACACAACTGGCATCAGTGACCTCATCATCTTTTCAGATTTTGTCTGCAAGGTCTTCTGATCCCTTGTGGATTGAGGACCTCTCTCCTCCTGTTGACCTCCTGCCTCAAGGCTTCCAATGCAGCGTCAGAGAACCTTGGAGCCCACTCTTTACCATGTCCTGCCATTCCTGTATCTTTCCCAGGTCAAAAGTTACTTGTGCAATAAATCTTAGCACCTGCTCCAGCCAAAGTGCACCTTTCAGATGTGCTGGCTGGCTTTAGCCAGTGCTTGAAATTGTGCTAGCCTCTCATGACTGTGCACCCATACATGCAACCACTCAAAAGTGTGTTTAGTGCTGGTTGCAATGCTTCAATCATGTTAATGCACAGGCAGCATCAAGTTTGCTTGCTGCCTGCATTGGAAGGAACAGGCATGGGTTAAATGCACATCTCGATCCCTGAGCACATTCTCGGACCTTATTCAATTATTCCCCCTTATAGATTTGAGGATGAGGCTGCAGTTATAATTAGACCTGGGACAAAGGCTATCCTTGTGGAAATAAAGCCAGTTACAAAACCCTTACAAACAGCCTTTAGAAATCACAATACTGATTTTTTTGGAAGGGTTGATATATTTGGGGAACTGATTCAAATTTTAATTTAAAATAGTGGGACCTTTTAGCTCTAAATATCAGAAGGTCGGAAACTGCATCACAATCCAAATCCCTCAATCAAAAGGAGCTTCTATTAAAACAAGGGAAGATTTTTGGTGTGGGTCCTGTGTGGGGTTTTTTTAACCTGTGAAATAAATTGACATTAAATAGCGTGAGATATAAAAGGAAATGAGCTACTGAATGTGAGCGCATTAAAATGACACCCAGCAAATGCCAGAAATTATTTACAATTAGCACATGTCCATATTTCAGTGCATGCCTACAGCATCAAATGCTTCTTTTTTTTCAGTGCTGCATTCAGCATGGAACTCATAGAAAGCATTCCAAGCAGAAGAATAATATCTTTATAATCTCAGTTCACTTAGAAAGACGCTTATCACCTCATTAGAGCCACAAATTAACATTTCTTCTACCTGGATCTTGGTGAGGTAGACTTGCAGCTATGGAGAAGCCGTGGCAGTGGTATGCAATAGAACAGCCAAAGCTACATTCTTTTTCTAGAAAAAAAAGAAAGGATTTGTATGAAGCCTTTTATAATACATCTGACTATTGAAGCTTGTGGCGTATATGAAGCAAAGATTGATTATGCTAAGAATTAACATTTCATGAGGCGTTCATTATGGTTTTTCTACCTCCACACTCCTTTTAAAAAATGACTTTTGAATAAATGTTGGCATTTCCAGTATAATGCACTGACTGGTTACAATGCAATGTACATGAAGGAGCAAAGATAAATTGAACAAGGTAGCGAGTGGCGCTCATGAATCAATGTTAAATGATCACTGGGTCTACATTGGCACCATCACTTATTTTATTGCTAATTCATAGGAAAGGAATATAGGGTGATCTTTAATCTTCCCCCACACCCACAGAACGTATGCCTACATCCCCAGGGTTAAGTCTGTGCACTGCCATATCACCTTGATGTGAATAGAGCCACAAGTCTGACAATGACAGGTCTACGGTAATGTTACCATTTGCAGTGCAGATTTGCTCTACGTTCGGTGTAGCAAAATTATTAATATTAATTTCTGCTACATCGAACACACGGAGAAAGCCTCCCGACTGGCACAATCCCAAGTCCAGGACTACGTGCTGAGGGACGCACTAAAGCTTGGGGCAGCCGCCGCAAAGGCGCAATGGGGAAGGGTCGCTGTCTAAGACCTTTCTGCCATTGTGCACTGAGGGGCCGGGAACTGTCGAGAGCCCCTCGGGCTGTACAGCTCAAAATGAATGTCAGCAAATGATTGTAATATTCATTTATTGTATTGATACATTTTGTGATACATGTTGTAAAAGTTGAACCTGATTGTACTTTTGTGATGGTGATTTTGAAATGGTTTGGAATGTTGTTGAAGATGTTTTATGAATAAAGTATATTTCTGCAAAATAAAAAAGAAAGTCTGGTAATTTCTTAGTTCCTTGGTGGCAAACTTGCTTATAGTGTAATAACCACAAGTTTTTGTGTTGAATTGAACACAAAATTACAGATCAAAAAGTACTAATTAAATCAATAATTGAGGCAAAGACTTAACTGAAATAAATTAAAGTGCCATTTTGTGCATTTTCTGTGCTGATTATGTGCCTGGTAAGGGACATTTGAAATAAGGTTTCCTCCCACCCCACCCTGCCACCATTAGATAATTAGTTATGAATTGTCTCTATATATAATAGATCAAGTGGAATTATGGGGGATGATGGCATAGTGGTAATGTCACTGGACTAGTAATCCAGGATAGTGCTCTCAGGACATGGGTTCAAACCCCACTGTGGCAACTGGTGGGATTTAAATTCAATTAATAAATCTGGAATATAAATCTAGGCTGGAATTTTCCATCCCTGTTGGCATCAGGCGTCATGAGCGGACAATATGGCGGGAAGGTCAAAAATCGATGTTGTGAAACCAGCTTGTGATTGTCCACTCCGCTCGTCGATGGCTGGTCACATTTCCCACCCCTGGATGTCACGGACATCATTTTAATACATCTGCATATCATTATAAGCCCTGCTCGCCTGAATCATCCCAACAAGCTGGATCATCCAGGCACATTGGCGTGATTGCACGCTGACGTGTTTCACAACTGTACATAAGCGACGTGCACCTGGCAATCTGCACTTTGCTCGGGACTTCAAGGTTTGTTGGCCAACCTTTCTTTGGGCAGCACTCGTGGTCATTAGCGCCAGGCTTCACAGGCAGCACCACATCACTTTTAAGGGGGCTCAAGGGCAGGTCTTTTTTCACCAGACCAGTCGTAAGACAGGGGTGGCTTCTCAACAGTTGCTGGGCTAGGGTTTGCTTGGGGAAAGGGGAGAAATAGCCTCAGGCAAGGGAAGAGGCTGCAGGGCGAGGGCTGTACTGGGGAAAGGGTGTATCCCAGGGTGTGTGTGGGGGCACTTGTTGATCTGTGCAAGTGGCCTCAAGATGTTGAGGCAGTCTCCAAAGGAGATGAAGTCAGATAGCGATGTGATGATTTGTGTGAGAGAGTGAGTAGTGATGTCCCTTGAGCTAGCAGTGAGTGAGGTGCCAGTGAATGTTATGATGTGGCAGGTGATGTGTGCCAGGTGGGCCAAATCCACAAGGGAAACTTGGCCACGCTATCACAATAGTTTTGCAATTTGTATTTATTATGAGAAGATTTGTGCACTGAATTCAGAAGTAGTAAGTCCATCAACACCTTTAGAGATTTTAAAAATTAAATTCAAACATTTATTAACAAAAGAAAAGAATTCAAACACACACATGAGGTTAGTTACTTGATAATTAGTCTTAACAGTTCCCAAAATTCTTAATTAACCTGACTCCCAGCTACACACCCCATTTAAGGCAACAGTGGAAAATACATTTTAAATTTAAATAGGCAATCCAGCATGGTTACCACAGCACCCACTCTACAGTGGAATTTCAAAGGCTTTTAACACAACTTTAGTTAATGGACACAGCCGACTTCTGTGAAAGTGGCTAGAGGCTTTTCCCCAAGGCTGCTTTACATGGTGTACCTTTCAAGGTGTTACACGGCCACCTCCTGCACCCACCCCCACCCCTCCATAACCTTCCATCCTTCTTTATATAAGTTTCTCTCTCTTTAATGTGTAAAATCCCATTGTTCTACATGTCTTCGGAAATTTACTTTTCCCATAATATAAAAATCTTTCAGGTTTCCTTTTGGGAAAAATAAACATAATAACCTTGCCCTATTTATCTTGTTATTTGTAAACATCCTACCATCCCTTTGAAAATCAAACAACTCCTTCACTTATCTAAAAAATGCAAATTTCATTCACACCTTATCTATGCAACCTTCATCCTCACTTTTCCATCTCCATTTCAAAAGTTTGCTTTACACCTAAGTCTTCTGATAATTTCAACCTTGCAGTCTATCTGACTCTCATTTAATTAAATCAGTCACACAGACAGAACCATTCCACTCACACCCATAAGCATACCTTACAATATCCCACGATACTTTTATGAAAAATATGATAGTTTTGTAACAATGTGTGATGGCCTTGTGAGCATGAATTTAGAGTGATGAGATGGTTGTCTTACCCTGGCAGCACAGATGAGATCAGTCACCTGTTTTCTGCACTGGATGGACGACCTCTTGTGTGCACCATTGGCACTGACCACCTCCGCCACTGCCTCCCAAACCAGAGTGTTGAGACTGATGGGCCTCCTGCAGCCAGAGTGGGGGTAGAGGACATCACAGCGGGCCTCCATGGTGTCCAGAAAGCGTCCCGCGGATGTGTTATTGAATCGAGGGGCTGCACCCTTCTTGGCTTTGGGGGCCCTGTCTTCACCGGTGCCCTCCTGGGCTGCAAGTACTGAGAAGTCTGCAAGCAGCTGCAGTATAAATATGGCGCCTGACGTGAGGAAGCGGTGAGGTAATGGTGTCGCGGACAAATTGGAGGTCGCCCGCCAGCGAGGCAGAGTGTTTTCTGTGGCTGCATAATTAATGAGGCCAGAATGGTTTATGATACAGTGCGAAAAGCTGCCATTGTAATCGGTAGGTAAAACAGCCTTTTTCCCACCCACTACCACACTTAGTGCAAATCTGGGACGATTCCACCCTCAGTCTCAGTAATGGTGACTGTGACAGCTATCATCATTTGTTATAAAAACCCATCTGGTTCACTAATGTCCTTTCAGGAAGGAAATCTGCTGTCCTTATCTGGCCTGGCCTACATGTGACTCCAGACCCACAGCAATGTGATGACTCTCAGCTACCTTCTGAAATGGCCTAGCAAGCCACTCAGTTCAAGGGCAATTAGGGATGGGCAACAAAAGCTGGCCTTGCCAGTGACACCCACATCGCATGAAAGAATAAAAAGTTATTGTGAATTGCAAATGGACATAGAATATATAAACACAGATGCTGCTACAATCTATGCATTGGTAAACTTAAAGGTAATGCATGACTTAATGACATTATTATATCATAGACATGGGCTGAAACATTTTGCATTCCCGGCTGAAAAATCAGCAGCAAGTCCACCTCTGCCAAGCGGGAAGCCACAACTAGGTTTAATAGTAGCCAGGCTGTTAACTGGCTTAGGTTGTGCCTTCTGTCTCTATAAGGGAGGATGGCCCACCTCTGAGAGCTGCCAACCAATCAGGCGGCCAGTAGCTTTGCAATCCCAGTAACATCACTGGGAGCAGTGGACACTGGTGGAACTGCAGCCAGTTCCCCATGTGCAGCCATGGAGGAGACTGGACCGAAAGGTAAGTGGGGGAGGCTTGGCCAGGGCCAGTCAGCTGGGCTGGGGAAGGAGTGGGGAAAGGACTGGGAGGCTGAGGAGGGGGTAGCAAGTGGGACTGGGACTAACGGTGTAGGGAGGCTCCGTTGGGCACAGGGTTCCCAAGCAGGAGGGCCCCAAACTCCCCCCACCCAGAGGCCTCAATCACCACATGGCATGGACACTCACTGCAGCTGGTAAAATAGCGTTGGAGGAGAGTAGGTGAAGGGCACGGTGGCCCCTGCCATGCCACCCAATTTTACATTGCCCTGCAGTCTGCCAGCCCACTCCTGGGGTAGGGGAGTAAAATTCTGACTGTGTCTGCAAGGATAATACCCGAATATGACTCCATCCATTAATCAGTGTATGTTGTACCATTACTGAAGCCAGCTGGAACTCTGAAACAAAACTACAGGCATTTAAACAGAGTTGAAGTACAGATCAGCTTTGATCTAATGAATGGCAGAGCAGGCTTGAGGGATTGAATGCCGATATATGTTCCTGGTCAGTTGCAGGGAGGGACAACACAGCAGAGCTTGACCCCTTTTGAATGTCTACATTCACAGATACATTCCAACAGAGGTCACTGACCAACAAGGCCAGAAACCCCAGCTGATTGCCTCCCCACCAACCCCTAATCCAGGGGCAATCAGATTTCGTAACATCTTCACAGCTGCCACAGTGTTTGAGAGCAGCTAACTCAACACATATTAGAGATCAGATTTGGAATCTTCTTGGTCTGTAAGACTCCTTAGCACAGAGCTGAGGAAGATCCAATACTCTTGGTTTTTGCATGTCAAGTGATCTTGTTCTCCAATAGCTGACGACTGTGAGGCAGATCTTTGGCAGCCAGTGACCACATCAACATAAAACTGACGGGTTTCTATGTGCCAGGAACTTCCTTCACTGTTGCTGAGTCAAAATCCTGGAACTGTCTCCATCACAGCACTGTGGGGGCACCTACACCACATGGACTGCAGCAGTTCAAGAAGGCAGCTCACCACCACCTTCTCACGGGGAATTAGGAATGAGCAATAAATGCCAGCGACACCCACATCCTGTGAAAGAAATTAAAAGAAAACCAAGGCCCAGTTTGTGGCTGGATCTTCCTGGCTGCTTGTGGCCTCGTGAGGGTCAGGAAATGTTCTGCTGCATTGGCAGCCATGCATTTCAGAGGTTGCACATTGACATTATCACACTAGAAGGTATCTGCTACTTCTGTACTGTGCCACAATATCAAGGCATTATGCATTTGCACTGGCCCAATTTTCACAGATAGCCAGATGCAATCTAAACTTAAAAGACAAGCACTTTTAGGGACTCTTCTGAAACCTGGCCTGTAATAGCAAAGACCCTTAGGTCATGCAATGACTTTAACTGTGGTATCACAGTGCACAAAGGGTTATTGCAATATACTAATATATTACTTTGGTGTGAGACATGGAAATGACACAATGCATGTACAATAAAAAAAATCACCACATCTGTGATATGAACAGCATTTTACCATCTGTATAGTTCGGAAACTATGGGAATATCCTTCATATTTCTGTGCTTTTACTGGCATGATTTATAGCTGTGTGGACATGGACTGGGCATTTTCAACAGTCCCAGACTCAGCATTATAAACCTCCCATCACCCTCTGCCCCATCTTCCTGAGGGCCCCAAAAGCTGCCCCTACCCCAGTTCCAAGTATCACCTGTTTCAAGAAAGATTGCAGAGCTGGTAGAAACTAGTTAGCATTGTAACTCAATGCAAATGTGATGTGAATAGAAAGAAAACAAAAAATTCATCTGCGAATCAGATTGGCAAAGGTAGCCTGGAAAATGAGTTCATAGAATGTTTTTCGGATAATGTTTTAAGAACAGTACATTCTAGAGTCAATCAGGGAGCAGGCTATTCTAGAATCAGTAATGTTAAATGAGACAGGATTAATGAATAATCTCATGTAAAGGAGCCTCTAGGCGACAGTGATCATAACATAATAGAATTTCACATTCAGTTTGAAAGGGAGAAATGTGGGCCAAAGACTTGTGTTTTAAACTTAAATAAAGGTAACCATAAAGGTATAAAGGCTGAACTACCTAAAGTGAACTGGGAAACTAGGTTAGAAGGTAGTACAGTAAAGATGTAATGGCGAACTTTTAAGGAGAAATTTAATAGCTCTCAGAAAAGATTGATCGCAGTCAGAATGAAAGACATTTCAAGAAAGTTGCATCATCTGTGGCTAAATAAGGGAATTAAGGATTGTATCAAATTGAAAGAAACACTGTGCAAATCTGCAAAAATTAATGGTAGGTCAGAAGATTAGTCAGATTTTAAGAACCAGCAAAGAATGACTAAAAGATTATAAACGGGGGAAGTAAGAATATGAGAGAAAGCTAGCTAGTAATAGAAAAGATGCTGAGAGTTTCTACAAGTACTTAAATAGGAAAAGAGTAATTAAAGCTAGTGTTCGTCCTCTAGAAAGTGAGTCGGGGGAATTGATAATGGAAAACAAGGAAATGGCAGAGGCATTGAACAGGTATTTTCTGCCTGTCTTCACTGTAAGGGACTTAGAAAGCTTCCAAAAGATACTTGAAAATCAAGAGCTGAAAGAGAGAGAAGAGCTTAAAACAAACACCATCACCAGGGAAAAGGTGCTTGGAAAACTACTAGGCCTAAAGGCTGACAAGTCCCAGGACCAAATGACCTGCATCCTAGGGACTTAAAAGAAGTGGCTACAAAGATAGTACAGGCATTGGTTATAATCTTCCAAAATTCTTTCGATTCTGGAAGGGTCCCAGTAGGCTGGAAAATAGCTAACGTAACACCTTTATTCAAAACAGGAAGGAAACAGAAAGCAGGAAACTATGGGCCATTTGCTTAACGTAGGGAAATTATTAGAATCCAATATTAAGGGGATAACAGCAGGATGCTTAGAGAATCATAATGGGATCAGGCAGCATCAACTTGGTTTTGTCAAAAGAAAATAGTGTTTAACTAACTTATTAGAGTTTTTGAGGAAGTAATGAGTAAAGTGGATTTAAGGGGAACCTGTAGATGGGGTGTACCTGGATTTCCAAAAGAAATTTGCTAAGGTGCCACATCAAAGGTTACTTCACAAGATAAGATCTCACGCTTTAGGGGACAACACATTAGCATGGATAAAGGTTTGGTTAGCTAAAAGGAAGTAGAGAGCAAGGATAAATGGGTCCTTTTTTGGCTTGGCAAGCTGTAACAAGTGGAGTGCCACAGGGATCAGTGCTGGGGCCTCAACTATTGACAATCAGCATCAATGATTTGGATGAAGGGACTGAACGTACGGTTGCTAAATTTGCCAATGACACCATGATAGGTTGAAAAGTAAGTTGCCAAGAGGAGGTAAAGACACTGCAAAGGGATATAGATAAATTAAATGAGTGGGCAAAAATTTGGCAGACGGTGTATAATGTGGAAAAATGTGCAGTCGTCCACTTTAGCAGAAAGAATAGAAAAGCAATATTCTATTTAAATGGAGAGAATAATACAAAGGGACCTGGATGTCCTGGTACATGAAGTACAAAAGGCTAGTATATAGGTACAGCAAGTGATTAAGAAAGAAAATAGAACGTATGTGTTTATTGCAAGGGGAATTGAATATAAAAATAGAGAAGTTTTACTGCAGAGGTACTGGGCCTTGGTGAAACCACAACTTAAGAACTGCGTACAGTTTTGATCTCCTTATTTGAAAGAGGATATAATTGTGTTAGAAGCAGTTCAGAGAAGGTTCACTCAGCTCATTCCTGGGTTGAAGGGCTTATTTTATGGAGAAAGGTTGAGCAGATTAAGCCAATACCCATTGGAGTTTTGAAGAATGAGAGGTGATCTTAATGAAACATATAAGATCCTCAGGGCTCTTTAGAGGATGGATAACGGGAGGATGTCTCCTCAGGTAGGGGATACTAGAACTAGGGGACACAGTTTAAAAATAAGAGGTTTCCCTTTTAAGACAGAGATGAGGAGAATCCTTTTCTCTCAAAGGGTTGTTGGTCTGTAGAATTCTTTAGCCAGAAACCAGTGGACGCTGGGTCATTGAATGTATTCAAGGCTGATAGATGTTTGATAGACAATGGAGTCAAGGGTTATGGAGGGCAGACAGGAAAGTGGAGTTGAGACCACAACCAGACCAGCCATGATCTTATTGAATGGCAGAGCAAGCTCAAAGGGCCGAATGGCCTACTCCTGCTCCGAAGTCCTATGTTCTTAGGTTCATCTTCAAATTTGTAATCAGGTACTATCAGGCATAAGTAAACCTGGGATCACCACTTCAGTTTAATAGACCAGGCAGTAAGACTGGTACTAATGCCATAAATTCCTCGATACAGGCAGAAGAGCAATTAAATTCACACTCGGTTTCTGGGAGAATTGTCCTATGAAAAAATATTTGGTGTGCTGGCTGATGTTGTGGTAATTATGGAATTAAGAATTTACCTCTATAACTGCAAAATCATAAGAGATGTTATAAAAGTAAGTTTTTTTTTAAAAAGATGTATCCACAGCATTGGTGCATCTTTCTTTTTGGGTTTACTTTAGTTAAGTAAAAGGGACGAGGGAGTATTGAAGCTGGAACCTCTCACATTTCAGCAAACCTTCACCGCAAGTGAGAATTATATCCCTAGACCAACAAGCTGTTCTGTGCTACTGATTACACTGGGTGTAACTATTCCAGTTGGTACACTTTCCACACACATTATCCAGTGAGCAATAAACATGGTGCAATAAAATGGTGCACAGGTTGGTCAGTTGTAGTTACAATCAGCGGTAAATAAATACCTTTCTCACAGATCAGTGACATGATGAACAGGTGCCCCAATAAACTGCATTAAAGAGCGAGAGTTCACAGCTTCCATTCCAAGATGTCCCAAAGGATGGACCAGCAGAGGGAGGTGCTGAGCAGGGTTGGACCAGCAGAGGGAGATGCTGAGCAGGGACAAGGTGTTTGTCACAAGGAGAAAGGGAAAAATTCAGAAACTCTCGTGCCTGCTGAAGAGCAGTTTCGGCAGGTGCCTGGGATTGATGCCTTTCTTAAACAGCCATATCTCCATCCCTTACAACGTGCCTGCCGGTGACACCCAGCTTTGCCCCATTACTACCTGTCATGACCCCTCTGATATGTCACACTGTTTTCCTGGCATCCAGTTCTGGATAGCAGAAATTTCTTCCAGTTAAACTTTCGGAAGACAGAAGCCATTATTTTCCACCCCCACTACAAACTTTGCCCCCCCCAGCCGCTGATTACAACTCTCTCCCTGACAATTTTCTCATGCTAAACTGAACTGTTTGCAACTTTGCCATCCTATTTGACCCTGAGCTGAGTTTCTGACCCCATATTCACTCCTTCACAAACACCATCTAATTCCACTTTTGTAATATTGCACATCTCCACCCCTGTTTCTCCCCATCTGCTGCTGAAACTCTCATCACTGTTCTTATTTCCTCCAGACTCAACCATTCCAATGCTCTTCTGGCTGTCCTCCCACCTCCATAAACCTGAGGTAATGAAAAACTCTGCAGCCTATGCCCTAACTTGTACCAAGTCCCATTCGCCGATCACTCCTGTGCTCAGTAACCTACATTGGCTCCTAGTCCCCAAACGGCTGCATTTTAAATGATTACATTCAAGTGTCTTTATGGCCAATAACTACCCTCGTAACCTCCTCCAGTCCTACAACCCTCTGGGTTACCTGCACTCCTCCAATTCTAGTCTCTTTCACATCCCCAATTTCCTTCACACTAGCATTGGCAGTTGTGCCTTCTATAGGCCCTAAACTCTGGATTTTGCTCCCTAAACTTCTCTCTCTCTCTCTCTCCTTGTTTAAAAACCTCCTTAGAGTCTACCTTGGATCAAACCTGTGGTCACCTGTGCCAATGTCTCTCTGTTTGACTCTGTGTCAATTTTTGTCTAATTACATCATGGGCTTTATGCATCAATGCAATTTATTGTTTTAGTGCTGAGTGTATCTGTGCTATCCAAATTAAGGAGAATCGATTTGGATTTTCACTAAATGCTCACGTAGTCCAGGTTCATTTGTTTGAATGGGTAACATTAACAAATTGGCCCTTCGACTGTACAATTCTTATGAATGAAATGCAGGGAATGCTTCCCACAAAATCAATGAGTGGTGAGGCAACAGTTCAGGTATGCACACTCATTAATTATTAAGGTGCATAATCTGACATGAGCCAATGCCTTTGGGTGTATTGTGGAAACAGAAATGAAAATTCATTTATGCAGTGAGCTTGGCACAAGTTTGTCAAATATATGATTTAATGTTGAGGGTAGCTGTTTGGGCTGCGAGAGAACACACAGTGTCTTCTGTACATTATATTCACTGGCAGTTGGTTCAGGCCAGGTCAGAGCTGATAGCCAGGGGCATGGATTGGGTCTTGCTAGCAGGAGTGTGTCTGACAGCTCAGGTTTGGAGCAGAGAGCCAGGAGCAGGAGTTAGTCTCTGAGAGTCAGGGTCAGGTCTGAAATGACAGTGAGACCATCACCTGTATCAGGCCTAAATCAGCCACAGTGCTTCTTTCCATGTCCTGCTGCCACCTGGACACTTACAGCTTCTAATCATGAACAAAACCAGATCTAGCTGGAGGGAAGTCTCTATTCTTTCCATTTAACTCTCACCTGAGAAATTTTGCACAAGTGAATGATTCCTTATGAAAAATATTCCATCTTAACGGTCTTGCTTCCTGTGCCACAGTAATTGCACAAACATTTTCATTGGATGTTCAAATCAATAACACCCAATCAAATAATCAGACTATTAATTCAGTGTTATAAAAACTCAGTATGCATAATACAGCAGTACTTTGAATACCAACACTATTGTTTGTGTCTGCTGTTCAAAATGAGGCACTTTACTACCCAGGACAGAGCATTTCCTATTTTAGACAACTTAAGGGGAAATAATTTGAACCTTTCTGGAAACACAGCTACTAGGAACTAGGTTTAGACAACCTAACTTGATCTGGGAATGTTTTAGTCTGTTTCTAACATTGAAGAAAAATTATTTTACTAATTGTCAGTATTGTAGTATAAGGGGTTAACAGATAGGATATGCTAACACATAACGTAGATGATGATATACCACTAACATTAATCAGTCATGTGTTAGGCTCTCAAGACAGGTTGGAATCATGCCTAAGGGCTACATCCCTACTCTGCAACCTGTTTAGAAGTAGTATTCATTAAGAAGTGTCAAGCAGATACCCAAGCATGTCTACAGTCTGTCTAAGAACTAAGTACCATGCCTAGAGTACAAGACAGAAGGACTCAAACCCAGAACATGCCAACAGTTCAGAACATGGTGGCAGCGATGGAGGCATCAATGTAAAAGACACATCGGCATCATAGAAGGAACCTTAGCGTGAAGAAACCTTTGAAAGCAGCTCGAGAAATGTTGGCAGAAGAAGGAGACACAGTGATGAGAGGTAAGGATGACCATACCCACTGAGTAGTCCCTGTCCTTGGCCTGGCCGTCTGGCCGCCTGGAGGGCCCACAGAGAGGCCAGCAGTGGGAGTTATGGAAACGCCATTTTCTCCACTACCAAACAGCATCAGGTCTTCACGAGAAAAAGCCAAAGCTCCAAGTTATTTCCTTTCTTTATGCAGTAGGTCCAGTAGCAGACGACATTCTCTTAATGCAGGGCATGCAGGAGTCCACCATGGCTTTTGATTCCATTATTAAACCCTTCAATGGCTATTTTAGCCCAAAAGCAAAATTTAGTAATTAAACAAGCACTTTTTAACCAGCACAACCTGGGGAATCGATTGAATCATTCCTAACTGACTTACATCGCCTAGCTAGTTCTTGTGGATGTGGGGTACTGAATGATGAGCTAATCTGTGATCACATAGTCATGGGCGTTCAGGATGAAAAACTCTCCAACTTTCTACAGACCAAAGATAATCTTACATTGGCTCAAGCAGTCCAGTATGCGATGCAGGCCAAGCTTAGAGCATTTAATAGGGCTATGATTTGTGGCAACACTGAGGCTTCATGTGACTCCTTAGATTGATTAGGCCCACGGGCAGCAGCCTCATCCATATAAAAGCCCACAAAACAAACTGAATGGGTGGGATAGTCCACGCTGACAGCCATTGTGAGATGCTTGAATTGTGGTGTGAAAGCCAGTCTAGGTACCTAGACTGGCCAGCAGAGAGCATGGATTGCTTCCAGTGAGGCAAAACTGGAAATTTCAAGTGTTTCTGCAAATCCAGCAATTTTAATCAAAGTCGCAGACCAGTGAATATTTACGAAACACATTCCTTCCCAGAAATGTAAAGTCCAGAAAACAATGATCCCACAGAATTCTTAGGGCAAGTAGATAGTCTTAATCCAGACTACTGGTCAGTTACAGTCCAAGTTCAAGGCTTTAATACTGCTTTTAAAATTGATGCAGGGGCAGGTGACCTTGACTGACTTCGGCTGATGACCCGTTATCCATCGGACATCAGGTTACAAGCATAGGCTTTCCAATGAAAGGCAGGATTGTTGCTGTTATTAGCTACAAGGAGCAACAGATCATTGATTTTCTCTAAAACAAAAACAGAATTACCTGGAAATACTCAGCAGGTCTGGCAGCATCGGCGGAGAAGAAACGAGTTGATGTTTCGAGTCCTCATGACCCTTCAACAGAACTGAGTAATATTAGGAGAGGGGTGAAATAGGTGAGAGGGGTTGATTTTCTCTATGTCCTTCACAATCAACGTACATCCTTGTTGAGTGGTGATGTTGGCATACTCTAGGAATCCTTGCAAAATCAAATGATCCCTACCATTCGGGCAACTCACTGTCTTTCATGCAACAGTCTTCAACCTTTTATCTTGAAGCAGTAGAAATTCAGCCTTCAGAAGCTGAGGAAGTGTATACACTCAGCAGTAAGTTCCTTTCTTCCAAAGAGACGCCACTCACTAGATCAAGGCCAGACAAGGAAGTTATGAACCGCTCAGTTTTTCACAAAGTAAGTGAAGGATACAGGAGGCACTGCAGCAGACAATGATCATCCCCATGAAGACCAGCTGGACCTGAATTGGCTCTTTCTAGAGGGTGATGAGGAATAATTCCTTGCAGTACTGAGTGATCTCTTAGAGATTGAGTTCCTAGAGGATGATTCATCTTTCCCATTCATGGATGCACCTAGTGACGTCTCTGTTGTCTTCTTAGAAGAATCAACTGCTCTTTTAGTTGAATTCAGATCTTAGTTTCTCTGAATTTACCAATGTATTGCCTACTTTATCTCCAGTTCTTCATGAAGAGTCTTCCACAGAGGATGCCTTGCCTGAGTCAAGGCCAGTGTCCATATAGGATCCCATTGTTCAACAGCTGGTACCTCCCAGGGTGAAAGTCACTTGGCACCCATACTTCAGTTCCAACCAGAAAATCTTCTTTTCTTCAGAGCTGAAGGTCAGCAGAGAAGCTGGGCCAGAATCTTTAACACTTCTGAAGCTGCAGAATCCTGTACAGCAATCTTGTCCCAGAGCTGACTGTCTACAAGAAATTTCTCTCATTACATGAGATGGGGGTGTCTTGTCTCCATATCCTCAACAATTCTTCCCATTGCCCATAGTGGAGCAACCTCATGCAGAGAGAAGTGTGGTTCTCTTACCATTGCCCACAGAAAGTAGACATTCCTCCCAGAATATCATTGAGGAATCATCTCTTCTTTTCCTGACAGTTTTACAGGAAGTTGGTCAGTTTTTTTTCCTTCGTTGTCTGAGTTCATTGAAATCTCAGATCTTCAATGGCTTTTCAGTCTTTGATGCAGCAATAGATGGTACAACTGTGACAGTCTTACCAAGAGTTGAAGATCATTCTTCTTCTGAAGCTTCTTCCCAGAATCCTTAAAGGGAGCAACAAGTTTCTCAGAGTGTCCTGGGTTCTTCTCTCCTAGTTCCAGGGGGTCCAAACTTCGATTCTCTTCTGTCTTCCTCTTTCATTGAAAAGTCTTCATTGAGCTTGCAGTTCAGTCATTCTGAAAACTACACTCAGCTCTCCAGATGCGCTGACAGCAATGCTGATAAAATGTTGCCCTATTCTGCAGATGATGATGTCCTACCAGATGCAGAACAAGGCTCTTATGTATCCAAGCTGTCTCCCTTAAGGGCCGAGAATTCTGAGGGTTGAATCCCCCAGAACTGTGACTTGGGGAGGGGGACAGTGGGAACTGAGTTGAGTAGAATCTGTAGTTGCAAAAAGGGAGTTACAGAAATGCAATATAAGTAGTTAAAAGCATAGTTTGATGTTAAAAATTAGGATAGCATATTTGGGGGAAATGTAGTTTAAAGGGTTAACAGATGGGATATGCTAATGTATGACGTAGGTGATGATGATACACCATTGACACTATTCAGTCTTGCAATAGGCTCTCAAGAAAGAGGTTGGAATCATGCCTAAGGGCTGTGTGCCTACTCTGTAACCTGTTTAGATGTAGTACTAATAAAGGAGCAGATAGCAGAGTATGTCTACAGTCTGTCTTAAGAACCAAATCCCACACCTAGAGTCCAAGACAGAAGCACCCAAACCTAGAGCATGGCAACAGTTCAGAACAAGCACAAGTCTATAATTTCTTGCCTTATCTTAATCACATTTGCCACTTTCTGGCCCTTCAGCATAACGTTCTTTTCCCCGGTATCCCCAAGTAATTTAAGTGCAACCATAGTATGGGCATAGTGGAAGCTCTAGTGACCACAGTGTGCTTGCATTTACAGTCAGCCCCCGCCCCCTGACAATCAGCATCAGTACATATCAGGATCTCGTTTTAATGACTTTAAAAGGTATACTTCAACAGTTTGAGAACACACGAAAGAAATGAACCAGAGCTATCTCCAAAAGATATCTCAGTTAAACAGAAATTGAACACTGTTTAAAACAATATTGAGCATTCAAGATAAGTATGTACCCCAGAAAAATAACTAGGTTGAGGAAGGATTCTGAAAAATGAATGTTCAATTAATGAATTAACTTATCAGCACGGATAACCCTCTAAGCATTGGTTAAATTCAGTGGAGCTGCAGTAAAGCAATTATATAACATATAAAAATGAAAGCATTAGTGTTTAAGGATATAGCTACATAGCCATTAGCCTGATATCAACACAGATAAAATAATGGAATCTGTTCCAAAGGCAGGCTAGAGAAGTAACTGCACAGCAAAACAGGAAGAGCCTGTGTCTATTCTGTAGGAGAGGATTCTATGTGACAAATCTCAGACTATGTGAGGATGTTATTTATAAACACGCAGTGAATCAAAGCAGATCAGTCCAGCAAGTCTTGTAAAAGGACTTTCAAATCGATCAAGATATTCTAAGTTTTATGTCACCCTATCGCAGAAATGAAAAGGCCTAGAAATTACTGTTATTAGCAAAGGAACATCTCATCCATCTATCCTCTATTTTAAGTCAGTTTTCATGGGTTCAGGCTGTTGCTAAGGTAAATGGACAATGGAATGTATATGAACATAATGAGCATTGAGCAGCTAATATAGATTTCTATATTAAGCTTGCATTAGAAAGTGGGTGGAAAAGTACATCAAGATTAATTGCAAGCAAAAAAAACATTGGTAATGAGGAAAGATTGAAAAAAACTTAAGCAATAAGGCAGGTAAGGGGAGTTATAACTACTTTAACAAAGACAAAAAAAAAGGAAACAATGAAAATTAGTAAGTAAATAAATTTAAAACACATCATGGACACAACTGAAATAATGATAAATATTCGGAAAGATAATCCAGCTCTATCCATCCTTGCAGTCTCACTGCTTCCTCCTAACCTTCTGGTTCATCCTAACCCAACCCTCCACTAACTTCCTAACCCAAGTTCAGTTCCCTGTGCCTCCTCAGGCCAACTCATCTGCACATGTTGCCGACAGTCAGATCCGTGGGCAGAAATTTCCCCCCGTTGGGGGTGGTGGGGTTGTGTGGGTGTGGGCGGGGGTGGATGTGAGCCCGATCAGTGCCCCCAATCTGGGCCACGCCGCCGTTTTATGTGGGCGGGCCCGGAAGTGCTGAGCGCTCCCTGTGCGGGCGGGAGGAGGGTGGGGGTTCCCTGAGTCAGGGCCTGCGCTCTTCCACACATGCGCACAAAAGACCACAGAAATTTCCCTAAGGCAGAGGTGCCTCAGGGAGATTAGTTTAAGGTTTAAAAATTTTAATAAAGAAAAGGAAATATTTTAAGACATGTCCCCTCATGTGACAGTGTCACAAGAGCTGGGACATTTTCATGAATTTTGATAAAAAATTTTATTTAATTAATGAAACCTTATCCTGCCCAAGGTTGAGGTTCCTTGAACAATGCGATGGCCGCCTGGGCTCTTCAGCCACCTGCCAACCTTAAGGAATCAGCAAAATATGCAGGAGGAGTGAGAGCTACACAGGAGAAGGAAGACCTGGGGGATAAAATGTTTGATTCCTGTCAGAGGTGGTACCGGGTGAAGGACCCTTGAAAGTTGGTGTCGGAAAGCAGTATGCCAGGGATTCTCAGCATGTCCCCACCTCCAGGCCCATTTTCATGATGGGTGGAGCGGAAGAGGGCCATAGCTACCTGCCCACAAGCAATGGGTAGCTCATTAGGCTAATTAAAGGGTCTATTAAGGCCAATCAGCAAAAGTCAAGTGGAATTTTCCAGTTGGCTTGCAGATACCACCCACTCCGCCCCCTCCCCCACACTCACCATGGCCGTTAGGCCACAGCTGCAGCTGCTGACCATCCACTGGAGGGGCTGCCCTCTATGATGATGGCCTGACAGGTCTCTCACCCTCTGTTACTCGCATCGGTAGTTCCCACCTCGGATGGTGAGGCTGCCGATGTGTCACTGCTAGAGGGCCTCCTATTGGCCTTCCGGCCTTGGGAGCATGTCCAGCATCCTTAATGGAGTGGCAAGCATGGTCTCTGGCCACTACTCAGCCATCCTTATAATGAGTGCGTCAGGTATCTGACACCAATGCCGTTGCAGTGTCGGGACCCAGGCCTTCATGTGACCTCAGGGCCCTGACCCCAAAACAAAATTCTAACACAAGGAAGATGAGAATTACAAAAAGGTGGGAGAATAAAAGAAAGAAATCAAAGGAGAGAGAGGGAGAAGGAGAAATAGCAAAAGACAGAAATAATTAAACAATGGAACAAAAAATGGAGAGACAATTACAACACCAGAGACAAAGTGTAAACAT
The DNA here is from genome assembly GCF_964194155.1 of Cetorhinus maximus. Lineage (NCBI taxonomy): Eukaryota > Metazoa > Chordata > Chondrichthyes > Lamniformes > Cetorhinidae > Cetorhinus > Cetorhinus maximus. The sequence continues at coordinate 100,471,137 of NC_135895.1, forward strand.
ATTTGTCCACGTGTAACACCACAGGAGATTGGCTTGTAATATTCTAAAATTCAATTTATTGAAACAAGCTTTCAACCTCAATGGACTATTATGTGAAAAATGCCTTTTAATAAATAAAGATGGCACCTAGCACCATTGTGGCTTGAGTGGTGGAGCTGCAATCCCTTTGATCAGTATTTGATGATAGTCCTACAAAACAGAGGAATATTTAACTACCATTAATTTGTTGCTGCATGTGCTAGATCCAAAGAGTGATAACACAATACTGCTTCATCCCAGAATATAAAACACAAATATATCTATTTTACAATTCAAATTTTTGTTATTGCGCCTGCATATATGTCTACTCAGTCTGCTGATCATAGAAATATGCTGTTCAGTTGAAATGTTAATTCAGTGAGTGAGGGACCCTGTAAGTACATCATGAATATTTTTTTGGATCAAATTGAAAGCATATATACAGCATGACTTGGGAAGTGAGGAGGAGATTTCTTCGTGTTGGGGGTGGAGGTGGGGGTGGGTGCGGGAAATGGATTAAGAGCTTCAAATTTATAAAAACTCTGGCTTTTGTTAGGGTCAAAAGTTTGTTTCCCCCGTTACAGCAGGTTGACTTGCTAGCCTGTATTGACACACACGAAATCATGAAAACACCAGAGCCACAGACATCCCATCATGGAACTAGATTCAGATCATCTTGTTTGAAAGACCATGCATTTCCTGTTTTTTTCCTTATTCATTCTTGGGAGTGAGTCTCGCATGAAGGCTAGCATTTACTGCCCTTCACTAATGGCCCTCAAGAAGATAGTGGTGAGCCACCTTCTTGAAATGCTAGAGTCTGTGGGGTGGAAGTACACTCACAGTGCTGTTAAGGAGGGAGTTCCAGGATGTTGACCCAAGAACACTGAAGCAGTTTATACAGCAAATTATCCGGTCCTCAGGGTGCCCTGAAGTTCCACATCCAATGAACTACTAATTGGAAATGTGGCACTGTTGTTTTGTTGGCAGACGTAATATTTTATGTTGAGGGAACACGAGAACAAAGTCTTTAACATTAAAAAAAATTGCTACATTTTTTCAGTCACAAGCCTTTCTGTTGGCAGTGATATCAACCAGAAGCCTCATCTCTCTACCAATTACAAGACTTCCATTTGAAACATCTTTAGGAAGTATCATCTCCGACTCCTACAGACTTGGCTCATCAGAAAACATGAGAACGCGCAATTTTTAAAAGGGCAATTCTTGAGCAAAATGATTTCATGGTTGTAAGAAAATCATCCAATTGTGACACACCTGTAATAATGATCTATTAACATGCCAAGCAGCAGAGACAGAGCAAAATAAAATGATGGCAGTCAGAATGTACTGCAGGAAGCAATTTGACATCTCAATCCCCACTGCTTTTATGTTGAAAGGCATAATTCATATTTCATAGGAGTGTGTAAAGTTCAAAAGGAACCAGAGCTCTTGACTAGAAAGTTCTAGAAATCAGAAAGGAGACAATTGCAGATCTTTTTTAGAAGAAGGAACTTGAAAAGCTTAGGTCTTCAAAATTTGGAAAATAAATAATTAATGGCATCTGCCATATTATTGATAGAATGATTTGCAATGACCATGCAGCAACAGCAAACAAAAAAAAAAGTCGTTTGGTCAAACAGAACTTGAGTATTGCTGTAAAAAGAGACATGCTGTCAAAGCTTTTCGTCTTGCATTCATCAGGACAGATACACAAGGATACCAATAATAAAGGGAACAACAATTTATACTGCATGAGAAGAGAGTGCTGATTGGTTGGCAAGTGGACTCTGACTGGTAGAGGTGCTGTCATGGTAAATGCACCAGGGAACAGTTAACTGCCAAGCTTTTGTTTAAATTTGTTTTTTTTAAAAACTGTATTGGCAGTGTTGATATATTGCTTTCATGAAAATTCATTTCAGCTGTGTGGCCTAAAGCTCCTACACTCTGGTTAACATTCATTACTGCACATGCCCATCACTAAATAGTACCAATGATGCACTGGTACTATGAACAATAAAACAGTGTGATTTAATCTTATTTTGGTCAGTATTATATCAGCTGAACAGTGGCATTTGCCATCTCATATGCTCGAAAGCACAAGTCCTGATATAACCTGAAAATTATAACTCATTAGGACCGTGTTCTTGGCAATAAACAACTCTGCAACTTCATTTGCATTACAGGGAAGTCATTTAAATCTTTTCGCAGTCAAGATTTACACAGCTATCAATAACAACTTACATTTATATACCACATTTAATTTATTAAAACATCCCAAGGTGCTTTATCATTTGATAACCATATACCATAGGGCAACTGAATGAGTTGAGTAACGCATATTTTTAAAAAATTCATTGATGGCATGTGGGCTTCACTGGCTAGGCCGGCATTTATTGCCCATCACTAATTGCTTTCAAGAAGGTGATGGTGAGTTGCCATCTTGAACCACTACAGTCCATGTGGTACAGGTACACCCACAGTGCAGGTACACCCACAGTGCAGCTAGGGAGGGAGTTCCATGATTTTGACCAAGCAACACTGAAGGAACGGTAATAAATTTCCAAGTCAGGATGGTCTGTGGCTTGGAGGGAAACTTCCAAGTGGTGGTGTTCCCATATGTCTGCTGCCTTTGTCCTTCTAGGTGGTAGTGCTCGTGTGTTTGGAAGGTGCTTCTAAGAAAGCTTGGTGAATTCCTGCATTGCATCTTGTAGATGGTACACACTGCTACCATGGGCATTGGCGGTGGAGGGAGCAAATGTTTGTGGATGAGGTGCCAATCAAATGGGCTGCTTTGTCCTGGATGGTGTCAAGCTTCTTGAGTGTTGTTGGAGCTGCACTCATCCAGGCAAGTGGAGAGTATTCCATCACACTCCTGACTTGTGCCTTGTAGATGGTGGACAGGCTTTGGAGAGTCAGGTGAGTTACTCGCTGCAGGATTCCCAGCCTCTGACCTGCTCTTGTAGCCACAGTATTTATATGGCTAGTCCAGTTCAGGTTCTGGTCAATGGCAACCTCCAGGATGTTGATAGTGGGGGATTCAGCAATGGTAATGCCATTGAATGTCAAAGGGCATTGGTTGGATTCTCTCTTGTTGGAGATGGTCATTGCCTGGCACTTGTGTGAATGTCACTTGCCACTTGTCAGCCCAAGCCTGGATATTGTCCAGGTCTTGCTGAATTTGGACATGGACGGATTCAGCATCTGAGGAGTCATGAATGGTGCTGAACATTGTCCAATCATCAGCGAACATCTCAAGTTTTGACTTTATGATGGAAGGAAGATCATTGATGAAGCAGCTGAAGATGGTTGGGCCGAGGACATTACCCTGAAGAACTCCTGCAATGATGTCCTGAAACTGAGATGATTGACCTCCAACAAGCACAACCATCTTCCTTTGTGCTAGGTATGACTCCAACCAGCAGGAACTTTTCCCCTGATTCCCAGCGACTCCTTGATGCTACACTCAGTCAAATGCTGCCGTGATGTCAAGGGCAGCAACACTCACCTCACCTCCAGAGTTCAGCTCTTTTGTCCATGTTTGAACCAAGGCTGTAACAAGGTCAGGAGCTGAGTGGCCCTGATGGAACCCAAACTGGGCATCAGTGAGCAGGTTATTGCTAAGCAAGTGCTGCTTGATAGCAAAGTTGATGACCCCTTCCATCACTTTACTGATGATCGAGAGTAGACTGATGGGGCGGTAATTGGCCAGGTTGGATTTGTCCTGCTTTTTGCGTACAGGACATACCTGGGCAATTTTCCACATAGCCAGGTAGATGCCATTGTTGTAGCTGTACTGGAACAGCTTGGCTAGTGGTACAGCAAGTTCTGGAGCACAAGTCTTCAGCTATTGCCGGAATATTGTCAGGGCCCATAGCCTTTGCAGCATCCAGTTCCTTCAGCCATCTCTTGAGATATCATGTGGAGTGAATCGAATTGGCTGAAGATTGTGATCCAGGAGACCTCCGAAGGAGGCTGAGATGAATCGTCCATTTGGCACCTCTGGCTGAAGATTATAGCTAATACTTCAGCCTTATCTTTTACACTGATTACCGAAGCTCCCCCATCAGTGAGGATGGGGATATTTGTGGAGCCAACTCCTCCAATGAGTTGTTTAATTGTCCACCACCATTTGCAATTGGATGTGGCAAGACTGCAGAGCTTAGATCTGATCTGTTGGTTGTAGAATCACTTAGCTCTGTCTATCACTTGCTGCTTATGCTGTTTGGCATGCAAGTAGTCCTGTGTTATAGCTTCACCAGGTTGACACCTCATTTTTAAGTATGCCTGGTGCAGCTCCTGGCATGCCCTCCTGCACCCTTCATTGAACCATTGATCCCCTGGCTTGATGGTAATGGTAGAGTGGGGGATATTCTGGGCTAGGAGGTTACAGATTGTGGTTGAGTACAATTCAGCTGCTGATGATGGCCCACAGCGCCTCATGCTTTACCAGTCCTGAGTTGCTGGATCCATACAAAATCTATCCCACTTAGCACAGTGGTAGTGCCACACAACACAATCCTCAATGTGAAGACGGGACTTTGCCTCCACAAGGATTGTGCCATGGTCACTCCTACTGATACTGTCATGGACAGACACATCTTTGGAAGGCAGGTTGGTGAGGATGAGGTCAAGTAGGTTTTTCCCTCTTGTTGGTTCCCTCACCACCTGCCACAGACCCAGTCTAGCAGCTATGTTCTTTAGGACTCGGCCAGCTTGGTCAGTAGTGGTGCTACCGAGCCACTCTTGTTGATGGACATTGAAGTCCCCCACCCAGAGTACATTCTGCACCCTTGCCAACCTCAGTGCTTCCTCCAAATGGTGTTCAACATGGAGGGGCACTGATTCATCAGCTGAGGGGTTCACGATATGCGGTAATCAGCAGGAGGGTTCCTTGCCCATGTTTAATCTAGTGCAGTGAGACTTCTTGGGGTCCAGAGTCGATGTTGAGGGCTTCCAGGGAAACTCCCTCCTGAGTATATACCACTGTGCTGCCATCTCTGCTGGGTCTGTCCTGCCGGTGGGATAGGACATACCCAGGGATGGTGATGGTGGTGTCTGGGTTATTTTCTGTAAGGTATGATTCTGCGAGGATGACTATGTCAGGCTGTTGCTTGACTAGTCTGTGAGACAGCTCCCCAATTTTGGCACTAGCCCCCAGGTGTTAGTAAGGCGGACTTTGCAGGGTCAACAGGGCTGAGTTTGCCATTGTCATTTCTGGTGCTTAAGTCGATATCGGTGGTCCATCAGGTTTCATTCCTTTTAGACATTTTAAGCGGCTTATACAATTGAGTGGACATTTCATAGGACATTTAAGAGTCAACCACATTGCTGTGGGGCTGGAGTCACATGTAGCCCAGACCAAGTAAGGACAGCAGATTTCCTTTCCTAAAGGACATTAGTGAACCAGATGGGTTTTTGTGACAAAAACAGAATTACCTGGAAAAACTCAGCAGGTCTGGCAGCATCGGTGGAGAAGAAAAGAGTCGATGTTTCGAGTCCTCACGACCCTTCAACAGTTCTGTTGAAGGGTCGTGAGGACTCGAAACGTCGACTCTTTTCTTCTCCACCGATGCTGTCAGACCTGCTGAGTTTTTCCAGGTAATTCTGTTTTTGTTTTGGATTTCCAGCATCCGCAGTAGTTTTTTGTTTTTATCTCTGGGTTTTTGTGACAATTGACAATGGTTTCATATTCCCGATCGTTTACTTCTGAGCATTTATATCACAACTATATTAAGTTTTTTCAGTGCATTTTAACGCATCATTTTTGTTTGTTTAATATCAGTGAATTTTCAATTACACACTCAGGATCTGTTGATGCTTCCAATCGGGCTACCATTCGGAGTTCAGTCACTTCTGGAGCTCAACCATTCTAAAGTATAGAATAACTGGAGAGTCAACCTGGATCCTCAGAGGCAATATAAGAATATCTCCTTACTAAACTGAAAACTTTTTAAATCCAGTTTTAAGCTTTGTTAACTGAAATTCTCTAATTGTCTGTTGGGTGTCAAGCACAGTTCTAAACCTCTAAACATTCAAAAAAAAAAGCTCAGCTTTAATCCCTGGTCTGTGCTGAGCGAGCTGATATCTACCACTGGAACTTGCCTCAGGACTCTGCACAAGGGAAGGGGAAAGTTGTGAAAAAAGCAGCCAGAGTTCCATCCTTGATCGCTGCTTCAGTGCATCCTGCCAAAAAGTGTATGCATGCAGTCAGGGTGGGGTTCAGCCTCATTAGCAAGACATTTAACAATTAGGCTCACAGGGAAAATGGCTGCTTGTGTAATGTACTGGAAAATTGCTGGGACCCACTGAACTGCCATCAAGCAAGGGTCAGCGTCTACAAGTGACAGGTAGCTGGCAAGGTGCTACACATTCTTATTGCACAGTGTACCTACTCTGGTAGGAGAGTGGAATAGGGAACCTTTCCTCAGGGTGAGGATGAGTCAGGAACAATCAGATGCAACAATCTCAAGTAAATCAGCCTGTTCATTTTCAAATATAACAATATAATATTTTGTCCTAATACTGTCGATGACACGGACATAATGGAACATTACTTTGTACATGCAAATTATTGTTTTCTATTTTAACCATGCAACAACAACTTCGGCGTGAAATTGGTGCTCAGCTCAAAGAGGAACATGATGCTCCTTCATTTGAGGCAAAGAACACTGCAAATGAAGAAATGCTCACTAGCTCCATTTGAGAACTGACAGGAAGATACTCCAAGAAGCTGACACTGTTGTTGAAGTGAAGGTTTGGAGATGTTTAACCAGTCTATTTTTTTTTTTTGCTCTCCTCCCTGTCCACTTTTCTTGCTGAAACCATAAATTCCTTTCAAGTTTCGAGATGTCATGACACAAGAAACAAAGGAGTCGGAAAGGAAGATGCTCGCTGTTGTCCTCTAACTCCAGCTCGGATTTTTTTTTTTTTTTTTTTGTCATTTAACTCTTTCTGCCTCTGCTAATGAAGAATTTCACGGCATGCTCCTCGGCACTGCTGACTGTCAAGTGTTCATCTCCTGCCTGGGATCCGGTGCTGATAGCAGGCTGTACGCTGTGCAGTGTTAGCTCATGTCAGAAGCTCTGCAGCTGCTCGTACATCATGCTGGTCATTAGTGAGGAATCAGCCTGGACCTTTGCCCACAACACCACACTGGAGCACAGCAAAGGCTATAAAATCTCGAGCTTTGTCAGACGCAGACATTTAAGTGAGAATTTATCAGGTCTTTGAGTGGCCTCTGACTGGATTACTATGAATAATGAATGAAGCTTTATGCCACACTTAGACATTAATAAGACTGATGTGAACTGGTAGGTATTCAGTGCATTGTGATAGCTGCACAGATCTGGCTTATCAATCCACAGCTGCTGGTTTCAACAGGATATGCTCATTGTAAAGCTTCTTTTTATATAAATCTATTTCGAATGGCAGTGGGCCTTTATGTTAGTCTGCTTCGACTCCACTATGAACCAAACAAAAACTACATTGCGCCACTAATTAAAAGGTCCCAGCCATCTCAAAGAATTGGATGCATTTTCTTTTGAAAATAATCACTGGAAGTGCTGTAAATAAAGATGGCAGCTGTGGGAAGGGGAAGGGGGGGCAGGAGGGGAGGGGAGAAGCAGTAAAATTGTCATCAGACAGTTCTCGTTTTATTAAGAGTTCCTTGAACTCTATGACAAAGCAAACGCAATAAAGAGAAATTGTGGATGTGAGCTTTGCAGCTTTAAAGGCCACATGTTGTCAGGAATTTCTGACTCACAATATTATGTAATTGTGCTTTACATTAACAGAACACTGACGGTGTGACGTCATTGACTTAAAATGTTGGAAGCTAAATGGAGTCTTTATGATCAAAAGGGTCGAAATGAGCTCCGATGCCAGGCAATCAGGGTAGATTCCTTTGAAGAGTTGATAATAACTTATCTGCACCCAAATGGAATATTCTTCCTGGGCACATAAACTGATTCCTGTATTGTCTGTGCCGCCAATATTTCCTACAGGCTCCTTTAGGTGTTGATTGTCCTCAAGGGGTAAGTGTGCTACATCAATGTTCCCTTTTTTTTAATAATTCTGGTGGATGTGGTGAGACAACCCTGAGTCTAAAAATGTCCAAATAGATTAATTCAGAGGTACCACTTGCTTTAAATTCAACACAGCAGATACGGAGAAACTATTCCCTCTGGTGGGGGGATCGAGTACAAGGGGCCATAACCTTAAAATCACAGCAGCAGCAAAAGCAGGAAGCATTTTTAGACACAAAGAATAATAGGAATCTGGAATTCTCTGGCCCCCGAAAGGTTGTACATACTGGGACAATTGGAGAGTTCAAGACTGAGATTGGTATATTTTTGTGAGGTAAGGGTTTTGGAGGATATAGAATGAAGGTGGGTAAATTGAGTCCAGTTGCACTCAGCCATGATCTATTTATATGGCGCAGCAGGTTCTAAATGGCTGAATGATATTCCTGATGTTCCTATGTTCTAAAATCAAATGATGAGAAATGTTCAGGGCAGAATGAGCGAGGTCAGTATAATTAGGGTTAGCATTCACAGGGATGAAACAGTAACCTAAATAGCAAATCTTTCTTGCCCAACCACTCTTTATGCAACTATGTAGTGTGCTTTTATTACTGTTAATGCCTTGACATATTTGATAATGAGCCTACATACACTAGATTAAGTATTTCAGTTTACCATTGACCATTAGCTGCAAGTTCATTCCCAAATCTGGAATGGCACTCAGTTCAATTTGTATTTGAATTTTCTGAATTTGACCAATTCAAATCAGTTCAGCGTCTGGATGCTGCCTCAGAGAGTTCAAAGGATAACAGGAGGTGTTGAACTAAGTGCGTAGAAAAATCACTGCACTTACTACAAAGTACAAATCCATATGATGAATCTTAATTCCCAAACTTCCTGAAACCTAATAAAAAAAAGTGCACATATTGCAGATATAGACAGAAAAATCGCAACTTGGAAACAGGATCATTCAACCTAACCAGCCTGTCTCGACATTTACCCTCAATGTGGGTAAATAATCCTAATTACTTTTTCATATCTAGTGTCCTTTTCATTTTGGATATTGTTTGGATCCTCAGTGAGAATACAACAAATGTATGCAATTACTGCATCGTGTCTTCTGAACAGATTATGTTTCGTTTATTCAGTGTTCCTTGTGTATTATCATAAATCAACTTTATAACTGGTGGAACAAAGCTTACATGTAGATATTGTGCACATTTCTAAATAAAGGTGATACTTGTTCCTGCTGAAATACATTTAATGCATAATAACCAAGCAAAGCAGTTTTACAGATTCTATCTTGTGTGTTAATCCCACGAGTGAAACGATTGACACAATGCAGATAAGGTTGCTAACGACTGGGACTTTTGGTTGTCATCATGTTTTAGGATAACTGTGAGGCAACAAAGTTTGGACATTAACTACATGTCTGCTGCATCATTTATGATTTCATGAGAAACCGATACACATAGGTGACAGCAAAGAGAAGATATGATACAAGCTTTGACCAACATACATCCATTTGATATCATAGAATTTAACAGGAGGCCATTCAGCCCATCATGCCTCTGCTGGTTCTTTGAAAGAACTATCCAATTAGTCTTATTCCCTTGCTCATTCCCCATAGTCCTACAATTTTCTCCCTTTCAAGTTATCATCCAATTCCCTTTGACAGTTATGTTTGAATCTGCTTCCACTACCCTGTTCAGCAGTACATTCCAGATAACAATAACTGGTTGTGTTAAAAAAGCTCAACTTTACCAATTACCTTAGATCTGTGTGATTCCAGGCACTGACCCTTCTGCCAGTGGAAACAGTATTCCCAACTTACTCTGTCAAAACCCTTTGTGATTTTGAATTCCTCTACCATGACTAGTGCTAACATTTTGGGGAAAATTAGAGGTTTGAAGGTAACCACACTGAGCAGGTACAGTTAACAGGAAGCTATGTATATACAATCAAATTATGGTCCATATCGACATAGGTGATCACCGCAGTCAGCATGGGATGATAACACAGTCTTCCACTTTTTGACAAGATTGTCACACTGTTGGAAACTAATGAACTGATCTTTTTCTGACCTTGTATCCAATACAAGCAGCTGCAATAGTTTCTTATTAGTTATTAGCAAACTTCTCATAAAGAAAGATCCCCCAGGCATTACACGATATGCCGCTTTATGAAAAAAAGTTACCATGGGTAGCACAGTAATGCAGAACAGCTGCACTCCAATAAACTTCTGTTGTGGAATGACAGGGCCTAAGTTTGTGCCTATAGCTCTCCAAACACTTAGCTCCCAAACTTATCTATGCCATCAAGGCAGGCGCCAAATAGACTCCAGGTATTTATAATAAGGAAGTTTCAATTTTCCTTCTATGTGTACATCTAGCCCTCACACAAATCCTAGTAGGTGTGTTAGGAATTGAAATACCCAGTATGCCATTTGCCTGATTTTGTAGATGCATAACAGACAATCTTCCCTTACAACAGGATGCAAACTGCTTCCCTATACGGAAGTCAAACTTCTTCCTAAAAGAAAGATTCACATTTATAGAGCATCCTTATAACCTGAGGATGACCCAAAGCACCAACAGTGTTGTCATGTAGGCAACATAAAATCTGGACACATTAAGTTCCCACAAACATCAAAATTGTAATGGTCAAATCATCTGTTTTTGTGATATTGGTTGAGGGGTAAATATTGACCAGGATCCCAGGGAGCTCTCCCCAATTCTTCTTCAAAAGAGTACCATGGAACCTTCTACATCCACCTGAGATGGTAGACGAGACCTTGGTTTAATGTCTCCTCCAAAATATGGCACCCCCATCAGTGCAGCATTCCATCGGTACTGCTCTGGAGCATGTTATGGCACAGCAGATGGTAAATGCTAAGCTGCTCAAATCCCAGAGGGAAACTTGAAACAACTGCCACAACTATTTTGCAATTTGTATTTTGACTTTGAGATGCATGCCTTGTAATAAGCTTAGCGAGAATTAGAGGTTTTTATAAAACTAAATTAAACATTTATTAATAATTTTAAGCACATGCATAGGTCTACAAATTACTACTATGATAACTCCTAGCTCCCCTAATTAATCTAACTCCCAGTTACACCTCCGTTAAGGCAACAGTACAAACAAAATAGATTCTAACAGACCCAGACAAAGCACACGATAACCTGGACAGAGATATTCACAATGAATTCTCTTAGCTTCAGTTCCTACAAGCAGAAGCTTGATACATAGAGGCTGGAGGCTTTTTAAACTTGTTAAATCTTAGAATGCCTTCTTCTTATACATAGCCTCATCTCCTTTATATATGTTTCTCCATTTTTAATGTAAATCCAATTATTCCAATATGTATTTGGACTTTACCTTTCTAATAATAAAAACCTTCCATAGTACCAATTTTATCAGTAAGCTTTGGGAAAAATAAACACACTGTTTGGCTTCTTCTGGCTAAGTGTAACATTTCACCCACTTTTTGAAATTCATGACTACTCTGGTTTATCTCAAATGCAAATTTTCCTTTTACACCTCGCATTCTAAAACTTCAGCCATGTTTACTTATTTAGCATTTCAAACCTAGTTTCTCTTCTGATACATCAAAGCCTTCACTCCAGCTTTCTTTCATTCAATTAAGTCCCACACACACAGACACATACACTATCCAGACCCCACTATTCCTACTTTACAATAAATCCCAATAACCTTATAAAATTATTATATTTTCATGACAAGCGTAGGAAGCACAATTACCACAGATCATTTTCATTGTTAAATGGACATACATCTTCTATCACATGACCAGCAGTTATCACTGGGCCATATATATAGCAAATGTATCAAATCTTTGTCCTCGGCTCTAAAATCAAGTATTCTTATTCTTGAATTTGAGATATTTGCACCAAAACTGAAGGCCATCATACCAATTTAAACTTGCCATAATCAGCATCAACAGGCCAGTAAAGATTGCAGCCATTCTGAAAAGGGCCTTCCCTTAGGCAGCCAGAACATTCACCTGTTTCAGGCCATAAGTCTCTTGATTATGCAAACCAGAGTCACATAACATAGTCAGGAGCCTGATTTTAAGGACCAGATGAACAAGAGTGGACACTGCATGTGCTCTGTCCATATATCCTGGCATTGAATGGCTTAAGCAGTGATCCTTAGATTCCATACTTCTGCCACAAGCTACACTTTCAAAATAGGTGGACACCTAAACTTTAACAAATCTCCCCATCAGCTCCAGCTTTGTGTCCAACTCTTGAAGAATCACGTTGGACTTGAACATCTTAAGGAACTGATATTTGTACCTGATCACAGATCTTCAATGTTCTGGTTTTCTTCACATTATGAAGAAAATTCCATGTTAAATGAATAAAAACCGTCCGAACAATCATGATTTGTCAGACTCTAGGTACCTAAGTTGTTTCATTGCTCAGTATCTCTCAATGGCATGAGCAGAAAATTCTCAGTTTATTAAAATAAACTATGTTTGCATAAATATTTCAAGCTCTGATGAAAATGTATTCAGAACAGAAAGAACATAAGAATTTTTAGGAACAGCCCCAAAAATTGTCAGATCAACTTTGCCTAATAGGCTCACAGCTAAGGTCAGAGCATGTGAGTGAGGGGACAAGTAGCAGAATGACTAGCAAGTGTTTACAAGACGGAAAAGGGGTTAGGGGTTAAAGGTGGAAGGTGGAAGAGGTATTTCACTGGGTACTAGGGCTAGTGTTATCCCCTATTTACATAAATGATTTGGACTCAGGATTTAGAAGTACAACTTAAAACATTGCAAATGTCGTCAAATTGGACAAAGTGGGAGATGAGTTAATAAGGAGGACCGTGACAACATACAAGAAGATGTTAACAAACTTGTAGAATTGGCACGAAAATGTCAAATTAATTTGTAGTCGTGCATTATGGTAGGATCTTTGAGGAGGTCATCAAAGTGTCCTCCTACAGGAAAGATTCATGTGATATTGTAATTGAATATAAGGAATTGACAAGCTTCCTAAGAGGTACTAGTCTTCACAGTAAAGGAGGAGGATAAGATACCACAGATATGAGAAAAAATAGAACTAATTCAAGGGAAGTGACTTACTTGATTTAATAAAAATGAAAAATAGGAAAAATAATGATGCTAAAGATGGCCAAGCCAATCATTTGCACCCTAGGGAATTAAAAGAATAGGTCAGGAATTGTTGTTGCTTTAGCCGTGATCAGCTCTACTTTTCCTTTGACCACTCCTTAACTACTCATATGTTAATAAAAGCCTTTAGGGTTAATTTCTATTTTAGTCACTAATCTATTCTCATACACTCATTTCATCCCTCTTAATCCCATTTTTAGATCTCCTTTGTATTTTCCATATTCAGCTTTGTTCTCTAGTGTATAATGATCCTTACATTTGTTATAAGCCTTATTTCTCTGTTTCATTTTAAGTTATATGCCTTCAGTCATCTAAGGAGCTCTAACTTTGAATGTCTCACCATTTCCCCTTGTCAGAATCCCCTTGTGTCTACTCTGTACCAAACTATCTCCTCGTGGAAGGCCTCCTATTATTCGATTCCCATTTTGCCTACCAATTTTTGATTTCAATCCATCTTGGCTAAATTCTTTTTCCACTCAAAGAAATTAAATAACGTAATATGTCTGTCACTAATAAATCCTAAGAGAAATTCCAGAGAAACTTCTTTACTCAGAGAAAGCGATGAGAATGTTGAATTTGTGGTCTCTTTAAGTGATTGAGGTGAATAGCATTTAAGGTGTATTTAAGAGGGAGCTAGAAAGGGACATGAGGAAGAAAGGAATAGAAGTATTGATTGACTGGCTGAGATGTCGGCTCATGGGTAGCATGAACACTGACATAGCCCACTGTCCTGTTTTTGTGCTGTATTTGTAATATGCCTTTAAGAGATAGCAGCATGACATCACTCAAAGGGAAGTCTGTCAGAGAAACAGAGTTAACGTTTCGAGTCCATATGACTTTCTGAAGAAGAGTCATACGGACTTAAAACGTTAACTGTTTCTCTTTCCATAGATGCTGTTAGACCTGCTGAGCTTTTCCAGCATTTTCTGTTTTTATTTCACATTTCCAGCATCCACAGTATTTTGCTTTTATCTTAGTGTGTCATGCAATCCAGTTTCAATTTCACTTTTGCCTGTCAGAAGAGCACAGCTCTGCTGCTGATGTCTTCAAGCTTTCTATCCATGGTATATCTGTTCTCATGTGCCCAGTCTCAATAGATGAACCCACAACATGTTTACATAATCTCTTATAAGTGATTGGTGCCTGTATAATTATAACAATAAAACACTGCACATTCGATGTAATTGCTTTCATGAAACATCTCACCACACATTTTATGAAGGACGCAGATCACATTGTGCATGATATCTAATTCTGTACCATATCTTTCAATAGTAATTTTTATTGTCAGAAGTATTTAGATGCAACTCTTTGAGCTGTAGCCTGAAAGGGTAGTCTCTATATCAATCGTATGGATAAAGCAGTGTGTCATACTATGTGAAGAGTAGCTGCTATCTCCATATAGCAATTCACTTCTGTTCTTGCCTGTCAAACAAACCTAGTACATCAGGACAAGGTTCCCATGTTATATTGAAAGCCCTTCAATTAGGCTTTTGTCCATTCATAGCAGCAAGGATAAGCTAGTCAATGTAGCACCAATATCTTTCATAACTGGAAACATAGCTCACTGTAGCTCCTCATCTTCTCTAACCATTTTGCTCTCTTCATTCATTGCTCTGACATATTGAATTTATATCCTCCATAGCTCCATAGCTCTTGGTTCTGTTCTTACCTTTAATGTCATTGACACTACCTCACTTTGAATGGCTTCTCCTCCTGGATGCAAATTGTCATCTGTGGTCCACCGCACGATGCCATTCATGCCCTCCTCCTCTTCATGGTTTACATATTACCCTTCCGTGACATCATCTGAAAGCATGGGATCAACCTTTGCATGCATACCAAAGATACTAAGTTGTCATGGGGAAAATGTGGAAGAAAACACTGACCTAAATAAATGCTTGGGAACTTCTTGCCCTGTGCACTTATTGGGATCTCCCAGGCATGTTTAGTCTGCGACTCCTGAAGTATCTCAAGTTCCAGAAAAACAAAAGAACCAATGACCTGTGCCCAGTGTAGAGCCATCTGAAACGGAAAGGGATATCTGGAAGATTGATTTGGGGGGGCCCACTTCCGAGCTGACCAGCATTGATCGAGGATTCTTTTGGCAGTGTTGGCACAGGAGTTACTTCTAAAAGCAACATGAAAAAAAGAAATTAGCTGAGAAAACTTCAAGTCAGGTTGCCTTATCTATGTCAACAGAGCGGTGACTGAGTCTAATTCTACACTGATGTACTTCAAAGTCAATGGTGCTGAATTGCCTCTGCCCCAGTCTCAAGGCTGCTGAAACTCTGGTTTCTTTTCCAGAGGGTTTGGACCCCAGCGTTACTGGCATCCTGGGATGAACGGGAATTGTAATTATGCACTTGCACATACCCTTGTTTCCAATTTCTCGCCTGAAAATAATTAAAGTCCCTCATCCCTGTTCACTGAACATTTTGACCACATCCTGTTAAGTACAATTTTCAGACAGTGTCACGCTTTTAAATGGTGGATTCAGACTAATAATGAGGAAATAATGAGGAAAGTAAATGTAATACATTTCAAACGCAGCAAATGGTTAGAAGTCTATCAAGAGCTTGTAACCAATCCAACAGATCTGATAATATGAGTAAAATCCAGAAGCCTTATTTTCATGATCCGTCCCTTCGTTCTTTTAGTCTTCCCATTAATTCCAATACATCTACTCTTCCCTACACAAGTCAAATATAAAGACTAAAAATTCTATTTTCATTCTGCTAATGAAATTATTCATGTCCATAAAAAAATAAATGCTTTCCTCATGTTATAGTCCACTCATTGCACAACTCCCAAAAACAGAAAGCTGACTGTAGATCAATTTGAAAGTGTATTTATTAAATGGTTATGTTTATTCCAGTTACATTTTTATTTGGATAACTGAATATTGACATTCCATTTTTGACTGCGTGGTGGATAAACCCGGGGGAGCCTGTTTAAATTCTTTCCCTCTTAGGGCATAAAGCTTGAACCGACAATAGGAAGAATAAGACCACTTTTTCCTGCAACCCTCTTTCGTCTGCTGCTGATTACACACCCCCTGTAGAATTCTAAATATATTCAGTAATATCAAACAGTAATTTACTGTTATTGGTGGAGATGCAAGTCCTGATAGTCACAGCCTTTGAAAACCTTTCATAAAACCATAAGAAATTATGTGCAGAAGATGTTCAGCATAAAGCTAACTTACAATAGTGCCTCACAATAATAATCCCATAAACTCCAGTATAACCAGCCTAGTTTATGGGTCTCCTTTCCGGTAATAGTGAAAACATGTAATGTGCTTCCCTTATGATATACCCTTTACTATAATCCTTTCTGCATGGCTGTCAAAGACAGTGTTAAAGGAAGCTGACTTTACATCAATTTTAAAGTATAATTATTGAATAATTGCTTTGGTGTCAAAGATGTTTTAATTAAAACAATTGAATATCAACACATCTCATTATTCGCCGTATGGTGTTTAAACCTACGGAATGATTTAAATCGATATTATCTTGCATTCCGAGAAGGGGGGGTGAGCACAATGCAGCGGATTAAAACTCTTTCGTCGCCTCAATTTAATTTTACGTGTGGGACCCTTGACATTATAAAGGGAGTCATTCTATTTCTTTTCACAACATTGAACTTACAGGTGACATTTCTTTGCTTACTAGCACTGCGGGACAATAAAATTCAAGCAGGCTTCAAATCAAGCACAGATCAGAGGGCATAATCATATATTTTCTCAATGCAATAAAATGGAGCATGTGGGAAGAAGAAAAATATTGCTGCAAAATTTATACCTCGACTATGCAGCATGCTGCGATGAAATCTTTGAGAAATAGAAGCGCCTTATTTCAATGCAAGAGCTATTTTGCATAATTTAGAAGAAAGTGAAATTGATACACTTCCCCCAAACAGAGTCAGGGTGTTATGTATTATTAAAGATGTCAGAATTTGCTGCACCACACTTTATACAAGTACAGATCTTGATTGAAAGGAGCTGTGGCAACTATGGCAAGGAGAGGTTAGTGCTCACATTAGATTACCATTTCAGTGAATTAATAAGATTATTGCATTTTCAAGGAATCGTACCATAATGTTTAAAGCTACTTTAAAGATTTAGTACTCCACACGTAACTTTACATGGGGAAAAAAAATCTTGGTCGGTTTAGACAACTTGCTCAGGAGCATTGCAAATACAATCCACACCACCCTCACGTCAGCATACTACTTTTCTATTTTTAGTTGATGCATCATAATTTCTAATAATGAATTCACTAATGCAGCGAATTTTTACTGCAATACTTGATCACTGCCTTCAGGCTTGTAAGTAATGTGAAAATAAGGATAAATTATATTTCTCATCAACCACCAAGGCATTTTTAATGATTAGGTACATTGATTAAAAATGTACAGTTTCCAACATCACAGATGGCTTTTCAATAGAGAATTATACTGAAAACTTCAAATTGGCACTTACTTGCCTGACTGTTTCAAACACAAATAACCTCAGGTATGTGGAGATTTTGTCATAAAATTATTTTTTTTACTTAATTTGGAAGATAATTATAACTTTAAAAACTATATGTATGATCATGCTCATCAGCTGTGCACTGCATCACAAGTTATCATAAGTTCTGTGTATACTGAAGGTCAAAGGTTATCCAAGTCCCCCTACGTGATAATTAATGGCAGAGGAAGGTGCAATGATGTTATCATCATTGATCCTATATACTGAGCCCTTAAACTTCCCTCCCTCAAAGCACTCACTCATGCTGAGGATTGATTCAACGGCCAACCTGCGGACTTACAGCAGAAGGATCTAGATGCTGAGTATTTATTTTATGGTGGATATCACTGTAGTATAAGGACCTGGAACATAAAGGGTTAACGTGGGACTGAGTACAGTACTGCCCACACAGTGATGTAAGAGAACACATGACCAGCACCCAGGAGTTAGTCTAATGTTGGACAGAGCTGTGTGTACAAACAAGCATGGAGACAGCTCCTAGCTTGAACACTTTAGTGTGTGTATATATATATATATTATGTATATATTATCGTTAATAAATACATACCTAGCTAACCTAGTTAAGACTATAAAGACTTCATTAAGGTATTCAACACCCTACAACATGGTGTCAGCACTTGGAAAAATCCAGGACCTCAGAGAAACTAGAACAGAAATTCAAAACCTGGGAAATTAAAGGAGCAGCATTCTGACCTGACTGAAAACACCTGAAGTGAAGACACAGAGGGAGATCGCCTGAGATAAGCTCCATAGCAGAGCTGGAAGCCGAGGGAGGTAGCGTGGAGCTTCAATCTGAATACCCACAGATTGCAGAATCAAAGGACCCAGCAGGGATGAGCTCAAGAATTAAGTTCTTGGCAAGAACTGGTTTAAAAACATTTTCAGTCTTTTTGAAGTCAGAGCGGCTCATTTTCGAAAGCACCGCGTGGCCAACCAGATTCCCGAGTCGGTGTCTGAACACCTGGCGTCCGAGCTCACTCCAAAAAAAGAAATAAATAATTAATGAATTCAGAAGAATCGCGACTAAAGAATCAGCTTTGACGACCAGCAAAGGCCAGGATTCGACCTCCCTCACCAGCCTAAAGCACAGTGCTGACGCGGAAAAGTCTGTTTAGCGATCCAAGCAGCCATTGTTTAAAATTGTTCAAGGCTGATTGTGAGTGCTATTGCATTGGGAGCCTGCCAAAACCAGCAAGTGTGGGTAAACTCTCTGCCTTCAAATGAACGGTGGTGCCATCTTGAATTTCAGCAACTTCTTAAAGCTGAACCTGCACCTTAACATTTTTAACCATGGATCAGAAGTGCACACTCCCAGATCAATTTAGACTTATCCAGGGCCCAGATCAATCACATAATTGGAGACTTTGGAGAAAAAGATTCCTTAGATGCTGATTGCTTCAGGTCTGGATAAAAAGACAGAAGCTCAACAAGTTAACACACTGCTTTATTCAGTAGACCCAATAGCGGACAACGTTATTGCTAGACTAGGAGTCAACAAATCATCTGTTACACTTGAAGTACTACTAAAATCATTCGATGTTTATTTTAACCTAAGTAGCATCAAAATCCTCAAAAGGATTAAATTTAGTAAATGTGTCCAGCAGCCAGGAGAGCCTATTGACTCTTTCATTAATGATCTGTACAGGATGGTTGAAGGCTGCAAATATGGATACTTAAAATCTGACCTCCTCAGGCAAAGAATAGTTGTAGGAGTAGCAGACGATGCACTCTCAGACATGCTACAAGCGAAGGAAGATCTAACTCTCGCAAAAGCCATCTAGATTGTTAGGCAATCTGAATGCCATGTGCAGCACAGTCCATTTTAAGAGGAGAAAGTAAACTGTGGTACAAAGGACACCCCACAGTCCATTTAGTTAAACAGCGCAGAAACAAGGACTCTCTAAGCCAGAGGAGCAACACCCTAACTAACCAGTAGAGTGCATAATCTCCTGCCTCAGGGAGATGAGGAGATACATTAAAAAAAATTTTAAAATAAAAATGTAATAAAACATGCCCGACTCTGTCACATGAGCAGGGACATGCTATTAATGAAAAATTAAAGGTTTTTACTTTATTTTTATTTGCTTTTGGAAACCTCGTCTCGCCCGTGGATGAGGTTTCCTAAAAAATGCAAAGGCCGCTTGGCCTTTTCGCCTGCCCTCCAACTGTTAGATTGGACAGGCAGCGAGAACTTTACATTAATTGACAACTTAATGGCCTTAACAGGCCTTTTAATTTTAATCGCGCAACTGGGCGCTGACATCAGCACACTCGGCTGACGTCAACGCGCGCCCTTTCACGCTCGAGTGGGTCGGGAGCATGCCTGTCCGCCGAGCGAAAACTTCAGCCCATGAGGGCTGCACACCAAGAGGACACACAGCCAAGCTTCTTGGGCAAGGTCATAAATCCAGGATTTTCGTATTGGAACTGGAAATTTTGGTTAATGGCCATCTCACAAACTTTAAATTGGACATGGGAGCCAGTGTTACAGTCCTATTGGACAAAGAACCATGGCTGTAACACCTCTGGCTTCGAACAACAGACACACCACTCTGTGGGCCTGGAGGAATCTGACTTCCAGTCATGGACATGATTCTGGAACCACTAAGGTATGACGGCAAACAAATCTTTGAGCTGATGTACGTCTTCCATAACTAGCCTTCCTCTCTCTTAGGCAGTGATGTCTGTGTAGCCCTGAATCTCCTCAAAACAGAAGATGTCAAAACAACCACTGTCGTAAATGATACAGAACTGCAAGTTCCCGATAGCTCCAACAAGAAAGGGTATCTTGACCGTGACTTCAGCTCTGAGCTGTTTTCTCTCTTTACAGAGCAGGTTTGTCCATTTTCGTTACAGGTGCCAGGAAGCCCTGGTTGGTCAGACCAGCCAGCCAGTCAGATGGTTACCACAATGCCTCCAGTGGAGCGTAGACAAGAGAGCAAACAACAACCAGAAGAACTTCAAACAATGGCTTCAATGACTGCGACCACAGGGCAAATGGTACAACTCCCAGCCAGCACAACAATGCCACAGATGAGGGCTGGAGCCAAGTAACAAACATCCATTGCTGACAGCACACCGCACAGCCAAACGCAAAGGTGAGCTTACTAAAAATATTACCTCCTCATAACAGAGGACATTACAATAACCCACATGGTGAAGGAAGAAAAGGGCAAAACAACATGGAGATGAGCATAACATTGATCCAGCCCACAGAAAATGGGAATCAACAACCACCTATCACAACCGCTGAATCAACAAAGAACGGGTCAATACCAAGGAATGGAAAAAGAGGATAAAAAGATACCCAAATGCCAGAATAATCCTCAAATCTACAAAGTTTACCTGTAGCGACAGAGCTTACCACTCCTCTGACAGTACTGAAACAAGATATGGAAGGGTTAGAAAGCCTTCAGGCCACCTGACACTATGAACTCAGAGACTTGAAGGGGGAGATGGGGTAGTAATAACGATGTAATACATGGGGTAAACTAGAATGACTTGAAATACACTGGATAAAGACTTGAAGGGAAGTGTAGCATAAGGGTCTGGCACATATGGGTTTAACGTGGGACTGAGTACCAAACTGCCCACACAGTCATGAATGAGAACACATGACATGCACCTAGAGGTCAGTATCGTGTTGGACAGAGCATGTGCACAAGCAAGCATGAATACAGCTCCTCACTTGAACCCTTTATTGTATATATGTACATAACTCTTGTAGTTAATAAATACATATAGGTAAACTACTTAAGACTAAGAAAACTTCATTAAAACATACCAAACAGTATCCTACACCCTACAACAATCACTGCCAAGACCAATCAGCTCCACACCCAGTGTCCCCATTTGTACACTTTTCGTCAGGAGTCCCCAGATAGCAATCAGAAACATGAACTCTGGACAATGGTTCCCACCCCTAGCCCAGAATTGGTAAGGTTACCTGTAACATATCTTCTAGAGATTAAACCTGGGACCTCCAAACTTACATTGGTTTAGTTGCTTGTGTGGAACTAACCAAGTGATCTCTTTGAGGAGCTCTACAAATTACACAAACATTCTTAATCTAAAAAAATATATATATAACAAAAAATCGTTCTCTAGCACAAACTTACATTGTGCTTACCACAGCATAATTTTGAGCCACCTGTTCGAGACCGTTAACCTGCTTAAAAACTTTGCGCTATAGCGGCATTATTCCTGTAACCACTAAAGTTAACTTCATTGTTAGAAATCTAAACTATGTGAATCTGCAATGAAATTTGTGCAGGACTAAGCATAGCTTTTTTTTGCCAGTTATGGGGTTAATGCCTCACAGCCCTGGTGAACAGTCACTGTATGAATGCATCATAGTCACAGCAATCTGTCAGGTGCAGATGCAGTCTCACACATGTTTGCAGAGTTACAAAGGGTGCAAATGGGTCTAATTGGAGCAATAACACTGTCTAAAATGCACAATTCTCAAATTACTATTTAACATCTGTACTAGATACACTTTCCATTATGAAGTGCTGATTTTGTACAGGGCAGTGGATAAAATATACTAGCAGAAGGGACCAAATGAGAACTGTAACACTGTGTTAACTGACCTACATTAAACAGGTCAATAGAGATACTTCACAAAATGCCACTGAGGTAATTTTAATGAGTTTTGCTAAAAGGTGTATTAATTGGATGGCATGATCAACCCTCATTAGGAACAGATCATTTGCAAAAATTATGCCGAACAATCAAAGACATCATAAGACAGTAAAAACAAGTCTGAAATTGGGCACTATTTAAAGAATAATATTTGATGCAAGTGGAGGCTATAAATTGGCTCAGTGCTGGTTAAATAATGAACCACACATTGAAATATTTAATCGAAATACTGGAACAGGTGGTGAATGGAGTGGGGGGGTCAGCACATTTTGGAGTGGTATGGTGTATGTTCAACCCTGAAAATCTGATCTCAGCTATTTCACAGAAAGCGACTCTCAGCAGAAAGCGTGTCTGCTGCCCCCAATTTTTGTCATGGAGAAAGCTGTCCGATTGTGGAATTATTAATTGGGCCGACCCTTTTGCTGTCCTGAACCAAAAGCATTAGCCACATGATCCTTTCCTGAGGTACAGACTTTATTTATTTATTCGTTCACAGGATGTGGGCTTTGCTGGCTAGGCTGGCATTTATTGCCCATCCCTAGTGGCCCTTGAGTTGGTGGTGAGCCGCCTTCTTGAACCATTGCAGTCCATGTGGTGTGGGTACTGGTTTGCAAAGTAGCGGATCCCAAATTTGACATAAGAAAATTCCTTTGCCCCAATTCAGTAATGGGGGGAGGTGGTGGCATAGTGGTATTGTCACTGGACTAGTAACCCAGAGACCCAGGGTAATGCTCTGGGGACCATGGCAGATGGTGAAATTTGAATTCAATAAAAATCTAGAATTAAAAGTCTTGATGATGACCACAAAACCATTGCTGATTATTGTAAAAGCCCACATGGTTCACTAATGTCCTTTAGGGAAGGAAATCTGCCGTCCTTACCTGGTCTGGCCTACATGTGACTCCAGGCCCACAGCAATGTGGTTGACTCTTTAAAAGAAAAAAGCCCTCTGAACAAGGGCAATTAGGGATGGGCAAGAAATGCTGGCCTAGCCAGTGATGCCCACACCCCATGATGGAATAAAAAAAATCTAGGCCAGAGTGAGAGTCTCTACACTTATCATAGCATAAATTTTATATACAGGTCCCTCAACCTTGTATTTGATTTATAACAGTTTTCATTGCCAATATTTTACTTTAAAACAGCCCAAAAATGTAATTCTTATTACTGGTGAATGGCACATTAAGTGTCATCCAGAGCAGAAAAAACCCTCCCCCTCTCGCCTGAATGTCATCCTCAGATGCACAGTTTGTAGTTGGAAAATGGCAGAGAAAGCTGAAGTTTAGCAGCCGCACTGTGGTGAGATTTCCTGCAGATACTTTATCACTTATTCTGCCCTGTACGTATATATGGCTTTCCCCGATGTTTTTTCTTTGCTAATATAACTATTGGGAATTTAAAAAGAATTTCAAATAAAGGTGAAGCACGCCAGTGGTACTGTGCTGCCACTAGACCTTTGACATCTGCATGCATTTTGCTATTAGTAAAACTGGGAAAAACTGGCTTCTCTCGCCAGCTGTACATTTTTATTATCACAATTAATGTTGCTGGGTGTTCTCAGTCTAACTCTCCAAACGTTTATTTGAATCTGATCTATTGATATACGTTTCTCACATTTTATAAATGCTTGTATTTTTCATACGTCCTTAATCTGTGCCCTGGCTTCAAAACCTGTTGCAGCGAAGTGTCCTCAGAGTTACTTCATTCATTTGACAATTTTTAATCCACTGATTCATGTGTAGAATATACGTATATGTTTCACACGCATACTGATACTGAGTATATTGCTTTTCCATTCGGTAACAAAATTCTCTTGCGATGTCCTAACATCTGTTTCACTCCTAGAACATTTATTTTACTTTCTGAATGTTTGCAATTGTTGCAAATAAATATATCGCGAGTGCACCTTCGGTCTCTCCGCAAGCATTACTCAGACCTCCCTGTCGCTTACCATTTTAACACTCCACCCTGCTCTCATGCCCACATGTCCGTCCTTGGCCTGCTGCATTGTTCCAGTGAAGCTCAACGCAAACTGGAAGAACAGCACCTCATCTTCCGACTAGGCACTTTACAGCCTTCCGGACTGAATATTGAGTTCAACAATTTTAGATCATGAACTCTCTCCTTCATCCCCACCCCCTTTCCGATCCCCCCCACCTTTTTTTCCAATAATTTATAAAGATTTTTCTTTTCCCACCTATTTCCATTATTTTTAAATGTATTTCCATCCATTGTTTTATCTCTACCTTATAGCCTGTTTCGATTCCTTCACCCCAACCCACCCCCACTAGGGCTATCTGTACCTTGCTTGTCCTGCTTTCTACCCTTAATTCGCACATTCCTTAGATAATATCACCACCTTCAACACCTCTTTGTCCTTTTGTCTATGACATCTTTTGGCTATCTCCACCTATCACTGGCCCTCTATCCAGCTCTACTTGTCCTACCCCCCACCTTAAACCAGCTTATATTTCACCTCTCTTCTATTTTTACTTAGTTCTGTTGAAGAGTCATACGGACTCGAAACATTAACTGTGTTCCTCTCCGCAGATGCTGTCAGACCTGCTGAGCTTTTCCAGGTATTTTTATTTTTGTTTTGGATTTCCAGCATCTGCAGTTTTTTGCTTTTAATTTTTTTAAAATGCCACATTATCATTGATTTTTTACCATCTTATCTATACTTTTCTTTAATCACTCTTGCCTATGCGTATCTGGTTACATTATTGGTGCAATTTATTTGGACATTTATTTCCTGTTAAAGTAAAGAAAAAATTTAAAATGTAAGCATCTGACAAAGCCGGCTGAGGGGATATAATTTGAGTTTGTGCTATTTTATCCAAGTAACATTTTTTGCTCATCAGTTTATAGACCCACATCTCCTCTCTTGCATGCATTTAATTACTAGCTGGGTTATAGGTGCCAGTTGCTATCTAGTAGCTTATTCTAGTGGCTATTATTCATAGAAGGGTCCTGGGGGTCGAGTGCTGACAAGCTATTTGGCGGTGAGGCATCACAGCTGGAGTTAATCCTGTACTTGTTGCCCGCACGTGGATACTTCCCAGCAGTAATCATTGGATAGCAGTCAGGAGCAGGAACCCTAACTGATCTCCCCCTCTTTAACTGAGATATTGAGACCAATATACTATTACCCACCTTTCAGCTATGACTCAGTGGTAACACTCTCATCTCTTGGGTCAGAAAGTTGTGGGTTCAAGTTCCACTACAGAGACTTGATTGCAAAAATCTAGGCTGATCCTTCAGTGCAGTACTGAGGGAGTGCGGCACTGTTGGAGCTGTCTCTCAGATGAGATGTTGAGCCACAACCTCATCTGCCCTCTCAGGTGGACTCAAAAGATTCCCATAGCACTATTCCAAGAGCAGGGGAGTTCCCCCTAGTGTCCTGGCCAACATTTATCCCTCAACCAAGATCACTAAAACAAACTATCCGGTCATTATCACATTGGCGTTTGTGGGACTTTGCTGTGTGTCAAATGGCTGCAGCATTTTTTACATTACAGAAGTGACCACACTTCTACTTGGGGACATTATGAAGTTGTGAATGCCACTATAGAAAAGCAAAGCTTACCCTCCAACCTAGCTAAACCTGTTAACTGAACTCAGCACAGGGATTGAAGCTTAGGCCTTATGGTATGTTTAGATCAGAGTCTCTGGCAGACACCAGATCAGTTCTCAGGTGAGTTTTGTTTCCTTTCCCTCATACATGCGCACGAATCTTTGAATTTTGGCATACGATGAATTGTGTCTTGAAATGTAAACACACATTGGCAGTTTTGAAGTTCTGAAGGACACCAGCATGGGGCAAAACTGTTCATTATGTAATAGAACCAAACTCCAGCATTCATTGCACAGGTAAATATTTCTTCTGCTGGATTTCACCAACACATTTTCCTATTCAATAAAAATATGCAATAGACATGGATTTCTAAACAAGTCAAAATACATTCTTTAGGTTACATGCAATAATTTCATTATTTATAGGCATAGTTTACCAAAAAATTAGAAATTGTTAACTGACTTGCTATAAAATCCAAGAAAGCATGAAGTGAGGAAGGTTACTCAATGAATTGAACCCAGTCCTTCCACCAATCATTTCCCATCTCTCATATGATGGAGTCCACCCCACGTATTTGCATTCAACTCCTTTAGGAGGTTGAGTGGAAATACTACATGTAGTGCACTTTATAGCTCAGATTTGGAATGGGGGCCAACAGTGAGCTGAAGTGTTTTTTAAAGAGAAGAACTCTGCTCCCAACAAATATAAAATTAAAGGTGTCTGGGCTGTCCAACAGTCCCTTTAAGGACTTTTGGTTAGCCTGCTTATAGCCTGGTACTCAACCAACCTATTTGAAACTGATAATTGCAATGCACCACTTTCAGCATAGGACCCTTATTTGCATATTTCAGCCCCCCACTGGCTCCACTGTTTCAAGCCCACCTAAAACTGCATCAGACAGGCTTTAAAGTCAAAACGGGCCCCACCCCTTTCCCTAACCTGATTTTTAATTGCCAGCTGTCTGTTTTTCCAAGTGACAATTGGGTAAAGCGCGATTGGAAAATTCCACAGCCATGTCTTTGAATAAAATTTAAAATATTACCGTTACTGCCATTACTGCTCAACTGGCTTTTTACTTCCATGTTACTTCACCCTGTCCTGCTATTTGACCTTGAGTGTGAACTCCTTGGAGAGTTGCAGGTGCTCTCAGTCACAGTGTGAAAGATTCCACAATGCACGCAATACCTCCTGGCAGGGTTTTTTTTTAAGAGATTTGCACAATTCATTTAGCACTAGGCATTATGATGCACTCAGCCTTTTGCATAAATACATTTAATGTTTGCTGTAATTGGTTGTTAGCCTAGCATTTTAACTGACTTTCCTGCTCTAAAATTAATACCTCCAGTAACTTATGCTGCATGAAATCAGATTTTCATTATAAACACAAACATACAGCAATAAAGAAAAATCTGTCATATTTTTAAGGAGGAAGCAGTTGAAATAAATACTGTCATGTTCTGGCATTATATAAGGAATATAAGAGAGGGGGATCATTACTATGCAAATGTACGGTGCTGAAAAGGAATCGAGACTAAAAAGGTCATCGGAACTACAGCGCAATGACAGACAAGAAGAGCTGAGGCTGTTGAAAAAAATATGAAAACAGAATAAATGAAAACTCAGCAAAACTGGATAAAAGCTAAGGGAAAAGGGTAGAGCTACTTTTCCTTTCGATAGGCAGGAATTCCTGTTTGGTTTATTTTGTCAGATTTGCAAGTGCTGCCATCCTTCTGAAATAGATTAGTAAATGGTATTTTTCTCAATCTTCCGGAATAAAAAAAAAACCATACCAACAAGCGATTTTTCAATTGGAAATAGAGCTGTTGAGCAGAAAAATTGCCTTCATTTCCTATGCCTACGTCTATAGTAATCTGTACTTCAAAGACCATTTTATATATATTTTGATAGCACTGATAATGTTGGCGATGTTGAGCCTGCAGTTATTCTTTAAAGATGAAGCTGTAGTGTACAGCGCCAACTTGCTGCACTAACTGGTCCTCCCTTAGCTAGGCTGCTCATTGCGGAGAATGTAAACAAAAGGTTATCTGAGGAAAACATCAATTTCATTGCCAGATTGCAAGGAGTGCCTAACAACTGATAAATCAATGGCCTGCAAGTTCTGAAAGGTGTAAAGGTACAGGAGCAGGCAAGACGTTGTATGAATTCATTGTACCCTCGAGGGAGTTGAGACTGCAAAGGAATAGAGACGGGGCCATCAAGGATGATATTTATGAACCCACAACAACAGCAGCCACCAAGGATGATGCTTTCTAAAATTATCTAATAATCTCCACACTTGCCTACAAGAATATGGGATCTGGTGGTTCAGCCAATGGTCATCACTGGACAGTGTCTGGGGCAAAACATCTGACGAGCTGATCGCCACCTATTTTTGATGGGCATTTTGATCCAGTATTTCTGACAGCTGACCAAATATTTAATTTGATGACTATCATCAAGTCAGCATCTGGTGATGATTCCTTTAGCACCGACTCTCAGAGGCTATCCTTTCTGTTCTTTTGAAACCACAAAATGCAGCAAACAAATGTAACAGAGCTGAAATCGCAGAGCCAGGCAGCTTGATTGGATGTCTAACGGAGACAAAATGTTTCACCTCAGAGGAAATCTAACTTTGACCCTCTTGCCCTACGGAAAGTGCAATTCTTGTCGGCTGAACAACATGGAGTGATGTTGATATCAGTGGTCACGTGGGAGTTCACAACCCTTTCACCCACATTCCCAGTTGATGGAGAATGTGCCACAGAAGTCATATTCTTGAGGAAAGGGGAAAGAAGCAGGGCAGCTCTGTGAAAATAAAAAAAAACACACAAAGATCGACTGCACTCATTGTTTGACTGCAATGTTTGTGCTTAATGCTTTCTGGATGATAGTAAAAATGCCAATAACATGACACAACTGTAGAGTCAATTTCCTATACTTTCCCTCAACTATCCATAGTTCAAGTGTTTTGTAGCACACAATACTTTAAATTAACGCTTATTGTTACAATAAAAGGCTCATTGGAGATGGCATTAATATATTTAGAATGCCAGTTACACTGACTTAATTTTAACACTGAATAATGGGGTGGTAAACTTAGTGAGAACAGGAGGAAGGGTTATTACTTAATCATGCATAATGTCCATGGACTATGATCTTTATCTATGCCATGTTGTACAGCTAAGAGAATAAACTGCCATTAAAAAAAGATTGACACCAATTTTGTGCTGGAGAAAATAGTAGACTTAAACTGGCTATATATTTAATGGATATACATTTAAATTGATTTTTGCTCTGGAAGAGAAATAACAGAAGGTTTGAAAGATAGATTCGGATAATGCAGTGCTCCGACCATTGTTTGCATCAGCTGTTGTGTTACAGCTGCAATGTTAGCTTACAGGTCAAGGCAGTGACCCAAAAAGTGCTGCTGCTTGTAGACTTGGACATTGCTTGCTGAACCAAATCATGCCTGAAGTGTACTGAGGGCTTCTTATACCCTACTGGAGATGTAAACATTGACACAATTGATCAATCACAGACACTACTGATCACTTAAGCTGCAGAGAACATTTCTGGCTCACTACATCAAGTAGTGAATCAGTTACATCAGAACAGCTAAATTCTCACAAGGATTCTTTAAAGGAAGGAGCACAATTGTCTACAATACACATGCATATCTTCACAGCACAGAACGCAAGCAAACAACAGACAGCATGTCATACTGCTAAACTGTTGCCATATTGGTGGTGTCAGTTCAGTACAATCAAAGATGGTGACAGAAAAATGAGACACACAAAAGCTTTTGCAAAAAGTTTGCAGATTTGAAA
Organism: Cetorhinus maximus; assembly: GCF_964194155.1. Classification (NCBI taxonomy): domain Eukaryota; kingdom Metazoa; phylum Chordata; class Chondrichthyes; order Lamniformes; family Cetorhinidae; genus Cetorhinus; species Cetorhinus maximus. The sequence continues at coordinate 100,500,913 of NC_135895.1, forward strand.
CTTTCCTGAAAAATCTATTTTGGATTCAGCAAAGGCATAACCTTTTTGTTTTACTTTGAAACCAACAATCTGAACAATGCTGACAATTTCCCAGCAGGGTTAGAGTTACATTTCCAACACCTATTAATAGGATGCAGGTTTCCAAGAATGGTTACAGAAGCTTAATCAGTGCTTTGAATTAGACAGTAAACTACAAGAATAAAATGTGAGAGGCTCATTATTGTCCTGTGACAAGATTAAATTACAGCCTTGAAACCTTCCCTTCTGAGTGGCAGTTCTTTGTGCGTATCACGTTGGTGGTGCCTATTTCTCTCTCCAGTATTTAAACCTAATAATGAATTTACATGCCGACCATTCATGCACTTACTATTTTCTATTACAGATTAAAGTTTTGTTTCTGAAGACGACTTTCAAAGCTCTATAAAATAAAATAAAACTGCACATGCTAAAGAATCTAAAATACAAAAGGAAATGTCTGGCGGGTTACACTGTGGGGTCAGCTAGTATCTGTAAAGAGAAAACACAAATTGTGGCATTTTAGGTGAGTACTTTTCAGAACTCTGAATTGGATGCCTAACATCATATTTTAGTAGATTATAACAGTAATTTGATAATGTTGCAAATGTTATTCAAAAGGGGACTAGATATACTCCAGGAATGGAAAATGTTTCAGGGCTATGGGTAAGAAACAAGTACACGTGATGAATTCAATAGCTCGAATAGCTTGTTCAAAGAGCCAAGACAGACAGAATGGGCTGAATGGCCTCCTTCTATGCTGTATGATCAATTCTACGTCATTGACAAGAATTTGGTTTGCGCTTTATTCATCCTGTAAAAAGCACAGATGGATTAGGGACAAAAGATGAACTTGTTCAAGGTGTTTCAGTTCTCCAGATAAAACAAGGAATTAGTACATTTATGACATGTGGTGTGAGTGGGGATTCATTTTTCACAAATCTTGAAGTTTATCCCAGGAGTTAGAAAACGTAAATGAAATTGTTTATCTTTGGAGTTAAGTACATATGTTGCCACCTCCTCCAAGCACATGTGTTGCCACCCTCCCAGTACAGCACCGCGAGGTGATCAGAATATTGCAGACTTCTTCCTCTTATTGTGGTGTGGCAGATTAGGAATTCATATTGAAGGAAAGATACAAAAGGGGTTGAAAAGGCAGAAACGAAAGGAAGGTGGCTTTCAGCTGTGCTAAGGAAGTAGATGAAATCCCTGGGCTGTGTGAAATGTTCAGTATTATTGGTCCACACAGCACTACCTGGGGAAGAGTTGAGGTAAACACCAAATATTCTCCAAAAGTCAAAAGTCGCAATGTTGAAAGTCACTTTAACCAATGGGACCATCTCATTAGCACTGAGCATATGTTTAACACACAATTCAAAAAGCATCCCTTGGCACCGTTTTAAAAAACATATAAGGCCTTAATGTATTACCCAGCTGCTCCAGCTGAATCTTCATCTTGTAAACATTGTGGGAAAAATGTGCTCAAAATCTGAAAGCAAATAAATAATAGGAGATAGAGATCAGAAAAACACCCACCTGCACTATGTTGCCAAGCGCAACTGTTTGTTAAACAAAGAAAAAGGCTCCTTCCAGCCTGGTTCTAATTAGCAGGAGGGTGCGAAAGCATTCCTCTTATACTCAACAAGCACTGCACCCATAGGTCCCTTGCCTCAACACAAATCTACAGCTGGATTCCTTTACATTTTAAATGCACCTTCCTCTGGGTTTCAAGACATGCCGGGTAATGTATTTCGTTCAAACTCTACAATGCAGCTGTTTCTCACTTGTTTAGGTGGTAGAGGGGGAGCGGTCATCATGTCATCACTGACCACCAGTCTATCTAAACTTCAGATGAAAGCATTTACACACGACGTGATACATCTGTTTCCATTGCACCGCACAGCAAAACTGGAATCTGGAATTCCCTCCCTAAGCCCCTCTCTCTCCTATTGAGACGCTCCTTAAAACCTGCTTTTTTGACTAAGCTTCCAGTCACCTGTCTTAGTATCTGCTTTTGTCGCTTGGTGCACATAATGTGGTTAAGTCTTGATGTCCTCCAAACAATAAGTGATGAGCTAAAAAATAAAGCCTTGCCAGTGTCCCCACCTCCAAAGAACAAAAACAAAAGAAACCAAAGTAAGAGCTAATTAATTGAGGAAAGTTCCTGTTTTTAAAATACAAACAACATTAAGAATAATGCATGTTATTTTACACAGCATATGTACAGAGAAGCTTGAAGTGTAATGTTTATGCATCGTCTGTTGCCAATTTACTGGAGTGACCCTGTTTTCATGCTGTTTCTGTGTGAACTGAAAATATATTTCACTAATTGTTTAGTTAAAAGGGTTGTTTTTTCTAAGTATTAACTATCTACTGTATTCTGAGAATTTGTATGACCACAAAACTGGCATCCAGTAAAACTAACCAGAAGGTAAAGTACAGGAAAGCATGCATCAATCATGAGAACCAAGGTACACATGCCCTTCTACATTTCAACAACAACTTGGGCCAGAATATTGCCATTGGCTTGCGAGGGTGGGTCCGACATGCCGACGCGCAAAATGATGCGAAATGAGGTCGGGCGTGCGTGCGTGCGTCCCGACATCATCACGCATCATTTCGATCTTTCGTTCAGTGGGCGCGCACCAGAGGCGGCTGCATGCCCGCCGAACGGTCAACGGCCTATTAAGGCCATTAAAAAAGTAATTAACCTTATTAACAACGCTGCCCGTCCAACCTTAAGGGTGGCAAGCAGGCAAAGAGCCCAAGTGGCCTTCATGTTTTTCAATAATTAAATACATTTTGCTAACTGTACAAACATGTCCAAGCTCATGTGACACTGTCACATGAGGAGACATGTTTAAATAATTTTTCCGTTCATTTATTCAAAACTTTCATTAGCAACTTAATCTCCTTGAGGCAGAAAGAGTGCAGGCCCTGACTCTCCCTCCTCCTCCCACCCGCACAGATAGTGCTGGCCATACGTTACACTGGGCGGGCCTTAATTGGCACACAACCGATTGCAGATGGCAATCGGCTCTGCGCCCGCCCCTGCCCGCTCCCACCCAGTCTGCCCGACATAGGTAAGATGCAGCCCTTGCATTTATGTAGTGCCTTTAATGTGGTAAAACATCACAAAGGCCTTCAGAGGTTACCAGAAATAGTTGGACAGAAATCAGTCATGGGCCAGATTGGCCATTTTCTGGTGCTAGCCCATAAATTATGAGATTTAATGAATTCATGTGCCATAATTTGACACTCAAGGATTTGAACTTCTGACATCTGGGATGTGGAGTGCAGTACTATAACCATGAGGCTACCACACCATATTATCCATTTCAGAGCTGAGGTGCAGCCTGCCTGACATCTGATTTTTAGTAGAAACTCTCCAAATATAACCATTCACAAAAATAAGCCTTAGTAACTAAAGCAGAGAGCATTCAAACACCAATGGAGTTGTTCATAGAAATTGCAAAAAGGGCACGTGTCCATGAGGAACATCAGGAAATCTTAGCCTCCCGAAATGAAGAGAATCAATTTGACGATATTTCTTTATGTGGGTTTTATTTGTATATGACCTTCAGCAGTTTCAATATTACAACATTGTCATTCTTCCTCTGTTTAATGTTTTATCCCCATCCAAGTTGCAACCTTTGCTTTATTGGTCTCTTATGAGCATTACCTTAGTCATAGACCTGAAGAAGAAGCAACATCTAGATCCTGCTGAAAATATGATGGTGTGTGAACAATGGGCAGCATTATTAATGTGAAAATCAGCCAGCCATTCCAGGGATTTAGGGATACGCCACGAATTGCAAATCTGCAGAATTTATTGGTCAATTTAACAGCATCTGGCTGTTAGCCATGTATTATTGTTGAAGAACTTCCAGGATTTGCATATTAATTGCCGAATAGACACGCCACAAAAAGTCATTAGTAAGTACTAGGAAAAACCCTTTTAACAATGGGACAATTGTCAATGGTTATTAATCAATCTCTCAGACCCAGAAAGTGAATAATTTAAACTTTGAAGTCTTATTCGTATGAAGTAGTGAAATATTGTTGGAGATTTGGAAACTGCCAAGTTTTATTTCTTTCTCTTACTTTAAATTTCTGCCTCTTTTTTCCCCCACTCTCTTAATCTAATCATTCTTTTTCTTTCTTTATTTCATTTTCTGTATCTGATTTAACTCTAATTCCCCCTCCTTCTCACCCCTTCCTCTGTTTATTTTCAAAATCCTTAAGTCCCACTGGTTAATGAGATAGATTGTTGGTCAATAGCTGTTGACCAAGTTCCCAGATGCCCCGTTGTTCCCAGCAAGCTGCTGTGAGTTTGAAATTCCAGCAAGTTAGGACGCAAACGTTTTTTGAGCTGAACAGTGCAGGAAAATGTTTAACTACCGGCACATGCCACAAGATGCCCCACTCCAGTAAATTCCAGCCCAATAAATATCTCACTCCACTGTGATACACAATCTAGATGAATTTTATATTATCGCAATATCTCCATCTCTGCTGTAAATCACTGCTACCCTGGCAAAACTCCAGGCTATCTTTATATCTCAACTGTACACCTGATTTGGCTGACTTCTTAAGACAACAATTCTCTCCTTCTCATATTAGTGGCATCAGTTTGGGAACCATAATATCCTATGGAGTATTTAATTATTGCAGGCTATTAAAAGTCAATAACTTAGCTCTTTATTGAAGGAACTAACCAGCAGTGTCAACTGATTTTGCCTGAATTCTGCACCAGTTCTTCTCTACTCCATAAGGTGAAAATGATCTCCTGTTACCTTGTCTCACTTCTAGTTTACTCATTTTATACCTGTTTAAATCAACATCTTGTTCACATTTGAATCATTCATACTTCCTAAGGTACCCAAACTTCGTTCCACCTCTGATTCAACAATGAAAACAATTTATGTTCTGTGAATCGCTCCTCATAACTTAAAGCTCCAACCTCAAAGTAAAGCCACCACTAGCCCATCCTATCTTTCCGACTATTTCCTAAGCTGAGACCTTCTCTTTTTTACTACTGCCCCCTCCCCCACCCCAAACAGCTCAGAACAGGGCAAGCCTTTTGTCACCCAGCACTTCTGCTTAGAGACCCTGGAATTCTGCAACATACACAGGAACGAGCACTCCATGATTAAGGTCACAAATTACACTGAGCACCTCCTCGCCTTCATTGGCGTACAGTCATTGCTGTAAAATATGATCGTTTAAAAAGGCTTAGCAAATTAATTATTGGTGAATGTTTATGAATCTGTTTATTGTTAGACCGTGGTTAGTTGGAAAATCGTCCAACTTCACAGTTGTTCGCATACAAAAGGTTTACACTGTGATGTATTTAAGGAAGACTATTCTTCTCAAATGCAAAGAGCAAACAATCTGAAAGCTATTACACTTTGAGAGGGACTTTGTAAATAGGAAAATGTAAAGGGAACTTTAAAATCATAAAAATAGCAGATTATTGTTCAGATAAGTTCCACGCAAACGTCAAAGGGAACCAAAACAAAGAGGTTAAAGTTGAAATCATTTTGCAGCTTAAGATAATTCTCTTGCTCCAGTGTAAGATTATTATAATTATGACAGCGTACTGAGATGATTCATTGTTGCAATCCATGGACTTTCAGAAGGTCTTTGATAAAATGGGCTTGTGACTTAGGACACATAATAACAGAAGATGGTAGATGCGACGCCCAAATTAGAAGGATGGAGAGAGCCAGAAGTAATTTTGCGAAAATGAAGGATGTGCTAACAGAAAGAAAACTCAAGCTTGTAACAAGGGAAAAAAAACTCATAAGATGCTACATTCTGTCCATTTTCCTGTCTGCCTCAGAAATCTGGACAACAAATAATAATCTGTGGAAGAAAATAGAGGGCTTTGAAATGTGATGCTAAGACATACGCTAAAAATTCCATATATAGACTATAAGATAAATGAGGAGGTGCTTGAAATTGCAAGAACAAAAAGAGTTCTAAAAAGTGACATCAGGAAGAAAAAGCCAGTATTTCGGCCATTCGATCAGAGCTGAAAAGCTAGAGAGATCTCTTCTAGAGGGCAAAGTGGAGGGCAGCAGAAAGAGGGGGAAACCTAGTCACAGCTGGATGTCAGACATCACAGAGCGGTTGCAGACGAGTTACGATGTGTGTGGATGGTGCAAGGCAGACGGGTGCGACACACCATGATAGCAGAACTCTTGGTAGGAGTAGCTACAAGCAGCAAGCTAACTTGAAGTCTGCGTAAGCCAGGAGGAAAGATGGAGTATAGCTGATTTCTTGGGCCAGACTGCTTGATCCTAACCAAATCTTTCAAGCTGTCATAGTCTGGATTTCTCACTTGGCATTGCTCACTTCACTTGTGCTAAAATAACAACATAATATAGTATGAATACGATCAACAATAGTTTCTAGGTAGGCAGCTGACCAAGCACAAAGATTGGTTAATTTAGAATGCGTTGCCTAGCTATTGTTTTTTTCAAAGAAATGTATTCTAAAACAATTTAAAATTTTATTCGAATGGAAACCATAAAACTAGAACAGGAATTTTGAAATTGATACTGAAGATAAGATATGCTGAAAAACTGGGGGTCAGATTTTCACAGTCAGGAAGACTCTGTGGACCTTTAAAAATGGTGGGTGGGTCCCAGATGTGGAAGCCCCATCCCTATTTCCAACAGATTCAATTTATGCTGGCAGGGGGAAGGGGTGCATGTGGTTCACACAAGTGGGAAAGCCAAACTCAGCAGGACCATTTGAACTTAGTGTTGAGTTCAAAAAGACTCCATTTTGGCTGGTCCAAGGACCTTAACCTCCAGTGTGGAAGTTATGAATTGATGGGATAGACATAAATATTCTTGAAAGCTGGATAAGGTATGTTTAAGTGTCATGATATGAAGTTTTTTTTCTAAATCTCCCACTCTTTAAACATGAAAAAACAGGTTGAATCTGTCAGAGTTTAAGAAAAAGACCTACCATTGGACTGCTTTGACAGACCATCTGGTGTAGATGAGAAAAAAGCATTATAAGCTGTTTGTGCAGTTTCAATAAGTGATGTTATTGTCATGGTGAATGCTTGGTTGAGTTTCAAATGCTACAATTAACTCAGCAGGGAGTTCTGAGTTTGCGGTTTGATTAACAGTTTAAAGAGACTATTAAAGGATTAACTGTCTTTGATGTGAGTCTGAATGGATGTTAGTTTTTATAAGAGATTAACTACTTCAGGAGATTTAAAAGCTTTGGATGGGTTTCATAAGTGGGAACTTTTTTCACTGTCAATTGTGTATGAGTGAGAACTGTATCAGACTGTTAGAAGCTTATTTTTTTTATATCCAAATGACTTCTAAGGTCTGCCTATGGTGGATACTGTGTGGATAGCTATAGAAGTAGCATGCAGGTATAGGGAGTGGGTGGGAGGCATTAGTTGGCATGGGGGTATGACGGGACATAGGGGGTTGGTGGGAGTGAGGGGACGTAAGCTCAAGTGTCTAACTCCTTCTGAAAGAATTGGGACAAAGTCCCAGAGAATCAAGGCAGGTTTCTAATCAGCCTGCCTTGGTACTTGCCCACTCCCGTGGCCGCCTAGGATCTGTTCCCGGGGTCGGCGGGCTTGACTCTTATCACATCCCAGTTTCCCCACAGCAAAAATTGGTTTTAAGGCGGAACCTTTAAAACGAGAGGGGTCTGCCGAGTCGGGAAATTTCACAACTTGACCTCCCCGCCTCGGTAGCAAAAATCTGGCCTGGGATGTTTCTGCGCCATATGTTACACGTTCACCAGGCAACAGATATTGGACTAATTGGACCCACAGAAAACCTAGAATAAGGAGGCAAAACACCTCTATGCTCAATAATTTATGTATTAAATATCATTTAGTGCAGGTAAGTGAAGCGCACTTTAAAAGGTTACATTTACATTTTTATTCAGCATTTAATGCTGTAAATGCATTTTTGAAATGTTAAGAAGGATCATTTGTTTTCCATTCTATTCTTTTTAACAGTACATTTGCTTAACAAGTTTCTAAAATAAGGGTGGTACAGGCCTACTTTACATTTGAAAATCTGTCCATTATCATTACTCATTTTAAATTATAATTGTGCCATTTTATGGTCCCACAAACAGCTATTATCATCAATTAAAATGTAAATAAATACAGACTGAGAGTCTAAAATAGGTTCCTAAAGCTCTTTGAACACTTTACTCAATTCAGGTGCTCGGGTCTAAAACCTGAGGTTTGAAATCCCTGGTGAATGTATTACTTTGGAATAGTAACTTTTTTAAAAAATTGCATTAAACAACATGTGGTTAGCAAATGATTGAGCTCAGCAGCAGTCCTGCTGAATATAATAGTTTCTGAAATATTAGGACTGACCCGGGGGAATTGATACAAAGGATTATGTGCCTAAAATCAACAAAACAGCTCGTGGTTTTTTTTAAAAAAATTACATTGTGACAGCATCTGTGAAAACTATTCACAATCAACAGCTTCTTTTAAAATAATGGCGACACAAAATCTATAAGGAAATGTCAATGCAAATTTTTGTAGAAGAGCCTTAGCAGTAGGTGAGTTAAGGAAAGGATACAAGTTCCTTTCTCAGCTTAAGGAACTTGAACAAATTGCATGCAAGAGCAGGACCTCTTGACATAATGCATTATGTGACATTACACCACTCCATATAGTGACAGGAGTCGGTGCTCCCTTGATGCTTTTTCATAAGGTCGCTTCTTACAGTTCCTTGAACAGTTGAGTGGGTAAAAAGCACATCGATTAATGTACTAACCCATAACGATTAGAATGGCGCTGATTCAATCCATGATCTGTGCTGGGTTAATTGATTACAGCAGTTGTGGTGATACAGTGATACAGTTGCCTTCTGTACCTCTAAGCTATGGAGAGGAGAACAAAAGGCTCCTTGCCCTTCCATTAAGTGCAGCTCTTGCTGGAAAGTGTACATGGGTCAGGCTCAGCTGTGATGTACTCCATGATTGAAGGGCTTAAAATCACACACCATTTAACCCCAAAGCAAGAGAAGGGCCACTTAGACAAGAGGGTGCCTGGCATCCTTGGGATTATAAGTAACAAAACGTTCAAGAGAGGAAATTGAGGGAGAACTTAAGTGATTTCACACTTCATTTGCTACCCTAACAAGCCTTTGCTGCTGTTTGACTTTTTACTCTGCATTTTAGCACATTTATTAATAATGAAAGACAGAAAACAAACTAATTCAAACATCATTTCATGTGTGAAGCATTCACGGTGTTTTGTTGTCTGAGCTGTAGTGTGTATCTGTGGTAGATCACAAAGGAAAACACACATCAAGATCAGCCCTTAGCCCCAAATCATGGCAGCTCAGAGTTGGATAATGCAGGCCAGGAAAAGCAGGGGTTAGTGGAGTATTTTTAAATAATTCAATGACATTGAGGATCAATTCTTGCGAGCATGAGAAGACCTAGCCAAGTTGTCCAGATACACCCGTAACTCTTAATCTCAATGAGAGTCATGAGTGACGAGCCAAGAGGAACTAAATGCTGGCCGATTGCATTGATTAACTATTACAGATGCTATCCTGAATAATAATTGTTCAAGACTTTTTTTTTCTTGCCTGCACATTTTTAAACATTCTTAGAATTGAGGAGAAATTATTTCTGAGCATAGTTTTCAAAACAAAGGTACTGTGCTGGATTAACCCCCTACAATGTAAAACTGCCCAAATGATCCTTCATTAGCTCTGCCCTGCAGGAAGAAATCCTTCAAAATTGGGTGTCTCTGTATATTTTGAAGAAATGTCAGATGTTGACATTGTTTATCACCTGTTTTTAAAGCCATGTTAAATATGTCATCCTAGCGCAGTGTGTCACTGGAAGTCATTGCAGGGCAATGTACAGGAGCTGTCACTGGTGCTGCACGAGATACTTTCACATAACAAGGTTCTGACGTTCCCAAGAAGCATACAGAAAGTGGCATCTGATGATTAACATCTTACTACAACTCAACTTTTGATAACTGTAAAGACCTAGTGTGATTCAAATAGCAGAATTTTAAAAGTAGGTGCATATCTTATTTTTAAAAAATAAGGCAATTGGCACCGCGCAAGATAACTCTAGACAGAAATCACTTGCTATAAATTATTGTAGCTTTACGATGATTATTATTAGACCACTTCAACTCCTGACTTTTCCCAAAGCAGTCCAGATTTCCTATTATTTGCAATTCTTATCAGCCCACTGTGCTGACTATTTACCTGACTCTAAATTCCCCCAGAATATGCCAATATAATGAAGATCACATTTACATTGAAGAGTCTGGGACACCAGCAGCCCCCTGGAGCTATTCATTAATACATTCTCTATGGGATTTTTTTTCAGCAGTTAATCTAAAGCCAAATTTGAACATTTGGCATGTAAAAACAGATATTGCTATGGCTGCCTGGACTAGTAAGGGTATTTTAACAATTGGAGGAGTTTTGAAGGAAATTACCATCCAAAATTCTGTCAGTGTTTGCATAGGAACGTGCCCCACATAAAATTTCTTTGCTGGAAATAATAGGACTCTAAGGGCATTTACATATATGGATTAAATGACAAGGGCAAAATGCAGCATCTTAATTCATGGTGAGATATCACAACAGAACAGATGAAATCAAGCTCTTGCCATAATCTGCTATTCTTGTTTTCTGAGTATTAAAATTTGAGCAGTAGAAATTAATGATTCCGAAAATATCATCTCGGCTTTCTGGAACTGAGAATTAAATGCTAACATTGAATCCTTGTTGTAAGGCTAAAGATTGGTCAACAAATAGATACAACTGGTTGACCATTTTAATCCTCAGAAAACCACATTGACTTAAAGCATTAAACTAGATATTTGCTGTTTAATCACATAATGAGAGTAAAATTCAACTTTAGCAAGGGCATATACTTAGGGGCAGTGAATCCTCTGCTCATTACATCCCCTACCCGATCTTCCCTTCCACTGAAGTCAATGGTTCTGGCCTTATAGCTCCTGCTACAATGTATTTGAAAATCATTCCACCAACCTAACCCCTCATCTTTGTGTTAATGTGCCCCAAAATCTATTCCCCTCAAAAAAAGTATGGTAGAATTATGAACAGTCTTTTGGTTTGAATCTTGTTAATAATACTCTTAAAGTGATTGTGGGACATTCACGTGAATTAATCTTGATTGCAGTTAAAATCTGGAGCCAATATGGAATTATATTGATCTTACACATGTAGCAGTTAAACCCATTTGCACTTCATTATCACTGCAACTTTCCAGTAATAAGCGCAAGTATTGGTACAAAATGTTCTACTTTGTCAAAAGCCATTACCTCATTGAAGTGCCAGTGTACTTCACAAAGTACCATACGTCTGCATATTATTAAACTAGAATTTTTTCGCTAGAATTTTCTTTCAGCATTTCAGATGCGTTTACTTGTTAGTAAATACTTACACTTGTCATTACAAAGACACGCCAGGTGTTGTATTGTTTCAGATTCCTTCAGAAAAATTAAAGGTGTGCTTTATTTATGGGGACTGCACCATTATCCAAAGCTAAACAATTTATCACCTGCACTACTGAATTATTGTATTTTTGTGGCACTAATTATATTGACAGGTTCTTGCGTTCACCATTCACAGCACCTACACTAATCGTATTTAAATAAGGCCTAGATGCTCCTTTGGAAGGAGGCAATGGACAGGAAAATCTGGCCAGCTTTATCATGGGCGTGCCCTATATTGACCGGAGTTTATAACAAGCAACCGGACTATTGCCACCCATTTTTCACCAGGAATTGCAATCCCTGCCTGACCGATGGGCTGTGCGCATCAGAATAAAAGGCAAGAACAAAATTTGCTGGGTGCAAAAATACGTTTCAGTCAAAGAAACCTACAGGCAAAGTTATTGTTAGCTAAAATATCATTTGTGGGAATACTAAAAGAATACGCCCTAAGTGCAGAGCTGTAAGACACAAAGGAGATTGAAGCATTATTAAGTCTGAAACCAAATTAAATTGGAGTGAGAAAGTTGATTCTAAATAGTGAATGAATGTAAAAAGAAAGAAATTGCTTCTATATGAAAATCTGCTAGATTCAGTTCAAATAAACTGTTCAAAATATTATTATCACCTTTCCACATTAAACAAAAGCTTCTGCTTTCAACTGACTGAATGTCTGCCTTGAGGAAATATACCGGATCTCAAAAGAAGGATTTATACTCCTAAGCTATGTCAGTTTGGAACTATGCATGACTTGAGCTCATTAACTGGACTGCCACTTCAGAGCAGCACTAAGGGAATGCTACATTGTCGGAGATGCTGCCCTTCAGCTGTGACACTAAATCATCTTCATCTGCCTGTGCAAGTGTACGTAAAAGACTGCATGACACATTTTCACAAGAAGAGTGTGGATTTCCCTACATCTCCTTGCCAACATTCACTCCTCGACCAATACCACCCAAACTAGCCTTTCATCACATGTGTGTGTGACCTTGCTGTGCACAAACTGGTTGTCATGTTTGCTGTCAAAACAACAGTAACTACAAGTCAGAATTAATTCATTAATTGCGCAATGTTTCAGATGCCTTGGTTATTTCATCTTAATGTTCCAATGGAAAATAGATTCATAAAAGTGAACAATTACATATTTACTCCACATTATAAAACATAAAGCACTAAGATCAGCTCATTTGATAAGACAAATCGTCAGCCTCCTTATTGAAAATAATGAATTTGGCCATATATTTAGGCTATTAACAGATTTTTTACTCTCGCAAATCCAGAAATCTTCACTCCTCCGATAAACTAGAAAGCTCCATTGCCAAGTGGGCATCTGCTTCCACACTCACAGTAAACTCTGTTAGGTTTCTTGTCTCCTACAAAGACAAATAAACCACTTAAATTCCTTTAGTACCTTGGCCAATACTCTAGATATAGTCTGATCTATAAAAAAAAAAGCCCACAAGATATGCTAGAGATATATGAGCAAATGTTTTTACTGATACATTTTTAAAAATCCAGTAAAAAGCTTGAGGCAATGGAGGTTTAAACAAACAGAAAGGTATGCATGACTGAAAAAGAGAACTGTGATCTCTCTGACCAGTCTCAATGTCTAAGAAATATCATGTTCCAGTACACCTCATACCTTATTTAGCAAGAGGTTTACAGCTTTGGATGCTGTTTAGCCCTGGTCTCCTAACAGCTGTCCACACAATGCTTCTTCACTTTCTGTGGACAATGATAGTATCAAGGTTGCTTCTTGGGTAATGTTTACTGACACATGTGGAGATGTTTCCACCTTCACTCAAGGGAACTGCCTTTGAATAAAACTCTCCACCCTGTCCGTCTGACATCTCCTTTCCACAGTGAAAATTTTGAAACCTTGCAAGCATAACATTGGTCACTTGTTTTTGTATGTGCATACTACAAAATGCCTGATGTGACAGAAGTCTGGTGGTTGGGAAGGATTGGCATGAGAGATTTGTGCTGTGGTAACCTTTGCTTCCACAAGACACGGCTTCCTTGCAGTTGAGTTATTTTATTTGTATTGTTTGTTCTATTAACACTTCTCCACCAGGAATATCAACTTTTCAGAAACTCTATCCTTTTCTTCACTTGTCTCCTTTATTCTGTTCATCATTACTGGTGCCATTTTCCCCATCGTTATGTATTTGGCAAAACCGATTTTCACAGCCAGATATCACACGAAGTATCTCCACCTCGATTCCAGAAGAGCGTTTATGATAACCAATTACCCTTTAATAGCCAACAGTTCTCTGACTATTGCCCCATCACATTATGGAACCCAATTTCTCTACCCTGCGCTGTTTAATATTTGTTCGCAACCTTTTCCTTAGCTGCTCAGTTTAATCTCACTTGCAGATGCCTTGATCTTCAGTTCTACATAAACCTTCAGCCCAAACATAGCTTTAACAAGAATTGTATTTATTCCTTTCAAGCAGCAGGAAAGGAAAGCTCAAGCGACTGTTTGATGGCAGCCAATCTCCTAATCCATTTTTGCTTCAGCAAAGCAAGACTTGGCCAAGTCTTCACCATACACTCTGGTATTCCCATTTCGGACCCTGCACAATCCTCAGCAAAAGGTGTTAGCCTGAATGCTCATATTCCCTCACCTTAATAAACTGCAAACTCAACATGAGATTCAGTTCCTCTTCTACCACCTCTGTCTCCATGCCTCATTTCTAGACTAGGGTCTTCCCCTCCTACTTCCAAATTTGACCTTCTAATGTCCATAATATTCTAGAACTTTGTATGCCCTTCCCTTCAGTCTTTTCCTACTTCAATCTTTTGAAAAGAACTGCCTGATGATTGACTGTCTCAGTTCTCTACTCCTCTTATTCTTCCCCTGAACTTCTCTGCTTTCCTGTTGCCAGTTCAGCTGCCAAGGGGGGTGCTGTTGTTGTGTAAGGAACACAGCTCTACCTGTTTGAGGTCAATCATTTGAATTGCCAACTCTGGTCTCCTCCTGAATCAGAACTTTATGACCAAGTACCAACCCATTATTTCCCAAACTGTTACATTCCTTTCAGATTTCCCTGCACTGTCTTCAACCTCACAGTTCCCTGACCTAGAAAAAAATATTTCTACATCATCCCTAAGATACAAAAAGATGTTGTCCCAGTTGACCAAATATCTAAAGATGTTGTCCCAGTCGACCAAATGTTTACACATGTATAGGAAATATAGGCATGTTAGCTTTAAGCCGTTTCTCACCCAATGTCACAAGATTCTTCATGGGACCTCATTTAGAATCAACAGACCAATTAAATTAATTTTTCATTTGCCTAACGTGGACACATGCATTCGCCACCCCTCAGAAGTTAATGAGTTACAAGTTACCGTGCGCAGCAAATTGAGCACATGGTTATACACACCACACCCAAAAGACGCTATGCTCCAGACACCAGCAAAACCTTGCAAAATCTAACCTATTCATAGACTCTCGTTGCGACCCCCATAGAGACCAATAACTTTTTTTAAAAAAAGAAATGCGAAATTCTAATTCATAGCCGAACTGATGACATGACAAGATTTCGCATTTTAGGACCTTTAAGGTAACAAACAAACTAAAGCATTATTGGCTAAGCATTATTTTCGTAAGCAACTTATACTTTAAACTACTGAATGGAACTTTTAGCACAAACAAAGAAACTCACTATCAGGCATACGTTATACCGTCCTTTCAGTAGACATTCAATTCTCCCAGAACCAGTCCAAAATGATTCTTAGCTCCCGAGGGCTTACTTCCAACTTTTCCCTAACCAGCCTGGAAACTTTTAACTCCAGGGGCAGAATTTTACTCTTGTTTGGCAGGCGTGCACCCATCCTGAATGAGTGTAAAATGATGCGCAATGACATCAGGCAAACAACCTGCACTCGCGCAATATTCGGTCCGAGGGCATGTGAGGGAGTCACCAGCGTGACCGCCGACAATTAAGCAGCCTATTAAGGCCCTTAATGAACTAATTGACTCGAATGTTTTGCTGCCGATCCAACCATACGGTTGGCGGGCAGGCAAAAAGAGCAAGCGGCCTTTGCATTTTTGGCGAAACCTCGTCCACAGGCAGGATGAGGTTTCGACCAGTGATTTAAAAAGATTAAAATTTTTACCACTTATATTTAACATGTCCCTGCTCATGTGACAGAGTCATGTGAGGAGACACGTTTCCATTATTCTTAATATCTTTATGTCATGGGCCAGAAGCTTACCTATGTCGGGCAGGCGGGCGGAGGGGGAGCAGGCGCAGAGTCGATCGCCGCCCGCGATCGGCTGCGCGCCGCCATTTTTACGCTGGCAAGCCAATTAAGGGCGGGGGGGTGGTGGAGGAGGGAGAATTTGGGCCTGTGCTCCTTCGCACAGGCACGCGAGAGAGCACAGCAATCTCCCGGAGGCACGGAGCTGCCTCAGGGGTATTAACTACATCATAAAAGTTTTTGAATAATAAAGTTAAAAATTATTTAAATGTGTCCCCTCACGTGACAGGCAATGTAAGATCAAAAGGCAGTTACAAGCCACCAATTGGCTCCACAGTGAAAAGAACCTCACTTGGAATTCGTACGGTGAAAATGCTTTGCCTGGTGTCTGGTTAAGTCTATGGGTTGCTGTTGCCTTAATGGAGATTAGTTTGGGAATTTGTTAAACGTTATGACAGTAGTAATTTGTAGCCATGTGTACATATATTTTAGCCTGTGTAAATTAGTAAAATGTTTCATTTAGTTTAATGTAAAACCTCGAGAACTAGTGGTCTGATTCCTGAGTTTAGAGTCGCATCTCAAACAAAACACTTAAAATTATTGGTTATGACAGTCATTTAAAGTTTCCCTCCAGGATTTTTAAAATAAATCCACTTTACCAACTGTATCGGTCATAAGACTTTACTTCTATTGTTAAAAAATCTTCAGCTCCCTGAGGCAGCTTTGAGCCACAGGGAGCTTCTACCATACGCAGCCCCATGCATGTGCACACTGCTGCGCTCACGCTCCTCCTGCCCCCACCCAGGCACCACTGAGCGCTGCAGTGCACGTTTCATGCTGGCTGGCCCGGTTGCAGATGGCAGTCGGCTTCACGACCATTCCCAGGCCCGCATGCCACACCCGCCCGACGAGGGCAAAATTCTGCCCCAGAGCTGTCCTTCACAGTGCCAGTTTTCCTGGAGATTTCTCCCTCTAGCTAAAGCTAGGCAACTCTTCCAGCCTCATTTTAACTCCTCAGAAATTGGGATAGGTAGGTAGAAATGGTGGCAAAGTGGTATTGTCACCAGACTGGTATTCCAGAGACTCAGGGTAATGCTCTGGGTTTGAAACCCGCTATGGCAGATGGTGGAATTTGAATTCAATAAAAATATGGAATTGAAAGTCTGATGATGCCCATGAAACCATTGTTGATTGTTGTAAAAACCCATCTGGTTCACTAAAGTCCTTTAGGGAATAAAATATGCTGTCTTTACTGGTCTGGCCTACATGTGCTACCCCTGCCACACAGCAATGCGGTTGACTCTTAACTGCCCTCTGAACAAGGGCAATTAGGGATGGGCAATAAATACTGGCCTAGCCAGTGACACCCACATGAATTTTTTTTTTTAAATTGGGTCTTTCCAATTTGAGTGTGCACTCCCACTCTGATCCCTGTACTGTGAACCATAGAGACTTTCAGTCTCTAGCTGCTGTCCCTCTCCTGGGCCCTAGCAAAAACTATTCTGTCTGTGGCATTCTAGGAAAGCCTATAACCCAGTATCATAATGGCTTCCTCTGTAAATTTCCCATCTCAGAATCCATCACCATGGCAACATGAATCATATGGGCCTTGTATCCAGGTAGAAATGCTGATTAACTATCCTTGAGACCCACAACCCTCTTTTGTAATAACAACAGTAAGTTCTGGAAATACCTAGCAGGTTTGACAACATCTGCGGAGAAAGAAACAGAGTTAATGTTTTGAGTCAAATATGCTCTTCTTCGGAACAATCTTTTATCTTTTGCATCCAACTCTCTTTATCTTGTAAGTAAATGGACTGTTAAAGCACAGCTACTTACAACCTTTTCTGGGGCTTTGAAGACTATCAATCTACCCACTGTAAGCACACAGGCAGCTGTCATTGTCTCCAAGTGTAAATACCTTGCACTTTCTTCCAAGTAAAACAATTTGGGCCTCCTTTAACCACCAACAATCAAACCACCCAGGTTTGCTGTCAGGCCAACTTTAGAACAGGTCACAAGATGCCCCCCAATTTTAACTTAAACTAAAGACATAGTCCCAAAAATTAACAATCTTATAAACATCATTGCAACCCTCTTGAACTCCATTTCTCCTTCCCAGCAGACTAATCCCTAATGTAATCTTCATCCTTAATGCTCCAGAAATTTATTTCATCTCACTGGTTTTATATGCTTCACTTTTCTAAAATGTAATTGTTTATTAACATTGTCAGGTGATATTGTGTTGTCAGCTTATATTGCCTGGAAGGAAAGTGTAATTGCTGTATCCCACTCCAGTTGAAACAGATAGACAACGTAGGAATGATTGAATTAAAAGTTTGTGTTTAGGTTAATCTGATAAGCATGTCCAATGTGATGCAAAATTATACAAATTTATGGACTGTTTGTGGTAAATTGCAGAAGGAAACAGAGAAACTTTCTGCTCTTGTGCTCTGACATTCACTTCATTAATTTCGGGGTTGTCTCAGGGCATTAGTGCTCGAGCTTCAATCATTGGGGAATAACACATCTAATCCCCTCTTTTCATTTGTAATGTCCAGTTTATTATAAATCACTATAGCAGTGTGTGGACAACTGGCTGATCAGACTGTTCTGGAAATTGTAACCGTGCCCCCACACAAAGATTTGATCCCATAAATCTAAAGAAGATAAATATCACTATTAATTTTGTATAGTCAGCTGTTGGTTATTAACACTTTAATTTGTAGTGATTAAGCCTTGGTTATGAATGTTATCATTCCATTCACCACACATTTCCCATAGCATCTAATATATCTGTGGCTAGGAGAAAACATGGGTGGTGGAATTGAGTTAACCACCCCATGTAGATAACAAATGCATCGGAGTAACTGTAAGCCTACATAACTTATATATCAATGAAATACTGTCTCATAACTGCAGCCGGGTTTCCACTATCATCCATTTTTGTCTAACATGTTGGATTCAGTGCTTGGCTCTGCCTTGTTCCAAACAAACCCTGAGGCTCCAAAATACTTTCTTCCTAAATTGTTATGGCCTAATCCCATCAAAGCCAGATTACAGATGATGCTGGGATGAACCAGCCCAATGTTACAAAAGCACCAGTTTACACACTTAAATCATCACAGCAGCGACGATGATTGCCTACTTAAATGTTCAAGCTGGTGCTACTCTGAACAGTCATTCCAGGCATCAGCTGTCCATGGGGTAAACTGCATGTCTTAAATTAACTGTCCCCCTGTTACGTGTAGACACAATCTATTCAATACAGTATGGCACAATATTTGCATGCGTCAAAGCAACATAAGCTACGAGACTGATAATGACAACAACAGAATTCATATGCATTGCACACAATGAACTCTCATTAGACAACACAAAACATATGAACCTAATCATTAACAAAGAATCTATTGTCAGTAATGAACCAAATGACATAACATATCTCAATGATTTTATTACGCTAATATGTAATTCACCTTATCCTGTGCCAAAATTATCAACGTGGTAAGGCTCAGTATATATAAATCTTGCAGATCATTGTACGCCAATTGATAGACCAATAGACTGTTAGAGAATAGGCTTTTACAGTCGAGATTCATAGCAATAATTCGACTAAAAAGTAAGCACACCATGTTTGATACACCAGATTTAAGAAACATGGACATAGCCCTTTAACATGAGAGAAAGGAACATCATGCACCTATACAGGAATTGTAAAGCAATAGGCTTCAAATGAATCAGTAGTGAAATACTGTACCTCCCAAATATCACATAAAACATGAGCATCAGAAGAAGAAAAACTGAAAGTGTTATTTAAAAGTAAACCTTCATTTTCAAACTAAATTCGGTTCAGTTCCAACTTTGCTAATTTCAGAAAAGAGTTGTAAATAAATTAGGGTTAAATCTGTATAAAATATTACATATATTATAGGCACACACATTTCTGCGTCTTGCAAACTCAGTGTTGCCTTCAATATGCTTTTCTGTGCACTCATTCAATATTCTAACAAAATCATCTCCTACCATTGATTTAAATTCACCCAAATCAATTACACTATGATTGCTCTAAGGTGAACCCACTTCACGGTCTGTCCATTAATATTTATATGAAACAGTTGGACTAGAGGAATAATTTAGACAAGGCTAACTGCATTGTGGTGTCACTTTCAGATTTGTGGATGCAAGTGAATTCGTGGTCAGGCTTTATAAACAAACTTTTGTGGAGAAATTGCCATTTTTGGGATAGCGGGCAGAATTTTCTAAGTACAGCAGCGGGCAGGGAAAATGAAGTCCTACCCGGCGATGAAAATGGCAGGTTTTCACACTGTATCGTCCTGGGCCCGCCTCATTATTTATTCACTCCTGCGAAACACGCCATCACCCCGCTGTTGCATCACGCTGGCCGCCATCTTTAAAGGCAGCTGCCAGCAAAACGCTCATCGCCACCAGCTCACCACTGCTGCCTGGGAGACACGGCCAGCAAAGGGAAAAAGACCTCCCTGCTTCAATGACGGGTCCCTCGAGTGACTGCCGGATGCTGTGGAGGCCCGCCGGAATGTGCTCTACCCCCGCTCTGGCTGCAGGATGGGCAGCAAAGTCACCAACCCAGGTTGGAAGGTGGTGGCAGTGGTGGTCAGCACAAATGACCCGCAGAAGAGGACAGCCAACCAGTGCCGCAAAAGAATGAATGATCTCCTCCATTCTGCCAGGGTAGGTCCCTCTTTTCATCACTCCCAACTCACACACTCACAAACCCATCACACACCCACAGGGCCCTCACTCACTGCCAGTGCAAGGGACATCACCATTCACTCTTTCACACACACCATCATTGTCCTCATCCTGTCCATGGGACCACTCACCACCCGCACAGGCCAGGCACACTTATCACCTGGCCAAGCAGGAGTCCTGATATACTCTCCCCATCTCTATCCATGCAGGACAAACTGGCTCACACTAGGAGGGAAAGGTCACAGACAGGTGGAGGGATGCTGGAGATCAAAGTTCTGACAGAATTCGAAAACAGAGCCATCCAGCTGGCCGGCGATGACCGGGACCGGTCCTGTGCTGACGGTGAGGTCGGTGCTGCTTTACCAAGTGAGGGTCCAACAGTGCAACATCCATCAGATAAACATGCCATGAGTGATGTGTCCTGTTTCACAGGCCACTGCCAGGCACTAATTATCTCCCCTTGCTTTCACAGGCACATCTGCCAAACAGCCGACAGAGTCCATGACCCAGGGCCTCCAATCAAGCTCCGAAGAAACCTCTGAAGAGGAATCTGAAGGCACCCTCCCTGAAGTCCCGTCACAGCCTCACCCACACCCTCCACCAGCGCAGAGACTCACACCTCAGTGGGACCGAGCTTTAGAGTAGCCTCGGGATCACAATCTGGTGAGCACATCACACTGTCTGATCCACAGCAGGTGGAGGCAGAGACTTCCCAGGTCCCCGGCACTCGGAGGACTGTTGGAGGCCAGAATGGTGCTGAGTCCGAGCCAGATGATGAGCCTCTGGACTTGGCCATGTCATAGTTGCTGGAGCTGCAAAGTCAAACTAGGGAACATCAGGAAGGGATGTCCGCTGCACTCCTCAGATTGCAAGGCACAATGGAGGAGTCTGTCCGTCTTCAGGCTGAGGTGATTGCAATGCACCGAGGTCAATACTGGCAGGATGGTTGTCGCCATGGAGACCTTGGTCCAGGATGTCACTCCTGCACTGCTGCGTGGACTTAACTCCATCGCTGATGCCATAGTTGGCCTCCAACAGCGTGTACGCGAGAGGGGTGCTGGGCAGCTCAATCTCACTCCAGCTACCCCTTCACCTCATGGAGTCAACCAAGGCCCCTCGGGCACCCATAGGGAGGAGGATCAGCAGGTGCACGTTCCGGGGCCACCCATCCAGGTGACTCTGGGAGTGACCGGCCCATCCGAATCCTATTTTCTTGTAACCTCCGCAGATCCAGCTCCACAGGCCGAGGAGGATGCCACTGCCACACAGCAGGATCCTGAAAGCAGGCTGGGGCCCTCCAGGTCTCGGCCCTCCAGAGGATGCCCGCCAAAGTCATCACAGACAGGGTGTTGCAGTCAGCAGGCTGCCTCCACCTCTGCTGTGGATGTCCGGGGAGCACCAAGACGTAGCGGCAGGGTTAGGAATGTTAGGAAGATGTAGTTGCACAGCCTGGGCACGGATGTTAATCACTTGTACATAATGTTCACTATTGTCAATAAACTCCCAAGGATGTCTCCCTGCCTATGGCTCCTTGTTCTGATGAGCAGTGTTCTTGTCACTCAGATGTGAAACCTTTCTGCACAAGATAAAGGCAGGTGTCTCAGTCCAGGGCCTCTTCCCTGTGCCTGTGCGGCCTTCAGACCAAAGTGACGGTCCAGCCTCACACTCCCTGGAAACATTACTGATACCTGCACCTCGGCGGTGCTGGTCATTGCTGCCAGAATGTAGTGGGCAGGCACCACAGAGTTCCCTCATTCTCTCTGTGTGCTCTCAGCACCTTTAAGGTGGGGCTGGCCCCCATCACACCAGCATCTGTGACCAGTGATGCTGTGCACCAGCTCCTGAAGGGCTGAGGTTCTGAAGGCAGAAACAGCATCAGATGCATCTAAAGTTTCACGGCTCCATCTCTGAGATGGCCCTGATCATGGAGCACAAGCGAGCTGCCCTCGGCCAGACAGGAGTCAGATATTCTCAGAGGCCATGTGAAGATCTATAGAGTGTCCTTACTGCATGATGTCATTATCCTCCTGTGATCGAGCGACTATTAGGGTCTCCATTGCATCTGTATGACAGGAGCATTCTCACAGAGGGTATTGGTGCTGAGATAAGCCAGACTGGAGTCAAACGTTCACAACTGCGATGCGAGGATCCATGGGGACACCTCACTGCATGTCGTCATCAACCTCCACAAATCTGGCAGCTATGAGGGCCTCCCGAGCGTGCCTGCCTTGTCTAGCCAGTGCAAGAGCCTCATCCCCGTCATTGTCACCACTGAGGACCCCCTCACCCTCATCCCCGTCAGTGTCCTCCTCATCGGAGGAGACATGCAACTCCTCCATCTCCTCCTCAGCCAGCTCCTTTCCATGTGGGAGTGCCAGGTTGTAAAGGGCACAGCAGACGACACCAATGCGTGACACCCTCTGTGGACTATATTGCAGGGCTCCACCAGACCGGTCCAGGCACTGGAACCTCATTTTTAGCATCCCGATGGTTTGCTTCACCAAGTTGCGAGTTGCAACATGAGACTCCTTTTACCTTCGCTCTGCTGCAGTCTGAGGCCGCCACACGGGTATCATCAGCCACGGCCTCTGCAGGTAGCCCTTGTCCCCAAGGAGCCAACCCTGCAGCCTCTGTGGACCCTGGAAGACTGCAGGGATCTGCGAGCGACTCAGGATGTAGGCATCGTGCACACTCCCTGGAAACCACGTGCACACACCTGCCGGATGAGTTTCTGGTGGTCATTCAGCTGCACATTCAGTGAGTGGAAGCCCTTGTGGTTGATGAAGCCCACCGAGTGCAGCGATGGAGACCTGAGCACCACATAAGTGCAGTCAATCACACCCTGCACCTGTGGGAATCCCGAGATCAGGGCAAAACCCATGGCCCTGGCTGTCCCGGTCCCGGCCTGCGACATGGGGGAGACTGGTCCTAACTGGGATGCTGAGATTGCAATGGGGCTGTGAGCACCTCCAGCAGTGACTGCTACGCGACCAGCATTGGCGAGGAGGTTGTACAACGTGTGCAGCCCAACTGCTCCGCAGTCCAATAAAGTGGTGGCGGACTTGAAGTCTGTGCCAGGGGAGGGTGGGGGGTGGGTGGTAAGGTATGGAGCGCTTGGTGGCCCTTTGGTGCCACCGCGTCAATTGCTTGGGCAGGTCAGGCTAGGAGCCCGACCCCAATCATATCACTGTGGCTGCGCCTGATCTGTCTCAGTTGCAGAGGTGTGGTCAGTTTATACTGGTGTCCCTATGTGTAGCCACTTCCCTCACTTACCCTCACCCTCACCTCAACTGACTGTGCACGGGATGCAACGCCAGCGCAACACTTGAGCCTCCACCCCCAACACTGACAGCCGCCGCCTCTGAAGTTGGCCAGCACTTGCCCCCGAAAGCACCACCCTCAGCAGCCACCTACGAGGCTGGCCAGCAATTGCCCCCACATGCCCCCCCTCAGCAGTCGCCTCTGAGGCAGCCCAGCACTGACCCCTGGACAACACCCCCCTCTTCCCCCCCTCAGCAGTCACCTCCGGGGCCAGACATCAGTTGCCCCCAATCCCTGGCACCCCTGAGGCCTGTAAACAATGGGTGAGCTGCGAAGGCCGCCAAGTGTACATCGCCTGCGTGCTGTTGTGAAACATGTCGGCCTGCTTTCCCACCGACGTGGACAGGCGATCCAGCGGGGTTCCAAGAGCCTGGCGGGATGGCCTTTTAATGAAATGCTGATATATTACAATAAGCTCCCCGCTGACCGATGGAGGGAAACGCGGCTCATCGTTGGCAGGCTGAGCAGACAATCGCAACCTGCCTTCCCGCTGTCCTGAAGCAGGTCGAGGCATATTTTCCGTGTGCACCAGCTGTCACTCCCGCCGCTAGCGGGCTCGGGAAATTCCACCCAAAAACTCCGGTCCTTTCACTTATACCCCATGGGCGAGATTTTAGCTCCCTCAAAACCCATCCACTTTCACAGAATTAAAATCGGACCCAATACACCTGGCTTTTGTTATGGCTCTTGCAAAAGAAGTGTATTGAATGGCTTTCCTTGAAGGAATATTGGCCAGGATACTAGCCTGCGAGTATCAGTATTGTGTGTGAATTCAGCTCCTTCCATGCTGTGCTTGAACTCACAGTCTTCAGAGGTCAATGCTGAATGTAAAGCCCACTAAGCCAACAAACATTCTGTATAACATTTTCATACTTTCTTTCTGCAGGGTATGTTTATCACATCGTGATCTCTCTGGTACACAACGCATTAGACTCAACCAAAATATACACAAACATATATTAGCACCGTCAAAACTAATAGGATATGTTAAATAAACAATTGCAAGCTGTTTTTCTCCTATGGATCATGAAACATTAAAATGCTATCTTAATCAGTGACACTGCTTTGACACAGCAAACAACAGAGTATTTCTGTCTGATTAAACTTGTTCATATGAATTATGAGAGCCTTGCCTCTTTCTAAATGTGATCACCAATTCCATCACAAGTCTGGCAAAAAAATGAGCATCTGTGCATTTTCTGAAATTGATAGAGCAAGTTTAAAAATCCTTAAATGCACTTAATCATTTGCAACGTGCTACTTATTTTTAACCTTGGTTTTATTATGTGTTGGTGCAAAAATGACTTCTGATGGTTTTATGAGCAAAGCAAGGATTTGAATGGTTGAAGGAGATAATTTGAAATATGGTCATGCAAAATAAAATGCAGCATCTTGGCATGTTAGGAAGACCAGCAATCACATCCAAATATGGAGAAAGATCCTGATATGATGGAAGTACTGAATTAAAAATGCCAAGACTGGATAACAAAGTTTAATCAAAAAGTGAAATAAACAGTTTAATATAAATTTATAGTTGGACAGCAATCTTCTATAAACTCAAGGAGCCAGAGTATTTTAAGTGTGTACACTTCACTAAACACTTCAGGTCTAATACCTGATGTTTGGTGACACTAAAGATACTTATTGAAAGCCACTTTAGTTTGGTTACATTTTTAGCACATCTCAAGAACTGTTCTTTCAACATTTTGATACCAAAGATAGCAACATTGGGATTATGTAGAGGCAAATCCTATACCACCAAAAGAACTGAACATTGTGCAATTATCAGTGAACCTCCCCACATTTGACCTTATGATAGAGGGAAGATCATTGATGAAGCTGCTGAGGATGGTTGGGCCTAGGACACTATCCTGAGGAACTCCTGCAGTTTGTGGGCTAAGGTGATTGGCTTCCAACAACCATATTTATTTCAAAAAATGTGTAAAGGAGGAACCAATATACATTCTTGAAGAGTGACTTTTCTGTAGAACTGCTGTGATAGATTCATGCCAACAATAACCCGTACTTCAGGCAAAGTTCCTTGCTAGTCTCCTCAACTAAGTATATTGTGCAGTCTGGGGTGCAAACTAATATTCAACCACATGCTCATATCATGTCTGCCATGGTAACATATCATAGCCAGAATCTTCAGGTCAGCGTGCGGGGGCGGGCCCGCTTGCCGACGTGTAAAATGATGCGCGGTGATGTCAGGCATGCGTCCCGACATCACCGCGTGTCATTCAGATCTTCAGTTCGGCGGGCCGAACTGTCAAAGGCCTATGAAGGCCATTTATAAACTAATTAAAGTTATTAACTGAGCTGCCCGTCCAACCTTAAGGTTAGCGGGCAGGCGAAGAGCCCAGGCGGCCTTCGCATTTATCATGAAACCTCACCCATGGGCGGGATGAGGTTTCATGAAGGGTTTATAAATTAAATAAATTCTTTTACTCTTAAAATTTTTTTTCTCCATATTAAAATTTTTGAAAATCAAACTAATCTCCCTGAGGCAGCTCTGTGCTTCAGGGAGATTTCTGCATTCTTTCGCGCACATGCGCATCACGCTGGGCGGGCCTTAATTGACCCACCCACGCAAAATGGCGGCACGCAGTCCAAGGCAGGCGGCGATGGGCTGCGTGCCCACCCACACCCGCTCCCACTCCCACTCAGCCCCCCCCCCGACGGGGAGAAAATTCTCCCCCATGTGATTCCATCATATGAGTCAATTGCACTCTCATGGGTCACTAGCATCACACAGATCTCAGGGTGAACAGAATTTTCCTAATTTTATCCAGGTACATAAGAGATTGTTCCCAAAACCTGGAGCAGTATTTTAATAATTCCGTATGGAGACATTCAGGTTGTACCATATTTCTCAGATTTCAAAATGGTCCCTTTGTGCACCAACATTGAAACACAAAATCCACCTCTAAACAAGTGGGGGTGAAGGCGAGGAAGCAGGAATGCAGCTTATATCCACACATCCACCCCAATACCTGTACCTAATTTAAACGATAAATACCCTTTCATCCCATAACTAACTTTGCACTACAATCAAAGGGCAAGCACCCATGGCAATACGTAAACATTTCATTAGGAGAGTAAATAAATTATTTTATCAGCATTAGGTGCAATGCGCACGTTCCTGTACCCTGTCAAAGTTCACATTTTGAGTAAGTCTCTTAGGTTTAAGTCTTTATTACTGAGCAACTCTCCCATCTGCTGCAGGGTTTATTTTAGAAGATTTAGATAATGGCTAGAGGTGAGGCAAGAGTGAGTGCCTTTGACATCAAGGCAGCACTTGACAGAGAGCAGCATCAAGAAGCCTTAGTAAAACTGAAATCAATGGGAATCGGGAAAAACCTTCTACTGTTGGAGTCATACCTAAGGAAAATGGTTGTAGTTGTTCGAGGTCAATCATCTCAGTTCAAGGACATCACAGGAGGAGTTCCTTAGGTTAGTGTCCTTGGCCCAATCATCTTCACCGGTTTCATCAATGATCTTCCCTCCATCATAAGGTCAAATGTGGGGAGGTTCACTGACAATTACACAATGTTCAGTTCCTTTGGTGTTACAGAACTTGAGTATTGCTGAAAAAAAGAGACATGTCTAAGCTTTTTATCTTGCACTCATTGGGACACTCGCAAGAATACCAATATAAGGGGGAAAACAACAATTTATACTCTATGTTAAGAGTGTGTGATTGGTTGGCAAATGGCATTGTCATGGAGAATGCACCACTGATGGTGACTGACAGTTAACTGCCAAGCATTGTTTGAAATTTGGCCCTGATTGGTCAAGGCATTGTCCTGAGGAATGATTCAGTGAATAGCTGTCACTTATTTTGTTTAGCTGAAACAGGCACAATGTGTGTACAAGTTCTTCCTGTCTGCAAAGAACAGGGCCCTGTGTATTAATATATGTAGCCTCCAGTACATGTGAATGTGCCAAGCTCCCTGCGGCATTCTTCCTCTTGCCTCAGTCTTACAACAACTTAGGCACCCTGTTCATCTAAAATATCCATAGCAGCCTCTTCAACAGATGAACTTGTCAAAGGATAGAGTCCTTTATGTGGGTCCTTTCCCTGGTGTTGTGTGCTAGTTTGTCCTTTTAGCAGGTGGCATGCTGAAACAATTCTCAACGTCTGTGCATGAGAGTAGAATTGTTTGCCTGGCACAATGAAAAAGATTCAGGTGTATGAAAAAGACGAATGGCAGTGCTTAGAAGTGGCAGGAGGAGGAGGGGGATTGAATAATTTTTGCAACGATTGGATGAATGGAAAATAAAGTGGAGGAGGCCAAGATGTTCACTGATGCTGTTACAGTGAAGTGGCACAATCCCGTGCTGACAATGATAACAAGAGTGTTAATGGGAATCTGACCTTAGCAGCCTAGATCAGATCATTGAACTTTTTTCTGCACTGCTCCTAGGTTAAATAGACTGAATTGCAGGAAGTTACAAGTTCAGCCACCTTGGAGCATGTTTCCCTGACTGTATAACTGTTTTTCCATAAGATGGCGATAGGATAATTTTTCTTCTCGTTTCCTCAACTCAACTCATTATTGGAAAAACTTGGCATTTTCCCAGTTGATAGTCTTTTTCCCATTCCAGTCCAGAAGCAGTCTTTTTAGTTGAGAAGAGCACTGCACCTCCCCTTTCATAATAATAATGATATTTTATCCAAGAACCATGTTGGCAGCCCAAAGGTTGAATTGCAGTGTGGTTTACATCAAGAAATTCATGCAAGGGGCAGGCCACAGTGAACGGACATGGTCCACCCAAAACAAAAACCTCCTCTGTCCATGGGCGAGCTGATAAACTATCAGCAAGATTCATGTCAACAGCCTGCCCATCAAATTTACAGCTCATGACTCTGAAAAGGGTTTTGTGCCTCACGTCAATAATATTTGGTAAGTGATAATCACTTCACGTCAGTTTTGGGAGCAGATTAAAGTATCACTCCATAAAAAAACAATTGTCAATACATTAATTGTAGGAATAATTGTTATAGATGATTATGACCATAAGACCATAAGACCATAAGACATAGGAGCAGAAATTAGGTCATTCGGCCCATCGGGTCTGCTCTGCCATTCAATCATGGCTGATAAGTTTCTCAACCCCATTCTCCCGCCTTCTCCCCGTAACCTTTGATCCCCTTACCAATCAAGAACCTATCTATCTCGGTCTTAAATACACTCAATGACCTGACCTCCACAGCCTTCTGTGGCAATGAATTCCATAGATTCACCACTCTCTGGCTAAAGAAGTTTCTCCTCATCTCTGTTCTAAAAGGTCTTCCCTTTACTCTGAGGCTGTGCCCTCAGGTCCTAGTCTCTCCTACTAATGAAAACATCTTCCCCACGTCCACTCTATCCAGGCCTTTCAGTATTCTGTAAGTTTCAATCAGATCCCTCCTCATCCGTCTAAACTCCATCGAGTATAGACCCAGAGTCCTTAAACGTTCCTCATATGTTAAGCCTTTCATTCCTGGGATCGTTCTCATGAACCTCCTCTGGACCCTCTCCATGGCCAGCACATCCTTCCTGAGATACAGGGCCCAAAATTGCTCACAATATTCTAAATGTGGTCTGACCAGAGCCTTATAAAGCCTCAGCAGCACATCCCTGCTATTATATTCTAGTCCTCTCGAAATAAATGCCAACATTGCATTTGCCTTCCTAACCACCGACTCAACCTGCAAGTTAACCTTAAGAGAATCCTGGACTAGGACTCCCAAGTCCCTTTGCACTCCAGATTTCTGAATTCTCTCCCCATTTAGAAAATAGTCCATGCCTCTATTCTTCCAACCAAAGTGCATGACCTCACACTTCCTCACGTTGTATTCCATCTGCCACTTCTTTGCCCATTCTCCTAACCTGTCCAAATCCTTCTGCAGCCTCCCCGCCTCCTCAATACTACCTGTCCCTCCACCTATCTTTGTATCATCTGCAAACTTAGCCCGGATGCCCTCAGTTCCTTCATCTAGATCATTAATGTATAAAGTGAAAAGTTGTGGTCCCAACACTGACCCCTGCGGAACTCCACTAGTCACCGGCCGCCATCCTGAGAAGGACCCCCTTATCCCCACTCTGCCTCCTGCCAGATAGCCAATCTTCTATCCATGCTAGTACCTTGCCTCTAACACCATGGGCTCTTATCTTACTGAGCAGCCTCCTGTGCGGCACCTTGTCAAAGGACTTCTGGAAGTCCAAGTAGATAACATGCATTGGCTCTCCTTTGTCTAACCTACTCGTTACCTCCTCAAAGAATTCTAACAGATTTGTCAGGCATGACCTCCCCTTGATGAAACCATGCTGACTTTGCCCGATTTTACCGTGCACTTCCAAGTATTCTGAAATCTCATCCTTAATAATGGACTCTAAAATCTTACCAACGACCGAGGTCAGGCTAATCGGCCTGTAATTTCCCGTCTTTTGCCTCACTCCCTTCTTAAACAGGGGGGGTTACATTAGCGATTTTCCATTCCTCTGAGACCCTCCCTGACTCCAGTGATTCCTGAAAGATCACCACTAATGCCTCCACTATCTCTTCAGCTATCTCCTTCAGAACTCTGGGGTGTAATCCATCTGGTCCACGTGATTTATCCACCTTCAGACCTTTCAGTTTTCCTAGCACCTTCTCCTTGGTAATGGCCACCATACTCACCTCTGCCCCCCGACTCTCTTGAACTTTGGGGATGTCACTCGTGTCTTCCACTGTGAAGTACCTATTCAGTTCCTCTGCCATTTCTTTGTTCCCCACTACTACTTCTCCAGCGTCATTTTCCAGTGGCCCAATGTCCACTTTTGCCACTCTCTTACTCTTTATATATCTAAAAAAACTCTTGCAATCTTCTTTTATATTACTGGCTAGTTTACCCTCATATTTAATCTTCTCCCTTCTTATTTCTTTTTTAGTTGTCCTCTGTTGGTCTTTGTAGGCTTCCCAATCCCCTGGTTTCCCACTGCTCTTCGCTGCATTGTATGCTTTCTCTTTAGCTTTTATACTGTTCCTGACTTCCCTTGTCAGCCATGGTTGCCTCGTCCTCCCTTTAGTATGCTTCTTCTTCCTAGGGATGAATTTTTGCAGTATCTCCCAAATTACTCCCAGAAACTCCTGCCATTGCTGTTCCACTGTCTTTCCTGCTAGGCTCATCTCCCAGTCAATTCTGGCCAGCTCCTCCCTCATGCCTCTTTAGTTGCTTTTATTCAACTGTAATACTGTTATATCTGATTCCAGCTTTTTCCTCTCAAATTGCAGGGTAAATTCTATCATATTATGGTCACTTCCTCCTAAGGGTTCCTTCACCTTAAGCTCCCTTATCAAATCTGCCTCATTACACATCACTAAATCTAGAATTGCCTGTTCCCTAGTGGGCTCCACCACAAGCTGCTCCAAAAATCCATCTCATAGACATTCCACAAATTCCTTTTCTTGGGATCCACTACCAACCTGATTTTCCCAGTCTACCTGCATATTGAAATCCCCCATGATCACTGTAACCTTGCCTTTCTTACACACCTTTTCTATCTCCTGGTGTATCTTGTGCCCCACATCCTGACTACTGTTTGTAGGCCTGTACATAACTCCCATTATGGTTTTTTTTACCTTTGCGGTTCCTCAAGTCTACCCACACAGATTCTACATCATCTGACCCTACCATCATTTCTTGCTATCGATTTAATTTCATTTCTTACTAACAAAGCAACCCCACCCCCTCTGCCAACCTGCCTATCTTTTCGATAGGATGTATATCCTTGGATATTTAGCTCCCAGTCCTGATCCCCTTGCAGCCATGTCTCCGTAATGCCCACCACATCATACCTGCCAATTTCAATCTGCACCACAAGCTCATTTACCTTATTTCGTATTCTGCGTGCATTCAGATACAACACCTTCAGTCCTGTATTTCCCATCCCCTTTCTCATTGTCATCCCTTTATCTGATGTGCTTGAAGTTAGATTCCTAGCCCTTTCCAAACACTCTGTCCTATTTTGTGTTCTGGAGACTTTAATAGCCTCTCCTGGGCTCTCCTTTCTTTTCAGTTTTTTCATAATTTTCCATGAAGTTGAATCAACCCCCCCACATGCTAACCTGCTGCTTTGTTTCCCATTAGTCATACTTCTTGGAGTTTTACTCTTCCCTTCCCCCCCACTTTCTAGTTTAAAGTCCTGTTGACCATCCTATTTACCCTTTTCACTAGAACATTGGTCCCAGATTGGTTCAGGTGGAGACCGTCCCAACGGTACAGATCCCTCCTGTTCGAATACTGATGTCAGTGCCCCAGGAAATGGAACCCCTCTTTCCCGCACCACCCCTTTAGCCACGTGTTTAATTCCCTTATTCTCGCGTCCCTATGCCACTTTGCACGTGGCTCGGGTAGTAATCCGGTGATTATAACCCTTGAGGACCTGTTCTTTAATTTAGTTCCTAGTTCCTGATAATCCCCAAACAGGTCCTCTTTCCTAGTCTTACCTATGTTATTTGTCCCGACGTGGACCACAACAACTGGATCCTCCCCCTCCCTCTCCAATATCCTTTCAAGCCGGTCAGAGATGTCCCTCACCCTGGCACCGGGCAGGCAACATACCATGCGGGACTCTCGATCCTGCTTACAAAGGAAGCTATCAATTCCCCTAATTATAGAATCCCCTACAACTAGCATTTGTCTTTTTGCTCCCCCCTCTTGAATGGCCTCTTGTGCCACGGTGCTGTGGTCAGCTGGCTCATCCTCCCTACAGCCCTGTTCCTCACCCACACAGGGAGCAAGTACCTCGTATCTGTTGGACAAGGTCAAGAGCTGAGGCTCCTCTGTTCCTGACCTCAGACTGCCCATGAGCAATTACTCAGGAGGTCAGCTACTTTGCATCGCACACCTTCCTGGACTTACTTTCACTGACATGACACCAAACTAACTTAAGGATTCTTCTAATTGCTTTCCTCAAATGCTTGCCACAGTTTGCTGGGCTTCTTAAAGAAAACCTTTAAAGGACCTGACCAACAGAGCTTCCAAGTAGTGTGCTATTAAAATTGCTTATCAGACTTCTAGTCAGAAAATAGCTTTTGGTTCATTTCCTTCAGGAACCCTTCCTTTATAGGCCTGGATTTTGGCTCCAGAGGCAGGTGTTCAGTTTCAGGAAACCTCACAACTCGCTGCACCTGCAGGGAAAAATGGTGGAATCTTCATTCCGGGGAGGGGGCAGTTGCAGGAGAGAGTTGGGCCCTCTACTGCCAGACACAGCATCAGCATATAAAGAATGGCAGAGAATGGCTGAAAGGTTAATCAGGAGAATGAAATTAGAGTATGAGGGGAAGCTAGCTAGAAATGTCAAAACGGATAGCAAGAGTTTCTACAGGTACTTAAGAAGGAAAAGAGCAAGTAAAGTGAGTGTTGGTCCTCTAGAGAGTGACAGTGGGGAGTTAATAGTAGATAATAAGGAAATGGCAGAAGAAATGAACAAGTACTTTGCTCCTTTCTTCAACATAGAGGATACAAAAAACATTCCAGTAATAGCTGCAAATCAGGTTGTGAATGGGAGAAAGGAACTTGGTGAAATTGAAATCACTAGGGAAATGGTACTGAACAAATTGATGGAGCTGCGGGCTGGAATGTCTCCAGGTCCTGACGGACTACATCCTAGGGTTCTAAAAGAGGTGGCTAATGAGGTAGTCGATGCACTGGTGTTAATTTTCCAAAATTCACTAGATTCTGGAAAGGTCCCATCAGATTGGAAAGTAGCAAATATAACCCCTCTATTCAAGAAGGAAGGGAGGCAGAAAACAGGAAGCTATAGGTCAGTTAGCTTGATGTCTGTTGTGGGGAAGTTATTAGAATCGATCATTAAGGAGGTTATAGCTGGGCACTTAGGAGAGCTCAAGGCAATTGGGAAGATTCAGCATGGTTTTGTGAAAGGAAAATAATGTTTAACCAATTTATTGGAGCTTTTTGAAGGAGTAACATTCACAGTGGATAAAGGGGAGCCTGTAAATGTTCTGTACTTGGAGTTCCAGATGGCATTTGATAAGGTGCCAGGTTATTATGGAAAATAAAAGCACATGGTGAAGAGGGTAACATACTAGCATGGATAGACGATTGGCTGGCTGGCAGAAAGCAGAGAGTATGCATAAATGGGTCTTTTTCTGATTGGCAGGATGTGATGAGTGGAGTCCCAAAGGGGTCTATACTGAGGCCTCAATGACTTAGATGACAGTAGTGAAGAATCATGGGAGCTAAATTTGCAGATGACACAAAGATAGGTAGGAAAGCATGTTGTGAAGAGGACATGAAGAGGCTGCAGATGGATATAGATAGGTTGAGTAAGTGGGCAAAGATCTGGCAAATGGAGTTTAATGTGGGAAAATGTTAAGTTGTTCACTTTGGCAGGAAGAACAAGCAGAGTATTACTTAAATGGAGAACGGCTGCATAACTCTGAGATGCAGAGGGATCTAGGTGTTCTAGTACATGAGTCACAAAAAGTTAGTATGCAGGTACAGCAAGTAATTAAGGCGGCTAATGGAATTACGAGAGGGGTTGAACACAAAAGTAGGGATGTTATGCTTCATTTATACAGGGCATTGGTGAGACCACACCTCGAATACTGTGTGCAGTTTTGGTCTCCTTATTTAAGAAAGAATATAAACGCATTGGAGGCAGTTCAAAGGAGGTTTACTAGGTTGATATCTAGAATGAGTGGGTTGTCTTCAGAGGAAGGGTTGGACAGACTGGAGTTTAGAAGAGTGAGGGGAGATTTGATTGAAGTATATAAGATCCTGAACAGCCTTGACAAGGTAGACGTCGAAAGGATGTTTCCTCTTGTGGGCGAGTCCAGAACTAGGGGGCACTGTTTTAAAATGAGAGGTCATCCTTTTAGGACAGAGATGAGGAGAATTTTTTTCTCTCAGAGGGTTGTGCGACTTTGGAATTCTCTGCCTCAGAAGGTGGTGGAGACGGGGTCATTAAATATTTTTAAGGCAGAGGTAGATAGATTCTTGTTAGGCAAGGGAATCAAAGGTTATCAGGGTTAGATGGGAATGTAGAAATCGAAACACAATATCATCAGCTGTGATCTTATTGAATGGTGGAGCAGGCTTGAAGGGCTGAATGGTCTACTCCTGTTCATATTTCTTATGTTCTTATACCATTCGGCCTATCAAACCTGCCCCGCCATTCAATAAGATCATGGCTGATCTGCCCCCGGCCTCAACTCCTCTTTCATGCCAGCTCCTCATAGCCCTCAATTCCACGATATTTCAAAAGTCTATCTACCTACTCTTGAAATACTGTCAGTGAATTCGCCTCCACATCTCTCTGAGGTAGAGAATTCCAGACATTCACTACCCTCTGAGAGAAGAAATTCCTTTGCATCTCAGTTTTAAATGAGTGACCCCTTATTATGTAACTAAGTCCCCTAGTTCGAGATTCCCCTACTAGTGGGAACAACTTCTCAACATCTACCTTATCAAGCCCCCTCAGGATTTTGTACATTTCAATAAGATCATCCCTCATTCTTCTAAACTCTGATGAATAAAGGCCTAACCTGTTTAGCCGTTCTTGATAAGTCAACCCCTTCATCCCAGGAATCAGCCTAGTGAATCTCTTTTGAACTGCCTCCAATACCAATATATCCTTTCTTAAATAAAGGGACCAAAACTGTACTCCAGGTGCAGCCTCACCAACACCCTGTACAGTTGTAACAAGACTTCCCTATTTTTAAACTCCAACCCCCTAGCAATACAGGCCAAAATTCCATTTGCCTTCTTAATTACTTGCTGCACCAGTATGCTAACGTTCTGTGTTTCATGCACAAGAACACCCAGATCCCTCTGTGCTGCTTGGAGTCCGTCTTCATTTAAATAATAGTCGGCCTTTTGTTTCCTCCTACCAAATTGCATGACCTCACACTTTCCTACATTAAACTCCATCTGCCAAGTTTTTGTCCACTCACTCAACCTTTCTATATCCCCTTACAGATTCCTTATGTCCTCATCACAACATGCCCTCCCACCTATTTTTGTATCATCAGCAAATTTGGATACATTACTCTCTGCCCCATCCTCCAAGTCATTAATATAGATTATAAATAATTGAGGCCCTAGGACTGATCCTTGTGGCACTCCACCAGTTTCGTCTTTCCAACCGGAAAAAGGCCCATTAACCCTGACTCTGTCTTGTGTGTGTTAACCAATCCTCAATCCATGTGTATGATAGCATTTATAGTGATGTCAATAAACATTGATTTAAACTGCAAGCACAGATTTTTTTCAACTCGCAGACACAGGCAGGCTGTTATTTTTTTTATTCAAAGGGCATGGGATTTAAATAATTTGATAGCTTGACAGATCCCCGGACGTTATCCTCCCTTTACGAGCATTTACATTGGCTCTAAAAATTTGTAACTTGTACACTCACTGCAGAATAAGGTCCTTGCTGCAAGGAAAATGGGGTCTGTTTGAACTCAGTTCAAACGGCCCTGCTGGGTTCATGTTTCCCCTGCATCAGATCACGTCCGGCCCCGTTCCCCTACCGGCAAAAATAGGATCTGTCAGAAATGGGGGTGGGACTTCTGAACCTGGGTTCCCCGCACCATTATAGATACGCCCTGGAGTCTCCTTGACTCCATGGAAAGCTATGCTTAGACTCCAATGGCAAATGGTCTTGCAAACTTCTCTTTTCTTGGTTTCTTGTTGTGTTATTCACCGTACAATTCAGAAATAAATGTCACATGTAATGAAGCATTTTCACGAAATATTAAGTTATGGGGCCAGATAGCCAATGCAGAGATTGTACAGCATTCACACAAGTTTTGACAAATTAAGTGAATGGGATTAAAAAAAAAGGTGGAATTCAATCTGGATAAATTTAAGTGAGTGCATATTGTGAGAGGAAACTCAAGCATATATGTACAATAGGCGAATTTCCCTTAAGAGAAATGGAGATGAAAAACATCTGGGTTTCAGTAATGAGCATATATTGAAAGTAGCCAGTCAGTGTGGACTGTTGACAAGGCTCATTAGGTACTGGGATGCAGATGGTAGACAACTTATCATAAGTCAAAGTTGGTATTTTTACATGTACCCCACTTTGCAATCTCACCCTAACCCAAATTTTCACTATCATTCTTTCAAGCTCAGTGGCTCTTTCCTTAGTCTCTGCATCAAGTAACTCCTCTCTCTCAATGATGCCCACAAACTTCCTCTTTAAAAGATCTGTCTGCCACCTTTCCTTTTTCTACTAATTCTTATGTAAACTCTTCCACTCACACCCATATCTACCCCCTCAACTTGGCCATTACATGTGGCCTTTCTACCTCAAAGATATCGAGTAGACGCTCTCTGGCCATTTCCCATCCCATCCACTTTCTTCAGTCTCATTGTCCCTGGGAAACAGACTCTATTCCTGTTTCCACTCTCAAGTTCCCGCTCCTCTGGCTCGGCATTGATCACAATACTTAGGCAAATTGGCCCACCTCACTGTTCCCTCAGCTCAAATATAGATGCTGTTGTTTCCACCAAATGGCCAACTTCTTAACATCCATTCTTAACTATCTCCCAGTGAAGTTCCCATTTTCCCTCCCTCAGGTCTGATGGATGCAAACCTTAGTGCACCCGACATGTAGCTGGCCTCATGACTCACGGCCAAATCAAGCTCTAGTTCACACTTCCAACACCCTGACTACTTGCTGGTTCCACTTGGCCCCCTTCCTGTGTAAGCCCAGAAGATGAGCATCTGTCCATTCACCAACCATCTCTCCAACAACACTGCCCAGAGCTCTCAGCACTTCTTTCATATAAGACAGCATTTTATATGTACTATTTTCAACCTAATGCACACTATCAACTGCTCACAATGCAGCCTCCTCTATATGAAGGTAGCACCCGGGAAATCCAAAAGTAAGTGCAGCGTATTTGTCAGTGTTTTATTTTTCCGAGCCATTTCATTATAATTTTGTTTCCTGTCCAGTTGTCAGCAGCTGCGACTCCCGTGCACATGACACTGTTTCAACTCCAGTATTTGACGGGGCATTCCAAACCTCCAAGTTGAGGGGTATGGACAGAGTAGATGTGCCTGCAAAAGCAAGTGGAGATAATTAGTGCATGGCAGTGGCCTGTGAAAGAGGACATCACTCACGGTATGGTTGTCTGGTGGATGTTGCACTGCTGGATCCTTACTTGGAAGAGCAGCACCAACCTCACGGTCAGCACAGGAATGGTTCAGCTCATCGCCAGCCAGCTGGATGACTCTATTTTCAAAGTCTGTTAGGACCTTGAAGTTAGGCATTCCTCCACTGGTCTGCAAACCCGCCCCCCTTTTGTTGTGTGCCAACTTGTCCTGCATGAATACAGATGGAGAGAGTGTTGTTATGATGTGACAGGTGGTATGTGCCAGGCAGACCAAATCCACAAGGGAAACTTGGCCAAGCTATCACAACGGTTTTGCAAGTTGTATTTATTATGAGAAGATTTGTCCACTGAATTCAGAAGTAATGAGTCCATAACAGCTTTAGTGATTCTTAAAAAATAAATTAAAACATTTATTAACACACACATAAGATTACAGTTACTTGATATTATAAAAAAATCCCAAAATTAGCCTGACTCCTAACTACACACCCACTTTAAGGCTACAGTCCAAAATAGATTTTAAATTTAAATAGGCAATCCAGCAAGGTTACCACAGCACCCACTCGACAGTGAAATTCCAAAGGCTTTTAATACAACTTTAATTACTGGAGAAGTACTTCCTCAGAGAGTGGCTAGGACTTCTTCCAAGTCTGTTTCACATCGTGTATCTTTCAAGATTTTACATGGACACCCCCATATAGCCTTCCAGCCTTCTTTATATATGTTTCTCTCTCTTTATTATGTAAAATCCCATTGTTCTACATGTCTTTGGAAATTTACTTTTCCGATAATATAAAAATCTTTCATGTTGTCAATATGATCCTTGTTCCTTTTGGGAAAAATAAGCTTAACCTTGCCTTATTTATCTTGTAAACACCCTACTATCCCTTTGAAAAACAAACAACTCCCCACTTATCTTAAAATGCAAATTTCATTCACACCTTATCTGCTGACCCTTATACTCCAGCTTGCTCAGTAGCATTTCAAATACACTTTTTGCACCTAATCCTTTTGATAATTTCCACCTTGCAGTCTATCTGACTCTAATTCAATTAAATCAGTCACGCAGACAGAACCATCCACACTCAGTCCATAGGCCTACAGTGATATTGTGAAAAATGAAAAGAGTTTCATGACAGTGTAAGCAGGATGCCTGCCAGGCCAGGTAGTAAGGACGCCTGGCATGTGTGGATAGTGTGTGGTGCCATGGCTGGGATGAGGAGACGATCTGCAGAGCAGATGAAGGTGTGTGTGAGAGAATGAATGGTGATGTCCCTTGAACTAGCAGTGAGTGAAATCGCTGTGGATGTGTGATGGGTTGGTGAGTGTGTGAGTTGAGAGTGAGGAAAAGAATGATTTACTCCTCGCAGAACAGATGATATCATTCATCCTCTTTCAGCACTGGTTGGCTGTCCTCTTATGCAGGGCGTTGGCACTGACCATTACTGCCACCATGCTGGATTGGTGAACCTTCTTACTGGTCTTCACCCAGAGTAGGGTAGAGGACTTTGCGACGGGCCTCCACTGTGTCCAGTAGGTACTTGAGGGAGGCGTCGCTTAGTTTGGGGGCAGCATGTTTCCCCTCTTTGGCAGCTGTCAGCTCCCAGCAGCTTCTGATCCCTTGAAGAGTGTTAGCTCTGTGCAGGGGCAGTCTTTAAATATGGCGCCTGGTTTACTGAAGGCCTGAGGTGACAGCGGAGCAGGCGAATCAGAGGCAGTTCTGCCAGCGATCCGGCGTGTTCCCTGGGAATGCATCATTAATGAGGTGGGATGTGTCGAGAAGGGGATGATACGGCGCAAAAAGCTGCCATTGCGGCTGGCTAATAAAACATCCTCTTTCCCATCCACTACCACACTTAGTGCAAATCTGGGACGATTCCGCCCATAGTGTAAGAAATTTGTGAATAGCTGATGTGGCGAGAGATAAGTTAGGCCTGGAATGGAAACCAGAATAACTGGCAACATGGAGCAGAATCCGACAGCTCGAGGCAAAGAGAAGCTAACTGCCACAAGGCTTTCCAAATCTGGTTGAGTGTACTCCAGGAGGTTTCATTACAGAACCACCCCCTACCAACTGCCTTGCCCAGTCACACAGCAATTTTTCTTCCTAGAGGGCATTGATAAAAGGTGAATGGCAAAAGACCATGAGGAAAATGACGTGAGGGAAACCTTTTTTCATGCAAGTGATTAGTGGCACTGGCTGAGAGGTTAATGGAAGCAGATTCAATCCTTGCTTGGTTAAGTCTGAAGGCCTCTGAATGTATCCCGGAGAGTGCTGGCACCACTTGGATGGCCAGAGTTTAGTGCACTGCATGGCTGCCTGAAACCCCAACTTCCTCCACCCCACTCTGCCTAATCAATTGGAGCAACTTCATCCATTGGACTGCATGCTGTGCGCTCAGCTCAGGCGTAGGCATTCTCCTAGCCCATGCTGCAAGGCTGCACTGTTAGCTTGAACCATGGGGGAGACTGGTCCAAACCCAAATGCTGACATTGCAAGGGGCTGTGAGCGTCTCCAGCAGTGACTGTCAGCTTTTATATGGGAGATTGTACAATTTGCCCAGATGTCCAACTGGGCAAGTTCTGCAGCCCCCTAAAACACTCATTCACTTGCAGTCTGTGCCCAAGGAGTGAAAAGCTCTGGAGCATTTGGTGACACTTTCATGCCTCAGCGTTACTTGAGTGGGCAGATAAACTGGACACCAGGCTCCAAGCATGTCAATGTGGCTGCATCTGAGGTGCCTCAGCTGCAGAAGAATGTTCACTTAATACAAAGCTTCCCTAATGCATGGCCACTTCCCTACACCACTACACCACCACCCCACCCCCTGCATAGGCTTGTGCATTACCATCAGACCATGCTGCCTTGCCCCTCCCACCCACTTCCCCCACCCCAATCGCAGTGCAGTCTTAGACTGGCACTGCTAGAGCGTCCAGCTCTGGGCGCCACATTTTAGGAAAGCGGTAAGGCCATCAGAGTGTGTTGCTACAAGCATAAAAAGGGGGGTGTTTGTTATTTTAGACTGTTCCAATTTAGCTATGCACTGCCTAATGCTGGAACCCAAACTGCCTCTTTAAACTATTTGAATTTGACAGAGATATAATCATCAGGCAAAGACTCAGACACCATATCAATAAATAGTACTGAAGTTTATTGATTATAAACAAGTTTTAGAAAATTATCAACTAACTGAGGCAGAATATGGGTAAAGTTTACTCATCAATGAAACTCTACCACCTCCACGCTTTCAAATGTGTGATCAGTCCAAGAGAAGTAGATTACAACAACTCACACCGACAGAGGAACAGTCACTGCTTCCAAGAAGCACTACACCTTCCTGGGATTTCTACTGGCAGGGAATCCATCACTGAACCAGTCCCAGTACTAACTACCTACCTGCCTTGAAATGTATTGGAAATGACCTTCACAATGATAGGATACTCAACTATCCTGAAGATCTAAACCGGGTCTTCCACACTAGATGTACACTCAGATGGTTCCCGCAATACATTTTTTATACTCAAAAGATGTTGTAAACCCACCTTAGCCAAGTTGTTGGAACTGTCTAATTGGTCTATAATTTGTCAATAATGTGATAAGAATTAACTCCAATGGTTCTAGCTAATTACACAGGTTGCCTTAAACGTAAGACAACGCCTTCCATTAAGCTATGTCTCTTATCTTGATGTTTTTACAGGAGTCCCATTCATTAAGACAGACTCAGCAATCAAGGACAGTGTGTGTTCCTGATAGGGAGGGAGTCCAAGGCTTATCCCATTTCTTTTCCAGTTATTAAACAGCACTTTAATTTTCTCATAAGAAAAGCTAATGGAGAAATACAGAAATAACATAAAGTGACTTCTAATTAACTACTAATTATTAATTACTTATCCTTCAATTACCAGAGCAACTGTGCTACTTCCTTCTAATGAAATCATCTTTTGCTAGTCATGGCTTCTTGTTTGTTAACACAAAATGGCATTTTGACCTTGCTAGCTTATTACAATGAACGTAACTTAAATTAACCTGAAAATGGTTGGTTTACACTAAAATCTAGTACCCAGACTGACTTACAGTGTGCAGAAAAGACTCATGAGAATGATTCCAGCGATGAATTTCAGTAATGTAGATAGATTGGGGAAGTCATAACTTTTTTCCCTGGAGAAGATTGATGTATTCAAAATCGTGAGGGGTCTGGTAGAGTAGATAGGGAAAAAAGGTTCCCATTGCTGGAAGGATTGAGAACAAGAGGGCACAGATTTAAAGTAATTGACAAAAGAAGCAATGGTAACATGAGGAAAAACTTCTTCACACAGAGTGTGGTTGGAATCTGCAATGTACTGCCTGAGTGTGTGGTCGAGGCAGGTTCAATTAAGACACTCAGGAGGGAATTGGATTGTTATTGGAAACGGAAAAATGTGCAGGGCCATGGGGAAAAGGTGCAGAGATGACAGGCTGAATGGCCTCCTTCTGCGGTTTTCTGATTCTATGTAAGTTAGGCTCATTATTGAAATAACTGGCACAAATTATCCAAACCCACTGGAATTTAGTGCTGGCTCAGGAATTACATGCAAGAGGCATGGCTTTCCTGTGCCTTGATTGCCTGTGGCCTTCTGGGGGATGGCTGGATTTCTGTCCACAGGGTCCTGAATCCCAATGTATTCTAAAAAGATAAACGGCTGGGATAATGTTTAGGAAGTGATTATTTAGCTCAGATCATGACTGCGTAATTAAAGGCACAAGTATAAAATTAGTAAACCTCAGGTGAGATTACTGATTTGAAGCACTTATTTTTCCTCAGGACAGTTGGTATTTGGCACAAATTAGCATCAAAAGCTAGTTATACTCCATCTAGGAAAACTCACTGTTGGCCAGGCGTTGGCTTTTGAGATTTCTATATTGGCATGAGCACAAAAAGGAAATAACAACTGTAAAAATAATCATAAATGTTATAAAAATGCAGTGGGTGTAATTAAAGGCTTTAATTCAATCTCCCTTTTAAACCACATGTGCCTAATTTATAAAGTCATCAAGAAAGTCAGTTTTACTTTGCCTACTTTATCTGAACCTGCGATAATTTTGTTGGCCCCTATCAAATTTCCCCTCAACACCTTTTGTTTTCAGGAGAATAATTGCAGTTTCTCCAATCTAATCCTCCAACTAAAATCCCTCATCCCTGGAAGCATTCTGGTAAACCTTGTAGGATCAAACCCCCACCCCCAACTGGGAAATACATGGAACATAATTTCAAACCCACGGACATGTTTTGACCCCATGATTGGAACTATAAATTTCAAAAAGATAAGCTGCAGCCAGCAGTACTGGGCTGGGCAGCAAGGGGTTAATTCGGACATTTAGTGCAAACACAGTGACTCATCAAAAGGGTTTGGACATTGGCTAACATGATCAAGAAGTCTGATTACCTAATACAATGGCACAAAGGACATATCATCAATACAATACATTCAAGGAATTATTCAACCACCATAGACAATAGTACTGGAAATAGGGTCATTCAAACCCTCATTAACTTTGGAGCCAGGTGCTGTTACTGTACCACCTCAAACAACTGGAGAATTGCTGATAAAATGAGAACTGATAATATTCACCAGGATACATCTTCCATGGAAAACCCTGTATTGTTTTAATCAGCAGGAGCTGA
Organism: Cetorhinus maximus; assembly: GCF_964194155.1. Lineage (NCBI taxonomy): Eukaryota > Metazoa > Chordata > Chondrichthyes > Lamniformes > Cetorhinidae > Cetorhinus > Cetorhinus maximus. The sequence continues at coordinate 100,544,486 of NC_135895.1, forward strand.
TGACATTTGTTTGGACTTTGCATGGAACCAACTAAATGGACATTGGAACAACAGGCAATATGTTTTGACATGAATGAGTTAAATTATTATAAAAGAAGAGCAGATCTGAGGTTTCGGGTTGCAGTTGGAAGAAGGGTCAAGTCTGATCACCTTGACTCAGGCCTACAGTCAACACCAGACAGACCAGCCATGTTGGGGATTGTAAGTGTTTTCAGCCATATTGTGGTGATACTGGCCTGAAGGTTTTGGGCTCTAGGCAGAGGAAGGGTCGAGTTTGGTCACCTTGACTCAGACCTACAGTCAACACTGGATAGACCAGTCATGTTGGGGATTGTAAGTTTCAGCCAAATCATAGTGAAATTGGTCTGAGGGCTTTGTGAAGGTTTGGGGCAAAGAGTCGGTTTTTTTGCTGGTACCTTGTAACTTGTTTCAACCATATCTTGGTGATATTGGCCTGAGGGTTTTATTCTTAAGGTTTCAGGACAGGACTTGGTGTTTTGCCTGTGTTTTTGTAAGTTTTAACTGAGCCATGGTGACTTTGTGTCGGGTACTGGGAATAGGTTGTTTAAATTTTGGGTTTTGTATTGTGTGGTTGTGGGTGATTCAATAAAGCAATTGTGAATTATCAGAAGAAACTTGTTTCGCCGATCATTCTGTTCAAGCCAGACACTTATGAATCTGGTGTCATGAACTAAAGCGTGGAGAGGGTCTCTGAGGGAAGCGGGAAACCCCTACAATCTCCTTCGCTTTCAGGAGAATAATCCCAGTTTCTCTAATCTAATCCTCCAACTAAAATCCCTCATCCCTGGAACCATTCTGGTAAATCTCCTCTGAATCCTCTCAAGGACCCTCACACCTTTCTGAAAGTGTGGTGATCAGAACTGGACAATACTTTAGTTGTTGCCCAACTAGAGCTTTATCAAAGTTCAGCTTGACTTCCCTGCTTTTATACTCGATACCTCTACGAATGAAGCTCAAGATCCCATATGCTTTGCTAACTGCTTTCTCAATATGTCCTGTCATCTTTGAGGCATCACATCAACCCTGAATTGAATCACTGCAATCAGATTAGGTCAATGTGTAGCAGTGACTCCAACATGTGTCTCCTTATTGCCAGCTTGCATGTTTCTGAGTTTCAGGTGTCATGAAACTAATATAGTTTTTCATTGTATTATTGTGGTTTAATGTAAAATAGGTTTATGGGTGTGAGTGTGGATGGGTCTGTCTGTATGATTTATTTGAATTGGAGTCAGGTAGACTGCAAACTTGAAATTATCAAAAGAAGTAAGGGGTAAAAGGCATTTGAAATGCTAATGAGTAAACATGGATGAGGGCTTAGCACATAGAGTGTGAAGGAAATTTGCATTTTTAGATAAGTGAAGGGGTTGTTCAGGTTTCAAAAGGGTGATACAGTGTTTATAATTAACAAGATAAGCAAGGCCAAACAGTGTGTTTATTTTTTCCAAAGGTACTGACCATATTGGCAACATGAAAGATTTTTATATTATGGGAAAAGTAAATTTCCAGAAATATAGGACAATGGAATTTACAGATTAAAGAGGCAGAAACATATATAAAGAGAATGGAAAGCTATGTTGTGGGAGTCATGTAAGATCTAAGGGGACAGTGTAAAACAGCCTTGTGGAAACCTCCAACCACGTTTGCAGAAGTCTGCTGTGTCCAGTAACCAAAGGTGGAGGAAAGCCTTTGGAATTCCACTGTCGATTGGGTGCTGTGGTAAACTTGCTGGATTGCTATTTAAATTTAAAATCTATTTTGGGCTGTTGCCTTAAAGGGAGTGTATAATTAGGAGTCAGGTTAATAAGGAATTTTGGGATTTGTTATAGTATTAAGTAACTATAGTCTTATGTATGTGCTTGAAATCTTTTCTTTTGTTAATAAATGTTTTAATTTATTTTTTAAAATCTCTAAAGGTGTCAGTGGACTCATTACTTCTGAATTCAGTGTACAAATTTTCTCGTAATAAATACAAATTGCAAAACCATTGTAATAGCGTGGCCAAGTTTCCCTTGTGGATTTGGTCTGCCTGGCACACATCACCTGCAACATCATAATACAGGATCTTGGTATTTGTTAGATTCAGGTTTCAAAATTTAGCTTCAAGACTTACCTAGGTAATCAATACTCGCTCTAAATGCATTTTTGCTAAATTCAACTTTACCTCTCTCAAATTCCATCAGTGGTGCAGGGAAGGGTGGAAGTCACAGAGGGCAGAGGGGATCTGGCATCAGGAAGAATATTAAGGCCCTGGAGAGGGTACAGAAGAGATTCACTGACATTTTAACAGGGAAGAAAGGTTTTCATTATCAGGAGAGATCAGAGAAACTGGGGATTTTTCATAGGTACAAAGGGTCATTGGAGATCTGAGGGAGGGGTTCAAAATTTCATCAGGTAAACAAGGAAAAAGTACTTCCCCTAGTGAATGAATCAGTAATTAGAAGACATCAAATTCAAATCATCAGAGAGTAGGGTACCTGTGAGCTCATTACCAGATGACTCAAATCTGTTCCAAAAACACAAGTTGGAGCGCAGGCGTCATTGCATTCTGCACCTTGACATTCTTTTCACAGCCAATCATGCTTCTCTCTCTCCCTTTATGTAGCATCTCTAACACCTGAGAGTGGATAATCATGACTTGTACCATGATATCACTATGGGGCAAGTTGAGGAAGTAGGCCACAAGAACTACCTCAACCAGTATGGGGATTGAACCCATCTAGTCAACTGAGCTAACCAATGCCCAATCATGTTTGCCAATAAGGAAAAGCAGCATCAGAACTGATGTTAATCTCTGCAGACAAGGACAATAAGGTGTCACACACTCTGGATCCTCAACATCAATTTGAGTTCTCAAATTCAGCCACATTATATGGAAGAACAGAGTAGAAAATGAAACTGGGTGGAAGAGTCGTTCGGTGTGGGTAGAGTATACCTGATGGCCACTTCATAGCAATATTAGCGGAGCTCTGGTAGCAAGTGACTCTCTTGCCATTTTCACTGCAGAGTATATGATGAAAGGACATAAAGGGAAACAAAATAAAATAGCTGTATCTTTAATATCTTAACAATCATCTATTGCAATGCCTTGCTGTCTCTAAAACTTTACTTCCTGCTGTCATATTTTAATAACAATCATGGAGCCATAGACACAGAACACAGAAAGCCATTCTGTCCATCATACCTGTGCTGAAAGAGTCCCCCATCCTCGCCTCTTGTATCTAACTTTGTAAAAGTTCTTCATTCTCAAGTATTGTCCAATTCACTTTTAAAATGATTTACGGAATCAACTTCCATCACCTTTTCAGGTAGAACATTCCAGATCCCAAGAACTCCTTGTGGAAAAAAAATTCTTCTCAATGTCCCTCAATTTTTTGCTAATGATTTTGTCTACAACCTCTAGTTATTGGCCCATTGTCAGAGGGAATAATTTCCTCTTTTTACTCTATTAGGACTTCTAATCACTTTGGAAACCACTATGAGGCCATCTTTAAACCACATCTGTTCCTAGAAGAACAGTCCAAACATTTCCACCCTCTCCTCAGAACTGAAGTTCCTCAGTCCTGGTAACATCCTGGTAAACCTCTCACTACTCTTTCGAATGCCTTTACATCTTTCCTGAAGTACGATTCCTAGAATTGCCAACAATATTCTAGCTGAGACCTTAGCAGTGATTTAAACAAGTTCTAGCCTGATCTCTTGACTTTTATATTATATTCCTCTATTTATAAACCCAAGGAATCCATATGCTTTTTAAACTATGTTATGAACTTGTCCTGCCACCTATAAAGATTTATGTATATGGACACCAAGGTGCCTCTGCTCATGTGCACTTTTCAAAATCATGCTACCTTTGGTATATTGTCTTTCCATATTAGCCCTCCCCAAGTTCATCACTTCACATTTCCCAAAGACCATAAGACATAGGAGCAGAAATTAGGCCATTCAGCCCATCGAGTCTACTCCTCCATTCAATCACGGCTGATAAGTTTCTCAACCCCATTCTCCCGCCTTCTCCCCGTAACCTTTGATCCCCTTACCAATCAAGAAACTGTCTATCTCGGTCTTAAATACACTCAATGACCTGGCCTCCACAGCCTTCTGTGGCAATGAATTCCATAGATTCACTACTCTCTGGCTAAAGAAGTTTCTCCTCATCTCTGTTCTAAAAGGTCTCCCCTTTACTCTGAGGCTGTGCCCTTGGGTCCTAGTCTCTCCTACTAATGGAAACATCTTCCCCATGTCCACTCTATCCAGGCCTTTCAGTATTCTGTAAGTTTCAATCAGATCCCCCCTCATCCGTCTAAACTCCATTGAGTATAGACCCAGAGTCCTCAAACGTTCCTCATATGTTAAGCCTTTCATTCCTGAGATCGTTCTCGTGAACCTCCTCTGGACCCTCTCCAGGGCCAGCACATCCTTCCTGAGATACAGGGCCCAAAATTGCTCACAATATTCTAAATGTGGTCTGACCAGAGCCTTATAAAGCCTCAGCAGCACATCCCTGCTTTTATATTCTAGTCCTCTCGAAATAAATTGCAACATTGCATTTGCCTTCCTAACTGCCGACTCAACCTGCAAGTTAACCTTAAGAGAATCCTGGACTAAGACTCCCAAGTCCCTTTGCACTCCAGATTTCTGAATTCTCTCCCCATTTAGAATATAGTCTATTCCTCTATTCTTCCTACCAAAGTGCATGACCTCACACTTCCTCACGTTGTATTCCATCTGCCACTTCTTTGCCCATTCTCCTAACTTGTCTAAATCCTTCTGCAGCCTCCCCGCCTCCTCAATACTATCTGTCCCTCCACCTATCTTTGTATCATCTGCAAACTTAGCCAGGATGCCCTCAGTTCCTTCATCTAGATCGTTAATGTATAAAGTGAAAAGTTGTGGCGATTTTCCTCTGGGACCCTCCCTGACTCCAGTGATTCCTGAAAGATCGCCACTAACGCCTCCGCTATCTCTTCAGCTATCTCCTTCAGAACTCTGGGGTGTAATCTATCTGGTCCAGGTGATTTATCCGCCTTCAGACCTTTCAGTTTTCCTAGCGCCTTCTCCTTGGTAATGGCCACCATACTCACCTCTGCCCCCCGACTGTCTTGAACTTTGGGGATGTTACTCGTGTCTTCCACCATGAAGACTGACGCAAAGTACCTGTTCAGTTCCTCCGCCATTTCTTTGTTCCCCACTACTACTTCTCCAGTGTCATTTTCCAGCAGCCCAATGTCCACTTTTGCCTCTCTCTTACTCTTTATATATCTAAAAAAACTCTTGCAATCTTCTTTTATATTACTGGCTAGTTTACCCTCATATTTAATCTTCTCCCTCCTTATTTCTTTTTTAGTTGTCCTCTGTTGGTCTTTGTAGGCTTCCCAATCCCCTGGTTTCCCACTGCTCTTCGCCGCATTGTATGCTTTCTCTTTAGCTTTTATGCTGTCCCTGACTTCCCTTGTCAGCCATGGTTGCCTCGTCCTCCCTTTAGTATGCTTCTTCTTTCTAGGGATGAATTTTTGCTGTGTCTCCCAAATTACTCCCAGAAACTCCTGCCATTGCTGTTTCACTGTCTTTCCTGCTAGGCTCATCTCCCAGTCAATTCTGGCCAGCTCCTCCCTCATGCCTCTGTAATTGCCTTTATTCAACTGTAATACCGTTACATCTGATTCCAGCTTTTTCCTCTCAAATTGCAGGGTAAATTCTATCATATTATGGTCACTTCCTCCCAAGGATTCCTTCACCTTAAGATCCCTTATCAAATCTGCCTCATTACACATCACTAAATCTAGAATTGCCTGTACCCTAGTGGGCTCCACCACAAGCTGCTCCAAAAATCCATCTCGTAGATATTCCACTAATTCCTTTTCTTGGGATCCACTACCAACCTGATTTTCCCAGTCTACCTGCATATTGAAATCCCCCATGATCACTGTAACCTTGCCTTTCTTACACACCTTTTCTATCTCCTGGTGTATCTTGTGCCCCACATCCTGACTACTGTTCAGAGGCCAGTACATAACTCCCATTATGGTTTTTTTACCTTTGCGGTTCCTCAACTCTACCCACACAGATTCTACATCATCTGACCCTACGTGGTTTCTTGCTATCGATTTAATTTCTTTTCTTTTCTGACAAAGCAACCCCACCCCCTCTTCCAACCTGCCTATCTTTTCGATAGGATATATATCCTTGGATATTTAGCTCCCAGTCCTGATCCCCTTGCAGCCATGTCTCCGTGATGCCCACCACATCATACCTGCCAATTTCAATCTGCGCCACAAGCTCATTTACCTTATTTCGTATACTGTGTGCATTCAGATACAACACCTTCAGTCTTGTATTTCCCGTCCCCCTTCTCACTGTCATCCCTTTATCTGTTGTGCTTGAAGTTAGATTCCTAGCCCTTTCCAAACACTCTGTCTTATTTTGTGTTCTGGAGACTTTAATAGCCTCTCCTGGGCTCTCCTTTCTTTTCAGTTTTTTCATAATTTTCCATGAAGATGAATCCACCCCCCACATGCTAACCTGCTGCTTTATTTCCCATTAGTCATACTTCTTGGAGTTTTACTCTTCCCTTCCCCCCCCACTTTCTAGTTTAAACATTGAACTCCATCTGCCATGCTTCAGCCCAGTTCCCAATCCTGTCTACATCATCCTGAAGCCTATAATTATGCTCATCACTATCTACTATTTCAATAAGTTTTGTGCCATCTGCAAACCTTATAATGTTGCTCCCTCTACCAAAGTTTAGGTCGTTTGCAATTTTTATAAGGAGTACTGGACCCAAAACTGATCCTTGGTGAATGTCACTACAAACCACCTCCCAGTCTGAAAAACCTCCAACCACCAGCACTCTTTGTTTCATGTCACGGAGTTAATTTTGTATCCATACTGTATTGCCACTTTCCTCTTAATTCCACGTGCTTCTATCTTAAGTGCTTGTTTGGCACTTGGTCAGATGGCTTCTCAAAATCCATTTATACAAGTCCATTGCACTAACTTGATCAGCCTTCTCAAAGAATTCAAATTCCGTATCACCTTCTCTATAAATTCATGCTTCCATATTTTTGATAACAGAAACTGCCTGCGCAGTCTTACTAAGATTATCACTCCTGCCAACAATGGCACTGTTGTGCTTCAATCCGGTTTGCCCAACTCCTCAGCCCTTACTACAGGAAAACTATGATGCTCAAATCAATTTGCCTTCTTTTATTCCACAACTGCGTTTTAATTGCAAATAAAAATAAAACATTGTGCAAAAACAAGGGCAAGATTGTAACATGCAGACCGAACTACATCTGTCGACCCTGGTTCAATGGTCTCCCTGCCCTTGAGCTCCATTCATCTGAAAATGCCACATAATTTTCGACTTTGTGGGTGGAATTTTACACCGGATTTTACCGCGACAGGGCTGTAAAATTCCACCGTGTGTGTGCAGGGTCTGTATATATACTCTAGCATCAATCCAGTTGGGGCCTGCTCTTCTCCTAACTGCTTGGCCTGTGGGCATCACAGACCAATCCTCACTCCCTACAGATTTCTCAGTCCAAAAATCTTGAGTTCCATCTCGTCTAGCTGTGGACCTGGACAAGGCTGCTGAGCCTCATTGGATCCATCGTGTCTAGCCTCAAGGTTTACTTCAATCTTCCCATGAGAGGCAAACTTGCAGCCACTTGATCCCCAACATCCTTATATTTAGCACAAACTGATCCATTTCCGTTGGATTTCCTTCATTCCCGATTGCAAAAATTCATGGTAACTGCCTCCAAACAGCAGCCCCCAAAAATTCTCTTCATATTACAGAAGGTAGAGTATTAGAGAAAGCTAGCTATAAATGTAAAAACAGATAGCAAGAGTTTCTACAGGTATTTAAAAAGGGAAAGAGTAAGTAAAGTGAGTGTTGGTTCTCTAGAGAGTGACGATGGGGAGTTAATGGTGGATAATAAGGAAATGGCAGATGAAATGAACAAACATTTAGCTTCTTCCTTCAATATAGAGGATACATAAACATTCCAATAATAGCTGTAAATCAGCAGGTGGAAAAGAGAGGGGGACTTGGTGAAATTACAATCACTACGGAAGTAGTATTGAGAAAACTTATGGAGCTGTGGGCTGACAAGTTCCAGGGTCCTGATGGACTTCATCCTAGGGTCTTAAAAGAGGTGGCTAATGAGATAGTTGTGTTGGTGTTAATTTTCCAAAATTTTATTAGATTCTAGAAAGACTCAGGGAAGGTATTAGAATTGATAAGGTGGTTTTAGCTGGTCAATTAGAGAAACTCAAGGTAATTGGGAAGATTCAGCATGGTTTTGTGAAAGGGAAATTATGTTTAACCAATTCATTGGAATTCTTTGAAGGATTAATATGCACAGTGGATAAAGGGGAACCTGTAGACATGCTGTACTTGGATTTCCAGAAGGCATTTGATAAGGTGCCACATCAAAGGTTATTGTGGAAAATAAAAGCTCATGACATCGGGGTAACATATTAATATGGATAGAAGTCTGGCTGGCTGGCAGAAAACAGTATGCATAAACGGGTCTTTTTCTGATTGGCAGGATGTGACTAGTAGAGTCCCGCAGGGGTCTATACTGGGGCCTCAACATTTTACAATTTATATCAGTGACTTACATGAGGGGAGTGTAGGCATGGTAGTTATATTTGCAGATGACACAAAGCTAGGTAGGAAAGTATGTTGTGAAGGGGACATGAGGAGGTTGCAGATGGATATAGGTAGGTTGAGTGAGTGGGCAAAAATCTGGCAGGTTGTAACAAAATGTGAAGCGTTCACTTTGGCAGGAAGAACAAAAAAGCAGTGTATTATTTAAATGGAGAGTGGCCGCAGAATTCCGAGTAGCAGAGGGATCTAGGCGTTGTAGTGCATAAGTCACAAAAAGTTAGTTATGCAGGTGCAGCATTAATTAAGGTGGCTAATGGAATGCTATCCTTTCTTACAAGAGGAATTGAACATAAAAGTAAGGATGTTATGCTTCAGTTATACAGGGCATTGGTGAGACCGCATCTTGAATATCATGTGCAGTTTTGGTCTCCTTATTTAAGGAACGTTGTAAATGCATTGGAGGCAGTTCAGAGGTTTACTAGATTGATATCTGGAATAAGCTTATGAGGAAAGGTTGGACAGATTGGGCTTGTTTCCACTGGAGTTTAGAAGAGAGGGGGTTGATTTGATGTGCATAAGATCATGAATGGTCTTGACAAGGTGGATGTGAAAAGGGTGTTTCCTTTTGTCAGTGGGTCCAGAGCCACTGTTTTAAAATAAGGGGTTGCCCTTGGAACACTCTGCCTCAGCAGGTGAAGGCAGGGTCACTGAATATTCTTAAGGCAGAAGTGGATAGATTTTTGGTCGGCAAGGGAACCAAAAGGTTATCGGGGGGTAGATGAGAATGCGGAATTCGAAACAAACAGGGCAGCCATGATCTTATCGAATGACAGTGCAGGCTCGAGGGGCCAAATGGCCTGCTCTTATTTCATATGTTTGTACCTGTGATAGCTGCTGACAGAGATCCAAACTCGTGTCCTTAAACAGGGGTTTCAGATCCTTGGTTTTTCGAGGCTGTGCATGGGTCCATCGCATGGTTATTGTTAGTCAGAGGTTCCTGAAAACTAGTTGGTGAGTGTGAAATTTATTTACACAAGGTGTGGAGATAGGGAGCTATTTATTTATCAAACTGTGGAAGGAAAGGGATTCTGTAACAGGCAGGTGAGGGCACAATTTTATGTGTTTGGTACAGGTTAGTCATTTATGCACTCAGAACAGGTAACAAGCACAGATTATATCCCTTGTTTTATTAATTCACAGGGTGTCATTATCAGGTGGTAGTGGTGAGCTGTTGTCATGAACCACTGTTATCCATGTGGTGTAGGTACACCCACAGTGCTGCTACGGAGTGAATTCTAGGCTTTTGATCCAATGACTATGAAGGAACAGCAAAATATTTCCAAGCAGGATGGTGTATGCCTTGAGGGAAACTTGCAGGTGCTGGTGTTCCCATGCACCTGCTGCCCTTGTTCTTCTAGGCAGTGATGTCATGGGTTTGTATATAACTGGGGCATAGACATTGCCCACACTGAGCTGCTGTATATGAGTAGAAAAACTGATAATACAAGGTGGCAGCAGCATTATTAGAGAGACTCCACAGCACTGCTACATCATGCAGACAATTGGTTACAAATATTTTCCATTTTAAATGGAACTTTAGATGCTGACAGAAGGAAAATGGGCAAAGTATATGCATATACACAATTTTAAAATATATATTATATAAAAGGCCAGTTGAGGGCCACAGTTTTATTTATCCAAAACTGGGAGAGGGAAAGAGTACATTTCATAATGGGGGCATAAGGAGCATGGATTACTTACATCACTGGGGAGGGCACTTGAGGGAAAAAAATAAATATATGTATATAAATATATATATGGTTACTGACAACACAAAAATCTCTGGATAATGTAGGTCCAGGTGTCAATGGAATCAATAAATGTTATCGCGCACACCATCACATCCTGGCCAATGCATTTTTCACACAAAGATGACACTGAAGTGCATGTTATTATGTTTATCTACAACAATGTCAGTTGCAAGCAATAAAAAAAAAACACTGGGTCTTTCGGGAGGTAGAACATGAACACAATGAAAAAAGACGGATGACATTTTTAAATGGGCATGAGAAAGTTTCAGTAAACCAATTTGAGATTATTTGCATTCTTAATGCTTAATTAATTCTTAATAAAGAAAAATACCTAAACCAGGTATGAAAAAGCCTAAGTGTGATTGATTAGTAATTGAGCTTACCTGTGGGCAGTCAAGAAACTGTATTCTAACTTTTATACAAATAAACTCTGTCTTGCAACTATGTAAATTATAAACATGGTTTATATGATGAAAGCCTCTCTCTGAGTTCTGAAGAAGTCATATTGGACTCGAAACGTTGATCATTATCACATAGTTCAAAAGATTGAAGTTAACTTGATTTTAATTTGTAGCTATTGCTCAAGTCATTTGAATGACCTAAAGGCTGACAAGTCCTCAGGACCTGATGGTCTGCATTCTAGATATTTAAATGAACACTAGGTATTTTGGGGGGTAGAAAATGAACAAAGAAGAAAGATGAATGATACATAAAACAAGTGGCTTCAGAGATAGTGCAGGCATTTGTTATAATCTTCCAAAATTCCTTTGATTCTGGAAGGGCCGCAGCTGATTGGAAAATAGCAAATCTAACACTTTTATTCAAGGAGGGAGACAGAAAGCAGGAAACTATAGGCCAGTTAGCCTAACATTTTTAATAGGGAAATTGCTAGAATCTACTTTAAGGACGTTATAATAGGATACTTAGAAAATCATAATGGGATCAGGCAGAGTCAAGTTGGTTTTGTGAAAAGGAAGTTATGTTTAACTATTGTATTAGAATTCGTTAAGAAAGTAACACGCAAGGTGAATAAAGGGGAACCTGTAGGTGTGGTGGTCTTGGATTTCCAAAAGGCATTTGATAACGTGCCACATCAAAGGTTACTTCACAAGAGCTCATGCTGTCGGGGGTAACATGAGCTTGGATAAAGGATTGGTTAGCTAACAGGAAGCAAGGAGCAGGGATAAATGGGTCTTTTATGGGTTAGCAAGCTGTAACTATTGGAGTGCCACAGGGAACAGTGCTAGGTCCTAAACTATTTACAATCCACATCAATGACTTGGATAAGGGACTGAATGTGTGGTAGCTAAAATTGTTGATGACATCAAGATAGGTAACTTGATAAGTGGAGGTAAAGACCCTGCAAAGGGATATAGATAGGTTAAGTGAGTGGGCAAAAATTTGGCAGATAGAGTATAAATGTGGGAAAATTTGAAGTTGTCCACTTTGGCAGCAAGAATAGAAAAGCAATATTCTATTTAAATGGCGAGGGATTGCAGAATTTGGTAGTACAGAGGGATCTGGGTGTCCTGGTATATGAATTACAAAAGGTTAGCATGCAGGTACAGCAAGTGATCAGGAAAGCAAGGGGAATTGATCATAAAAATAGACTTTTACTGGAGCTGTGCAGGGCCTTGGTGAGACCACACCTGGAGCACTATGCACACTTTTGGTCTCCTTATTTGAAAAATGACATAATTGCATTAGAAGCCATTCAGAGGAGGTTCACAGGACTCATTCCTGGGATGAAGGGCTTATTTTCTGAAGTAGATTCAACAGGTTGGGCCTTTACCCATTGGAGTTTATAGAAGATTGAGAGGTGATCTTATTGAAACATAAGATCCTGAGAGGACTTGATAAGGTGGAAACTGGGAAGATGTTTCCTTTTGTGGGAGAGATGAGAACTAGGGGACACAGTTTAAGAGTACGAGGTCTCCCTTTTAAAGTGGAGAATTTTCCTCAGAAATTTGAGAGTCAGTGGAATCCTCTTCCCCAGAAGACAGTGGAAGTCGGTTCAAGATTGCAATAGGTAGATTTTTGGTAGGCAAGGGAGTCAAGGATTATGAGTGAGGGAAGGTGGGGGTGGGGGGAGGGGTGAGGGGGATGCTGGCAGATAGGGGAGTGGAGTTGGGACCACAAGCAGATCAACCGTGACCTTATCGAATGGTGGAGGTGGTTCAATAAGCCGACTCCTGCTCCTATATCCTATGTTGTCACAAGTGGACACTAAGCTAAGAACAAGATATTAGAAGAATTTCAAGAAAGGACTTAGATGAGAGGTGAAGGCAGAGAGAAGGAATTCCGGGTTGTGGGACCAAGATGACTGTCATGAAGAGAGGGGGCTGCACAAGAGACCAGAGTCAAGAGGAATGGAGAATTCTTGGGGGCATTTGTAGGACAGCAGGAAGTTACAAATATAGGGAGACGCAAGGCTTGAAAGCATTTTAAATTTGGGGATGAGAACTTTAAAAGGGAGGCCTTGAGGAACCGAGGGCCAATGTAGATTTGCAAGGACAGGGATGATGGGTGATCAGGAATTGGTGCTGGATAGGAAAACAGTAGAATGAATTGACATTTCTACAGTTTGGAGAATGGAAGGCTGGCCAGGAGAGTACTAAAAGGATCAAACCAGGTGACAAAGGCATGGATGGTGGGGGTGGGGTGGGGCTGAGTATTGTAAAGCAGTGACAGCATTTGTATCGTGCCAAACCTGTCAGGAGTTGAGTCATGGGCCAGGCAGGTAAGGTTTAAAAGTTTATTTTTTTAAAAACTTGTTTTGTAGTGCAGGAATGTTACTCCATGGCAATCCTTGGACCTCTATCTCCTAATTTCACCCAGTGTACTCCTCCCTTACCTGACAGCCAGGTCCAAATTCACCAACAGAATTCCTGATCCCAACAACCACAAGGTAGCACAGATGGTCAGCTTAGACAGAAGTCAAAGTAAACTTACACAGTAATGGGCCTGAACTCCCATGCAGTGGCAGAGTTGGATTGCCACTCCGCTCCTAATTTCTTACCTTAAAATCCTTTCGGTCCTTTCTCATTCGACCTTCCGACTCAGGCTGGGTGAGAACAACATAGTGCAGTGCGCTCCCAAGGCCTTCTGTTGACGGTTGCAAAATCGGATGCAAAGAGGCCACACACCCCCTTTTTTACAGTACCAGCTGCCATAAATCAGGTAAGGTTAAAGATCTGACCACTTTCAAGCCAGGGAGAAGATAGGTTTGTAAGGTAAGTGGGTGGAATTTGGGGAGGTGGTAGCGTGGTCCGGGAGGGGGTGGGGGGAAGGGGGTTAGTAGGGTAGTTGGGGCTCCTGTGTGGGGGGAGGTGATGGGGGCAGCTGGACTCATGGTGGGGAGCAGGAGACCCCCGGGGGGGTGGGGGAGGGGGAAGCAGGGGAGCTCCCCATCTCATCTTGGGGTACCTCCAGATACACTGCCCTGGAACTCAGAAGTTACAGGTCAATAAATCTTGGCCATTAAGATCCTCCACATCCCCAGATTCCTAGGGTGCACTGCATGCTTCAGGGCCCATGCACACTACACCCACTTCTACTGAATTGATAAGAAGCAGAAAAGGTACAATGCAGCAGGCTTCAACCAGGAAGTATTTTAAAGCACGAGAACAAAACTCACTTAAAAAATGCAGCCAAAATTTGTACCAATCCAAACCTCTCTTGGCAATACACACCCACCTCCTGAACTGCCAGAAAATTTGAATGAGAAACCTTTAACTTCATACAAATATTCTCAAGTAACTAGCTCCGCATTTAGCTTAATTTAATCTACACGCTAAAGGAAAGATTTTCCACTTACCGAGCAGAAGACATTAACTGCTCGATAGATCACGCACAACATTTTCGCGAGATAATTACAAAGGCAGCATTCGGCCCATCTTAATTCATCCAACCTGAAGTACCAAGAGTCGCACATTGCAGCATCCAATTGTCGCTTATATTTCCAGGGCTTTCTTTTGCTGTCGCTATTCTCTGAGGGTGCCCATTTCATGCGTTGATCAATTTTTGTGTGAAGCATTTCTTGACATCAGTTTTAAAATTTATTTATACTCATTTGAATCTTTATTCCTGGTTCTACTCTTGCAATTTACTTGGAAGTAAATATTCTGCATTTACTTTTTCCATACCCTTGGCCAGCAAATATATGGGGGTTACTTGTTGCAGGGAGTTGGGAACAATCTAAACAATTCTCAAGCTGAGCATTCTATGCCTAAGCAGCATCCCCACATTCGAAAAGTAAATAAAGAACTTGCATTTATATTGCACCTTCCACAACTTAAGGATATCCCAAAGAGCTTTAAAGCCAATTAACTACTTTTTAAAAAGTGTCGTCACCGTTGTAGTGTAAGATCCCACAAATTGGTGATGTGAGGAACCCGCTTTTGGAAAACTGGAAGGACATTGAATTTTTAACACTCTTCCCTCCCGAGTTGTTTTCAAAAGTCTAAAAGTTTAATTCTGGGCTGTAAACATCACTTAAAAAAAACCCACAAGTCAACAGCTAGATGTCCAGCAGGGACACCTGGTGAGAAAAGAGATCCTTTGTTTATCTGAGTTAAAGCAGAGCTGCTGTTGCCAGGCTAGAGACTGAATGGCTGATTGCCTGAAAACACCTGACCTAAAAGAAGTTATCTTCGAACATTTTATTATTTTTGAACATAAAGGCAGAGAGTGTGCTTTGACAGCAGGCCGCAAAAGGAAGACTCTCACTCTCTCTCCCCCCTTTGTGATACAGGCAGTTCATAGTGTTAACCGTCCGTCAGAAAATTCTCATCAGAATAACTCATTTGTATGTTGAAAGTTTGCAAGTTGTAACCAGTGAGAGTTATCAAAGACAGTGCACCACCAAAGATCCATCTGAAAGGACTTCCAGATCTACTGTGACCAGAGTTCCGTTAGCTCAACAGAATCGAGACTATTTCAAACTTTATGCTTTTTAAAAAAAATGTTCCCATACTCCAGCCTCCGCAGACTGTGTTTGCTTTGTGATGTTTTGAATGTGAGTGTATGGGTGTTGGGATATCTGTTTTGTTTAAAAAAGGGGAAAATCATTACACTTCCAAATTACAAATTAACCAGTTTTGCAACTTTTTTTGAAAAAAGTTTGTTTTAGAATAAATCAAGTGTTTTGTGTTTATTGGAAGAAGCCTTAAAGTATTTTTATGCTGGGTATAGCAGTATCAAAGGTAAACGACTGGTCAGTTTGGTGAGGGAATTAAACATTTAAAGTATTAATGCAACCTTTAGAGAAGTGGGACTGGAACTGACCGTGCACTCCTCCCATCACGGTCTGTAACAGGGGGCTGAATTTTCCCCCTGTCGGGGGGGAAATTGAAGGGTGGGCGCGCACAGGTGCGCTTCCGATCGGCGGCACGGCGCCATTTTACGTGGGCGGGCCAATTAAGGCCCGCCCAGCATGACGTCCGCACAGAAGCGCTATGCGCTCCTCGTGTGGGGATTCCCAAAATTTAGAGTGCGCTCTTTTGCACATGCGCATGAAAGAGTGCACTCATCTCCCTGAGGCTAAGTGTAGCCTCAGGGAGATCAGCTGTAAATGTCAAAAAGATAAAAATAGAAAAATAAAATTTCCCTAACATGTCCTCTCATGTGACAATGTCACATGAGTTGGGACATGTCCATAATTTTCAAAAAAAGTTATTAAAATTTTTTAAAAGCCACATGAAACCTCATCCCACCTGTGGATGAGGTTTCATGCTTTTTCTAGTTCACGCCAGGGCTCCTGGCCTGCCCGCCAACCTTAAGGTTGGACGGGCAGGTCCTTTAATTACATAATTGACTCTGTCAATGGACTCAATTGGCCACTGATAGGTCGGCGGGCGCGCAGCTGATTTCACTGCGCCCCCGCCTTCCTGAAAATTTAAATGGGGCACCGTGATGTCGGGAGCTCCTCCCGACGTCACCACGGGTCATTTTACGTGTCGGCGAGTGGGCTCCGCCCCCACTCACTGACGGGAAAATCCTGCCCAGTGAGTTTTTTTTTAAATTGGTCTTGGCTGAAGGGCAAATTGGTAAGGAGATTTTCCTGGTCTTCTTTGAAGTAATGCCATGGGATCTTTTACGGCTACCAAAGGGCAGACAGGACCCCGGTTTAATACTTCATCCAAGCAACAGCATCTTCAACAGTGCAGCATCCCTCACTACTGCACTGGAGTGCCAGTCTGGATTTTGTGCTCAAGTCTCTGTCTTTTAACTTTCATTAAGACACATGACTCTTGATTTCCTATATTTCACCAGTAACAAATCATATCATGTGGTACCAGAGGAACTATTGCCAGCTGTTAAAATGGGACTGTTGGTATTTTGGGGGTTACACCAGTGCCACAATAGCTACACTCAATACTCATTACTGAATTAATCCACGAGTGGCTCTAGTCTGTTCTCAGAAGACAGAGGCCTTTTCCCTCTGCAAATTAGATCCTGGTGTTCTGCTGCAAAACAGAAATAAAAATGGCTTGCAAAACACTTCTAGTGGTGATGAAACCTCAATCCTTTTTGGAGAAATTAACAGTAAGCAGAAAGAAAATACCCAACTGCCAACTTATTTTTGTGTTAATGAAATGAAAAAACTGCAAGGCTGGATGCTGTAGGTAGGTGCCATTTGTTGTGGATAAAATATGTTATTTGGTGGTTTTTTTTGGAAAATGCACATGATTCAGGTGTGCCATATTTATTTCAATGCAAAAAAAAAATCAGCTTGATCAAACAATGCCCAAATGTGGAATTTAAAATTGGAGTTTATATATGAAGCACTAGCACATATAATAAAAAAAAACAAATATTGAACAAATATTTTAGGATGGTATATGAATGGTTTGTATATATGCAGTCAGAAACAAAAAAACAATGATTTCATTTTTGGTCTGATATTTTTCATTTGTGAATGTAGTTGTGGAAGTGTAATTAAACTATGCAACCACAAGGTGGCATTGAGATAGTAGAACAACTATTGGAAGCATTGGGAAATCTCTGGCAGAGAGAACTGTTTTGATTTAACAAAGCACAAATACAATGCTATAATTAACCTTTCATACGTTGAAAAATTAAATTGCTGAAACATCAAGTGACTTCAGTAAAACCTGGATTTTATGTTATATCATTTGATATTTAAATTTTGTAAAATAATCAAATGCATTTAATATTCAGTGTATGGGAATCTTTAAAATGATTCATCAGAAACAATCATTCCTATGCTTATATTCTTGCCTGTACAAAAAAAAATTAACAAAGCTGTTGCTTAGAAAATAATACGTCCTTTCTGAGAATAACATCGAGTTGTAAATTCACAATTTGTATTAGCAAATTCAGACACACTCAAATTAATAAACTCATGTGGAAAATGTTTATATATGTACATATATGTATTGTGTCTCAGCCAACAATGGCTGTTCTAGCCGAATACAAGAAAGCACAACTTTATATTGAGTACACAGAAAAGGAAGGATTGTTTGCATGTTGACAGGTGACTCTTCAACACATAGGCACTGTCTCCTCAATAAGCTTTATCATCCATGTGCCCACTGTCAAACTGTGCGTTTCTGCATGCAGAGCCCATTAATTTAATCAGCATAGTAATAAAATATGGGATCAAGCAATTTTAACAAAATCAAGAAATTAAAATTGTTTTTAACTATTAAGGTGCATTACTTTGTACTTACATATCTCTCAAAACTAAAACAAAGGTTTTGCTTATATTGACAAACACTCTTGAAATATACTTATGCAAATATGAAAATACAAAGTGTTCATTTTAATAATATGTATATACATTTTACATCACAGCAAACCACATACCAGGTTTAAATTAAACAGTCCTAAACACTGTTATGAACAATTCTACAGATTTTCATCATTAAGAAGGATTTTGAAAAGAAAACGCAATAAAGTTTATAGATCATTATCTTGTGCACATTGACTTGTAAGGGGTGAATTCTCCTTCCTGCAGACATAAATAAAGAGGCCAACACAGAACATATCAGAAGTGGAGGATAGCAATCTATTAGTGTTTTGGATGTAGATAATCACAAACCAAATATTACAATTTAAAACTTAGATTCACATAATTAACTACAGTACAAATCTGGAAGCCAGTCTTTTAGACTTAACAATTAAATTCCATTATAAACATTTGACATATTATGGAGGTGGTTTCTTGTATTAATAGATTTGAAGCAATTCAGGAGCTAATTCAAACAATCATTTTGGTAACAGAATAGCTGCATTTTAAAAGCAAAATCAGTTAGGTTAACATGGCAGCATATACATTAATTTAAAAAGTCTATGACGACAATAAAAACACATGAAATTAAGAAATGGAAATAAAAAAAAAACTATTCAAGTCTTTACAAAACGACCAATACCTATTTCATAGGATGGAAAATTATCCATTAGCAATTCAAGAATAAGTATAACACTACTCAGTGTAAATACCTTTTTACACTAATAGCCATGCCATCTACTCCAGTCATTTTATTTACCTGATCAACAATTATAATAAGAAACTTGACTTTGCAGACATTTTTTGTAAATGATGCATTAAGCCAGATTTCAGAACAGCAATGTAAATGCTCACTCCAAATATAAAACTTTAAACAAAACACGAACGTTATTAACAAAGGCAAAGTGAACAGAACCATCACCAGGTTTTTCTGTCATTACATCTACAAATATGTGCATGTGTGCGTCCGTGGAGAGGAAATGGAACAGAAATCTACAGCATTTTTGTTCAATTATATCAAAGGAAACGGTTACACTCAAGAGTGTTCATGTCAGAAATACAAAAAGCAGACTGATTTTCAGAAAATAAACAATTTGTAAATTTAATGTTAGCAAGTAGCATTTGTCATATTTTGTGTTGAATTAGGATAAATTAAAACAAGAGCAAAATTTATTTTCAAATCTATCCCATAGTTTTTCAGTAAAGTGGCTTTGTTATCAGAGAACTCATTACACAAAATATTTCGCTAAAAGGTCTATTTTTCTGGTTGATTTTTGAAGAATGCCTAATGTGCTAAGGAAGCTGTGGGAATTTGTGCAGTGGAATCCTTCCTGCATATCCTTTATCAACGTATATGTAATTACAATTAAATCGAAACATTTTAGCATTTATGTAAAATATAAAAGGCACACTTTATGGTACTTTGGTTTTCCCAACAAAATTCCTTAGTAATAGATGTACAAGGATTTACAAAACGAAAAACAATTTAATATATGTATTCGCAACATAATCCAGGGCGAAAATTAGGATAGACTTATTTTAAAAGAGGCTTTTCTTTAAAAAAGATCATTTGCAATAGCGAAAATTATAAATGCTAACAATTATAAATGGTAACAAGTATAAATGCTAACAATTATAATTCACAAGAATGGTCAGTAATGACACACAGTGCTTTAAAAATAATTTAAAGATAGAGATTCTATGACCATTAAATTAATGCCACAGATGTACAGAGACAATAGGGCAAATTTAACACATTTTCATTTTTTTTTTTGACTGATACAGTACTATATTATACTGTTAATTAGTGTGGTATCACTTTATCCTGCCCAACACAGCATCTTTTTTTGGCTGATATCTTACAATCCCTTTATGGGAATATGGAAAATCTGTTTAAATTCAAAATATGGAAAAGCCATCACTGAAGCCTGGAAAGAGGATGAAGTTTTACCTATGACTTCATATAAAACCTTTTTTTTAAAACAATGTGAAAAAATAAAAAGGAATTAAAATGTGCGGTTCCTGGATACATGTTCTACTCAGTATATACATTTTATACTTCAATTTCATACAGGGATATTGAAATTAAGGTATTTTTTCCCCTGTCAGGTCCTGGATCCAAAATCCACAATGAATTCTATTTTGGGCCAAAATCATTGAGTTAACTTACTCTTGTTTTTCCTCACCGCTCAATCGTTTCTCAAGATGGCAAATGCTCAATTTTAGAGAGAGACGAAAAAGCAATTTAAATGACTGAATACATTAAATCACCCTTTGCACTTGCAAATGTCTTAATAGATAAATCAAATGCAAAATCATCAAGAATCTGCACAAGAGAGAATCTATTTCACAAACAAGGAACAATTTTCCAGGCCCGATCCTCAGATTTTTATCTGCTTTGTTTCAGTCACATGTACTTAAAAAGATATTTGCCACAAGCTCTGGCAACTTTCCAGTATCTTACTCAAGTAGCCATTCTTCGTGTGTGAACCTGGACTGCATTTTCAGCTGGGATCACTGCAATTCTGCATCAGGAACAGGAACCTCAACTAACTTTTCCTTCCTAATTCAAAGGCACCAAGGACAGTTCTAACACCTCCCAAAAGCTATCTTTAGAGATCATGTGATTCAGCACATGTCCTCGAATCTGTGATCTGACCAGTCTGCACCATTAAGTGTCACACTAGTATCACAACAAAGGGAATAGCTTTATAACTGACAACTGTCACTCTTCAGCTGTCAAACGCTTTGTGCTCTCAATATATCCTACATTTCAGTTCTCCATTGAGTATCCTATTCAATAAAAATGTGGACATTTACTCAACATCTTATCAATAAATTACATTTACTAATTGTATAACATTGTAGAACTGATCCAAATGCTTTATGAAAATAGTTTTGTGAGGTTTGAAGAAATATAAGTTTTTTTAAACTTACATGTGCTTTAGATGCACTGAAACCACTATAAACAACTTATTTTAAAGTTGAAAACTGTAAAGAGCAAAATGGTGGTACTGCATGTTGGAACACCACAGAACTATAACAGGCAAGTTCATTCCCCCCCCCCCATCTCTGCTAAATTACAAATTTCAGCTGTGCTGCTTTGGGGAAAAAGAAAATCAGAGACAGAGTCATTCCCAAGTCACTCTAGTGCATCTACTAGCAAGCTGACACAGCATTGCAATGATGGAGGGTCTTATCTCTAGTTTCTGGCAAATCAGGACTGGAGATAAACAAGGAAGTACATAATTAAAGCTGAAATGAACAAAGTGGCCAAACTTCATGGTAACAAAGCATTATTCTGGTTTTCGGTGAACCTTTGAATTCACAAGGCTGAACAGTAATTGTTCATAATGGTAATATAACATCAAATGGGTAACTAAAATTACAGCATTAGACTGTAGATTTTTTTTTATAAAAACAACAATAAAGGCACCTTTTAGAAACCATAAATGTCACTGAACATTTAATAGTATTTTGGTTAGCATTGTTGTGACTTACAAGGAACATTCAAGCAATTTAGAATTTGGTCCATTCAAACCAAATGTTGATTTGCATAACATACCAAAACATGGTGCAACTTCATACAATGTCACCAGGCAGCTATGGGGTCAACAGAAAATATCACAAAGCTACAAGATAGATGTAATAAATGCTATAAATAAGAGCATGAGTTATGTAACAAGGCACAGTAATGTCTGGTCCAATAGGCCTGCAGGAAACATATTTGTATGTGATTGTAAAAACCCGCAGGCATGCCAATTTTATTTTTAAAATATCAAGTGTAAGGACAGAAATGGAAACAGTATATGAATTAAAACACAGAAGGCCACCAAGAGGTTGTAATTATTAAAACAAATACAGTTCAGCATTTAGAACCATGTCATTAAGAACTCATTTCTTTTGGGTATGTGTAACTTTCATTCCAATGATGCCACTGAATTCTGTACAACTATCCTTTGACACGGAATAACAAAGAGTAATGATAGAATATAGAAACACTGAATTTTTATGTTCATATCTTCTAGTTTTTCTTCTTCCTGATGCATGATTTGCTTTAGCTTCCTGAAGAAAGTGCATGCATGCGCTTAGCTACCTCATACACATAAGCAATATCTGGTCTCTTCTCTGGATCTGGGTTAATGCAGATATTTACTAATTGTCGAAGCTAGAAAACAAAAGAGTTTGTTAAGTAAAGAGGAAAAGAACCATTGTCAGGAACAAAGAGGTCATAAAATGGCTTAGCAATGTCGTCTGCATTGATGGGGCAGGGGTCTAATTTCCTCAGTCTGAAAGAAACATAACTCTCAAAGTACGATATCATAAATGAACTACAGTAACTTATCAAGAGTGAAATGCAGTTTCCTATCGACAACTGTCCACATACATTAATGTTAATGGTCATCAGACCCAGTTAGGAATGGGAACAACTAGGCTATTGGTAGATAGCAAACTAGGTGAATCTTGTTTTTTTACCCTGTCAAGCTTAATTAAATGCCCACAATTTAAATAATTGAGCTCTAGTGCAGTTGGATATCATACAATCTTTGACTGTGTGATGAGCATAATTCTCTGCCTCAAACATCCCATTTCCATTGTTTAACTGCAAATGTGTTACACAGTGAAAAAAAATGGCCTGTAATCGACATCAAAACTTTCAGTGTTCACCATCAATACTCCTCTAAAATTGATAGCAATTTTTGGAATCTGTGCATGTGGAGTTAAGTATGGAAATCCAGAAGTTTCCATTTTAATTCTACGCTTTTCTCCAGTGCGCTGGTCAAGTTAACCAGATGGCAATAAAGTGGAAATCACTGAACCGATGAAAACTTGCCATTTCCACTATTTGTCTCGCTGTAAGAGCTCTTGACAAAGTTACATCTTGTTGAATGAAGTGGAACTGGCTTTTTAACAGTCCGCCAAGTACTAATGACTACTGAACTACCTCACCATCCCTGAAAAACCGTATAGTTGTAGAATGTCAAATTTATCCAGTGGATGGGGAAAAAAACACATTTTTAAAATGAAGTATGTTTTTTTAAAAATTGATATTTCAGCTTCGACCTTAATCGCATGTCTACATCCCAATTTCTTTATTTTGCTAAGTTTTTTTTAATTACAAGTGAAAAATTCAGTGCATTTCACTTCTTGGTTTGCTGCCTGAGAATACTTCAATGTGATTGGTTGCTTACCCTGCTTGATGACATCACTGTTGCTGGACTTAGCACTAGGTGCAACTGACATTGGGAAAGGGGAAATCCACACCACAGAAATCATTAAGTCTTTGTGGGCAGATTTGTTCCAAATCAGTGGTGAGCACCATCGCCTCACCACCGACCATAAAATCTGGACCATTAGTCACTGGCAAGAACAAAAAAAATCAAATCCTTGTAATCCATTAGATATCATTCATGAATCACAATCTGTACCTAATGTACTCTTAATTTTTTTTGGACTGCGTGGGTGATTTGTTCAAACTTCTTTTGCGCACAATCCTATTCTACTTTCCTTTATAGAGGAGTCTGGATCTCCAATGTAACATACTGTGGCATCTAGCTCATATGAGAAAAATATGAGCTGGGAATTAACACAGGGGACCAAGTCAATCTTCTAAAATATATCATATCTAACTTGTCACTACACATAAAACAAAAATCACAATTTTATCCTAAATGAAATAGTCGCTATGTTAGTGAAACACGGCTGCTGCTCTCAAGTTACCGTGATCATCAGAGCTCTGCATCACCAGCAATATATTAACTATACTTCACTGCCATTTAGCTCCTGGAAGAATCTCTCATGTTTTGAAAAGAATTCCTGATCACAAGGAATTACTACTGACCATAACATTTCAAGTGCTGTGTGTTAGGTTTGGATATCACTTCACATTAACTTGGATTTTCATGTCACAAATTGTTTCAATGCAATCAAAGGGTCATTTGAATCTTAACATTTCTTTAAATTCTATTGTAGCATAATCGCCCTTAGGAATTTTCAGAATTTCTTTTCAGATATATCGGACTTAAAAATATACATTTCCAAAAACTGTGCAGTGTTTAGTATTCTTGCCACCTTTGGAACCATATAACAAATAAAAGCTAACTTAAATGGTTACCATTATCCATGTTGTTGGCATTTTTAAAAAATGTCAAATGTCAAAGCTATGAAATAAAATGCTGAAAGAAATGATTAAATTCAACATTTTCTATAAACTAAAACATCTGGTTAGAATTCATTACACAGAGTAAATAATAAAGACAGAATTAAAATTCTTTAGAGAGGTAAATGCTTGTTTGCACTATCAAGATTAAGTTTTACTTCTCATTAAGAGAGAACTATTGTCTGCCATTCTGTGAGGCTATACTGATTACTGAATGTCTCCCTGTGAAATACAGTTTGTGCTTCCATAAACGAGTTAGAGTCAAAGTCACCATTCAAAACTTTTATTCTTTCATGGGATGGGGGCATTTACTACCCACCCCTAACTGCCCTTGAACTGAGTTCCAGGCCATTTCAGAGGGCAGTTAAGAGTCAACCACATTACTGAGGGTTTGGAGTCACATGTAGGCCAGACCAGGTAAAGGTGGCAGATTTCCTTCCTTAAAAGACATTAGTGAACCAGGTGGGTTGTTACAACAATCCATGATAGTTATCATAGTCACTATTGCTGGGACTAGCTTTATATTCCAAATATATTAATTGAATTTAAATTCCACCAGCTGCCACGGCGGGATCTGAAATCTGTGCCCCCAGAGAATTAACCGAGGCCTCTGGATTACTAATCCAGTGACATTATCACTACGCCACCATACCCCCACAACCGCCACTCCCCTGCCCCATCTTTTTATAAAAAGATGTTTTACTGGAAGGCACGCTGTGTTGTATTCATAATGACCTTTGCTTTTTTTTTATTTTAAAATTTACACTGTGTACTTTTTGAATGTATAAAAGTCCAAAATAAACATTTGGTGATGTCATTATTGTTCAAATATAAATTTTGTTTCCACTTTCTCAAGAGTGCTAGAGACAAAATAATACCCAAGAAAGTCAGCAGCTTAATTATTCTAAACAGCATCAGATGGCTCATAGAAATACACTCAACATTTAGATTAGATTCAAAAGGCTCAGTCTGCACAGATAATGGACAATGCCAAAAAAAATTACTGTAGGTGCATTTAATGGAGGGATTGTTTGCAATTAAGCCTTTAGCAACATTTCATAGCAGACCTAGTTCACTAAGTGAAGGACAGAGAAGCAAATTTTATCAAATGCAAAATGTTGTATACATTATATGTCAAAAAATAGTACAAACTAATATAAAAATCCTTCTACTATGTTGTACATTTATAGATCAACTAGATAGCTTAAAAGAGATCCATATTTATCAAGAATACACTATCACTTTGACCATTTCTTTGCCTATAAAAAATGTGGCATGTTGAAACGAAAAGGGTACTGTACAACAAAATACCAGTTATTCATGTAATTTAAGGGTTTATATTATTTTTTGTCTACATTTTTCATAAAATAACGAGTGAACATGAATGGCAGTAACTATACACAGTAATTCCCTGTTTGGAACCCAAATAAAGTAAATCTATCTCCCATGCCTCTAGGAAAGAAGCAAATGCCAAGAATACTAACAAAAACAAAGCCAATCTATTACCATACACATTCACATTGTGTCAGGCTGGAAGGAAAGATATGCTCCTGTTTTGTGCTAATTATCTTTCCACACTGGCATTGCTGAAGGTAGGGGAGGAATGGATTGGATTCAGCCTTTGCCAGCTCTGGGACCTTCCATCTGGGCCGGTCCCTGATAATTGCCCCTTGGCTGCAAATACACAACCCCCACTTCACACTTAGCCACAATAAGAGAGTAGCCCTGCAGGCAGGCCGACTTCAACCAACCACTAGTGGCATTATCATTAAATCCTGCCGAAGGTCGCCATAGCAACCGCCTGCTGAGGCTCCTCTACCACGCTCAACATCTCCTAATCAGCTACCATGTGAAATGCAAATTCAGACAGTCTGAAAATTAGTCAAGAAGAATGGGGATGAAGAAGCAGATACGTGAAATATTCATGTGCATCACAGCAAAAGCAGACAGTCTGAATGACACAATAAAGAACAACCTATGACATTTTTGCCATCTTTTCACATTATTGTTTACACCTAACTATACCATCTAGACCCACAGATTCTAAGTCAGCTAAGCTGAAACAGTCTATGTACATTGCTGGAAACATCACTGATCAAGAATTAGATGGGATATGTATGAACAATTAGAAAACAAAATAAAAACTAACAAGGTGCTATCATCAAATAACACAGTTAGTGCTCCAAGGAGATTTTAATTAAAAGAGAATATTGAAAAGACAAACAAATTTTGCTCCAAGGATTTCCTTTTGCCCCCTTCCAAATATGGTTCTATACTGATGTAAAACATGAGCTTTATTATTAACTTTATTTAAGCTTGTAAAGGACATTGTAAATACAATTCATGTATAGTCATCTAGCAATTACTACTAGACATAAATCTTCTGTTTTACAAAGTCTAGATTTATTGGTATATTGTATGAGGCTTAAAGATTAGAAGGAACAGGAGTATTTGCAACAAACAATACATATTATTCTGCATCACAGTTTGCACTGCATTTTCCTTTCTCATAATTGCCAAAAGGAAAGAGCGAACCAATTCCATTGCTCTTGAACTGAGCATGGTGGCATTTTTTTTCTTGCCTTGCAATCTTTCCCAGATGGTTGGCTGAGATCAGAAACCCATGTTTTTACCAGCCAGAGTGAAGTATGTCAAAGTTGCTTTACGAGACTGTCTGACATGAAGCAAACTTAAGGCAAATATTGTACAAAAAGCAATTAAAATATTAATATTTGAATTTAATGACCTAAAGAGCAGAAGATACTGATTCTGCCTATTTTGTACTCACGGTGATGAACATTATTTCATTCAAAATCGTAAAATACAGTTTGATCACACAAAAACAGAAGGCTTCCTATAATGGATGGAGTACTCCAGAATTATTTTCTTGCATTCATCCCAATTACTGTATTTTTCTTAAAGTCAAACGGCTATCAATAATGTAAAACAAAATGGAACTCACCTCTTCTGAATAATGGTCGGAAGGAAGAGGAGGATAATCACATTGTTCGATCTTTTTACAGAGAGAATATAGGTTCATCTTATCACCGTAGAATGGACTTTGAAGTGCAGCCATCTGAATGAAATTGAGAGAGAAATCATGGACAGATTAGTATTGAAAGAAATTAAAGTATATCAGAAAGTGGTTTATAAATGGGACCACTACTTCAGTATAGTTTGTATGGGAAACAAACCTTAATTACTCAATCTTGAGTTAGATTCCTACATTTGCTTTTCATTATCACTTCCAAATAATCCTTACAGACTGACCAGAATATATTCCACTAAAGCAAAAATGGATTTAGTTCAGAATCCATAAATTATTCCAAATTTCAACCATTTAAGCATCACCCTTTGATTCTAAGTTGCCATTCATGATGAGCACTAAATACAACAAAAATACAGGGATTAATCTAAACTCGTCTTCTGCATTCGCTGCTCCAATGTCTCCTCTACATTGGAGAGACTAAACGCAGACTGGATGACCGCTTTGTGGAACACCTTCGGTCTGTCCGCAAGCATGACCCAGACCTTCCTGTCACTTGCCGTTTCAACACACCATCCTGCTCTCGTGCCCACATGTCCGTCCTTGGCCTGCTGCAATGTTCCAGTGAAGCCCAACGCAAACTGGAGGAACAGCACCTCATCTTCCAACTAGGCACTTTACAGCCTTCCGGACTTAATACTGATTTCAACAACTTCAGACCATGAACTCTCTCTCCATCCTCGCCACTTTTTTATCCCTTTTTTTCAATATTCATTTTCATTTTTTATCCACTTATTTTTATTTATTTTCATTTTTATTCATTGTTTTATCCCCCCCTTTTATCCTATTTTCAATATTTTTTCCCACCACCGTCCCCTCCCCCCACCCCACCCCACTAGGGCCATCTGTCACTTGTTCATGTTGTTCTTTCCAGAGTGCTTACCCTTGTCCTGCTATTACCACTTTCTGACCTTAATACCACCATCAGCACCTCCTTTAGCCAGTACCACTAACATTAACACCCCTTTGTCCTTTTGTTCATGACATTTTTGGCAATCTCTCCTTTGTCCCCATCTATCGCTGGCCTTCTATCCAGCTTCACCTACTCCACCCCACTTAAACAGTATACATTTCAACACATTTTTACTTCTCTTTAGCTCTGAAGAAGTCATACGGACTCAAAACGTTAATTCTGTTTTTTCCTCTCCACAGATGCTATTGGACCTGCTGAGTTTTCCCAGCATTTTCTGTTTTTGATTCATCTAAACTATTCATTATTCATTTAGATAATTTAACCCTTTACAAAAATGTCCCATTTTGCATGGTGTTTCATCACTTCCTTTGACCATGCACAATATCGTATCAGTCGTTAAAGGTGCTAAAGCAATTAAAGTGCGACCTTATTTCGCTCTGGATTTCCTGTGTCACTGTTTGAATGGGTGCAAAAGGTGTTTCTTACCTTTTGCTATGAAGAAGATGAGTTAGACAGCTGAACCACAATCTGTGATTAAAATAATATTCTAACATTGATATTAAAAATTATGGAAAAACAGTCCAGATTAATAATACAAAGAACAGAATACCGCGGAGGCTAGAAATTTGAAGTAAATACAGAAAGTACTGGAAATATCTGCCCTTTCACCTCCTCTCTCCTCACTGTCCAAAGCCCCAAGCACTCCTTTCAACTGAAGCAGCGATTTGGGTGTACTTCTTCCAATTTAGTCTACTGTATTCACTGCTCAGAATGTGGTCTCCTCTACATTAGGGAAACCAGCGACTGGGTGACCACTTTGCGGAACATCTCGCTCAGTCCATAAGCACAACCCTAAGCTTCTGGTGGCCTGTCATTTTCAATTCTCCACTTTACTCACATCATTGTCCTTGGCCTGGTGCACTGTTACAGTAAAGCTCAAGTTAAGCCTGAGGAACAGCACCTCATCTTTCAGTTAGGCTCTTTTTGGCCTTCTGGACTTAATGTTAAGTTCGATGATTCCAGACCTTAAACTCTGTCCTCCCATTTTGTTTCCCTTTCTTTGCATGTTTTGGTTTTTCTTTTATTTTTGCCTGCAGGCAACAGCACACCTACTTTAGGGATAAAAGCAAAAAACTGCAGATGCTGGAAATCCAAAACAAAAACAAAAATACCTGGAAAAACTCAGCAGGTCTGACAGCATCTGCGGAGAAGAATACAGTTAACGTTTTGAGTCCGCATGACTCTTCATCAGAACTGAAAAGTCAGAAGGGTCATTCAGACTCGAAACGTTAACTGTATTCCTCTCCGCAGATGCTGTCAAGACCTACTTTAGGGGCATCTTTTGTTTCGTTTCTTGACCCATCACCATTCCCTTTGGCCCTGTAAGGCTAAATCTTTTGTCATTCAATCTCTCCTGTCTTCCACCTTATCACAGACCTCCTCTTGCCCTTGGTTTCCCAACCACCGCCCCCACCCCCTACAACCCCAACCTCAAATTCCCTTGCTCAAATCCTACGTTTCCAACTTTTCACAGTTCTGATGAAAGGTCATCAACCTGAAACATTAACTCTGTTTCCCTCTCTACAGATGCCGCCTGACCTTCTGAGTATTTCCAGAATTTTCTCTTTTTATTTTGGATTAGTAACACCACGAATCCATTAATTAAAGTTGAAGATAATTTGACATTTTGAATCCATTCATATTTTTAGCATGGTCAGCAAAAATGCAGCATATTCAATTACCAAACAGCAGAATGCTGTTCAAATGTCCATGGTCAGTTGTCTGATCACAGCAATTGTGATGGTCAAATGTCCATGGTCAGTTGTCTGATCACAGCAGTTTTTAAAAATGATTTCTGTGTGGCATCTGTGTTATTTACAGTTAGTTATTTATTCTAATTAAACCTCTAACTTTGATCAGCCTACTCCTCAGACTCATGTGAACTGGTGAGGGCTGGGTATCCCCAAAACTTGTAATAGTTCAGGATCTCACCTACCAATCTATGTCTGTGTGCGCGCATGCGTCCCAGATACATAATCACATTTTTCTACACTTTTTTTGCAAGTCTCAATGTCTGGTTGCAGAATGCAACTGGCTCCCAGGATTCCTGCTGACTATGCTCTGAGCTTTGCAAGCTTTGCCAGGATTTATTCTTTCCTCTTTCTTATAATCCAAACCAGATTGCGGAGAAGAACTGCAATATTCTACTCAAAATTTAAGCAAATTAGAGCAAAAGGAAGAGGTTGAAAAAGATGTGGAATGGTCAATTTATGGGGGAAAAAAGGCAGCAACAGGCCTCTTATTTATAGCCATGTGAAATGCAAAAAGGGTGAAAGGGCAGGTTTGACAGGAAAATGCATTTAGAACTACAACAGTCCAATTTTAACTAAGGATAATTTGTTCATCATACTAAGATCTTCGATTTTCATTGAAAATTTTAAATTTCCACCATTATTTTTGGGAAAAATACTTTTAAACCAATTGCCTGTCTTTCAAACATGTTCAAAAGATACTGCACTGGTTGGCAGTTTATTACCATTGCTCTTTCCGAACTATTCAAATCTCACAACTCAAAATAAATAGAAACATGCCAAATCTTTGTTAAAAGTGCATGAATGTTGCTAACACAGAATGGCTGGCAAAGTAAACCTCAGTCTTATTTTTATTGAATGCTACTGTTTTGGGGCCGTTCCCACTTCCTCAATGAATACATTATGCGCCATAATATACTGAAATGTGCAGCACCACAGATTTACACCACCTATTAAATGAGTCATAAATTCAGGGATTTTAACCAGAGAAATCCTCCAATAAAACCTGTACAAGTTCATTTTTAAATTTAGAGAAGCCCGATAAGAGGTGCAGGGGCTTAACTTGCTTCATTGTTACAACAGTTAATTTCTGGGGTTTGGCTGTTTGTAGTCAGCAGTTATTATTGGGCTGGGGTATTGTTCTAGGGAGAAGAGCCCAGGATCAACTTTAAATTGGCAAAAATAGAGATGTAATAGTGATATTTGTTTTCATGAGTTTGAGATCACCACCAGGGACTATGAAGACGCCAGCAATGTCATGAGTAAAATTCAACTTTTATTAATAAGTGCAATATATTTTGTGATATGATTAATGTATATTGTAGAAGGAAACAAGCTGATAAAAATTAGATTTTTTAAAAGTTGCTTTGTGTAAGAGGTCATGCAGTTTTGAGTGAATTGTTTTGAAACTAGTTCTTTTCAATCATTAATAGGAAGTAAATTTAACAACAACTGGTTGTTTGTCAAATTTGCGACAACGGAAACACAATGAGGGAGTGTCATACAGAGCTCAGTTCAGAACTGAGGAAAGTCTAAAAAAAAATGAATGTGTTAAGGAAACAGCAAAGTTCTGAGTGTTAACAAGAGTAAGAGAGGTTTTCTCTCATACCTCAGTGTTGTCCGTTTATATATGAAGTGTGAAGGAAAGTCTTAAAAATTAATACAACTTGAATTAGTCAAAATCCTGGAACTCCTTCCCTAACAGCACTGTGGGTGTACCTACACCACATGGGCTGCAGTGGTTCAAGGCAGCAGCTCACCACCACCTTCTCAAGGTCAATTAAGGATAGGCAATAAATGCTGGCCCAGCCAGCGACACCCACATCCCATGAATGATATAAAAAAAAATTTTGAAGAATAGTTTAAAGGGATCTTGACTCAATTTTTCTTTTCCCATTCTCTTTCTGTACCTGATTGACATTGAATTCACCCAATATAATTCACACCTCCTTCTCAGTCTTTGTAATATTAATTTCACAATCCTTCAATCTTATTGGTTAAGGAGATACACTGTTACTTTCATTCATGTCTCAGATGCCCAATAGGCCAAACTTTGCTGTCAAAGTAATGGTGAGGCTAACAGTGCTTGTCGCTATTTATTTACAAATGGTACGGCAGTTACAGGCAAATGAAGGTGCAGGGAAATCCAAAAGTTGTTGTCCATTAACTTTGCAAAGGCAGTATCATGCTGGTTGCCTCACCATTAAAGTTCATTAAAGCTGCTGCATTCGCATGGTAGACACGAACGAATCTTGTCACAGAAGTCAGTCTTGTTCATATTAGTCTAAGTGCCCTTTTAATGATGTGATAAGTATAAACTGTAGCCAATCAACCCCTCTGGCACTGAAAATTAATTACGAGTACGGAGTCCTTTTTCTTTAGGGTTTAATTGTTTGAGATTTTTAAAAAAGAACATTTTAAATTCTAAAACTTCTATTTCCTTTTACTTTGTCTCTTTTGTTAATCTGTCTCTCTTGACTCAATTTTTCTTTTCCCATTTTCTTTCTGTACTTGATTGACATTGAATTCACCCAATATAATTCACACCTCCTCAGTCTTTGTACTACTAATTTCACAATACTTCAATCTTATTGGTTAAGGAGATACACTGTTACTTTCATTCATGTCTGAGATGCCCAATTTCTCTCACTGCAACAATGTCAACTCTCACTTTTAGCAACTTGCCAAGTAAAAAATATGAAAATATGAACTGGCAAGAGAAAGTCTAACTAACAACAGGCATCATTAGATGCCCTGCCATAGCAAATAGTGGTCCATTCTTACAAGCGTCAAGCATGCATCCATGTTCTAAATTATGTCACCTGAACTGTCTCTGCTTAGAAAGTGCTATCATCCTGAAAACTTCTTTAGCTGCAATTTGTATTCACTTCTTTACATTTAAGATGTAATTATCATTTTTCACAAGTGAGTCCTATTGCTTGTGTAAATGAACTGTTCCGCAACACAAAGCAAGATAAAAACACAAATAACTTGGCAGAGTTACAACAGTTGGTCAAAGTACAAGATGAAACACTACTTTTCCTGCTTTGGTTCTATTTAGCTACAAGCTTGGTACAAATGAAATACTGACTGAGAAAGACTTATGCCAGGAATAAGGAAGACAAAGTAATTTTGAACATGGCGAAATAACTTGGCTGAGGTCATTGAGCAAAACAGTTGAGTCAAAAACTAGAATTGATGCCTCCAAAGAAGGTGCATGCAGGAAAAGGTGGATGAAAATGTTAGAAACATCCTGTCAGCATTAGCTCCACGGTACCAGTTTTGCCCGAGTCCCTACGTTGTGAGTTCAAGTCCTACTTCAGAAAGTGAGCACTTAATCTAGGCTGACATTCTAGTGCAGTTCCGAGGGAGTGCTGCACTGTCACAGGTCATGCCTTCCAAAGGATGTGTTAAACTCCATTTTCAACTACCCCCCTAAGTAAACATAAAACATACTGTGGCACTATTCAAAAAGCTAAGGAGTTCTCTAGGTGCCCTGGCCAATATTTATTTCACAACCAACACCACTAATAGAGTTAAATTAGTCTTTTATTCCATTGCAGTTTGCGGAACCTTGCTGTGCATCCCTACATAACACATTTCAAAAAAATAACTAATTGGCTGTGAAATACATTGGGATGTCCTGAGGTTGCGAAAGGGGCTATATTAACGCAATTTAATTCTGTGATCATGTTCATTCAATCTTCCTGTATGCAGGAAAAATAAAGGACATCTTTTTATCTGATTAATTTTATCTAAATATCTGCTGTGTAATAAGTAAGTTCTATCAGCTGGTAAATGTGGATTTATATATATTTTAGTGAATATATGTCACAATGCTCAAATATTGCAAAATGCTGAATTACTCTGAAATATAGTGGCTATTATGCTAACAAATGCAGCAGACAAATTAAGCACAGCAAGATCCCACAATTTAAAATGCAGCTAATAACCAGTCATTTGTGTTTGGTGTTGTTGGTCAGTACACTGAGGAAAAGTTCCTTCTATTCTTACAATAGCATGATAGAATCTTTAATGTCCTCCTGAATCGCTGGGTTTCAGTCTAAAATCTTAAGAACGATACTCTCCGTCAATGCAGACATTTTCAATACTGTGCTAGAGTGTCAGCAACAATTATCTGAATTCCTGGAGTGGTTGGATAATTAGTGACTAACAGAGTCAATGGTGATCCAGTCTGCATTACATATGGGAATAGAAATAGCTTTCCACTGGGAGAATTGAGAATCCTGGATTGTTTAGAAATGTGTATTTCAAGTTCTTATAAAGCCATGTGTGTGGTTTCAGAATTATGAAGAAAAGCTTCAGGTATTTAATTTCTGCTTCCCCCATTTTAAGTTCCCTCCTCTAGTTTCTTAAGTGATTTAAGAAATTAGGCCAGAGTATTTGAAGTTTGATGAAACAATTACTTTCATCAAGATTTCAATAAAAATAAACTAAGTGTACTATCAGCCACATGACAACCATACAAAACTGGAACAGTAAAATACCGGTTTTCCGTACATTGATAACTGTTAAACTGAATGTGCATTCAAATTTGTACTGATATCAATATAAAAGTAAAAATTCAAAGGACTTTTATTGGATTTAAGCCTTGGGAGATTGTGATACACAGACCTCATTTTGTAGAGTTTAAAAATGGCAGCCACATCTAGAGAAATGGGAATAGGAATTTGTGTGATATGGTGGGAACTATTGAAATATCCTCTGCACTCACAATTATTTCCATCAAGTATGTAAAACCTAATTTAGAATGGTTCTTATAATTCTATAATTTGTGTTAGCCTTGTTAAGGAAGCATTTAAAAGTTTTTATAAATAGCAGCCAGAACAGTTTTTAACAGAATTGAAATATTATTTGGTCAGTCAAATAAATTCTGATCCATTTGTTAAATGGCATCCGACTTAATGCAACTACGCACCCAGCTATTCATAATTCACAATCTTGGTACTTCTGGCTTTTCGATTTCCACAAGTGTGGTTAGCATAGCATTTACCATCCAGTTTAATTCTGTCTCCCTCCATTATCAGGGCAGTCCCACTGATAGTCATGAATGTTTAAGAATTGTTCCAATGGAAGAACACTTAAACCACTGAAATGTGGTGTATACATGTATGTAAACAAAATTAAGAATATTATGAATTATTCTGTTCTAATTGCTTTATGCTGAACCAGCAGAATATTTATGTTGGATAGCTAATGCAAAACTGTGGCTGCTGTTTAGAAAAAAAATAATGCTTATGCTGTAATCAAATGTTTATTTCTATCCTTAAGAATGAAACACTTCTGCCAGATGGCAACCTGAATACTTCACAATTAAAGTCTAAATTTCAGTATTTAAAAAAAAGTTACTCAGAACATTCCATTTTTATTTGTATATTTTGAAGAATAGAATGAAGTGCCGCAAAAACATGCAGATCATTACCGAAAAATGTATGCATTTCAAATATGATACTTCAAAAAATAAATAAGGCAATTAGCAATGTCCAACATCTGTCCTGCTTGATTGGGTCGCATGGACTGTTACATACATGTATCTTCAACCAGTAGACTTTAAAATCCTCCACACTCTTTCTTTTTCACTGATAGTGACTCTGTCCTTGGGATTCAGTATTAGTACCTTTTAAATCCCTTAACATGGACAGCATCAACACTGCAGTGAGCAGAGTGGTGCCCTAAAGTCAGTCACCCTTTTCTGCATGTGCTAATAAGTTTGATTTTCAAAGGACAATGTGTACATTCCCCAGGCACACAGACCTTCTGCGAAACACGCAGACCATCCTATGCTACTCAGTGAGCTTTAGCAGGGACAGGACAAGCTGAAAATGGCTCTCATCTGTCGGCTGCTCTTCGAAATGTATCCTTAACTGTTTGATTCCCAGAACTGGTATTTACATGTCTGAAGTTCTACAACACAGTGGAGTAATTTAGTGATGGATGTTCTAACATAATGTCCAAATATCACTAACACCTTATTTGTGACTTCTAGAAATAGTTAAAATGTAAGCAATATTATGTTACTAAACATAATAAACACAAGTCCATAAAACATTTCAGAATATTACTGACAGGAAGCAAATTCACTAAAGAGTTAAACTGGGCATATTTTCATGCATTTTCTGCTTTGACAGATGAAAAATGTCAACTGTCCTGTTTTTATTTTCTAGCTTTTGCACTATTCATCTGGTTCATTAGTGCATATCGCTGCTGCCCCTGACAGCTGCTTGCCCTCTCTTCCCAGCAGCTGAATTTTTCAGGCTAATTTGATTCTCCTCACTGAGACGATCACTGAAATGATTGACTTGCTCCCTGACCTCAAGGGTCCAACTTTCCTTATTAGTATTCCTGGTGTGTTCAAGGTAAGGGAGCGCAGTGTCTGTCTTCAGGGCTGGTGGCTGCACTCTCTCTTTTACTGTAAGCCACCAACCTACAACCTTCTAAGGAGGCAACTGCTGCTCTGTACAATGAAGGAAACATGTAAAACCTCATCTTCAGATGTCAAGGTCCGTGTAGATGAGTAACTGATTTATATTATCAATTTATGCAAATAATTTGTGACACTGAACAACAAGGCATTAATTAATACCAGGAAATTATCCTATTGCATTATGCTCCCCGACCAGACACACATGCATTTTTATACCTTAATGGCCTTCAGTTAAAAAAAAGGGTACTGCTCATTCTAGCAGAAGTCAGATTGAACAATCTTGTTTAAAAGATTATTTGTCAACTTGATGTAAATTGTGCATCAACGAATCAGAAATATTTTCCTGAATAGCAAAATAACGTGACCTGCTCTAACATGCATTGTTAAGTACGAAGTGATTTTAAAAGGACTAACAATGATCCAATGAGCGCAAAATGAACGAAACCATTTCCATTTTGATTCCCTTCCCCCCATCATGAACCATCATTTTTAGGAGCAAGTAGACCCAAAACACAGGCTCCACAGTACTTACATGTCAGCCAAAAAGGTTATGTAAGAACTTCACATGGGATTACAATGAATATCTCCATAGTTGACTACAATCATACCTTATATATTGGCCTGAACTGTATGATCAGCAGTGAAGCAATGACACTCACCGCTGACCTTGAAGATGATTGTCCACAAAAATCTAGTGACCTCTGACATGTAGATTTTACCTTTCCCAACATTAATTTGAATCCGGTCCCAAGTCAAGGAGATCTCCCGGTATCAACTAACAGTGATGTCATCAAGCAGGGTGTGCAGCACTGATTACCCTTCACTTTTTGACAATTACCCTTCACTTTTTCTAAATTTTACAGAGAGCAAAATAAAGATTGGGATATGCACAGTAAAAGCTGAAATATCAAACAAAATTTGATAAGGTTTAAGAAAATAATAGGGTGTTATCATAATGAAGACTGATACAACACACAAAAGAAAATTACTTCTCCAAGACCAGTGTTATTCAGCAACATTTTGGCGTGGTGCAAAGTTACAAACCCAGTAACCTCATTAACAAGGTGTATCCTTTTTTTGTGGGTTTTAACAACATATTACTGTGTAAAAGGGGAAGTTCTCTTCAGTCCAGTAATTTCTAAAGATTGCCATCTACAGGGACTTCAACAGCACACACTGTAGTGGAGCAGGGAATCACTTACAGCAACTTCTGGACATCCGCGTTTAATTACTCATGTGCAGACTCCAGAAATTGCTCTCAGCTTCACAGGCTAATGAGAGCGAACTCTCTGAGCGGAATTTAATCCAAGCAACAGGGGAATTGTCCGCCAGCTGGAGAGCCGGCGAGAGCCTCGTGTTGTCTCCTTTGGGAAAGGCCCGCCGTATTAAGTGCCAGTCAGGTAGTTAAGTGACCAGCAGCAGGCCTTCCCCAAGACTAAGGACCTCGGGGCATAAACCCCAACTGCGAGCTGCCAGCCAATCAGAAGCTAGCAGCACCACCAAGGGAACGGTGGTGGTTGCCAGCAATGCACCCACCAGAGGCCCAGGGTCAATGAGGGACCCAAGGCCACAGGTAAGTGAGGGCAGGATGGGGAGAGGTTTTGGTGTTGAGGGAGAGGGGAGGAGGGTGGAAGGGGAGATCGGTGGCAAGGGTGGGGGTTGGCTTTTAGTGGGCCCTCACCTTCCCGATGCTGGCCCCCTCAATCAGACACTGAGTGAATGAGGGATCACCTTCCCCCAGGAGCCTGGAAGCAAACATGCCAGGGTCTGCTTCTCAGGTAACAAGCATGGCGACTGCCCCGCCCGCCATTGGTTGAATTCCAGCGATGGTGGGATGAGGCCTTTAAGTGGGCATTAATTTCCCAATTAAAGACTTCAATTGGCAGAAGGGGTGGGAAGCCTTTCTTCCCCGGACATAAGCAGGGCAAGAGGCAGGAACGCAGCAGGTCCCCACTCAGTCTTCTCACCCGATTTAAACACCCTACCCGGCCTCCAAGCTCGTCCCAGGGGAGGGCATTAAATTCTGTCCTTTTGGTTTTGCTCTCATGACAGCAAAATCTGGGTCATTATTTTGTATAATATTTAAAATATGTACAAATAGAAAACTCTGATCCAACAACTTGAACATTTGACATTTTGGGATGTTATTAAACCAGATTCCTGTGGTCAAGTATACATATTTTGATTTCCAAATAGGGAAAAATATGTCTGTTCACTTGCAGTGAGGTCTGAGCTACTTATTTGTGTTGTGATCATTTAGCTCAGGATGAACCTGGGATCAAACCTTGGGCTGTCATGATCTGGTTTTATGTTGGCCTTCCATCACTAGTACCCGTACCTTAACAGTATCTCTGACTGTTTCATATTGACTACTCAATTAGTTAGCTCAGCTTTACTTTCAAAATCTGATCAGGATAAAGGAAATTTAAATATATATCTCTCCATTTGAAATAGAGCTGCCAGTCTAACATATATTCAAACAAACCACAAATGTTGGCCTACTCAGACACGATGGGCTGAATGGCCTCTTTCTACACCATAACTTTTCTACGGTTCTTTGGTTTTTATTTGAATTTTTGACATCTCCCTCATACTTTTTGTAGACATCTGTTCTGAAGCTATTGTACCAGATTTAAGCTGGGATACTTTCTGTTTGTGAACCTGGCTAAGCACTCTCGCAAAAAGAACCCAATGGTATAACATATCAGACCAAAGAAAATTTAATTTTTGTTGCAGAAATGTCACAACGGAATATCACAACTCCAAAATATCATAGCCAGTACGTGTGTGCAAGGGATGAGAGGCCCCTCAAGTTTGGGAGGAATGCTGCAAATTAAGGAAGTATTTGCGAGAGTGCGACTGCAACATAAAGTGATGGCTAATATGGCTCAGTTGCACATCAACTTGGGCAGCTGAGCCATTGAAAGACTTAAAAATAATCTCCAGTTCCCTTTAGTTATTAATTTTTCTTTTAATCAAATCAGAAGCCTTGCCTGATGAGCCAAAAAGCTGAATGGTTATCTATTTCCTGGAATTGTAATTAAGATTACTTTTCACACCAGTATTCCAAAATAATAATATTTGTACAATTATTAATTATTAAATTACATTTATGTAATTACATATAATGCATTTATATTTAATAAACACAATGCAAAATATTTCATATCATGCCTCTGTTATAATTTGAAGTGTACTTTTAATATATTTTTAAAGCTATTTATATTATTGTTATCAGCTCTTTATATCGGCCTCTATTGCTGTGAGCGACGGCCATAAATTCCTTCAGCACTGGTCAGACAACAATAACATTTCATTTGAGGTAATTTGTT
The DNA here is from genome assembly GCF_964194155.1 of Cetorhinus maximus. NCBI lineage: Eukaryota > Metazoa > Chordata > Chondrichthyes > Lamniformes > Cetorhinidae > Cetorhinus > Cetorhinus maximus. The sequence goes on from NC_135895.1 coordinate 100,584,392, forward strand.
TACAAACAAAAAGCTGTCTTGCAACATCAACATCAAGCTACAAGTTAGGATTGAGTGCAAGACAATGAGTAAATTGCATATGTCTTTTAATCCTAAAGCTTTTATAATAATCTTAATTGTATAATCCCACAAAAATTACTAATGAGACTTCCTTCACCAAAATGATTCTTATTCACTTTTTGAAGTGTCTTAAATAAAGTGCAGGCCAGTTATTTGGAGTTGACATTTAAAATATATTCTTCTGTTAATTCAAATTTGTTTTTTCTGAATGTAAAATCTTACTTTCCAACAATTTAGATTAAACAACTTAGTTAAAACAGCATTTACCTTGCCATGCTGGAAAAAAAACCCTTTAATTCGAAGGGGAAGACTGTACACATATGGTCACCCTAGTGACCAGAATATGAGTTTGAACTATACATACATGGGCTACATCTCCCATCCGATCCCATTTTCTCCCAAGTAATGACAGTTAGTAAACCTGCAGTCCTCTGCAGGCAAAAGAGCAAGAAGGTCTAGGCTGTGAATTTTTAAAGGGGCAATTTTTGCTACTGCTTATCCTCTTTTGTATTGTAGAAATACAATGACCAAACTTTGAAAACTGTATCTATTCCTCACAGTACTAACACTGTTTTGGTCATTTTATTTTCCAAAATTCCAAATGGAGGGACCTTGCTTACAGCACAGAACACAAGCAAGGTTCCTCCCTTCACCCGACAGATCTGAATCACTGAACTGGGACTACAGGCCTAGATCTCATTTCGAACCAAAGTATGAAGGATGGTTTAAAAAATACGAACTGCAGTATCCTTTAAGCAACATTTTTGGAACACTCCTTGGAGTGAAGTTTTATAAGGTTATTATGTTTGGGACTGCGTCATTAATTTAGGGTAAAATGAAATGGGTAATTTGACCTGTCCTGAAGTTTGCCCGGCAACAGGCCGGGGTGATGCGGCTGTTAAGAATTAATGGGAGGTCCAGGTTGTTTGTTGGGAAAAACATTTAAGGTGTTCATATTTGGAGACAATGGGGGCAGCATCTGTGTTTACAGTGGTTAGACTACAAGTCTCCAAAGTTCCAGGACGGTGTTGAGAATGTCGGGTTGAATACAGTTACACCTCATACCGTCCATTTACTTCCAAGATAAAAGAGATTTGAGATCTCAACCATATCTAATCAGCATTTTTACCTGGATACAAAGCCCATGTGATTCGCTTTGCCATGGAGATGGACTGTGAGAGGTGATGGGTTCCTAAGATATTCTTGAAACTCTCAGGCATAGGCAGCCTGCCAGGATCCATGAGCGAGGAAGCAGCTAGAAGCCAAAAGTTCACCACACAGGAATACAGATGGGAGCTCGCACTTGGATTAAAACAATCAAATTAGTGAGGATTTGAAATGAGGCTGTAAGATCCGCCTACCTTGCGTGAGAGGGAGAATCCCCAGGAAAACCCTCACCATGAAAGATGGTTTAACGGTTACCAGGCTGGCAAAGGAAAGGAATGGAAGTAAATCCTTGGGAGCAAAAAATCACTTTGGACTAGGCCCGGGAATATTGAATGGCTATTTAAAGGACAGCGTAAAATAAAACTGTGAAGTAGGTTATTAATTATGTTAAAAGGAAAAAGGTCAAAATTCTGTTCTGTAGTTTAAAGTATAAATGGCCTACAGTAATAGTATTTAGACAATAGTGCTATTAGTCTGTTGCAGTAAAAGGCTTAAAATGTGAAATTTTGTGATGTCATCCTTTCAGCTATTAACTGGAAGTTAAAATTGCTTTTTAAAAGTTACTTATCTCCACAGGGATCATAACAGGAGTTAAATACAGCTTGAAACATTAGAGGACTTCTGAGCATTTCACTAGGTTTATCTGCAAATGCAGCACTTACCTAAAGGTTGAATTGGCAACCTACCCAGAGACAACTATGTAATGGAGTGTTGAAAACATTAATGCAATTCATTCAAATCAGGGGAGGCGATGGTGTAATAGTATTGTCGCTGGATTAGTAATCCAGAAACCCAGGGTAATGCTCTGGTGGAAGATGGTGGAATTTGAATGCAATAAAAATCTGGAATTAAAAGTGCAATGATGACCGTGAAATCATTGTCGATTGTTGTAAAAACCCATCTGGTTCACTAATGCCCTTTAGGGAAGGAAATCTGTCGTCCTTACCTGGTCTACATGTGACTCCAGAACCACAGCAATGTGGTTGACTCTTAAATGCCCCAACAAGCTACTCAGTTGTAACAAACCGCTACAAGGGCACAAAAAAGGAATGAAACTGGACAGACCACCCGGCATTGACCGAGGCACCGGAAATGACAACGGCAATCGCAGCCCTCTTGACCCTGCAAAGTCCTCCTTACTAACATCTGGGAGCTAACATCTGGTGGCTTCCCCACCATCGGGAACATCCTTCCTGCATCTACCCTGTTTAGTCCTGTTAGAATTTTATAGGTTTCTATGAGATCCCCCCTCATTCTTCTGAACTCCAGCGAATATAATCCTAACCGACTCAATCTCTCCTCAGTCCTGCCATCCCAGGAATCAGCCTGGTAAACCTTCGCTGCACTCCCTGGTTCAATGAAGAGTGCAGGAGGACATGCCAGGAGCAGCACCAAGCATACCTAAAAATGAGGTGTCAACCTGGTGAAGCTATAAAACAGGAGTTGCATGCCAAACAGCACAAGCAGCAAGTGATGGACAGAGCTCAGTGATCCCTCAACCAACAGATCAGATCTAAGCTCTGCAGTCCTGCCACATCCAGTCGTGAATGGTGGTGGACAATTAAACAACTCACTGGAGAAGGTGGTTCTGCAAATATCCCCATCCTCAATGATGGAGGAGCCCAGCACAATAGTGCAAAAGATAAGGTTGAAGCATTCGCAATAATCTTCAGCCAGAAATGCCAAGTGGATGATCCATCTCTGCCCCCTCCAGAGGTACCCAGCATCACAGATGCCAGTTTACAGCCAATTCAATTCACTCCACATGATATCAAGAAACAGCTGAAGGCACTGGATACTGCAAAGGCTATGGGCCTTGACAATATTCCGATAATAGGACTGAAGGTTTGTGCTCCAGGGCTTGCCGCGCCCTTAGCCAAGCTGTTCCAGTACAGCTGCAACACTGGCATCTACCTGGCTATGTGGAAAATTGCCCAGGTACATCCTGTACACAAAAAGCAGGACAAATCCAACCCAGCCAATTTCTGCCCCATCAGTCTACTCTCAATCATTAGTAAAGTAATGGAAGGGGTCATCAACAGTGCTAAGAAGTGGCACTTGCTTAGTTATAACCTGCTCACTGATGCCCAGTTTGGGTTCCGCCAGGGCCACTCAGCTCCTGACCTCGTTACAGCCTTGGTTCAACATGGACTCCCAAGGTGAGGTGAGAGTGACTGCCCTTGACATCAAGGCAGCATTTGACCGAGTGTGACATCAAGGAGCCCTAGTAAAACTGGAGTCAATGGGAATCAGGGGGAAAACTCTCTGCTGATTGGAGTCATACCTAGCACAAAAGGAAGATGGTTGTGGTTGTTGGAGGTCTGTCATCTCAGTTCCAGGACATCACTGCAGGAGTTCCTCAGGGTAGTGTCCTAGGCCCAACCATCTTCAGCTGCTTCATCAATGATCTTCCTTTCATTATAAGGTCAGAAGTGGGGATGTTCGCTGATGATTGCACAATGTTCAGCACCATTCACGGCTCCTCAGATACTGAAGCAGTCCATGTCTAAATGCAACAAGACCTGGACAATATCCTGGCTTGGGCTGACAAGTTGCAAGTAACATTCGCGCCACACAAGTGTCAGGCAATGACCATCTCCTTCAAGAGAGAATCCAACCATCGCTCCTTCATGTTCAATGGCATTACCATCACTGAATCCCCCACTATCAACATCCTGGGGGTAACCATTAACCAGAAACTGAACTGGACTAGCCATATAAATACTGTGGCTACAAGAGCAGGTCAGAGGTTAGGAATTGTGCGACAAGTAACTCACCTTCTGACTCCCTAAAGCCCGCCCACCATCTACAAGGCACAAGTCAGGAGTGTGATGGAATAGTCTCCACTTGCCTGGATGAGTGCAGCTCCTACAACACTGAAGAAGCTTGACACCGTCCAGGACAAAGCAGTCCGCTTGATTGGCACCACATCCACAAACATTCACTCCCTCCACCACTGGCAGACAGTAGCAGCAGTGTGTACCATCTACAAGATGCACTGCAGGAATTCACCAAGGCTCCTTAGACAGCACCTTTCAAACCCATGACCACTACTACCTAGAAGGACAAGGGCAGCAGATAGTTGGGAACACCACCATCTGGAAGTTCCCCTCCAAGTCACTCACCATCCTGACTTGGAAATATATTGCCGTTCCTCCACTGTCGCTGGGTCAAAATCATGGAACTCCCTTCCTAACAGCACTGTGGGGGTACCTACACCACATGGACTGCAGCGGGTCAAGAAGGCAGCTCATCACCACCACCACCAACAGCAACTAGGGATGGACAATAAATGCTGGCCTAGCCAGCGAAGCTCACATCTCGTGAATGAACAAAAAAAAAGACTAATCTTGTACCTTAACTGTGTTTAGTTTAACTTCGCATAAAAAAAGGAAATTATCAACACATCATCACCAAAATAAATAATTCTAGTAAAGTCAAGGCCATGCTGAATGCCATATGTTTGACTATTACAACCTTCCTTAGGATTATAAAACCAATGATAAAACCCCTCACATGAAAAAGTTATTTTGCATGAGCTGAAAAGAGCTATCCCCTTACCTAATTAAACTGCATATTTTATTGGTTATTCCTCACACAAAAAAGTTTTGCTCTGTAAAATTTTACTACAGCAGTCATTCTGACAGGTTTTTTCCTCTTCCTTATGAGGTGCAATATAAAAACAAACATCTTTTCACAATATGGCACAGGCGGAAATCAGAAATATTGAAATGCTATATTTCAATTCATAAATATAAATATGGTATAAATCTTCAGTTATGACTGAATCATACATATGTGAAAAAGTATAACTTTCTCAACATACAGTTCAGAAATGTTGCCAAAGAAGAGGCAATATTATTGGAATAAGGGAACTCTGCCAGCATTAGCAGCTAAAATCCAATTTATCGTTAAATGTTGCCACCAAAAGATATCAATTTTGGCAAGAAGTTGTCTTCATTTTAGTTTCTATTTATATTTACGGAGAACAGATGTGGCAAATTTCTGTTAGGTGCAGAAGTAATTTTTCAGGTCCCCCTCCCCTCCCCCCTCCCCTCTCCCCTCTCCCCTCCCTTCTCCCCTCCCCTCCCCTCCCCTCCCCTTTCCCCTCCCCTCTCCCCTCCCCCCCTCCCCCCCTCCCCAATGGCAATGTTTTGGCTGTTGAATTAACTTCCCAACATTATCATTGCAATTACCCCTACATTGGATTCTAATAAATGACTAAGTGAAAGATTAGCACTCTCAAATAGGAGAACCATGGTGATGACTACCACAATATGTCTATGTCATTTTAAACATACTTCCCCAGAAATGACGGGAAAAATGGTGCGAAGAAAGCATTTACAAAGCAAAACTCTGAATTCTCTTGCCATAGTTTGGATGAGTTTTAACACAATTTGGCCAGCATCCAAACACAGAACACACCAGGATGGCAGCGAGTTCAATCTCAAATGGAAGAGAAAGACAGAAGAAAATATAAATGCTACTGTGCCACTCTGCAATTAACACAGCATTAGCTAATCTGAAAGCACAGTGGTGGCAGTTGTGCTTTGGACAGACCTGTCTTCCTGGCTGATGGTAGCTATTATTACACAGGCTGAAAAAAAACCTAAGGGAAAAGCAAACCACTAGAAAGTTATTTTATTGGGAACTTTGAATAAGCATACTTTAGTTAAAATGTGGGCATCACCAGCAGCACATCCCAATTGCCCTAAGGTGATCTTCTGAGTCAAGAAGATCATTGCAACCCGTGTGGTATTCTTTATAGTGGATTGATAAAACTGAGTGCTTTGCTGGACCACTTCAGAGGACAATTAAAAGTCACATGCATACCAGACTGGGTAAAAACTGCAGGTTTACATCCCTAAATTATACTAGCAAACCAGTTTTTACAACACTTGTTTCCAACTGACATCAGCTTTTTCATCTGAAGATTTTTTTTAAACTGAATCAAAATTTTCCAAGTGTCATAGTGGAATTTGACTAAGGTTATTAGTCCTGGTCTCTGGATTTACTGATTCAGTAACATAACCACTACACTACCATACCCATGTTTCAGATAGAAAATCAACAACATTAGTGTGTTGATTGGAAATTGATTTTTTTTTCCCCCATTAATTTTAGTACAACACATTACTTCCATTACATACCACCACTCACTCTCATTTTCCTGAATTCAGGAATAAGAAGGGGAAGATGGCAAAGTATACATTTAGTTATGAAAGAGATATTAGATCAATACCTGCTTTATAACCAAATGATGTGCTCTGAAAATCATTTTAACAAGAATCTTCTTAATAGACAAGATTCAGACGTCATGGTTCGCTCAGATCCTTCGCAGATCTTTGGAAAATATTCTAGATATACACCATCATAGTAAACTGAAGTCAGTTACATTTATTTCCTCCAAGCTGTTCAATACAATAAAATATTCTGAACAACACGCAAGGGACCACTTTAAGTCCATGAGGTCTCCATGTTTGTCGGATTTGATGAATTACTGAACAAGTCATGTGCCTCTGGCAGAAAAAACACATATTTCTTTGGTGGGATACTTGGAAAATTCCTTGTACTGTTATACTTCGTGTCAAACCTGCAGTCCAGTTTTTTTTCCACTCGCTTCTACTTTCCAAGATTCCTACTGCACCAGGTATGTCTGTCAGACTGTCACTTAGTTTCAGACTATTAAAGCTGTCAATTTGGTAAGGGAAGAAAACAATTACAGTCAACTTCTGTTTCCAATCAACTCCCAGTCCCATGAAAAATATAACCTTGAAGTTAATTATGTGGTCTTTCAAGTCCAGTCTCACCACTCACCCACACGATTCTTCCTCAAATTTGCTATCCGGTCACCCTTGTTCTCTTCACAGACTCTATCTGAGTTTTAAAACCAAAAGTAGTATATATACTTTAAAACAGTTGCTGCTCAGCACGGGTTCCTTTGTATCCAAGCCAATTGGGTAAAATCACAATTAATACCGAGAAAGAAACAAAAGCAGGCTTTCAAGTTATGAACGTAACTACACAGAATGGGAAGCCAGTCATATTCCAAATCATAAAGTATGTTATGCTTTTAATATCAATTTATGAAATCTTTCTGGTCATTTCAAATTTGTTTCATAGCACGCTGCATTTCCCTCGGTTAGAGTAGAATCCACATTCTTGCACAGAGGTGGGTGGATGAGCTGATCACACGTGTCTCATTTTTGTGTGACAATATATTTAGACTGAAAATCAGAAACCACTAAATGTGGATTGTATGCTTTGTCCTGAAAGCAATTAATTTAAGGGAAAGGACTTGGTAGCGCGTACTAATGGACAACTACGGCACACATCTCTTCGCCGTGTTGGATTTAAACTGTAATTCAGATGTCCGTCATAGCTGGTATAGAGAAGCAGTGTTTTGTCTGGCAGTGGTCTACATGATGCCTCAATAGGAAGGACTGATGGACTCTTCCAGACCCATACAGTTCTTCAGTTCTGAGGTCACTGAAATAGACGTTGAGATCTGTGGTAGTGAAATGAAACCTTATGTGTAAGCTTTTTTATGGATTCCAGTCCAATTTCACATTATTTGTTCACTTTGAGATGTCAATTTTCTTTTGAATACCCAAGGAAGTGTAATATCAATTTACAATTAAGCACAGTTTTCTGTATTGATTTTTTTTTGCTAAGGTTGTTTTTTTTCTTATAATGTGGCTTATAGTTTAAAAGCCTATGTCATATGACCTAATCAAGCAGTTATTTTTCTGCAATCTGATCAGCAGAACACAAGAGGACTTTGTGTCAAATCTGTAAGCTAATTGCAGTTAAAAAACTTTCTATTCAATATGGGTGACAATGCAATACGATCCACTGTGTGTATAAAGTCACATTTCACTTCATATGGAGCGTGGATGGCAAGATCTTGGGAAAACTATCTGGTGAAGTCCTAATAACGTAAGCCTTCAATAGTTATTTTTTGGCAACATGATTCCTGCTGTGCATTCTACTTTTAACTTGGCTTGAATCAGCTTATTTTTATTTAATGAACTTAGTATATTTTTTCCTCCTCAGTAAACAGCACCACTGCAGTAAGTTTACAGAGTGCATTACTTAACACAATTTCATTTACTCTTTATTACTCAGAAAAAATGGTTTGAAAGGGGCAATTGGATGTGGTTCTTTCATCTTTAGAGTCTGAATTGGAATTGTGGCCAGGCTGATAATGATAAATGTTTACTTTTGCTCCAAGTGTCTTGTCACCGCACACTCAACCCAATTTTGAGCAACCAAGCGTCTAAGACCGATTATTGACCACAAACGAAGAGAAATTAACAGCTTTATAGGTGACCCTTAAGGATGACTGGTGCAAGCACTGGACATTGAGAAAAGTAATTCAAATGCATTGTTTGAATAGAATGGAGTGCCAAATGTGAACATGAAGAAAAAATTGTAGAGAAGCACACTGATTTCTTGCACCTTGAAAAGCAAAACAAATTTATGAGTTTTATATACAGTATTGTATTAGGCATCTCATTCATCAATATTCTGATGAACAATTTGCACTATAGGGAATTTAAAAAGTCAGCAATTAATCCCTTGTCCAAAAGATGATACCTTTAGATCATTCACTTGCGGATCATTTCATAAGAACAGAAAATTATCAATAACATTAAAAAGAAAGAAAAATTACCAGTTATTTTCTTATATTCTCTGTTCTACCTCAGAACTAATGTTATCAACATATTAAGATGTTCATACTTTATAGGCTTACCTCATATAGCAGACAACCTAGTGACCAGATGTCAGATTTGAAATTGTATCCATTTTCATGTATTCTCTCTGGGGACATGTAGTATGGGGTACCCACTTTAAAAGGAAAAAAGAAAGTTACAACTTGTGCACCACAAAATAAAATTTTTAAGAAGCCGACTTCTCAAAGTTTGGTGTTTTATTTATACATCGTTTTTATGCAAGGAATCCTCATTACTTACAAGAAGCATATACACATCCCCACACAAATGAAATATAGTTTTAATTAAAGATTTCAATCTTTGGTTAATCCAATCAAGCAAGTTTTCAACTTTACACTTTTAGGCACCACTCTAAACATTATGCTTATGTAGAACAGAACTCAAACCATACGTTTCAGTACAGTAATTCCGTGCTTAACGTCATAGTTGGGCTCCATAAAAGTGCAACTTTAAGTGAAAGAACTCTAAGTGAGTCAGATTTTCCCATTACATTACAACCAATATAAAAGCTGTAGGTAGGTTCTATTGGTCCTTTTTTGTCAGAAAATAACTATTAAAACATTATAACCTGTAAGCTGAAATATTGTACATTTAAATTCCTATGTAAATGAAATAACTTTTAATATATAATAAATTTAAAAATATAAAAGAAATATGGCTTCCCTCTCCCCCTGGCCACTTCTCTCTCCTGAACATTCGATAGGAGTAAGGCCTCAGGAGTAGAATTGCAAGCAGCGCCGACAAAGGGGAGCACTTTTCCTATTTTAGATTTTAAAAGAGTAAAGCTTTTACTCCCTCACTAGACATCTGCTTCAAAAGATTTAGCACCACAAATTAAGATTTCCAGCTTTGGTGCGATTGGAACCAGTGTCCCCAGAGCATTAGCCTGGGCCTCTGGATTACTAGTCCAGTGACTTTACCACGATGCCACACCTCCCCCTCAAAGTGGTACCCAGTGTTTATTGCCATAAGTCAAGACGACATTAGTTCAGCCAAGAAAGTAATCATAATGCTAGCTCTGAGCATTGTTGCTGCCACTTATAAAGTAAACCCTAATAACCAAGTTCTCTTCACTGGTATTGCTTTCAGAATTTCACTAACAATGTAAATGAGAGTCACTCCTCCTAATTTATCTCCTGTTCAGAAATCACTGGGAGCTTTAACAAACAACTACATATTTCTTTCAGCTCAGTGCACAAACTGAACCCTATCTAGTTGCATTATTCTTAAAGGTCTTCCACAAGTCTAACCCTACAGCTATATACAGAACCAATCAACTTCAGTAAAGCAAATGAATAGTCTCTGACAGTAATTCAGTGGCGGCTTGCTTTAAAAGTTATACACTTCCACCAGTTTTAAATCATAATAATTTGGAGGCACCAACAACAGTAAATTTAAGCCTAGGATAAATGTACAAAGTCGCATTTAAGCAATTATTAGGCATAAAGATGCATTTAGCCCATTTGAGTTGCCAAGGGTCAACAGTAATCACCTCTTGTTACCATAAAATATGATACTAATAATTGGCAGTGAACATCATGCAAGCTTGTGGACGTGGAGAATCCACAGGAAAATCTGCAGGGGGCAGGGAAAACATTTCAGCATGCAGACAAGTAGCTTCAGAAAGGTACTGACAATCAGGCTGATCTACTGCGAATCACAGGAAGCATCAAACATTTGCCAACAATTCCACAATTGAAGTATAATTTTAGTGCACAAGCAAATGTTGAGTTTAGATTCTGTCCAAAGTCAAATAAAGTTATACCAATGACAGAGATATTATTCAAATATTAAAACCAATACTTTTATCTGGAGATGAAATCATTTCTTGTTCTGAAGTTGCACATATATTTAAATAGTTATGTCAGATTCTCCCATCCTCTGAAAAATTTGTCAACAGAATATGTCCACAACTGAAAAATTTAATACCCAACTCCCTACTGGGCTTCTAGATACCAGATTCTAACAACAAAAACCTTAAAAATATGGGGCAGGATTTTACGCGTCAGCGAGCAGGGGGTGGGGCCCACTCGCCAATGCGTAAAATGATGCACGGTGACGTCGGGCGGAACCCCAATGTCACGGCGCCCCATTTAAAATTTCAGGAAGGCGGAAGCGCAGTGAAATCAGCTGTGCGCCTGCTGACCTGTCAATGGCCAATTGAGGCCATTGACAGAGGCAATTAAGTAATCAAAGGACCTGCACGTCCAAACTGAAGGTTGGCGGGCAGGCCAGGAGCCCCGGCGTGAACTGGAAAAAGCATGAAACCTCATCCACGGGCGGAATGAGGTTTCATGTGCTTTTAAAAAAGTTTAATAAAGTTTTTGGTAAAATTATGGACATGTCCCAACTCATGTGACAGTGTCACATAACGGGACATGTTATGGAAATTTTACTATTTTAAAAAATGTTACTATTTCTATTTTTAGGTTTTTAACATTTTGAGCCGATCTCCCTGAGGCTGCATTTAGCCTCAGGGAGATGAGTGTGCTCTTTCGAGAGCATGTGCAAAGAGCGCACTCTGGATTTTGGGATTCCCCCCCACCACCTGCACAGGGAGCGCATAGCGCTTCCGTGCAGATGTCACGCTGGGTGGGCCTTAATTGGCCCGCCCACGTAAAATGGCACCGCGCCTCCAATTGAGGGTGCCGATCGGAAGCGCACCTGTGAGCGCACGCGCCCATCAACTTCCCCCCCCCGACGGGCTGGTTAAACACTCCGGGACATGTAAACAACACACCCTGAAATTAACAGTATGTCAGGTAAAATTAGCCATAAAGAGTGTAAACAGTGCGTAAATGTATAGCTCACAAACATGTTGGTGTACTGACTGTAGGGTGTGAATTCTCCCCGTGATTTCCTGCAAAGTGAGTTTTAATTTAGAAGGGCTGTTTAGGGAGACACAGCCAGAAGTCAAATACTGAACTTGTAGCACTGACGAGTAGTTTCTTTAACTCAGAAGCCCGGGAACATCTGTGGTGTCCAAAGGTAGGACAAATTTCATGATGTGGAGAACAAAACTTGTAAAATAATTAGGTAAGCCAGGAAACCCAAGTAGTACATAACCATTGCTCAGGTAATTTAATACATCTTCCGCAAAGGTAAATTAGGTTAAGTGCATGACATTGGTGACAGCAACTCGTCTAGGCCCAGGAAGATCATTCAAATGAAATAAAGATGGGGAGTCAAAACTTCAAAGAAATGCACTCTCTTAAAGCTCAAAATAATAGATAATAGAAAGTAAAATGTTTGGTATTCTAGCAGGAACCTACAATAAAGATAAGACTTCCGAAGAAGAGTCATATTGGACTCAAAACGTTAATTCTGTTTTTCTCTCCACAGATGTTGCCAGACCTGCTGAGATTTTCCAGCATTTTCTGTTTTTATTTCAGATCTCCAGCATCCACAGTATTTTGCTTTTAATTTATTTTTAACCTACAAATTTAGTTTTATGTACCAAGGATGGCTTTTTTGTCCACTGTTTTCAAAATATAGAGGGTTGTACTGTGGCACATTTTACAAATATAAACAGATGTTTACAGCACAGGAGACCGCCATTCGACCCATCATGTCCATGCAGGTCAACAAAGATCTGACTACACTAATCCCATTTCCCAGTGCTTGGACCATATCTAAATACTTCTTAAATGTTATGAGAGTTTCTGACTCAACCACCCTTTTAGCAGTGAGTTCCAGACACCCACCACCCTCTGGATGAAAAAAATTATCCTCTACTTCCTTCTTAGCCTTCTACCTCTTTCCTTAAACCTATGCCCACTGGTTATTGACCCCTCGACTAATGGAAAAAGTGCCTTCCTATCCACCCTATCTATGCCCCTCATAATCTTATACACCTCTATCAGGTCTCCTCTCAACCTTCGCTGCTCCAAGGAAAACAACCCCAGCCAATCCAATCTTTCCTCATAGCTCAGACCCTCCAGCCCAGGCAGCATCCTGGTAAATCTCCTCTGCACCCTCTCAAGTGCAATCACATCCTTCCTACAATGTAGTGACCAGAACTGCACACAGCACTCCAGTTGCAGCCTAACCAGCATTTTATACAGTTCCAGCATAACCTCCCTGTTCTTGTATTCTATGCCTCAGCTAATAAAGGCAAGTATCCCTTATGCCTTCTTAACCACCTTATCTACCTGTGCTGTTACATTGAGATCTATGGATATGCACTCCAAGGTCCCTCCAGTCTTCAGTACTTTCCAGGGTCCTAGTTTGCCTTGTTAGCCCTCCCAAGTGCATTAACTCGCACTTTTCTGGGTTGAGTCCCATTTGCCATTGCTCTGCCCACCTGGCCAGTCCATTGATATCCACCTGAAGTTTACAGCTATCCTCCTCACTATTTACCACCCTACCAATTTTCATGTCATCCACGAACTCCTTGATCATACCCTTTACATTTAAGTCCAAATCATTTATGTACACCACAAACAGCAAGGGCCCCAGCACCGAGCCCTGCAGAATCCCACTGGAAACAGACTTCCAGTCACAGAAACATCCCTCTATCATCAGCCTCTGCTTCCTGCCTCTCAGCCAATTTTGGATCCAATGTGCTACTTTGCCTTGGATCCCATAGGCTCTTACTTTCTTGACCAGTCTGCCATGAGGCACCTTATCAAAAGCCTTGCTAAAGACCATGCAGACCACATCAAATGCATTACACTCATCAACACTCCTGGTTACCTCCTCAAAAAATTCGATCAAATTTGTCAAACACGACCTTCCCTTAACAAATCCATGCTGACTATCCCTGATTAATCCATGTCTCTCCAAGTGCAGATATATTCTGTCCCACAGAATTCTTTCCAGTAACTTCCCCACCACCAAGGCTAGACTGACTGGCCTATAATTTCCTGGTCTATCCCTTCCTCCCTTTTTTAATAATGGGATAACGGTAGCAGTCCTCCAGTCCTGTGGCACCTCACCAGTGGCCTGAGAGGATTTGAAAATTACTGCCAGGGCCCCTGATATCTCTTCCCTTGCCTCCCTCAACAGCCTGGAATACATCTCATCCAGACCTGAGGAGTTATCCACTTTTAAGGCCACTAAACCCGCGAGTACCTCCTCTCTTTCTCTATGTTAATTTCCTCTAATATTTCACAGTCCTCCACCCTGATGACTATATCTGTGTCATCCTTTTCCATTGTGAAAACTGACGCAAGGTATTCACTGAGGGCTGTACCCACGTCTTCCGGGTCCACATGCAATTACCTCTTATGGTCCCTAATTGGCCCTACACTTTCCCTAGTTATTCTCTTGCTCTTTATATATTTAAAAAACCCCTTTGGATTTTCCTTTATTACACCCACCAATGCTTTCTCATGCACTCTCTTAGCTTTCCTAATTTCCTTTTTAAGTTCCCCTCTGCACTTTTTATACTCCTCTAGGGACTCTGCTGTTATTGAGCCCTTGATATCTGCCGTAACCCTCTCTTTTCTTCATAATCCTAACCTTTGTGTCCCTTGGCATCCAGGGTTCTCCAGCCTTGGTCCCCCCCCCTTTGTCTTTACAGGAACATATTTGCCCTGTACTCTCGCTATTACCTCTTTGAATGCCTCCCACTGCTCTGCAAGTAGCAGCTCCCAGCCCACTTGGGCCAAATTGTATCTCATCTTAGTAAAATTAGCCTTTCCCCAGTTTAGAACTTTTATTCCTGGCCCAACCTTCACCTTTTCCATATCCTATTTCCTAGCCTAAATCTAACTGAGTTAAGGTCACCATCTCCAAAATGCGTCCCCTACTGATAAGCCTTCCACCTGCCCGGGCTCATATCCGAATATTAGGTCCAGAACTGCCCCCTCTCTTGTTGGGCTTTCTATGTACTGGCTAAAAAAATTCTCCTAGATTCAACCTAAGAATTTTGCTCCCTCCGTACCTTGCACACTAAAACTGTCCCAGTTAATATTTGGGTAGTTAAATTCCCCTAGTTTTACTGCATTATTCTTACACGTCTCTGAAATTTGATTACATATTTGATCCTCTATCTCTCCCTGACTGTTTGGAGGCCTATAGTACACACCCAACAGTGTGTTTGCCCCTTTTGTGTTTTTTTACTTCTACCCATATGGCCTCATTTGATGATGCTTCCAAGATATCATCCCTCGTCACTGCTTTAATTGATTCCTTGATCAATATTGCGACCCCACCCTCCCCCCCCACCCCTCTTCTATCCCCCTCTTGATCTCATCTGAATATCTTATAACCAGGAATGTGGAGCTGCCGATCCTGCCTTTCTTTTATCCAAGTCTCGGTCATAGTTATGATATCATACTCGCAAGTGCCCATCTGTGCCCTCAGCTCGTCTGTCTTATTCCTCAGGCTCCTTGTATTAACATATATTCCATTTAGCCTGGCTAAACTCACTTCTTTCTTATCTGCCCTATAGATATTCTACAGTGGCTTTTGCCTCTAATACTACGAGCACCATTTGAGAGAATTAATATTTTGTTGATTTGTCAAGTTAAAAGGTGTTAATGTGCAGAGTTCAGAACAGTCACTAACATGTTGTCCAATTCTTGTTATTGAGGCCGTATTTGGAGATTTTACCAATATTTTCAAATGATGCTTCAAGTCTTCAATACATTGTGCCCCAATGAATTCCAATTCTTTGGGTACTCTCGAATAAACTTCTTCACCTAGTACTGGTGGAGGTAGATGGTTTTGAGCATGACATAAAGTGCTACAGAAGGTAACTAGTTCCTGTGGAAGTTCTTACACATCTTCTACAAAGGTAAACTAAGTGCATGACTCTTGGTGAGAGCAACTCGTCTAGGCCCAGAAATATAATTCAAATGAAATGGAGGTGGGGAGTCAAAACTTCAAAGAAATGCACCTTTTTAAAGCTCAAAATAATAGATAGTAGAATGTAAAATGTTTGGTATTCTAGCAGGAGCTGCTTCTACTTTTTGATGAAGGCAACCGGTGTAGGCATCAGGACATTTTGGTTCTGGAAGACTGTTGTGCCTCAATTTGTGTTTTTTTCTAGAAACCACCTGATGTCTTTGTTATTTCTAATTTTCCTAGAATTGCCCACACGCTTCACAAAAGGCAAAATTGTTATGGAGGGAAAGATTATATTTGCTGCTGGTGATGGAGAACATGCTCCTACAAAATGTAAAAACCTGGTCATGATAAGCACTAAATCCTAGGAAACTCAGAATTTTTTTACACAGAAGCTGAAGCCAGGGACAAAATTCTCACACAGTAAAGAATGGCTTCTGTCGTAGTGAATCTAAAAAGCATTAAGTCATGTAGGTTAGGACAAAATAACTCTCAGACAGGCTTTACTTCAACGTTCCCAATAGATCACACAATAGATATTTATTACCAAGACTATAACATAACAAATGAATACTATGCCATGCCAAATGTAAACAGAAGATTTTTTAAAAACTGTTCTAATTGCATATAATATAATTTTTTAGATCTGTCCTCAAAAGCAGACCTCTAAAACCAATGTTGAATTGTTTTAGCCTTGCTGTTCAAGCATGTTCAGCAGTGACTTTCTACATGTTCAAATACCAAGGGCAGAATTTTGCCCTTGATGGGCGGGCGGGCCCCACTGGCTCGGTGGCGGGCGGCCAGCCAATCACCGCCGCCGAAACGGGCCCTGCTGCCATTTTGAGTGGGCGGGCCGCCCGACGGGAAGTGCTATGCGCTTCCTGTGCGGAGGGGGAGGGATCCCCCAACTGTCAGAGTGCGCTGTTTCACGCATGTGCACAAAAGAGCGCACATCTCCCTGAGGCTAAGTGCTGCCACAGGGAGAGTGCTGAAAGTTTTATAAACTTCAAAAATAGAAAAATAAAAAAGTTATTAACATGTCCCCTTCATGTGACAATGTCACACAAGATGGGACATGTTAATAAAAATCACAAACTTTATTAAAGTTTTTTAAAACAGACATGAAACCTCATCCCGCCGGTGGATGAGGTTTCATGTTTTTTCAGAAGCCCGCCGGGACTCCTGGCCTGCCCACCAACCTCAAGGTTGGATGGACAGGGCCTTTAATTG
The DNA here is from genome assembly GCF_964194155.1 of Cetorhinus maximus. Taxonomy (NCBI): domain Eukaryota; kingdom Metazoa; phylum Chordata; class Chondrichthyes; order Lamniformes; family Cetorhinidae; genus Cetorhinus; species Cetorhinus maximus. The sequence continues at coordinate 100,601,377 of NC_135895.1, forward strand.
GCTTAATTATCCTGTCAATGGCCTCAATTGGCCACTGACAGGTCGGCGGGCGGACAGCTGATCGCACTGTGTCCCTGCCTTCCTGGATATTTAAATGGGGCGGGATGATGTCCAGGGTTCCCCCCGACATCATTCCGCACCATTTTCGCATCGGCGAGCGGGCCCCACCCCTAGCTCGCCGACAGAAAAATTCTGCCTCAAGTATTTTTTTAACATTCATAAACTAAGATCTGCAGTCATCTGACATCTTATAATCAAACCCTGAAAGCCTACCTTAGTTCTGGCATCTGTGCTAAGAAAGAACAATAAGGTTTCAAACTGGGAAAAGGGCCACTGCAGTGCCATGAATTTGGTTGGCACTGAGACTGTGGATTTCAATTTTTCTCATTGTTTCAGGATGCAGTTTGAGAAATGGTTTATTTCAGTAGTGCTTTAGCCATCTTACCATTATTTTCCACAGTGTTATAATGCTACAGCATGATTTCCAGTGCTAGACAACAAGTTTAGCATTCCTCAAAATCTGTGCTGAATCACAATGCAGTTTGATTTCAGCAGTATTATGCCCTTCCAGTGTGCAGCACCTTTAGAATTATCATCTCATGAAAAGTCTAAAGACCTGCTCAGTGGGAAAGCATTATAACACTGTAATAAATTTGATCCTTACTCAGCACCTGGTTATGTGCTGAGCTCAAGTGAGTGCTAATTCAGTGTCCAGCACTAATTGTTGAGATTGGCAGTAAAATTGGACAATGGTTGCGAACATCCCAATTTGTGGAACAGCCACTGGAGTAATGAAAACTGAAACATTAATGCAAGGCAAGATGAGATTTTGTGTACAGATGCAGAAATATGATGCCTGAGAAAAGTTCTCTGGTCCATTGAATACTGGATCAATAAGAGACAAATTCTATTTTATGAACAAACTTTTTGTGGCTCAGTTGTAATAGCGTCCAGTGTAAGAAGTTAGTGGTTTATCAGGCCAGAATGAAGGCAACAACACAAAATCCAAAGCAGCAGTCCCAAACTGGTTAGCTTGAATCAATTTCCTACAACCGGCTATATCTCTAAGTACTTCAGAAGAACAGATTGTACCTTCCTTCTGCCTTGTTCTTCTGGCTTCAAATGTTCTGCACCTCAGACTTCTTATCTTTTATCATCATTCATAAATGCAGGAATAAGCAACCGTGGGCAGCCATGTTTATAGTGGCATAATTTTAAGTCAGATTCTAGCAGGTGACTTACTTAAGCCTGAGCCTAAGATTATTAACTCTGGCTCTCAATTTTTCATGGTTCCGTATGCTCATCAATGGGTTGAGGAAGTTGGAAATAGGAGCATATAGGCCTGGAGACATATTAAAGATACTGATCTTAAAGAACCTGAACTAAAACAACAGTAAAGTTACATTGCATCATGCTTATTTCCTGAACAGATGTTCTAGTAGCAAAGTGATAAGAAATAAGGACATAGAGAACTCAAAAGCAAAAGGATTGCAGAAGCCAAAAGAAGAAAGCGGCAGAAGACAGGCACAATCATGTCTCTTGGTTCAAGCTAACCTTCAGGCTCAAAAGTCAATGATATAACAGAGAGCACAGAAAAAGAAAGACTTGCATTTATGTAGAACTTTTCATGCCCGCTGAACGTCTCAAAGTGCTTTATAGTGAATAAAGTACTGTTGCTTTGTTTTCACTGTTGTAACATAAGAGATGTGGGAAATTGTATAGGGTTTTGGTGAGGCCACACCTGGAATACAGTGTGCAGTTTTGGTCTCCCTCTTTAAGGATCGTCATAATTGCTTTGGAGAGGGTAGAACAAAAGTTCATTAGATTGTTTCCCACGATGAGAAGCTCAGTAAATTGGGCCTATAGTCTCTGCAGGTTAGAAGAACGAGAGGTGATCTCATCAAAACATGCAAGATTCTGAAGGGACTTGACAGGCCAGACACTGAGAGGATGTTTTTCGAGAGCAAGAGAACATAGCATCAAGATGAGGCATTGATTATTTAGGACTGAGATGAGGAGAAATTTCTTCACTCGGAGGGTGGTGAATTTTTGGAATTATCCATCCCAGAGGGCTGTGGATGCCACATCGTTAAGTATACTTAAGGCTGACACAGAGATTTTTGTTATTTTTCATTCAATTGATATGAGTGATGCTGGCAAGTCCAACACTGCTGGCTGCCCTTGAGAAGATAGGGGTGATCGGGCAGGAAAAGTGAACTTAAGGCAGGAAATGAAGTTGAGGCAGGTATTGAATGGCAGTGCAGGTTCGGGGGGCCATATGGTCTACTCCTGCTTCTAATTCTTGTGTTCTTACGTAAAACTTTTTTATGCAGCAAGTGATTATGATCTGGACTGCAACCCCTAAAAGAATGGTGGAGGCAGATTCAAGCGTGCCTCTCAGTTGGATAGGTACCTGAAGGGAAAAGATTTGCAGGGCTATGGAGGGGTGGCACTGGCTAAATTGGTCTTGCAGAGAGCTAGCACAGACAATGATCCAAATGGCTTCCTTCTATGCTGCAACTATTCTATAAATCTATCCAATGATTCTATGAAATAACTAGTAATGTATTCCATTGCCTGGGAAATACTGGTTTGAAATAGAATGGCATTTCAGAACCAGCTTCTCTGAAATTATATTTGTGTTCCCAACTGGTCCAAGTAAATGAATGCCATGCCCAACTCAAATCCCATTTCAATCAAGGCTGCTGAGAGTTAACAGTTTTTTTAAAAGTCTGCAGTCAATTCTTTGGTTAAAATATTATCTTAAAAAAAAACAAAATGATCAGTTGAACTATGCCTTGCCAACACAATCTTCAAAATAACATAGCAATGTAATAAAAAAAAAGTAGCTGTCTGATTGTTCAAGCTTTTCTGCATTATAAACCCTTGAAAGGATCAATGGGTCAGCTCAGCATGTAGCCTCGAAGCAGTCTATTCATCATAAACTCTTTGGTCTTTATTACACTGTTGTGTAATCAGAGTTCTGTATCAGTAGCAAGATTGGACTTGTTACTTCCAGACATACCCTGTGTTATGGCAAAGGTCAAAGAAACAGGAAACCCCCCGAACTGCACAAGGAAATAGATACACCCAATATTGGTTAGGGAGCATGCCTTTGCTGCTTGCATGTTTACAACAGACATATGGTTTTGGTCACACTCTTAATGAAATGCATCCCGCTTCTGTAATTAGATGGATTTGTGTTGTGCAGGGTTGCTCACCTAAAGAATGTGCTGCTGTCGTTTTCGAACTAAAGAATCTGCCCAATCCAAGGTCTCCCAGCTTTACTACCCCAGTAGCTGTAATGAACACATTAGCGGGTTTGATATCTACAAGGGAACAAAATATATGTAAATAAATATGAAGTATTGACACTTTACTACAACTGGAAATATTTTAAATAACATTATGAGGTCTCACAACTTTGTCATTCAATTAAAAAATACTTTCGCTTCCCAATATCAACAAAATGGGAAACTTGCTTCAAATACTCGATTAATTCTGAATTAAACAAAAACTTATTTGGTTCTGTCTCATTTTTAATTTAACAAATGAGGCAATCACACACAGTTTTGCAGTTTTTGAAGAATATTCGAGGGATAAAATCAGTCCCTTAAAATCATTCAAAATTATTTGCCTTGTTATTCTTACATTTTCTTGCCTTATTCCTGGAGGACAATTCATTGATGGTGCGAAATATAGTTCTACTGGCATCCAAAGTAGCACCCTAACTGCTGCCCAAGCTGAGATCAGATAACTTAGCTCAGGCCAGGGATATAATCTAGGTGTTTCCCAGGCACTACCATGTGAAACAGAAAAATAAACCAGTAATGGATTAGTTATTGAGACCACACAGTTGGGGGAAACCATGCATTCTCTTAAAGTTCCGTCAAATCATCTCCACCCACACTAATAGCAATGGAGTATGGTTCCAAATTTCTGACCATGTGCTTCTATAAATAATTGCCAGAGTTCATACGAGTACCCATGTTTACTCATTCTTCATATTGCTTTCCCACCTTGTAGAGAAGCACAAGATTTTGCCTGGTATTGAATTCCATAGTCATTTGTAAATGAATGCACATGGAATCATTGGCACGAATATGAAAACTGGCATCTCATGGAACACGTTGATATTCTTCAGATTGTATTATTATGTAAAGTAAATACTGTTTCAAAACTATGGATGAACACAATGTTTCACATTTATTTGATCTGAAATTAATAGTTGCATGTCATGGGTGCAGTTAAAATTGATTTGGCAATGAGTGAAAGAGAAAGAAATTAACTTTATGGACCAAATCTTCTAGCCTTCAGATCGTCAGGAACTGATGTATGATTGTAGATATGCGTTCAGACCCACTGGAAGTCCTGTTGCACGGACCTATGTGGGAATTTCCCAGGAAGTTTCGACTTTTGATGGGCAATTCCCCTGCTCCTCAGCACCCTCCGCGAACGTCTCTGACTCTGAGCTAGAGTCGGAGACTTCGGACAGTTCCATGGTACTTACCTGGATAGTTACCTGGGAAATGTTAGACAGGTGAAAGAATGGTTTAACACACACATAACTTCACTGTCGCTGGGTCAAAATCCTGGAACTCCCTTCCTAACAGCACTATGGGTGTACGTACACCACATGGACTGCAAGAAGGCACTCACCATCACCTTCTCAAGGGCAACTAGGGATGGGCAATAAATGCTGGCCAGTGAAGCCCACATCCTGCAAATGAATAAAAAACTAAACGACTAACCCCCAGTCACCACTCCTGATGTCCCAACCCCGACTACCACACCGACTCAACCTGACTACCCCGATCCCTCGACTACCTCACATCAGCCAGGTACCCCCCCAACCTGACCAGACTACCCCACTGACCCGACTACCCCCCCAACCTAACCTGACCCGATTACTCCTCCCAAACTAACCCACCCCCCACCCTGACCCAACTACCCTCGACCCGTCCACCAACTCACCCACCTCGCCTATCTACCAACCTTATCTATTCACTCATCTATTCATTAACTGGATCTTTAAACTTACCATACAGCATCTTGCACCACAAAAAGGGGCGGGTCCTGTCTTTCCTCAACTCTGATCTGTTCCGATCGAGTTCCCTAGGGGATGCTGCGCTGCGCATTTCTGCAAAAGCTGGGAGCAGGAGATCCCGGAAGAAACACGCAGCAGTGCTGAGTCGTGGGAGGTTTTGAGCGCAACAGAAATCGGACGATCATTGCTGCTGCTCGGAAGATCCTGGTCTATGTTTTACCAATAGGGAGTCAAATTGATAATAAAAGGTCTCCCATGCTATTTATAAAACAAACTAGGGTTTCGAAGAAAGGTCATATTGGACTCAAAAAGTTTCTCTCTCCACAGATGCTGCCAGGCCTGTTGAGTTTTTCCTGCATTTTCTGTTTTTTTTTTTCAGATTTCCAGCGCCCGCAGCGTTTTGCATTTATTTTATTATCAATTGTCAATAAAAGGCTAGATAGAACGACAACAGATAAATGCAGCTGACTAACAAATTAGCTTCAATCTGGGCAGTGTAATTGTGTCATGTCCAAGTAGCAATTGCAAAGAAGTTTTCGTTAGAGCTGAGACTGTGACCTTCAGACCACTATTATATATGTGGGCTCCTTTAGCAGCTCGCATCTTTCAAATGATGGACCTCAGTAATGTGAATTCACACAATCCATTAATTATCTAGCATTTTCAGCCTGTAACAGCACATCTAACAATCTCAGGACTATTTGGCACTAATACTTGCTGCAAAATCTTTGCCATTCTGAAGGTGCTTTACTTCCACCCTCTTATACTACAATTTTTACTTAGAGAGGGTGTATAGCATTTAAGCAGGAAGGGAAGCTTGAGTAGGAGCTTAGGAAGGAGTGAAGGAAACAGAGAACAAAAAATAGTGATAAGGAATTAGAGAAATGAGCACTGGCTACAAGGTAGTAGGGATGAGGGATTTGGGTTTGAAAGAGAGAGAGATCGGGAGATGTTGGCAGGATCACCAGGGAATGCAGGTTAGTTGAAATTGAGAGAGAGAGGCATCAAACTGTGTGGAAAGAAAATGGGCAAGTGGGTATGAGAGAATGAGGATTGACAGTGTAGAGGAGCAAAGAATGAATATGCATATATGTGGCATCTTTCATGGCCTCAGGATGTCTCAAAGTTCTTCACAGATGCTTCTCACCTATGTCTTGCCAGATCCCTCCACCAATCATGACTATTCCTCCAACTCAGCATCCCCCCACCTCCCTCGCCCAGGCCCAGAAAAAACCCTAAAAGAACTACAATGTAAGACACAAAGAGAGACCCATGACTGGGAAAAACAAAGGCACAGAAAATTTGGTGGAAAAGACAGACAACAAACAGAGGTGTATTAGAACGTGATGAGGAGTTTATCAAAAACTTTGAATTTTACCCGTCTACAGTCATGATTCTAGTTCTAAGAGATCATGGTGTCAGTGACTGAAAAATGATGCTGGAGACCAGGAGTGGCATAATTTATGATATGGTATTTCAGGAAGCAGGATGTTTTATTTCCCTGGCTTTGGGAATCTGTGGAGCTCACACAGGCAACTTCTGAATGGTGGCCTATTTACCCAAATATTTAAATCAATGCAGATATAAAAAAACTCAACAAAATTAAATTTATCTCCCTAAAATGCAATCTACAATTAAACTTAAGCAATATATTTTTACTTGCTATAGCTGAAGATATGAGGCTTGAACAAAATTAGCAGTATTTACTAGTCTTTTTAACTATATGATCCTTTTAATCAATGGTGAATTAGCTTTCCATCCAACAATGCCTGTGGAGAATGCAGCTAAATAGCTTGATTACCCCTTAACAATTTGCATTATCAATCTTCGTGTTGTGGAACTGGAAGAGTTCAACAATTTTTGATAGCCAAGTGAACTACCAACCAAGTGATAGTTTCCACTTAACTGATTGCTTGATCTTGGGAGCACTGTTCTATCCTCAGACTATGTCAGCACATTTAAAAACTAGTCCAATTAACAAATGCCTGTAATTTAGTAATTTTTTGGAAAAGCGACACTTTTTGTAGCATGACTAAATATAAAATGCACTGTTAGTAGCGGCATCAATACACTGATCAGTTCATGCTAGCTCAGTGTGTTACTCACCAATGTCATCATTGCAGAGAATTCCAGGCTCATATTTTGACTTAACATGAGCAATGCCATTGCACTCCAATTTTTTGTAAATAAGTGGATGATTTTTAAATTCATTAATGTTAAAAAAAACTCCCTCTTCCTCTTCACCCTGGTAAAACTTCAAATTCTTTCCTTTCTACTCTACCTGCACTTGGTCCCTAACTCTTCCTGTACTCTCTTACTTATCATGAACAAAGCCATGGGAGATTCTGGAATTGGATATGATACCAATATGTTCAAACATCTACGTACTACACCAAGTCAGTCTATTTAAGCAGAACTAATTCTGATATGTGGTGTTCAAACAAACCCATTCAGAAAATGACAACATCAACTGAATGTTTTGTCTTCTAATGGGTTATGGTTATTATTATTATGTATTGAAGTTACCTCTGTGCATGACACGCCGAGAATGCATGTGTTCCAAGGCACTGCAGAGTTGAACAAAATACTTCCATATTGTTCTTTCTGGAATCAGCCGCTTCTGTTTCTTAAAATGCTGCGAAAATAGCAGATATCACTATGAATCCATTGATAGATTTTAATTCTATAACATTCTTAATTTGAAACTAAACTTAATTCTGAAAGCAAAAAGCTAACACATTTATGTACACAACATACAACTTCAGATTGCAATACAGATTTAGATGGTATAAATATACAAATGGATAGTATAAATGGGCAACTCTTGAAATACTAATAACTTGTTTGAGATTACAGCCTTAACTCTCTTCTGGGAATATTGAAGGCAGAAAGACAACAATTGTCACTAGGTATTCACCTGGTTTATTTTATTTGCACATGGAAGGACATTTTGATTTTCCAAGGTTCATTTAATAAACAAGCAAACTGAAAGCACACATAACCAAGGATGGAATACAAAAAGTTAATTTGTCTCATTAAGCTTATTCCTCCCACAGACCATGCACTATGTACCGCAGCATGGATTTAATAACCACCTATGAAATCTACAGAAATAAACTGTTCAATAAATAATCACTAATACCAAAGAAAATCAAGCAGAACTACCTGATGATCTGTCCCTCTCCACATCGATGAATCCAATTGTAATCGAAGTAAGGTTGGACAATTTTACGTACAAGCTCATTATCATTTGCTGGAAACAAGATCTTACTTCTCGTCATACAGTGGAAGATCAGATTAGCTGTTTTACTGTTGCCTCATACTGTCATGATGAGTTCATCAAGCAAAATGTATTTAATCCAGATTCGTCTCCTTTTCATGCTCTACATTCAAATTCAAATCAACTGATATTTCCATGTTTCTTGTCACTGTTCCTCATCTCATCATTTCATATTTATCCACTGCAAACAACATCGTGTCAGTCCAACTTCATAAACCATTCAAATCCCTCTGAATTTGTGCAATGTTATCTGCTCCTTAACTTCCCCATCAACTTTGGCAAGGGTGCATTTAAATCAGTTTTATTTGTCTTCATTTCAAAATAATTTGTCTACATCATAAACAATAATACCAAGTGCTGAGGCACTCCTGTAGCTGCCTCCTTCCAATTGCCTTTTAATTGTGCTTTCCAAAGATAGCATTTCTTTGGTCACAGTAGAATAGCCATTGTGTTCTAATATTTGACATAATCTGTACTTCAGTACAATTTATTGGCTTTCATCCCGTTATTTTAGAAGTGGATAATTGACATTAATTGTTTTGCTGATGCTTTGCACGTTTCCACTATCTTGAGAGGAAGAATTCTATTTGTGTGTTTCACTGTACACTCAGTCCAAATTAAATACCCTACTTCCATTTCCACATTTTTCATTCCCCAAAGAATTTAAGATCCTTTTTCAACCTTTTCTTCAATGGAAATTAATTCAGTTCTAAGTTTGTTTTCAGAGCTCAACTTCAATTTTGAAAGTGCTCACATCACCCTAGTCACTCTTTTCCCCATCCTCATCAGTGCCTTTTTGAAGGTAGAAAACCAGGCACTATATTCCTAAAGTGGCCCCATCGTAATTTATAATTTCTTTTGATTTATAGTCTAATGTTCCCAATATGTATTTAATTAGCCTTACTGATAACAACGTTACAATGACAAAACTCAGTGAGTGACTGGTCAACAATCCAAACTCATTCTCCTCTTTCTCCATGTTTACGGATATACATTCCTTAACCTTATACACATTCTATGTAATCCGACACGGAATGTATCACCTAATGTTTATTTGCACTAAAATCTGCCTCACATTTCTTTCCTCATCTACTCATTATATCCCTATGAATGATACCATTTAGCTTATACTCATCACTAAGTTACATCATTTATTGTGTTTAGGCAAGATAATTGCAACCAGTGTTCTCCAAATCAGTTGTGTCAGGAATCAAGGATCCAGAAGACCGCTGCTAAGCTATACTAGCCACTGCCTCTCACTTGCCACCACCTTCTAATTTTATTTCCAATTGTCAATTCCATAAACTTTAACTTGCTTTAAAAGTCTCACATGTGAAACCTTATCAACTGCTTTCTAAAATTCCAAGTAATTAATTTCCACTAGCTAGTGCACATTCACTAATTTAATTTAGGTAACTCATCAAATTAGGTTAGAGAGCATAACATATTGTTTCTCAATACTGAGCAGTATGTATGCTCACTGTGCTCTTAGGCATCCAATATTATGCTAAGTGTTTTCTCTCTGATTCTGCCCCCCAAACTGCAAATGTTAGGCTACTCAGTTTATTTCAAGGCTCATTTTCCACCTATTATTTGTATACTGGGATATTTCCAAGTTCTGATTTGCACTGATCTCTGTATGCAGTTTCCAAAAATTTTAACCAGAACCTTACGTATTTCCAAACACACTTCCCTATCTGCCCTAAGTGTTTAATTACTTTTAACTCATTGGATTTATTCATAAGACATATTTTATTAATAACAAATTCATCACTAATCTCTTTTTATTGCTTTTATTTCAATACTGCAATCTTAAAAATCTACTCTGGGTAACCAAAGGTAAAGTTCCTTTTTGAATCCTAAACCAGGTAGAAAAATAGGGCTATTTCTTTGCTGTTTCATAAATCATTTTTTAATGATTTTTAATGTCAATTTCTGAACTAGCAACATCAGGACATATTAAATGTTTTCTCAGTCAAGACAATATTATCACAAATTAATCTCAAATGGCATTGCTCACAATGAGTTGAATAATATTTGTTAACTAAAGCTGCAGCTCATGAAATTGAAGGCAAATTGTTAACCTGGTTAGGAAATTGGCTAAGCAGAAGGAGGGAGTAGGGATAAAAATGGGCAGATACTCTAATCAACAGGATGTGACTAGTGGTGTCCCGCAAGTATCTGTGTGGGGGCATCAACTATTCATTAGGTGATGGGATAGAAAGGTTTGTTAACATGGCAATCATCTTGTTAAAACCAATTGGTAGTTAAACAGGTGATGGGCATTAATTATCCCAACTGAATAGAATAAAAAGGTACAGCTGGAACACTTTGTGTGGAAGCTAGTAGCACTGAGGAGTTGTCTTGGAAATAAACCAGCTTTAACCAAGAGACCTGCTTGGATTAACTCTTCCACCACAAACTCTTATTGTGACATGGTAGCAGAGGATAAACTTTTAAGCTTTGCTGATTAATTGCTGTATATGAAGCTTTCTGCCTTAGTCTTGAGGGAAAATAAGTGCACTGTTGCTAACAATTTAAGTTATGGAATGGTGGAAGGACAGTGCAAAATTGTAAGCTTTGACTATCTAGCAATTTTTTCTGACTCTGAGCCTTGTCAGCAATGGAAGGCTGAAGTTGAAATGTGGACCTGGGTTACTGCTATACCCCAGGAGAAAGTATAACTTTGGCTTTATCATTACCAGCTGAAAGTAAGATAAGGAGTAAAGTATTTTCAATGTGGAAAGTGGATGACTTGGATCATGAAGAGGGATTAAACCGTCTGATACAATTTTTGGATATGTGCTACAAAAAGGATGAGTTATTTGAAGTGTTTGAAGCTTTGATAAGTTTAGGGAATAAGATGATCAGTCCATGGAAGAATATATCATGGATTTTGATAAATGGTACAGGAGACTACAGCAATTTGAACTTGAAATTCCAGAATCGGTATTGGCATTTAAATTATTGGACTGTGCTCACATTTCCCATGTTGATAGTCTTTTAGTACTAACAGGGGTTCAGTTCTGGGGGAAAGAACCTCTCAGGTCAAATGGCTGCTACCCTAAAAACATTTCTGGGGAAACAGTTGTTCCCTGCTGCCACTTTAGCAAATGCGAACAACTATGCTATAAAACAAAGGGTAGAGGATTCAATGGTAACTGAATTTTGCAGTTGACCAAATATTAAATGAAGATTACAATACAAAAGTGGGGTTAATGACAAAAGGTCTGAAAATGGTTGCAACCCTAGCCAATTTGAGAGTCGGGACAAAGTGTGTCTGGGATGGTGACCATAAATGTTTAAACCCAAAAAATGCATGGGGAATGGTTAATTGGTATTTTTGGTGTGATTCCCAGTACCATTACACAATGAACTGCCCACAGTGAAGGAATTGTGTTTTTTGAAGTGACCCATGAGACAGATTCATCTGAAAATGATGGTGACTGCCAGGTTAGAATTATATTGATCAGAGTTTCAATCCAGTGATGAGTATCTTGACGGTAGATTCCTTCAACAGTGGAGTCCTAGACAGTGGTTACACTTCTATGGTGTGTGGCATGGACTGGCTTAACTGCTATCTGGAGTCTCTTGATGCGGCAGACTGGCAGCAGGTTGAGTATGCAAGCTCTACCTGCTTCAGGTTCAGAGATGACTACATTAACATCCTCCAAATGGGTGGTCCTCCCTTGCAAGATAACAGGGATCAATCTGTTTATCAATATTGATGTGGTTTCTAGTGAGATACCACTATTGAGTTGATCTGCGATGAAGGTGGCTCAGGTGACACTAGATATGAAGAATGATAGAGCAGTTGTGTTTGGGGAAAAATGTGGATCTCCATTTTACTCGGTCAGGCCATTACTGCTTGCCACGAAGAAAGCCAGAGATTTCTCATCAAAGTTCATGAAGTTTTGTTAATTGCTGAGAATGTGAATTTGGTGGACAAAAAGAGGATCATTTGGAAATTGCATAAACAGTTTGCACATCTAGTGCCACAAACTGAAGACTATGCTTTGAGATGTGGGAGTGGTTGATTAAGGGTATGATAATCATATTGAATGAGTCTGTGAAATTTGCCTTAAATATCACAAGACACCACCATGACCTGTTGTGAGCTTAGCCAGGGAGTTTAACGATGCAGTGGCAATGGACTTGAAAGTTTGGGATAAGGTTAGGGGTATTTTTTTACTACACTTCTTGGATATGGCAACCAAATTTAGTCTATCCACTGATACATAGTAAATACAAAAGGACTATTGTTAAGGCCATGGAGAAATGGGTAGGAACAGGATCAGGAACATCAATGAAATTCCTAACAGATAATGTTGGGGAATTTGCCAATGAGGAATTGAGATGTGCCAAAATTTAAACATCATAGTTATGCACACTGCAGTTGAGAGCCCATTTAGTAATGGTCTTTGTGAAAGAAACCATGCACTAATAGATGATAAATAAAATATTAGCTGATCGACCAAGTTGTAAACTGCAAATGGTGCTAGCATTGGCAGTGCACGCGAAGAACTCTGTAAATGGTTGGGGTGTACAGTCCATATCAGTTGGTGTATGGAAGAAATCTGAAGTTACCTTCGGTGTTCCCCCTGCTCTAGAAGAGACTAGCATTACCTTCGGTGTTCCCCCTGCTCTAGAAGAGACTAGCATTACCTTCGGTGTTCCCCCTGCTCTAGAAGAGACTAGCATTACCTTCGGTGTTCCCCCTGCTCTAGAAGAGACTAGCATTACCTTCGGTGTTCCCCCTGCTCTAGAAGAGACTAGCATTACCTCCGGTGTTCCCCCTGCTCTAGAAGAGACTAGCATTACCTCCACCTTTTCCCCCTGCTCTAGAAGAGACTAGCATTACCTCCACCTTTTCCCCCTGCTCTAGAAGAGACTAGCATTACCTCCACCTTTTCCCCCTGCTCTAGAAGAGACTAGCATTACCTCCACTTTTTCTGCTCATCTGAACGCTTTGCATGCGGGCAGAAAAGCTTTCATTAAAGCTGAGGTTTTGGAGAAAATTCAGCAAGCCCTACAGCACCGCATAAGACCATCAGGAATACAGGTTAGACAAGGAGACATGGTATATTATAAAAGGGAAGGCCAGAAAGAGTGGAAAGGACCTGGCAAGGTTAGGGAATAATGGAGAAAGTAGTCATTGTGCAACATGGTAATCAAACTGTTAGGGTACATTCTTCACGGTTAATTGGTATTGACTATACCTTTACAGGTTCTGAACAGGACATGGAACACGAGGAAGCACCGTGCACTTCACATACCCAAACTGGGTAGTTATGAGGAACAGACTACGGCAGATACAGGGTTGACTGACTATGAACAAAGTAATACTGAGGTACAGGACAACGCTATTTGTCCAAAAGGGCAATTACCCAAAGTAGGAACAAAGGCAACATGCATGCCGGAAGGGACCAGTGTGTGAAGGGATGCCACCATCATAGGAAGAGCAGGGAAGGCCACTGGTAAATACAAACATTGTCTAAATGTGCAGGATGAAGGACAGGAGACGAGACCTATCGATTGGCAAACCAAGGTAAAGATGTGAAAACCCAGAAAACATAGTATGAGTTCTGACAGTGGACCAGAAAGTGGTCGTGGCCCTAGAAAAAAAATCATGGACTTGCGAATGGAGTTCTGTTCGCATGGGAGAACGATCATATAGTAGCAGTCCAGAAAGGGAGAGGAACGTGAGTAGAGGCTGTAGCTTAACAAGGAAGACTAGAGAGCAAGCTAGCAATCTCAATAGAAGTAAAAGTCCTTATGACAGATTCTAGTAGCTGCTAATAAATTGGAAAGTAAGCTGATAAAGGAAACCAAACGGAAAGAGTTAGAAAGTTGGAAGGAATTTGGGGTATATTTTGAAATACCTGACAGAGGACAGCCAGCTTTATCTCGCCAATGGATCTATACAGTAAAGGTACTCCCAGACGGCACATAAGGCCAAAGTGAGATTAGTAGCCCGATGCTTTGAAGAGAGACTAGGAGATCAGGATGCTAGAGTGGATTCACTTACTGTGAGGAAAGTGAGTTTGAAGATTTTTTTTAGCTATTTTGGCATCCTATTCCTGGAGTACAAATCGATTGATATAAAGGCTGCGTTTTTACAGGGGGGAGAAGTTTCAAAGGGAAGTATTTTTGAAACCACCCAAAGAAGCTGGGGATGTAGAAGGAAAGCTATGGAAATTGAATAAGTGCGTTTATGGGTTGAATGATGAATCAAGAGTATAGTATTTTTCTGTGAGGTCTGTCTTGTTGGAAACAGGTTGTATTCAGATAAAGGCAGACCCTGCGATTTTCTACTGGTACCATAAGGAGAAACTAGCTGGGATCTTTATCATGCATGTTGATGATTTCTGTGGGGAGGATCTGTAGAATTTGAACAAATGAAGGAAGTCCGGCTTCTGGGGCATTTAAATACATAGGTTTAGACATTAAGCAGAGCAAGTTAGGAGTGGCATTGAATCAACAATCTTATCTAGAAAATGTTTAATTATATCCCAATAACTCTGGTAGATCCTCACAGAAAGAGGATCCTGCTACCAAGGAAGAAATGGAACAATTGAGGAGTTTGATTGGGCAGTTGAACTGGTTGTGCACTCAGACTAGGCCTGATGCTAGCGATGTGTTGGAGCTGAGTACCATGGTGAAACCAGCTTTAACCAAGAGACCTGCTTGCATTAATTCTTCCACCACAACCTCTTATTGTGAGTAACAAGGTTCAGATCCAAATTTGCTGATAATGCAAAGAAAGCCTAAAATTACAAGGAGATATTGATAGATTAAGTGAATGGGTAAAAATGTGACAAATGGATTTCAATATAGGCAAGTCTGAGGTCATCCACTTTAAACCTAAAAAAGAACAGAACAGAGTATTTGTTAAATGGTGAAACAATGGAGGTCCAAAGCAAATTGGGGGTCCACATACATAGATCATTAAAATAATTATGAATGGGTACAGAAAATAATCAAAACCTAATAAAATACAAGGGGGGAAGAAGTCATGCTTCAGTTATATTGTTATGACTGCAGACCGTAAATGATGAGCTGCTCAAATCCAGAGGGAAACTTGAAACAACTGTCACGACTAGTTTTCGATTTGTATGTTGAGAGATGCGGGCTTTGAATTCAGTAATAAGACCACTGAGTATTAGAGTTTTAATAAAACTAAATTAAACATTTATTAATAAAAGAAAAGATTGTAAGCACATACATATGTCTACATATTACTGCTACAATAATTTTTAAACCCCCTAGTTAATCTGATTCCCAGTTACCCCTTTAAGGTAACAGGAAAACACACAGATTTTAAAAGACCCAGGCAAAGTAAACAATGTCCTGAACAGTTGACTGCAATGCGAATTCTCTTAACTTCAGTCCTTGAAGGCAGCAGTTTGAGGCATAGATGCTGAAGGCTTTTCACACTTGTTGAATCTTAGACTACCTATCCTTACACACAGCCTTCGCTGCTTTATACATATTTTTCCTCTTTGAATGCAAATTCCCATTGTTTCACTATGTCTTTGGACTTTATCTTTCTGATAGTAAAAATCTCTACTAACACTAAGTTTTACCAGTAATCTTTGGGGAAAAATGAACACACATTCTAAACTTGACCTGGCTAGGTGACACATTTCACTCCCTCTTTAGAAAACAATCTAGTCTGCTTTATTTAAAAATGCAAATGTTCCCTTGACACCCATGTTTCTAAACTTCCCCATATTTACCTAATTAACATTTCAAACCTAACTTCTCCTCTTACATCAAAGCACCCAGACTAGCTGTCTCTAATTCAATTAAGTCACAGACACACACCCCTCTATTACTCTATATTTTATAATAAATTCCAAGAGCATTATGGAAATTATATTTTCCTGACGTATGTAAAGCCCTGGTCAGACTATATGTGGAGTCATGTGAGCAGTCCTGGACACCAGACCTTTGTAATAAACAAATGGCCTTGGGAGAAGTGCAGCATAGATTTACTAGAATGATGCCTAGACCCCAAGAGTTAAATTACAATGAGGGATTACACAAACTAGGCTTACATTCCCTGTAATTTAGAAGGTTAAGGGGTGAAGTTTGAGATATTAAGTGGAACAGGCAGAGAAGATCAGGAAAAAATAGTTTCTCTAGTCGAGGAGTCTAGGACAGGATGGCATAGTGTGATGGCCCATGTGCTGTTGCTGAAAAACCTATAGGTTAGTTCTCTAAGAATTAGGTTTTTTTAAGATGATTTCTGGTAAAGCACCTGGTTTCCAGTGTATGGTCATATGACATAGAAACAGAAAATAAGAGTAGGCCATTCGGCCCTTTGAACCTGCTCCGCTATTCATTATGATCATGGCTGATCATCCAACTCAATAGCCTGCTCCCACTTCCTCCCCATATCCTTTTATCCCTTTAGCCCCAAGAGCTATATCTAACTCCTTCTTGAAAATATACAATGTCTTGGCCTCAACTACTTTCTGTGGTAGCAAATTCCACAGGCTCACCACTCTCTGGGTGAAGATAATTCTCATCTCAGTCCTAAATGGTCTAGCCCATATCCTCAGACTGTGACCCCTGGTTCTGGACTCCCCCACCATCAGGAACATCCTTCCTGCATCTACCCTGTCTAGTCCTGTTAGAATTTTATAGTTTCTGTGAGGTCCCCCCTCATTCTTCTGAACTCCAGGGAATATAATCCTAACTGACTCAATCTCTCCTCATATGTCAGTCCCGCCATCCCAGGAATCAGTCTGGTAAACCTTCGCTACACTCCCTCTATAGCAAGAACATCCTTCCTCAGATAAGGAGACCAAAACTGCACACAATATTCCAGGTGTGGTCTCACCAAGGTCCTGTATAATTGCAGCAAGGCATCCCTGCTCCTGTACTCTAATCCCCTCATTATGAAGGCCAACATACCATTTGCCACCATTTGCTGCCTTTACCGCCTGCTGCACCTGCATGTTTACCTTCAGCGACCGGTATACGAGGACACCCAGGTCTCGTTGCACATTCCCCTCTCTCAATTTATAGCCATTCAGATAATCTGCCTTCCTGTTTTTGCTACCAAAATGGATAACCTCACATTTATCCACATTATACTGCATCTGCCATGCATTTGTCCACTCACACTGAAGCATCTCTGCATCTTCCTCACAGATCACCCTCCCACCCAGCTTTGTGTCATCTGCAAATTTGGAGATATTACATTTAGTTCCCTCATCTAAATCATTAATATATATTCTGAATACCTGGGGTCCCAGCACTGATCCATGCAGTACCCCACATTAGTCACTGCCTGCTATTCAGAAAAGACCTGTTTTATTACTACTTTGTTTCCTATCTGCCAACCAGTTTTCCATCCACCTCAATACACTACCCCCAATCCCATGTGCTTTAATTTTACACGCTAATTTCTTATGTGGGACTTTGTCAAAAGCCTTCTGAAAGTCCAAATAAACCATATCCACTGGCTCCCCCTCATCAACTGTACTAGTTACGTCCTCAAAATTCCAGTAGGTTTGTCAAGCATGATTTCCCTTTCGTAAATCCGTGCTGACACTGTCTGATTCTGCCACTGTTTTCTAAGTGCTCAACTATTAAATCTTTTATAATGGACTCTAGAATTTTCCCCACTACTAACGTCAGGCTGACTGGTCTATAATTCCCTGTTTTCTCTCTACCTCCCTTTTTAAATAGTGTGGTTACATTAGCTACCCTCCAATCTATAGGAACTGTTCCAGAGTCTATAAAATCTCGGAAGGTGACCACCAATGCATCCACTATTTCTAGGGCCACTTCCTTAAGTACTTTGGGATGTAGATTCAGGCCCTGGGGATTTATCAACCTTCAATCCCATCAATTTCCCCAACATCATTTCCCTATTAATACTGATTTCTTTCAGTTCCTTCCTCTCACTAAACCCTGTGTTCCCCAACATCTCTGGTGTGTTATTTGTGTCCTCCTTTGAAGACAGAATCAAAGTATGTATTTAGTTGGTCAGCCATTTCTTTGTTCCCCATTAGAAATTCACCTGTTTCTGACTGTAGTTGCCAGGGAGATAAAAGTAGAAAAAAAGTCAACAAGAAGTGAATTATAGGGGTTACTAGATTGTGAGTATGGCTCTAGGCTCGAGCAAGGTTTTAGTTTTAGCTTAGAACAATCTGGCTGCTGAGCAGAGAACACCTCTTTCCAGCAGATTTGAACTGGAATTCTGGGTGTTGGCTAAAAGGGTTTTTAAAAGCCTGGTTAGATGAAGTGAGTTAGACCTCTGGGATAGCCAAGCTGAGAAGACAGAATGTGTTTGTGGATACAAGACTCCAGAATTAAAGAACATTAGAACCAGGAGAGTTCTGACCCAAGGTGGCTACACTTAAGATGCTAGTGACACCTGTGTTGAATGGGGAATCGACAACACTTGGACGGTTCAGGGAGATTTGAAGGGAAACCTAGCTAAAAGTGGAAGACCCAAGAAATCTCGGCCCTAAAATAAATCTTTGAAACAGTAATCAGACCAAGTGGGGAATTTTCCAATTTCTGATAAGTATCTGACTTGACTTTTTGGAGATGTAAACTAAATGGGTGTAGAAAAAGCTTTGAGTTAGGAAGTTTGGCTTAGAGAATAAGTAGCTGTGTACATTGTACTGTCAATATCTTTAACATAACTGGCTAGTTAAAACAGGGTATTTTGTATTTGTATTCATGTGCTTTGATTTTTGTGTAGTAAAATTCTTTTGTTTTAAATTGTGAACTTTGTGGCTTCATTCTTTTAGTGAATACCTAGGTTTTTGGATTTCCAAACAAAAAAAACATTACTGGTCCCTACCAAGATCATAACACTGTCCAAAACTTATCTTTCAGGAGTGAAATTAGGAAACACTTCATTAAAAGTTTGGAACTCTTCTGCAAATGTCAACTGATGCTTGATGAATTGTTAATTTTAAAACTGAAGTTCATAGATTTTTGCTAGCCAACGGTGTCAAAGAATATGGGGCAAAGATGGGTTAGTGGAGTTAATCCACAGATCAGGCATGATAGCCTACTCCTGCTCCTATATTGTTAACACAAGAATCTAGTAACGTGACCACAATGCACCCCTATCCTTGCATTTATATAGCATCTTTCTTTAATATCCTCAAGTGTTTCACAATCAATAAAGTACTTGTAGCAAAATGGTAGTAACTCCACTTCACAAGTTCAATTCAAGCAAAAAGATAATTTCACAAACCTCAGGTGAGTGGAGCTGCAGAGACAACTGATCAACACAGAGCTGGAGTTAGCCATGTGGAGGAATGGGCCAATCACAGGTAAGTATCAGAAGCCAGATTAAAAATAAAAGCACACAACAGCGAGTATTTCATATGCTTTCAAAGATGGCACAGTGCATTTAGGACAGCACAAAGGGTGGAAGCTGAAAGTTCCTTGCATTTAGAGGAGGAAAAAAAAGCATGTTTAAGCTTTCTCTTATTTTTTTCCTTCACTTTGGCTTCTTTTCCCCCTTTGCTTCCTGTAAGCATACTTGGCCTTTGCACACCTCCCCACATCATTCAATGCACAGACAGAATGAGCCAAGTGGTCAAGTTCTGTCACTAAATGATGCCAACTATTTCTTTTCCTCCCCTCATCAAGCTAGCCCCTTGTTAGGGTACCATCTGACAGGCAAGTGGCCATTAGTAATGCATGAACCCAAACAGCAAGTCTCAGCAGTCTCTTCAACTGGGGAGGGGTGTGTTAAAGGAAAGGGAATTACTTCTGAACCTAATCTGGTCATCCTCTGATGTCCACAGATGCATGCTTCCAGTGGGGGTTAACTAGCCATTAAGTGTGAGAATTCTCTCCGCTCTAACCCAGGAAGCCAATTTAAAAATCCATAATACTGTCACAGCCAACTCTGCACTGATTAAGATTGAATCAGGGGCCCACTTATTGTCATGAACGCTGAATTTCACAAGACTATTATGTTTTAAAATGCCCCTTTCACTTGAAGTAAAACAGGTAGATCTGAAAGAGGGATGGTGAATTCCTGGCAAACACCTCAGTTTAGAGCAGTGCCTTTGTGACTTCACATTGCAAGAAGGGAGATTAAATTAAATAGAAACCCATCGAAGTGTCAAATAGCAGTTTCTTACATCTCTCACGGAGGCTCACAGAACAGGAAAAGCTGTCACTGAGAAGTAGACAGGAGAACTGGACTCTCAGAAAGAGGTCTTCTCTGCGCTGTAGGAAATGGTGAGCAGAAGTAACACTCCTTGGAAAAACAGTTTTACCAGAGCCAACTAAATCTTTTAAAGGAGTCAGAAGCAAGAATTTCTGGAATTTCCAGGACTGTCTTGCTGGTGATAATCATATCTGGAATTGAGGTTTATCAGATCAGCCATGATCTCATTGAATGGTGGAGCAGACTCAATGAGCCGAATGGCCGACTTCTGCTCCTATGTCTTATGGAAGGCTAAGTGGGAGTGGAGCAGTTGGTGATGAACACTGGAAGATTCAACTCAGCAAGGCGAGAAGTGATTGAGCAGGCCGGAGAGCTGGGAAAAGCTATTGGATTACCCTCTGATACTATGTGTGCCTGATGCGTGCCATAAAGTTAAAGAAATGTACCTTTTCTTATTGATGCACCATCTGCCTGTCAGTTGATATTTGAATTGTTGATTTCAGTTTGTTACAGTAAAAGTCTTAAAAAGTGAAATCTTGCCCTTTAGTTATTTCCATTGGGTCATTGGGAAGTTCATCTCCAAAAAGGTTATCAGTATCTACGGGGATTGTAACACTATTCAGACAGATTTGCTGAGCCACTAGGTAACTGGGAAATCAATTTATTAACACTGAAATAGTTTACTTGTCGAAATATATTGGTCTTTATAAACTCCAAGGTCTGAAGTTTCAGTATATTAAAAGGACATGGAAATTCCTTGTACTGGTATTAGCCTCCCAGAGGACAGCTTGTGAACATTGTGTGCTGTATACATTAACACTTGTGGGGTTTCCTGAATTTCATGATGGAAACTCCCCGTGGAAAAAGGAGAAATTAGGGGAAAAAAAGTGGTCTTTGGCGTGTCCTCTGGCGTCAGAGATTACAGATAAGGAAAGCCATTTATCCCATCCAAATTCATTCATGTCAAATGTTGAAGTCCCCAATTGTCACATGCCATTGGTTCTTAAATTATTGCAGGAGTGCATTCCATGCAATAACCACTGTTTGTGAAGAAAAGCTTTCCAAGACCGGAAAATTTGGCTGTCAAAAAAATTGAAGTTATGAACATACAAAAAATAATGGGCAGGAGCAAATCTTCCATCCAGCCTATCCCAGCTTCTGGCCCCTTATCCTACTCTCACTGTTTAATTTAATTTTCTGCATTTGTTTCTCAATACTATTTACAATTTATATAAATACACTAAATCACCTTCTAGGTGCCTTCTTGCAAGGCTAAAACAACCAAGTTTATTTTGTTTTCCCTTATAACTCAGACCTCAAAGACGAGGGACTGACCTTGTGGCTCTTCTGTAAACATGTAAATATCTCCCTTAAGTCTGTAATCAAGGTATGTTGTGACAAGAACACTAAAATTTACTCAGGATTTCCTCTAGCTCATCTTCTGCCGCTTTAGCTATGCAGTTCAAAATTCCATTTGTTGCGTGCTGCTCTGTAAAATGTTGCCCATGTTGAGTATCAAGTCTACTAAGACTGCTAGGTCTCTATCAGCTTCCTCTTAGTACCAGTGCAGTCATTTTTCCTTCCAGTATGCAGCACTTTACATTTGTCTGCATCAAGTTCCATGTAGCATTGTTCTGCTCACTAACAAATTCCATCCAATTCATCCTGTAATTTCTGGGCTCCATTCTTTGATTCCTTCATTGCTCCAAGTTAGATGGTAGCCACAAAATTCTCCAATTTACTCTGATAAAATAGAACCAGTAGCGATTTCAACACCAATACACAGGTCCCCCTGACACCAATGCCTGGGGGCTCCTTCCAGCGCGTTCCCTTCACTACCAATGCCTGGGGCATTGGAACCATGGGGTTCCTTCCAGCACCAACCCCATGGGCAATCCACACTGTTCCCTCTGGCTCTGGCACCAGCACCTGGAGCACACCCCACCCCTCCCCCCCCACTTCCCTTGGACACCAACGTACCGAGGGCACATCCCCACCCCCAGTTCTCTCCAGCACTGGGCTGAGGCACCCCATTCAGTACTCCCTATCCACATCCTGAATATTTGCATTTGATGTGCAATCTTCATTGCCACACTGCACTGTTACAAGGACCAAAGCTATGTTAGATATTGTGAGCGCCAATCAGGCAGCAGACGCTTGCATCTTAAAGCAAATTACATTTAGGTATTAAAAAGAAATTTAATTGAAGAGACAACAATAAATCCAGTAATAATGAATCCCATTGTCGGCAAACACAAAAACCTGTTTTGTTTTCATTTTGGGGTATTTCTTTTCCCTGAAGCAAAAGCACAGTCTGCATGGGAAATGCTGAACCACCTGGTTTTATTTAAGGGAATATGGCACTTCATTTTACAAAAAAAGTGATAAATCTCAATGATGAGCGAGAAAACCTTAAGAATTAGACATCTGGTCTTCTACTAAAGTGTAATAAATGTCAGTAAGAGTTAAACAGTGTTTACTTATGCTGTAAACTCAGGGGGAGTCACAGTGGCACTGTCTAAATATTACTTTAACACAACAAATGGTTCATCTGTGATTAATATATTTAAACATTAGTATCTGCAGAATGCTGAAAACTTTCCAAATTTCATTTCTCTTTTCTTTCAGAAGAGAAATACCAGACCACAGCAGTCCAGTCAAGATTTTCCTTCCAGGTGTTTTCAACTTGTCCACATGCAAATTGTTGGTCAGCTGCTCTGCTCATGTTTCAAATATAATTCTCAGTAACAAAGTTTTGGCATCCATCCAAAATGAGGCTTTGCATCTATTCTTCCCAAGGCTGCATTTACATATCAGAGGTTTGTTTGATGTCAGGAGGGTAAGGATATGAAGCAGCCTTCCTTTCAGAAACATGTATTCTATACAATACACACAGCAATATGAAAAGAAGATTTTTAATATACAAAAATTGACATTACTATTGCAGCTAGAATAGATTTCAGTAAAAACTATACTTGACAAGGATTGAGAAATACAAAATTAAATAAAGCAATCAGCAATACTTAATACAATCATATATAAATGAGGATTAATGTGATTAGCAGTTTATGGATTAAAATTAACATCTGCAAGATATATTAAAAATCATCTCAAGATGGTTACAGAGCAGTGTACCCAAAAGGTGCAAACAACAGGAGGTTAGATATTTTTATTCACCATCATTTTAATAAAATAAATGCAAAAACAGTTAATGAGTACCTTTCTCAAGTTTTATTTTGGGGTGTGATATAAATACAGCAATAGCTTTGGGAATCTAATGCACTGCTAAAAAATATAAATCCAAATTTATAACACCCATCTTCATATTTAACCACTTCAAAGTAACTTATTAATTAATTGAAAATCATTCACTTGATATGACCCTAATATTGATGGACTATAGCTCCAACTGTACACATCTGGATTTTCCTAATACCTTATTCACAATGCTGATTCCTGTAACTGTGATTGAATTTGAATTTAAGTTGCATCTTTTCTGAGTGCAGGCCTAGAATTAATTTCACTGATTCTATGCACTAAACTCCAATTTTAAGTTTTTACAAAGAACTAATGGGCTTGCACTCCTGCTGGGTATTTTGATGAACCATAATATTTTTAATGATATGATGCCTGTCAATTTCACAAATCTAAAAGTTAGAAAAGCTGGAAGACCTCTCCCATGTGATCATAAAGATTTATGCATACAGGAGGCATTCTGACTGGCGTTATTCTGCAAATGTAATGGAATTCATAGCTAGAATTATTTTTGTATTTCCCTACACTGGAAGTTGGTGCATTGGGCTCCTCCAGAATATTCAAGGCATGCACAAAAAATTATTCATAAATTGGAGTTTTGAGAGCCAAGTAACTTTCCTGCCTCATGAAAAAAAGTAACAGCCCTGCACATGGGTAATTCTATAAACTTTATTATTCAATATTTTCACACAAATAAGAAGGTTAACAAAACTCAAATAGCTTATATTGATTTCTCCCCAGAAGAGCCATAAAACATCCAAATAGTCGAAGACTAATTAAAATAGGTGATTTTTTTTTAATAAGGTACTGCAAGTAAACACAATAATGGAAACTACATAACAATAGTACAACCTTCCACACAAACAAGTGGATCAAAGCACATGGGGGCACATTTTTGCAAATTATGGGAGTTCTGGAAAATAGGCGATTTTCATTGCAGCATCTTCTACATGTTGCAGGTATCTGACCGAGGCATATGTAAAAGGAGAGTGAAAAGCATTCTTACTGGCTGAGACAAAACATACCTACTTTAAACTGCAGGACATCACAGGTCATTTTTGACAGACATAGTCACTTAATCAAAAAATGAGAGATGCTGCCCAAAACGATCTTTAGAAATAACACCGGTTGAGGTTTAAGAACAAGTACCATCAAGTCACACAATGCTTAGATGGTTAATTTCCAGTTCTTGGTGTTCAATAAAAGCTGAATCAAGCATTACCAACACAGTTTTCCCACACAAGGATTATAAATTCACAAGAATGTAAAGGATTGAAAGGATACACAAGTTTAAGAAGTCCCAAATCTGAATCTCAAGACGGTTTAGAGAAAGCAAGGAGGGATGATTTCTAAGCTGGTTTCATTGAATAGGATGCAGCAGGCTGTTTACCAAGAGATCCTTTCTGACAAAGGATTGTAGAAAGTCAGAAGAAGTGCAATCTGAATTTTCATCTTAAGTGAAGAGACAGTAACTCCAAAATGAAGGTAATCACAACATGGTTAATGTTTCGAGAATGGGAATGTTGATAAAATATTACCTTTTTTTGACTGTGAACCAAATGAAATTCTTCCATTTAGTATTAAACTGTTTATTTTTGGAGGGCGTTATTAGAGAATACTCTGCTGGATCTGCAAGAGATACTGACGAGTCCTTCTTGTGGAACAAGGAGACTAGACCTGTTCTGCCCAATGTTAGCAGGACGAAGATAATTTCTAAGACTAATTTGGCTTTATGCAAATTCCCACTTCACTTGTTTTATTTACATTTTGGGAATCAGGAAAAGTTATGTAAACACTCTCATGTCTTAAAAGTGGCATAGTCCTTGAGGACCAATGATAGACAATATCATCTTAAATAGGTTTACTTCCATGTTAACTAACCTCATACATTGAAAAGCACTGATAAGCAAATATGTCATTTCTTGACTGGGAATATAAAACTGGTTTAGAGTCAATTGTTACATTGTACATGCATCAAGGTGGTGATAAACTGGTCAATCAGAAGCATATTCCATTACAAAGTCAAGAATGATGTTAATAAAAAGGAGCCCAGTGTTACAAGGACTACGTAAGCAAAATGGAATTTGAGACTGGTAACGTGCCCCTTGGAAGACTCAAACTTGCCAAGGACAAAGGCGACACTGTAACCTGAATCCTGACAGAATGCTTGTTTCCAAGGTTTCCAGCTCAATACCAGATTATATATCTGGTCTGTCATTACCACTGTAAACCACTGGATGGCAATGGTGAACAATTTGGGAAACAGTAATTGCATCAAGGTCCTAAAAGGTGTTGCACCCAGTATCATAACATGGCTACCATTACATAAAATACAAAGTTCCAGTCCTTTATACAAAATTCATGACCACAAAGAAGAGGCTTATTTGCAAGATGACAATTCCCAGAGATATCTGACATATGTCAAAGAATAAGATTATTTGCTGGCTTCAATTGAGCATCATCATTCATGAGCAAATAAATCCTTGAGAAATGAGAAGGATTTGCAATATCTCATCAAGATGCTCACATGAGCCAACTGCCCAATTAAGTACAGAGATGCAATAGCTGCAGCCACAAATAGGCAGCAGTAACAAAAGTAATTTGTAAATCCCCTTGGAGCAGATGCAAGCCCAAAAGGGAATAAATTATACTGCTATTTCCTTTGCAAGGTGTGAAACATCTGGAACTTATAGTGTGGTGGCCAGATCAGTACAGAGCAGTCTGTACGTTTGAGGTTTATTGTGGCCAGCCAATTTACCAGAATACAAAACGACAATTCCAATTTTTTCTTTTCTATCGAAGAAAGTATTATCCTCTCTTTTTTGACAAGAAATGTGCGAGAAAGAATATAAAAAACACCAATTATCAGGAATAAAACATACTTTTGTGGTCTGCTGGAAGCTCTTGCATGACAACAGAGCAAAGCAGTGTTTACTTCAGCTGCAGAAACATTTGCATTATTGCACAATTTAACAATTTCTGGAAATTTGAAGAATCCTGACTCCAAATACAAATCCTGAGAACTGTGTCCCTCAGCCAGTGTTTTGGATGAATCAGTATGGAGGGAACTGGACCCACAAAGCACTTTCCTACATTAAAACATCTCCTGGGCAACTGTGCCTTAGAAATGATGGGCCAGCAATGCCAACTTAGCAGATGTTGAGTCTTGTCCTGAAGGTTCATGTCCAATTGCTCAAGCCTGCCTCCATAAACTTTGTTGAAGATTCCCTGGCTTTCTGACTGCTAACCATGCTATCCTTCAATAATAAGCAGCAGATATGACTGTCAGTAATGAAAACTGAGAACATGAAGAAAAAGTTTCAACATTGTCTTCAAAAATGACAGGTGCTGTATAATGTTAAGAAATCCTGACTAAAAAGGGGGTGTGGTGGGGGGAAATGAAGGATAACTGACATCCCACACCCTCACTATACTGTCTCCAGCCATTTTCAAATTTATTTTCTCTCCCCCCCTCCAACCCCTCACCAACTGAATGGCCTCCTGTACTACTGTGCTGCTGTCAGTTTGCTCATCCACCCTACAGACGTTGCCCTCATCTAAACAGGCAGAAAAAAAACTCCGTAAGATAAGGGCAATGGTCGAGTCTCTTCCAGTACTACATCCAAGTCCTCAACAGTAGAGCAAGAGGAGGAAGGCTGCAACGGGCAAGTGGCCCAGTCCTCACGGTCCGTCGTGCCACTGAACCCGGCCATCAACCACCAAAACCGTGTGGAACCCGGCTGCACACCGGAGTCCCCACATTAAACCATGCCATGCGCAGGCCTCCGTCAGGCAAAAAGCCCTGTGGTGATGGAGGATTGGCAACTGGGGTAGAGCTGTGATACCTGGAGGCCCCCAGCCAAGACTCCAGACACAGTTATTGGATGTGTGGCAGTCATCAGGCTCCTGTGCTGGGACAGGGATGCCTTTCAGCAGTTGCAACTGCGACTAAGCAGACCTCTTCAGGATACCCTCTGCTCACCCTGAACGGGGAGGAGACTAGAAAAGGTGCTCCAAAAATTTCTCCTGGCTGGGAAACCACACCCAGCAGGATCACCATCTCTGCGGTTGGAACAAGAAAAAACTAAACTTCGGAACCTGGAATGTGAGAACACTTGTTGACAACCCAAAGTGCGATCGCCTGGAAAGATGAATTACCATCTAGGCTCAGGGGCTTGCGAGACACAATATAGACATTGCTATTCTTAGATAGCTGCCGTGCTTTCCGAGCTCCCCTCGAGGGTCAATGAGAGGTTGATGACCCTCCGCCTGAATCTCAGTCATAACCAATGTGCCACTGTCATCAGCACATCCGTTAGATTCTGACCATGAAGTGAAAGAGAAGTTCTACTCCCATCTCAACGACGCCCTTGCTTCCACCCATCAGTAATGACAGGTCACCCTCCTAGGTGACTTCAATGCCAGAATTGGACGTGACCACAAAATCTGGAGCAGAACTATCAGCAAGAATGGTATGGGGAAGGCCAATGCCAACAGCATTCTACTCCTAGAACCATAGAAAAGTTACAGCACAGACGGAGGCCATTCAGCCCATCTTGTCCATGCCAGCCTGAGGACACCCAGGTGCCTTTCTAATTCCACCTTCCTGCACCCGGCCCATGTAAGCCCGTCAGCTTACAGCACTTAAGGTGCAGATCCAGGTACTTTTTAAAAGAGTACTTGACCAAGTGCGCTCAATATGGTCTGATCGTGACGAGCACGGTCTTCCACCAGAAGAACCAGCTCAAGGCCACGTGGAGGCATGAGAGGTTGGGGCATTGGCACCTCCTGGACTACATCATTGTCCAAGGCAGAGACCTGCGCAACTTCTTCCAGGCCACCAAGACAATCTATGGACCCCGCTAGACCAGACATAACCCTCTCCAATCACAGGACAGCTCCCAGCTCCTCAAGGACGATGACGCCATCCTTCAGCATTGGAAGGAGCACTTCAAAGTGCTCCTCAAATCGGGACTCCACTGTATCGGAGGGGACCTTCTAAGCCGTCCTACAACACCATGGAGGATTCCCTCGGCAATCCACCAGCCATTGATGAGCTTAAGTGGGCCATCCAATAGATGAAAACCAACATAGCTTGTGGGC
This sequence comes from Cetorhinus maximus, assembly GCF_964194155.1. NCBI lineage: Eukaryota > Metazoa > Chordata > Chondrichthyes > Lamniformes > Cetorhinidae > Cetorhinus > Cetorhinus maximus. Next base: position 100,630,222 of record NC_135895.1, read on the forward strand.
CAGATGGTATCCCCGCAGAGATCTACCATGCTGGCAGCTATCAGCTCACATCACCACTCCACCAGCTTATCCTCCGCCTCTGGGATGAAGACAAAATCCCCAGGATCTCCAGAACACAATCATTAACTGTCCACAAGGGGGACAAATCTGATTGTGAAAACTAGGGTATTTTCCTCCTGTCCATCACAGGCAAGATCCTGGCCCACATCCTCCTGAACAGCCTTCGTCTGGTCATTGAGGGGATCCTCCCGGAAACCCAGTGTGGCTTCCAACCATCTCGGGGTACTGCGGACATGGTCTTTGTGGCTAGACAGATCCAGGAAAAACATTGGGAGCAAAATCAAGAATTGTTCCTTGCCTTTATCAACCTGACTAAGCGTTTGATTCTTTAAATTGTGAAGTTCTATGGATTGTCCTCCAACGCTTTGGTTGCCCACTGAAGTTTGTCACCGTCCTGAGACTCCTGCATGACAACATGACCTCCACCGTCCTGAGTGGAGGGTCTGAAACTGACACCTTTCACACTTTGATCACCATTTTCCCGACTGTCATCGTCCACCTTCATCCAAGATGACCTACCACCTGGTGTCAGCATTCAGTATCATCTGGGCAGGAAGTTATTCAACCTTGGTCACTTCCAGGCAAAAACAAAACTCACCACCATGGACATCCACGACCTACAGTTTACGGATGACCACTGCGTGATGGCTCACTCTGTACAGGACATGCAAAGCACGCTTGACCTCTTCAACACCTCATACAAGAGGCTTGGCCTGTCCTTAAACATCGCCAAGACGAAGGTCCCTCACCAATCTTCCCTGAGTCAGTTGGGCATCCCCTGCACCATCCACATAGATGGGGTGGCTCTAGAGTATGTGCAGAACTTGCCTTATCTCGGCAACCACCTCTCCCAAGGGACTACCATTGAAGAGGAAGCCCAACACAGTCAACTGTGCCAGCGCTGCCTTATTCAAGCTGCACCAATGTCTCTTTGACAACAGGGACCTTTGCAAGGCAACAAAGGCTCTGGTTTGTAAGGCCATGGTGTTGAGTACCCTCCTCTACTGCAGCAAACCATGGACTGTCTACCGAAGCCACATTAAGATCCTTGAGAGCTTCCATCAGTGGTGCTTGCATCGAATCCTGGGGATCAATTCAGAGGACCGCTGGACTAACGCAAGCGCCCTCCACGGAGCTGCATCTACCAGCATTGAAGCCCTGCTCCTGCAGAACCAACTTCGAAGGACAGGCCATTGGGTCCCAATCCTCGAAAACCATCTCCCTTGGCAGGTTCTCTTCTCATAGCACTCCATTGGCCAACAATCAAAGAACGGCCAAAGGAAAAGGTTTAAAGATAGTCTCAAGGTCGCCTAAAGCACGGAGGCATTACCACCACTGACTGGGAGGAGAGTGTTGCCAATCGCTTGGCATGGCACCACCTGGTCCATCAAAGCACAAGCACTTTGAGGTTCAGCGACTTGACAGCGAGGCGGAACAGCAGGGGCAGAGGAAGGACAGTGAAGCGAACCCGGGGCTGCGATTTTCACTCCCCTGTGCTACAATGTGCCCCTACTGCGGAAGAACATGGGATCCAGGATTGGGCTCCTCAGTCATCTGAAGTCTCACAAAGCCTGACAGACATCATCCTCGATTCCGGGGGACCACTGACGACTACATCTGCTGTCTCTTACCTATGACCTGGAGTCACACCCTGCTGTCCCTGACCATTAACCAGACCACTACAACTTCCTAACCTAAGGGATGTGCCTGGCTCCTGGATCAAAGTGTCCAGGTAACTCACCCCCTCCCAATACCCCATAATGTCCATACCTTGGACTTCAGCTCCACAACTCCCAAGTTGAAATTCCTCAAGGCGCAGACACTTGCTGAAGGTGTGGTTATTTGGGATAATAATGCTCTCTAGACATTCCAACTTGCTGGAGTTTGGCAAACCACACATACTACCATTTCTTTATAGCCTTATTTAATTAATGGTCAATATATTTGAATCAACAGCTTAATTTTTAGTCCTTTTGCTAATTACTTGATCTAGTTTAAGTTAACCTTAGATTAAACTAAATGCTTAGCACACAAAGCACAAGTATTGGTAGCAAAAAGCAGCATCCTCTGCACTGAATTGCCAATTTTTGCACTCTGTTTGTAAAGCATTCTGCCTGCAACTACTCTGTGCTGGCCATTCATGGTTAAACGTATCACGTTGTGCAAAACTAAACTATGCAAAGTTGGCCAGTCTCATCCTGAACAATACTGAAGACCCTACAGTTCACCAGAGGTCCAAAAGTTTAAAAAATGGAAAAATAGTTTGTGCTAGGCTCCTATACAAGGAACTATGCTTTGATCCATAATGGAGTTTACATGGCTGCAAATATAAGGTGGTGACAGGTTGACACCTGGGTGCAATGCTCCCCATGTGCAAAAGATCTGCTCATAATCAGGATCTATCCTGTCATATAAAGTATGACCATTTGGTTGAGGTACAAAGTACATGGTAATTCCCAAGGAGGATTGCCCTAATACATGTAAGGGGAAGGTGAAAAATTATAAAAACACAGAAGCAAAATCGTGATCTTAAATGGTGCTTCAATTTAGGAAAGCAGGAAATTGTCCAAACGAGATAAAGCATAAATCTCGGGTGCGTTATTGAAAACAAATCCGTACTGTACAAATTCCAGGCAAGGTTCACTGCAGTTTAAACCCAGAGATTTCAAAATATTATGCCAGTCTGTGTACACAAAACTCTGCATTACATTGGATATTACATGGATCAAAAGCAGTGAAGTAATCAATTACAAGTACAAACAAGAGTACAATATAAAGAATGATATACTCACTCAGCCCTTACCTCATTTGCTATACTCAGAACTCGGGGAACCTTCCATTTCTAAATGGAATAACTAACCAGTTATAAACTCCAAGCAGATGTTAATATTGCATCCAATTGCAACAGTTTGTTATAATTACTGTATCATTTTTAAAGGGACTGTCCTATATTTAAGCCCTATTGCAGGTGTCCTGAACTTGTCTTAAAATTGCCCCATATTTCCTGCCTGCTCATATCTATTGCATTTTCTAACACCTGATTTCCCACCACAGCCCCTGTTGAACATGTGATTTTTCAGGTGACCAAGCTGCCTTCATTACTGAAAAAAACATTGTATTGTTTCCACCATGAAGGCTATTTTGTGCACATGAATTTCGACCAGTACAGAAAGACAAGTCAATCCTTCAAAAATTTGCTTCAAGTGAGAAATATAGTCCACAAGAAACATTGCACTGTGGAGGACAGCAAGATGAAGACAGGGCAGGCGCTTCTAAAGAACAGTACAATTTAATAAGTATATAATTACATTTGTAATCAATGTTACAATAATGCAATATTTCTTTTTAATGGGGGCTTAGTGAATTTGATCTTAGCTTGAACTTTTCCATAGCAGATTGTTTGCCTACGAACTCACTTGAATGAGTAATTTTACCAGATGCCCCGTTTTCAGCACCTACGGTCCCCTTAGTTTTGATGAAAATGCTGATGCATTCATTTCTGATCATTAATACTCAGTGCAGTTGTATAACTGATGAAATTATTCAACTTTAACATGTCAAAATGGTGTTTTTCTCATACACCACTATTTTGCTCTACATCATCTAGTCAGAGGTATAAGACATGAAGTTTGCCATTTACAAATCACAGATTTCTGAAATGAAATGATTCCATAACAGTTAAATTTAAACATGCAACAAACAAAAACACCAAGCAGACTTAACCCAATACTTATCCTTACAAAGTTTTCTGGTTGCAAAACATATACATTTATGATTCAACTATTAGGAAAACTTTAATGAGGCCTCAATATGAACTTAGAAAATGCCTGCACAAAAAGAACTACATTGGAATTCTTGGCCAGGGACTGTTTTCAGAACGTAGGTTTTAAATAAATTGCTAAGAAAGCTTAAATATATGACAAAAAGATCTCTACTGGTCTGTACTCTAGTGAAAAGATATTACATACAAAACAATATTCAATAACAAAGTAAATAAGTCACATTAAATATATTAAAAATGTAATCACTAAATTTTAAAATAAAGACATATGCCTGCAGGATTTAAGCATAACGGGCCAAAAATCCTTTATTTAATCATTAATTCTGGTTGAAATATATGTTGACACTGTTACTTAGCAAATTGAGTTAATTTGCTGCTGTTAGTCTTTGTGGAATAGTACATTAAGTTGCATTAAACTTATTCCATTAAATTTAAATAAAACACTTCATTACTTTAAAACATGCACTCTCGCTTAGGGATTAAAATAAAACATCACCAACACTGAAGACTTGAGTGTAGAAGCAAAAGTGAGTAGGAAATGTAAATTACACCAATAAACAGATCCTTCTAAGATACACATCATTGGAGTATACTTGCTTTCTCCCCTGGCAAAAATTGCAGTAACTTTGTTCATAAAAAATGTTTCATTTAGCTGTAATTAAGTAACGTACAACCAAATATTGCTGTTTAGGTAAAATACAATTTCTATCGTATACAATTTTAACGGCATTATTCTATAATCAGAAAACCAGTAATATACAGAAGTGCATGTCATGTTTACACCAGTTAAAAGGGACCATGGCACATTTATGCAATATTGATTTCATTTCATTACTCTGAACATCAATAACAGTTTTGGAATGGTGCAGGCCTTTTAAAAATTAAAGTTGTTATTCATAACTGAAATCAATTAAAATTCAGTAATGATAACCACAAATATGGCTTATAATGATGGGCCAGAATTTCATGATTCCCTTGGTGCCCAATAACTTATCGATCGCAGTCCTGAATAGCCAATGGCTGAGCATCCGAAAGTCTTTGGGGTACAGGAGTCCAAAGATTCATAATCCTTCAAATAAAGTTTCCCCTCATCTCAATCCTAAATGGCCATACTCTCATACTGAGATATGGCCTATATTCTTCAGCCAAGGGAAAAGAACCTCTCAGCATCCACAGAGTCAAGTCCTCTAAGAATCATAAACATTTCAATGAGATCACTGCACATTCTTCAAAACTCGAGAGAAAACAGGCCAATATCCAGTACTCAACATTACCTTATTGGACAGCCCTCTCATCCCAGGAATCAATCTAGTGACCATTCATGGCACTCACTAAGCAAAGGATATCCTTCCTTAAGCAAGGAGATAGTACACATGTACTCCAAGTGCAATCTAAGCAAACCCAAACACGATTGTAGCAAGACTTCCTTATTCGTACACTCCAATTCCCTTGCAATAAAGGCTAGCAAACTAATTGCTTGCTGTAACTGCATGTTAATTTTCTGCGATTCATGTACAAGAACTTCTAAATCCCTCTGAATACCAACATATACCAGTCTCTGACCTTTTAAAAAATATTTTGCTTTTCCATTCTTCCTACCAAATTTGATACTTCCACAACTTCCCACATTATACTCCATCTGCGGCCTTCTGATCCATTCACTTATCCAATCCAAAACCTTTTGCAGCCTCTTTGTGCCCTCCTCACAACTTACTTTTCCACCTATCTTTGTAACGTCAGCGAACATGGAAAATTGCCCTAAATCTCTTCATCAAAGTCACAGATATATTTTTAGACCCAAGTACTGATTCTTGTGGCATTCCACAAATTACACCCTAACATCCAGAAAATGACTCATTTATTCCTGCTCTTGGTGTTGTGTCTGTTCATTTATCCATGCTAATAAATCTTGCCCAATCCTGATTCCTCTTAACGCGCAACAACTTGATTGAAAACTTACTGAAATTCTCAATGAACTATATCAGTGGTTCACCCCACTTATCTATGTTGCTAGTTACACCCTCAAAAATTCTCACAGATTCGTAAAACACGATTTCCCTCTTATAAACCATGACTCTACCAAGTCTTCCTTATTACCAATGTCAGGCTAACTGACCTATATTTACCTGACTTCTCTCTCCCTTCACTAGTGAACAGTAAAGTTACATTTGTGACCCTCCAATCCACAAGGATTGATCTAAAATCCAGGGAATTTTGAAGATCAGAACTAATGATTACAGGGCCAGTCTGTCCAACCATTCCTCATAAGATAACCCCACATCTCAGGTGTCAGTTGATTCTCATTACACAACACTAGAACCAAAACAGCCTGTTCCCAAGTTCTTTCCTTGACAAACTGGCATAAACATGCCATGAGCTCATCCTCCAACCTACTTTTGCTAATTTGGTTTGTCCAGTCCATGAGAAGACTCAAGCACCAAGAAGACTGCATTCCTTTTGTTATATGACTAATTTTCTGATTAATACTCTGTCCAGCACTATTATTATTGCCAGTGCATTCTGCCCTTGGTTATTTCGTAACTCCATCCACACTGATTCTGCTTCCTGATTTTCTGGGTTAAGGTCCTTTCTCCCTACAGCCTTGATCTCAACCTTTATTATTTGAGCTACTCAAGATCCTTTATAATTTTATATATATTTTCTAAAAGTTAAATATTTAGCTTTTAGTTCCAACCTCAGTCAGCAGTCAACTACATCTTTCTTACAACTACCAGATCAAACCCATTTACCTCTATTTGTGTCCTACTTGTATCAGTTCAAATTTCTATCAACTATCATATTCAATTTACCAGAACACTGGTCCTAGCTTGGACTAAGTGGAACCCATTCCAACAGAACAGTGCCATCTTTCCACAGTCTTGGTGCTGGTGACTGAATTAAAAATCCTGCCTTTCAAGCCATGTTTTCAGCCACGCTGTTTGCTCCTATACCATTTTGTACGTAGCTCAGGTAGATTACTACCTTTGAGGTTCTCCTTTTCACATGCGGGCCCTAGCATCTCAAATTCCTTCCGAGAATCTATATTTGTATTTCTATCCATGGTGTTGGTTCCTACATTGGCAACAATTGGATCCTTTCTCGCTTTCACAGAATCACAGTGCAAAAGAGGCCCTTCAGCCTATCGAGTCTGCACCGACACGTGAGAAACACCTGACCTACCTACCTAATCCCATTTACTAGCACTTGGCCCATAGCCTTGAATGTTATGACATGCCAAGTGCTCATCCAGGTACTTTTTAAAGGATGTGAGGCAACCCGCCTCCACCACCCTCCCAGGCAGTGCATTCCAGACCGTCACCACCCTCTGGGTAAAAAAGGTTTTCCTCACATCCCCCTAAACCTCCTGCCCCTCACCTTGAACTTATATCCCCTCGTAACTGACCCTTCAACTAAGGGGAACAGCTGCTCCCCATCCACCCTGTCCATGCCCCTCATAATCTTGTACTCCTTGATCAGGTTGCCCCTCAGTCTTCTCTGCACCAACTAAAACAATCCAAGTCTATCCAACCTCTCTTCATAACTTAAATGGTTCATCCCAGGCAACATCCTGGTGAATCTCCACTGCACCCCCTCCAGTGCAATCACATCCTTCCTATGTGGCGACCAGAGCTGCACACAGTACTCCAGCTGTGGCCTCACCAAGGTTCTATACAACTCCAACATGACCTCCCTACTTTTGTAACCTATGCCTTGATTGATAAAGGCAAGTGTCCCATATGCCTTTTTCACCACCCCACTAACATGCCCCTCCGCCTTCATAGATCTATGGACACACACGCCAAGGCCCCTTTGTTCCTCAGAACTTCCTAGTGTCGTGCCGTTCATTGAATACTTTCCTTGTCAAATTACTCCTTCCAAAGTGTATCACCTCACACTTTTCAGGCAATATCCTTAAAGGCAACACAGCCTTTAGGATTCCGTATCTCAGCTATAGGGCACTTTAGCTATCTACCTGACTATACTATCCTCTACCACTATCATATTCCTGTTCACTCCTCCTAATTGAATCGTCTCCTGTACCAATGTTACATTGTCAATTGGCCCATCCTTCCTGGTGCCTTTGATCTCATCAACACCAAGGCTGTGAAAAAAGAGCTCCACTTAAACCTGACTAGGACCAGTGTTCTAGCAAATTGAGTATGATAGCTGATCGAACCGATCAGTGCCACACCAGTAGTAATTACTTTGCATCTGTTGGAAAATGGCAAAAGGCCTACTCCTTCACCACTGTATCTGCAGTCGCTTTATCTGCAGGAATCACAGTTACACCCTCCTGTCTCAGACCAAACCTAAAGCACTAGCTAACCTGAAGGGTGTGACTGTCACCTGGGTCAAATTTGTCAAGCTCACTCTCCCCCCTCCTTGATGCATCGCACATCTGCACCTTGGACTTTTATTATTATTCATTTACGGGATGTTGGTGTAGCTGGCTAGGCTAGCATTTATTGCCCAACATTAATTGACCTCAAGAAGGTGGTGGTGAGCTGCCTTCTTGAACTGCTGCAGTCCCTGTGGTGTAGGTACACCCACAGTGCTGTTAGGAAGGAAGTTCCAGAAATTCTGACCCAAGGGCCAGAAACTCAGCTGGACTAGCCATATAAATACTATGGCTACAATGGCAGGTCAGAGGCTTGGAATCTTGCAGCGAGTAACTCACATCCTAACTCCCCACTGCCCACCATCTACAAGGCACAAGTCAGGAGTGTGATGGAATACTTTCCACTTGCCTGGATGATTGCAGCTCTAACAAAACTCAAGAAGCTCAACACCATCCAAAACAAAACATCCCACTCAATTAGCACCTCATCCACAAACATTCACTCCCTCCAACACCCACACACATTGGCAGCACTATGTGCCATCTACAAGTTGCACTGCAGGAACTCACCAAGGCTCCTTAGGCAGCACCTTCCAAACCCATGACTGCTACCATCTAGAAGGACAAGGGCAGCAGACACATGGGAACACACTACCTGGAAGTTCCCCTTCAGGCCACTCACCATCCTGACTTGGAAATATATCGCCGCTCCTTCACTGTCGTTGGGTCAAAATCCTGGAACTCCCTCCTAATAGCACAGTGGGCGTACCTACACCACATGGACTGCAGCGGTTCAAGAAGGCAGCTCACCACCACCTTCTCAAGGGCAATTAGGGACGAGTAATAAATGCTGCCCTAGCCAGCGATACCCACATCCCATGAATAACAAAGAGAAACTGCTCATTCAGCTCACTACAATTATTTTGTATTCAAGCAATCACATAATTGATTGACTTAACTGTTAACTCCTTAACTACCTTGCAGTTTTAAGACTTTCGAATATAATCGAGAACTTTAAGAGTAAATTTCAGTTTGACCTATTCACCAACATTACCAAAGAGTTCCACTCTCCCCAAATCCTCAACTTCTCACACTTGTCAAGCAACACCTTGATTTGAAAATTCTCATCCTTGTTTCCAAATCTATGACCTCATCCCTCCCTGTCTCTGTAATCTTATCCGGCCCCACAACCTTGCAAGGTATTTGTGCTCTTCTAATTCTGGCCTTGAGAATCTCCAATTTTAATTGCTCCATCATTGGTGGCCGTGCCTTCAGTTGTCCAAGCCCCAAGTTCTGGAATACTCTGCCTGCAGTCTCTGCCCCTCTACCTCGCTTTTCTCCTTTAAGACATTCCTCAAAATCTAACTCCTTGACCAAGCTTTTGGTCATCTGACCCAATATCTCCTTATATGGTTTGGTGTTGTATTTTATTTTATAATGCTCTTGTGAAGCACCTTGGGATGTTTTATTATGCTAAAGACACTATTTATGATGCACTCAGTTCATGAGTGCTCTCTGCCTTAGCTCCTCAACAAAATGATAAATCTTAATTACTCCAAAACAGCCTCTCTGGCAGTGAAAAAAATAACTTTTATAAATGTATAGTATCAGTCCTTGAAATTTTAATTGCTGCAGATTTTATTTCATTTACTACTTTATTTTTCTGTCTCTTTTTCCTTCTTAATCAAATCTTTACTTCCCTCTCTTTATTTCACTTTGTGTTTTGACATTGAATTCACGACTCTAACTTACAATTCCTGGTTCAGACCATGTTGTTTATTAACAATACTTCCATCTGATTGCTTAAGGAGACACACAATTGCTTGCCCTGTTCACACAGGTCCCAGATGTCCTGCAGAGGGGCACTGCACCATACGGGTGTCTAATTTATAGGAACTTCCTATGCAAAAGATCATAGAAATTAATCGGGAAAGGGCAAATCCTTTTGTCAGTTACAAAAAATTCAGGCCGAATGGCTTGAGTTTCTCTAAAATAAATTGTCTTGCCCAAATTAAAAATATTCTGTATAGGGAAGGATATATATAAAGGACTTTTACTCAGACAATGCTGGATAAGTTAGACTAAACTGTGAGTGTAATTACTGGAGTGTTGTTTGATAGTTTTATTTCAACCGAGTTTTTCAGATTTATGAAAATGATGAACAACACATGTGAAACCTCCACAATGGCTTGAAGTTCATAATACCAACCTAAGAAGCTTGGGTTTGAGGATACCTAGCTAAGTAATAAGTAGTAACGTACTAAGACTAGGCAATTGCACAATGAAGTCCATTGTTATATTCAACAGATCATCCTCCACCATTTCCATCAACTACAGGGTGATGCCACCACCCTATGCAAGCACACCTTTCCTCCATGTCGCCCATTCTACTCCTCGATCATCCCCAACATCCACATCCCTTTCCAGGGTACCTTCTCATGCAAACGTCAGAGATGTTACACCTGCCTTTTCACCTCCTCTTTTCCCACAGCCCAGGGTCCTGTACACCCCTTCCAGGTGAAACAGCAATTTTCTTGTATTTCTTCCAATTGAGATACTGTATTCGCTGCTCACAATGCAGTCTCCTCTACATGGAGACACAAAACAGAGACTGGGGGATCAATTCGTTAAACACCTCTGTTCAGTGTGCAAATGTGGCCCTAAGCTTTTGGTCACTTGCCATTTTAGTTCTCTTTCCACTCCCTCTCTGTTCTCAGCTTCCAACACTGCTTCAATGAAACACAACACAAACTTGAGGAACACCACCCAATCTTTCGGCTTGGCACTTCAGGGCCTTCTAGGTTCAACGTTGAGTTCAACAATTTCACATCATAACCACATCCCCATTTTTTCCTGACAGCAGCTGTTGGCAATGAATCTGCTATTCCCATTTACACCTCCTCCAGACCCATTTTTGTTTAATTTATCCCATTACCATCCCCCTTTGCCTTGCACCATCATCCCTTTTATAATTTAATCTCTCCTGCCTTTCAGTCTATAAAGGGCTTCTGTTTTGTTCTTTCCTCCCCTCCTCTCCTTCCTTACCTCTTCCTTATAAAAACTGTTCCATCTTTAACTTTTCCAGTTCTGATAAAAGGTCATCAACCTGAAATATTAACTCTTTCTCTGTCCACCGATGCTGCCTAACACAAACATTATCAACATTTTCTGTCTATATTCACTTATTACATTACGTCCTTCAAAACTTCTGTAAAAATTCCAGCTGTCCATTTAACAAATTTGAATGATTATCTGTTAATACAGAATCCAGGATTTAAATTAGGGGCAAACTTGGTCCAACCTACTATAAAACTGAGATTGTTACAATATTAGAATTGGGATTCATTTTGGTCAACGCTCTAGAAAGTGTAACTCTTCAGCAGCAACCATCAAACTATAAAAAAGGGAAGATATCAGCTGCCATTAGTGAACTAATGGTTTGAGTCTGAATCTCTATCCTTTCTTATTTTAGAACTCTCATCGGAACCAACTCCAAGAATTGTCTTAATTAAAACTTATATCATGGATTTCCTCTATGTATGGATGGGGGAAGACGGTGGGGAGGAAAATTCTCCTGTCAAGTGGATCCATAGGACACATTGGAATGCTAACCTTTCATTGCGACGCAAAGACTAAGTTCTGAGAGATCACAAGTGTTGCTAACTGCTTTGAGAACAGCGACAGATAAGTACTTGTGAACCTTTGCCTCTAGTCAATTCACGTAACTTCTAGTTGAGACTATCCCTTAACAATATTTACAGAAGTCCTCAAATTGTAGCTGGTATTACTATTTACACATATACATAACACAGTTGGGGCCAGCATCTTGCCTGCTGTTGTGGCTGTTTAAAAATGAAAAACCTACAGTAAATTAGAAAAATAAAGTCTGGTACTTTACAACAAAATGCAAAATAGTTTGCATACTCGAGCCAACATTACTGCAAATGCATATTGCATTTCAACTCGTTTGTAGTCAGTTTTGCTTGACTATGTTTGAAAGACAAATGCCTAGTGTGGAAAACTCCTACAATATATGACAAAGTTTATAAACTTTCTAAAGGCAATAGTAGCAGCTACCATTTAGATTTCAAAATTATCTAGACATACGACACAGTTCAGTAGAAGAATGTATTATCAAAAGTTATTTTTTGTGGGACAGGGTCAAGAAAAGTATGTTTAGTAATGGCAGATACTTCAATCCATCCCAATAACAAAGATAACAGCTACATGATGGAGCATTCTGTTAAGGACAGAAGCTACTCAAGGGTCTCCAAGCTGGCAAAAAATTTACATTTTTACTAGAGAATGTCAAAGAAATGTATTTTCTTCCACAAAAAAAAGGAGGGTGTACTTTGAAAATGAAGTACTCTCCAAAGACATACCTTCCCTTGAATATATTGTCTTCTGTAGGTTATACCATCATACTCATTTTACAACAGCTTTAATAACACTCATGAGACTTGGGACTTAATGATGATACAACATTACATAAAAACTCTCATTCCTTACTAACATGAGTGAAAGACAATTATATGAAGTTAAAAGTTCTTACCTTTATCATTCTAGAAAGGTCTCCAGCATCTGCCAGTTCCAATACAATGTTTAGCTCATTGTCTTCAATGAATGATGCAAGGTATTTTATTACATTTGCATGGTTCAGTTGCTGTGAAATACATAGACACATAAATTATTTAATTGATTATTTGTCATCGTGGATTTTCACAGTATCCACAATTCTCAAAAGGTACAATTTAATCAATTGCAATGTTAATCTTAATTGACTAGCCAGATGAAAACATGATACCAGTCTTAAATACCTTTTGGCATTCTACACACCCAGATTCTTTGGTCAGCCAAGGTGTTTAAGTTTTAGTTAAATTCTGCCACTCTCCTTGTACTAATTGTGCTGTTGCAGTGATAGGATTTAATTGAGTCCTGCATTCAATTCTCTATGCTGTGGAGAGTAAGCAGAGTAACTATCCTTGGGGAGAAAAAGCCATAAAATAGCATCACTATTTGACCACTTTTGTGCAGTTCATGATGGTAGCCTGTGTGTAACATTAGTCAAAGTCTGGTAACATGGACCATCACCACAGGCAGGATTTTTCAGATGGCAAGGTTTCTTGTCCCGCCACCTGAAGTGCTCGCAGGGAATGCATCCCCATCCATCATCGCAGCCTGCAGCCATTTAACGCTTGGAGGCAGGATTTGTGCCTGAGTGAGGGGCAGAAATCCCACCTCAGGGAGCTGCCAGTTAATCCAATTGGCACTACTGGGACCACAGAACTGCCAGCCAAAGGCAGCAGTGGCCTGGATACTGGGACTACAAGCAGTCCCCAGATTCTAAGTCCAGGAGTCCAGGACTAGGTAAGTGCAGGGGGCTCACAGTGGGGAGGGGAGGTGAAGCCTGATGAGGGTGGGGGATCTTGATAGGGAGGCCAGAAGGGAGGCTCCCTCCCTTCACACCCAAGGCCCGAGCAGGGTGACCTGCTGGGCTTCCCATGCCACCCCTGAACTCTTACTACCAGCCTCAAAGCTGAGGCTGGGTGGGAAGTGGTCCAGAAGTGGCAAATAATTGGTCTCATAAGGACCTCAACTGGGTGACAGTAGGTAGGACCCCCAGGCCTCGCCCGCCCGCCATAAAGCACGGATAGATCAGGGGTGACAGTGGCGGGAAGACCACCCAGGGAATTTTACCACCCCACCCCCACCACCTGCAAACCCACCATGGGGTGGGGGAGGGGGGGGGACTGTAAAATGCTGGCTCATGAATGAGGCATTGATGTGGAATATAAAAAAAACCCTGGCATCATTGTGAAGGTTACTGTATATTTGAAATCTACCCAGTTTTTATGTGTAGAATCACGTGATTTGTTTTTCCATGTCTGAACTTGAATGTGGATTTGACCACTCTTTGTCAATTTCTACAATTAATGAACCAAAACATCTGCAAAAATTCATAGCACTAAAGACAAGCCCACATGCTACTGAATTTATTTCAAACTATGTGGAACTCATAACTACTTAAAAGGTAAATAAAACATATAGTTAAACTAGCTAGACTCACGTTTTTATTAAATCATTAACTTATAAACCAGTTAAGTTTTAAGCAGTTGACAGGGGAGAGAAAAATAAGTTGACAAAAAAGATTACGCCTATCCCTAAAATGATTATTCTTTATGGGCTGTGCTCTGCCTACAACAGGTAGCCCACACAACATTTGTGTTGCATTGAAAGAGATCCTTGAAAAAGAGAGCTGTAATTGTCATAACCATAAGGCAAATCCAAATGTACTGTTCACTTTGATCGTTTTGTAAATATTTTAGAAACCTAGTTGTCACAGATTAACCCCGAAAGTGGTCATTGGTATGCATCCAATTGAATAACAGGGAGTACTAGATCATGATCACAACGAAAACTGTCACAAGCATTAAAGGCTCACACTGTCAGCAGTATGACACATTTACTGACGTGGTTCTCCCAAAATTGTAATTGCCAAACTATTGGTTGGTAATTAGTTTCAAGATAAAATATTGTACAAGTATTTTCTGCAGTTGTTTTGGTTGTTTATGTAATTAGGTTACTATCTACTAGACTAGACAACTAACTCCAATGACATAAATATAAAAATAAATACTTAGAATTACATTGCCTTCAGTTTGTAACCTGGTTCTCTTGCCCCCATTCTTACCTTTAAGAGGTCTATTTCTTTGATGCAATCTTGACGAGCTTTGGCATCCATCATTTCAAATATCTGGGAAAAAAATAGTAATTTAAGTATTCCTTTTCATATCTCAAACAGAAATAATAAAAACAATACAAACAGTAGATTTATTCTCCTTTCTTGACATCACGAAGACCTGCATTTTCCCTTGTACTAGAACACTGATTCAAAATGAATCGAGGATGATAATTCTTATAGAAGCACACATCGCAAAAAAAGCACAGAGCAGGATTTCAGCAAATAAAATTATGCACGCAAAAATAATGCACGCAAAAATAACTTAGTACCGATCAACATGGAGAAAATCATATGTATGACTTGGAGATAGATTTCATAGCAATGCTCGAGTTTTATGTTACACTCAAAACACTCAAGCATCTTATATTGAAAGTCAGACGTACGCTGTTGCAAAGAAGGGGTTTAACATTGGTTTACATCTCCATTTTATGGATTTGTAAAAGAGTTACTAAGATATCATCTCAAACAGGGTAGGGCATTTTTCAATTACCTCTGGGAAGAGAGTTTTTTTTAATCATTTTCCTTTCCCACCTCAAGTAGATATATTTTTCTTATACATTCCATTCACATACCACATTTAAAGAAATAAATCTGTTCAAGTAATAAGGGACAGCAACACTGCACATTTCTGAATACCTGCTCAGTTGCGCATTTTTCTTAGTGCACGCCAAAGTTATAAAATAAAAAGACTTGCATTTGAAAAGATATTTAAAGGGTTTAAATTGACAAAGATCAAACTTCTATACATCTTTCCTACTTTATCAAGCATCTGCACTGCAGTGTCACTAAAAGCTTTTGCTTCAATGTTTAAATTCAGGAACTTATTTTTCAGAGCCTGACTCCAACTCAAACTTAAATAGGAGACAATCTTTCAAGATTTGGAACTGTTAACATAAACAACAGTTGACTTTAATCTCAGTGCATAAACAGAGAGAGACACAAGCTATAAAAGCCCCAGGCTGGAGGGTCTGCTTTATGTAAATGAGATGCAGCAGGGAGTTGGATGGGGTTTGGGGGGTGCACGGCAGGCAGAAAAAATTAAAATTAAAATTTTTGCTTTTAGCTCCAATTAAAACATCCACAGAAGTTTGAAAGATAGCAAGTAGAGCATAAAACTTCTTTAATACATTAACGGACTTTGAGGCATTGCTCACAAGTGAGTCAAGAATCTGTACAGTTAAGAGATAAACTTGCATTTCTGTCACGCCTTTCACGACCTCAGGACATTGCAAAGTGCTTTACAGCCAACCAAGTATTTTTGAAGTATAGTCACTGGCTTATAGAGGAATGTATATGCTGTGTAACATAACACATTATCATGGCTCCTAATTTATTAATCTGCTCATCTACTGAATTACAACTTACCTGCCATCTAGTGAATGCTCCTATTATTACACACCAGTATGTCCTCTGATTTACAGTGCTGGTTAGAAAAATGGATCAATCCTTCAGCCATTCATTTATTAAGCAGAAGGTCGTTCTCTTGAATTTTGACAAATTTGTTGATCAGAAGCCATTTTCTGGCTTGAACTTATGTAGCTGTTAACAATGTTACTGATAACCTTTAGATATTTTCCATCCTAAACGTGAACCAGTCTTTTTGAGGCACTGATGAATCTCTAACTTGTTTTTAAATTTTAGGTCTCCCATTTTTTTTTTCAGAATGGCCTACAAAAATTCTATACCAACTGCGTCTTGCTCAGAATATAACTTGTGAATATATTCAGAGTATCTTGTGCATCAGCAAACAATTTACTTTGAGATGAAACAAGTCGAATCATAATTAGTTGTGGTAACACAGAGGCTACATTGTTAGACCAATAATCCAAAGAATGAGAGTTCAAGTCCCACCATGGTGATTTCCAATGAGTCTATTAAACAAATCCGGGGGAAAAAAGAGCTGGGATCAATAAAAGTGGCCTAAAAAGCCTAGATAGTTCACTAATGTCCTTGAGCAAAAGAAGGTGAGATGCACTAGCTTCAATCTTCCAAAGTTCTCTCATTGTGGGATCTCTTCCTTTAGATTGGAAAATTGTGCATGTCACACTGCTATTTAAGAAAGGCGAGAGGGGAATACCAGGGAATTATACTAGTTAGTCCATCAACATTTGGTTGGAAATCATTAGAGTCTTCTAATTAAGAATAGGTTGATTGAATATCTTGAAAATTTTCAACTGATCAGAGATCCAGTGTGGAGTTATAAATGATTGGTCATGCCTGACGCACCTGATTGAACTTTTGAAGAGATGACCAAGTAGTGGACAGAGGAATGTGTTATGAATGTTATTTATATGGACTTCCTGAAGGCAACTGACAAAGTGCCTCATATGACAATGTAAGCTGAAGTCGAAATCCATGACATTGGAGGCAAATTATTGGCCTGGTTAGAAAATTGGCTCAGAGGCTGGAGACAGAGTGGGGAGAACGAGCAGATGCACTAGTTGACAGGATGTGATTCATGGTTTCCTGCAAGGTTCTGTATAGAGGCCTTAACTACTCATCATATTTATTAACTTAGGTGATAGGACAGAATGCCGCGTATCCAAATTTGCAGATGATGCAGAAAAAAGGCAGTATTGTTAGCAGTGCAGATAGAAGCATAAAATTACAAAGCGATATGATAAAGTGAATGGGCAAAACTGTGGCAAATGGATTTCAATGTAGGCAAATGTGAGGTCATCCACTTTGAACCTAAAAAGGATATAATAGGGGAGTTTCAAAACAGTGAAAAACAGAAAGCAGTGGAAGTCCGAAGATACCTGAGGGTCCAGGTACACAGCTCATTAAAGCATCATGAACAGGTGTAGAAAGTAATCAACAAGACTAATGGAATGCTGGCCTTTCTTTCCAGAGGAATAGAATGCACAGGGATAGAAGTCATCCTCCAGTTATACAAAGTCGTGGTCAGAACACACCTGAAGTGCTGAGAGTCATTCCAAGCACCACACCTTAAGAAGGATAAACCAATCCAACCACCTCCATTTCACATTCAATTGCATCACCATCCCCCCAAATTCCCACCATCAACATCAACTCAATTACATCAACCACATAAATGTCATGGCTACTACAGCAGGTCAGAGGCTCACAAGAAATAAAGGGAGGAGATCATATGGCCTGTTGAGTATGCTCTGCTATTCAAGACGATAATGGTTCATCTTGGGCTTCAACTCCACTTTCCTACCCATTCCCCATATCCCCTCAATTCCCTAGGGCATCAAAATCTATCTATCACAGCCTTAAATGTATTAAACAATGGAGCAACCACAACGTCTAGGGTAGAGAGTTCCCAAGATTCACAATCCTTTGAAAGAAGAAATTTCTCCTCATCTCAGTCCTAAAAGTTTGGCCCCTCATCCTGAGACTGTGCCCCTGAGCTTTAGAATACCTAACCAGCAGAAACAATCTCTCAGCGTCTACCCTGTCAAGCCCCTTCAGAATCTTGTATGTTTCAATGAGATCACATCTCATTGTTCTAAACTCCAGAGAGTATAGACCCAATTTACTCATCCTCTCATAGGAGAACTCCCACATTCTAGGGAACAATTTAGTGAGCCTTCGTTGTACTGCCTCCAAGGCAAGTATATCTTTCTATAAATGTGGAGACCAAACCTGCATATGGTATTCCAGATGTGATTTCACAAAAACCCTCTCTAACTGGAACAAGATGTCTTTATTCCCATTCTCTGATCCCCTTGCAATAAAGGCCAACACACCATGTGCTTTCTTAATTGTTTGCTGTACTTGCATGCTAATTTTCTGCTTTCTTGGTACGAGCACGCCCAAGTCTCTCTGAACATCAACATTTCAAAGTTTCACAACTTTAAAAAAAATTCTGCTTTTCTAGTCTTATAACTAAAATGAGCAATTTCACACTTCCTCATATTACACTCCATCTGCCATCTTGTTGCCCACTTACTTAACCTGTTATCTCTTTGCAATCTCTGTGTCCTCCCCACATTTTACAGCTTACCTTTCCGCCTAGCTTCATATAATCAGCAAACTTAGATACATTACTCTCTGTCTCTTCATTTACATCATTAATGTAGATTAATATAGCCAAGGTCTCAGCACTGATCCTTGCGGCACTCCACTAGTCACAGCCTGCCAACTTGAAAATGCCTAGTTTATACCCATTCTCTGCTTCCTGTCCATAAGCAATGATCTGTCCATGCTAATATATTATTCCTGACTCCAGAAGCTTTTATCTTGCCTATTAATCTTTTGTGTGACACCTGATCGAATGCCTTTTGGAAATCTAGGTATACTATATCTACTGGTTCCCCTTTATCTACCTTACTAGTTACATCCTCAAAATACTAACAAGCTTGTCAAACAGGGTTTCCCTTTTCTAAAGCCACGTTCACTTGTTTAATCGTACTATACTTTTCCTATGTGCATTGTTAAGACTTGCTTAATAATAGATTCCAGCATTTTCCCAACAATGATATTAGGCTAACTGACCTGTAGTTCTGTTTTCCCTCTCCCTCCTTTCTCAAAAAGCAGAGTTACATTTGCCAACTTCCAATCTGATGGACCATTCCCAAATCTGAGGAATTTTGGAAAATCACAGCTGGTGCATCTACTATCTCTTCAGCTACCTCTTTTAGAACCCTAGAGTGCAGGCCATCAGGTCCCAGGGATTTGTCGGATTTTAGTCCTTTGAATTTCCCTAATACTTTTTCTCTATTGATATGAATTACCTTAATTTCCTCTGTACTCTACAGCAAGTAGCTCATCTCCCGACTCCCCAAAGCCACTCCACCGTCGAGAAAGGCACATCAGCAGTGTTATGGGGTGCTCTCCATTTGCCTGGGTGCAACAACCACAGTACTTGAGAAGCTCAACATAATCCAGGGAAAAATAGCGCACCTGATTGCAATTCATCCAGCAACCTAAACATCTACTCTCCCCATCACCAGCATACTGTAGCTGCAGTATGTATTATTTATAGAATGCACTGCAGCAACTAGCCAAGGCTTCTTCAGCAGCATCTCCATACCCTTAAAGGACAATGGCAATTGGTACATGGGAACACCATCACTTCCATGTTTCCCTCCAGGTCAAGCACCATTCTGACCTGAACATATAACATGGTTCCTTTATTGTTGCTGAGCCAAAATTCTGGAATTCCACACCTAACAGCATTGAGAGGGCCTTCACCAGATGGACTTTAGTGGCTCGAGAAAGCAGCCACAACTACCTTATGGGCAATAAGAGATAAGCAATAAATGCTGGCCCTGCCAACAATGACCACATCACAAAACTGAAAATAATTAAACTAATTCCTGTTGTAGCCACTGAATATCAGATCACAGCTTGACGTAACAATAAAATAAATTTAAATAAACCAATACATTTCCAAAGTTCATATTTAATTCTCATGTAGAAGTACTTGTGGTTCTTGCTTCTGACTCGTGGATCTATGGCTTTTGACTGTATTTATGGTACAGTAGTATTAAATTTCATTTAGATGTACCTACCTGCACTTTCTTCAAAGCTACAGGCATTCCATCTAAGAGGCATGCTGCTCGATACACTTCGCTAAATTGTCCTCGGCCAATCTTCTTCTCTATTTGGAAGTTCCCCAGTGTACCAAGGCCCAAATCAGGGCGCAGGGGCTTCTGTAAATATGAAGCATGCATGAAGTCAAATAGAGCATCAAGAACAAAAGAGAATACACTAATATAGAAATAAGAAAAGGCCATTCAACCACATCCATTTTTGTTATATTGACAATGATTTTCGATGTCAATCCTTAATTGAATGTGATCAAAGTTATAATTCGCATTACAAAGTATTACAATTCAAAGAATTTGGAAAATCTGGCAGAAATAAGAATTAAAATTAGCTTCTATCATTTTGAAAATTAGAAATAACGCAAAATAAATACTGTGCAGATCCAGCTTGGAGATAGCCCAAAATACAACAGTATACAATTTTTTTAAAGCACCTGTGTCATATATCATCCTCACCCATGAAAGCAGATAGACTACCCTGCCATTGACACTCAAACTTGCGGCTAAGAAAGTTACAAGCTTTATTTGAGGTGCTTTCTAATGTTTCTTTCCATTTGAAGGGAGATAGGGTAAAGAGAAAGATGGCTGGGGTCTTGGCTCGACACCTCTTCCTCAAAATACACTAATTTAAGAAGTCACTTTAAGGAATCACAAGTATAACTAAGTGTCTCATTGTTCTATAGTGCAGTGTATGGAAGCACTAGTTTTCAGCCAACTATCATTTTTGAACATTTTCAAAAAAACAATTTCTTTTAACTACCTCAGGAATTTCTGTCTTGCATTTTTTAAGCCACTGTGAAATGTTCATGTGTACAAGATACCAGATTTTTTTTCCTTTCAAGTATTTAACTAATTTCCTTTTGAAAGCCGTGATTGAAACTGCCTTCACCACCCTTTAAAACAGTACATTTCTGATCACAACCGTTTGCCAGAGAGTTTCCATGAACTATGCATGATCTTTGTATCAAGAGTTGGTGGTCTTAGCACTCTACTAAACACAACATAAAATAGATGAAACAGCAGCCAGGAAAATGCTATTGAGACCTTACAAATGATGGACATGAAATCAACTTTTTAAACGATCATGCGTGATGTCTATTTGCTGCTACTATTGTGGTATACACCTTGCTGATAGTCAATTTTGCTTCAAAACACTGCTTTAAATTCAAAGTTATTCTAGACATTTTAAGTTTTTCTTCCCTTGCACCACCCCTCCCCACCACCCGACCAAAAGGAGTTTCAACAGGATACCATTATTCATCTACATAAAACTTTAAAACCATTATATACTTTACAATTTCATCTCCTGTTTCAGCCTCCCCCAAATCTGTCTGCTTTGCTTCCTGCCTTAGTCAATGCCAATCTCATACTGTTTCTCTTCCCTAGCATGTCTTGGATCCAGTCATCATTTCTCAGCCTATTTGGATATTGGATCTCTGCCTTCTCATCCTCTCTCCCACTCCTGCCCTTGAATTCTTCAACTCTTTCACTCCCTGAATCTACACAGGGATCTGATAGGTAGCTTTTGAAATAAATATTTAACAACTGTCTTCAAGCCTTAGTTAACTCTTCACGCTAAAAACATAAAACTCAAACATACAGTCAATCTACCATCATCTGAAAAAGTTTATGATCAATGTTTCTTGGAAATTAGGTTTTGAAAAAGGGTCCATACAGAAACATTAACCTATCTTTTTTTAACATGGTCTCACCTCTCCGATCTCCCTAATCTCTTCCAGTTCCATAACCCTCCAAGATATCTACACTGCTTTAATTCTGGCCTCTTGTGCATCCCCAATTTAATTGCCCCACCATTGTTGACCGAGCCTTTAGGTGCCTCGGTCCCAAGCTCTGGAATACTCTTCTACCCCTTCCACCTCTCTACTTTGCTTTCCTCCTTTAAGAAACTCCTTAAAGACTACCTCTTTGCCCGAGCTTTTGATCTTCTGACCTAATATCACCTTATGTGGCAGGGTGTCATAGTTTGTTTCATAATGCTCCTGTGAAATGCCTTGAGTCATTTCATTACATAAAGGTGCTCTATAAATATAAGCTGTTGTTCTTGTTGCTGTCACTTCAGATGCTGACAGATTTGCTCTGTATTTCCAGCGCTTGCAGTCTTTACTTAGCTACTTAAATTTTGCTTTAATTGTTTCTGACACACCTTAATTGATGCACCAACAAAAAATACATATGTCGAGATTGTTCCCCATTAATTTAACATAAGAGCTTTTACTGCAAACGAAGGAACATGCTTTTGCTAAGACCAACATTCTGCAAAAAAAAATTTACAGAATGAGTTTTGGAAATGCCACATGACAGACAACATATGCCACAAAGGAAATTCAGTAAAGCTTAATGTTCTTTGACAGATGCAGTATTCTTGCATTTAACACAACTGCTTTATCCAGAATTTACAAAAATCATGCCATGAATTTTGCAACTATCTGCTACAAACAAAGCAAAAAGTCTAATTCAATAAGTGAACCCACCAAACTATAGAAAATTCATCCTTTGAACATTTGTTTATAATTTTGCTATTCAACGCTAGATTAGATAAATGTATACCATTTGTACACCACTACTCATTAAGAGGCCTGACAACAGTTGAGGCATTCCCCAGGTTATGGGCCGGATTTTGCAGTCGTAATAACACCCAACCTTTCAGCAGCCGCCCTCATTACTGTGTGAAACTGACAGAAATTCTGGCATCTGCATGTGCGCAGTTCAACCCGGAAAGCAAGAAATTGCAGTCAGTGATTCCTCGCTCCTCCACAGGCTGCGCTGCTGAAGCTCTGAAGAGATGCAAATTACTAAAGTGATTCGACCTCCATTTTTTAAAGTACTGCTCTTGCTGTGCAGCCCCTTGACAAAAGTTATGCCATATTCAATGAGGTGTAAATGGGTTTTTGGTAAGTCGGTAAGTCATAATTCCTGCTGAACAACTTCACCGACCCTGAAAAACTAATTTTATGATATTTGTGGAATGTCAAATTTCTCCAATCCATGATAACAAGTGCATAGACTTTTCAAACAATAAGGATTTAAAAAAATAATATTTCAGCTTCTGCCTTAATCCCATGTATATGCCCCAATTATTTCATTTTCTGCAAAAATATAAAAAAAGAGAATGATAAAACCTGCTCCTCATTATTTCCTGGCTTGAATCTGAGAATTTGCTTGAGAACATCACCGCTGCTGGACGCCAGAGATCCCCTATAGCTGGTACCAGAATTGAATTAAATGTCAGAAGAGGTGAAATTCATGCTACAGAGCTCACCTGATCTTTGTGGGCAGCTTTCAGCATCTGTGGCAAGCAACATCAGGCCTTTAAGTTTTGCATTTTTTATTTAAGGCAAGTCTGTCTACAACTTCTCCAACTTTATATTTTCCGAAGGCTAAGCACCGACTTGATCCAAGTCTGCAGATGGCAATCTGCTTCCAAATCACTATCCGGCACTTCTTTACAGCAATTTACTGGAGGGGAGGCATTTTCTAAAGTTTGTGGGTAGCGGAAACAAAAATTAACTCCATCACTCAGTGGCATAATGCATTGGAAACCCAACAAAATAATCTATCTCCAAGAACCAAAGCTTGAGCCTCTTTAGAGAGATCAATGCATTTCTGCCACGCTCCAGGTTCTCTCTCTTAAACTCATCAGCAGTTGGAAATTTGTGCATGACCAAAAAATGCAGTTTTCCCTCAAACCTCTTTCCATTAGATCCCCAAGGACTGTAAAGTATAAAATACTGTACATTTAAAAGACAATATTGCAAAAAAAGGCAAGACCAATCTTGGTTTCTTTGAGTCAGCCACAGACCTCACCCCACCATGATTGTTAGGATATATATTGAGATAATAATGTCATGAACATGAGAAAGAGATCTCCTGACTTTTAGTATTTTTTCATAAGGGGAAGACAGATGCCACCAATTTCAAAATAGTCAATACTTGAATTAAAAACAGTGTTTGTGACAAGATACAAAAGTAAAAACGATATTTAGGCATTTTACTTTTTGTCATTGACAATGCAGGTCTGTAAATAATTGACAGATCTGAATGCTGCCATCAGCATATCAGAAAAAAAACAAAGCAAGTATATCAGATTCAAATGAACAGAGGAAAAGAAATCAACATTTTAAATGTGTATGAGCTGCAACTGCTGCCTATCAATTAAAATTACAATGTATTGATAGGGAAGCATATAAAATGTTAAAATAAATTGAATGAGTTTAAAAACAGCAAGGTGTATATTTCCAAATACTTCAGAATTTATGAATTGCAGATTCATTAAGTATACTACATTTACAGCACTACTTTTGTATTTTTGGCGTATGTGATAACTTGACAAATGTTAGCATCAGCTTTTGAGGAACTATGACAACCACATGCTGAGAGCAAAGTCTCACTAATGTGTTCTGGCATGCAAGTCTGTAATCACACATTTACATATGCAATGACCTACATTTGCATGTCAGATCACACACTGTCTTGGTTTATTAAAGCCAGGCACCTCCCAGTGCACTGTGAAGACATTGGTGATATAAGGCCAGAGGGTGGTGTTTCTTGGCAGCTGAGGGACAAACTGCCACCTAGGATTAGGCTGATGCAGGCTGAGCATTAGACACTTCATTAGAGGTAATCTGTTTAACAGTGGGCAGTGTATGTAAACTTCACAGCCTATTTGCAGCACCTTTTCCTCCCATGGCCTCTCTTCAAAAGGCCAGAGTAGCTGAGCGACAGCTTGTCTCATCTGCTGCCTTGTCCTGTCATACAATTTAGACATGGAGAGCTGATGTGAGGAACAACATAACTGTACATTCCTAACCACCACTGGGTTACTTTTATTCACAATACAGTTGTTTGTTTTTTTGTTCCACAAACTTAATTTTATCCTAAGAGGGCTTTCATTCAGGTCAATGAAATGTGACTCAGAAAAACAATTCTTGTACCTTGTTAAATTAAGCTCCGGTGCTCATATTTAACAGGACAGAATTTGAGCTTCATTGAGTAATTCACATTTGGAGACAGAATTATGTATCTTTCAAAAATCCATTTAAAGGTATCATGTTTACCCATATTACATTTTATAGCAGAAAAAGTTTTTTAAAAATTTACAGACTTTAAGAATGGATAAAACTGGAAAATCAAATGAATAAAAACTATTTTCTGAATTCATTAATTTCTGTAGAGACTTTAATTTATAATATAAAGAGTAGCAAAATAATAGATTGGAAGTACTAGGTTTCAAATGTAAAAAGCCAGTATTCTTCACTAAATGAATGTCGTCATAATGAGTTCTTTTCCTCCTACCTTATAGCATTACAATAACTTCTTTGTTAATTATGTTTCACTCCATTAGTTGATGACATATCAACAGGATTAGGTGGTGGGCTACGCTAATACCAATAATGTAAGTGAGCTGCAATTTCAGGTAATTATTTTGTAAACAGGGTACTGCAATTTCAACTCAGCTCGTCTCAACTAGGGAAGCCAAAAACGTACTCTCAGGTGTTCTACCTAAAAAATAAACTATGCTCCACATAGGAGACAGAAGCAAAGTATCTTATTCTGCATTTTGGTAAGTGTGCTTTATCAAAAATGCCAACAAAATTCCAAATTTAGCAAGAAACCCGGTGTACAGCATATCACTTCTTCAACTGACAGAACTGTAATTATAGCAGTACATATCACAAGCTTCATTTCCTTGTAACTAGAAGTGTATTTCCCAGTAAAATCCCAATCTTCTTGTTCCTGATCCAACTGTCAAAACAACTACCAGAGTATTGTACAACGTTTCTCCTTTCTATTATTTAACACATGGACAGATATAAAGGAGGTTGTGTAAGCCTCAGCACACTGAATAAACAGCTAGGAAATTCCTCATGACCCCACAAAAAAACATCAACAACAGTAAACACTAAAATAAAATATGACGGGCCAGTGATGCAGGCTGTAACACAATCACAGAGTGATGAAATTCTAAACTGGTGAGCTCTATACTCTCATTTCAAGAAATCATCAGAATGTCTGGTGTGTTACAACCTTGCAATACACCCTGACTATGACAAAGTGCAAATCCTCTCAGAAATGCAAGGAGATTCCCAATATACAGTTCACAATTTTTAATAGTCATTTGCAATAAACAGATTGATGCTGTCTCATTTTTGTGTCTGCTGAACCTTATATGATTGGGATTCTGGGAAGTATAACTGTATTGCCTTTCTAACATAGTTTACTGGACATGTTGAAAAATACATTCCAGTACGAACAGCAGAGAGTCTTTCAGAACAAAAGATTTCTCGCACTCCAATGCATTACTAGAATGTGCTGGAATGAAATTTCATGATGAATTCCAAATCATCATTGTGCCATCAGTGTGGCACAAAGAAGCAGCTAGATGCATATGTCAAGAGAAAGCAAGGATTTCTTTCAAAAAAAAATCACTCCCTTAAATTTTGTCAGGTGCAGAAATCAGAAGCGTGGAGTAAGATGAAGTTATACTGGCTCAAACTGTTGGTGCTCGATTTGCTGAAGTAGTCAAATCACCAAATGTACAGATTTGTAGATAAAAATGTATTTATTCTATGAGGATTTTACAGATCAGAAAACTGCTGTGCACCCCATGTTAGAGTTGTCGCTCAGTATTACAACCACATAGCTTTGCTAAGTTTCTGAAGAAGGTCGGCTGCCTGATTTTGTGCAGCAATGCCAAAGGTCCATTAAAACCCTGACTCAATTATTAAAGTGTCAGTCTCAAGCCAAGTATAGCGTGGCAAAAGATTAACTAATTATAAAAGGCAAAGTACTGCGAATGTTGAAAATCTGAAATTAAGATAGAAATGCTGGAACACTCAGCACGTCAGGCAGCATATGTGGAGGGAAAAGCAGAGTTCGTGGCCCAGATCTTCTGACCCCTATAGTGACAATTCTATGATATTCGTTGTTATTGAGAGATGCAATGGAATCCTTCACTCTCGCTGGGTCAAAATCCTGGAACTTCCTCCCTAACAGCACTGTGGGTGCACCTACACCAAATGGACTGCAACAGTTCAAGAAGGCAGCTCACCATCACCTTCTCAAGGGCAATTAGAGGTTGGCAATAAATGCTACATCCCATGGACAAATAATTTTTTTTAAAAATCGAAGTGCCAGGGAGCCTACTAACACTGGAACCCTGAACTTCCCGTATGCCAGAAATAGCTCCGTGAGAACTCAAGCCTGCTGGAATCCATCAACATGTAAACTTGGATTGTTTGCCTGATAAATCACTGTAAGAATGTAAGTAAGCATATGCCTGTTCACAGTCCTTTTAAATCAGAAATGTCTTCACACTCCTATCACCCCCAGTGCTGCTAAACACTCGCATCTCTGGCTCACCAGCCCCCCCAACTGTCACCATTCCCCCTCCACGAAACCCTACCCACACTCCTGACTCATGCAGCCACAAACCCATCCTACACCCCAGCATCCCCAGTTCCTTAATCTCGCTGATAACAGACCAGAGCCAATGGTGTCACTGTGGCGGGGTGACAGGAGAAACTGGAGGTTAGCCAGCACTGCAGGAAGTGGGAGGAGGGGGAGTTGACCGGCATCAGGGCTAGGGGACGGAGGATGGTGAGTAGCACCAGGGATGGATGGAGTGTAGCTGGAATGAAGAATTAATTTAAAATAACTTCTAAAATATCTGAAGGCAGACCTCAAGGGTGAGTCTTCAGTTCATGACAACAAAGGGGCATGGGATTCACTTCGCCATTCGGCCTCCCTACTCACCTTGTCAATTGATCCACGCTGCAGCTGGACCAGGAAGCTCCCGCGGCAGCTGACGAAAACACAAGAGCATAATTTAAAATCAGCCAGAGGCATAAGCCACAGCTTCGGCAGAGGATGGGAGGGTGTTGGTGAGGGAAGGCAGCACAATTGACACAGGGGGAGTCCATTGCCAAGAGTGGATCCCTTCGTAGACCAAAGAGCGCCCAAATAGAACGTGTCACAATACTGTGAATAATATAATGGATAGGAAATGCTGTATTTCAGTTAAGGTTTTTGCCATTGCTTCAGGGCAATGACCTTTCATTATGCTGGAAAATGTTCGGTTTTAAGCAAGTACAGAGGCAGCAAAGATACGGAAATGGGCAGGGGAGGGCGGCAGCGGAGGGTGGCAAGAAGAACAAAAGGAACATCTGTGGGAGGGTGAAGGAAAAGAGAAATTAAATGGCAAAAGGTATGATGTGCAAGGCAAAAGGAAGCAGCAGTAGCACAAGTGAAGAAACAAAAGATGGGTCTAGAGATGTAAATGGGAACAGCATATTCATCCACAGGTGTCATTTAAAGACAAAAGAAAAGGAAAAAATGTAGTGGAGAGACTGGTGGAAGTTATAATCTAAAATTGTTGAACTTAATGTTGAGTCCAGCAGACTGCAAAGTGTCAAAGTGTTGTAAACTTGGTGTGAAGGAGGAATGTACAAAATGCTGTCATTGTGAATGCAAACACCACAATTATAGGAATCAAAAACATGCTGGTTTCACAAGCACTGGCTGGAATTTTGTTCCGTCAGCGAGTGTTCCAACAATGGGCCCCGGTAGCTGGGAATGACTCTGTCCCAGCCATATGTGGGACCTCCAGCTGCATTTTATGGGGGATAGGCAACTAATTGGTTGCTGTAGGGGCTGCCATCCCTATTAAGAACAGCCATGCATCCCCAGGAGCTACTGGCCAAACAGGGGGCTGGCAACTCAGCTGGTACTGCAGCTGGAAAAAGAGGACACCATGGAAGGACGCTTCCCTCCAACCAGCTAAATGGGATCTGGGTGTGCTGAGATCCATCAGGCAGGCTCCAGTGATGAGCTGGGAATGGGTAGTGGTATTGGTTAGGGACAGGAGCACTGTTGCCATGAGGGCCAGCCATTGCCACCAGGGGATCTCTTTGTGGGCCAAAGAGTGCCTGAAAAGGACTTGTCGCCATAATGTGAATAATACAATGGCTAGGAAATGCTGTGTTTCAGTAAATGTTTCTGATGAAGTTGAATGACAAGTCAGTTGAGTTTATGGTTAAGAAATATATATTCGTGTGAAATGTAGATAAGCTACTGTCTTGAAATTACTCATTTACACAATGTGCTAGTAACATAAAAGTAAATTAATCATACATTTTTCAGCTAGAGTCTCCTATCTGGAGCAATGTGATATGAGGAATCTATGGACATGTCACAGGTCAGCAGTCAGCAATTTTATTTTAGCATGTTGTTGTTGTTCTCATGTTAGTGACTAAAAATAGCTCTCTCCTCTTCAGTAAAGGCAATTAAAATGTAGGATTGACAGAAACATAGATACCTTAAGGAAAGTTTATTTAGCAAGCTACCTCAAATCTCGCAAGCTAAGCTGACAGTAAATACAGGTGCAATGTAAAATTAACAAAAGATATTTAACTTGTTTGTGACATATAATCAATGCAAGTTTATCAAGCGATAGGCCACAGTTAGTTAGCATCAAGAAGCAGTCAGTGCAAACTGTCATTGGATTGTGGTACTAAGGGATGAGAAATAAAACAGCACCAGGTTTTTATTTTAAACTTGCATTACCAATAGCAATCGAAATATTTCAAATTGCTTTCTTAAACTCCCATCCATTCAAAGGTGAATCAATTTTTTTTTTAAACAAAACCTATCCAGCATTAAGCATATGGAGCTTTTTCAAAAGTGATTCTCACATTTTAGACAATCCATTTGTCTGTAAAACTAACTCTGTACACTTGCATCATGAATTGCTGGCATTGCATATATGTTGATTGAGCGAATGTTAATGGTCTGGGTCTTCTTGTCCATAGCAAAGCTGTGGCTTATGCTTCTGACTGCATTAAAAAAAGTTATCTTTTCATAGATAAAAGCAAAATACTGCGGATGCTGGAAATCTGAAACAAAAACAGAAAATGCTGGAAAAACTCTGAAGAAGAGTTATACGGACTCGAAACGTTAACTCTGTCTTTCTCGCCACAGATGCTGTTAGACCTGCTGAGTTTTTCCAGCTTTTTCTGTTTTTGTTACCTTTTCATAGGCTGCAGTGCAGCATGGACCCAATGGCGAGGTAAACAGGGAGGCCTAGTGGCAAGATGTAGTTCCAGCCAAATCATGCCCCCTTTGACATCCTGAGCTAAAGACACACCCATTTAAGTCTGTCTTCAGCTCAATAACAAGCGTTGTTAAGTTTCTTCCAACTATTTTTAATTCTAGCCTTGTGAGTGGAGCCTGGGGTGGAGGTAGGTGTGCAGAGCCAGTTGAGTCAGGGCTGATAGAGGGCGGGGTGCAGGAGCTTGGGGGAAGTGTTTTGACATTCGTTTAAAGGGCTGCACTCCTGAGCTAGGAACAGCCCTAAATAAATCAGTGTAAAAACTAGCTAAGTAGAGGGCAAAATAGCCCAAGTTCACATGCAGACAGATCCCAGCGGGACAGTCAGCATGGGTTCCCTGGAGCACAAGAAGGAACACCGCAAGTAGCGTGTGAGTATGTAAGTGGGCTCCCGGGAACTTGCATGCTGCTGGGGGCCTCAATAGTGGTGAACATCTCAACATTTGATGCCATTGGGAATGCAAGAAATCAGCCCTATATCTCAAAATAGTGTCTGTGTCGCATCTAATGGAACACTTTCTTCCCGGAGCTCGCTGGACCAAGACATTTTTCATTCATTCAGCATCAACTTTATCAATGGTTTCTTATTTTCTTTGCCATGGAAGGTTGTCTACGTTTTTGATCCTTCCTTTTCAATGGCTCGTTTCTACCAATATACTATGTTTTCTGTACATCAATTACTCATGCTAGCTATAAGTAACTAACTGTAAATTCCTGTTAAAATGCGTTTTCCCCACATTACACATTTAATGAAATAGCGGACCAAACTAAATAAAAGGTGTTCTGTAGGTGTGCTGAAATACTGGACAGTATATAAAGTGCAAATTACTGTTAAGTTGAAAAACGTGCTAAACAGATTTTGAGAGGCTTGGCAAAATAAATTCTATCCAAACATTTTAAAAGTGGCAGGAAGCATTTGACACCTGCAAATTGGCAAACTGTTGACTTGGCTGTATGTGAAAACACCAACGAAGCAACATCCTGTAATAGTAGCAGCAAGTCAAGTAAGAGAACTAAAGCATTCTCCATGTTTGTCAAAAATATCACGTTATAAATACCATTTGAAAGCTATTTGTGTAGAGTTCAGGCCACTGGATAATCTTTGTTTCATTAGTTAACATAGTTAATTTATTCATCAACAGAAACAGCTTTATTAAAAGAAATCCCATAAATTATACTAGATTTAAAATTGAGAGATTTCAAATTATGCAAATCACTATGGCCTCTGGTTTAGTATGCCATTACTTTTTCAGAAGGATAATTTTGCTTACTACAAGTTGTGGAGACAAATTGGTTTTTTTTTACATCAAAAAAATTCCACAACACAGGAGAAAAAAAAAGAGCAAACAATTATTATTCTAACAGAGAAACGTCTTACTTCAGAAGTGGTGTGAAAACCAATCGAAAATAATTCATGTGCTATGCTTAAGCTTGCTACTTAATGCCACATATTTTATTACTTAATGAAAGCCTTCACACAATCTCACAACTGACATATGCACACCCATAATATGAGCTGCAACATGATGGGTACAGCAACCACAGCAAGACCCATCAAATCCACAAGTTGCTTGAAATGTTATAATTTTATTCCAGAGGCATTTAAATTTCTTATTTTGATACCACTGATGCAAGGCAAACCTTACATTTAAACAGCATATTTCACAAACTTAGGACATCCAAAAGGTTTCAGAGCCAATAAAGTACTTTTATGTGCACCTACTGCTGGAATGTATGGAAAACACAGTCGCCAATTTACACACAAGGTCTCGCAAATAGCAATATGAAAATGACCAGATAATTCTATATTCTAGTAATGTTAGTTTAGGGATAAATATTGATTTAGACACCATGGAGAACTCCCCTGCTCTCCTTTGAATAGTGCCTTGAGATCTTTTACACACACCCAAGAACACAGGCAGGATATCAGTTTAAAGCCTTATCTGAAAGATGGTACCTCTGGTAGTACAGCACTTCCTCAGTGGCAGCAAGCTTATATTTCTAAGTCTCTGAAGTGGAACTTAAAAACTACAACCTTCATTAGAAGATAAAATTTCATCCCAGTTTTCCCAACTAGAGGGGGGTGGAAAAAAAGTCTTCTGATTTTTTACATTTTTATGGTCAAAGAACTGAAATAGGATGCATCTTGTTAGTCAAACTTAAGAACAATCTTTTAAAATGTTTGCATTTATTTTGTCGACATGAATGCAGCTGTTAATATTGAGTGTCTGTTTTACCGATCCGATTGGAGAAGAAACCAGTATAACTTTAACCAATCATATTTTAAAAAAGCTTAAATCAATTGCTGTCCCTTGAATCAATTAGATCCCTGAAGCATGTTAATAAGTATCACATCACATATCACCTGTATCTGCACTACTATTAAAAAAACTAAGTACATCCTATCAAAACAATATCCTGACATTTCATCAGGATGGTAGTTCTTTGTTCAGCCCACTAATTAAATGCAGACTCTTACAGGATGTATGTGCTATATGCAAGGCTATTATTGCACATTAGATTGCCATTGAAAGAGCTGGGAAAAGGTTGGAAGGAAGTTATTAAGTGTCAGAGCATTCTTCATTGCTCATTTTTTTTGCACCAATGCTCTCTCTTCTTGATGCAGTAAAAAATAAATATACTGGCCCAAATTTTGCTCTCAAAGTAACGATGAGGCTAATGATGCTCACCGTAACTTACTCATAAATGGTACAGTAACTTTAGGCGTGGGACGTTGCACAGTAAAATGTAAATATCCAAAAGTTGCTGACAGGATTGCACAACCAATAGTTTAGCAAAACATCTGTTTCACCATTGACATACATTGAAAATCATGAAGTTGCTGTATTTGCACCGTGGGCACAAATTAAACTCGCCACAGAAGGTTAATTTTCATTATTTTAGGTGAAAGTAAGCTTTTAATGTGATAATTGTTCATTACTGCCTATCAAGTCCACTGGCACTGGAAATGAAGTATTACAACTATAAAGTCTCATTCCCCCAGGTATTCATTGTTGTTGATATTAAAAATGCCAAATTTACAATTTTTACTTTTTATAAAAACTCTTCCTTTCTCTTTTTCTCTCTCTTAATCCATTCTTTCTTTCCCTTTATTACTTACATTACCTGTATCTGCACTTATTATAACTGATTTGACAGTGAATTCACTCACTCCAATGAACATTTCATTCTCAATCTTTCCACTGTTACTTTTTTTTTTATTCTTTCACGTGACATGGGCATTGCTGGCTCAGCCAGCAGTTTTAATGCCCATCCCTAATTGCCCTCAAGAAGGTTTTGGAGAGTCGCCTTCTTGAACCACTGCAGACTATGTGGTGTAGGTACACCCGCAGTGCTGTTAGGGAGGAAGCTCCAAGATTTTGACCCAGTGAAAGTGAAGGAACGGCAATATAGTTCCAAGTCAGGATGGCATATGGTTTGGAAGGGAACTTGCAGGTGGTGGCGGTTCCACACATCTGCTGCCCTTATCCTTCCAAGTGGTAGAGGTTGCAGGTTTGGAAGATGCTGTAGAAGGAGCCTTGGTGAGTTGCTGCAGTGCATCTTGCAGATGGCACACACTGCTGCCACTGTGCATTGATGGTGGAGGGGATGGATGTTGAAGGTGGTGAATGGGGTGCCAATCAAGTGAGCTGCTTTGTCCTGGATGGTGTTGAGCTTCTTGAGCGTTGTTGGAGCTATACTCATCCAGACAAGTGGAAAGTATTCCATCATACTCCTGACTTGTGCCTTATTGCCAGTGGACAGGCTTTGGGAGTCAGGGGGTGAGTTACTCGCCACAGGACTCCTAGCCTCTAACATGCCCTTGTAGCCACAGTACTTATATGGCTAGGCCAATTCAGTTTCTGGTCAATGGTAACCCCCAAGATGTTGATAGTGGGGGATTCAGCAAGGGTAATGTCATTAAATGTCAAGAGGCGATGGTTAGATTCCCTCTTGTTGGAGATGGTCATTGCCTGCCACTTGTGGTAAGTAACATTTGCGCCCCACATGTCAGTCCAAACCTGGATATTGTCCAGGCCTTGCTGCATTTGGACGTGGGCTGCTTCAGTATCTGAGGAGTCGCAAATGATGAACATTGTGCAATCATCAGTGAACACCCCCATTTCTGACCTTATGATGGAAGGAATGTCATTGATGAAGCAGCTGAAGATGGTTGGGCTGAGGACACTACCCTGAGAAATTCCTGCAGTGATGTCCTGGAACGGAGCTGATTGACCTCTAACAATCACAACCATCTTCCTTTGTACTAGGTATGACTCCAAACAGCAGAGAGTTTTCCCCCCGATTCCCACTGTCTCCAGTTTTGTTAGGGCTCCTTGATGCCACACTCGGCCAAATGCTCTTTGATGCCAAGGGCAGTCACTCTCACCTCACCTCTGGAGTTCAACTATTTTGTCCATGTTTGAACCAAGTCTGCAATGAGGTCAGGAGCTGAGTGGGCCTGACAGAACCCAAACTGAGTGTCAGTGAGCGTCAGTCTTACAGTGGGTAAGAAATTCCACACACTTATTCCACACAATATATATAAGAATTTAAGACATAGTTCCATTATTATGAAAAACACAGAATAAAATATTCAAGCCTAAAGTATTTTTTTGTGACCAGTTGTTACCCTTACTATTATGAGTGAGAAAAGTTTCAGGAATCTCCCACACGTGAATTACAAGCATGACATCCTATTCCATGACCCCTGATGAAAAGGGAATTCGGGTCATGTGTAAAGCAGTTATGGAGCATAGTCTGTGGTAGAGACATGAAGGCATAACTGAGTACATGAATTATCATTTTAATTTTAAAGCAGTGAATTATCCTGTTGGGAGCAGTTAAATTATGATTAACAGCCACATAATTTATAACCTTTCACACGTAGTAAATTAGAAGTAAGCTTTGCCGCTGTTTAAAATGCCAGTTTCCAATTTTGTATGAATACATCAATTAAAACTTTTCCCCCCACAATAAAGTGTGCTTTTATGACAATGACTATTGGATAATTGAATAGCACAAGGATAATTTAAAATGAAGCTGAGCAAGAGAGCATTGTATTGCAGATTTCAAAATCAGCTTCCATATTTCAAACATCTCTCCCTTACAATTTAATTGGTTGTGAGATGAAGTTTCCAAAGTCCAAAAATATTCTTAAGGTTACATTCATTCTGAAGCTTTTGAACCATATAGTATGACATTTAACCCAACAAACAAAATAAAAGTAATTTCTCTCTCTCTCTTCCAGACAAAAAATAACCCAGGAAATTCTAGGTCTATTCAAACCAGACCTCAGTAAAAACTCTAATATTACACTAGTTTTGAACGATGTATTACAGCAATCATGCTGGATGCATACAACATTCATTGTGGTTGAATTGAAAAGGATTTTATTTTGAATGAAATCAATCTTCCCTATAATTTAGTTAGCCGTCAAACAGAAATGTAATAAAATTATAAAATACTTTAGCACAGGATGTAGGTTCTGAATTTGCATTGTATTATTTTAAAGCAAGAAACATATATTTCCAAAACTACTACATTTGAAGTCTAACACATGGGGACAAGCAAACATAAATGAGATTACTAATTCAATCTAGAACTTAATCCCTCTCCAGGAACACGCATATTTTAACAAAAATAAGCAATTAAGTTCTTCTTGAATTTTATTTTGCAATCATAATGATGAGTCAAATGGTCAAATTCTTTCTGGAATTTTAGGGTTGCAAACTGAAACATCTGTTTATTTTGAAATTAGTTATCTTCACAGTTCTTCAATTACTTTCTATTGACAATTCCCACGAACTTTAGTACAATTACAGATCTTTAACATCTATATTTGTTACCAACGTCATTCCCCAGGTGCTCTTACATTTTTAATTTCATCATCAAAACCCAGGATGAAATGCAAGGAAAATAATTGGAGTACACCACCATCCCCACTCCTCCAAAAGAGCAAATTGTAAAGTCAAGGGAAAACTTCAATTTTTATTTTGAACATCAATAAGCCTCAAAATAAAATGCAAAAGAGTAACAAGGCACAGGTAAAATAAATGTTAGCCCACAATTATTTACACAGTTCACAGATGCCACACATTGATTACGCCAATGACAGTTCCAAAAGTTACCTAATTCCATGGTTACAAAATATGGTTAAGATATTTCAGCAGTAAAATACATATACATATATATATGTGAATGAATTGTACTGCACAATGTTGATGACTAAAATACATGTTTTAGTTGTGCATTATTATATCATCACGAGGGATAAATATTTTGAAGCCTGACTGATAAATGAAATTCTCATGTTAACAGAATGTGCTGTGAACAATATCTTGCTATCATTCTTAAGCTTTCAAAAAAAAATGGTTCTCAAAATTTTGAGTTAAAAATTAGATCCAATCTCCAATAACTTTTTCATAAATCCACCATGTTTAAACATAATGTGGTGCTTGTTTTACCTCTTGTAAGAGTAGTTTCTCAGCGGTACCTCAACATATACCAAAGAAATTAAAAATAAAACACCTACACGTAATGCCACAAAAAACTACTTGATTAAGTATGCTTCCAGGTTATGCAATCAGTTTTCAGGTAACTGTTTCAAAAATAAATTGCATTACCCTTTTTAATGTGTTTGATATCCTTTTTAACTCAAGTGTTTGAGTTTGTAAGCATTGTTTATTACTATTTGCAAGCCAAAGTGAAAGCAGGCAAATGTAAATAATAATATATACTATACCTAAGACTTCACCATTTCACAGTAAATGTCCAATCATGCAATGTTAAAATCTCACTTCCTGTTCACGAAATCTTATTACTATTGCCACAACACACTTATTATACTTGGCCGAGAATTTCTGTATAATATTTCTCATGTTTATATTAATAACAGAAACTTGATACATTGTCATTACACCCTTCTACCACTGGTGGGGTTATTGGGCTTCAGCTTTATGTTGCACAGCTCCTCCTGATGTAGTGCAGAAAAAGTTCTCCACTCCATTTAACTTTACTTCTTTGCTTCTAGAACTACCCTAAATTTTTCCACTGAAATTGAAGTAGTATATAAAACTAAGAACAAAATGCATAACTTTAAAATTGAGACTAAATTACATCCATGCTCCCTGGTCCAATTTTTTAAGAAATGCAGTCACAGGACATAGCCATCAGTGGCAAGGCTGGTATTTATTGTCCATGCCTAATTGCTCTCTACAGCATTGAGTGAGACACCTTGATTGCAACTGAATGGTTTGCTAGGCCATTTCAGAGGGCAATTAAGAGTCACCACATTAATGTGGCCTGGAGTCACATATAGGCTAGACCAGGTAAGGGCAACAGATTCCCTTCCCTACGGTAGTTTCATGATAAATTCATTATTAATTGAACTTAACTGGCAGGATTTGAACTCATGTCTCAAGATCATTTGTGCAGGCCTCTGGTTACCAGTCCAGTGACATAATCCAATGCTACCATACCCAACATATTACCCAATTTTCCCCAACTATCTGCTTCACCCAGACTCCCTACGTGCAACACCTAGATAGATCAATGAGTACGTTAAAACTCTTTATGACATTTTATTCGTAATACCTATTTAAAATCAGTAAAGCCAAACAGTAAAGTGGTGGTGCATTCTTCCACTATAGGCAGTGCCAATCCATTCTGACTATCTTCAGTTTAAACCTTGAACTTTTCACCCCTATTCACCCAATTCAAAAACTTCAAAGGTATTTTGGCACTCCTCTTCATTCAGAATTTATCCAATTTCAACTTAAACGGTTAATTACAGTTAAATTGATTTTCCCCATGCTGAGAGCTCCCTGTCAGGCTGCAATAGCAAATAAATGAAATGAACCTCATTTTTGATAATGTGGATTAAAGTGAATTCCTTGACCTCCAAAGTCAAAAAATGCCAAATGACTGCTTGGCTTCTTTGTGTGTGCGCTTTTAACAGATTTTGGAATGTCGATTTTTCCTGTGCCTGCAGGTTTCATCTGTGCTGTGAGAGTGAATAAATGAACCATGCACTTTCCAAGATGTGGCCAAAAAGATGTTACCAGTATTTTCCTGATCCTCAATGTGTCAGTGTTGGGCTTCTTTCTCATTCTGCCACTGTGTTTGCACAGTAAAATAAATCAATGCACTGCACCTGCTGCCAGTTTGCCCAGATTTTAAAATCAATACTTTGGCTCTGTTGTGAGTAATTTCTCCTATAGATTGCAACTCTGTTAAGAATTTGTGGTTATTACATAGCCGACACGGAGTTGCTGGTTGCTCGAGGTTGTGCAAATTATGTTAATAAATATTTGTAATTATTTTTTTCAATTAACACGCACTCATCATCACGTAAAACATACAATGGCCCAGATTTGGATAAAAGGGTATTGGCATCTGAACAACATATGTTGTTACAAATGCAGCAACTTGTTGCGAGGAAGAGATGGGCCAAGAACTGCGAATCACCGTAAGTTGCAGGACCACTCCAATAAGATTTGGACCACTCTGCCATTAGCTTTGAGAAAATAGCATCTTGCACTTGACCTCCCAGTGTTTTTCACAAAGTTGTTCATTAATTGTCTATTAAACTCAACAAAGTGAAGTCAAGTCTAGTAATTAACAGTGCAAGTACCCTTTTAACTACATGATAATTGTTAATGACTAACAATCAATCTCTCTAGCCCAGAAAGTGAACAATCGTAAGTTTGGTGCCTCATTCCTTCACATCGTGAATTGTTCAGATTTTAAAAAGACAAAATTTTTACATTTTTATTCTTGCTTTTCCTTTGCTCCTTTTTCTTTGCCTTCATCTTTCTTTCCCTCTATTTCTCTTCACCCACCCTAATATACTTCCTTCTCAGTCCTTCCTCTGCTTTTATTTACATAAGAACTAGGAGCAGGAGTAGGCAATTCAGCCCTTTGAGCCTGCCCTGCCATTTAATACGATCATGGCTGATCTCATTTTGGCCTCAACTCCGACTTCCCGCCCTTTCCCCATAATCTTTCAACCCGTAACTAATTAAAAATCTGTCTATCTCCTCAAATTTATTCAGCGTCCCGGCATCCACTGCACTCTGAGGTAGTGAATTCCACAGATTCACGACCCTTTGAGAAAAGTAATTCCTCCTCATCTCTGATTTAAATCTACCACCCCTTTGCCTAAAACTATGGCCTCTCGTTCTAGAATGCCCCAGAAGGGGAAACATCCGCTCCACGTCTACTTTGTCTATCCCCTTTAGCATCTTATATACCTCAATTAGATCTCCTCTCATCCTTCTAAGCTCTAGCTAGTACAGGCCTAAACTGCTCAATCTCTCTTCATAAGACAAGCCCCGCGTCTCTGGAATCAATCTAGTGAACCTCCTCTGAACCGCCTCCAGTGCAACTACATCCTTCCTCAAGTAAGGGGACCAAAACTGTGCACAGTACTCCATATGCAATCTCACCAATGCCTTGTACAGTTGCAACAACACTTCCCTATTTTTATACTCCCTTCCTTTAGCAATAAATGCCAAAATTCCATTTGCCTTCCTTATTACCTGCTGTACCTGCATACTAGCTTTCAGCGATTCATGCACAAGGACACCCAGATCCCTCTGCACTAAAGCATTCTGAAGTTTCTCTCCATTTAAATAATAAGTCGCCTTTTTATTCTTCCGACCAAAATGGATAACCTCACACTTATCCACGTTAAATTCCATCTGCCAAATTTTGGCCCATTCACCTAACCTGTCCATATCCATTTGTAAATTTCTTATTTCTTCATTGCAACTTACTTTCCCACCTATTTTGGTGTCATCTGAAAATTTAGCTATAGTATCTTCTATCCCTGAATCCAAGTCATTAATATAGACTGTAAATAGTTAGGGCCCAAGGACCAAACCCTGTGGCACCCCACTAGTTACAGCTTGCCATCCAGAAAAAGACCCATTTATTCCAGCTCTCTGCTTTCTGTTGATTAGCCAATCCTCTATCCAAGCTAATATATTACCTCTAACTCCATGTGATCTTATCTTGTGTATTAATCTTTTGTGTGGCACCTTATCAAAGGCCTTCTGGAAGTCCAGATATACATCTACAGGATCCCCATTATCCACTTTGCTTGTCACATCTTCAAAGAACTCTAGCAAATTAGTCAAACACAATTTACGCTTCATAAAACCATGCTGACTCTGATGGATTGCATTTTGACTTTCCAAATGCCCCATTACTACTTCCTTAATAATGATTCCAACAATTTTCCAATGACAGATGTTAAACTAACTGGTCTACAGTTTCCTACTTTCTGCCTCCCCCTGTTTTTGAATAAGGGTGTTATATTAACATTTTTCCAATGTTAATATAACCTTTCCAGAATCCAGGAATTTTGGAATATTATAGCAAATGCATCCACTATCTCCGCTGCCACTTCCTTTAGGGTTTTGGGATGTAGGCCATCATCAGGTCCTGGGGACTTGTCACCCTTTAATCCCAATAGTTTGCTCAGTACTTTTTCTCTAGTGATGGTGATTGTTCGAAGTTCCTCCTTCTTTATACCCTCTGCACTGAGGTGGTACTAGTGTCCTCCACCGTGAAAACTGAGGCAAAATATTAATTAAGCTTCTCTGCCATTTCTGCGTTCCCCACTATTAACTCCCCAGTCTCATCCTCCAAGGGACCAATATTCACCTTAGCTACTCTCTTTCCTTTTATATACTTGTACAAGCTTTGCTATCAGTTTTTACATTTTGAGCTAGTTTTCTTTCATAATTTACCTTTGCTCTTTTTAGTATTATTCTAGTAACCCTTTGTTGATCTTTAAAAGTTTCCCAATCTTCCAGCCTGCCACTGACCTCTGCAATTTGGTATGCTTTAGTTTTTGCCTTTATGTTATCTTTAACTTCCTTGCTTAGCCATGGATGCTTTTTCCACCTCTGACCATTTTTCTTCCTCTTTGGAATATATTTTACTTGGGAGGAATTGAATATCTCCTTAAACATCTGCCACTGTTCATCAACTGTCCTACCTTGTAGTCTTCCTGCCCAGTCCACTAGGGCCAAATCTGCCCCCAGGCCTATGCAGTTACCCTTGTTTAACTCCAGAACGTTAGAGAGGAACT
This sequence comes from Cetorhinus maximus, assembly GCF_964194155.1. Taxonomy (NCBI): domain Eukaryota; kingdom Metazoa; phylum Chordata; class Chondrichthyes; order Lamniformes; family Cetorhinidae; genus Cetorhinus; species Cetorhinus maximus. The sequence goes on from NC_135895.1 coordinate 100,671,889, forward strand.
CAAGTTTCTCGCTCTCAAACTGAACTCAAATTTCAATCCTTAAGCCTCACTGGTTAAGGAGGTAAATCATTTGTCTCATTGTTCACCAAGTCCCTAGATGCCATGTTGCCTTGCTCATCACAGGATGATTAAATGTTATCAACTTGCATTTCCAACAACTTCATTGGAAAAAATGTTAAAACCTAAATGTGCACAAACAAGTCTAACAAACAGAATGCTAGGAGATGCCCGACTCCAGCAAAATCTTGCTCTGTATGAATTTTCACATTGGTTTGAAGCATAATACGCAAGGGTGTAAAGACCTTTCTGAACTTTGGCGTTCTGCAGTCCTTTGCTCATTAACTAATATGGCTGTCTCCATTTTTTTTAAAAAACCTGTTCATTACTTGCTGTTTAAATATATCAACTGTGACTGTTTTTATCCCATGCCAGACCCCAAAGTGCTTTCTGCTGTCCATGGAGCTGGTGCAAACTTTCTCTCGCTGTCATTACAACTCTGCCTGCTTTCTGCTGCCAATTCATGCTATTTATTTCATTTCTTCAAAATTTAGCCACAATAAATTTGCAGTGTTCTCATTCTCTTAATTTCTTTCTGAAATCAGTGTCCACATTTGCTTAATTTTTACTAAGTAGAAAGATTTCATTGTTATTTTGTTTTGTTTATGGTGGTTGAAAACGTTTTAGAAATGAGGTAATCTGTAGCACTCTCTGGGTCTATTTCTGTGCATATGAGAGAGTTTGGCTATGATTTGGCATTTTCTTTTCCCTGACAAAAATTTAGTTTGCATTCTGCAGGAATATTCAATTGTGATAGGTACGTGGTGGTTAAGTGAATGGAATACTTATTTCATAATATTTGATGTTCACCAGCTTAGTTCCTATTAGTCTGTATAGTGGGATCCTTCTTCAACTAGCGCTTTCAAGAACTATTGTCACATCCTTTAGGAATGTGAAATCTCAATTAAATGGTCTTTAACCCTCGTGTACATCAACTTAGGAAATTTCCCACACATGTATCTAGTGTCCAGTGACATGCGTCATACCAACTTAGGTGATTTGTATTGACATTATCCCAAATAATGCACAGGGTATTTTTCCACTGATGAGTTTAATATGTATCTCATTAAGTCCGCAGCTTTTTTTTCCCCACACTTATCTCTGAAGCTACAGTTCGACACAATTCCTCTGATATTCTTACATACCCTAACTTTATGTTTTAAGTAGCCCTACCACATTAACACTGTGAAATAACAATATGCTCCCCACCACCACATTTAGATGCAATATCTTAGAAATGTTGCCACCAGAAATTGTTTTTAATACAATGCTGGACTCAGTGCTTCATATGAAGTTTCCTTTCCCAGTACTTCAAAGCTACAAAAACACACTCCTATATGATTATCTTCCTTGTATTCTCTGTGACCAAATCAAAATTTATTACAGTCTCCTAACCTATGATATGGTAGTGTTGTGGTTATGCTACCGGTCTAGTAATCCAAAGAACGAATGATGAAATCACACCATGATAGTTTAAAAACTTGAATACAGTTTGGAGAAAAAGTTAGGTTCTAGATTGTTGTAAATACTCAACTGATTCACTACTGGTCTTTCTGGAAGAAAACCAAATGTGGCTTCAGTCCCACACCACCATGATGGACTCTTACCAACCCTCTCAAGTGGCCTTAAAAGCCACTAAGTTGTATGAAACTGCTACAAATAATTCACCTTCTTCACACTTATCACAGCAGATGACATTCCTCTGATATTTTTACACACCTCAACTTTAAGTTTCAGATAGCCCATTAACGCTACGATGTAACAAGATGCTCCCATCACCACTTACAGATGCAATAATTTGGCAATAAATGCTGGACTTGTCAACAACACCCAGAACCTAAGAATGATTTTATTTTCAAACTGATTTTTTTATTGGAATCCTAAAAGCGAAATTCCTTAACTCTGTCAATCTTTCCTTCATACAACCTAGTCACTTGTTCTTCATTAACTTTGTTTTCTTTTCAACCTTGTTGATGTCCTAAGAAAATTACCTTTCGACATGTGACTCTACCCAATGGACAAGGTTATTCGACAGATAAAAGCATGATGTTGCACCAAATTTTGAGCTGCTCAAGTTTAGTTTCAGAATTTTAGAGGAAGTGGCAAGAAACTGTCAGGTTTCTAAAAGTATTCTCTTATAGCTGGAAATCATTGAATGCAAGACAGTGCCAAAAGTGAAAAATATAATTACTGTATACAGTTATGCCAATTTTAGTTTGGGATAGAGGAGGAGAAATAAATTAAAATCACAAGACTGTGTTCTAAAAATACTGATTTCCTGCAGAGGATCAATGCCCACTCAGTAAGCAGATTCTCAGATACTCAATGATTAAATATGAATGAGGGTTAATGATAATTAAGCAATGCATTAGAGTCAATAATAGTTCAGCAATGCCACAACTGCAAGAAAATAAATGTCCTGAAAATAATTTCACCTGATCAATGTCCCATTGCTAAAACAATGGAAAAATAACTTGTTTTGAAGGACCACAGGTTTGAAACATATTTACAGATTGATGTTTATACCATTACATTTTATAACAATAAATGTTAAATGTGTCTGTTTTATACTACAATGGAGATACATTATATATGAATACACATATGCACCAGTTAAATTACCCTTAAATATGGATTCATTTATCAAAAATTCTATGTAGCCAAGTCCATCAAAAATGTGCTCTTGAAGCAAAAGCAACAATGAAAAGAGTGACAATTAGGGTGGAATATGTATTTAAAATATTCAGGATTATGATTTATTTGCATCACACTAGCCTCACACTGGAATAGGATCCATCACAAATTCAGAGGTAAGTACTGTTTGTTGTTCATTTCTGAATACAATTCATGCATCACCATTCTTTCCCTAACCCTTTCCCTGATGGTACTTCATCACCAGGACAACTCAAAAAGTGTCAAGCACATCTGCAAAGCTGTTTTGCCGAAAATGCATTTTTCACAAATCATTTAGTGTATTCTTGTTAAAGATTATGTAGCGCCAACTCAAGTGTATTTGTAATAACATGCTGTAAACCCAGTCAGGCTTGGCTCAGTGACAGCTCTCTCACTTTGGAGATAAAAGGTCATGGATTCAAGTTCCATTCCAGAGACATTGGCACATAACTGAGGCTGTCCATTCAGTGCAATACCAAGGGAGAGCTGCATTATTTCAGATGGGACATAAGCCCCCATCAGCCCACTCAGGTGAGCATGGCACTATTCAAAGACAAGCAAGGAGTTCTCTGCAGTATGTTAATCAATATTTCTCTCTCAACCCATATAACTAAACAACAGGTTATCTGGTCACTCTTGCACTATGTCCTGAGGTTGCAAAAGGCATCCAATAAGCGCAAGGTTTTTTAAAAAAACTTTTTAAATCATTCTACAGAAGATACAAACCATTTTGGCACCAAATTTAATACAATAGCTTTTAAACATTTAAAAGTAGTACCTGTGACTGAAATGCAGAAACTGCAACATGACCAGCGAACTGTTGTGGAGGTTGCTCATCCATAATGTAGAGGAAATAGGGTCCTTTTACCTAAGATATTAAATGCAACAAGTTTACTGACATTGCATCATTATCATACACAGGAAACTTCTGATTTACCTACAGTGCTTTCATTGCAAGTGCATTTAACTTATTTACACTATTCACATTCAAAGATGTTTGGGATGAATTGGCTTTCTGCTGAAATTACAGGTAAACTTTCAGTTTTGTAACTTAGGTAATGGATGCTACCAAACCATTTCTGCACTAGAACAAAAGTAGCAGTTATTTAAGCATTCATGTTTCCAGTAGATTGACATACACCAGCTTTCAGTTTGGCTCACTTGATAGCACAAGTCAGGTGGTTTTGGATTCAAGCTCCAATACAGAAATAAGCTGAGAATCTTGGCTGATATTTCAGTACAGTACTGAAGGAGTGCCACATTGTTGAAGACCTAACTTTTCAAATGCGATTTTAAAACCAAAGTCCTACTTATTTACTCAGGTGGATGCAAAAGATTTCCTTGGTATGATACAAATTAAAGCAAGGGGAATTTTTCTGCAGTTCTGGCCAACATTCTTTTTAACACCACCAAAAAAAGAAAGTCTCTGATTTTTCATTTGTTTGCCATTTGTGGAACCTTGCTGTGTAGGAATTGTATATTGTGTTGTCTGTACAATAGTGACTATACTGATCAAAAACAAAGAAGAACTTGTATTTATATATTTCCTTTCATGGCCACAGGTGCCTGAAAGCACTTTACAACCAATTAAGTACTTTTGAAGTATTCTCACTGTTGTAATATAGGAAGCATGGCAGCCAATTTGTTCATAGCAAGGTCCCACAAGCATTTGCCCCAATTCCCTGAATACCTTGGATAACAAAAAACTTATCAATCTTAGATTTAAAATTAATTGAGCTGGCATGATTTGCTGCTTGCGGAAGAGTTCCAAACATCTACCACTCTATGTACAGAAACATCATAGAAAAGTACATAAAATAGTCAAAAAGGCAAATGGAATGCTGGCCTTTTTATCTCATCACCATCATGTGTGTTCTGGCCGAAGGCAAGTTCTTTGCTCTCAGTCTTCTCCATGTCCCTCTACCTGTGCCAATCTTCTGCTCTGAAAATTTTCAGTTTTTTTTTACAATCCATACACGGGTCCTTGGAGCAAAAATGCCACCCTGGATCTGCACGTCTTAGCTGCACGTCTCATCTTTGACCTATAGCCAACTCATTTCACAGAACCACAGAATCACAGAATCTCAGAGTGCAGAAGAGGCCCTTCAGCCCATCGAGTCTGACCTACACGTGAGAAACACCTGACCTACCTACCTAATCCCATTTACTAGCACTTGGCCCATAGCCTTGAATGTTATGACGTGCCAAGTGCTCATCCAGGTACTTTTTAAAGGATGTGAGGTAACCCGCCTCCACCACCCTCCCAGGCAGCGCATTCCAGACCGTCACCACCCTCTGGGTAAAAAAGTTTTTCCTCACATCCCCCCTAAACCTCCTGCCCCTCACCTTGAACTTATGCCCCCTTGTGACTGACCCTTCAACTAAGGGGAACAGCTGCTCCCTATCCACCCTGTCCATGCCTCTCATAATCTTGTACACCTCGATCAGGTCACCCCTCAGTCTTCTCTGCTCCAATGAAAACAACCCAAGTCTATCCAACCTCTCTTCATAACTTAAATGTTTCACCCCAGGCAACATCGTGGTGAATCTCCTCTGCACCCCCTCCAATGCAATCACATCCTTCCAATCACACAGTGCTCCAGCTGTGGCCTCACCAAGGTTCTATACAACTCCAACATGATCTCCCTACTTTTGTAATCTATGCCTCGATTGATAAAGGCAAGTGTCCCATATGACCTTTTCACCACCCCACTAACATGCCCCTCCGCCTTCAGAGATCTATGGACACACACGCCAAGGTCCCTTTGTTCCATTTACCAAAGCAGGTAGCTTCAATAATGCTTTTGTTGAAATAAACAAACTAAAATCCATTGTTTCTCAGTTTGGGCTTCCATCCTCTCATTTTCATTACCTTTTGGCAGTGCTGCAAACACTTTGGCCCAGAACGTCTGGCCTCTGGAGAGTGGTATTCAGTAGGTACCCCAGAAGATGCACTGGGGGAACCCTTGCAAGTCCCCAGGCAAGGACTGCACAGCAATTTCCTGAGTAATCTAAACTTCTGAAATGCAATTAACTTCTACTGGTAATCATCCAGTACTCTGATTTAAATCGGAGAGTTCAGATGGTTCAGACTATCTTAGCAGAATAGTTCCCCTGGAAAAGTTTGAAGGATTAAAATCATTTCTAACTCCTCGTTAATTATGGTACTGAACCCCCACCCCGAACTTAATACCCCCCACCCCGCGACCCGCCAACTACTGATTTCCCCAACTACACACCCAAACTGCCCTCCCGACTCCCTGACTACCTTCCAACACCCTGACTACGTCCCACCCACCCCTGACCCACATTCCCCCTACCCCGCCAACCTATCTTCCCAGCAACCGTCGACCCACCCACTTACCTTCTCTCTGGCTTCTCGAAGTGCATTTAAACACAGGGACCCTTAAACTTACCTGGTTTACAGTAGCTAGTGCTGCAAAAAGGGGCCATGACTTCACTTCTCCAATGCTGTTGCCCTGCGCTGGAAGGATTCAGGAACCAGGTACGCTGCACATTTCTCACTAGGCCTGGGTCAGAAGAGCAGGTGAGAAATATGCAGTTCCTGGCCTGGTTAAGTAAAAAGGAGCGGAGTGGCAATCCGACTGCGGCTGTCACTCCTAGGAAGTTCTGGCTCTTTGTTACCAAAAGATGGACCAAAACTAGCTCTGAATGCTTACCTCTGCTGGATACTGTACTAGACGACTTAAAGATGGTGCAGATCTACTGCTGTTGAAACTCTCCAGCAGTCACCTCTGTGGATTCGTCTCTTTACATGACGTCTTGATTGAAGACCAGCATTCTGCTGTGAAAATTGAGATCGTAATACAGATTTTAATTCAGTCACTGGTTCTGCCCAAAATTTTAAAAGTTAAAAAATGATGCCTGGAATAATTAGGATCCTTTAATTTAAAATTTGATTATGCAGCACCCAGCTTTTTGATGCCAGAGGTGTCATCATAATGGCATCCACAACGGGTGAGCATATTTCTGGTACTAGCTGTGTTGAATGCCAGTTTGGTGAGGATATTAATGCGCCACTTGCAGACAGTGACCACCGGGGGAACATAGTGTAGGAAGAACATGATGTTAATCAGCATGCAATGCTGATTTGATGTGGGCTCTGCCATTTTGAAGCTCCACACTCCAGCTAAAGCCATCGCTTAAACACACAATTAAATATATATTCAGCAGCAGGAAAGATACCCGTACTACTGCTTTTTAAAAGGATCACCAATTTCACTCAGGTTAGTTGATAATTGATTTCTATTGGCCCTATCCTGTGATTATTCAAGTATTTGGTGGTTTTCAGAGAAGTCTACAGGGAGTGGTGCAGCACATGCTGACGAATTTGGTCCTGGCGTCAGGGATTCTGCACAGATCACTTGCTCCCAGACACAAGTGCAGTAGTTTGCATCCTCCTCGGACTATGGCCTGAGCAGAAACAACACAGTGCAGGACAAGCTGCTAGAAAGGGTGTGGGGAAGGATGGGTGGAGATGAATTTCTCAGCAGGAGGTTATAAGAACCACAGTGTTTAGGGAGTAATTCTGCCACTGCAACCTCAGTGAGGGAAGCAGGTGCAATGAACATTGCAGGCTTCCCCATAGTGCAGGGTTCTATTGACTACATGCACATTGCTTAATAGGCACCGTATGTTAACTCTGAGATACATCACAACCAGAAGGGATTCCACACCCTCAACATCTATACGCAAATCATACAGGTAAATGCCCAGAATCCTGGCAACAATCATGATGCCTTCATTTTGTGGCAGTCCGCTGTACCATCTTAAGCCACCATGACAAACCAGAGGGTGCTAACGGGCCACAGGACAATCCACTGATCAAATGGCTCATGACTCCAGTGTGCAATCCACACAAATGGGTCGGCATGCATATAACAAGAGCCATATGAAATGTGACAGACTAGACCCACTGAGGTGCTTAAACAACACTTCCTCTGCTCGGATAACTCTGCAGGAGCAACGCAGCGCTCCGAGAACGTGTCAAGATTCATCATGGTTTGCTTCAGAGCACAACCTCGCCAGCATGAGCGCACAAACATCGTCACCAGCAAAACTGCAACCAGCCAAAAAGGATGCAAACCAATATATCCCCTTTCTGGCTGAACTGTCCATGATTTACACATTCTGCTATGATACCAGTGAGTACAATCCCAATTCCCCATTCACCAACATTCCCTCACCTTACCTTTTACTGACCATTGTAGCATCCACTTGGCCACAATGCCACCATAACACCAAACATCACAAACCAAATTTCTAAATCTAAATATGCCGTACTGCACAGAAAAGTCAACTAAACACCCTTGTGCATTCTCTTGGTCTCTCTCTACCAGTGACTTAGCCTGTCCTAGTGCTCCTATCCCAGTGGCTTCAGCATGGCTGGTGGAAGGCTGCTGACTTTCAGTGTGGGAGTCTAAAAGGTGGCTTTGCAGGACACCCTCTGACCCAAGAAGGCCAGACTTGACTGTACCATCTTGGCATGGGCAGCAATAGTCTGGGTTGATTTCGATAAGGTGGGGAGCGGCACCGAGATTCGAGACGACTTGGGGATCTGGACAGGCAAACGCCTGTTTAAGGTCACGCTAAAGACCGATGGTAAGGGAGCCATTTTCCACCCTCCCTCCAGTTTCGCTATTGGGGGAAACCGTGGCTACCTGGTCTACGCTGGGCAACCCAAGCATTGTCGCTCATGCGGCAAGGCTGGTTATGTGGCGGCCAACTGCAGCGCCTCCCTCTGCAAGATCTGCAAACAGGAAGGGCACCAGACAAAAGACTGCAAACAGGCCAAGTGCTGCAACCTGTGTGGCGAGGCAAGTCACCTCTACAGGACCTGCCCCAACGCTGCCGTACTTACGCACAGGCAGCCAAAGCCGACCAGGGGGAAGCAGAAGAAATGTTTCGTGTCACTCCAACCACCAAGGCCCCCAGGGAGCTCAACGGGACAAAGGAGGACACAGAGAGAGACAAGGTGGAGAAAGAGATTGAGGCAACAGAGAGCCAAGCAACAGCACTACCCCCTGAACCTCCCAGTCCTCAGGACAGCGAATCAATGGAGGAGGAGGCAGCAGTGGAAAAGCAGCAGGGGGAGTGGCGGACGGTGAAGAACAAGAAAAGTAAGAGGGAGCAAAGAAGAAGCAAAGGCGTTTCCCAGAGAAGCGGCAAGAGGCGTCTCCCATCCGACATGGATGACAAGGGCAGCAGCTCTTCGGATGATGAAGTGCCAGAGCAGCACCGACAGAAGAGGCGGCAAAGCTCCAGGGCGTTGGAGGACGAGACACCCGAGCTCCAGAAAATTGGAGACAACAAGGAGACCAGCGCACCCCAACTTTGCCTGCAACCTGAGGAGGCCAGTGCACCACAGCCCCTGGAATCTGGGAGCAGTGAGGCAATCATCGCACCCCAGCTCCAGGAAGCCGGGAACAGCAACAACCCAGAGGGGGTGGGTTTTGGAGAAGCTTCTCCAGCAAAGGTCATCTCAAAACCCACTCTCTACGTGAACCTCCAGATGCCACCGGAGCAGAACACGGCCAAGGAGATCTACCTCAGCCCATCCAAAGTGAAGGAATTTGAGCTCACTACGGGTATGAAGGAGCAGACTAAAGGTCTGGGACTCTCAGAGACAGTGGGTTTGGTAGGAGAATAAATGCTTTAAAATGGGTTTAAAGATTGTATCCATAAATGTGCGTAGCATTAAATCTACTACGCGATGTGTTGCGACCTTGGACTACCTAGCCAAGGTCAAAGCTGACCTGTTGTTTCTGCAGGAGTGTGCGATACCGCACCTCAGCTCCTACAGGCAATGGTCACGATGGTGGTCCCACGGGCCATCGATCTGGTCGGGCGGAAACGACTCTCGTTCCTCCGGCCTGGGTATTCTGCTGCGGGGAGGCAACTTCACCGTCTCCGAGGTCAAGGAGGTGGTGGGCGAGCGACTCCTCGTAGCAGACGTAATGTACAAGAACGCTCCACTCCGGTTAATTAACGTGTATGGCCCGGCACAAGGGGCTGAGCGGCTGGAGGTTTTTCAGCAGCTCCCACTGCTGCTGGCGACCTCCAGGCCGGTCATTCTGGGCGGGGACTTCAACTGCATCATCGATGCGGCTGGACGATCCGGCAGGGCCGGCAGCAGATTGGACGCTACGTCCAGATCCCTGATGGAAACAGTTAAGGATGCCAAGCTGCACGACGTCTTCAGCAACCCTGCAGACGGAGCGCAGCGTAGATACACCTGGTCGCGGCCAGACGGGTCCATTCGTTCCAGGATAGACTTCCTGTTTGTGTCCCGTGCATTCACAGTCAGATCCACCGAGGTCAAGCCGGTGTTCTTCTCTGACCACTGCCTCCTACTGGCGGACTGCCACTTGGAGACGGACCTGAGGGTGGGCAGGGGGGCATGGAAGCTAAATGTGCAACTGCTGACCCCAGAGAACATTGAGGAGCTCAAGAGGGATTACAAAGGTTGGAGAACCGTGAAACCCCTCTTTGAGTCCCTGACACACTGGTGGGAAGCGATCAAGGGAAGCATCAAGAGGTTTTTCATCCTCAAAGGCACCCAGAAAGCTAGAAAGGAACAGAGGGAAATGTCCCGACTCCAGAAAAAGATGCAGAACCTGCTCCGGCTGCAGTCGATGGGGGTCGATGTCAAGGAGGAGCTCCAAGAGGTGAAGGGCCAGCAAGCCTCGCACTTTGCCTCGGAGGCCTCCAAGATCATCTTCCGTTCCAGAGTCCGCTCCGTGGAGCAGGATGAGACGTGCTCACGTTTCTTCTTCCAAAAGGTACACAGAGAGCGCTCTGTGATCAGCAGCCTGAAGGAAGAAGACGGCTCAGTAAAGTCGTCACGGTCCGACATTCTGAGGATCAGCAAATCCTTTTATGCCGGATTGTATGACGTGAAGCCCACGGACAGCACGGCCTCCCAGTCCTTCCTGTCCTCTATCACGGAGGTCTTAGACCACAGTACGCGGGAGAGCCTGGACAAACCGCTAACTCCTGATGAACTGACTAAGGCCCTCGAGTCCTTCGAGAAGAGTAAAACCCCCGGAAGCGACGGCTTGCCGGCGGAGTTGTATTCGGCTCTGTGGGACTTGATCGGCCCAGACCTGCTAGGAGTGTACGAGAGTATGCTCCTGGCCGGTAGTATGTCAGAATCCATGAGGAAAGGCATCATCACCCTCATCTACAAGCACAAGGGGGAAAGGGAGGAAATTAGAAATTGGCGACCCATTTCACTGTTGAATGTGGACTATAAGATTCTGTCCAAGGTCATCGCCAACCGGGTCAAATCCGCTCTGGAATTGGTGATTCACCCTGACCAGACCTGCTCTGTGCCAGGCAGGAAGATCTCTGACAGCCTGGCGCTGCTCAGGGATACGATTGCCTATGTACAGGACAGGGGTGTGGATACCTGCCTCATCAGCTTGGATCAGGAGAAGGCCTTTGACAGAATATCGCACACCTACATGGGGGATGTGCTCTCCAAAATGGGGTTTGGGGAGGGAATTCGAAATTGGATCCAACTGCTCTACACTAACATCAGTAGCGCAGTCTCAATCAATGGGTGGGAAACAGATAGCTTTCCGATTAAATCTGGAGTCAGGCAGGGCTGTCCTCTCTCGCCTGTCCTTTTCGTGTGTTGCATAGAACCCTTTGCCGAGTCCGTCAGGAAGGATCCGGGCATAAGAGGAGTGACGATCCCAGGCAGTGGAGGCACTCAGGTAAAAGCCTCCCTGTACATGGACGACGTCGCCGTCTTCTGCTCGGATCCGCTGTCGGTGCGCAGACTGATGCACATCTGCGACCAGTTCGAACTGGCCTCGGGAGCCAAGGTAAATCGTGGGAAGAGCGAGGCCATGTTCTTTGGGAACTGGGCTGACCGATCCTTTGTCCCCTTCACTGTCAGGGCTGACGGCCTGAAGGTGCTGGGGATATGGTTCGGAGGGACCGGGGCATGCGTTAGAAACTGGAAGGAGCGAGTGGCTATGGTGAAAAGGAAACTGGGCATGTGGGAGCGACGCTCCCTCTCCATTGCGGGAAAGAACCTGGTCATCAGGTGTGAGGTACTCTCGCTGTTGCTGTACGTGGCGCAGGTCTGGCCCATTCCAGACTCCTGCGCGATGGCGATCACTCGAGCCATCTTCCGCTTTATCTGGAGGTCGAAAATGGATCGTGTCCGCAGGGACGCGATGTACAAGCCTCTAGATAAAGGGGGAAAAAACGTGCCCAACATCGCCCTCATACTGATGGCCACCTTTGTGTGCGGCTGCATCAAGCGGTGCGTAGACCCTCAGTACGCAAACACCAAGTGTCACTACGTGCTGAGGTTCTACCTGTCCCCGGTGTTGCGAAGGATGGGTCTGGCCACGCTGCCGCGGAACGCTCCAAGTAGTTGGACCGTGCCGTACCACCTGTCCCTGGTGGAAAAATTTATGCAGAAAAACACCTTTGACCACAAGTCCATCAGGCAGTGGTCAGCACGTAACGTCCTAGAGGCCCTGAGGGAAAAGGAGAGGGTGGACCCTGTGGGATGGTTCCCCGAGCAGACTGTCAAAGTCATTTGGCAGAATGCCTCATCGCCAGAACTTTCCAACAAGCACCAAGACGTAGCTTGGCTGGTGGTGAGAAAGGCCCTCCCCGTCAGATCCTTCCTACACGCCAGGAGGCTCACCCCCTCTGCACGTTGCCCTCGAGGTGGCTGTGGTGGGGAAGAGACCGTTGTTCACCTCCTTGTGGATTGTGCCTTTGCAAAGAAAGTCTGGAGAGAGATGCAGTGGTTGCTGTCGAGGTTCATCCCGAGCAGTTCTGTGACACAGGACTCTGTGCTCTACGGGCTGTTCCCAGGGACACACACCGAGACAAACATCGACTGCAGCTGGAGGATCATCAACTCGGTGAAAGACGCGCTTTGGTCTGCCCGAAACTTGTTGGTCTTCCAGCACAAAGAGTTGTCCCCGACCGATTGTTGCGGACTGGCACAATCCAAAGTCCAGGACTACGTGCTGAGGGACGCACTAAAGCTTGGGGCAGCTGCCGCAAAGGCGCAATGGGGAAGGGTCGCTGTCTAAGACCTTTCTACCACAGCGCACCGAGAGACTGGGAACTGTTTAGAGCCCCTCGGGCTGTACAGATCAAAATGAAAGGCTGTAAATGACTGTAATATTGTTTGTACTGATGCACCTGGTGATACATTTTGTAAAAGTTTAACCTGGATTGTACCCTTGTAATGTTGTTTTTGAAATGGTTTTGAATGTGATTGAAGATAATTTATGAATAAAGTATATTTTTACAAAAAAAAAAGATTGTCTGACAGGCAACAGCAAGGAAACTGGCTGAGTGAGAAGGCAAATCCTGTATTCCTGAGAGAGGACTGCAATTTCTTTGTTCTGGTGCCAATGCTACTCCCCTGGGGTGCAATGTGTTGGAGGACAGACTCCTGGACTGCTTTGAGGTGCCATACAGACCTTTAAACACTAATATCCACAGTTATGATGACAGCAGATTGACCCTATGTGGCACCAGGTTCAACTTGCACGAGAACAGTCTGTGCTTGTATGGCTTCAAGTCTGAGCTTCCCCTGCGGCATCCAGACATTGGGTGGTTTCTATTTGTGCTGCAGTTGAAGCTAAGATGTTGGCCATCAGAGGGTCCATCATGGATGGATCATTATACATCACTTTCTACTGCTAGAGAGTAACGTGCCTCAGTTAAAACTTCATGGGCAATTCCCACATGGCTGGGAGATTGCCCCTTGAATTGGCAGAGGGAAAATCTAAAGATTCTCATGCATGCCTTTAAATGAATGAACCGTAGTGATTATCCCCAAGTAATTAACAATCACAATGCAGTGTGAACTCTGAAAAACTAGGGTCCACTTTCACATGAGGTATATGAAATTATGTCTTTTTAGCCCAAAAATCATGGGATCAACTTTTACACAAGTATATAAAGTATTTATGAGTTCATGCAAAAAAGGCAATATTTGTCACATGAAGAATTATTGGTCGGTGATTGAAGAAATGAATAGGTTGAAGGCACATGAAAGCACTATGGAAAAGTAAAGACCATCGCTTTCAGCCAGGCCACCCCTACCACATGTTAAGGCTTTGCAAGCCATTTACTGGCACATGCAGACACACTCCTAGTGTCTGAGCTCCTTGTTGTGAATTACTTCAAACCACTCTTCAAAAGGTCAAAAGCATATGTTTGTCATTACTCTTCCAAGAATGCTGACTTGGTAACAGACTATCCATGCAGACTATAACACCTGCAATAATCTTGATTGAACTGCTGTTGGGCACTTGAATAAAATTCACATAATTACCAAGCCACCAGTCAATTATTATTTTCAAAATTATTGAAGTAGTAGAGAAAGGTTCAAATCTTATCTACGAAAGTCAAAAGAAAGCATGTGATTCAGATTTACTTTTGTATTGAAAGTCAAAGGATAGCACAACTGTCACCAAAGCGATGCTTAGATACTAGAGATGCTAGCCCAGAAACATTTTGTCAGGACATATTTTCAGTGTAACAGGCAATGTATTCTCACCTCACTGGTTAATAATACAACCAACATATGTTCAGAAACCAGCTTGTTTTAAAGAACTGCCATTGATCCAATGGCAAGAGACCGTAGCCACTGTAATCAGAGTAGGATACCAAATCTTATTCCATTTCAAAAGCTTTCAGCGCTTTATCCACAACTGCTCGCATAAGCAGCACCCAGTTTGGACAGCTCTTAATTTTAACTAAAGTTCATTGTTCTACCAAGCACAGTATGCTTGGGCAGGGGGCATGCAAAATAAATTTACATGTTGCAATATGAAGAGAAACTGTTTTTTTGTTTAGCAGTTAAGTGGCAAACCTGATCAAAAAATCAATACTCAGCCAGAAACAAACTCCTAACTTTAATTTAAAGACAACAGGCAACACTTGGAAACACTTCTCAAAAAGATTGACATATACTTGGCATCAACTGCAATATGTAGCATCAGGTGATGCACCTGGTATCACCTGAACATTTTATAACCATTAATTTGGTCATTTCCACTGATAAATAGATTGATGAAGTCAAATTACACTACTATCTGGATTCAACATTTCTGCATTAGGAATGAGCTGTGCATTACACACATGCTACCTCCATGTCAAGACTCATTTTCTGCATCATTATGGCACAGCAAACCTTCTATACTTTTCATTTCATTTTAATCTGTTCCCAGAACATTCTTTCAACTGTTACCAAAAAATACAGCTATCAATTTGTGACTGGAGAAGTTATATTCCATTTTTATATCATCTATTTTGCAAACGCTTTTGGTATTTTGACAGTGGATTCCAGAATTCCACCCATTTTTCCAGAAAACTATAAACCATGAGACTGGCTAATTATCATCCATTTCCTCCAAAATGTCTTCCTCACAACATAACTGACTAAACACAGAATATGCATCAGGCTATAACTGGACACCTGCATTCACAACACTCTCACGTTTTTGCATACTAGCATTACGTGTCACTCCAGCTGTTCCCATGAACAGTTAGAAGTCTCTGTAGTCCAAACACCGTAATCTTTTCCTGGCTCTGCCCTACATTTTAGGTAGGGTTTACTGCCCACCCCTGGCGTGAGTTGAGAGTTGGAAGGGACCTCGTGAATTGACAGGAGAATACAGGGTCCACCATCTTCCCACCTGGACACCAATTGAGACCTTAAGTGGGCAATTAATGTCCACTTAAAGGCCTCATCGCACCGCCGCTGAGTAGGAGACTTGCCATGAGGGGGCGGGGAGAGAACCGCTCAGCAAATGCTGTCAAGTTTACCTACAGCCTAGTTTAGTGGAAGCGGGTGGGGGCGTCTATCATGCAAAGGCACTCTGCCTGACCGAGGGACCCGATTTCAGCAAGGACTGGGCCCACTGAGAATTCAGTGAGACAATTATAATTAAGATGAAAGGAATAGTTACAAGGGTTAATAACCCTTATAAGCATTTTCTGATTCTATTCAAATGTCTGTCACAAACTAAGAAACAAAGTTCTTGATAATTGTGCTATAAACTCAGTCTTTCAATTACCAACTCAAGCATCTTCAGTTGATCTGTAATGAGATTTGTCTTTTAACCAAAACAATTCACTACTAATATCTCCTGGAAGTTGTTTGTAGTTTTTGCCATTTCCAAGTAATCTGGCAACATTTCATTCATAAACCTATTAAAACAGGAGGTAAACCGCACAATAAAAAAGAGGACAAGAAGTCTTTTTACTTCACATACACAGATCAAAATTAGATATCTTCACAATGGAAGAAAAAAGTTATTTTAGATTCAAGGAATTGTGTTATCATGAACTAAACCAATCCAATTAACAATCAAAATAATATTTGAACATTCACGTCAGTAAACAAACATCTCAGACTCAGTCTTAGATGGAGCATCTCAGTCTCACTACAATACATGCACTGGATTCGAATGACAAAAATTCGTTCAGCTGAGGAATTTTCCCAAAGTCCTAGAGATGGCCTTCATTTCTATTCTTCCCAAGTTAGAGTGCAAACCTTTTCCACATACAGACCAATTAAGAAACAACAAACAAGAATAGTAAATTTGAACTGTACAAATGAGGGGTTTTCTAAGTTTATCTATGGATGGAACAAAATTACTCAGCTGATTTATATAGGCACCCAATGTCTCACCTATGACTCCCCAGATGGAACAGCTGCTGCTTTCACAGAGACAATGGAGTCAATCAAGTATTTGCATAATTCAAATGATTTACATTACTATCATTTCATGACCTAATCAGAAAGGGTTCATAGGTAAGTGGCTATGGATTATATAGTTCATTGCATTTACAAGTGATATCCTAATATAAAATATGGAAATTGGGGGCAAAATTTTGGAAAAAGAGAAACGTATTTACGAATTGAACACGGAAGTTTTGGACTGGGTGCCATGTTGCTGTTGCTTGATTGTTGCCCCTCAGTAAGCATGATTTTACTTCATCATTAAAACTCGTTTTTTCAAAGGATTTGCACCACAAGATAAAATAAAATATGATGGATAGGGGAGGCAGTGGTATTATCAATGGACTAGTATTCCAGAGACCCAGGGTAATGCTCTGAGGACCCAAGTTTGAATCCCACCACGGCACAAAAAAGTCTGATGATAACCACGCAACCATTGCCGATTGTCATAAAAACCTGTCTGGTTCACTAATGCCCTTTAGGAAGGAAATCGGCCATCCTTACCTGGTTCAGGCCAATTGTGCTGGATAAAACATCTGTAGATCTCAGCCACCCATTGTCAAATTTTGCCAATCACTAGAGCTATAATTATTTTGGTTCTTTTAAAATTACTAGGGACAAATTTATTCATTCCATGGACATGATTCTTATGGCAGAGCTGATGGTAAATACTGAGTTGCTCAAATCTTAAAGGGAAACTTGAAACAACTGCCTCAACTTGTTTTGCAATTTGTATAAATTTTGAGAGGCATGCCTTAAATTCAGTAGTAAAGGCCACCAAGTCTTGTAGATTTTTACAAAACCAGGTTAAACATTAATTAAGAAAAATGATTTTTAATCACATACATATGTCTACAAATTTCTACTATAACAACTTCTAAATCCCCTACTTAATCTGACTCCCAATTACACTTTTAAGGCAAAACTAGGCACATCGATTTTAAAAGATCCAGGCAAGGTGACACACAATACCCTGAACCAGTCGAATTCAAACTGAGTTTTCTTAACTTCAGTTCTTTGAACACAGCAGCTTGAGGCATAAATGCTGAAGTTTTTTCACACATTAGTTCCTAAAATGCCTTCCCTTACACACAACCTTGGCTCCTTTATACATATTTTCCCCTTTGAATGCAAATTCCCATTGTTGGGAATGAGGCATGGATGAGGGTTTCAGCAACTGATGAGCAGAAGTAGGGATGGAGTCAGGCAATGTTAGAAGCAGAAGTTCTTGGTGATGGAATGGATGTGGTCAGAAACTCATTACAACACCAAATAAAACAAAGATTGCAAACAGTCTGGTTCAGCCTCAGACAGTCCCCAAGGAGAAGGATAAAATCAGCGGCTAGGTAATGGAGTTTAGGCAGGGACCAAAGGTATTGGCTTCAATTACATTCAGAGCGAAATTTCTGCTCATGCAGTACTGGATGTCAGACAAACAGTGTAACAAATCAAAGACAGTAGAGTGGGTCAAAAGAAGTACTTAGTGAGGTAGCACTGGGTATCACTAGTGGAACCTGACATGTTTTCAGATCACTCACCAAGAGGCAACATGTATGAAAAACAGAATGGGGCCAAGAATAGATTCTTACAAGGTTTCAGAGGTTATAGTACAGGAATCAAACGAGAAGCCACTGCAGGTGATACTCTGGCTACAACTGGATAGGTAAGAATTGAACCAGGTGTGGTTAGTCTCAACCAACAGAATAGAGGACGAGAGGTGTTGGAGGAGGATGGTGCAATTACTGTGCAATGGTGCAACAACAGTGTTAAAGGCTGCACAGGTTGAGGGTCAAGCAGGGGCAGTTTGAAAATTTGATAATAGCCATTTCAATTGTGTAGGAGACAAAAGTTCAATTTAACTGAATCCAACATGGAATGTTGGGAGGCAACACATTCATTGACTTAAAGGGAAAGGGAGGTTGGAGATGGGGCAGTCAGTTTGCAAGAAGAGGGATCTTGGATAGGTTATCTGAGGAGAGGGTAATGACAGCAGATTTGAAGGGGCAGGAAACAGTAGCTGAGCAGAGAGTGAAAAATTTTAACAATATCCAAGATGGGATTCAGGAAGGGCAGTTGGGTGGTCAGCAATTTGGTGAAAACCAGGGCAAGGGGGGCTTGAGTCTCACGGATCATATGGGCCAAAGTGCAAGTCAAAATGCACAGTAAAACACAATGCAAGAAAGTTCAGCAGATATAAACAACTAACATTATTAAAATATTTTGATGAGAATAATCATATGATTTCAGCCTTGAATAATGCAAAGTGAATACAATTTAATTTAAACTAAGGCTAATTATTTGCACAAAATGAGATAATGATATATTTGAACATTTTGGCTGCTCCATTTTCATACAATATTAGCAACTACATAGTTTACTGAACAATGTTGAGAACCAATATTGATTATAACCAGTTAGTAAGCATTAGCATTTAGAACACTGTGCTGGTTAAGACATTTACACACACAAATGAAAACATATCTATTAATATTACATAACAGCTTGATTGGAAACCAGTCCTTAAATTTTTTGTTTACTAAATTACCTGAAGTTGCAACAAAACGAAATACATTAAAAAAATTAAAGCGAGGTGAATGCACTTTTCACGAATTATTTCTGTAGTCAAGCAATTTTTGCTGATGGAAAGCTACATATTACACTGCTCTCTTCCTGTGTACCTTTCCATTTGAGCATCTCATACAAAAAACAAAAATTCAAGTATGCCATCCTATTTTCCAATTTCAAGAACAGTTTTGTTCAACATATCATGGCAAGTAGAGGTCAAGTTACTTTAAGGTATCAATGCTACAGCAGTGTAATACCTAGCTCCAGCAGATCGTTATACTTTTATATTGAGCACTATTTATCAATTTAACCGCACTGCTCTATTACCTTCAAATATAGCATGCCCATTCAAATATCAGTTGCTAAATATTGTTTAACAAAGATACAACTTTTTTATTTATTCATGGATGTAGGCATCACTGGCTAGGCCAGCATTTATTGCCCATCCCTAATTGCCTTTGAATAGATGGTGGTGAGCTGCCTTCTTGAACTGCTGCAGTCCATGTGGTGTAGGTGCACCTACAATGCTGTTAGGGAGGGAGTTCCAGGATTTTGACCCAGCAACAGTGAAGAAACAGCGATATACTTCTCAGTCAGTATGGTAAGTAGCTTGGTGGGGAACTTCCAGGAGATGTGTTTCCATGTGTCTGCTGACCTTGTCCTTCTAGATTGTAGCGTTTGTGGGTTTGAAAGGTGCTGTCTAAGGAGCCTTGGTAAGGTCCTGCAGTGCATCTTGAAGATGGTACAGGCTGCTGCCAGAGTGTGCCGGTGGTGGAGGGAGTGAATATTTGTGGATGGGGTGCCAATCAAGCGGGCTGCTTTGTCCTGGATGGTGTCAAGCTTCTTGAATGTTGTTGGAGCTGCAATCATCCAGGCAAGTGGAGAGTATTCCATCACACTCCTGACCTGTGCCTTGTAGATGATGGACAAGCTTTGGGGAGTCAGGAGGTGAGTTACTCATTGCAAGATTCCTAGCCTCTGACCTGCTCTTGCAACCACAGTATTTATATGGCTAGTCCAGTTCAGTTTTAAGTCAATGGTAAACCCCAGAATGTTATTAGTAGTGGATTCAGTGATGCTAATGCCATTAAATGTCAAGGGGCGATGGTTAGATTTCTTCTTGTTGGAGATTCAGTAACACAAATGAGAAAGCAATGAAAAGAGTAATTTGCAATATCAGACTAGATTTGAAAAAAAACGTATTAAGCCTACTTTAGTGTGATAGAAACATAGAAAATAGGAGCAGAAGTAGGCCATTTGGCCCTCCAAGCCTGCTCTACTATTCAATATTATCATGGTTGATCCACTATCTCAACACCATACTCCCACTCTCTCCCCATACCCTTTGACTTCATGTGTAGAAACCTATTTCCTTCTTAAATATATTCAGTGACTTGACCTCCACAGCTTTCTGTGGTAGAGAATTCCATCGGTTCACCACCCTCTAGGTGAAGAAATTTCTCTTTATCTCAGTCATAAATGGCCTACCCCGTATTCTGAAACTGTGACCCCTTGTTCCAGACCAACCCCACCCCAGCCAGAGGAAACATCATCTTTGCATCCAGTCTGTCCAGCCCTGTCAGAACTTGATATATTTCAATAAGATAAAATTAAACAGTAAAGTTAGGAATAACTGTAATCTCTAGAAATGGCAGGCTCATCTGGCTAAGTCAAGTTAACTTTCCGCCATTTAAGCATCAACACACATTCTTAGGGAAACTATTACTTTCAAAGAACACAAAATTGTGACCATGAATAATTTCACCTCGACACATTAAGTTACCAAAACCAACCTCAAAACTTCATGCATTATCTCTCTCCAGTTGCCTCATTAATTCCTCCTTGTCAAATCCACCACCACCAACCTATCGTACTCCAAACCCCAATAAGACACTGAAGCTCTGGACATCTGGTAATATGCTTTCCCACCAAATTAATATTTAGGCAATTTGAAAAGAAATCCATGTCATGTGAATCATTAGTTTGTCTCCCAATCATAATCTAATTATACTATGTACTTATTAGAAATTAACGAATCATTATGTTCATGCCAACATGATGGGTATAAAAATATCAAGTTGCAGCTTGGACACTATTTCACAATCTGTTCACTCTTAACCAGTGTGCATTATACTAATCAATCTTTGATTTCTAAAAAAAAGACTTGAATTTATTGCAGCTACAGGCCACAGCATTTATTAGGTATTCCTGCTCAAAACAGAACCAAGTGCAGCAAGTACAGCCAAGTACCAAGTACAACAAAGTTCTGATGAAGAGTCATATGGACTCAAAACATTAACTCTGTCTTCCTCTTCACAGATGCTGTCAGACCTGCTGAGTTTTTCCAGCAATTTTTGTTTTTGTTACAGCAATATACTGTACCTCCCCACATATTTCTCGACAGGTACAGCATAAAGCAGTTTAAACATGTGGTCAGGATATCCTGCCATACAAGTAGTTGACATATGCAGCAATTTTCTGTTCCAATGTTTAGTGCTGTTCCCATGATCTTACAGACAGAAAAAACATATTTTATGTAGACTAAGGCAAGATGAAAACATTGCACATATTTCTTAAGCACAGCTTGCACACAGTGCAGTCAGAATTGGAATCCTAGTTACTGAACAGTAACCGGCTGTTTGGATGAATTAAAATTCTTAGCTTGCAGTCTGCAAGCATATGGTACTTATTATCTTTAATTAAGTGATGCTGTTCATTTTGAACATGTACAAGACAATATTCACCAGGGTTTCAGGCCACAACGTGTACATTATAGTTAACAAGGCTTTATATCCAGCATGCTGAATACTCAAATTTGCCTACAGTTCCCTGTTGCTTTCTTCATGGCAACATCTCAGCCAATCAGACTCAATTTACCAACCAATCAGCACTTCTTTTCTCCTGTGGTATAAATTGTTGTCATCATTTGAAATTAGGCATTCTTGCATTTGTCCCGATGAGTGCAAAACAAAAAACTTCAGCGACATGTCTCTCTTTTCATCTACACCCAAACAGTAATTATGCTGTATTTAGTAAAACACACCTCCTAATTCATTTTATTTCAAACTCCATATCCTTAAAGGCTTCTTCAAGTTTAACTTATTATAAAAACAATCAATTCAACAGTAGAGGTAACTTCGAAAGCATGATTGTAATGTTACAGATTTGCAGTATCGTGTGGAAAATGGAAAGGGTTCCATCGCTCTTGTGCAATCAGCAGTGGATATTCTATAAATAGTAGACCCATTCATTCAAAGATGCAAAATTAATTCTATGTCATTCATGTAGATTAAATGCATGCAGGCGCACAAATCTAACACCACTATCAGGAAAAGGTGGAGTGAGAAAGCAGAAAACTATATGCTAGTTAGTCTCACATCTGTCATTGGGAAGATGCTGAAATCCACTATAAAGGAGATAGTAGCAGGGCATTTAGAAAATAGTGAAGGTCAGGCAGAGCCAACATCATTTTGTGAAATAGAAATTGTGCTTGACTAATTTATTAGACTTCTCTGAGGATGTAACAAGCAATGTAGATAAAGGGGAATGAGCTGATGTAGTGTATTTGTAATTTCAAAAGGCATTCAGTAAGGCGCCACATAAAAGGGTATTTCACAAGGCAAGAGCTCAGGATGTTGAAGATGATATATTAGCATAAATGGAGGTTTGGGTAACTAACAGGAAACAAAGTTAGGATAAATTTTCAAGCTGGCAAACAGTGCAGTGCACCAGGGATCAGTGCTGAGCCTTAACTATTTACTCCCTATATCAATAACTTGGATGAGGGGACAGATTATATTATAGCCAAATTTGCTGATGATATAAAGATAGACAGGAAAGCAAGCTGTGAGGAGGATACAAAGATCCACAAAAGGGATATAGATATTTTAAGTGAGTAGGCAAAAAATTAGCAGATGGAGTGTAAGATAAGAAAATGTGAGGTTGTCCACATTGGCAGGAAGAATACGAAAGCAGAATATTATTTAAATGAAGATAGATTATGGAATGCTGCATTACAGAATGATCTGGGTGTCCTTGTACATAAATCACAAAAATGTTAGTATGCAGGTACAGCAAGTAATTAGGGGGGGCAAATGGAATGTTGGCCTTTATTGCAAGGAAGGTGGACTATATGAAAAAAGGGAGTCTTGGACAGGGCACCACTGAGGCTGCACGTGGAGTACTCTGTACAGTTTTGGTCTCGTAATTTAAGGAGGGATGTGTGTGTTTTTTGTGAATGAGGTGTGTGTTGCTGCATTCACTTTTTGCGTGTTGAGAAAATATATGTTTATTCCTTCTTTTAAATTAAACCTATGAAAAAGCTGTCTTGCATATGTTCTTGAAAGTCTTAGCACTCAAGAAAAAAGTCACAGCACTCAAGGGGTTAAAACACTTCTTCTCTAAAGTACGTATTGTTGCGATCAGTCGAAAGGTGGGAAAATGGGGAAATTATCCCATATCTCTTATCAATCTGTAATAGATACAACTCAGGCCATCATTCAGTCAATCCTACCTGTGCTTGCTCTTTAGTAGCGCTTTCCAACTCGTCCCACTCACAGGGTCAAGCAGAAGAGCAGGTAAGTCAAAGGGCAAGGCAACCCAGACTAGGCTCATGTATATTCATGAAGGAAATAATAAGTGATGCAGAGAATAAGAATATACCTTAACAATTGAATTTATTATTTTCTCTCAAATCTCATTTCAGTGCATTGGCTTTTTGAATTCACATAGCATTACATCGAAAATACTCGCTCTGATTCACGGACCTGAAACACTAAATCTGTTTCTCTCCCCACAGATGGTGCCAGATCTGCTGATTTATTTCCAGTATTTACTGTTTTTAATCACAAATTCTCCAACAAACTTGCACAGCTGAAAACTTTAAAGTTTTGGTGCACTGCAATGTGAATGATTACTCAAATATTCTAACACCAATTCAGGAGTGGCTTTCACATTTTCTTCATCAACCTTCCCTAGTTAAAGATGATTTTCCTTTAACAAATGAATCTGCAGTTATCCAAGTGACAGCTAATTTTCCTGGATTAGTATTTCTGAAAGCTTTCCCACCATCTTGGTTAAGTTGACAGACATGTAGTTACTGGGCTAATTCTTACACTCTTTTTGAACAAGGATGTAGCATTTGCAATTCTCCAGTGCTCTAGCACCATGTCTGGATCAAAAGAGAATTGGAAACTATGGCCACCATCTCTGCAATTTCCACCCTTCCTTCCCTCAGCATCCTTGGATGCACCTCACCCGGTCCTCGTGACTTAACAACGTTAAGTACAGCCAAGCCTTTCTAATACCTCCTCTTTAATCAATTTTTAGCCCACCCAGTGTCTCAACTACCTCCTATTTCACTATGGCTTTGGCAGCATCTTCTTCCTTGGTGAAGACAATTGGAAAGTACTCATTTAGTACCTCAAACATGCCTCTGCTTCCCTGCGTAGATTCCTTTCATGCTCCTAAATTGGCCCCACCCATCCTCTTACTATACTTTTACGATTTATATGCATATAGGAGACTCTGGATTCCCTTTTATGTTAGCTGCCGGTCTCTTCGCATACTCTTCCTTTGCCTCTCTTTCCCTTCTCACTTTTCAACTGAACTATTGTTATTCAGCCTTGTTCTCACTTGTGATATCAACTGGACATCTATCCTACACTCCCTTTCTCTGCTTCATCTTACTCTCGTTCTCTTTCATCATCCAGAGAGTTTTGGTTTGAGCTACCCTACCTTTTCCCCTCATGAGAATGTACGTTGACTATAACCAAACCATCTCCTCTTTAAAGGTGGCCCAGTGTTCCTTGACAGTTTTGTCTGTCAATCTTTCATTCCAATTTCCCTGGGACAGATCATTATCACCTAATAAAATCAGACATCCTTCTTTAGTATTTTAACTTTAGATTGCTCCTGTCCCTTTCCATAAATAACCTAAGCATCATGATACTATTGTCATTGCTCCAGAAAAGTTTTTCTAAAACACAGACAATTGATCCACCTCATTCCCCAGAACCAGCTGGGTTGCAAAATACTGATCAAGAAATTTTTCTTCCGACTTCAGAAGCTCTTTCCCCTTCTCTGCCATTTACACTATCACTATTGCAGTCTTTATTCGGATAAATGGAATTCCCACATTATCACTATTCTATAGCTTTTGCACCTCTAGTTTCCAAATTTGCTGCTCTATAATTTGTGGCCTATAGAATACATCGTAGTGCAATGGCACCTCTATTGTTTCTTAACTCAAACCAAACCCTCCAGGACATTCTGTCTCTCCAGCACTGCAATGTGCTCCTTAATCATTAGTCATCTTTCTTCTTTCTTTCCATTCCTATTTTTTCCTGAAAACTTTGTATCCAGGAAATATTAGTACCCAGTCCAGCCCAATTCTGAGTCAGGTCTCCATTATTGCCACAGCATATTCCCATGCAGCTTTTTGCACCTGTAGCTCACCAGCCTTTTTCCACAATTTGTGCATTTACATATATGCTGTAATGATGTGTGCCAGGCGGATCAAATCCATGGGGGAAACTTGATCACGTGGTCACAACGATTTTGCAATTTGTATTTTATTTCGAGATGCGTGCCCTGAATTCAGTAGTACTAATTCCACCAAGACACGAGATTTTTTACAAAACTAAACATTTATTAACAAAAGATTTCAAGCACATACATAGGTCTACAAATCACTACTATAATAACTCCTAAAAACCCCCAATTAATTTGGCTTCCAGTTACACACCCGTTAAGGCAATGGTAAAATATAGATTTAAACAGATCCAGGCAAGTCAAACACAATACCCTGGACAGTAGAATTCAAAGTGGCTTTTCCCAGTTTCGGTTTATGTAGACAGCATCTTAACGCACGAATACTGGAGGCTTTGCACACTTCTGTTAGATCTTACAATGCTTTCCTCTCTGACACATAGCCTCATTCTCCTTTATACATGTTTCTCCCCTTTAATGCAAATTCCATTGTTCCCATATGTCTTTGGAACTTTACCTTTCTCATAATATAAATCTTTTCATGGTGCTAATACCATCAGTAACCTTTGGGAAAAATAAACACACTGCTTGGCCTAGCTTCTCTACCACCTCTCTGAAATTCAAACTGCCCTGATTTATCTAAAAACGCAAATTCTCCTCACCTCACACTCTAAAACTTCAGCCATGTTACGTATTTAGCATTTCAAACCTAGCTTCTTTTGATGAATCAAAGCCTCCAGATCAGCTGTCTCCAATTCAATTAAATCCCACACAGACACAGAGAAACTATCCAAACCCCACTATTAACCTACTTTTACAATAAATCACAATACTGAAGATTATTATACTTTCGTGACAATGCACTGTAAACCTACTTTAGACATCATTGCATGACATCTTAAGTCTGACCCCATGTAACACCATCCTATTTCTTACTCTAGTGCTATCTACTTCTTACAATACTAAATGCATCTTCTTAATCTTTCCTATTACTACATCCTGGTTCCCATTGCCCTGCAAAATTACTTTAAACCCTGCCGTCCCCACAGACAGCTCTCGCAAACTGTCCAATGAGGAAATTCCCAGCTCTACTTAAATACAATCTGTTAGGCCTCCAAAGGTCCCACTGTTCTAGGAATCTAAAGTCCTCCCACCTGCAGTGTTTCTTCAGCCACACAGTCATATCCTTAATTATCCTGTTTCTATATTTATTAATGCATGGCACCAGGAGTATTCCAGCAATTACTACCTTTGAGGTCTTGCTTACCTGTCTCTTTCCTAGCTCCCTATAATCTGCCTGTAGGATCTCATCACAATTGCTACCTAGGTGTTGGTATGGACCACACAGAAACACCCTTCTGTTCCCCTCACTATTGAATCGCCTATCGCTATTACTTCCCCAATCTTCCTCCTGACCCCCTGTACACCTCAGCCACCAGTGATGCCATAGGCTTGGCTCTCGCTATATGCCCCTCACCCAGGGCTCAAGATTTTTTTTCTTTTGGAGGGCTCTTCTTGAGAAAAAAAACATCTAGCTTAATTTGTTTGAGGGCTACTTCTTGATTTTCGGGGATTACTTTTTTGGTTTCCGAAGGCTCACCATTGGCTCTTTATTAGGTGATGTAGTCACATAGTATCATTACCTTCTATATTTATGTTGTTTTTTTTTAGGGATTCTTTCTTTACCCAGATAAGATAGCACATTGCTAAATCTTTTAGTCCTCATGAAAAATTCAAGTTGTTCACAATAACTGTGGACAGAAAGACTTGTGCACTAGTATAATTACACACTAACGTAACAGTAACAAGCAATATTCTTCCAGATCTCAAATTATAAACAATTCAACAGTCGGGCCCGTCAGTTTCGTATTAAGATATCACACATTCTGCTTTAAACCCATGGAAGTTTAAATACAACATAACATTTGAAAAAAGAAACATGGTTTGCTGACACTTTGTCTATCAATCACTTTCTCAGTGTCATTATAGCTCTTTTTCCTCATTTCCCGCTACAAATAAAAAAAACCATGTTCTGTTTCCTCTTCTTCACGCCCATTCACATGATGTACAATCTGAGAGGCTGATGCTTCTTCAGACGAGATAGCTAATAATCACTGATGTCTTCCATAGCTGAACATGGGGTCTTCTCACTTGTTTACCTGCTATGTACCACCTGGTTACAGCTGATTCTCCATTAAAGTCATTCTCAGAGGGACCCTCTGGCGTGATCATCATGAAGTTGTTAACTGTTTGCGTCATGAGGCTGATGTGCCAGTCACTCTGGATTCTGTTCCTGAGAGAGAAACCTCTCTCCAATTTAGCTGTGACCAATGGCACTTCTTGTATCATCTCCAATAGAGAAAAAGTTAGAGAACTCTTCTTGCCTCTCTTTGAAGAGCCTACTCCACAACGTTTGCAATGAAATTGCACAACAGCATTTTTAGTTTATCTTCATTAGTCGGACCCACTCACCCAAAGCTCAATCAGCTTTGCATCCATGGAATGCAGGGATATCATTCAAGTGTTCTGGAGGCATTCACATGGACATCTCCATAGTCTTTCAGCTCCTTTGGCCAGTTTTTCAGATAAGTTTTGTCACACCTTCCTGGTTGACAATGAGCCAAATCACCTTTGTAGGCAGTGGACCAATGGCTCAATATAGTTTCTGCATGATTGGGTGAAATCACCTTCAGTTTCGGCAACCCCTTTCAATTCAATATCTCTGGAGGTATACTCATGATACTCTTCTCTGGTGGATCGCAGCTTGGAACCATCACATTCCTGCATCTTGGACAATGTTAACGCTGTCAACTACCTCAGGTAGGCTTACATTGTATGGATGTTTTAGAGGAGCTATCTCACCTCTCTTTTCTTCCAGAGAGACACAATGCCACATGGAGGAGGAATTTGTACAAGGTGAGCCTCTTTACCACTCATGCTTTAGAAACATTTTCTTCCTTGACTACTGCTCACTTCCTATGTCATTTAAATGGACAACAACAGGAGGAGTTTCTCTTCAATGTCACCAACGTGCATTGCCTATGATCAATCTAATCAGTGCCCTCTAACTGTGTTGGTCTGAGGATGGTTTCTTCTGGCAAGTCCGACATCTCTCTGTGTTCCCAAAAGACACTTAGGTGAGTGTAGAATAGTGTACACAAAGTTAAGAAGCCAATCATCTCTGGTAATGTAGCTGTTTCTGTATGCAGCTTTGGCAGCAAGTTCTAATCGATCTGCCACACACTGGATTCCAATTAGCCATGGCATCTTGGCAGCCAGCTTTGTGAAGATCCCATCCCCCCAGCCAAAGTTGGCGCTAGCCCCATTACCACCAAAACCATCAAATTCTTCTTCCATTCTGGTATGCTCTTCTCCATGAACAATGAATTCATGCAGCCCAGAATCCCATCTGCTTTTGCACTCAGTTTTGGATCCAAAAAACCTCATATGTGGGATACCATCATCTAGACACTTGACGTACATCAGCTCTTTCTCCTCGTTACTCCTGTCAGTGCTGCCATCCGTCAGAATGCTTATGGAGCATGCAGTTCGCACCCGAGTGTTGCAGCCCTAGCAAATATTCTCAGCCAAGGAATGAAGGTATGCGCTCGTGTTGGGTTCTCATATGCAATCCAAGATCTACACATTCTTGCTTCTCGACACATATGAGAGAAGGAAAGTAGCTAAACGGGAGCTCAGGCTTTGCCAGATGGTAGGTTACAGCAAACTGCTTGGCCATCTTCCCAAGCACTTGCGCAGTAATTTTCACAACCTTTGGACTGTTTGATTTTTCCAGACACCATAAGCTGCCTTGTAACTTGTTCAGACTGTGTCATAATGCTCCCTGGGTGCTCTTTGAGGCAGTGCATGGTGCGCCGAGGCAGACTTTGCAGTGTATTTACAACCTCACGTCACTGATTCATTGCATCCAAATCCAGTCCAGTTTTCAGGCATCAGGGCTATTGTGGAGCTTTCAAAGGTGAATTTTCCCACCAGCCCCATGTATTTTAAGCCCTGCCCACACCAGTATTTAAAACTGAATACTGGTTGGAAACTAAGATGCACTCAAGAGACTCTTACACTACATATCTGGTCCTCCTAAACTGCCTGGTGGTCACCCATTCCCTCTCTGTCCACACACTCTTAAATCATGGCTTGACTACATCCAGAAACTTGCTATCCATGTAACTCCGAGCCTGGCAGGTGCACTGCAGCGGCACCAGCTACTGCTCAAGCTCGAGCTGCTCCAACTGATGACACTTCCTGCACATGGAGCTGTCCAGGACACAAGAAACGTCCTGCACTTCACAGGTGCAGCAGGATATTCATCCCACCGGACTGAGATGCCCTGCCCTGCCTCTATTTATTAGACTGACTAAACTTAACAGAAATAAAATAAAAACTTGTATTTCAAAAATACTCACCAGTTACTCACCAATCAACACCTTCCTTTATGCTGATGTCATGTAGTTTTATTTACATTGTGCCCGGATGCTCAAGCTCATGCTGTTCTGCTATTCCAACCCAGAACTCCTTTAGCTACATGCTCCTTACCTCCGAGCTCTGAACAACCCATCACCGACCTCCTGCCCTGTGACATCACACACTGAATTTTTTTGGTGACTTTCTCTCTCAGCGCTCTCCGACTCCTGACTCCCCACCGTTGCTTTGAGCTGTTGCTCTCTGACGCTGTTTTCTCTCAAGCTCAGTCTCTCCGACCCCTGCTGACTCCCCACTGCTGCTCTCCAACATGATTTTCCCTCAGGCTCACTCTCTCTGACTCCTGCTAATTACCCACCGCCACTTATACATGTTGGGCTCCAGAACTGTATTCCCTCCAGCTTGCTCTCTCCACCCACCACCGCTTTTACCTATTGATCTTCAGCACTGTTTCCCAACAGCACCACAAGGGGAAACTGCTACCCTGGCTATTTAATGGTAAATGTAAAACATAATCACAATTAAACTCCATGCAGGTGCCTACTTTCAATCAATTTTACTTTATAAAAAGTTCTGTGGGAGTCACAGCAAAATAATGTGAACAATTAAAAAATAAATATATTCAAAAATATACAGGCTTGTTCATATCATTACAATAGGTCTTTGTCCATCAATTTCTGTCACAGCATTCATAGTATAACAAAACACAGCAGCTACATAAAACCTTCTAATAATGTTGGTATTTGGATTAGCAAATTGTCGTGAAACCAGTTGCCAAAAAACTTCAGCTACAGGTGTCAAAAGGAGGTACTGTAACACCACCACATGTACAATAAAAATGAAGCTCAATTAACTTAGTACAGACATTGATATCGTTTGATATCTTGTATACATTGTGGTGTATTTTTCTTAAAGCAGACCCAACTAAAAATTATATTAAAAAGCCTTAGGACTAAACCTCCTTCAGCAAGGTAGCTGCAATAAAAAAGTAGTATCACATTACAATGTACAATTGGATATTTGTCATCTTATTTTCCCAACTATTGTGAGAAGTGAGAAATTGCAAAACACGCTATGAAATTTGCTTCCCGATTATATGCTGTCCAGGACAACTCCAACATTCCAGTGTATTCATTATCACAGTCCCTGATGTCTATGAAGCTGAACAGCCTCCACAATCTAAAGCACTGCACATGCATTAGTTCAACTGAGCTAAAAGGTTTCAAATTCTATCAATTAGTTACTGCTTTCGTTGCCAAAACATAGTGCAGTTCAAATTTGCAATCTGCAAATATAAACACTTATTAGTTCAGCGTGAAATACCATGCGATATTGTTTATACCTACAATACTTCGTTTTCAGTACAATTCTTATCATGAATCTTTAGCATACAAGGAAGAAGCACAGTCTCCCCAGCGCAGTAGTCAAATTTCCAGTTCAGTGGGTGCCTGGGAGGGAGCAGAGTGCTAAGAAAACAGACATTTTGGATAATTCAGTCATCGACAGGCTAACAGTGTTAAATGAAGGCAATGTCAATATTTGGATTAATTCAAACTGGCAAACACCAACATATCCCAACTTGTGGAAAAACCCATTACCAAAAGATTTCAGTTCAAATAGACTTCATCCATGGATGTTTACAGATATGGCTAGCAAAAATCAATCACACCCTCATCGCTATGGGAAACATTACAGGCAAAGAGCAGAAAGCAGATGGCCTAACAGCAATCATCGAAATAAGGTATGGGGCAACCCAGGAAACAACTCACTAGTGAACGCAACGTCTGTTGTGGGTTGAGATCATTGGAGTAACAGGAACAGGCCAACAAGGAGGCCCAAAGAAATCTATTGCTGGATGGTCAGTTCTAAACACCCATTGCCAAACTTTTCCTTCAGAGCTCACAATACATGGCCACACCCCAATTCCATGCCCATCTTTCCCACAATTCTGCTGGAATTTTTCCAATTCTTCCTCAAAAATGAAGCATCCAAAGCTACAAATAATCATGGGACCATTGGACACTATTTCTCCTATTCCACCTGGACCACGCTGCAACTTTGGACATGGTTTACCATACCATTCTCCTCCAATGTCTTTCCTCCATCTCAATGTGGCTACTCTTGCTTGATTCCATTCTTACTTATTCAATCAAGGTCAGAAAATTATAGGATAGCTGCTGAGAGAATGCTTCTTCTCATGGGGAAATCTTGAACCAGAGGCCCAGTTTATTAATAAGGGGTCTCCCATATAAGGCAGAAATGAGGAGGAGTTTCTTCTCTCAGAGGGCCGTTAGTGTTTGGCATTCTCTTCACCAGAGAGCAGTGAAGGCTGGATCATTGAATATATTCAAAGTGGAGTCAGACAGACTTTGAAGGAGTTCTGAAGAGTCATACGTACTCGAAACGTTAACTCTGTCTTTCACTCCATGGATGCTGTCAGACCTGCTGAGTTTTTCCAGCATTTTTTGTTTTTGTTTCAGACAGACTTTTGACTGACAAGGGAGTCAAAGGTTATGGGGGACAGGCAGGAAAGTGGAGTGAAGGCCACAATCAGATCAGCCATGATCTTACTGATTGGCAGAGAAGGTTCAATGGACTGAATGGTCTGCTCCTGGCTCCTGCTTCACATGATCTTAAAACCCTCTTCCCAGCACACTGCCCTCATCACCTCTGGAGTTGACCAAAGTTCCATCTTTGGCTCCTGTGCTGTGTTCCTCATTTGTACAACATCACTGATGATAGCATCTGCAGACATCTGGCCCACTTGTCCACTTCCCTGTTGCAGGTTCTGTTAAGATTCCTTGTCTGACATCCAGTTTTCATGGTGCCTCAACTAAATATTGGGAAGATTGAAGCCATCATTTTTGGCACTTGCCACAAAGTCCACTCCCTCACCTGTAACTTTATCAATATTCTCGGCCATCATTCAAGCTTTAACCAGGTTGACTGCATGTCCCAAGTCCTGTTTGACCCCAACACAATGCTGGTCTCACATCCTCCCCATTACCTACTTCCACCTCCAATTGCTACCTCCAGATGGATTTCAGCCCAATTGTCACTGAAATCTTCGCATATATATTTATCAGCTTCATTGTTCCAACACTGACATCGCTGGCCTCCAATCCTTACCCCCTCCATAATCAGCTGTTCACCCAAAACTCAGCCACTCACAACCTTACCAAATTCTGCTTACATATTATCCCTACTCTCACTGGCATACACTAACTTCCAATTCAACAATATCTCCAACTTAAAATCCTTTTCCTCACCTTAAGACCTATTGCCCCATCCTACCTGCAAACCTACAATCCTTCTTGAACTCCTTGGTTCCTCTAACTCCAGACTCTAGTGCAGTCCCCTTAACTTGTTCCACTACTTGCAGTTGTGCTTTCTGTTGTCTCAGCCTTATTAAATGGATTTCCAGCCCTACATCTGTTTCACCTCCTTTAGGCACTCCTTAAAACTCAGTTCATTCCCCAAACTTTAGACTATTCCTCACTGACTCAGCTTGTTTCTCAAAACACCTCAATGAAAACTTTGATTTTTTGTACATTTGTTGTGCTATATAAATTAAAGTTACTGTTGTAGTTATTTACAAGCATATCCTTGTCTGTTTAGAGAATTAATAAAACAAGAAGAAATTAACTTCAAAGCAGTTAGCAACATGGCAAGTTAACTGAATGAGACTGATAACTGACCACAGGGTGACAACTTGAGTGATGACACCATGGCCTATAATCCATCCTATCCTTTCAATCATGCATAATTTACATACTAATCAGTCTATCACCACCATGCATTCCTAACCTAGTGTGGAAGACAGTATAGGTAAATAGATCTGGAGTCAAAAGATAAAAGCAAAAAACTGTGGATGCTGTAAATCCAAAACAAAAATAAAAATACCTGGAAAATCTCAGCAGGTCGGACAGCATCTGCGGAGTGGAACACAGTTAACGTTTTGAGTCCTGTAAAGTGACTAGTCGGAAGATGAGGTGCTGTTCCTCCAGTTTGCGTTGAGACCTTTACGGCCTTCCAGACTGAATATTGAGTTCAACAATTTTAGATCATGAACTCTCTCCTCCATCCCCACCCCCTTTCCAATCCCACTTTTTTCCAATAATTTACATAGATTTTTCTTTTCCCACCTATTTCCATTATTTTTAAATGTATTTCCATCCATTGTTTTATCTCTACCTTTTAGCCTATTTCGATCCCTTCCCCCCACCCCCACTAGGACTATCTGTACCTTGCTTGCCCTGCTTT
Source organism: Cetorhinus maximus (assembly GCF_964194155.1). NCBI lineage: Eukaryota > Metazoa > Chordata > Chondrichthyes > Lamniformes > Cetorhinidae > Cetorhinus > Cetorhinus maximus. The sequence goes on from NC_135895.1 coordinate 100,706,135, forward strand.
CTACCCTTAATATCACCTATTAGCACATTCCTTAGATAATATCACCACCTTCAACACCTCTTTGTCTTTTTGTCTATCTCCACCTGTCACTGGCCCTCTATCCAGCTCTACTTGTCCCACCCCCTCTTAAACCAGCTTATATTTCACCTCTCTTCTATTTTTCCTTAGTTCTGTTCAAGAGTCATACGGACTCGAAACGTTAACTGTGTTCCTCTCCGCAGATGCTGTCAGACCTGCTGAGTTTTTCCAGGTATTTTTATTTTTGTTCTAGAGTCAAAAGGATGGCCATGTCTCATGATGTCATTACACCAAATTGGATCGTTGTCATGCAATTGAAAGGGCATATAAAAATTAAAGGTAAATACAGTGAAAGTAAAACAATTATATTTGAACCATAAAAATGTTACAAAAAATGTTCTTTCTTTTAGTTCAAATGTTGGAAGTCTTAAATAATAACAAAATACTGGAATTACCCCATTAAATGGCAAACATTTCAGGATATACGGCAAGGTAGAGTAAAACACTTAACTCCACAATAACGAAGTAATTCCTATTCAAGAATGATCAAGTCATGAGCAAGTTACAAAAACATCTCTCAACCCAATTACAAGCTATTTTAAAAACATTCTTACATGTCTATTCCTAACACAATTTAAATGCTAGAAGTTCTTGTCAACTAGATGTCAGTTTCTTACTAGAGGGGCAGCTGTTGACTTAGAGTAAACATAGCAATACCATAGTATTCACTATGTAACAGGCATTTATGGTATTTGAATGATAAGATCAAAGTCTATTTATAATCATAATCTGCAAATGTAAATGAAGCTTAATTAAAATACTACAGAACACATCTATCTACCTTATTACATAACAAATGTACCCTTTAAATTTCAAGATAGGAATTACTGTGGTAGTTAATGGGTAGTATTTTCTAATTAAACAAATGCTTAAATACTAAACTTCTAATGAGCATGCTGATTTTGCCCTTATGGCCTTCCAAATACTGTAATGATCAAGCCATGGACTTGGAATACTTCGTGAAAATGTGAAAGCATTGGTGTCACCAATATTAATTTCATTTCTTCACTGCTCAGTAATTCACTTAATTTCAAATGCCAAGCAAAAAGGAAGCTGACAAAACACAACAACATCCATCAGTGCCAAAGAAACATACAACTGGGTACTGTCAGTCACTTTCCAAGCCGATGGCTGAGGTTCTGTTCCCCGAATACGAAAGATAACTTCTTTCTTTATATTCGTCAAGGAGAGTGTAAATCTCCAAAATGCTTCATAGTTGTTATATGAGCAAATTACTTATTTATTGGAAGGAACAACAGTTTACAGGTAAATTGTATTAAAATGTGACAATTGTCTTCCTTACGTTTGTACTTTCCATGTCTTGATGTCACAACAGGTATCTTTTGGATGGTGCATATTCACTACTCATCAACATTAATTGCCTCCAATACCTGGGTAACACATTTATTTCAATTAAAACCCAGTTGTTTCTTAAACTGAACAATGGCTTTGTCCCATAAAATACTATGGCAAAAACCCAAAATTCTTAATCAGAAACGGTGCTGAAACAACTGCTCGCTAAGCACACTTGCAGAGAACTAGATACTAGTCACTGATAGACTAACTGGGTGTAAAGGAGAATTTAGAAAAGCAACAAGGAACAACCCAAGTTACTGTCTCAAATAAATTCCAGCCTGCTTACACTCACACTATGTCATTGGTATTTAGAAAATAAAAGCACAATTGCTACTCAAACTTGACTCCACTTATGATCTACTCATCATCGTTTTTCTACACTGGTCCGAGATTGATCACTATGATCTGCACCTGGAGCTAATGCTCCAAAATTAATGCATTTCCTCCAATCAACTCTCTGCTCATTTTCCTGGAAAGCTTCAATCTACCATTATCCTGATAATCTTTCACGTTACTCTCAATCCTGTTACCTTGTTGACAAAGCTACTTGGTCACAACAATGAGAAAATTTCTTCATGCTTACCACTTCTCAGGACTGCATCATCAACAGTGCACAACTAACAACTAACCCTCCTCTGCACAACATTAAAATGTAGACTATTTTTGCCATTGATTATTTTCAGTTACTATAATACAACAAAACAAAATCATGGAGGTTCAATTGCATAAATTAACCACTTTTGAAGGAATCAACCTAACTTTTAACCTAAATTTCAATAATCACCTACCATATTTATCATGCGAACATTAATTCAACTGTTCTGCTCACCGCAACTGTGTGCCATGGCTCCCTTCCTGGCTTCACTTTTCATCACCTCCCACACATAAATTGCTACAACAATATTATGGCTCTCAATTTTAGGTCTCACTTTGGCTTCCCCCCCTATTCCTCCAGCACCTTTGAGCACCTCACTTTTACAATTCAAATCATTTAAAATCCTCACTGTATTTTCAGCATCTGCAATTTGTTTGTGTATTTTGTTCAATTTGAACTAGAATCAGTATAAACAATGCACAGGCAGGGATTGAATCTACAAAAGTAACTCCTGTGTCAAAATACAGTTGAAGGATAACTTTCAATTAGTACCAGAAATTAGACTATGGCCTCTACAGTAGCCAACAATAAAATATTTTCTGCGTATTGAAATTAAATATACTGGTTTTGCATAAAACTTCATATATTATTTATCATCTGACATTACCTGATCATCTGACGATTTTGGAAACAGTATTAATACTGTGCACAGCATTTAAATATAATTTTGTACTTTCAGAAACATTGCATTTTCCAAAATTTTAATCCTTAGTTTACAAAACATTTCTAAATGCCTGAGTTACAACACAACTTAAAGGTTCCCACTTACTAGAACAATAATGCAATAGAAGCAAAATCTATTTGTGTATGGAAGGCTCTATGAAACTCATTTCCACAAGTGTTCCGCCCACAATGCTGAACACTGTGCTTCTGACAAATGACCTCTGAGTCACATCTTGATAGTTCATCTGTTAACTCTCACAATTGAATTGAAACAGATCAAGTTACACTGTGCTTGTACTCAAAAAGAGTTGCAATCTGTGACTGTTGATAACTTGAAAGAGTATCAACAGCATTAGCGCGCACACCCCCGCACCAGGTACTGTACAGCCAAATTGGGGCAAGACTGGTGCCATTTTCAAGAAACAAAGATGGTTTTGAAAGAATTCCAGATTGTAACTTGGACCAAACATTTACTGTTACAGTGCAGGAGACAATTTGATTGTTCTTGTTGAGTTTATCTGACCGACCAAGGTCAATACTACAAAGATATTCATTCATAACTTCAGTAATTTGAAAAACAACACTCTCTTCCATCAAATTCAGACTCAAAAAAATTGCAGTATATTTGGGCCTCTGGAACACAAATTCCAACATTTCGGAGTCCATAATGCAGCATTGTTGGCTTCCTTTTGGTTCACACTGCATGATAAACTAAATTGTTCACTTCAGTCCATTGCATTAAACCACACAATATATTATAAACTGAGCCCATTTCAAGCACTGAAGGATAATTATTACATCATTAGCACTTCGTCACAGTCTATTAAACCAAGTTACATTTTGTCTCCTCAATAAAAGATAAAGTTCCAAAGTAGAATTGGAATGATTAAATACAATGCTGTCATACATGGGGGACAGCAAGATAAAACAATTACGGCAACATCTGCATATGGTCTATGTTACCACACTGGCAGAGTCTGTGAAATAAAATTAAGATGGTAGCAGAAACAATAGTTGATTGTGATCTTTTACAGAATTTTAAACTTAAATTGTGACGTGACTAAACTTTCCAAACACTCTTAAAAGAATGACTAACTCATGTTACTGCCGTCACCATTGAGGAATACTTTCAGCTGTTTCGTTTGGGCATTTTTCCCATGCCAAATACAAATCCTTGGTGAGAGATGTCCTTTAAGGGAACATTCTCATCAGGCACACCCGATTCACATGGTACAAATTCTTGCACATGAACAGAGGCCACTTTCAGAGCATCTAACCAGTGGCACCATGCAAACTTGTCTGCACTTTCTCGATTTGCTCGAAAGGTTTTAATAAAACTTTCAAATTGATCAAAATAGTTACTGTCAAAATTTTGGAAGTTTCACTTTCACATCGTTGTTAACAATAATCGGCTCATTAATTTACAAATAACTTGTTTTGCACAACAGAAATGTGTAACAATGTCGCTATAAGTCAAAATTCAGAATGCGTCTTTCATCACATCACCACAAAGAGCTTTGAACTGCAGCTGTCACACTCACAACAGGCCCAGGATCACAGGGTCGGGCAAGATATGCATGATGCAAAGCTGAATGCAGTATTGCAGTGATGACACTGAACAGAAGCTTTTGCATGCATGAGGACTTAGAAATTCAAAGCCAGTTAATTTCGCACCATGTTTGGCAAAGACCATAAAACACAAAGACCTACTAAAGCTCAATTAGCAGGACTCTAGAATTAAATCAATTTGGTCTGGTATGTGGCTGGCGAAATGCATTTTCTTCACATTAGCTATAACCACATGGGTGTGGCAAAACATTCTACTTCCAGCAGCTTCCAATAATCAGTTTGCTTTCCAAAGCAGAGTACCACAGTACATTCTCTTTTTTGTGGAACAAATGCAAAAACAAATCCAATCACAAAACTACAGGTTAATGCTGTAATCTAATGGTTTCATCCCAATATGCCAAAGTAACATTTGAAACATTCCCTTTCCTTAACGATGTTACTTTCCCTTGCATTATTTGTAAGAGTGCTCAAGGTAAATTTTGCTTTGTTATTTGTGTTAAGAACAAATTCTTCTTTTTCTGGCTGAATTAAAAAAAAACAATAAATTGTAATCCTATTAAGACAATGGAGGGCTGCCAGCCAGCCACAATATACAAACTTGTATTCCACGCAAGTGGGATAAAAAGGAACAGACACTCAAGCCCCCCAGCCTGTGGAACATGAAAGACTATCTCCTTTTGGCTTTTACACTACTTTTCAAAAGTTTCTGAAATGAGACATCAAATTGCAATTCCCTTTTCTAAAAACAATGATGGCAGCAGACATGGATTAATCAAATTCTTATATATACAGCCAGCTGGACTTTAAGAGCTGTTTAACAAGCCAGAGAGATCAGAGTGCTATGCTAAAAGGGTGCAAAGAAGCTGACTCTCTCTCTCTCTCTCTCTCGAAAGTGTTGTGCTCAGATTTGCAAAGTAACCATGCTGAAAAGAGAAATCTACTGCAATCTGAGGTCTAGTGGGAATAAAAAGTAGAAATCTGCTCCATACAACTACATCCAGGAAGACAACTAACAAAACGACACAACATGGAATCACTGCAGCAAGACCATCCAAAGGACAGTTAACCATATGCTCTTTTCTTTTAGCTTCTTCACAAACTAAAAAAAAAATTAAGCCTATCCTCTTATTCTACCATCTGTACGTGTGTGCCTGAGTGCACATGGCCAGAAAATGAGAGATGCGTACAAATGGCAGTGGCAATTTACCTAGTTTTTTTTTAAATTTGGGAGGTAGTTGCGATAAACTTATCTTGCTCTTTGTTTAAACTGAGAAAATGTGCCTGACTAATTCTTTACAATCTCAAAGCGTACATAGTGGACTCCTGCAATATTGGCACAGCACATACTCTCTAAATTCACAAAAAAAACCATTATGGTCAGACCTGAAGTGATAGAATAAGGGAGTAATTTCTACCCCTCCTCTCACAGTCGTAACACTTGTCATACTTTTTGGATCATTACATGAAATGGTTAGGAGAATAGTTTTGGCAATCCATACACAACAGGCAGAACAAATCTCGTCGTCCAAACTGGTCACCATTTAGAAATCTGATTCAATAAAATTACCTTTTTACCGCAAATCCGAAAATGCGACAAAACTTTAAAGGACGTGTAATTACTAACGAGGTATTGTCATCACAAGTTTTAAGGAAACTCAGCTCTAAAAATAAATGTATATGACTACAGATACTATGGGGCAGATTTTCATGTTCCTGCGCCTAAAGAAATCAGATTGCTTGGGCAGTGTATACAGTAAACTCAACAATAACTTGCATTTATGGAGCACCCCTTCTGTAGAAATACATCTGAAACCACTTCACAAAGACATGATCAGATAAAAGTGGCTGACCCAAAGTGGTAAGAAAAATGCTGTCAAATAAACAGATCTTACAGAAGGTCTTAAAAGAGGAAAGAGATGGGAGGCAAAGGAGTTTATGAAGGCACTTTCAAAGTGTTTGTCCTAGGCAGCTGAAGACCTGGCCAACACAGGTCGGGCTAGGGGAGATATGAGGTATATTAGTTAGAAGAACAGGGAGTTCCAGGGGTGTAGTTGCGCTGGAGGAGGTTACAGAGATAGGTAGGAGCAAGACAACAAGTTCAAATATTCCTGACTTTTCTCATATACCTTCGACCACATATTAAAAAAGTCAGCATCTGTTGGCTCACATTTTCCAAGAAATTATTCACTGAATTGGAGCGCATATTGCAATAGGCAAAAAAAGCAGCTCTACAGCAATTTAAGGCAGTGTGTGTTTCTGCATGACTCATGATCAACAAATGCACTAGGAAAACAACGTTAGGCATCACTTAGACTTTTAAAAGATGGTATGCAATATCAAAATCAACAACTCAGCCACCATACTATAAAAATACAAAAACCTCGTAAAATTTCACACTGACTGCAACCTCTTGATTATACCTATGACTAGAAAACTGAATGGTCAGAAAAATTCTATTGTGGAAGATGGATCCAGCTTTGGAAATCATTCAGAAATCCAGATGCAATGAAATAAAGACAGCACTGCAGCCAAGGCATTAACTCTACTGGCATTCACCTGGAATTCATGCAGAGGAAAAGCCTTTATCTTGTTTAAACTCAATTACTTCACACAACAATGACAGTTTCAATAAGTGATCCTGTGAAGCAGAAAACCATTTCAAAATGTGACATTGGGGATTGGAAAATTAGATTAATTTTTAGACCATATGAGATAAAAAATATTGAAATGCACAATATCAATTCATAATTCAGATTGTAGTACTCCATAGAAGTTCCAACAGGGATTTTCAGCAATTTCAGGGAAATCATCAGATAAAATGGGGCAAGAGGTTGGATAGCGTCTTCATAGCTGTCTCACTTTTACATCCATAAATGTAACTTAATCTCATCTTAGCTTGTTAAACATCCCTTCAATGCAGTCACCAGATAGAAGGAAATGAAAAAGCAGCTGCAGACAGAATCATGTCTCTAACCTAACTTAATATGGACATAAAGATTTGTAGCTTTCTCCAAAATACGAAACAGCAGCCACCACATTCATGGTTACAGCACAGGAACAGGCCATTTGGCCCATCACACCCATGCCAGCTCTAAAAGCAACCATTAGTCCCATTGCCCTGCCTTTTCCCCATAACCCTGCAAATTTCTTTTCTTCAGATAATTACCCAATTCTCTTTTGAAAGCCACAATTAAACTGAATCTGCCTCCACCACACTCTCAGGCAGTGCATGCCAGATCCTAACCACTTGCTGCTTAGAAAAGGTTTTTCTCACGTCGCTTCCAATTATTTTGCCAAGCACCTTAAATCGGTATCCTCTGACTCGTGACCCTTCTGCTGATGAGAACAGCTTTCCCCCATCTACTCTGTCCAGATTCATCACGATTCCTCTATCGAATCGCCTTTCAATCCTCTCTTCTCTAAGTAGAATAGCCCCAGCTTCGCCAATCTATGCACGTAAATGAAATCCAACATCCACCATTCTCATAAATCTTTTCTGCACCCGCTCCAATGCCTTCCCATCCTTCCGAAAGCATGGTGCCCAGTATTGGATACAATACCCCAGCTGAGGCTGAGCCAGTGTTTCATAAAGGTTCATAATAATTTCTTTGTTTTTGTACTCTATGCATCTATTTATAAAGTCAAGGGTGTCTTATTAACCTGTTTCTAAAAATCCTTTATAAGAACATAAGAAATAGGAGTAGGCCATTCAGCCCTTCAAGCCGCTCCAACATTCAATGAGATCATGTGAGATCATTTACTTCAACTCCATTTCCCTGCACGATCTCTGTATCTCTAGATGTTTTTAATATGTCTGACCCTCTACAGCCCTCTGGGGCAGAGAATTCCAAAGAATCACTCCCCTCTGAGTGAAGAAATTCCTCCTCATCTCAGTCCTAAATGACTTGCCCCTTATTCTGAGACCATGTTCCCTGGTTCTAGATGCCCCAGCCAGGGGAAACATCCTTCCTGCATTTCCCCTGTGAGCCCTATAAGAGTTTTGTATGTTTGAATGAGATCACCTCTCATTCTTCTAAACTCCAGAGAATAAAGGCCCAGTCTATTTAATATTTCCTCATAGGAGGAAACTTTATTATTTGTTATTCTTATTATTTTTACTATTATTATATGTGGAATCTTATTGAATGTCTTCTGGAAGTCCATATAAGTTACATCCATAGATATTCCCCTGTCAACATCCTCAAAAAAGTTCAATGAGGTTCAGTGGACATGGGTTGAACTCAGAGGAAATAGCACAGAATGAAACAGTTCCCATTTTAGGCATCCTGGATTAACTAACACTCCCAAATCAGTTAGACCAAAAATCATGTGATATAGAACCACTGAAAAGTTACAGCACAGAAAGAAGCCATTCAGCCCATCATATCTGCACCGGCCGAAAAAGGAAAGATAAAAAATTAGCTACCCATTCTAATTCCACCTTCCAGCGCCTGGTGTGTAGCTTTGCAGGTTATGGTACCTCAAGTGCAGATCAAGGTACCTTTTAAATATGAGTTGAGGGTTTCTGCCTCAACCACCAAAACAGGCAGTGAATTCCAGACATCCACCACCCACTGGGTGAAGAAGTTTTTCCTCATGTAGGAAACGTAAATGTAAATTTAAAAGAAAACCTTTACATTCTTATTGTTTTTTTTATATACTGTGTGGGGCTTAGGAATTCCTTTTTATGAGCATTTTGTATTAGTTCCTGGGTAGATGAAGGGTTAATTGTAGTTGTGCAAGTGCTGCCTGCATGGCTTGAGGTAATTGGAACCGTACGTATGGATGGATTGTTTATGTTTGGGTCATGGCTATGGCTCAAACCTCGTGACTGCAGGTCACATCACAATTGTCAGTTAGTGTACGCACTGACAGATAACAAGATCAGAATATGACAACACAGGAAAAGCCCCCAGTTACAGGGGATAAAAGGAAAGGACTCAGAAAAGCTCACGGCACAGATTTTGAAGATGACAGAAGGAGCAAAAGAAGAACAGAAGTCACAACAAGCCATCTGTAGCCACTAGAGTCAGTGGGAAGCAAGAACTACCTGATCTAGGATATCAACTGCCTTTGTTTGTTAAGTATAACTTCTGTTGCTTATTAAATTGTCCTGGCACCCTGGCATCTAGTGTCTCCTTATAAGCATGTCATTGTCTGGTCTCTGAATCTTACAGGTAAGTCTACTTCACCCAACAATGTGCCGTGACTCCAAACTGAAAGAGCATTGAAGAGTGTTAAAAAAACTAATGGTTTGCTGGACATAAATGAAAATAATCCAGTAATTATGATAATAAATGTACATATGCATATTTTCCCTAATCTCACGTGGCTGGCAGTTATTTACCACTGCTTCTTCCTTATGTTTGTTCAAGAAAGCACAGTTTGTATTATTGTTGTTGGCACACAGCATTGTACCAATGGAATGTTTTTGTTTTTCTCACATAGCTGTTAAATTACTATCAAAACACTGGCAATTTTATGTTGCTGACAATATTTATTACTTTCTTAAAGCTATGAAATGAACACTTATGTCGTCATTTCACTTCATGGAATTAATATCTGGATTTTAAAAATATAGTCTAAACATTAGTTCTGACGAGGGCCAATGGCCTTACTATTTCTGAACTCTGGAGGGGGAAGGATTAGCCAGACTTCCCACCCCCAAATCAATTTCAGCAACTCTTGCTAGAAAGTGTGTTTTTTTTGACACCAACTGAGGGCAGGATCAGGCTCAAATGTTGCCATGATTTAACAGCTTGCTGTCACTCACCGTGATAAATGGCCATTTGGGTGAGCTACCAGGATACAGTAAACACCTGATCATAGTGCACTCCACGTGGAGTCACTACCTTCAGGAGAATGGGAAGAAAAAGTGATAACAATTCAGCAGCAGCTTATAAAACTAGGCAATGAGTTTCACCTCCACAAAGTAGACATTCATACATTCACAAGCATAACAGAACTCCACAGGGAACAAAGACTTGTGAAAAAGAGACACATCAGAAGCATCAGTTATATAGCCTATAAAAAGACAAGAGATAAAAATTGATACTTTTGGTCAGCTATAATAACTGTTGACTGATGCTGCTTTCTAGCTTTGTGAATAGGCTCGAGATTAGGAAATCCAACAATCCGAACCTTGCATATCATTTGAAAATAAGGTAACAAATTTAGGCAACAGACATGAAAACAAAAGTTTATGAATAATTTAACCAAGTGTAAATTTAGAAGAGACTGCCTCCTCCATATGTAGGGGCCCCAAAAGAATATATTTTCTTCCATATATGAATGAGAGTCAAATAATACACAGGAGTCTCCACATTTTCTACTCATGCCGACATTTTTGTTAACATTAGTCACTCAATGAAAACATAAACTTATTTTCTTTCTCAGTATTTGGGAAAGCTCCAAGTCCCTGCCAACAACCTAAATGTAGACTTCTTCTGGAAGCATGCTATGCCAATTCCAGAGTACAATAGGATAGTCTACATAAAAAAACAGCATTTCTTAATTCAGCTGATCTCAGTAATCAGAGAACACAGCTTTATAAGGCAGGTGTTAATCCATGTAATGCACAGTGTATTAAAAGGGCAATGCAAATGGTGTTTTTTTTAAACAAAGGAGTATTTTGCAATTTCCAAATGGTGTTTTGAGCGTCTAATTCCAATATGTAGTGGAATACCAACAGTTTTTATTACTATTCATTTACCTATTGTCTCAACTGTTAGCTCTCAGCTTTTTGAAGGCCAGGATACACAGCAACATGTACCTGTCATTTAACTGGACCAGGAAAACTGCAGGTAGTGAACCTGGGGTTTAACAAAACCAGCACAAAAAGGACTGGGTACACAGTGGAGTGGGATGGAAACGAGAAGCTTGGCTCAGTCGGGCACACAAACACCCAGGGATCTTGCAGCAATTGTGGGAGGGAGAGGGTGCAGTAAAGAACCAAGTAGAGCAATGCCTCTGCAACAGTAATTAAAAATTTGATTGGTAATAAATTGTACAAATTTTTAAAACTTTAAGGGATGCATTGTTTTTGCTTTCCTTAAAAAGTTCAGTTAAAATTTTGCTTTACACTGTTTCCATATTTTAACCAAAAGAAATTGTCCAATCCCCAAGAAGCTTTTCTCTAACAATAATCATTGCATTATTTGAAAAGTGGGATGGGAAAGGGTTTGCAACCCACGAACCTGCAATGTCGCTGTTAATCCCAAAAAAGACTGGCCTGGATTTTATGTTCAGCTGTGAAATGATGCTCACTGTTCATTATTTTCACAGCTGCTCACAGACTTGATGTATGCTTTTTGCACCTCAAATTTCAGTAATTACAAATCCATTTCAGCACAGTGCTTTCTTCAGGGGATCGGAGACCAGTGTGAACAGGGTAAGCAACAGCATGAATCTGGAACAAATCAGACTGAAGAATCCTCACAGACATGCAGAGACTAAAATAGAAAATGTAAACTAGAATATTTGATATATGTAAAATCATTCACAGAGAGCATGAATGAGAGAAACAAACATAGGATAAAGAGATAAGACATAGGAAGAGAAGGAAAAATATTTGTTTAATATCTCAAGGAAAGAGGCCCCACACTTAAAGAAGCAAATTTTCAGTGCCAGTGAGTATGTTTGCCAGTAATTAAGGCTTAGTTTGCTGTTGAAAATTCACTTACACTTCAATGCGCGCTATCCATAACTTTTTCTGGTGCATTTAGCGGGCAACTAGTGGACACAGCAACTTCACAGCTTTCATGTGTTTCCATGCCAAATTACTTGGCGAAGTGCCAGTGTAGTGAAGGTCTTGGCAAAGCAGGCAACTCAGAACAACTTCCTAATTTCTGCATTTAATTGAGCATGTTCAGGCACCAGAAGTTGCTGTCTGATTTTCTCCATAATAAAGGTGAGTGCTGATAACCTCACTTATTTTAAACCACTGAATCCTGGCCATTGTATCCAATACAAGTCTTCAAGTCTTAAACTCCTTAAGCAAAAGTCAAGCACAGTTCTATTTAATTGCATGCTTTCAGTATTTTTCACTTAAATTGCAAATCAGGCAGGTTTCAGGAACAGAAAGCACCAGCATTCTAAATGCACGAATCAGCTCATGAGAAACATGCATTTGAAGCCAAAATGATTTGGGGTACAGTAAACTATGATTAATATAGGCACCACCCCATGTGCAGCAACCAAGACATTTACAGAAGAGTGAAATCAGCAAAGCTAATACAAGTCGAGTATCCTTCATCCATAAATCTGAACATCCAAAAACCGCACTTTTTTTAAAAAACTTCATCAACCTTTAGCGCAGGGAGTCCCTGGCCCGAGCAGACATGAACCGAGCCAACACAAACCTCACCAACTGCACCCAACCTTTAGTTTGTCTGCACATCGACACTCTGAACTCTCTCCTACAAGCAGAATCAGATGGAGCCACATTGGATACTTATTAAAGGTACCCTGTATTTATTATTCAGCGGAACATCTTACTTTTCTAGCCATTTTATTTACTTTAGACGATGGCTAGTCTAGGCTTAGACAATTGTAACCTAAGTAGGCCTAGGCCTATATGCAGTATCCAAAAATAGAAATTCTCCAAAATCCGAAAAGCGACTGGCCCTGAGAATTTTGGATAACGGATCCTTGACCTATAATTTCAAAAGGTATCTTCCAACTAGTTTTCAAATAATTTGGAAAAACTGACTACAATGCACTCAAACATAGACACAACATTACTAGTCTGCTGAGCAAAGTATATTTGCTGTAAACAATGAATTGTTTTAAATTAAACACAGGAAAGCATAGGTGATCAAACTATTTGTCTTCAAATTGTTTATTTTCCTGTCTGTGCCTCACTCTCTCAGGTCAGCTCTCTCTAAATCAGAAAAACACTTAATTGCTCAATTATGAAACCCAGGTTGAGTACATAATCTAAGATGATATTTCATTGCAATATTGAGGAAGCAGCATGTGCTGTCCTTCAGATAAGACATTAAATTGAGATCTGTCCTCTCAGAAAACATAAACAATCCAATGGATCTAACGAAGAGAAGCAGGGAGTTCTCCCGGTGTCGTGGCCAACATCTAGCTCTCAACCAGCATCACTAAAACAGATGATCTGGCCATTTTCTCATTCTGATTTGAGCGACCTTGCTGGCACAAGTTAGCTGGTATCATTGCCAAGATCAAAACAGGATCTACACTTCAAAGGTTTTGCATTGGCTGCAATGTGCTTTGGGACATGCTGAAAAGGTGCGAGAGCAACTAGAAAATACAAGTTATTTTTGAATAAGAGCCAAAACTTCTTAAACAGCTGGTTTTGAAATCTTTTGGAAGAAGAAATCCTACTGCAGCATTTGGAGGAAGAGAATTATACTAAAGCATACTGGTAAATACTACAGATGATTTGGCTGGAACATCCAGGGAATTGCTGACATAGAAATGATAACTCTAGGAAAAATATCAACTGCAAAGCCAGACTTTTCAGCCTCAAGTAAAAACCCTTGACACAGACATTGAGTCACAAAAGTCACTTTTAGAGTATCTATTACAAACATTACTTTGAGCTTTTGGTCTGCTGTCTAAGAGAAAAATGGTACTCAAAAAAATTAAAACATATTTTCAGTGAAATAATTCTTTTGGATTGATAGAAGTTGTCATTTTTATCTGGATATTAAAAACCATAGCAGCAGAATCAACAGAGCATCACAGGTTTAAAAGATATCACGAATATTGGGGGATTTAAGAAAGTGAAGAATAAGGAGAAGCGTCGTACAACCGAGCTAAAAAAGGGACTGAACCCTAAAAGACAGGTGAATAGCTCAGGCATGCAATAAGAGCTGAGAGTTAGTACCAGAGGACCAGATCATAAACTAGATATTGTTGGTTTATTGATTGATGAGGAATTCTGGAAAGCTATGCCATCAGGACCTAAGTGACCAGAGTGAGAGGGGGTTTGTAGGCCTGTACCTTGTCGGTGACAACTGTATCCGGGGACCTTGGATAGAATACAGCTACCAGTGAATGTGACTTGAGGACCAAATCGATTGAGTGGTAAAGTGAGAGTGAGATCCTACGTAACAGAAAGATTATGAGATTGCACATGGTACCACATTTGAGCAGGAAATGATGCGAATACTTGTGGTTGTGTAAGAGACACCTTTGTTGTATCAACTATTTAAAGGGATTCTCAACTATTTTGAAGTATCATTTGCCTGTTAATAAGTGCTCAATTTATCTTGGCTCTGATTAGTGCTAAAGTAAAAGTTACAAAAAGTAAAGTCGCGTTGGTAATTTCTTCTTTTGGGAGTAATTCAATAAATTTAATTATTTTGCTTTACGGTTCCCCACAGGGATCGTAACAGCATACAGTGAGTTTTTATGATTTGCAATGCACTGCCTGAAAAAGGGTGGCGCAACCAGATACAGTGGTAACTTGCAAAAAGGAATTGCACAAATAGTTGAAACAAAAACATTTGAAGGACTTTTGGAAAAGAGTGAGGAGTGGGGCTAATTGAAAAGCTCTTTCAAAAAGTCGACACAGGTACAATAGGCCAAAAGGCCTTCTGTGCTGCATCATTACTCTGTGAGACCAAAATGCTGCTGACAAAACATGCAGTCGAGGAGTTTGTTGAAGAGTTTTTTTTTTTACAAAGTATTCATATTGAAGGGTGAATTCTTATTCTGAAGCAGACCTCATTTTTCTTTAATCTTCAATAGGTTATCCACTTTATTCCAAGAATGTCTTTTCCATTGATGAACACTTGAATTAAAATTGGTACCATTATTCCGAAGAATTGTTAAACTGAAATTTCTAACCAAGAAGTAAGAAGGTTAATGGATCAGCAGCTCAGTTGGATTTCTGTTTCACTCTCCATCAATGTTTGAGTTGATCACACTTGTCAGAATACTTTTATTCTATTCCTGTTTGCTATTCATCATTCATGATGAATTCGGGATATGCTACCTTTATTGAGGGTATTCTCATGCAACAACTGCACAATGAATGATAAATCTAACACCAGACAGACACGAGTGGCTTTGGTTCAATCATGCACCCTGTTTTCACTTAAACACTCAATTTTTGTGCACTGAAAGGCAAATCAGTCATATCATATTTACCATTTACTAAAGAAAATATTGTATGTCTCAATGTATTCCAAATGATTGTTTTTTCAAGTAACAGTGCCACAGCAACTGTTAACCCACAAGATACAATAAAAAGGATAACACCTCCCTTTCACCTCATCTCTCAATCTGCAACAGAAGTCAATCTTTCAGATGTATATTTTGAAGTGATGAGGCAACATGTAGCATGTTGGATAATCATATGTTAATACAAGGTACAGAATTCATAATTGCTGACCAGTGTGATACTCAGTCAAAAAAAAATTGCAGGGCTTTCATCTTAATCACAATATAGTTACTTAAATGGGACTCAAGATTAAAATCGCAACAGATAAAGAACTCCCTTTAATTTACATTCTCAACCTACAACACAGTTGTTATTAAATCTGAAGTTGCAACATCACAACCAACACCTAAAGGGAAACAAAATCCATCAAACTTGTTTCTTTTACAACAGAATTCTACTTCTCTCAATTAAAAACTGACAAATTTGTGTTTTTGTATTCCTCTGAGCAGGAAACTCCATATTAACTTGGCCGCCTAGATTGTGGACATGCTTATTTCTGATTTCAGTGATGTAATTGAAACCTCCTGGCACTTATGTAAAGCTCTGTCTCCACCACAACATGAGTGAAATTACTTAGAGAAGAATGCCATCACAGGGAATTGGATGTGGACAGAACCAGTCTAAAGATACATCAAGTCAAATTAGAAGTGTAGGACTGAATGCACAGAAAATTAAAAGCCACACGAAATCAGGACACCACCACTGGCATTTTGTACCTTTATAGCCAACCTAAACAATAGTCTGAAAATTCACAACAGTAGTAAGTTTGCAATTTCTTCTGAAAAAGCTCTAAAAACAGATATTAAATTGTAGTACACAGAGAAACTTAAACATGTGCCACACATATTTGCACGTAAGCAGTTGTAACCTTCTATCACGTTCTAACATGTACAGCAACACAATGGCACATAAAACAAGATGCAGCAGCTTTTTCAGTGATTTCTTCCCCCCCAAATTAAACAGTACTGCTTATAAAAATCACTTCAGAATTTTGCAGATGTTACAAAATCTCTATTAATTTTTTCTGGGATTAAGACAGCAATATTTGAAAAATAAAAATGTCATTCGTGGTAGACTGCTTGTTCTCCAAGAATGTCCAAGCTATAAGTGATTTCATCACCTCGTCTGGGTCCTCTCATGACTGAAGAGTCCGATGCGGGATTGGCATGGACGTCCACTGAACCGGCAGTCCATGTTACCCTTCTTGGTGCTTGGGGAACTTCTGCAGCTGTGCTGCCTCTGGCCTTCCTCTGGGCATGTCAGATGTAGTGAGTTTGGCATAGGTGGTCCTCAAAACATGCTGAACCAAGTTTTAGCACCTTCCGCCACGTAGGCCAGTTGGCTGCAGTGTTTTCCTGAGAGGTGGCCTGCAATGCTGAAATTTAAGGCTTTTTTTTATCCTCCTTGTATCGCGATGTAATTTGCCCTGAGAAAGGTCCCCACAGAAGGTCTGCTTGAGAATTCTGCAGTCATCAATGCAAGGGAACATGGTCTGCCCAATTAAAGTTGGATTTTCTGGAGGATGGTCTCCATGCTGCATCCAGCACAATGGAGGGCAGTGTTGTTTGTGATTTTGTTCTACCATCAAATTCTCATGATGGACCTCAGGTGTCTTTGGTGGAAATGTTCCAAAGCTTTGATGTGGCACTAGGGGAAGACCCAGATGTACAACAGGGTATTAAGGACAATCAACGTTTCTGTATGCAGATGTCTGTGCCCTAGCTGCCCACAAAGAAAACATCCAGACTATGGCAAACAAATTCTCAAGTGCTGCCAAAATATTTGGTCTCCAAATCAGTGTCTCCAGGATCGAGGTTATATTTCAGCCAGCAACAAGCACACACCATGAAGCACCAGAAATAGCCATTGATTTTTTTTTTATTCATTCATGGGATGTGGGCTTCGCTGGCTGGGCCAGCATTTATTGCTCATCCCTAGTTGCCCTTGAGAAGGTGGTGGTGAGCTGCCTTCTTGAACCGCTGCAGTCCGTGTGGTGTGGGTACACCCACAGTGCTGTTAGGAAGGGGTTCCAGGATTTTGACCCAGTGACAGTGAAGGAACTACGATATATTTCCAAGTCAGGATGGTGAGTGACTTGGAAGGGAACTTCTAGGTGGTGGTTTTCCCATCTATTTGCTGCCCTTGTTCTTCTAGCTGGTAGTGGTCGTGGGTGTGGAAGGTACTATCGAGGAAGCCTTGGTGAATTCCTGGAGTGCATCTTGAAGATGGTACAGTAGCAGCAGTTGCTACTGTGCGTTGGTGGTGGAGGGAGTAAATGTTTGTGGATGTGTGCCAATCAAGTGGGCTGCTTTGTCCTGGATGATGTCAAGCTTCTTGAGTGTTGTTGGAGCTGCACTCATCCAGGCAATTGGGGAGTATTCCATCACACTCAGAAGGTGGTTTACTCTTCGCACTATTCCTAGCCTCTGACCTGCTCTTGTAGCCACAGTATTTATATGGCTAGTCAACTTCAATTTCTGGTCAATGGTAACCCCCAGGATGTTGATAGTAGGGGATTCAGTGATGGTAATGCCATTGAACATCAAGGGGCAATGGTTGGATTCTCTCTTGTTAGAGATGGTCATTGCTTGACACTTGTGTGGCATGAATGTTACTTGCCACTTGTCAGCCCAAGCCTGGATATTGTCTAGGTCTTGCTGCATTTGGAAATGGACTGCTCCAGTATCTGGGGAGTTGCAAATGGTGCTGAACATTGTGCAATCACCAGCCAACATCCCCACTTCTGACCTTATGGTGGAAGAAAGGTCATTGATGAAACAGCTGAAGATGGTTGGGTCGAGAACACTGCCCTGAGGGACTCCTGCAGTGACGTCCTGGAGTTGAGATGACTGACCTCCAACAACCACAACCATCTTCCATTGTGCTAGGTATGACTCCAACCAATGGAGAGTTTTCCCCCCCCGATTCCTACTGAACTCCAGTTTTGCTAGGGTTCCTTGATGCCACACTGTCAAATGCAGCCTTGATGTCACGGACAGTCACTCTCACCTCACCTCGGGAGTTCTGCTCTTTTGTCCACGTTTGAACCAAGGCCGTAATGAGGTCAGGAGCTGAGTGGCCCTGGTGAAACACAAACTGGGTGTCAGTGAGCAGGTTATTGCTAAGCAAGTGCCACTTGATAGTACTGTTGATGACCCCTTCCATTACTTTACTGATGGAGAGGTAATTGGCCGGGTTGGATTTGTGCTGCTTTTAGTGTGCAGGACATACCTGGACAATATTCCACATAACCGGGTAGATGCCAGTGTTGTGGCTGTACTGGAACAGCTTGACTAGGGCCGCGGCAAGTTCTGAAGCACAAGTCTTCAGTACTATTGCCGGAATATTGTCAGGACACATAGCCTTTGCAGTATTCAGTGCCCTCAGCCATATCTTGATATCACATGGCGTGAATCGAATTGGCTGAAGACTGGTATCTGTGATGCTGGGGACCTCCAGAGGAGGCCAAGATGGATCATCCACTCAGCACTTCTGGCTGAAGACTGTAGCAATGCCTTATCTTTTGTACTGATGTGCTGGGCTCCTTTATCATTGAGGATGGGGATATTTGTGGAGCCTCATCCAGTGAGTTGTTTAATTGTTCACCACTATTCAAGACTGGATGTGGCAGGACTACAGAGCTTAGATCTGATCCACTGGTTGTGGGATCGCTTAGCTCTGACTATCACTCATCGCCTATGCTGTTTGGAATGCAAGTAGTCCTGTGTTATAGCTTCACCAGGTTGACACCTCATTTTTCGGTATGCCTGGTGCTGCTCCTGGCATGCCCTCCTGCACTCTTCATTGAACTAGGGTTGATCCCCTGGCTTGATAGTAATGGTAGAGTGGGGGATATGCTGGGCCATGAGGTTTCAGATTATGTTCGAGTACAATTATGCTGCTGCTGATGGCCCATCCGCCTCATGGATACTCAGTCTTGATTTGCTGGATCTGTTTTAAATCAATCCCATTGAGCACGGCGGTCATGCTACACAACACGATGGAGGGTATCCTCAATGACTGTGAGGTGGTCACTCCTACCAATACTGTCATGGACAGATGCATCTGCAGCAGGTAGTTTGGTGACCATGAGGTCAAGTATGTTTTTCCCTATTGTTGGTTCCCTCACCACCTGCTGCAGACCCAGTCTAGCAGCTATGTCCTTTAGGACTCGGCCAGTTCGGTCAGTACTCGGTGCTACCAAGCCACTCTTGGTGGTGGACACTGAAGCCTCCCCCACCCAGATTACATTCTGTGCCCTTGCCACCCTCAGTGCTTCCTCCAAGTGGTGTTCAACATGGAGGAGCACTGATTCATCAGCTGAGGGAGGCAAGTACGTGGTCATCAGCAGAAGGTTTCCTTGCCCATGTTTGACCTGATGCCATGAGACTTCATGGGGTCCGGAGTCGATGTTGAGGACTCCCAGGGCAACTCCCTCCTGACTGTATACCACTGTGCAGCCACCTCTGCTGGGTCTGTCCTGCCAGTGGGACAGGACATAACCAGGGATAGTGATGGTGGAGTCTGGGCATTATCTGTAAGGTATGATTCCGTGAGGATGACTATGTCAGGCTGTTGCTTGACTAGTCTGTGAGACAGCTCTCCCAATTTGGCACCAGTCCCCAGATGTTAGTAAGGAGGACTTTGCAGGGAGGGTCAACAGGACTGAGACTGCTGTTGTCGTTTCCGGGTAGTCTGTCCGGTTTCATTCCTTTTTTGTAACTTTGTAGTGGTTTGTTACAATTGAGTGGCTTGCTAGGCCATTTCAGAGGGGCATTTAAGAGTCAACCATATTGCTGTTGGTCTGGAGTCACGTGTAGGCCTGACCAGGCAAGGACAACATATTTCCTTCCCTTAAGGACATTAGTGAACCAGATGGGTTTTTACAACAATCGACAATGGTTTCATTCCAGATTTTTATTGAATTTAAATTCCACCATCTGACCCCCATTACCCTGCGTCTCTGGATCACTAGTCCAGCAACAATACCACTATGCCATTGCCTCCCCCAAGAGAATCTTGAGACATCAATCTCAAGTTATAGAAACTTCATGGTTTGCTGATGTATTCTGTGAGGCAACTATTGAAGATGTCCATGCATGCATCTAGAAAGCAAGTTCTGCCTATGGCTGACTCAATGGTCCCGTCTGAAAGCAGCATGGCATTAAGCTGAAGACTAAAATCCTAAGTGTCACTGCTGTTCAATGGTCATCATTGTAATCTAGTTTGAATACAACCAGAAAATAGCAGGTTATCTTTCAAACAGATTTCTTTGAAAAAAACTCTGATCTTTACGAGTGTGACAGAAACTAATTTCACAGGTGTAGCTGCATCATTTACTTAGACACCCAATATAAATTAAGAATTTGAACAAAGATATGCCTCCAAATGTTGTTTTCCTGCATCTCATTTCAATCAGCACTCATTGCTGTCCTTTTAACTGCAAACATGAGCTTGAAAAACAGATCAGGAGTGGCAATGAATGAGAGAGGTTTTCCCTGCAAAATACACGCAGCCAGCAGGGAAGGGAGACTATTACCAAATCTTATAAATATGATTTCAGTTTTACACAAGAACACAGAAGCTGTGCACCCAAGCAGTTAAAGGATGAAGTCTTCAACAGGTTACCTCAAGAGTTAGCTGTCATAAGGAAAAGTTCCAAAAGACTGAGTAGACACTGCAGCCAAACAACCCGTCTTCACATCTACATCTGCAACGAACACAAGGACTAGATTTAAGAATTTACATTCAGCATACTTGTACCATGGATAAAACATCATTTTAAGAAGCAGTAGCCTACATACATCCTATTGGTTTTCATTTACATCATGACTATACTCAAGTTGTTGCGTTTGTAGACGTAATTCTTGGCTAGATTTGGAAGAAGCATTTACCTGATAGTACTAATGGAAGTTGCAAATATAGAACAGTCTGCTAATGATGATATATTTATTGAAGGAAGATATAGAGAGAACTGTTCATGCAGTAGCCAGATAGGTTTACTGAAAAAAGTCCGTGGCCAGAATTTTCTAGTCCTTCCCGCCAGCAGGATCTTCCAGAAGTGAACCCAAGTTTGAATGGTCCACTGCAACCGTTGTGGCAGGACCTGCCATGCCGAAGCTAGAAAATCCTGTCCTGTGTGTCTCGCAATCTGCAGTTATCCATTGCATCCACTTGTGGAAGTCTTCATCCAATTAGGCTTCAAAGAGGACGTCTCCTTGCTGGATAAAATTGTGCAGCACACAGCCCATAACCATGATCCTCGAGACAATACTGCAAGAGATCAATCCATGCACCTCAGCCACACCTTAGTGCATCAATTATTAATCAAGTAGCCAAATAAGACAACTTCGACTTCCTTCAGCATATGCTCATGGAAGCTACATGGAAGCATGAGCTTTGGCTGTAGAGGATAACCCTGGTCTCCAAAAAGCTACACAGATTTGTCTTTGTCAGTTAAAGGTTGCTAGAAAAGTAAACTGCCTTGGAATGAAGGCAATGTGGAAAATCTAAGTAAAACAATCTTTCTCGTCCATCATATAGTGTCAGGTTTGACATAATAGTAACATTCTCACCGCTGGGTCAGAAGATTGTGCGTTGAAAACAGAGTGTAGAATTAAGGGACTGCTGCACTGTCTGAGGTGCCATCTTCCAGATGAGGCATTAAAGTGAAGCCTCATCAAATCTCACAGGTGGATGCTAAAGATCCCATGGCACTATTCCAGCTAGAACAAGGAAGTTCTTCCAATGTCCTAGCCAATATTTATCCCTCAACCAACATCACAAAAAAAATTAGCTGAACATTTCTTTCATTGCTTTTTGAGACTTTTCTGTGCACAAATGGGACATCACTCTGACTTTTGTAGAAGCTGTTTTGGTACTATGGCCGGGACAGAAATCTGATTGGAGGGATTAAAGTATGAAGTTCAGAGAAAATTGGGCACATATGTCATGTACCTCTGAAATAATAAATTGCAGTTAGCAGATTTTTTTAAAATAAGTACAGTTTAGATATCAGATTTCATACAACAGCTATGTTATGCTTGCACTCACTTTTTAAAAGTTTAGTCAGTACTTTGAGATATGTAAATGCTTATCACATTTCCATTTAAAATCATTTGCCTGGATTTAAAAGCTATGCTGTTGAATTGTAATTGCAAAATGGCATCCTAATTTGTCCACATATTTTGCACGGAAATTTTGTGCATACTTTGCCGTTTTTACAGTGAAAATTGCCTGGTGTTAAAGGAAACCATATTCAATGCTTCCCCCATGCTGCACAAGCTCAAGGCAAATGTGAAGCTGCTCCCTGTGCATGCATGAAGTAAAATAAACTATTTAGTATTCAAAATCCAACCTCTGTAGTTGCCTTAACTCTTAGTGTATTAAAATTCTGTAGGTTTCAATCTTTTTTATTCTGAGCATTGTTTTGTGTTTCTATCCAAAATTCATAGCTTTGTTCCAGGCCATTTAATTTTTTAAAAAATGTGCTGGGCCACAGAATCACAGAATTGTTACAGCACAGAATGAGGTCATTCAGCCTATTGTGCCTGCACCAGCTCTCCAAATGAGCAATTCCCTTCGTACCATTCTCCCACCTTCTCCCCGTAACTCCGCACATTCTTCCTTTTCAAATAACAGTCTAATTCCCTTTGGAATGCTTCGATTGAATCTGTCTCCACCACACACTCAGGTAGTGCATTTGTTATTTGTAGTGCAGCTTTTGCACACATCAAACTAAATTACGCACAAAATTAAAAACAATGCAGTCAGACAACTGAGCTGGATAACTAATCAATAATGCAATTGTAATGTTGAATACAAGTAATAAAAAAAAGCAGTACGAAAGACCATTGTGTCTATGCAGCCATTGATGAAGCTCGTGAAAACCGAAACTTCAACAGCAGTACTTTGCATGGTAAAAAGAAATTCAAATTCCTATCTATAAACTGCAGGTGACCTCTATAACTTTGCCAAGTTTCCTCTAGTTATACTTCATTTTCTGTCTCTCTGCCACCACACCACTCATTTCAGGCAGCTCTCTTCTCGCAACTCGACTACAAATTTTTCAATGTTACATCAAAGGACTCACTTTCAAGGCCTCAGAGTTACTCAGCAGCCCAGCCAAGTACAGCAAAAATTCAGATAAAAAAGGTCAGTTTGAATGTCACTGAAACATAGAATTTGAGTTTTAACCCACTGAACCTAAGACTGGTACAACAGTTGTACCCGTCATGACACAAATCCTACTGGTATCGATATCTATAGATTTGTAAGCTGCTCTCCTGAACATCTCCTGATGACTTAAAACAGGCATCCAATATATCAATTTTCCAAAAATACTCAATTATTGAATTCTGAAATGATTACAAAGAAAACCACATTTTAAAATAATACTGTCAGTACATCTCTTACCTTATCTCTTAAAAATGACTGCACTGCCGTGGCTAAAATACAGTACTGCTTCAAGTTCTGGGAAATTGACTGCAAAGTTCAATAAAATGTAATTCACATCTGACTTAGTAAACTGCTACAAATGTGGCCAGTAACATCAGGCAGAAAAGCATGACATAAATGACACAAGCCCCCCCCCCATCCTACCCAAGAAACTTTAATAAGATTTACACACTGTTGACTGTGAAACCTGTACATCTCAAACCAGAAACATTAAAGAATTTCTTTCAGGTCAATGGTTCTCCAACTAATTATACGCTGTTTCATTTAATTTTGCCAATGAAGGAAATTAGCACAATGTAACAAACAAATGAGAATAATGCATATGTAAGCATGAAACCTATGGGAAAATAAAAAGCAATATATTTATCACGAAAATGAATCAGGGTGTAACAAGAACTGATGGTTCAAGGAAAATTGACATTAGTCATGGAAATGGAGTGGGAGAATTAGCAGGTAGGCTGCATCAAGACAACTTGCTGGAAATGGAGTGGGAGAATTAGCAGGTAGGCTGCATCAAGACAACTTGCAATAAAGAACTACCAAATAAAGCTTTATCTATGATTCAGAATCAGTCGTCCGCATGTGTATAACCCAGAGCTTTGGAACAGTGTACTGACAGCCAATTTTTTTTTTAACCTTCACAACAATGTAACATCATCATGGAGTCAATTATGCTATAAACAGTATTGCCCCAATTTATTATTTTTGGATACAACTCCAGTGGCGCTGCTTAAAATTACACGGTTCACTTGACTGATACCTAGGATTGGGGGGTGGGGGGGTGGGTTATCGTATGAGGAAAGGTTGGAGAGGCTGGGCCTGTATTTATTGGAGTTTTGAAGAATAGGTGTTGATCTTACTGAAACATACAAGATCCTGAGGGGACTTGATAGGATGGCTGTTGAAAGGGTGTTTTTCCTTGTGGGAGAGGCTAGAACGAGGGGACACAGTTTAGAAATAAGGGGTCTCTCATTTGAGAGACAGACGAGGAGGAATTTTTTCTCTGAGGGCTGAGAGTCTTAGAATTCTCTTCCCCAGAGAGTGATGGAGGCAGAGTCACTGAATATTTTTAAAGCAGAGGTAGATAGATTCTTGAATAACAAGGGGGTGAAAGGTTATCTGGGATAAACAGAAGTGGAGTTGAGGCCACAATCAGAGCAGTCATGCTCTTCCAGAATAGCGGAGCAGGCTTGAGGCACCAAATGGCCTACTCCTGCTCCTAATTTGTATGTTCACATGTTTGTTTGTTATGGACCTTTCACAATCTTAGGATATCCCAAAGCATTTCACAGACTATCAGGTATTTTGGAAGGACAGCCATTGTTGTAATACAGCAGAGATGGATGACCAGGATAACACTTTTTATTCCACTAAAACAGAAAATGCTAGAAATACTCAGCACTCTCATATAAAGCTACAGACCTAAAACATTAATTCTATTTCTTTCTCCAATATGCTGTCGGGCTTGCTGAGTATTTCCATCACTTTCAGCATTTATTTCAGATACACAGCAACCGCAGTATTTTGCTTTTGAACCATTTTAGTGATGTTGGTTGAGTCATGATTACTGGCCAGCACACTAGCTGAACTCCCCTGCAGTTGCAAAAGATCATTATAGCCACTTGTAAGGGTAGATTAGGTCTCATTTTAAGATTTGATCTGAAAGACAGCATCTCCAGTGCAGCACTCCCTTCATAACAAGTGTCAGTAAGGTTTAAGTGCTAATGTTTCTAAAGTGAGGCTTGCACCTATGACTTGTTGACTCAGAGGCAGCAGAACTACCACTGATTCAAGCTTTCCATTCAATGTTGTGTTTTATAAGGGCAGAAATATAACATGATATGAAACATAATATATTATTCTTGCCTTATATGCCCACTGAAGTTTAATTACTAAGTCAACGTTGTTAAGCTCACAGCAATATCAGTCACAAAACTGCAATAATTGTGCCTCAGTTATTTTGTTTTGCTGGTATTTAGACATCGCAAATTACAGAACTGTTACAACACAGAAGGAGGCCATTCAGCACATCACATCTACACCGGTTCTCCAATCACATACCTTGTTTCTTGATTTTCTTTCCCACTAAACAGGAATCTGCATAAGGAATAAATGCGCAAGAAGGGCATGTATACAAAGCAATTTTGGAGCTCTGTACATAGTTTGGATAAGAGTACATGTTTTTGCACAAAGACAGAAAAAGCAACTTTCTGGAAAGCATATTTGTTTTTTCAAATATACATTTAGTATATTAAATATAAAATCCAGAAATTCTCATTCTTAAAAATAGATAATGCAGGTTGTGATCTGGCATTGAAAGTGACATCCCTTTCTAAGTCAACACATTTTATATCAATTGTTGAACTGTAATATAAACAGTTTCAATAACCAAGGGCTTTGAGACTCAAATTCACTGAGCAATTTTCTTTTTTATTCGTTCATGTCGCTGGCTAGGCCAGCCTTTATTGCCCATCCCTAATTGCCCTTGTTCAGAGGGCATTTAAGAGTCAACCACATTGCTGTGGGTCTGGAGTCACATGTAAGCCAGACCAGCGAAGGACAGCAGATTTCCTTCCCTAAGGGACATTAGTGAACCAGTTGGGTTTTTACAACAATCAGCAACGGTTTCAGACTTTTATAATTCCAGATTTTTATTGAATTCAAATGCAACTGTTCTTAACATTGCAAATTTCAATACCACTAGGAGGGAAATTCATATTTGATACAAAGTGATATGGCCAGAAATATGCACCAGATGTACTGTTTTTATTAATATACTAATAGATTGCCTCTAGGTTTGCTCATGGCAAGTCACTGTTGCAAGGCAGAGCAGTATTCGATGGGCAAGATAAATGCATGTCCCCAGTGAGCGAATTTGACAAAGTTTCTCAGACATCTACCCAAAGACAGCCAAGCAAATGATTTTTCAGGCTGCATCTTGGAAGCTGAGTAACGATAATTATTTTCCAATTGCAGCTGGATGAATTATTAACATAGCTGCTTCAAGAAATCATTCCCTCAACAGTTTTTCTTCAAATTCTCTTAAAAAGAAAACAAGTCTGATCATCATCCTTCTGTTTTTCACTCCATTTCTCAACATAAATTATCAGGAACTTTCGCTTTGGTTGGATTCCTTAAAAGGGTCCCTTAAATTCATCTCCCCTTTTTTTGGAAAGCACAGTAAAGTCCTACCGTTCACGGGGGTTATGTTCCCCCGACTTCTTGCAAAGGGCAAAATCATGAACAGCGAACATACTTCATAATGGGAGTGAATTAGATCGGGTCCAGCCATTGAAAAATTACTTGCTGTACAGCTGAACTTTGCTCTTCCAGATGTGGAAACCTCTCCAACTCTTTACCTATCTCTCCTGAGCGGTGACATCCATCAAATTCACACCCCAAGTGTAAAAAAAAGTCCTTGAATGTAGTCATTATAAACAAAAACTCCATTACCACAACATGCAATTGGAGTCTTAACTTTACCCAGCATATAATTGTTCTGCAGTGTTAGTTAGCAGCTTGGTTTTGAGCCTATTCAGGCTTCATAAAGAAGCTCAAGGCACTTTTTATTCTTTCACCCAAACAAATCTATGCAGTATTTCTGTTTCAACAAATTAAAACCTGCAAAACATTATTCCATGAAGCAGCTCACCAGCTGACTGCCCACCCCCACTCCAATCTACATTGTGTTTTCAAACTTGACTATTGACTATCTAGGGAGTCAAACACTCACTTTTAGGATCTTTCCCTCATTTGCAATCCCTTGAAAATGACAAGCAAATATTTTAAAATGAACCTCAATAGAAATCTTTCCAATTTCTAAAGATATTCTAGGACCAATACCACGTATGGGCTAAGATTTGGGTCCACAATGGGCGATCGGTGTACACTTTCATGCTATTAACGAATTTGCAAAAGGGGTCACGGATGGCAGAAGTTTACTGAAAATGCAAATATTTTCAGTTTGAGCAAAGGCACCCTGACATTTGCACAAAATAAATTATGTTTTGTAAACAATTATTGTCTCAATGTTCAGTATTACAAAACATACAGCTGATCCAGAATAGATATGCACAGATATATCCGCAATACAACTTGCCCGCCACTTTATAAAACCCAAGTTTCAAATATAATAATATATAACTTAATGAAGTTACAGCATGTAACGGACAACATATTATTAGGCCCACTGTTGTATGGTGACTAAATAACTCATTTGCTTTTCTATTAAATATTCTGAAAGGTATCAGTGTTTGGAGATCAAATTCTGCAATTTTGACCACTTTACCATTGAAGTTAAAAGCTTTACTTCCAGATCTATACACCAATTTAATAGTTTTGTTTTAAAAAGTGGCAATAGGTAACAGCAAGATGGTAAAGAACATATGCCAGATTGATGTAGATACCTGGTATTTAACAACATTCATGAGGCGGGAGAGCTGCTGTAGAGCTTAGCATCATTGGAGGAAATGAGACCCATGGCGGCAGCAGTAGCAGCGGGGTGAAGTGAACTAGGCTTTAAGAGCACGCAGGTGTTTCTCAAATTTGACAGCGTTAGGAGGTGGAATCTGTTATTTAACTCACTGGGAGGTTTCTGGAGATTGACAGCACTGGGGAAGAAGTGGGCGCCCACAGGTATGAAATCATTTGCTACCACTCTGAACCGTACTGGACGTGTGATGCCTAACCTCAAACCAAAGCCAGCTTCTTTCTCCCCCCAACATTCAACTTTAAACTGTATTTAACTGTTGTCGTTAATATTATTGTTGATGAAGTGGAAAACATATCAAAGACCACCAGCTACTGGGTTTGAGGGGGGTGGGGGTGGTTGGTGCATGCAAAAAAGGTCAGAATTGAAGGAACGTAGAAATCTCAGAGGGTTGTAGGGCTGGGGAGATGACATGGTATGGAGGGATAAGGTCATGAAGGGATTTGAAAACAAGGCTGAGAATTTTAAACTCGAGGTGACGCTTAACCAGAAGCCAATATAGATCAGTATGCACAGAGGAGATGGTGAGCAGGGCCTGGTGCGAGGAATGAGTAGCACAGTTTTGAATGAATTTGGTTTATGGAGGGTGGAAGATATGAGGCCAACCAGGAATGGGCTGGACTCGTAAAGTCTAGAGAAAACAAAGGCACAGGTGAGAGTTTCAGCAGCAGATGAGCTGAAACAGGGGTGGAGTTGTGTAATTTTATGGTGGTGATGGCACAGAAATGTGGTTGGAAATTTATTTTGGGGTCAAACACAATACCATGGCTGCCAGGGAGAAGGCGGCAGTCGGTGGTTAGGAACGGTGCTTGAAGTGACGACGAAGGCAATGGCTTTAGTCTTCCCAATATTTAGACAGAGAAAATTTCTACCCATCCAATATTGGATGCCAGACAGGTCATCCAACAATTTAGAGCCAGTGGAGGAGTCAAGAGGTAGAGACAAGGTAGAGCTGAGTATTGTCAGGGTTCATACAGAACCTGACATCATGTCGTCAGATGATGTCAGTAAGGGGCAGCATGTGGTTGAGAAGTAGGAGGGGCCAAGGATAAATCCTTGGGGGACATCAGAGGTAACACTGTGGGTGTAATCACTGAGGTGATTCTCTGGCTATGACTGCATAGATAAGAATGGTACCAGACAGTCTCACCCAACTGGATGATGAACAAGACAGATTAGAGGAAGATGGTGTGGTCAACCATGTCGAAGGATTCAGATGGGCCGAGAGGATGAAGAGGGATGGTTTACCACTATCACAGTCACATCAGATGTCATTTGTGACTTTGATAAGAGACAATTTAGTACTGTGGCAAGGGCAGAAAAATATTGAGCTTGGAAAAGGTGGCACAGATTTAGGAGGCGGCAGCATGTTAAAGGACTTTGGAGAGGAAAGGGGGGTCAGAGGTTTGCAATGATGGAGGAGCCTAGGGATGGTTTTTGAGGAGATGGTGGTGATGGCAGATTAAGGGGAGGTGTACAGCTAAGTGGTGGAGGGAAAGAGAGATTTTTTCAGGGGCCGACAGAGGAAGTGAGCCTGGGTGTTTCTCTGCAGGGGGGAGCCGGACAATGTAAAGGACTGCCACATAAAATACAAGTATATTATGACGCAAAAGCAAAAGTTCGCACAATTGTGACAATAATATGACCTTAGGAAGTAACATGCTTATTTCACCCAAGGTGAGCTTCTGACCGTATTTCTGCCCCATCATCAAGACCACCAACTTTCACCTCCTTAATATCGCCCATCTCTGCACCTGCCTTGACCAAAAACCTCACCTTCCGTGTCTTTGTTACCTCAAGATTTGATCATTCTAATGCTCTAGCCTCCTATCTGCCAATAAATTTTAACTCATCCAAACTCTGCTGTCCATTTTCAAACGGATGTCAATTCTTTTTCCCTGTGCTCACTGACCTACAGTCACTCCCAGTCTATCAATTTTTAAAAATCACCCATACTTTCCTCAAAGTCCTCATCTCTCTATCTCTAAACTCCTCCAGTAATGCAACCAAAGATCTCCAGACAACTGTAGGATCTCTTACAATTCTGGCCTCCTGTGCATCCCTGATTTTTATTTGTCTGCCACTGACAGCTATGCTTTAAGCTGCTATGGTTCTTAGCTCTGAAATTTCCTTCCTAAACCTCTCCATGTCTCTACCTCCCTCACATCCTTTCAGATTCTCCTTAAAAACCTGCCTCTTCTGAACAAGGTTTTGGTCATCTGTCCCTATATCTCCTTTTGTGGCTCGTTGTCAAAATTTGTTCCAAATGCCTTGGGACAATTTTTTTTTTAAATTCATTCATGGGGTGTGGAGATTGCTGGTTGGCCAGCACTAAATTGCCCTAGAGGAGGGAGGTGGTGGTGAGCTACCTTCTTGAAACACTCCAGTCCATGTTGTCTAGGTACGCCCACAGTGCTGTTAAGCAGGAAGTTCCAGGATTTTGACCCAGTGACAGGGAAGGAACAGTTATATATTTCCAAGTCAGGATGGTGGCTGGCTTGGAGGGGAGTGTCCAGGTGGTGGCGGTGTATCTGCTGCCCTTGTCCTTCTAGTTGGTAGAAGCTGAGAGTTTAGAAGGTGCTATCTAAGAAACCTTGGTGAGTTCCTGCAGTGCACCTTGTAGATGGTATACACTGCTGACACTGTGCGTCAGTGGTCGAGGGAGTGAATGTTTGTGGATGGGGTGCCAATAAAGCAGGCTGCTTTGTCTTGGATGGTGTCAAGCTTCTTGAGTGTTGTTGGAGCTGCACTCATCCTGAGATTGGAGAGTACTCCATCACACTCCTGACTTGTGCCTTGTAGATGGTGAACAGGCTTTGGGGAGTGAGGAAATGAGTTACTGCTGCAAGATTCCTAACCCGTGACCTGCTCTTGCAGTCACAGCATATATATGGCTAATCCAGTTCAGTTTCTGGCCAATGGTAACCCCTAGGATATTGTCAGTGGCAGATTCATCGATGGCAATGCCATTGAATGCCAAGGGGCGACAGTTAAGATTCTCTCTTGGAGGTGGTCATTACCTACCATTTGTGTGGTGTGAATGTTACTTGTCAATTGTCCTGGATATTGTCCAGGTCTTGCTGCATTTGGACATGGAATGAATGCTTCATTATCTGGGGAGTTGTGAATGGTGCTGAACATTGTGCAATCATCAGCGAACATCCCCACTTCTGACCTTATGATGGAAGGAAGGTCATTGATGAAGCAGCTAAAGATGGTTGGGCCTAGGACACTACCCTGAGAAACTCCTGCAGTGATGTCCTGGAACTGAGATGATTGACCTCCAACAACCACAACCATCTTCCTTTGTGCTAGGTATGACTTCAACCAGCAGAAAGTTTGCTCCCTGATTCCCAATGACTTCAGTTTTTCTAGGGCGCCTTGATGCCACAATCCGTCAAATGCTGCCTTGATGTCAAGGGCAGTCACACTCACCTCACCTCAGGAGTTCAACTCTTTTGCCCACGTTTGAACCAAGGCTGCAATGAGGTCAGGAGCTGAGTGGCTCTGGCAGAACCCAAACTGAGCATCAGTGAGCAGGTTATTGGTAAGCAAGTGGTGCTTGATAGCACTGTTGATGACCCCTTTCATCACTTTACTGAAGATCGAGAGTAGACTGATGGGGCAGTAATTGGCCAGGTTGCATTTGTACTGCTTTGTGTGTACAGGACATACCCGGGCAATTTTCCACATTGCCGGGTAGATGCCAGTATCGCAGCTGTACTGGAACAGCTTGGCTAGAGGCATGGCAAGTTCTGCTGCACATCTTCAGTACTATTGTCGGAATGTTGTCAGGGCCCATAGCCTTTGTAGTATCCAGTGCCTTCAGCCCGTTTCTTGAAATCAAATGGAATGAATCGAATTGGCTGAAGACTGTTGTCTATAATGCGGAGACCTCCGGAGGAGGCAGAGATGGATCTCGGCACTTCTGGCTGAAGATTGTTACAAATGCTTTATCTTTTGCACTGATGTGCTGGGCTCCCCCATCATTGAGGATGAGGATATTTATGGAGCCTCCTCCTCCAGTGAGTTGTTTAATTGTCCACCACCATTCACGACTGGATGTGGCAGGACTGCAGAGCTGAGGTCTGATTCATTGGTTGTGGTATCACTTGGCTCTATCACTTGCTGCTTATGCTGCTTGGCATGCAAGTAGTCTTGTGTTGTTGTCTCACCATCTCATTTTTAGATATGCCTGGTGCTGCTCCCGGCATGCCCTCCTGCACTCTTCATTGAGCCAGGATTGATCCCATAGTTTGGTGGTAATGGGAGAATGGGGGATATGTCAGGCCATGAGGTTACAGATTGTGATCGAGTACAATTCTGTTGCTGCTGATGGCCCACGGCACCACATGGATGCCCAGTCTTGAGCTGCTAGATCTGTTCGAAATCTAGCCCATTTAGCATGGCGGTAGTGCCACACAACACAATGGAGGGTATCCTCAACGTGAAGACGGGACTTCATCTCCACAAGGACTGTACGGTGGTAACTCCTAACGACATTGTCATGGACAGATGCATCTGCGGCAGGTAGGTTAGTGAGGATGAGGTCAAATATGTTTTTCCTTAATATTGGTTCCCTCACCACCTGCTGCAGACCCAGTCTAGCAGCTATGTCCTTTAGGACTCAGCCAACACGGTCAGTAGTGGTGCTACAGAGCCACTCTTGCTGATGGGCATTGAAGTCCCCATTCTAGAGTACATTCTGCACCCTTGACTCCCTCAGTGCTTCCTCCAAGTGATGTTCAACATGGAGGAGTACTGATTCATCAGCCAAGAGTGGGTAATCAACAGGAGGTTTCTTTGCCCATGTTTGACCTGATGCCATGAGACTTCATGGAGTCTTTATTTAAATGTAAGCTGTTGTTATTATTGCTTATAAACAGGAAGTGCAGACAGATGCAAGATTTCTAATATATCTTAATATAGATGTTTCATTTGGGGAACTATATACTTCCTTTCTCTGCATGCTACTCCACTGTAAAATATTGTTGTGGGGAGCTCTACTGCAGCTGGATCCATTAAACTCCACTGGCTGCAGCATTGCATTTTTCCCATACTATTATACCCTTTGAGAAACCCACACAATTTGAACTATTATGACAAAGTGAAAGGCAGCACCAGCTTCGACTCACAACCAAAGCCAATTCCTGTGCAAAACACTTAATACACTTTTAGATTCCTGGTTGAAATCAAGACTACTGCATAAAGCAGTCTAGGTCTTGTACGAACAACAAATCTCCCAGAACCAGAACAACAGACATGAAAGAATCCGAAGGCTGCTGGTGTGGGAAATATTAATGTCTCACTCATGCAGCAAGGAGTTTTTCTCTAGTTTTAGGTTAGTGTGTCTCATTTGGTATGTGAAGAGATGGAGCTTTACACAATATATGCCTGCAGTATACCTGACACAGAAGTGCTTGACGTTAGCAAAGGGTGCCAAAAGTAGAATGTGTTCCATTCCGCAACATGAACATACCTTACCTTATTTTGAGTTGTTGCACTGTGTCAACTGAATGTTGAAAACATTTGCATGTGCATTGTGCAGTAGTAGAAAACAGCAGGATTTGTGACAAACATTACACAGTTTCCAGACCACACTTCTTGCAATATTTTGGATGTGTCATGCCAAACAATGAGGCAAACTTATTTCCACAAGTGAATTACGCTCCACTTCATAATTGAAGTGATTTACTGAATCTCACTGATGAATGTAACACCTCCCTATTCACACACACAATTTTTCCCCATAGAGCTACAAGGCAAATATCCAACTTCAAGATCACAGAAATCATGTACTTAACAAGAACTAATCACGTGGATAAATGAATCCCTCTTTGGCATCACTTTATATTAAAAGATTGTTAACATGCGCATGCTGCATATCAATGCTGTGCATCATGTGCCACAGCTCCTGCTGAATGCTTCAAAAAAAAAGGTCATATGTAGCAACCAGTAGAGTACTCAACAATCAATTCACAATATACAATAATTGTGCCATATGGAAATGTAATAGCAAGCTTGTTTACGTGCAGTGATACTAAAGTGACAACTGTTCTCCCACATACATCCCAAATTTGGTTTACATGGTACAATGTTTAAGCAAGCTAGTTAGAATCAAAAGTCCTTAGCATTATGGCTGACCAACTAGTTTTCCCTCTCAAAGAATAGTTATAGTAATAGCTAATTTGGATACAATGAACAAAACATATTCCACATTGAATAAAAAGTGCTTAAAATAAAACCTCAGTATCCCAAACAATTGATAAGTACAGCTTTGTGCTTATTAAACAATTTTCAAAAAGTTGGATGTATTTTAAACAGCTTACAAATGCACACAGTAACACATGTGGTGTGTAGACAAGCAAGAAAAACAGTGAATTTCAACCTGGATGTGTAAATGTCTCAAAAGTCACCAGTAGATCCACAGAAGTTGGCATTTTTTTTTACACTTTTGATATCAATTGCATGTAAAGAAAACTGAAATTACAAGGCTTTAGAAAATGTAAGAATACAGTGAATCCACACTAGGCATGAGGGAATGCATTGGGATATGCAAGTATGTTCAGATCAGATGTTTTACTCATTACTTGTTGCACTATGAGATTCTCATTACTATGCAGCAATAACACTGAACCAAAACAATTCAAAGGTTCTACAATTGAAAGAAATTGAGTGTAATGGTGTTGTATAAAGAAGCTTTGTTGATGAATAATAACCCTTTTCATCTTAGATATCAATCTAGAACAACATTCAATAAGATTGATAAAAATCTGAGCTGCTGGAGCCGTGTTAAAACTTGGCAAAAGCATGTTGTTCTCAAAACAGTTGTATGACTACTTTTACACCACATAGAAGTTAACAAGTCTGCACAACGTGAACAGTATTTAATAACTAAACTAGAAGTCTTAAACTGATCAATAAGTTCCCTACTATTGTAGTAAAAACAGTTTTGTGTAAATTATTTTAAAAATTTATACCATGTCAATTTTTTCATTATCAAAAACAAGCATCGTCCAATAGCACCATGGCTTTAAAGAATGGTCCAATGCTGGAATAAATGTCCTCAGGCTACTTCAAGAACTAAGTTATAACATGTTGCTCTGAGTTCTTAATTCCTTGTACAGGTTCACTCATTATAGCCAGAGCCAGTGTTCTATAATGGCTAGAAAAGTCAAATTACACTTCTATCATTTGGAACTCTAGGATATATATCAGTGTTTTGAGAATTATACACCTTCAATTTGTGTGTTTTTTTCTACAAAATGAAGAACCCACCAGACTTGACTTTCATCAGAATATGAAAGGTCATCTCAACCTGAAACATTAACTCTGTTTCTCTCCACAGATGCTGGCTGACCTGCTAAGTGTTTCTAGCAATTTTTTTGTTTTTATTTCAGATTTCCAGCATCTGCAGTATTTTGCTTTTGGAATGTTACAGGGCTATTTTAGTATCTTAAATTATGGTGGAGGCACATTACAGACTGATTCTCCAGACAGAATAGGGAGTTTAATAAACACTTACTCCATATGATGCTTCTATTATAAAATATTTATCCCTGCATTCTATACTTTACTCCAATTTTCACTTTTAAATAATTATGATGGCAACCAAAAGCAGTAGAAAGATGCCAATTTGCTCAAAACTCAAAATGGCAATTAAACTCCACATATCATGCAAAACAAAGGCAAGAAAACAGAGATCGCACCTGGAACACTGCAAAACTATAACAATCTAGGTTTGGTACATCAGAATTATTATCTGCAAAATGTATTCTTATATTATTGAGGGTTAATAGCAAAGTCATCTCAAACACTAAGCAGATCTGAATTAAGTCATTTAATTTTTCCTAATTCACTTTATTTGCATTATTCAGACTCAGATGGCAAACGGGGCAGGGGAGAGATACAGGTGTTCACACATGGTTACATTTTCATCTTTACCATGTGGTTGTTAGATCTCGTCGCAGTGATGCAGAGTAACCTCTGACAGGAGCTCTGAAAGGCCCTCACAGAACCTACTAGGTTTTCTTTCCATTAATTTTAATGGGAGGAAAAGCAGTTGGGATCTGCACGTGATCCACCTACCCAATTCTTGGCTCAGGCAATCAAAGTAAAAAACCAATTCCACAAAGCTGCTCTGCTGTAATTATATAAAGGGATTCACTGATATTCAATGTAGAGATTTAAAAAACATCTGAAACAAGGTTGAATTCCATTAGTATGTTCAAGTTACAAAGAGAATTACTCAGTTGTACGCAAATTCTTTGAATCAAGTTAATAATTCAAGGGAATGAAATAGTGTGAACACATTATCAGAAAGTATTCAATAAGGTGCCTTATTAGGAAAATTCAGGTACAATATGATGGAGGAAATGTAGTACAAAGTTGTACCCCAAGGAGTCAGAGCCATGTCAACTTGTACATGCATATGGTTTATACTTCATTATAAGAAAGAGTCTTCAAATTTGTTGACAGCATAAACCTAGGATGTTTACCAAACCACAAAAATGACTGTAAAAGACTTTAGGAGGACATGGACAGATTAATGGAGTAGGAAGACAGATGGCAGGTGCAATTTAACATAAATGAGTGTGAAGTGATACATTTTGGAAGAAAGAAAGGAAAAATCCTAAATATGACTTCAGGACATCCCAAAGCAATTCATGGCAAATGAATTACTTCTGAAATGTAATCACTGTTGCAATGCAGGAAAAACAAGGATCGAGTACGTAAATGTAATGGAAAGACACTGAACAAAAGGGGCCTACAGATTCAAATACATAATTCCCTACAAGTGAGCAGCAGTAGATTGAGCTACACAGGAGGTCAAAAGAATTTGGGATTTTATAAATAATGAAGCATAAAGGAATAACGAGGAATTTGTACAAGTATTGGTTAGGCCACAGTTAAAAGCCAATTTAAATGCAAGTTTGTTCTAATGTGAAGCTGACAGCATAACTCAATAGAGCCACAATATTTGCATATTAACCTTTCGCAATTGATACTTGGAAAAACTATAGAAATATCAGAATGTAAAAACACAACTCTACCAAAATGCACAAACTCGTCCTTTAAAAATAGTGATTTAGGATTACAAATGCCTGCCAAAGCTTACCTCCATATAGGCCTGCCCCTCTCTCTGGGGCCTGAGGCTAAAGTTCTGTTTCAATTTCAGGGTTAATCACGTTTCTGGCCTTTGGTAAGCTTGTGACAGGCTGACTCCCAAATCAATTGCTGGCTTTCAGGCTCAATAATGACAATTATTGGTGCACCGCTGTGGCAACAACAACTTGAAAAGCAAAAGGAGGGGAGGGTAGGGGATGTTTTCGAACATAGTAGTCAACTTGTGCACAGCAAGCATGCACAAACAACAAATAAACAAATGATCAGACAAATGGTTTTGCAGAAGGAAAATTGCTGGCCAGTATATGACAAAAGGCCTGCTCTCCTTTGGATGGTACCACATAACCTTGTCCATCTAGATAGATATTCAAAAATCATCATGGCAGCAGGTGCCAAATTATGATGACGATACAAGTAAAACAAGTAATCATAATTCATAATATAGTACTAGGCAATTAAAATAAAATATAAAAAAGATTGCACAAATATGAACATAACAGTATACAAATAATTATAATACATGGCAAAATGCAGATCTCCTTAATTTACAGAGTAAAAATGAAAGGTCGATTACACTCCATAATTTATATAAAAGTCCACAGATCCTATGTTGTCAGGTTGAGTTAATTAAATTCTCTATTCTTTACATATTATGTCTACGTCATCTATATCACAGCCTTGGTTTAACATTTTATCCAAAAGGTGGCAACTCCAACAATTCAACACTTTATTAGTATGACATTAAAATGACAACCTTAATTACATTCCCAAGTCTTTATAGCAGTTTGAATGCACGAAGGCAAGAATGATATCAACTGCAGTAACCAGACAGTTATAACAAAATCTATAAACCTACTGAGATAAATAAGCAAAGAAAAAGAACAAAGCTTGGGAAAGGTGTTCAGTAAAATAAAAGAAATCTTGAGTGATTACTGAAAATCTACGCAAGGTAGAGCAAAGGAAGCACATTTTAAAACTAGGATGATGCAGTTTTGTGGAGTTACTTACATTCAAAGCAAGTTTTACAAAACGGGAGAAAAATATGATCAAATATTGTATTACTGTGCAGCTTAGGCTATCAATGAAGAGCATGAAACCTTTATATCATCTCAGTTATGTTATATATAAATATATTTACTATATTACAATAGTGGAAAACATCTATGCTACAGAAGCACAGTAAACATAGATGACCAATGAGCACACAGATTAGTATGCATTGTATATATTTGTAACCCTAATCTATGATTTACGTGCAATTCCAATGAATTTCTGAAAAGGTAGCTGTCTTGAAACCATTAATATACACTTATTAACAGCATCTGTTATAAATGCTCATTTCTAGTTTTACTATTATTTTTAAACAATGCATCAACTCCAGGGTAGCAAACTTTCAAGCAGATCTGATTTGCAAATGCCGCAGTGTTTCTTTAATAAAGATATACAGTACTCAATTTCATAAATGCAAAACCAACTAATAAATGATGCCAGAGTCTCTGAAAAAGGGACCAAAAAGCAAAGAAGTTGGCTTCAGAATCTGAACAACAGTAAGAAATTATTCCAGTGTTATTTCTTCTTTGAATAACCAGTTTGCTGAAATGAGGTTCCTAAAAAACGCAGCTAGGGTTAAAACAAAAGATGAACTAAAAATACATAGCTTACTAAATGAGTGCTCCCTGAAACTATGCTCAAGAGAAGATTCTAGCAGCATGACAACCGAATTGTAGCAGGTTTCACAACTAAACTTGATGATTTGGATTTCAAAAGATAGGATTCAAAACCAATAATTCCTCAAGAATAGGCATTAAATACCTGAGGGTGCTAAGTGAAAACAGGACTGAAATTCACGCAGTGTTGACAGTCCTCAAAACAAAGCAAAGCCATATCCATTTTGAAAAACTTTAAAAATACACCAAAGTAAAAACAGACTACTCTGTCTCAAATCAGTAACAGGCAGAATAATAGAATTGGTTATCAATAAATTCAAGGTTACTCATCTGGGAGGAAGGGGAGGATGAGGGGGGAGAGGGGAGGACGAGGGGGGGGGGGAGAGAGAGGAGGACGAGGGAGGGGGGGAGAGAGGAGGACGAGGGGGGGGGGAGAGAGGAGGACGAGGGGGGGGAGAGAGGAGGACGAGGGGGGGGAGAGAGGAGGACGAGGGGGGGGAGAGAGGAGGACGAGGGGGGGGAGAGAGGAGGACGAGGGGGGGGAGAGAGGAGGACGAGGGGGGGGAGAGAGGAGGACGAGGGGGGGGAGAGAGGAGGACGAGGGGGGGAGAGAGGAGGACGAGGGGGGGGAGAGAGGAGGACGAGGGGGGGGAGAGAGGAGGACGAGGGGGGGGAGAGAGGAGGACGAGGGAGGGGAGAGAGGAGGACGAGGGGGGGGAGAGAGGAGGACGAGGGGGGGAGAGAGGAGGACGAGGGGGGGGGAAGAGGAGGACGAGGGGGGGGGAAGAGGAGGACGAGGGGGGGGGGAGAGGAGGATGAGGGGGGGGGAGAGGAGGATGAGGGGGGGGGAGAGAGGAGGATGAGGGGGGAGAGAGGAGGAGGAGGATGAGGGGGGAGAGAGGAGGATGAGGGGGGAGAGAGGAGGATGAGGGGGGAGAGAGGAGGGATGTGGGGGGAGAGAGGAGGATGAGGGGGGAGAGAGAAGGATGAGGGGGGGAGAGAGAAGGATGAGGGGGGGAGAGAGAAGGATGAGGGGGGAGAGAGAAGGATGAGGGGGGAAGAGAGGAGTTGGGGGGGGAGAGAGGAGGATGAGGGGGGAGAGAGGAGGATGGGTGGGGAGAGGAGGATGAGGGGGGGGAGAGGAGGATGAGGGGGGGAGAGGGAGGGGGAAGGAGGAGGAGGGGGGGGAGAGGAGGATGAGGGGGGGAGAGGAGGAGGGGGGGAGAGGGGAGGGGGGAGAGGAGGATGAGGGGGGGGAGGAGGGATGAGGGGGGGAGGGGAGGGGATGAGGGGGGGAGGAGGATGAGGGGGGAGGAGGATGAGGGGGGGAGAGGAGGATGAGGGGGGGTTGTTGTTGTGTTTTGGTGTGTTTTTGTTGTTTGTGTTTGTTTTGTTTTTTTTTTTTTATGGTTTGGTAGTGGGGTTTGGTTTT